>NC_068969.1:1067550-2317550 GCF_026419915.1 Harpia harpyja
ATTTCTGTGCACAGGGTCGATTACTGTGTCCTTCCCTTTTGCTTCCCACCAGAAGCCAGCCAAAACACTGTATGCATTTTCCATTTCTTGATCTTTAGTGTCCCCATGGAGACTTGCAAGGTCTTTTTTAGTTTAGCACAGAAGCATTTACCACCTTCTTCCCCACAGCTGGGCCTTGCAGACAAATTGTTGAAAGTCTAAATCCTATTAATTTGTAGATGAATAGCCATGAAATTCTCTTAGGAAAGTTCTAAGGTACTATTAGTACCCCTAAGGCCATTTATGGTTACAATGGTTAGATGGTTATAACCGTCTTTATGATTGTAATGGTTATATGGTTATAGCCACCTTCATGGTTATCATTTTCCTCTGCTGAAATTGATATTAAAATTTAAACTAGGTAGAGTTCCCGCTGTACCTGAAGGCAACACAAGATCAGGTTTCTGCTTCTTCAAAGCCCTTCAGCTTCCCCTACGCTGAATTACATAGCTCTGGGCTGAGCACAATGGGGGTTTAGTGTAACTTGGACTCTGCCAGTGTTGCAGTACGGCAGAGCATATTTAGCTTTATCCACACACAGGCAATCACATCACCGGAGTGCACAATATTGTCATCAAGCAAAAGAGCTGTGTAACGTGAGTATCCTGTAAAAATGGCATGATTGCAAGCTGAAATGGTTTTTCCCTTAACTTTCTGTATATTTTTTATTTTCAAATTTGTTTCTGCTATGCCCTGATTTATCAAAGCACTAAAACACATGCTTGACTTTAAATGCCTCACTGCAGCTAAAACTAATTGCATACTTAGTCTTTGATGGCTCAAGGTCATAAAGAAATCACTAGCTTTTCCAAACAAATACTTCAATATGTTAATTGCTAGCAAACCAAATCCCACAATCTATGGGTATAGATTTGTATGCCTGACTAGAGGGTTAACATGCTTCTGCCTGGGATTTCCAGCACAAATGTAGGCACCACACAATTACTCAGGGCACAGTAAGTCCAAAACTATCAGACTACATGGCTTGGTCGAACGTTGGTGCATCACACCTGGAAATGCCTGACCAAATGTACAGAGCAGGACGACTGCACAGGGCACAGACACCCAGCAAAACCTCTGCTTTCTACGGGTTTGCATCTGATGTGCGACAAAGCACTGGGCAAAACCCACAGCTGTCCTGACCCCTGCTGGCACATGTCTGGGTCAGAGATGACTAACCCCGCCAGGGTTACCTGAACACATCTCTGAAGTCTTCAGCACCTCCTCAGCAAACATTTCCCACCTGGCTGTGGACATACGATAGCCTTCTCCCTGACCACATAGTTCATGCAGTCCGTGTTTTGCCTAAGACGCAAGGATGCAGAGGCCGGGGAGGGAGTGTAAAGCACAAGCATGAGACACGTATGGCAGGACGATGATGGCTCGGCGCTGGGTGGATATGAGCACGTCGCTCCTGCCGGGGACGTTGTGCCAGCCCTGGTCGCGCTGCAGCCCAGCAGCATGTGGCGTGTTGGCTTCTCCTTTGCTTTTTCACTCTTCCTCTTTAAGCGAGGCTGAGAAAGAATCACACTTATCTCTGAAAAGGTAAATCGTTATTTATTTGTGAAAGCAGGAGGTGAAAACTAAGGAAATGAAACGTCTCATACCTAAATACATGTATACACATACACACACACGCTCTGCATACCTATATATACACGCCATGTGTGTATATAGACACATATACATATACATAAATAATATATAGAATATATAAACATACACATATATAAAAATGTGAAAGCAGTACTGCATGAGTAGAGTGCCCATGGACATTCGCTCTGACAGCCTGGGGATATTCACTCCCTCCCTCCACGCTGGCTGCTTTCCCCCTCCAAAATTCTTACTAGAACAATAATATTTTAACAGTTGCAGCTTTAAAAAGCTTGATTATGACCAATCATTTCTCCCAGGCAATTGTATATTTAGCAGAAGGGAAAAATTAAACTTCCCAGGAATGAGGTTGTTTAGGGGCATAAAATTCAAGGAAATAGGTATTTAGGTCATTGTGGACATGGTTTTTATTTTCCCCTAATTTTCAGATTACTTTCGATTAGGTCTGTTCGGAGTGGAAACTTCTTGATGTGAAATAGATACTATCTAAATCATTAGAGCTCATTCATTGCCATGTGCCACCTTTTAGAGCAATTAAACCTGACCTTGGGGTTACCTAGCTGAACACTCACCGACCCAGGGCACTTCCTCTGAATATGAATAAGCTTGTAGTACAAATACAGTCAGGAGGCAGCATCGCTCCTGGCACAGATAATGCCTTTGTTAAATGGAGCTGAGGTCCACAGACTGTTAGACTATGGAGTCCATTGATTCAGAACATTCTCTGTTGGGATCAGTTCTGGGTTGGGTTTTTTTTTTTTTCTTGCTTCTTTTTTTTTTCTTGACATCTGGAGTCTATCCCCTCGCCAACCTCTCAACCCCCCACTCAAAAAGACAAAGTGAGGGAAACAAACAGACAGGCTCACAGACAGACAGAATGAGCCCCCAAAAAGCTTTGGCAAATTTTTTTTAAAACAATAATGTCTAAATTTTTAAGTCTTTTGGACGTTAATATTTTTGTCAAGTATTTGCCAGCTGAACCCAAGGCAGTCTCAGAAATACATCCCTGATTCTCCCCAGACTGTTTGCTCCTCACTTTCAAACTTTAGGTAGTTCTTCCTGTAGACCGCAATGTGCAGCACCTGTGCGCCAGATTTGTAGCCCTTTGATCACAATATATTTACAGGGCAAAGAACATCCAATATGTGAGTGACTGATTTCCCTGGAAGTATCTGGGAGGTCAACCTACCCATTAGACTTATTTCAATGCCTTCTTCCTTTGGCAGAACAAATGTGGAAGCTGCCACTACTTATATTAAACAGAAAAGGAGATGCTGGTAAACAATTAAGTGGGGTCTTGTTTAGAGAACAAATCTTTTTATATGCTGCCAAGCTATGCTAAACAATAACTGTCAGAACCTGTTAAAAGACCAGAAAAAACAATATTGCCTGGTACAAAACTAATTTTGCTAGCATTGGTTCACAAACTACATCGCACGTTTATTCCAGTTTACCCCCACGAACTCTCAACAATCCAAGACAGCTCCAAATGCTGTTTTCTTTTAGCTTTCATAATGTGTTAAGTAGGGAAAAAAAGCCATCTGGCATTCCTTCACCTGGCAGGCTGACTCCTCTTTAGGCTGCTGACCTGAAACGTAATCTCCACCATGACCTACGGAGAAATGCGCGGGACCCACCTGCAAAGTAAAAGCCCTTTTTGAGACATAATGCAGATTCCTCATGGCTGATGCATTAGGATTCACCTTTAGGAGACTTTGTCAACTTGTATTTCATTGCTGCGTTGTGCAAAGGTGGGACACCATAGGGGTCCTTCTGGGTCCTGATGACTTCAGAGATAAGCCTTCCCCCCCCCCCCCCCATTTTCTACATGTAATGTGCTGAATTATATAGAATCAAAAAGTTTTCTCTTTTTACCTTTAGCCTAGCTTTATGGCCTGACCTACATGCATTTTGTGTGTCTATGTTGACTGCCAGTGGCATTTCAGTGATGCTGGGATGAATTCATGCAGAGCAGAGGCAACTGCTGGCAGGAGAAAGACATTTTTTCTGTCAAAAGAGAGTAAGCTTTCCTATATTAATATTTGACAGTGGATAAAGCTTTGCCATTTTTAACATCTTTCCCCGCTATATATTTAGGCAACAGCAGTCCTGTTAGCACAGCCAAAACCAGCCCTCCAAGCAGGCTCTGCTCGCACCTCGAGGACAGAACGGGCGCATGGCGATGCTCTCCAACTTCTTGTTTTCAGCACGGCGAGTTGGGGACCAGATTTTACTGCAGTTATCCAAGCTGACGGTACTGTGGGTGTATAGATGTTACTCAGGCTCCTCTTAATAAACACTTGCTACCAAGCAAGTCTTTCTGTTCATTTGCAGGTAGAAGTTAAAGCTACTGAAGGAACTAAATCAAACCTCCTTGTTCCTCACTGACATAATCCAAGAGGACAAGATATGGTAATACTCCATATTGTACCACTTCTGAATTCCTTTACACATCTTGTACGTGGGGTGTGCAAAGTCACAGCACAGCATGCAGAAGCAAGGTCAGGACTTAATGTTGGGCAGGCAACACTTTTCCACTATAGTCTTTAAAAGTCTAAAGAATTAGCAAATATTCACAGCCATGGCAGATTTTGAGATTCAAACAGATTTTTTTTTCCGCAGGTGTAACTATCAAAAAAGATGATGAAGACCATTTTAAATCCAGCTTTATCTAAAAATTCCATCCAAAGCAAGGATGCAGCCAAATTAAATGCTGATTTATTAAATGCTTCTTCATGCTGATTTTTATCCACATAATTGCTAATATGTTATAAAAATACTTGTTCAAGAAAACCTTTCAGCTTTAAAAGGCTTGAAGATGGTGTAAAAAAGTCCTCAAACTTCTGAAGGCTTACTCACACCTTGGACTTGTCCAAAACTTGGCAATTATACTTCCATGATACATTGATCTGTCTACAATGTCCATGATACATTGATTTGTCTTTCAGCAAAGGGAAGCCAAAATTTGGCGAGACCTTGTACGCAGATAAACTGATATTTCACTGAAATTCACTGCTAAGCAATGTTTTCCAAGTGTCTTTAACCACTGGTCTTACAGTATCCACAAGAGAAATAACTTTGATGATTGTTACAATACTGTACTCCAAACAGTCCCTGAACTGTCTGATTAGGGACCTTTTGTTTTCTAAACTGCAGAATTAAACATGTTAATGAACTGTTGAATGCTTTATCACAAATTAGACACAGTGGGAGGTTTCCTTTCCCTGGAGCAAAGCATCCATGTGTCCACCATACATAAACAAAAGATGTATTTTTGTAGAGCTGAAGTAGCAGATTTTGTATTAAACATGACTTCATGATCTTAAATTGTCTATAAATAAATAAGCATTATGTAATATGATATAAAAATAATCATGCTATTAAGCCTATTAAATTACTCTGCTCTAGTCCTCCACTTGCCCAGATGCTGTCTGGATCCAGTGATTGGACTGTTGCCTTTCAAAATCCAGCCTACACTAAAATCGTCTGCTGGATTGGGGAATGGCATTTCCAATAAGGAGGTAAAGTGAAAGATACTTTGAGAGTTAGAGCTATGGAAATTACTGGCCTTTTTCTCTTCTCAAGTAAGGGGCAAATTATTATTGGACCTCTTATAATAAAGACAAAGTGATCACAATTCCAAATGGAAATCTTATCATCTAATCCAACCGAAATGTGGGTTTTTTTTCCAAGTGGAGTGGCTGCGACTTCCTGGGGAATAGCATAGTAATTTGGGGATTCTGCCTGCACTGAATTTATGAATGTACGAAGAAATAAAATACAAACTCATCCTGGCTTAACCAGAAATTGGAAGTTTTTCCATTACCCAGTGGGGAATGTACTTTAGTCCCAGATTTTTATGGAGATCTTGCATTTTTCCTACAGCTGTGATACCACAACCATTTGGAAATCCTATGTTGCTTTGGGCAACAGCACACTTGGTGACAGAGGTCCTGCCGCCACATTTATATGACTTTAAAAGTAACTCCCCCTGTATCTGCAATGGTCTTTGGTCCGTAATCTTGATGCCTCGCTGGGTTTGTCATGTTTATTTACGGAATGGGATCAAAGTTACTGACTTTGAGTCTGAAACCATCACCCGGCCTCCCCAGAAGACGTGTGCGTGAGTTGATTTTCCTCCGAGTTTCTGTTCAGGCACGTTTCCTCCATGCTACATCCATGACGTGTATTTTAAACAAAACTCCCCATTTTTATTTCCCTCCAGCTGGAATGCACCAAAGCCAGATACCCAGGGCTTTGATGATAATTATGCCAACTGAGATTTTCTGTGCTTGTTTTTCAGCATTACAGGAGCAGACTGTTGCTTCGTAGCACCTAACAAAGCAGAACTTGGAGGAAGCCAAGTTCCCGTGGTGGCTGAACAGTTTCAGGGTGAAAGCTCTGCTCCCTTTTCAACTTCATGTACAAATGCAGAATCAAACCAGCCACTATTACACAGTAGCAAGTGCAGCACTTGAGTTCATGAAAACAGCACTCTTCTCCTTTTGAAAGTTTCTGTCATACATTCACATCCCCTAGGAAGCAACTTGTTTTCTGTGTAATCATTTTATTGGAAAACAATAACATTACTGTGTCATGAGTATAATGAAATGTCACCCATGCTAGGATATTACTTTGGGAAAGAGAGGCTGGGGATTCACGCCACTGTCATCCTTCACAGAGAGCCAGCAGAGCCAGCACCACGTCACTGGCAGTGGAACTGTAGGATACAAATGAATTTGTATTTGCTCAGTTAAAATACTGCAGTTTTACTTGATTAGCTGTTTCTATCTACACCAAAAAAAAAAAAAAAAAAAAAAGGTTGATTACCCGATTACAATATTGTACTTTCCTTGTCAATACAAAATTAATAATTAAAAAAAAAAAGGAAAGCAATAAGTAAGTCCCACCTGCTCTGACTATGAGGCAGACAAACTAAGCCGTGATCAGAAAATTGCCACAGAAGGAGCCTGTCCACCTGTGCCTCGCCAGCTTCCAGTGTGTTGCTGGGGAATGCGCCTCGGTGGGTCCCATGTTCTTGCACAGAGGAGAACAGATGGGCTGTCATTAGACATTGGTTGATGTCTATTTGCCAGTGAATGCAGGATAAATGTACTCATAATCTAATTCCCATTAACTAGATACTTCATCCCCAAAATCGTGAGCACAAGTTGGGAGTGTTGGAAAAATGGCCGAGACAGTAGTTCACCAGTATTAGTATCTGTGTGTTTGCAGTGTTTTGGTATTATTTTTTTAACCAAAACACATTTTATCAAACTACAAGTATCCTATTGCTAAGTAGATCTTCACTGTCCGGGGCACAGAAACACTCCATTCATAGGAGAAATTAAACAGAAAGCTCTGGTTAAAGCCAACGCATTTCTTGCAGAAGTTTAAATATCTCACTAGCAACACTACTTTGGCTCCTTTTTATCATACAATTAGAAAGCAAGGGCTGCCTGTGAATAGGTGGGGGGTTGGCAGCAGTAGGAAAGGCAATATTGCCAGCTCCACTCTGGCCATTACAAGAGCAATTTGCCCACAAACAGTCTAGAAGGAGTTTTCTCAAGTTACAGTAAAGTTAATGGAGTTGGAAATTCCTCCTCTTTTGGATTAGCTCAGCCTTCTTTATGCAACCTTTAAGTATATGGTGAAGTGCAAGGAAGGTTTTGATAGCAGCAAAAGCAACTGGGTAGTGTATAACTGACCTGCAGCGTAGGGGCCTCATCCAGGAGCTCCTCACTGCTCCCAGTTGCTCCGGGTGCGAAAGCACAAGACCTCCCTGTACGGGTGCTTTTGTAAACTGAGAGGAAAATTGAGACACTTGTAGGCTGATTCTGATCTAACTGGTTTTTTAAGGGGGTGGGGAGAATTGATATAAACAATAGAAATTTAACAACGTATGGCATCACCACTTCAATATCAGATTTTGCTGACAGCCAGAGCATTGCAGAACCTCATAAGCACAGAGAAAGCTGTTGAGAGGAGAGACAAATAACATAGATGTGCCAACAGAAAACATACATTCTAGATTAATTAAAATTAATGGTTGGTCTGAGCCAAAGTCCATTATGTGACACGGATTAATCAAAACATCAGAAACCAGCTCAGTCATTCTGCACATCAGGAATCTCTTCCGTAGATCTCTGATCACAACATTATGGATTCTTCATATCTTTCTTTCAAACACACCTTTCTGCCTCCTCAGATTTAAGACCTGTTATTACAGTGTCGAAGTAACTGATAATAAAAAAATTGAATGTCGTCCATTAACATCAGAAGGGAATCAAGCAAAAACTATGTTTATTCTTCATCTATCTTTATTATATCTAAGATTTGATAAAAGAAATGAAATTGGGAGAAATCTGTGTGGTCAACTAAGAGTCTTTCCACTTAGAGGTCAGCAAGATTTACCCATACATGGCCTTTACCACCAGAGGAGAGCTAGCAGGGAAGCAAGGAACACCTGCTGGAATCACCTCTACCTGCAGAAGAAATGAAAAAAATGCCCATGTGCTTTAGTTAAGAAAATGGAGAAACTCTTGCACTGCATAGACTTGATCCAAAACCTACTAGAGTCACTGCGGCTAACTCAAGTGGGTTTGAGATCTATCTATACAAAGGACCATGTCTTCTTCTCTCAGAGGCACGGCAGTGAGGGTTGCTTCGAGACTCGTTTTCTTTGAAGCCAAGTGATGTGTCAGCAGGGATGAGCCCTCAGGCACAACCTTCGTCATCCCCAGATGATGGATGGAAGAAGATGGTGAGGGCATATCCTCCTTCGTTTATCCCACCTCCTTTTTTATTTTTTTTTAAGTGCCATTACATTACTGAAAAAATACTTATAGTTAATCAGCACTGCTTAATCCTATTCACTTCCATCTGTGCCTCCTTGTAGCCTGACACCTCTCCTGTCCCGAGGCCATGGAAAGCGGAGGGTATTTAGTGCGGGGACTCTGCAGCTGGAGGCCTCTGGGGAGCAGCTGTCCCCAATCATCCTGTCCACAGCCCTTTCATTCCCAGATTACATCTTGTACCAACAGTTTGTGTGTGGGAAAAATCAAAGATGTCAGGGGCTCCTCCCAGGACGTGCACTTTGCGTAAGGTGCCCAATCACCGGGGCGCGGGCGCTTGACCTTTACGCTTGCGGAGAATAATGAATTGGGGGCCAGTTTTCAGGCACTCACCATCATCATCCAGCCCCCACCAGAGCTCAGCGTTAGAGTAATCACTGACATGCCAAAGCAATGAAAGCAATCTGTTGTTAACTGGCTGAACCGGCTTGTCCCGAGCCCCCAGACTTCCTCATTCAGGCATATTACACAATGGCAATTCTCTCTTTCTTTAAAAGGAGAAAAACAACTTCAACAGGCTAAAAGATGCCTCCTCGTAGCCTTCCTTCCCCTGTCCAGGGGTTCTTCAAGAGCAGCTGACACAAAATCCAAGAATGAAATTTCAGAAACCATAGACAGTGTTGAAAGTTGAATGCCTGAATAAATCCTAATGGACTAGAAAGATTTTATAACGAAAGGAATTTCTTTAATATTAGGTCCTCACTCAAGCTCATGGCGATGAATCTATCGAATTACTTGCGTTCACTGTCCTGGGAAGAGACCTCAGTCTTTCGTTACAGCTGATCAGGGTATTTCCAGTGGTTTGAAATGAAAACACACCTGCAGTTTCTTTGTGGGTGCAACTTTGAACCATAATTCTCAGCAGACAAAATTCTATGTTTTGGGTATCAACCCAGCTACAAAGCAGGCAGGGGAACCGAAAACCCGCTGCCTGCTGCGCTTCAGCCCGTCAGCAGCAGCACTGAGTCATCACTCATGCGTGCCGGGCTTTCACCCAAAATTCTGTTCTCTGGTACCCACTTTGTTACCAGCATATCTACTAACAGTAGTATTTTAATTGTCTATTTAGCCTCTAAATTAAGCATTCAGTTGGGTGAAGACCAAATGCTGTGGGGTTCCTGCATATGGATGTGCTAAGCCTGGCACTGCCTGGCTTTTGGCTTCTGGTTATTTTTAGCTTCAAACATGATCCTTTACACCACAATATCCTCATAAAACCATAAAAATAAAGTGTAGTTTTAGGAATGTATCAGTAAAGGACAGGAAAGCTAAGCGCCCAGCTAAGCTCATTGCAGGAGCCCATGGCCAAGTTAGGAGGCAAATCCCACTGCTTGCCACCTGTGTGGTGCTCCTTAGAAGGTGCCAACTTCCCTGGATCATAACAAGTAGCAGATAGATACTTGCGCAGATTTATGGAGGGGATGGGTGGGCCAAGGACACTCAGTCTGGTTGCATGCCCTGCTGGGATGCCCACTGTGCCCAAAGGCTGTGATCCCCTCCCCTCCAGGTCTCTGTCCCCACCACGCTGTCTGCACGGCCCCAGCCCCGCTTTGTGCGTGCCTTCAAGCACAGCCCATCCCTCCGGTCTGTTGTTAATCCCAGCCAAGCTACAACCTCAGAAATATGTATCGTCTGGCTCATCCAACACAACCTGCACTCCCAGGCAAGACAGAGGCATTAGCAACTCTGCAAATACACAGATGTGGTTAAGAGTTCAGGACAGACAGCATGAGAGTATCACACTGAACTGCTGTTAATGCTCTAAGAAATTATATATCCACCCTTGTATCAAATGCTCTTTTTTCACCGCTGAAACACCATTGTTGAGGATATCAACGGTACTACTAGATAAACCTGTCAAACCTGGGTAATATTTTATGAGTGATTTAAGCACTTTTTCCAGTTGTTAAACAAAGGCTTCTCTTCCAGCTTGGCTAGGGAAATGCTACTTAGTGCCTAGGTCATGTAAAAAAAAAAAGTATTGTTATTTTATGAACAGTGTGAGATGACGCTATCGCTCTTTCTTCCACACTTCAACAGCTTCCTGTTGCTGACTTGTTAGCAGGTATTTTGCAGGATTAAATGACCTGATGTTATCGGGCTGCAGGGCAGAGTTCGGCGTGTCGGGACGGATCTGATCGACTGACGCAGTGTCCCCTCTTCAGCGCCTAGAGAAATAATCCCCATTTTTCATGCCACACGCCAGGAGACTTTGTCAGGCTTGCATAAACAGATATTTTGACAAGGAAATTTAAGTTTTCCCTCCATTATTTTGTCTAATACTTCTCATGTTTTGTCTATTGTATTGCAGATTGGTTAAAACAGAAGTGCAGCTGATGTGGCAGCAAAATAGGTAGACAAAAAGGTACTGTCCGCTTCATTTTTCTATTAGACAATACTTGTGGGTTGAAGAAAACTACTCCAACTTAGGAAAATATTCTCATGTTTCAATGCAAACCCTTAAAAAATTAAGTTTTAATGCCAAATGCCCATATTCCAGCCACAGCCTTGACACTGACCCTCCAGTTGTGCCCGCTGACCCTCCAGTCATGCCCGCTGACCCTCAGTTGGGAGAAGAAGCTCAGCCCGATTGTATCATAAACATTTCAGTTAAGGGCTATAAAAATTATTAAATCCCCCCTGCTGAAGGGCTAGGCCACATTCATCCTCCCGTTACCAAGGAAAAAAACTGGCCATGGGCTGGCAGGGTGCTCCCGGTCCTCGTCTCCATCACCCACCCTCCCCAGGGAAGTCCAGCACTGCCCTGTATTTGTCATGCTTGCCTGCAGGGACACAAGACCCTGTATCCATGCCTGACATGGCAGATCCATATAATTTACCTGTAATAATTTTGCTTGTCTTAATGTATCAAGGGCCATTCCAGACCCTTGAGGACCCTCCAGCAGAAGCAGAGCGAGTCCATCAGTAGCTCACCAAGCACGAGGAGGAAGAAAGAGCAGAATGCATCATTGGTTTGAAACATCTACAGTTGTATCCTACCCCATTTTACAGATTTCCAGTATTATCTTCATTTATAAATATTTGTAATGTCATATGTAATCTCTGGAGAGGTGGCTGAAGCTGCCCAGCAAGCTCTCATTGCAGAGACCATGCTGCAGTCCAGAGGTTCACACGATCCCTGATATTTCTGCCCCGCTCTGCCTGTCCTCCTCACCTTAAAGGGGTACAAACCACAGAACATATTTCTTAAACAACTATCAATCACAATCATATCAGTATTATAGCACCAGTCGGCTGTGTCCTTTAAAACTAAACCAATCTTGCAATGTGCCTTGAAAAATGAGGAAATTTAGGGGATGAAATCTTGGCGCTCTGCAACTGAGTGGTAAAACTCACATTGCTTCAGTGGAGGTTGGCCGTCACATCGGCTCTTCTGGTCCGGGGCACAAAGGGTAACTCTGTGCATGGTGCGGGGCCCCTCTTTTGGAAGGGAAGTTGTTGGTTTAAGGATCGGAGCCCAGCTCGGCAGTGGTGGTATATCTACAAGCAAGTTAATAGCTGATGTAGGTATCTCCAGTATGAGTTATGAAGTTGTTAATCCTCCACAGGTTTTAATAATCATTTAGTATTTAGTGAATACGCTATACTATAAATGTCTTATTAAACCTAAATTAAATGCAGATTTGGAACATAAATGTGCTATAGAAATTTATGAGGTATCTCAGCAGAGAATAATTTTTTTAGATACTGCTGTGAAAGCTACAGAATATCAGTTTCTGAATTAGTATAGAATACTGAAAATACTGTGTGTTAGTTGTCAGTTATTGGAGAATGTGTCTGTGGAGGTATGTCCTAAAACCCCCATGCAATCCCAAAACTTAATTCATCAGCAGGAATTTCCAGGTCTGTAAAAAGCAAATGAACAATTTCCATGTCAGTACAGTACTGTGCCACCTGGAGTCGTCACGTGCGGGGTCCCACCTCCATGCTAACGAAGCTCAGGATGTGCAGAAATGCTGTGCACATCCCAAAGGCTGCCAACATTAGGGCTGATGGTGCTTGTTTGGACCATCAGTGTTCATATCCAACATTTAAGAATTTCCAGCATGCTGTAGTGGCTTGCAATACCAGATTTGATACTAGGCTTCAAGAAAGGATGATTAACACTAAATTTGTGGTTCTTTTCTCTTAGCACTTGTTTGATGAATTTTTTTAACCCTAAGACCTTTGACCAAACCAAAAAACTCGGCAACTGTTTCATATTACACCCTGAATAGGTCCGCCAAAACCCCAGTGGGATAGCTCACACACCAACAAGACCTTTGCTGGCTAAGCGCATGAGTCACTTTGTTCAGCCACAGCCTGAGCACTTCTAACAAAGCTCAAGACCATTTCAGACACAGCTCGAACCAGAAGCCACCTTCCCCTGGCTAGGTCAGTGATGAGCCAGGGACCCCAAACCCCTGCATCCTCCCCGGCTCAGCACGGTCCTGCCCCACACAGCTTTTGGGCACCACAGGGCCAACCCCCCCTACAACGAATGGCTGGACGTGTCCACCCAAAAGGGAAAAGAGCTGAGAAACTCATGCCAAAACGAAAAGGAAAAACTGAGCAAAAGCATGGACACGCTCAGCATCGCTGCTGGCTCCAGCTGCTGATGAGAAACACCAGTCAGAGCACCTCAGGTTCCCTGTGAGAAGCTGAGAATCTGTCAGTAGCGTTGTCACAGCTGAGTCCTGCAGAAGCAATGCTGCATTCGTTCAAGTCTTGGTTTCCTCTTCTTCCCTGAGAGTGATCGTCGGAGCTCCTGCACCCCTCACTGTGAAGCCTGGAGATGTGTTGTTGATAAATTCAGGGAAGCCATTCCCAATAAATGTCAAGCATATCACACACCATGAGGTAT
Organism: Harpia harpyja; assembly: GCF_026419915.1. NCBI lineage: Eukaryota > Metazoa > Chordata > Aves > Accipitriformes > Accipitridae > Harpia > Harpia harpyja. The sequence continues at coordinate 1,080,922 of NC_068969.1, forward strand.
CGTTAGAGGACAGTATTGTATGTGTTGACATGCCCTTGGTAGAATTTACATCAACAATACTGTGCATTAATTTGAAACGCTTACTGGTTTTTTTAAAAGAAGAAAAGCAAACCTACAACAATTTCAGCCAGATTACAAAGCTGTTAATGACTGCAAAAGCTGTCCCTCATTCACACTGAAGCCATTTTTTGGCTCAGATGGTCAGGCTCTGAGGTAGGTGAGGATCCCATTTTCTGCTGGAGAACAGGTCATCAGCCTTGCAAGGTTTAACACCTTTGGGCAGAGCAAAGCTGTTAGCTGAGAAATGAACATCATCAATACCATCTGCCTAAAACTCCTCAGTGGCTGGGAGGTTAGAACAAATTTTAAGGAAGACAAAATAGTGGAGAAGCAGCTAATTGGTCCAACGATTGTACTTTATTTTAGAGTCATGCCAAATTTACTTCATGGTCTGCACCAAAAATTAACACATAGCTGTCACGTCCACGTGTGTATTTCCTAAAGGACCAGCTCTGTTTCTGGTAATTCTAGATGCAATTGTAAAACTTACCTTAATCAGGCACTATGGAAATCTGCTCCCATTCAGGCAGGGAAGGAAGGGGAGAAAGGAAGCAGCAGGGCAAGGGCAAGCTCAAGCTCCTCTGAGTACTGGTATAAGCACTCTAGGTAGTTTCTAGAGGTAAAAAAGAGACAGTTTAGATTGACTATGTGCTTTCTGCGGAGCAAATCAGTGTGGATGACTTCCTATCAGTTATGAGACTGACGCATCTACGATTTCTGTTTCCAGCCCTGCACTTGATTAAAGGACACTCCGCATCCAGAGCAATGTTGTTATACAGAATGCCTGTGTTATCAAATAATAAACTAACTGTCACAATATTGGCTCAAGGTTTAGGAATTTTCTAGCATAGGAAGATTAAGACAATTACAGCTCAAATAAGTACCCATTTTTGACTAATTGTTTGCAGATATGGCATAGAAGCAATATGGCTTGTTTTGGGAAAGTAGTGTGATTTTGCTGCACAAAATTCTAGCTGAAGCATAGCTAAAAAATAAATGCTCAGAACCCAAACTTGCTTAAATCTGTACATTTGCATTCACGTGAAGGGAAGTTGCACTTACAGAGCTGAAGAGCTGTCCCAGCATGCTGGTCTCCCCTTTAAAACAGAAATAAAAAAGCAGTTACTATATTTGATTCAGTCACGTGGATTTAGATTTTCCTACAACCATATGGGCAGCTCTTCTGATCTAGTCTACAGAGAACAGACTAAACCTGTGAACAAGTCTTCCCTCTCCCTGCACCATATCCATAAAGATAGACACACAGAAATTCACTCTACAAAACTCCTAGAGGCTCCCAATGCTTTTTCTAACCCTTAACATATTTGGCCTTTTCTACATAGGAAGGTCACAAAGACCACCATGTCTCCATCACTGACTTCATATCCTCGTGGGGTGACCTGCACAAGCACCCTCTCCTCTATGGGCACTCAAGCTGCTCTGCAGCACATCGAGCAACAGGCACACAGGCAGAAAGGTCTTGGTTCTCCATTCCAGCTGAGTCAGAGGCTCAATATGTGACCTTCTGTCACCTGGTCTTCTTATGTCAAAACCAAAACTGAGTTTAAAACTAGGAACGCACTGAGAACCAGATGCTCCATCTGAGCCAAACCTTTCTGGGTAAATATATTGCAAAGAGCACAAATCATACCATTTCAAACTTTGGGAATCTGTATACATTTAAATGTATACAAAATTCTGCTGTTTCTCGACAATAGGTTCATACTCTAGAAGAACAGAAATCCAGCAGACTGAAATTAATAATGCATTAGAACAAACACCAGTGCATTGTTTCCCATTTAAGGAACTGCCTGGATATAAATAAACCCTTACTCATATTCTGTGATTTAAATAACAGAATCATTCATATCCAGAGTAACAATTGCACCTTTCAGAAAAATAAGAAATAAAAATTATTTTCAAGAAGAAATCCGAGGAATTAGTCTTAAACTCTGATCACCAATGCTTTTGCTGTCAGGGTACTGAAACCGCATAACTGGAATGTGACTGACTTTAAACCTCTTCCTCTGAATGTCCCCAAAATTTTAGAAGACTGATTTGGATAAGTGAAATGCAAGCTAAGGCCATTTCTACTTTTGATGCTCTACCTAAAGGTACTGTTTCCACAATGTGGCCAAATCATGTATTGCTTAAATTTGCACTAGCATTGCCTCTCACTAAGATCAGGTTTTCCTCTTGCCAAGTGCAAGAAGCATGCAGTGCATGGAAACATGGATATAACTATTTGCCCAAAACAACAACTCAGCTAAAAAATCAAAAAAGATGAACAAGAATCAGGGATCATGGACCCTCACTGAGATAATTTTCTTACAGAACCTGTCTACTGGCAATGGGGCACAGTATTACAGCAGTAGCAAGATCATGTTTTGCTTTGCCTCTTGGGTTACAGCCTGTAATGAGAGTAGCTCATGACTATTCAAGTTCACTGGACCACAGGCAGCTGAATTATTGCACATTTGCACATCTCCGACAATACCTCCAAATAACACCAGAAAGAACCCAGGCAAATGTTTTAAAAATGTCATTTTAAAAATCTGAAATACAAAGAGAGAGTTCAATTTAATAACCAGTTGAACGGTTAAAAAAAAAATGTACGGTGCTTTACATTCAAATACAGTAACAAGATCCTTTTCCCTATAATCTCACAGTGGAGAAAGTTGGTTGCAAGGCAGATTACTAGCCACTTTATTTTATTTATTAAATGTATAAGCCCAGAGTATTTTACTATAAAATTCACAGCAGCATACACAGCATTTGGAGTGAACAAGAAAAAAACCAGATCATAAAGTATTTTCCTTTGCTTATATTATCGGTTTGTGAAAACAACCGTCTCATGAACAAACCATTTTAAACAAACAGAATTTTATTAGTGAGCAGTACAGCAAATTGCGGTTATTTCTCACATAACTTCTTTACGTGTCAAGCACTGATTTCCTTTTTATGTAAATGAAAGCCTATAAACCGATGCAATTATCCTTCACATATACATTAGTTTAAATGCTGGGGGGCTACAGAAGTCATTTATCTTTCATACTTTCTGTTAGGCTGCAAGTCAGCTCTGAGGTTTAAATTTTGTTTAAAAGTTCTTGGCTAATTGATCACTTTAGAGATGCTTTAAACACAGGTAAAACACCGACAAAGACTTTTAAAGTAAGCTTTCTTAATGGATGAATTGCAACTATCCATCATTCTGCTTGCTACTTCCCTACCACCGTCCCATTAAACCTAATAAGTTCTATTAAAGCTGTTAACATGTGGCATCTGTTAATGGAAAGTGTATAATGCACGAGGCATGATGGGGACCTGAGGGCTCATAGAAGTAAAGTTTGGAACAGAAAGACAAATTCTGACCATTCGTGAAGTTAATGTAATGACAGGTCACTGTTTCAGGCCTTTCTTGGAGACGATTCCCACTTAAAGCCTCGCCTGCGCACAGGCAGCAAGGTTAGGTTCACCGGCACAGCCGTTCAGTGCGCATGTTATATTTCAAACGCTTCAGCAGACGAAACATAGAAGTTGAAGGAAAAAAAAAAATATATTTATTTTTGGCTTGAGAAAACAGTGTGACACATGACAAGTCTGGATCTCTTTTGGAGAGGCTGTGCTCTGTATTACTGAGATTAAGTTTGATCATTCCTGAAGGAACACAGAAATCCCCAAACCTGGATGGCAAGGGCTGTAATAGTTGCTCTTAATGTCTGCTGTTAGCTGATTACTGACATCTTGAAAGCATTGCTCAAGGAGGCCTTCTCGCAAGCTTCTGTCATGTGGATGCTCTCGCAGATGAAGAGCATGCATCATAGAGAGTGGGTGACTGGGAGCTTCAAGGACCGGCGTGTAATCAAAAGCTTTGAACTGTTCCTAGCTTGTGAGACCGCTTTACTTGTTACTAGGGGGACTATCAGAACATATTATAATGACCAAAGCCAGCCCATGTAGTAACAGCTGTAAGTGTAATCCAAAAATTAGCTCATTAATTCACAGGAAAGTATTTTCTACTCGTCTTTCATTACAAAAAATGTGTCTGCTTGTTAGCGAAATCTAGAGCTTTAACAGGAACCTTTAAAACATTAGCAATGCACATGTGCTTTTCTATGCCTTAGTGGGAGATTTATTAAGTTTATTCTCTAATCTCTGTTTACAAGCAGAAATATGATGAACATAAATCATTTGAAATAAGATTTCAAGCTACAAATCCAGTTTGCTATTTTCCGATGTCATTATGTTATTTCAAACCTGCAAGTAATTCTTTTCTTTGTTGGCCTGTTTGTTTTTAAAAACAATTTCACTCCACTTGACCTTTGTATTTCTTGGAAAAATGTTCAAAGTTGGAAATAACTCTAGATGTTATCTGTTGTGTTTATTTACCATACACAGCATGCTAAACTTGAGCTGAAGCCTAGGAGCCCCAGAGAGATACAAGATGTGAGGGGCAAATCTGCAAGCTACCAGTAGGAATTAGTACCATAGTGATGCTGTGATCATTATTAAGGACAGTCAGGCTACTTTTTGAGTGGTGGCTCTTATAAAAACCTCAAATATTAAAAAAAGAAAAGGAAAAAAACCAATGATACATTGCCAGCTCTTGCAGAAAACTTACTCTATTGTTGCTAAAATGTAATGTTTCCCATCATAGGACCAAACAACACAAGTGAGCAATGACACTGCAAATTAAATGTTTATATAGTAGATGCAAAAGCCTCAATCCAATGCATACCAATTTTCTTGCAAAACAGTAGTGTATCTAGTTTATGCACTACACAATGAATATCTTTTCATAACATGCCAAGTTATATTTTCTTCTTTATAATGAAGAAATTCACAAACATAAAAAATTAGAGATCTAAACAATAAAGTGTTTTTGCACATTGAACAGGGGCAAGACAGTTCTGCACGCCTGTTCTGGCATTGTTCACAGTGTAATGAATAACCACAGAAGTGTGAAAAATCACCCTGGCACATCCCTTGTTTTCCGGTCCCTTTCTCTTAGGTTTCCTCATCACCATTTTGCACAGCGCAGGAGCTGTAATCACATATATTTAAGAATTCTATAAAATTTGTTCTTTATTGCCAATTTGCTGCAAAGCTTAAACTACAGCGAGCAAAATTTTAACCATCCACTGGTGTTCAACCTCGGATTCTGACCCCTGGCGTATCCAGTTTGGTCTCAAAGGCCAGCCTGCAAGTGCAGCCCCTCCTGCCAGCAGAGGTGCAGATGCTGAGGCCATCCCTGGGCACTGGGACAGGTCCCTGCGCCATGCACGCACCGAGACTGCAGCTCCACTTCTTAGTCGTGGGAGGAGACCCCACACTGCCATTCGTTCCTGGCACCAACCAGCACCCATGTTAATATACAGCAAATACACTTAAGCCAGTAGACATGCAGCTGGGAGATATGGCTGCTACTACACCCACAAATAAGCTGGTTCCAACTATTCTCCCCCAAGTTCATGCAATTACTCTGAAGTTCAGATTCCCAGCTGAAGTCAGTGGGAAATGTGCTGTTTTGGCAATACTTGACCAGCCTCCCCTTGAAGCCAGCTTGAAGTAGCTCGATTTGGTCTGCAACTCTAAAACGTCAGCTGTTAAACCAGCCTCAGCTATCTTTCAGAAAGAAAAACCTTTGACTATATAATTAGTTTTTAATTGATCAATAAACTCAGGCATGCCAGGCTTCTAGCACAGCTTGCTCAGGACCACACACTTGTTAGGCAGGAGAAACTTTTAATTAACGCAATAGCCCAAAGAAAACCCAGATGCCCATGCCCACAGGGCAAAGATGCTTAGTGCTCTTTAGACGGGTTACAGAAAGGGAGGCAGGCTGCGTTACAACTTCAGAGTCCAAAAAAACCCCAAAACTCCAAACAACGATAAACTTTAATCTAGACAATTTTAAAAAATATGTCTTTCTCATCCTATAAGCACAGTATCAGACTGGAAAACAGGACACGAATCCTTTTCCAGAGTGTGTGTGTTTCTTCGGCTCCTGGGTTCAGTCTCCTGGGTCCACGACAACACCTTGACATACTGCACATCTGTACTGCAGCACCCCAGACAAGAGGCCAAAGATACTTTATTCAGTTTACATTTCCTTGAGGAACAGCTGATTGTCTGCCTTGAAGTGGGAAGAGAAAAGCTGGCCCAAAGCACATGCTCCAGCAGCAGCAGAATCGCAGGCCCCAGAGCAGGGGCTGCATATCTCACGGGAAGGATGGGTGCAGCTGAGAGAAAACTGGAGTGCACAAAACCCAATGACATGAACAAATTGCGCAAGAGAAGAGATTGATCCAAGAAAGGCCAAGACAGAAAAGTACCAAAACAAGGAGACCCCATTTTCTCCACCAGCCCAAGCTGTTCCAGCTGTTAAACAGAACTGAGGAAAAAAGCAGCTGCCAGGACATCTCAGTGAGATTTCGGTTCTCATTTATAAAAGTGAGAGGTATTATAAACTGATGACCGATGAGTTCCTGTGATGGGATAACTGTGGAAACTCTCACCCCTCCTTTTCTCTCTACGTATGCCATGAAAAGTGCAGGAGAGGTGCAGAAGATACCAGCGTAACAGGGGGTTTGGTGTTGCAGTAAAATGTCAGCACACTGCACAGCGGTGCCACTTCCAGCCTTTAACATTACACACAGGGCTGATGTTTATCTTTTACAGTGACCCGCAGAAAAGCGTCTATTATAAACCACTAAAGTCTAATGGGATTCTGCTCCTGCAACGAACCCGTGTGAGTTTGCAAGGGTTTAAAAATATTTCACTCTTTTTGGCTTCTCTTAACCCATCTGCTCACTCTCCTTCTCCCTCCCTGCAAAAGAAACGCTTTTCAAAGCACTGCATTTTAACTATATTTATACGAAACTATCACCTCAAGGATTTTACTGCAACTCGATGATGAACAGGACAGTAGCAGAAGCTCAGCACGGTTTCGCTGGTGGAGCTGCAGTAGTGCTATGCTGAACAACAACATTAGTAAAAAGGCTTACTTTTTGAAATTAAAATGCATGGGGGAACAGTAAGCACTTTAACACCTCTTCAGAGCTCAGTCCTTCAAGGTGCCCGGCACACTGGCCATGACCCAGGCAAGCACTTCAACGCATGCCTACCTAGGAGTAACCCTATGCCTTCAAGCCTTCAGGCCCACAAACACTGCTGGAGTAAGCACTACTTGGGCACAGGTACAGAATTGGGCCCAAGGCCCCGAAACAGAAACTATTGTCATTACTGTTAATTAATTACAATTATTGTCATTGTGTTATTATCATTGAACAGGAAAAAAAATGTGCTGTTCACTAACTGCATTACAGCCGCTCGATCCCAGTCTCAGGAAGAACAGGACTCTACAAAGCTGGCAATCGTGATATCAGAGCAATTTTAGTACATTCTGCAGGATTCGGTTTTATCTTTTTAGGAAGTTTTATCTGTTTTCAGTGGGGAACATATGTCTTAAAGTAGCTGCGCTGGTTTTGAGACCTCTGCTGCCAGCTAAGGATCTGCTGAAACTTGTGTTTCCAGAAGTACTGATCATCTATATTGGATCAGGAACAGGGCAACAGCAGTTCTTTAGAAGCATTAGCTAAACCGTTATACCTTTATCGCCTATAGGCCAGATAAACAATCTCTGCTTTTTTGTGCTAGAAGGAGGAAAAAAGTTCAGCTCTGGAAACAAAAAAATAATTCAAAGAAAAAATGTAATACAGAAAGCCGACAATATTTACATTTAACAGATTGTAGCATTTTGGTTTTCAAAAGACCGAGTCCAAGGTAATTAAAACTTTGGTGGCCTTTCAGTTTTTAAATTGCAAATAAAGGATAACAAAACCTAGAGAGTGAGGTCTTTCTCCAGCACATGTGGCCTGAGAAGTCCGTGCTGTCACAGTTTGACAGGTGTGTGCTTGTGTGCTGCTAGGACTGCTGTTGCCCCGAGTTCCTCATGAAACCTGAGAGTGTTTGTAAACAGTCTGTACTTTCTCAAAAGTGCCCTAGAGATTTGTTACAGGAAGTCAAATTGCTCAAATCTACCTAATTTGGCACGATACGTTGAAAGCATGCTTGAGTGATCATAATTGCACTGGGACTGACTTCATTTAGCAATCTCTAAGCATACCTTTCCAATAACAACTGCAGGCGATATAAATTCAATCTCCTGTTTGTTTCTGAAAGTGATTAGCCTAAAAAATTTGGAATTTAAACACGCATAATTGCAAAGTGTTATTTATATTCGATTTTGATTTATTAAATAAAAAGTCCCCTTTTTTTCCCCAGGAATTATTTGAGTTGCTTTGGAAAGTGAAAGGGATCGCAAATAGAAATGAAAGGAAAAAGATAGTTCTTATCGGCGGTGAGCGCTGCTCTTACAAGGGCATTTTTTCCTTTTGCAACCTATAATATTGCAGCAAGTGCATAAAAGATTCTGATGTTTATTTCAAGCACGGACTTCTCACTGTGAAATACCTATGGTTCACTAGCATTAATATAATTTTTCTTCACATCTATGCAGAACTATGTGCAAAGATGAGCCAAATCAACTGTGCTGTACGGTTAAAAGGACAGAAATAGAGCTGAAACAGTCCCATTTTCATTCTGAGTATGACAATCAATGTTATTTAATATGAAGAACAAGGCTGAAAGAAAGATATATATTTGGTGCATCCATTCAATTTTTTTAAACCAATTAATCTAATACATATTTGCATCCTTTTTATATAGCATTCTCCAGAAACTGTTGGGGTAAACCCCATGATGGGCAAGAATTATCCTGAAAGTGAATTCTGGGAAAAGATCTGCAGAAAGAAAATACTGAATTCATAAATATAGGCAAATACTCACAAAGCCTTTTCAGCTAACTGAAACAAGCAAAAAAAAAAAGACGTAACTTGTGTATAAACCCAAATGTCTGACTTCCAGTTAAAGAAAAATACTGTGAACTCTTTATAAAGCGTGCTCACAAATTAAGAGATGAAAGAAATTAAATTTCCAACAATTATGTTGGAAAAAGCAATTTCAAAAATTCAGAGAAAACCACAAAATTCATTAGAAAAAACTGTTTGCAGAGAAAGCCTTGCTTCGCTCTAATCACGAATAGATCCATGTATAGCTTCCTTGCTCCAATTAAAAAGAAGAAATGAGAGATGAAGCAAAGCAGTAAAAATCTCCATAAGGGTTAACCCTGTAGCCCCAATCTTACACCGTCAGGAAGGATTGCGTACTCCTCGCAAAAAACCAGAAGGTGAACAAGTCTCTTTTCCAATAGAGGTTTCTTCCTATCTTCTTTATAAGCATCTTCTTCCTCCTCCTCTTCCTCTGTTCCTAACCTGAACTGTGCTCAACATCAAAACGTTACCTCCCAACCAAGAGCCCTTGAAAGCGTATCCAGCGCTCAGAGAAGCCAGGAACACCAGCACTCCACCAGCAGCAGCACGGCAGCAAAGCTCTTGTGTCTCGCTGCACGGTGCCCACCTCCGTGCCCCCCCCTCGCCTGGCACCCACGGACCTGTCTGGGTGCCGCCGTCACGGGACGCCCGCGGCGCGGGCTTTACACCTTGCGAGGAAAGGCAACAGCACTGAGGACGTGGAGGGAAAGGCAGTGGCGGGTACTAAAACTCAAGTTAAATCTTCCAGACTTTGCTGAAGCCCTACAGGGCCCTGCGGCACGTGGTGGGATCCCGTGTAACTACAAGGAGCCTGTGCTGGAAATCCACGGGAAGCGCCCGCTGGGTGATGGCAGCAGGTGTATTGGGGGGGAATGGGTCACTTAAGTGGTGCTGGAACAGGGAAGGGATTTCTCAGACCCATCAAACTTTACCTAAAGGTTACTTTGTTTTTAAAGTAACAAATTAACCAAATTGTCCCTAAAATAAAGCCGAACCTCAGGGCAAGTGATTTATAAAGGGTCTGTGCACAGTCTTTCTCAAACAAGGTGGGACCTTCACCTACCTAAGCAAATAATTTAGTGCTATAATTTAGCCCATTTCCCCTTCAGCAGTACTACTGCTTACCCAAACCATCTCCATTTATTTTTAAACCAAACATGTTATTTATTCAATGGGAGGGAAGAGAACAGAAAGAGCGGCACAACCTGAACATTCATCATTGTTGTTTGTGCTCCTTGAAGGACATTGTTGAATTATTGCTATAAACATTCCACATTTGGCTAAATGTTGTTGATATAAACAAGGATTTTTCCTCATTAAGGTAATTTGGTGCAGTCTGAGAAACTGATTTATCAAGAGAATTAATTAAAGGCAGATATGATTTGTGGCTCGTTGTACTTGTAGATGTTTCAGCATAAACATCCCCATTAAAATTAAATTACTGCTAATCTTATCCTACTAACAATAGTGTTTAAATACACTTCACATATGCAGACATGATGCCCTTATTCAAAGCTGGAGCTGTGCAGCACAGAGTCCCAAGCTTACAGTTGTCATGGTGCATAGGTGGAAAAAGAATTTTGCACATGGGTTGTGTGGTGTACGGTACCTTCACACTGCAGGTTTGCTGGCTTTGGGGGAAGGCAGGTGAAAATCCTGTTTTCTTCTCCAGTTTTCCCAGAAGGTACAGATTTAAGAGGTGTGATGGGTTAACCCTGGCTGGACGCCAGGTGCCCACCAGAGCCGTTCTATCACTCCCCCTCCTTCTCAGCTGGACAGGGGAGAGAAAATATAACAAAGAGCTTGTGGGTCGAGATAAGGATAGGAGAGATCACTCACCAATTACCGTCACGGGCAAAACAGACTCAGTTTGGGGAAAATTAACTCGATTTATTACAAATCAACCGGAGTAGGGTAATGAGAAATAAAACCAAATCTCAGAACACCTTCCCTCCACCCCTCCCTTCTTCCCGGGCACAACTTCACTCCCGGATTCTCTACCAACCCCCCAGCGGCACAGGGGGACGGGGATGGGGTTTACGGTCAGTTCATCACACGTTATTTCTGCCGCTTCATCCTCCTCAGGAGGAGGACTCATCACACTCTTCCCCTGCTCCAGCGTGGGGTCCCACCCACGGGAGACAGTCCTCCACGAACTTCTCCAACGTGGGTCCTTCCCACGGGCTGCAGTTCTTCACGAACTGCTCCAGCATGGGTCCTTTCCACGGTGTGCAGTCCTTCAGGCACAGACTGCTCCACCGTGGACCTCCATGGACTGCAGGGGGACAGCCTGCCTCACCATGGTCTTCCCCACGGGCTGCAGGGGAATCTCTGCTCCGGCACCTGGAGCATCTCCTCCCCCTCCTTCTTCACTGACCTTGGTGTCCGCAGGGTTGTTTCTCTTACATGTTCTCACTCCTCTCTCCGGCTGCCGAATACCGCCTGTCCCAACTTTTTTTCCTTCTTAAAAATGTTATCACAGAGGCGTTACCACTATCACTGATTGGCTCAGCCTTGGCCGGCGGTGGGTCCGTCTTAGAGCCGGCTGGTATGGGCTCTCTCGAACACAGGGGAAGCTTCCAGCAGCTTCTTACAGAAGCCACCCCTGTAACCCCCCCCCCGCTACCAAAACCTTGCCACACAAAGCCAATACAGAGGACTTTCTTGGGCTGGGGGGAGGATGTAATTACGCAATTAAAATAAAAAGTCTCTCCCTCCTTCTCTCCAATCCGGACTTCATGTAGTCTGCAGAGGCAGGACACAGATCAGGTATCAGTCAAACCAACTCCCCCTGAATCAAGCAAGATTTGTCTGTAGCACCTTGGTTCAAGAGTCATTCCTTTTATATAACATTTCCTAGTTTTTTTCTTTTCAAAAGGCTACAGAAACAGGAGAAAAAAAAGACACACTGGCAGATGATGACCTGCTCACTGGACTTGGGTGTTTTGCAGCTGAAGTTCCTTCAGGACACACATCAGTCACCCATGGGTGCCGCTCTTCGTTTCCACTAACCCAGAGGAACCCCGATACAGCTACAGAGCTGCCACGGGGAGAGGCAGACCAGAAGCCCTGTGCCCTTCTGGGGCAGCATCTGGAGACCTGGCAAGAATGGCACTAGAAACTTGTGCTTATGGACCCTGAGTCATGTTTTCACAGGTTCCTCGGTCTTCTTTCACATAAACCCACCAGGGAAAGGTTCACAAGCACTAATCAAAGCTACTGAAGTGTCGCACCTCATTCCCTTAGAACTGGCCCTCAGAACACATCCACAAAGGAAAACCAAAGCACAGATTTGCCCCAGGTTTCCCAGGCTACCTTTACACAAGGTGCTCTAGATGGCACATGAAACAGGCAGCAGCATCAGTTCTACCAGTCCGCCTGAAAACCAGGTCTGTGCTCAGGGAGGTACTGATTAAGACCCTGCTACCATTTATTTTGTTCCCCATGCTTGCTCATGAAAACCAGCAAATAAACGTGGTGTCCACCCCTGCTCCAAATGTACCAGTATTTGCTCCTTAGTTCTTGAAAGTCAAGGGGGCACAGACCTTGCTTGGATTTAGGACACACTGCTTCCCATGCTCTCACATATTGGTTCAAATTCCAGGGTAATCAAAAGTGATCACATCATACCAATTTTCTTACCTGCCAGCAATACAGAACATAATTGGTTAAAGAAAGCAAAGACTTCTAATCTTGACACAGAAAGAAATCAGGCATGAAAAGAAATAGGGAAGAGCAATCTGGCTTAGGTCATGGAAGTATACCTCATGTCTTAACAAAGAGCCTCTCAAAGATTGAAGTACTAGCTGTTCAAAACACAGATGAAAATGCCTGAATTTATCTACAGTTAAAGGAAACAGGCATTTTGTGATTTAGGAGAAGCCACCTTTCTGTTCCCAATCTTAGTGATCAATCCTGTAAAGATGCTGAACATCTTCAAGCCACTGTTAATTGAGTCTGCTAATTACAGTGTTCAGCAACTCACAACCCATGAACATCACAGAGCCAGATAGAGTACGTATTTACAAAGAGGGCCTTTGGGAAGTCTAGATTAGTCTCAGGACAACTTGAAAGGAAAGATAAGGAAGCTTAAGGGGACTCTTCCTCTCCTGCAGCAGACGAATGAATTAACAGTGAAGGCTCCAGCTCTGGTCAAAGGGAAGGGATAATGTGGTGATGAAGTAGGTCTTAAATCATTTTGATGTATTTAAGTGTCACTCTAAAGAAGATCTAGAGATGTGGAGAGAAAACAAAGTATCAGTCAAAATAATCAGGGAAATTTGAGGATGCCATTGGCCGGTTGGATACGTAGATTTTTCAGCACAAAATTTTCATCACTTTTTAAAGGGTCTTTTTTATCTTGTTCATTTAAGTGACAGAGCTCTTGTTTAATCAGGTTATTTATCCAATTTTATTATTTCATTTCTCTCGCAGGGAAGTCTCATAAAAAGTGTTTTATTTTCCACAGGCAAAACAGTGTCACAGGGGCAGGGAGGGTTTCGTGCTGCTTAACCAGGAAACTACAAACAGTTGTGGGGACTCTGGTGGCCCTACCAAGGGAAGCAAAGTCCTTTCCTGGTCTCTATCAGAGGACAGAGCTTGGCATGTGGACTCCAGCACCAGAATATGATCCAGTTACAACAGTACACTGGAGTCAGCATTATGGTGGCACCCAAAGTTCGCAGCTGAGGTATGGTGAGCATTAAACACATTGATATTCTATGTAAGTGGCATGTGGTGTGTGTCTGAGATGCTTACAGGATTGCCAGGCAGACAGCCGAATCCCTGAGGGGCAGGAGAATTGCAGAGATGCTCCTTCAGGAGTCACCATGGTGCAATGCAGGAACAAGAGGATCATCTGGGATGCTGCAGCGGAGCAAAATAGTCCTAGGCCAGAGCTGAATCCAGTCTCCAGAGTCCCTTTTTGGGCCAGTCTCCATCACTTATCATCGAAATAAAGGCAACAAAGAGAATACATCGCACTCTTCAATTTGAAGTTTGAATTTCACATCTTCTGACATAAATCACTGAGATACAAGGCTCAGGGGAACACAAGGGAAGAAAAACTCCTTTTTGCATATACTTTTTCAGAAGTGAATACTCCTCAGGATACACGCACATAGCTGAGGTACTACTATATAGGAAAAAACCATAACATTTCACTTGGTACTTACTAACTAGGAATTCATTAATGTCTTTTGCCTTCATGCAAATGTTTGTTTATTTCAGGGAAGGATATCTGCATATACCTCATCTGGGAGGGGAGAGGGAGAATGAAGAATTTATCTCATAGAACTTGAGAAGATACAGAAGTCATGTTGTTCCTACACTTCTCATAATGGTTGGCTGTCAACAGCTGCATTAAGCGGGCTGCACCCATTACAGGGATGGAAGCTGTCATCAAAATGAATTAGAGGCTTATTTGGCTATAGTTGCATTTTATTTTCTGCTGGCAATTCACTGTCTATCTGGCATGCTAATGAAAAGTAGGCTGGGAAAAAAGGGCACTACTGCATAAGAACACAAAGTATGTAGATTATTTTTCCTTTTATAATGGAATACTGTGGGGTTTTAGAGTCATTTAAAGGGGCTTTTTCCTTTTTGCTTATATATCCCACTACCAAAGAGCAGTTGTCATCCTAAATCTTAACTAAAGATTATTTGGAAAGCACAATTAATGGCTATGAGATAACACCACATCCGCAAAGTTAGATAATTAATGAGTAATAACTGACGTACTTGTGACTGCAAACAAATGTGTCTCCACTTTGAACTTAAGAACAGACACAAATTCTAATTCGCCTAGAACCCCAATACATGGGCATAATAAAGCTCAAATATGAACTGACCTGATCCTTCACACACGGGTTCTGGAGGAATCGGAAAAGACAAATAAATCAGATGTCAGTCTACCCCCGACCTCTCCAGTGCTGTAGCTGTCTTTGCTGTGAGCAGTCTTACAGTACAGTCTGGACAAATACCCATATCCCATGGTTCATTGGTGAAACACTGTCAAGGGACCTTCTATAGCACTCACAAGCACAAGAAAACCTTGCTGCTCTTCCCAAGGCCACCAGCAAGGGAGATGTGCAATAGTGACTGCAAGTGTTGCTTACATGGGGATCAGCAAAGAAGGGAAAGGGTTGCCTGGGGTCCAGGTGTCCTTCCCCCCTCCCACTGCTGTTATGCCTTATACTGCCATCTGCTACCTGCCTCCTGTGATGGACTGAAAACAAGGAAACTGTCCAAAAGTTTTTCTTGTTTACCAGGAAATTCTCTGCTGCCCTGTGCTGACTTGAATCTGGCCTCTAGATGCCCAAGTACACAGAAAGATCACACGAGAGGTGCCTACTTAGAAGAAATAAATGCATATTTTAAACTTATTTTTAAAGCTTGAATAATGAGTAGCAGAGAAAAAGGTGGTTGAGCATTTATTTTATCCAGGTATATCCAGTTTTCTGCGGTCAAGAAACAGTAGCGCACATATATTTTACCAGCAAGAAAGAAGGGGGGGGGGGGTGTAAGAGGGGGAAATGTCTATTAGGTAAATATGTATCTTTGTTCATTTTGGTCCCAAAATGCTGAGCCTCACAGACTATATCAGTGTAAAACATCACAGCACCCAGAACTGGCAAAGAGCAGCCTGTGTGCTGTCTACACGCTCGGGGGACAAGTATTCACCTTCACAGCTCATTGGCAATTTGCTGTAGGAGTGTGATCCTACAAAGGCAATACATTTCCTTCCTTTGAAGGTGCAAAGCCGTTCATCATTTTCATGAGAGTACAAAACACCCACATACTTTTCTTAATACAACAAGCTGTGTGTTGAAAATGCAAATTGCCTGTATAGAAGTATGGCATTTCAGCTCAATCATTCTGACCTCCTCTTCAGAGATTTGAAGACAAAGCTATAACAAGGCTCAAGTGGAAGTATCTCATATGCTATCACAAAAATAAGCCAACACTGCCCTCCTAATTTTTCTTACTAAATTGGTCCATCTCTTAGCGCAGTTTAGTTGCTTGTTCAGTGACTTGTGGCTGAGCTCACCAACACCACCATATGGAAACAATACCCAAGAGGACAGGATTTTTCTCTATCAGTCATAGTCCTACAGCCCTTGCCCATCTATTACCCCTAAGTTTGTGTGCACAATGCAGTGACAAGAGCTCAGTGCTCTGCCAGTGCCACCTCATCTTTCACAGAGCTCAGGACAGTTCAGCAGTACAATCTGGATGCTGTGGAGTATTGCAGAAAAATGTTGAAGCCTTGCACCAGTGTTTTGCAGCTCCAGGTCTGCCTGCGGCTCCTGAATGTGGCTGCATTTACGAAATTCATTTTGCACTTTTGGTTGCAGAGTGAATGCAACCTACTAGGCCTAACAAATTACCCTGATCTAGAAAAACAACATGATGTGAAAAACAATAATTCAACAGAAGTCTAAGGAAATTGATAAATGTAATGATCATATTTTTATCATGCTAATCAGCCCTGCACACAATCATAACAGGCCACATACACAAGGCTGTAAACCTTCAGCACCTCTGGGCTCCTTCTGTGCGATTCATCCATCCCTGAGAAGCAAGAACTCTAATAAAGAGATGAGGTGGATAATTCCAAGCAATTCAGTAAAGCACAAAATCAGCCTAAATTTGTCTGTTTGCATTTGCGAATCAATAGCCCTGACTCGCCTTCCTTCTGAATTAGGCCCATCAATCCTACAACAAAACAAGTAATTCTTCCTTCGAGTCTCTTGATACAGAAGTAACATTCTTTTTGATCCAGCCGTTTGTATTTGGGCTCAGCCAGTCCAACTGCAAACATGAGCATGAGCTACACTGTTTGGACTTGGAGCCATTTTCCCCAAATCTAAGACTCAGTAGATGCAAAAGGGAGGTGTTGCATTTGCAGGTCACCTCTCAATGCAGATGAGTTTATTGAAATCCCAGTGAAAAGCTACTGTTGTGCAGTAGGCGATTTTCAAGTGTTAATAAAGCAGCCGGTTTTGCCAAGCAACACCCCAGCTCCCAAGACTGTAATAAATACTTGAGCATCCTGCCAAATTTCAGTGCAAACAATAAAGCATTTTCTGTTATCAGAACACGAAAAGCACTCTTAACTAGTGTAACGTGCCCCTTAGCTTTAATTCAAGGCATCCCCCAAAATCATTATCCCCTGGAAGGCAGGGCTCATTTAAGCAGGCAGCAGCCAAGCCTGGCTGGGGAGAGCTGGAGGCCTGACATTAATAAGGTGCTCTATGGCTGAAAGACCGTAAAGGGAAAACCTTAACTAGGTGTTATAACAAGGGGATATGAAGTGTCACAAAGTGTGTAAATGTCATGAGCTCTCTACAAGGCCTCTATGTTAAAAGTCTTCCTCATCTTAGCTCCTCTGGGTAAAATATTTTCCTTCTGCTGCTGCTCCTTTTAAAATATTTTGATAACGAGAGTGAAAATTATAATTTCAGCGGTGTATATGCTGGCAGCTTTGTGGGGATGGCAGCACAGATCACAGCACTGATGAGAAACAGGGAGTACATAGCCCGACAACAAAAAGCAAATGTGTATTACTATTAAAAGCTGTTTACAGAGTGCCACAAGTGTTTCAGATACAACATAAACCCTGCTTCCTACCACCAGCATTTACAGCCTCATGTTTAGGCACGTTCTGAGCTTTATGCACTTGGTAAATCCGTGGGACTATTGCCATGGATTAATGGGACTATTGCCATGGATTAATGCCTGTAGGACTGGGGGGCTGTAAACCCCATCCAGCAAGTCTTGAACCCATCACCCAAATGGAGCTAATCGCTGTACTAAACACTTCGTTAGGCAGGTATCAATGGAGAGAATCTTGCAACGGAGCCATAGGAGGTTGTATTAGATCACAGGAGAAACATTTCTGGAAAGAAAAGGGCAGTCATTTTTTTTGAGAGAGAGAGAGAGAGTGCATTGGAGAGATAATTTTGATTGAGCGATAATGTGTTAAAGATGATGTGACGAGATGGTAAGCATGGAGAAGTTGGCTCCACAATTTTCTATGCATGGGCAAAGAATAAAAAAAACCCAAACATTATTCTGCTAGGGCCAAATACCTTGCAGCGATTCTTACGGACTGCTTTAGTTCCTAATTCCTGGCACAACCAGAAATGGTAGTTTAAAATTACCAGGAGACCTCCCAGCCTGTTCCTCCTCATTCTGCGCTCCTGCAAGGGCAGGTCCCGCGGAGCGGAGGCCACCGCCGCGGCGGCAGCGGCGGTCCCACCAGCAGCCGCCATCTCGCGCACGCTTCGGTGCGGCGCGGGCTGCCTCCAAAGAGCCCCTGCGTGTTACGCCCAGCTTTATCTCTGCTGCGGACAGCAATATGAATTGCTTCGCCTCGTGTTTTTTTGTTAACGAGAAGAGTGCTGAAGTGCTGTGCGGAGTACCTTCCCCCAGCCCTGACACTGTCATTGCTGCCTGTGATGAATTAGGGCTGTGCTTGAACCTAAAGCCCAGCAAATTAACAGTTAATTAGGAGTTGATAAATAGCGGAGTCACGCAGACCCTCCGATTTAGCTTGTTTTCAGCTGCTGCCCTTCTCCCGTATCTTGAAGCAGCAAGTGTTTATGTGCTTGTAACAAGTGCCTGAGTGGGCTGCCATGCCTGGGGTTTGTCAGGGGCCTGGATGGCTCTCCCACAGCCCCCTCCCGCTCCCGCTCACTTACGTGGCTCTACTTGACACAGCAGCTTTATCAATATTTATCCCCGAGATAAAGAGATGTGACAGTGCTTAGCATCAGGGAGATATTAGGCCCTGAGGGGGGTGTGCAGCATTTCCTAGCCCATCCCTCAGTAAAGCCTGGTTCATTCCCGGGGGGGCATTCCTGGGCCTGGAGTTTCCTCTCACAGGGACTGATATCAGACAAGCTCGTGGCTCTGAAGAGCGGGATTTGACGAAGCCGAGGGCACTCCAGTTCATCCCTCCTCTATACAAGGACAGTTTTCCCAGTTCCTGCAGAATTCACTGGAAGGATTTATCTGTTCCAGTGGGAGCAGCTTCACTTCATCCAGCTCAGGTGGAGCACTTTAGCGAGGTGCCGGTACACCTCAGCTGGAGCCCAACAGCCTCTCTCATGTCTTGACACTGCTGATGGATGCAGGGGACCAAGGAAGGTTACCAGTAAAATCAAATTAAAGGATAAAATAACTCAATTTGGTTAAACCTGCTTAGGACTGGAGGTGCCGGACATTCGCAGGACCACCTCAAGCCCATAAAACCTCTCAGTGACGGCTGTGCACATGGTGTAGGTGTATGTGTTGGTGTGTGCACGCTCATTCGGCAGTGCTCTGCTTCAGAGCAAATTTAAGAGATCAGGTTGGAATAAATCTTTGAACTACCTTGAAACATACCTGGTTTGGACAGCCATGGGGCAGGGACATGACCAATACGTATGTTCAAAATTTCGAAGGTAATAGGGTTTTAGTTTTTTCCTTGTGAATAGGAAGCTAAAGTGTATGGACCTATGTGAGTGAAATAAACAACGTTGCCTAGATTCAGCTGCAAACGTGATCTATGTCCTTCAAAGAAATGTCTGTCCAGTTGAAGGCAGCATTACCTAAATTTATAACTCCATAACATCGCAAGGAAGGAGGGACGACAAGTGCACCCAGGGAAAATAAGTACTTCCAG
The DNA here is from genome assembly GCF_026419915.1 of Harpia harpyja. NCBI lineage: Eukaryota > Metazoa > Chordata > Aves > Accipitriformes > Accipitridae > Harpia > Harpia harpyja. The sequence goes on from NC_068969.1 coordinate 1,100,545, forward strand.
AGGGAAGGAAAGCAGGGTGCATGGGCTAAATTGGCAGGGGCTAACGAGGATAAGCCACTCATTGTCAAATGGCTCTGCTCTAGACAAGTGAAAACACTTCACCTCTTCTTTTTTCATTGTGTCCCATTTGTACCTACCCGGTGGCTTTCTAGCTCTGCAGGGTATGGGGCCTTCAGCAGTTTACATATGTTGTATGGCCCATTTAGGAATTACTAGATTTGGCCAAAAGAGCGGAGAATAGACCCAAAACATTACTCTTAATTTGAAGGGGCTGTATATTCATGAAGCAGGATCTAAAAGAACCCCTGTTAATAAATACATAAATCAACAAAATCCCTTAAGTGCCTTAAAGGTGATTAAACATACACTCAGATTAAATTAAATTCACTGTAGCTTTTAGACATTTCTTTAAGAGACTTGAATAGGTTTGTTTTCCCTCGGAAAAAAAAAAAATCCAACTGTGTCACATTCATATAAGAGCATTGCTTCTCTCAATAAAGGCACATTCAATCAAATCCAGAAACCAACATTTAAATAACATTACAGCTGGGCTTAAACCAACAAGCAGAAAAGGTTGCAGTGAGGGAGTGATACCACCTTCCTCCCTAGTCCTATTTTATAAAAAGAAGGGCACCACTGTTAAGCAGGAACAATTTACCAGTTTTACTTTGGGAGTCTCTGTGGCTTTGCATTGCTAATACTTGGCTCCAAGTGCCACGCAATTGTTTATTGTATTAGACTTCCATGCTTGGAGATGTGAAACAAGATGGAAACTTATTTTAGAAGTTATTAAACCATTATCAGTCTCTGAGGTAAATTATCATCTGCAAATACTAATATTCATCCTAATTAATGGTAGCCAGTGACAAATGGAATATCAGTTATCCAATTACCATCCATTATCACTCACTGTGCAATGTGACAGAGGAACTGGGCCATTTCAGATGAATGCCTTTATAGTTATAGGTTTCATTTACAATCAATGCTTAGAAATGTAAGAATTAAGGACGTGAAATAAAATCCAGGCTATGGAAGGAGTCAGTAGGAAATCCTTCTGTAGGAGGCAAATGGACTTTGGACCAGGTCCTTTAAGAAATGACCAAGGAATTCTCAGATGGTTTTTATCTCTTTCCTGTTCAGCAGCATCCTGTACTGCTTTTCCTCAGCTTTGCTTGTTCCCCATGGAGCATATTAATGAATCCTTCTTCATTTTTTCAAATAAGAAATTGAGTTCCTAGTATCAACAGCCAGAAAAAAAGGGGTTGATCTGGCTATATGCAACTATTTCATCATATTTCTATATCCTTGAGCACACACTTTTAAACTTATATTTATCTGTCCTTAAGATTGCAGGCCATTCCTTTGACTGGTCTCTGGGATTTTCCTCAAATTAGATGGCTTCAAAAGAATGTGATCTTTTCAAGGTTTGAGCTCACAGTAGCAAACTTAATCTACAGTTATCTTATTAATTGTCTGTTCTCATAGGCTTAACACTGTTCTGCAGCACAGACCCTAAGTGTGTGGGGGAACAACTGGTGGTTATATTTAACCATGTAATTTGGACTCCCTGTTTAAGTAAAGGAAACAATAATGGTGGCCTTAATTGCAGAAATTACCAGTTACTTTGAGTTTGACATGTGCTTAATGACCAGGCGGATGGAAACACTAAACCTAATGCCACTTGGCAGACAATTGGAATTGATAATCACCTCTATAAAAGCTATTGATGGTAATCTGTTATGAACAGATTTGGCTAATTCCAAGCAGAAGTGATGTATTACTTAGCTTTAAGACACAGTCTCCAGTAGGTACACAGTAATGAATAGTATTCACATATCATTTAAAACAGAAACACAGATCTTGTAAAGAAAACCATGAAGTACTAAGAGGCAATGTTGTTTCCACCACTATTGTTTTTTATAGACAGTGCTTGCTTTCAATTAATAATGCACTGCACATTATCTGCCTTACAGTATTGCCTTATATTACAATGTATAACATATTCCATGTACTATTTGTGCTACATACTCCCAGATAACACTCTTCCTGAAGTTCTGATGAAGTATGCTGATGTGCTGTTCAATATAAAAACTGGATCTCTCCCCTCCAGCAGGAAAGAACCCACAGCAAAGCCAAGTTGTTACCTTTGGTGAAGCTGCCTTTAGTGCAAGAAAAGCCTTAGAAGGGGTAATTGTAGAACTGATATTGAACAGATTAGTATCAGTGGATATCCCAGGTGAATTTTCTTATGTGAAGGCATGCAGAAGGGCTTGCCCAAGTCTGTCTTGTTTCTTTGATTTCTGTCTCCCCAACAGCTTGGCCAGTATTTTTCTTTTTTTACTCTTAAAAATCATTTCAGCAGAATTTGCAACTATCTTATATACTATGTAATTTGTATAGACAGCCTTGGTCCATCCCAACCAAAATATTAACAGGATACTCTGCTGAAATTTGTTGTAAGCTAAACAAAGCCATAGCAGAATGTGATGTTTTTGAGGAAATGTGTAATCAGTGGTATCATTTTTCCTCACTTGTTCCATAAAAGAGCTCCTATTTTCCTGGGCAAAGTAGCCTACTCAGTACTTTAACGGGTTCCAGCTTTACCTTGGGATTAGTTAGATTCCCCTCCTAGGTAAAATAAGGAAACCAGAGGTGGAAAGCCATTATTATGCTTATGCATAGTTCTCTACCCAGATTAACCAGGTCAGGGCCAACAAACTCACTGGATTGCATTATTGTCCTTACACAAAGAAGAGTGTGTAAGAAAGACCTGAAAGTCTGTGGTTGGTATAGAAAATAAAACACTTGCCCTTGAAGGGCGATAGTGTTCCTTAATATGAAAAACAATTTCCAACTGTTCTGCTAAGTGCTAACTGCTGACAAATCTCCTACAGTTTTATGCTGAAATTCTGAGCACTTCTATAAGCTCAGACATGGAATCAGATACATGGCAAAGGTACCAAATCTAAAATGCAAAAAATTCCTCATGTTTCTTACCCCTGCCCTATCCACCTGAAGCTTTTGGGAAATATTTTGCTAGACAGCTCTGGAGTTTGTTCCAGGTTTGCTTCTTTGCTATTTTGTCACTGGAGGAAAATAAAGATTCTGAGGTTTCATGCGAAAGACTGCTCTTGACTCTATGCCTTTGCAACACAACAATACCCAGGTCTTTCGTGCTTCCACTCATTCACTGGCAATTTCAACTATTTCAATAGGAGCAGAAACCACCTGTTGGCTAGGCAGCTAAGCTGATGCTGTTGTGAGATAACTCTCTCCCCAGGTAAAACTTCCAGAAACAGCTAAATGACTTTTAGGCAATTTTGGAGTCTAGTCCAGGAAACTTAGGTATACAAGTCACAGAACCAACCTCTTACTCTCTGTTTGCAATATCTACAAGACATTAACCCAGTAAGTGAAGAAAACTCTATGATAAACCCAAAATTGTTTTTCTGTCAAAGCAAAAAGCTGAGGCAGTGCGTTGATGTAAAGTGAAGTGGTTTTAGACATCCACCAGAATCTAAACACCTTATAACAGCTAAAACTTGCATAAGCTTTTAACAGCTTCTATGTAGTCAATGGGAAGTCAAGCAGCACACAGCAATAAATGATGCACTGTAAATGTGTGGAAAGGGGCTTTTATGAAACAAACTTGCCATGTTAGCCAAATGCTCGTGTTACTGCAGAGAATCATATCCTGCTTTGCATCTTATTTCAGTGCCCTTTTTTCTGTGTGGTGCAATCATATGTTGGGTGCTATTAATTGGTTTGAATAAGCACAAGCCAGGATTAGTGGATCCAGACCAAGCAACGAAGGGTGCCACATCAGAAAAAAAGCATTAGGTGGTAAAAAGTGAAATCCCGAACAGCCACGTATATACATAACTAAGTACCTCTCAGGACTTTGCCCTGCTGTGCAGATGCCATGCATTGAAATCGTGCTCTTGCATCCGAGTTGCATGCTGGAAAGAGCACTGCACAAGGTGGTTCTGGAGTAACTTTCTGAAAGTTGGACCTTTATCTCAAAGGGGAAGACACTGCAAGGCTGATTTCCGGAGCTGTTGAAGTCAGAGAGATAACTAAAAACACATCTGGTAGCACATAGACGAGCAGCCATGACTAACTCACAGGACTGAAATGGAAATACCTTTCATTTGATATTTTCTTCCAGCTCAGAGATGGGAGGACTGTCAGCTTCAACATGCTGAAGAGTAAAGGTATGCACAAAAGTGAGATTATGCTACGAAGCAGTACTCTAGGTAGGAGCATTGCTTGTGGCATCCATGTAGGGATACATGAGGGATGAAAGAAGAAATCACCTTTTTCAGTAATACCAGATTTAGTTCCGGAAGACAGCATCACCAAAATGCTTTCTATTAAAGTACACTGCTGAAGCCAATACTGGAAAGGACAAGCAGAAAAGGCACTGAGCAGAAAGAAAAAGAATAGATGATTTTTAAATTTTTTTATTGTTCTTCTAACTTGCTACAAATTGCTTTTGGGCAATTTTCCTGCATTGATATAGTTTTATAAATAAAAAGACTGATTAATAAGAAAGATTTAGAGTCATATTTCTGTCTAGCCCAATATACTTCACTCAGTACAACTAACTTTCCTTAACACACAGGGAAAAATGAAAGTTAAAAGAATGGCCAGAAGGGGGCCAGAGGAAAATACATATTTTCAGTCACAAATTTAGGATAGAAATGAATGGTAGAATATAAATATGGATACAAAAGAAACAAAATTTTAAAAAGGTTCAATACAATTAAATAAATCAAATTTGTTAGCTTGGAGTTTTTAATAGACTGCATATCTACCTAATCATGAAAGGAGGATATTTAAAGTAATTTTAAAGGCCATTAAGTAAAGGCATAAACTATATAAATCCATTTAATAGAAAAAGTTTTTAGTAAAAGTAAAATGCTATGATAAAGAAGAAAACATATTCTATAAGAAAGCCTTCACTTTTGACCGCTGCTAGAACAAGCAGCCCTACTCCTTCAACCTCACCCAGAAACATTCTGCATCATGAACAAACATGAAAGTTTTCATCCCAAAGGAGTTACATATTTGAAGAAAGATGAAGCATGAGAAAATGGAAGATAATAGTGAAAATCCAAATATAACCTTCCCTGAACTTCAGCCATTTGGCAAACTACAATTATGTACAGTGATTCTTGAGATAACAAGAAAGCTAGTAATAGAATCTGAACACCAGGTTCTCAATTTTAAAGAAGTACAGTTTATAGTTAAAAATACTTTCCATGCAGGGAAAAAACAAGTCCTGACTTACTTTATAATTTAGTAACATATCTCAGACGATATTTATTTCTTGCACAATACAGGCATAATCAACATCTTTTCTGGATGAGCAATATTTTTGTGACCAACCCAACAGGATGTCTCACTCGTTGGAAACGCAATGAACTACAATCAAAGATGTCACCAGCCAGACTTGCAACTAATGATTTAATGTATATTTTAAAATAATATTTTAGGTTTTGTTGCTTTTCTGGTACATGTATTCTATATCAACAGGCTGTAATCACAATCAATTTTCTAATTTTTTTTCTTGGAAACTGCTTGAAATCTTTACTTTTCTCATTCGAGAACCAAGATTTGTCAAGACTACTCCTACATGTGTTCCAAAGAAGTAAGTTTTACATCCTCTGCACAGAACGCCCCTGGCTGCCCTCAGAAAAAAATGACGTGCAGAGCCCTTTGAAGGCACTCCTGAATCATCAGCAAGACTGGAAAGACTCAGCAGTTCCCTTGCAGTCTCTGGCCTGCCCAAAGCAGCTCTGCCATGCCCTGTTGCAGCAGCTGCTCCCACCTGGCAGCGCAGCGGTCCGTGGGGCTGGAGCTTAAGCGGGGAGCTACCTGCAATCACCCAGGTATGTCCTGTAGCAGCAATTCTGTGGCGAAGAATTTTTCGGGGTTGTACCTCAGCAAGCTCAGCTATGTAAAAGAGCTTGGGCTTAGGCTACTTTTGGCCTTCAGATATTGGCTAGTTCCTCTTTGCGGATGCACAGTAATGTTAAGATGAGCAACCCTCCTCTATTCCAACGCACAGTAAAACATATTAGGTTAAACTAGCTTCACTGCCACCTTAGAGTGAAAGGTCACTGATTGCATGGCCACAGCAGAAAGGAAATAGCTACCACCTGACAGAGAGTGGGTTCTGCGTCTGCCTCTCAATCCCATGCATGTGTTTGCAAAATAAAACACATTACCAGAAAGTCAGCACTTAAGCATATTTACTTTGCACTGGAATGGATTAAATCTAAATGTGGAGAAGCAGCAAAAGACAGGCGGCAACTGCTGCCCATCAGTCTCCATAGAGTGCCCTGCCCAGGAACGCCTCTGCCTCTGTCTGGGCATCTTCCCACGGACGTACTATCTACATGGGTGACCGCTCCCCAGCCTCCCAGCCAAAACGCTAAGATGCAATGTGCAGATAAATAACAAGATGGACAGTAGGCCTGATACTAAACTTCAGACTAGGGCCTAAATAGTGATGCAAATTCACCTAGGAAGAATTTCACTTACAAATCTGTATCAAGTGTAATTATCCACAAGGTTTTTATTGATGCTTTTAAGAATGAGCACTGCTTTATAAATGCATTCCTGACTGTGCCATAAGTAAGATATGCAGAGTAGAAGCTTGCTGTAAAGTAAGAGGACTTGAGAATTTGTTGTGAAAGGTAGGAGACAGCCCAATTATCAAGGCATTAGAAATAATTCCCCTTTAAAGGGGAGTCAAATTAAAAAGTTAAAGAGCCAAAGTCTACTTTTTGCCTAAGCCACAGGCAGTGAGATCCATCGGTAGGAGCAGCCAGCCAGTGAGCTGGAGCCCTGTTGGTGACACAGCAGTCTCATTGAGTGTGGCACTGGATAAATACACAAGCAAATTTCTTGTTTCCCTTCAAAGCACCCAATTCCAAATAATCTACCAAGAAAGAAATCTAAAAAGTAAGGCAGCAGCAAATAGATATTATCAGCAAATATCATCAGGAAATTCAACACAGCCCAGCTCTAGCTTTGATCTTACCAACTTCTAGGAATTTAAATATTTTTCCACATACACTGTTTCACAAAGACTAAAAAAAAAAACCAAAAAAACCCAAACTCTTTAGCTATTATAACTTGTAGATTTGTTTCCAAATCAGTGCTAAACCGGAGCTAACATTTAATCTACTCCTTTCAACAAACAATATGAATTCAGAATACAGTACTTTACTGTATAATGTTGAGGCTATGCATAAATTATATCCCAATTCAATTCAACCTAATTTGACAGTACAGCCTTTGTGCTTGTTCCTTACATTAGTACAAATTCTAACCCTGATGGCCAGGTGACAATCCAAGCCTAACTCAGACAGCCTAAATTAGAAATATCAGTTAATAATAAATATTGAATATGGGGTTATGATACAAAGGCAGAAATATCCACTTTTGGTGATGCTACACATCATATATGTCTAAATCAGGAAATGCATATGGCCATTAATCACTCGTAATTAGTCATCTCTTGTTGAAGATATCATTTCAGTGGAATTTCTGCATTACGATCACAGAATTGTTGAGGCTGCATGTCACCTCTGGAGATCATCCAGCCCAAACCCTTTGGTGAGTAGGCTGCTCAGTGATGTGTCCAGTCAGGTTTTGATTATCTCCAAGGATGGGACCCCATGACCCCTCTAGGCAACCTGTTCCAGTGTCTGACCACCCTCACTGCAAATCTCCAGCATTTCAACTTACGCCCATTACCTCTCAGCCTGTCACCGGGTGCCACTGAGAAGAGTCTGGCTCCATCTTTTTTTTACTTTCTCCCTTCAGGTGTTTACACACACTGCTAAGATCCCCTCCGAGCCTTCCCTTCTCAAGATTTAGAAACTGGAAACTAAATTGACCTCTTTATTTAATAACAATGACTTTATAAATGCATATAGATGGACCCGAGACCTTACCCATGGCTACCTCACTAGCTGCCTAAAGCTTTCATTGGCTCTGGAGTGTGACACAAAGTGTCAAATACGATGCTTTCCCTAAAGTCTGTCATTCACTGCAGAAATGTAATAATTTGCCATTTGTACTTCCAGTATGAAGCAATACCCTAGATCACAGGTATTATTGTTTAGACAACAGTCAATGTAATCAAACATGTAAACCCTCCAGAGACTATTTTGAAGGTATCTGGACCTTCTCAATGCACTCAATTTTCTCTCATTAGAAAACAAATTACAAAATAGCATTGCTCAACAGTATAAAAGCCATGCATTGCCAACTGACTTCAAAGGCAATCACATGTGTGCTGTATGCATGCTGTTTGCCTTTGATTCTCTGAAGATTTACAATGTCACCAATTATTAAGCTCAATCAAGGCTCAAGTGCTTAAAATGCAAGAGTAAAATCCTAAAATAATGAAATAAAACATTTTAGATGGGATTATTTTCCTCGCCTTCTGATTTATGATCCATAGGACTTACAATATTTAGGCAATCTTCCATGCATTGGGCCTCGAGTTTGTTTTGAAGCTTGAGATGATTCACAGAATTATTTGGCTGCAGAGTGTGGGTCATTAGGCAAAAGTGAAATATTAGGAGAACGATCATAAATTACAAATGTTAACCATACTGCCACCCTACATATCAGGGCAAGATTTTGTTTTATTCCTTTACCTAAGATTCAAGGCTAAACATTATTATACGTCAGAAATTCTCTGGCCAGAACTACAGGACCACGAACTGAACCACAAACCTGATACTGAAAAATGCACCATGTTTAAATGGTAACAACTTATTTCTCAGTTGCAAGCTGATTGCAAGGCTGAGATCAAATTAAAATGGCCAGCATCAGTATCAAAAGCTCAGCTGAATTCTGCACTGTGATAACTTTCAAATACCTCCCTTTGACCAAACATATCCAGAACTGTGCAACTTTTACATATGTGTATATATTAAAACAAAACCAAAAATTCATATCCTCTAGGAACATTATCCTTGAAAACAGCCCAGGCTAATGCTGGTGTGAGATGAGAGCATTAAAAAAAATCGTGGATTACATTCTTCACCTTTTTATTATACACAGAATTCTAGTATCTATAATGTTTTAAAGTACTTATATACACTATAGTCTAATATGATTTATTTGGTTATTGCAGTAACATTTTAGTGCCATTTTATCTGAGAGTTCATGGAATGTTTTAAAATCCAAGCCTAATGGAAGCCAATCAATCATCACATTTTCAAAGAACAAATTATTTAAGTTTTTGTACTACACGGAGCTAATCACTGCACAGAGATATCCTATTGTTTTGACTGATGTCATTCATTTTTCTTTAGGCTGACCTGATTGATAGTCTAAGTGCTGAAGTTAACCAGACAAATGGATATGTACTTCTGGGGTATTTCCAGTCCAGCTGCCTTTTTAGCACTAAAAACTTCGTATGCCTGATAGCAACATGCAGCTGCTCCTGCTCATACAATTGAAATTAAAGTCTGGAACTGAAAGTGACAGCCTACACTTTTTCCTCTTACATTAAGGATTTTGTCCACGATGCCTCCAAGCAATCACCAGTTATAAATGAGCTGTATTAAATCCACGTCTCTATTTGAGTATGTGGTGACCTTGTTTCCAAGTTCCCACTTTCACATCTTAAAACACTTATTAATAGCATTGCTGAGACACCCAAGTATTATTGTGTCCATTTCTTCCTCCTCTCTGTGAACTGGAATCCAATGCTGTGTCATATTAAAGCTGTTGCTTTTGATAACCAGAAAAGTCTTCCATGTGCCAAAAACTAGCTAGACTTCATCGGGGAGCTGACTAACTGAAATCTGTGGGATGATTATCTAATTAAGACAAGCAAAATTTGGCTTATCACATGCAAAAGCTTCAAGAATAAGAATGCAAGCTTCCCCAAACTCTGTGAAATCTAACACAAGCCAGTTCCAGCCCAAAGTACTGACTAGATTCTTTTACTCTAATGTATTACATTACCACTTTATTGGCTGACATGTGCTATAAAAAAGTTTTAGGAAAAGTTTGCATGAGGAATTAAAGGAAAAGCTTGCATATCCGTGATTTTTCATTTATGCAGTCACTGGACCAAATATATCCCTGGTTCCAAGCAGCCACATTCAAAGGCATTAAAGCACAGATATATTCGGCCTTCATGCTATGACAGAAAACATAAGCAAGTTATACAAGTTTTGATTGTTTAAATTTACATTTTGAAGTCTCTCCCAGCATTCACTGTGAAGAAAGTATCAGCATTGTTCTTTTTCTGCTGCTAATGGGAAAAGTTTTCAGACTCTGGAAATGCATGAGCAACTTTGCCATTATTTGGCATGGACTTTTATATTGCGAACGCAAGCTGCACATAACTGCGCTTGGGATAAAATGGCAGAGCTGGAAATAAGAGAGTGGTATATTACCTGACAAAATGCAAGCATCTCTTTGTGAGGCTGCATTTTTACACAAACATGAGAACTTCCAGAAACGTAACTGCTTCATGCATGATTCTTTGAGCAAGTATGCAAAAACATATATACATGTATATGTATGTATAGGACGATAAATAAAACATTAAATAACATTTTTCATATCTCATAGAATCATTTCTGCTCACTCCTCAGCAGTGAGGAAAGAACAGACTCTTGCAGAGCAGTTTCTAACTAAAACAGTGTACTCAATGGCTTACATGTAATGATATGCACAAACTGTATTTAGCAGGAGCCCTGCCTCACACCCATGAAGCACCTCTCGTGCCGCGTTTCTAACGGCTGGCTTTTACTTTCAGAGTGTACATTTTTGCTATACAACCAGGAAGCTGAAAACTCAAATATTCTCTTTATATACTGGCATCTTTTTCTAAGCATTGCTGGCGATGCTACTGTTCAGAGATCTGAAGGCTTTAGCTCACAATTACGTTAAGTGTGAGCAGGCAACACATTCAATCTCCTATTGCCTGTAAGAAGCATGTTTACAGTATAGGAATCACCAATACCACATAATATGGCTTTTGCAAATGGAATTTTAACTGTGTGCCACCTGACAGAAGTACTCATATATGGTTTGAACACTAATTATGTTATTCTTATAAAAAAATCTGCCCTGTCAGCTATGACTTAAAGGTCACTGCTGCTGTACAAGAAAAATAACAGTAAAGCAAAAGGCAAGTACAAAGACTTACAGGAAACAACTGCAGATATTAGTCCCAGTAAAATAACACAGCTATAATAAACAATGATGCATCATTTAATTTTACCAAAATCAACAATGAAAAAAACCCCCTGCCCTAAATCAGCCTGCCGTGAATTAAACGAAATTTTGCTAGAAACTACTTCCACTGGAAGAAAGCACTTCCAATTTCTGCAATGCCTTCTGAGAGACCAGGCCAAAAGGCTCACCAACCATAGAAACATCATGCATGCTATAAACAAAAGCAACTTGAAGAGGTTGCCTTCAAAATGTGCTTGTTGAAAGACCAAGTATATTTGCAAAGGTAAAATCCTGCTCCTTTTAAAATCAATTAGATGTTTTGCTGCAAAGCCCAGGGTTCTGATGTCACAAGAGCTAAACAGAAAATAAATATTTTCACGACCATTCTTTTAACCAAGAATGTCATGCTGTAGTTTTATTAACTCACACTTTGCTGGAACCAAATTATTACAATGCAAATATTTTCAGGTGGCAGATAGCTATCAACACGAAAAATGAATTTAGCCCCAAACTGGGGCTGATTCCATGAATGCTCAGTTGACACCTGACATATGACTGTTGCAGGCACTACACTGTCACATCAGTGTTTAGCAAACTGTAAAATACTGGACTAAGATTCACATTTAATCCAGAATTTCAAATAGAAGCACCTGTTCTCATTTAAGGAGGGAAAAAAAAACCACAAAGAAAACCCAAACAGCAACAAAAAAACCAAATCAAAACAAAAAACCTGTACTGGGATCATTTACAATTTTGTATATGGTTAAGAAAACAGCCATATTTAAGAATTACCTTATGAAAAGCAAAATTGCTTTTGGCAAGTATATAGCACCTGGGTCCACACGGTTTTCTATGATGAGCTGAGTGAAAATTGAATGTGTTTCCTGCTCTGTAACCATACCATTCCCTTCTATGTTTTATCCTTTTTTATATTCTGGTTCTGAGATATCTCTAGACTTTGTAAAAATGGCAAAATCTCTACAAAAGTGACTTCTCTGAAGTCTTTCTGAACAACCAAGAGTGAGTATTATGTATTATTTCTTCCCTATATGTATGCTTCAAAGGGGAGCGTTCTGTCATTCATCTTTGTACAAGTGAAATTTTGTATTATGCCACCCCTCACCTTTGCACAAATTCTGTTATTCTACCCTGGCCTGAGAACCTCATTGAAGCCAGCAGAGTTAAAATACAGACAGAAGTCAGAACATACGGTTTAATGCCTGTATTTTTCTTGAAGATCCTAAACTAGGACAGCGTCACAGACAGCAGAGCTATATACATTAACATATCAGTATAGCTGTCTGCAGCATTTGCCAAAGAACTGGACAGATTAGACAGAAATTTTGATTAAGGTAGATCAAAATTACTAGGTTTGAAGTGCCAAGTGAGCATTTACTTGATACAGTGCAGTTAGTAGTTATATTCTGGAATTTCATAGCAAAAATATCGCGTCAAAAGTCAACTGACTGGAATTTTAAACAGCAGCTGTTTAAAATATGACAGAGCTTTGCTTAGTACAGAGAATGAGAATTTTAAAAGCCATAAAAACAGGAATCTCCATAACACAGAATACAGAATCTCTCAATTCACTGAATAGTTAAAGGACTCCGTTCATAGCTGGAATACATTTAAAGTCAGAAAAAAGTTATTCCATGTGGAATTGGACTTCAGACAGGACAGTCACGGTCTGGCAGGAACTACTTTATGTCCCCCCCAGGACAGACTGTGGGGCTGGTCTCCTCCTTTCATCACGACCTTCTCCTGGGGACTGGTCCATGTTTCGTCATCCTCATCCTGCCCACACCACTTACTTATTTGTGACAGATGACATTCTGCCACAGGAAGAAATTGGTTTTGATGGGTTTTACCCTACTTCTGCCTATGAGTCTCAATTTTATAAATGGCTTAAGGTGCACAGATATCTGTGTGGGAATGTCTAATTGTACAAGCACTCATGTTTTGTCTCTCTTTAATAGGAAAAATGCTGATCAGTTAACATTAACGAAAACTAAAATATAACACTTCATTTCACACAATCAGGTGAGATTCTGATACCCAGAAAACTCAGAAACTCCATGGTGATTAAGGGTTGAGCTTTCAAAGCCATTTTCTATTCTACATTCAAAGAAAAACTGTTAAGGTTTTTTTCAAGACTTGGAAACAGCTCTGAGGGGGAAAAAAAGAAGACCTTTCAATAAATGAATTACTTTAAACATTTAACCTTCTAATTTTTAAATTCAGTCATACAGTATGTCTCCTGTTCCACTGAGAGAGGTTCACATGACCTCCTTGCACTGGCTTCTATCCTTTTAGTTTTCTTCCTTTGGTTTCATCTCTGTAAAACATACAACAATCAACCATGTGCACTGGGACTTTTGTAAACATACATTTCTATATAACTAAGTCCCACTTCTTTAAATATATATAGTAATAAAAAGTATTTATTTTAGAATCCCTGAAGCAAATTACAAGAAGAAAACTAAACTTTAACAGAGCCACAGACACTGAAACAAGAAAGGATCATTGCAATGATTTATTTTGACTTCCTTCTTACTTCTTATATAGAACTTACATGGAACTTACTTCTCATATAGAACTTTAACACTTTCATCACCTGAACACAACTTTTGTTCATCTATAACACATCTTTCAGAAAAAAGCACAGTCTTTATGGAAGGATTTCAAGTGCAGGCAATGGTTATTTCTGGCACTCACTTCGGAGAAAACCCCATCTTTGACAAAGGGGAAAGAATTGAGCCCCTTACTAAACAAGTTACACAATTCTCTTTTCCCTAGGACAACTTTGCTAGCAGCTTTTTCTCAGCCTGCTCTGTTTTCTCCTTCCTAATTGTGTTTTATTTTTCATGATGTCTAGATTAATCTGGTTCCTTTTCTAACTTCTCTGAATAAAAAATATCATGTCATGGTTTATAAATAGATGTGGCAAAAGGAAAGGCTTTCCTGGGAAGTATGGAATACAAATACAGAATGATGTCAACTTCGTGTCAACTGTAACCTTTTTTGTCTTAGTTAAAATTTTAGTTGCTGTATTTTTCTTTCCTTTTTTTTTTTCACTTACAAAACTAACCAAAAAATGTCCCATGCATCAAAAATTGTGGTCTTATCTAATATCACTAGAAATTACCAACGTTATGTGTTCAGCTGGGTGATGTGAATTTCTCCGGTACGCATTTGAGAAAGGGACGTTAAGTTTAATGTTGCAATGATCAAAAGCTGCATCACATCTAAAGCAGAGCATTCGTGCTGGATTTGCAGCGATTGAAATCCATTCATCCCCGTTCCCGTGTATGAACCTTCCTGCAGATCGCTGTGCAGACAGCACCTCGGTTGCTCGTGCCAGGTGAGATTTGCCCGGGTTCACGGTTACATCCCGAGCGTGGTGAATTGCTGCTGAATCTCACTCTTCGAAGAATCAACCTAACTTCCCTCTACACTTGCTCATCAGTAAACGTGTTGCCTGAATTATTACTCAGATTAGCTTGGGATCACATATCTCGGGGACAGACAAAGACAAAGCAGATCAACTTTATCAGATCAGCTAAGTGCTGTTTACACAGTAGCACTGATGAAGTCTTTGGGAAAGTTTGTAGAGTATTGCGCTGTTTAGCACAACTGAGGGCATCAAAGCCTGGATCTCAGAATGTCAACACAGGCGTGATTTAACACCTTCAAGATTTCACCTAAATAGTTTAAAAGACTTTTGTTAAATAAATGTAGCCAGATCCTCCTTTTATAGAATCTTTACTTTAAACTTTGGTTGGGGTGACAGAAAAGGGGAAGCTCGTACCTATGACATGTAGGAAACGCAGCACTGTAATTGATATGCTGGCTAACAGGGAACTAATGTAAATCTTTCAGCAAAGGGGAAATATACTTTGAATGTTTACTTTGAGTGATAAGGCCTCCTGATACATTTTGAACCTGCTCAGCTCTGTAAAGAGTCTTGCCAGGAAAGCCTGCGAGCATTAGTGTAATGAGTGGTCAAAAAAATCTGGACTGCCATTCCTACTTGCAAATATAAAATACATAGCTGGGCAGTGTGCTAAATGGAGTCTTTAACTTTGAGACTAATATTTCCTAATGTTTATTTAAGAGCCCACAGTGATGGGAATTGCTGAGTATAGGTATCATGTTATTCCTATTAGTGGGAATGAAGAATAACACAAAAGAAGTTAAGCAATTGTTGAGTTTACTCCAACAGAATCTAATCCAATTTCCATTTTAGTAAGAAGAAATTGAGTTTTGTAATACTCAAGCAGATATATTGCTTTTTTAAGAACTAAATGCAGGTTTCCTTATATTTTAAAATTGGATCAAAAATATAAAATGGAAAGATTCAATTTTCAGTAATTTTCCTTAAAACACTATATTAAATATTGCTGTTTTAAACATTTTTGTTCAGGTTTTTTATGAAAAGCATGTAACTTTACTCAGTTACAGTTGAGAGGAGTATTGTTTAAATAAAATGCCTGAAACAAAATCTCTTGAGTCAATGGAAAGTCTTGCACCAGCTCCCTGGGCATTTGATCAAACTTTCATTCAGAAAACATTTTTCACCACCAACGTACTTAAGCTGTTAAAATTAAAATGCAATTTAAGCAATTACATAAATAAGAGTGACAAATGTTTCTTTTCCTAAGTGCAAGCAGGTGTAGAGCACAATCATTGTTATTCTCCAAAAGCCATGATCTTTACGTACATGAGCAGTGCTAAAAGAGCCCAAGACAAAAGCAACAAAACATTATGAACCTTAAACAAGATTAGTTTACAACCTGTTGTGCAAACAGATCTACAACATCATCTATTTGAACTATGCCAACTGTTATCACAAGCCGCTGTTAACACAAAAACACATGTAACGTCATGAGCACAACACCCAGAAATACATAACATATATACATTTAAATGACAAAGCTCTGATGCTTTAGTCTGCATGATTGGCCAGTTAAGCAAGTAATTATATTTTAAAGAAATCAGACCTCAACTACCAACTGGTTTACTTTAAAGTAGGAAGTTTATTACATACTACTACTATAAAGTAGTAACTTCACTGGAATTACACCGATGTTTTCCACAAAAATCTGATTCAAATATATAAGGAAGTTACAGAAAAAAAATTAAGCCTTTTAAATGACAGACACTTTGAACAGCTTTCCACTCCTATGTATTCAAAACCTAGCTCAACCCTTAAATACTCAAATTTCTGCCTTTGCTGACAACACATTGTCCAACTTTAGCTGAGCAGAAAATTCTTTATAACATTTCTGAAAAAATATGAAAGCCTCAGCTACAGCAGTTCAGCAGCTAATGTAAAATACCTATGCTTAAAACATATAGAAGTTAGAGAATCTATTATTTGATAATGACAACCTCTCCATTACTGGTCTCCAACTGTTGGATTCTTCTTCTATTAGTCTCAAATGCTCAATATTTACTCGCTCTATCAATACAAAACCTGCAGAATATTCATTATAAAGGTTTTCTTTAGTTAACCAGAAAGTAAAATCCTCAGCTAGTACAAATAGAATCTGATTTACAGCTAAGAATCAGATCACAGAGTTTTGTTTTGATGGCAATAAGGTGTATTTTTTTGGTTTCTAATGGTTTCTGTTTGAAACAACTTCTGTATTTTCACTGCCAATATGTGATTCTGTACGGACAGGTATAGTTTATTAATGATTTTTTCAAATATCTTTTTGTATATATTTTTTCCTTTGATTTTCTTCTGCTTAGTGATGAAATAAAACTGAATACAAGACCAGAAAGCCGCCTAAAATTAGTATTGAGTAACATAACTGAAATCTAAATTTGTATTTGCCTCTTATACATTTATCTCCCATTAATGTTATTACTACTTTTTAATTCCTTTTTAAAAAATGTCTTACAATGAGCTTCCTTGAGATTTTTCTATATCTACACACTTTACTATCAGAAATCACTTAATGTGCAGCTCTAAAATTGCCCAACGTTTGCTACTTTATACTGGTAAGACTGCATTTTCTCCTACCTTCATCTCACATTGATAACCTACACCAAAATCCTTCTGGAGACACAGAAAACACTATTGAGAGCATCAGCCTTAGTGCTTCTTTCTCAAGAGCCAGCCAGCAAGTTGTGAAGCGTGCACTGTAATGATGGAGAGGCACGGCACAAAGAGGATTTCAGCACTATTATTTTGGTTTGAGAAAACAACAGACATTTAAATATTTGCTTGGGTTTTTTAGAACAGCTTTGGTAACGGTAGAAAGGTAAAAGACAATTTTGTGTGGCTCATTTTTTAAGCAAAGCTGTTTCAGAAATATTTTTGAACAATCACTGTAGCAATTATTTTTACTGAGCTTAAGAAAAATTGCAATTTAGTGGCTTTTTCTTTCCCATATATAACTGTGTAAAAATTAACTATACCCATCAGCCCAAATGCAGCTTTGTGGGAAATAGATTGGTATAATGACTTTATAAATGACTGAAGACTGACCTGTATTGAAGGAAATGATGGAGAGTTTGGGGAAAATCTTTCCAGATTCCCATGTAATTGGTAGGCGGTACTCCACTTGCCTGATCTCCGATGAACGGCCACCCCCTCGGAGCACTGCTATGGCTGCTATTGATTTAACTTCTCTTTATTGGAAGGTATGAAAATTTGGATACAAAGTAGGTATGGTGGAAATTAAACAAATGGCCAGTTCTTGGTGATACCAATAAAAATGCAGGGGACTTTCATCGAGGTTGGTGTAGCTGCTTTGCGTTTCCATCAGTGCAAGGAAGCATGACTTGGTCCGTGTTAACATAAAGGATAGCTCCAGGAACACACTGGCTATCAGTACTCCACAGCTCATAGGGATCATTCAATCAGCACTAATACCGACCAAGCCATGGTGCCATCCGAGCTTCCAGTAGAAAGAATTTTGGCCAAGAATTATAATCCAATCCTTGATAATCTTTTACTGTACTTGGAAGGAGATCATGCCAACACGCAAACCTGGCACCAATTATTTCTCACTCTTCACTGACTGAGCCGGCTGGGTTACCTTACCGCAAGTGAAAGCCAATGGCTCTGGTCATACCTCGCCCCTGCCTCTCCCCAAGTTCTTTTTCCCCTGTGAATCTTTATTCAAAATAAAGGAAAAGAAAATGTTAGAGCATACACCCATGATAGCCAATGCAATTAGCAGATCCTTGCAACGGGGCCTCTATTCTCTGTAAAGAAAGTAATCAATAAAAACGCAGTCAGGGCAAGTGACCAGCATGAGTTAGCTGACTTCCATGGTTAGACCCTGCCTGCTGGGACATGAGGGGGGCCGCACGCCACTAGATGGCAATGCATAGTGAAAAAGAAATAATTTCGATTTTACACGCCCTGTGTTGGTGAAGCGTTCTTTGTAACAGTACCAAGACCAAGAGTGTTCCTTCTGCGGTGCTCCACGCATGTCTCGAGAAGGAGTTACAAATACTGTTTCATGACACGATAAGGTTTTAGTGTAATTTGGGAACTGAATAAATCACTTCTTAAGTGTAAGTATCCAGGGAGAAGGAGCAGTAAAATACTCACAGCAGAACCTGCTAGCTATTTGGTAGTTGCTGTCTTCATGGAACAATTTAAAATAAATAATTCTTTGATTTCTGTGCAGTTGTGTTATTATCATTAGACGCCCTGGTATCATCTGCAAACCACAAGAACAGGCCTTAAGTAGTGGAGCACGTGTTTCACATTTATCAAAATTCCAAATTTTGTGATTTTTTTGTCACTGTGGTCTACACTATGAACAACCAATTAATTTACATGCAAAGTTTTACAACAAGAGATATAAAGGAAAGACAAATAAAATGCTTATACTGTGTTAAACAATTAGCCTTTAGAAGTTTTCTCTTTTACAGTTAGAACTAGTACTCAGGTTATTTTTATTTTTGTTTTTTATTATTGCTGAAAATTTCCTTGGGATTACAGCTACACATGCAAACACATCAGAAGTAACGTATTTTAAACTAAATCCACATTCCTAAAACCATTCAGGGGAATAAAGAAGCATGTCACATTCACTAACTGTTCCCTAAAGGGGATTTTTTTAGAATCATTTGTATTTGAAATATCTTTTATTATCTATCATTTTTTTTGCAGATAGTGCCAGGAATCTCTTCCTGAGGGAGTTCTATAGCAGTGTAAAGTACTGCTCCAGGGCATGTTTCTTACCTGAGTCTTCTGAACAGCCTTGAAGCAACAATATAAACAACAGCATTTTAAAGTCTTTCTAAATCTAACTCTGGGACTGCAGCAGCACTTTATGATGAACACGTACATCCATGGAGAGATTAAGACCTGGATCTAAAGCACAGCAAGCTCAACACAAAGACTTACCAATTTCAATAGCCTTTGAATTGTTATTAAGCACACATGCCCAGAAACCATAATCAGCTACTCCACTTACTTAATTAGCTCTTGTTTTCAGCCATCTGCAATGAAAAGTAAGTATGATATGGTGTGTAGACTGCTTTTCTACAGAAGAGTGTAAAATCAAGGCCTCAGGTGGAAGAATTCAAGAGTCTTTGGGCCTAAATACTGCACCTATACCTAAAGTTGTAGACTGAGGTATAGCGGGGTTTTTCAGAAATGCCTAAATACTTTCATCATGTAAGTGAATTTATTGAAATTTGGTCAAACACAGTAATTTCTTCAGACATTATGTACTAATCTGCATCTTCAGACAGTTTGGATTTATTCTCTCATACATCTAAAACTGGGATTTTCTGATACTTTCAAACCCTAGCAGCATCTTCATTTTAATGGCATCTTCACAGTTAGAAAACCTGGCTCCCAGCATTTGTTTGCTAATGACAAAGATTCCCCTTCAAAACATTTAATAATTTGCAGAATATTTATCTCTAAAGAATATCAACACTAACAACCTATAATCTTCAACCGCCAATCCTTAAAAGATACACCTTCCATTTTTATGTTGCTTTACAGTAGAACCTCCTCCTGTAGAATCTGGAAAAATCTGTATTATTTTAAAAAGAGCAAATGGTCATGAGTAGGCTGCAGTAAGTGGAGTAGTATAGACCTCTCAGGACTTAAAAACTAGTACATTTTTTTGGAGGAAAAGGGACTCCCAGAGCTAGATTCCCACCTTACCCATACTCTTTTAAAAGAGATGGGAATATTTCTTTTTGCCTCTTTTTTCTTTTTTTTTTTTGGGGGGGGGGGGGGGAGTAACTGGTAATCAAATATTACTTTGTATAAATATTTTGGGATCTGTTTTCTGTGAATTAACACTTTTCATCACAATTAGCATAAATAAGTGATTTTGTACCAGGTAGTACAGTTCTAGTTGCTAAGAATTCTGTGCTTTTAAAAAATAATTGGTAGATATTCCAAGTGCTGACTAGGGATTTGCACAACATTCATCCCAAGATTAATGGAAAGCACATGGTGAAAACTCCACAAATCAGCTGGAAAATGTATCCTAAGAACCAAGTAAATTCCTGCTAAGGGACAGACTCTCCTTGATTTTACATAGGGAAATCCATTGGTATTAAGGGCACTGTTAATTCTAAGGAAGGACAATAAAATCTACTTTGTCTTCCATCAAACGTAAGAACTTTGAGAACTTTCAAAGCAATTTTTCATTCTCTGAATTTGTTCCCAACATATTATTAGAAGTCTGCAGAAACATTCAGTGCTGGATAAGTCTTCCCAGTGTATTCAAAAGTAATACTGCATGCAATATAAGACGCGGTTTGGCCTTTTAAGAAAACCATCAGTTCAAAGTATTTTCAGCATAATCCAGGACACTAAATCACTAGTTAAATAGAAACATTTACTGACAGCTTGAGTACAAATGTTTTATTGTGAAGAGCAATGAATATAATGACCAGAGCTGTAGCCTCTTAGTCTGGCTAAACAAGGTGGTGGCGTTGGTGGGTATATGTGATTAAAACGTCATTGCCAGGGCTAAGCTGGCAGCTAAAAAGAAAACAGGAAGAGTCCCCACCAGGCCTATTAAAGCTTTAGAAGGGCTTTAATAGCCTCTGTCAGTATGGGTCTAACTGAGATAGCCTTATTTAGTTTGAAGAGGGCAAAAAGATCCGTCAAAGTCAGTAAAGCTGTTTCTAACGTTTAATGAAATGGAAGACTATCACAAGCTGCTCCCAAATTGATAAGCCATCTCAAAGTTGGCTGAACAAACCAGCCTTAAAAGCAAAGGTTTCCATGTCCGCACTGAAATAACTTATGCAACTGCTTGCTTTAATCAAGTACAAACCAGCTTTAATTTTACTAGTTCTAGTGTCCACAGCAGTGTCGATGCAGCAGCACACACAGCCCACTCATCCAGGGACCCTCCTGTGCTTGTGCAGTCCACAGTGACACAGTGACACTGCTCTTGGTACACAAGTGCCCAGGCTGGGACAGATGAGCTACAATCCAGCTACACGCTCTACAGCTGCACCCTCGGAGCAGAGCCAAATCTGAGTTACTACCCTGTTAACCAAACTGCAAATAGTTTCATTAGTTAGTGTTTTAGTCTGAAAAAAGAAAACTAATTCTGGGTTCAGTGCTTCTATTTCTCCTCTGCTGTACTCTTTTCATGCTGCAAGCTTGTTTGCTTGTTACTACTCTTCTACAATAATCTTCTAGCTAATGTTGGGCCTTATTTGGCCTTCTAGTTAATGCTGGGCCTCATTTCAATATTTCTTACTAAGTATCGGAGCTGACCAGGCAAAAAACCCAAACCCCTATCACTTCCCAAACTTTGCAGAATTGTTTCACTACTAGTTACATGCAGTGTAGCACCTACCTTCACTTGCTGAGTACTTGAAAACACTGAAGTAGCTCAGTGTCATGGACAACATGCTTCAGAAGCATGATGAAACCTTCCTTTTTGCAGCCAAAATTCTGGAGATTACTATGCATGAAACAGCAGTTCAGTGATTTCGACAGCCAGTCTCTGCCTCTGATTACTTAAAGAGAAAGAACAGTACCATACTACCTTGATATCTTCAGAGAAAAAAGAAAATAAAAGCCAGTTTATGTGTTCAGAGACTGGGTTTCCAGACTACAAAATCTTCGGTGAGAACTGTTTAAGAAATTCACTGGTGTTCTGAAGAAGCAGACAAGTGCCTCCTGGTACCCTGATGCTCTGCATCTGATGCTAGCCGGTTCTTTCCCTGCAAAAAATGCCCCAAACAGTCTCACAGTAGATTGCTCATTCTTCGTGAGGCAGAAAAGACACCAAGAGATATGATAGTGTTGTAATTATAGTCAAAGACTCATAGCAGAAACAAGGTACTATTCTGGCTCAGTTGAATTATGCAATATTACATTACAAATTCAGTAATTTAAAATGTGAAGTGCAATGGTTTTTTGCTAACAATCTAC
Source organism: Harpia harpyja (assembly GCF_026419915.1). Lineage (NCBI taxonomy): Eukaryota > Metazoa > Chordata > Aves > Accipitriformes > Accipitridae > Harpia > Harpia harpyja. Next base: position 1,123,163 of record NC_068969.1, read on the forward strand.
TTTTATAATTTCAGCTATTTATTTTCTCTTTAGCTTTCAAAATGATCAGAGTAATACTATCTACATACTTAAAAGGAAGAATAAGTGGCTACCAATCCATGTAAAACCCCACTGGTCTCCTTCTTTCACCAACTTTTAATATTATTGGGACTAGAGTGAAATAATAAATGTTGTAGTTGTGCTACAGTCAGAAAAAAAATGACAGGGACAGAGTTTGTAGAGAAGAAAGTAAACCAACTCAGATAGAAAAAATGGATAAACTGTATGCACAGACCCCTTTAATTACTTACAGAGTATTTAGAGACGCTCCTATTATACCTTTAGTATAGGATGTTCTTATATATAGCACACATCACTACAGGATACTTGCACTACCTCTTCAATATTGTTAAACTAAATTTCATTTTACTGCCATTAACAAACAATGAGGAGATATGCACTGCTATAAAATACTCCATTACTCAATTTTTCAGGAACCAGAGTTGAGAAAAAGTGTAGGAGGGCAAGGCATATTTTATTTTATTCACAAGATTATGCATGTGTCCTGTGTGATGAGGGAGTTGCCATGATCGGTTCAACTTTTTGTTGAAAAAAGTAAATTAGTAAGCAAGAAAGTATGTATTGACTTGTCAGCTTTTACATTAAGGCTGCCTCAGGGTACCCTTCACTTGCATGCTTTCCTCTAGGTCAAAATTTCTTTTTAATCCACATAGTTTGAGCACTGAAGCATAACCCATTTCTTCCTTAATTGATTCTAAGGTTAGAAGTACATTGCTTAAAAAAAACCCTTTAGTAGTCCTTTAAGTGTAGGGTTAAATTATATTTCAGTAAATGCAATTTAGGCAAACATGTTAAGCTAGGTACATGTTTCCAGGCTTTACTGAATGAGAGACTGCAAACTGAGTCACCCTCAGTGAAAATGAGCAAAGCTGGAAAGAGAGCAGGACAACCCATCAGAAATGCTCTTTTCTCTCCCAGCTGAAGACTTGGGTTTTTATTTGTTATTAACTACAAAACATGACCAGATATTAATTTATTTGTCTGAATAAAAGGCCATTAGTTGTTAAAAAGGAAATGGATTAAATGTTCTAGATTTTTCAATATTCTTTACAATTGATATAAACGCTAGAGTACCAAAAAATGATCTCTCAATTTCCAGATGGCATAATGGCAATCATCTCTGCTTAACGCAAGATATGTATAACTTTTAAGTAGGAATTAAATTTCAGAGACATCCCCTAAGGATACTATTGAAACGACACACCCTAGCACTTTATATTAGATTACTTTCATTGAAAGGGTGTTTTTAGACTTTTGACTCGGTTTGGATGGCTCTAATATCTGCCTACACATATTCCCCAAGAGATATGGAAATACTAACAAATATTAGAAGTATTTACATCAGATCCATTAACAAGAAGATCCATTCTGAACCACAAGTATGCTTGTGCTTCAGTTTGCAAGGATACATCCACAAGCACTGATAGGCCAAGTTTCAGTTCTGTAGACTGAATTGAAAGGTAAGCCTTTCTTGGAGTCCCTGTGAAGGAAACCAAAATGCAGAAAAAATAAACTGAGTGTGAAGCGCTTGCTTCCACAACTTCTGATTGCAAAGGTACAAGATTCATTTGCAAAGATACAGGATTCATTTGCAAAGCCAAAAGCTAGTCAAGCAACGGCCAATGCACCTCTACTAACTCAAGAATACAACCCCATTTATTACCTAAAATTCTTTGCTCAAAGAAAAACATAGATATGGTAGTTCTGTAGAAGAACAAACCTCTCCAGCAATCACAGCTGGATCCCTGTTGCTGTCTGTGGCAACTCACTTCACCTGCCCATTCTTCTACTTGCCCGCCATGGACTTCTTCCCACTTTCCCCTGCTCTAGCTATGTCATTCACGTTCTCAATCAGCTGCAGGTGGCTGGGGTAACTTTTACTTAGTCTTCTTTCAGCACTTTTCTTTGGACCTTGTTTCCAGCCTGGAAACTTGCGCATGCTTTAGTCTAGACATGAATACGCTGCCTGTTTTTGCTCCTCAGACAGCATCTTTTCACAGTAACTTCACACATCACAGCTGAAAGTGGAACCTCGATATTTACCATTGGGGGAATGGAGTTAAAAACACCACCACTTGGGCAGTCCCAAGTCTCTGCTTCCCTGGGTATCCCTTACCCAAATTCTTGTGGTGAACAGGGGCCACAGAGACGGCAGCATTCGCCACCAAGGAATGCCGCTGTAGGGACGAAGATATCTTACTGCTCTAGAGCAGAGACGTTTCCTCAGCAGCCCCCAGTGAGGAACTGCTAGCAATCCCTCACCGACACCAGAAACAAGGGAGGCTGGAATGTGTTCTCTGAGTGACAGCGGTGTCCTGCTGGGAGCTGCGGTAGCACGGTGAAATCAGGAGTTTAAGGCGAACCTGGAGCCCAGCGGTGGAAGGGTGCCTTTGTGCCACCTTTGCACCCTACCCACCCACCCACCTTGGTACTGAGACTGCCGAAAGACAAGGTTAGCTTATTCCTACCCTTCTCCTCTGTGTCCTGTGCTCCCCACTGGAACAGAAAAGGTCTTAGTATACCTGAAAGAAGTTAAAAACAATTACCAAAGATGCTCAATCTTTTTTCATCAGGCTGATTTCTAGGATTTCAGGGTAAGTACATTCCATCCCAAATGTACCGTCTCTGAAAGGCTGCTGAGTTCCTCCTTCAAGCCTTGCTCTGTTCATCGCTCAGTACCCAGCTTGTGCCTCAAGCCCAGGCCACATTACTACTCACGGTTCATGAGCGCTAATACAGATTTTGTTTGAAAAGCCACACGTTAGCAAACCACAGTTATTTGCAAGCCTGGCCCAGGGCTAGCGTCAGACATCAACACATAAGCAGCACAGATATTTTATTTAATTAAGTCATGCCATCTGGGCCAACAATGAAGGCACTCATATACTTTGCCTTTGCTTTCAGACTGCGTAGTGCTCTGAGCCCCCCAAAATTGTTCTAAAAGCCAAATCTCCACAGAATTTAAAGAACACTTTCAGCTGCTACTTGCATTAGACTGAATTGCTGCTGCAACCTACTCAGGATTTTTCCTATCCTAATAAAGCAAGTGACCAGAGTCAGATTTATGTGCCTTAGTTTCGTCCGAATGCTGCATCCACCATGCAGGAAATTACTAATGAGCAACTAAAAGGACTGCACTATATATAGTATGTGTGTATACTACCACATAGCCACCAACTTTATTCTGCCAAAGGTTATTTGCTATAAAAAAACAAAGGTAGCACCAAACAGCCAGGCATTAGACAAGGAGAGTTGCTACTTGTGCTCTGTGGGCTTTCCGGACCTGCAGCATTACTATTCCTGTCTACAGGACCCTCCCTACAAAAACGATCCTTTCTACCAAATCAGAGGTTTTCTAACACAATAAACAGGAACAGGAACCAAAACAAAGTATTTTGTGACAAATGTGAGCTCAGGTCTTCAGAAATGAGAAATGCTTAAATGCTGTAAGTTTCCTGACTTAGTTTTGGGGCTCAAAGAAATACAGAAAAAAAATCCTGTATACCCCAGCGCCAGCTTTGTGCCACGGTCCTAACACAAACACAGCGCGCAGCCGTGCACCTCTATCACATATTAAATAGCTATGAGCAGACTGAATGAGCACTTTAACTCTAAAAAGTTATAGATATCTACAGGGTTTGAGACCACTCATAGCACCAAACAGCATTAAAAAACAGAAGACACAAAAACCTGGTGCACGGGCAGGAACTGAGCGCTTACAGACTGTTCAAGTTATTCTCAATTGCCCTTTACCTCGACTGCGGCATTTCCATCTTGCTTATGGGGAACTTACTGGCCCTTCTCGGTGGCAAGTGGTGTGGGTAACACCAGACCACCACGCTTACCCAGCGTTATGACATGTGATTACAGTGTGACTCACAAACGTTTAAAGTTAATTAAACTATTTCAATAACTTTACTGAAATATTTCAGTAAAGTTTAATAACTTTAGCTGAAATGCAGAGTTGAGTCAGACATGTAATTAAGTCACTGCGCATTCCCTTAATATGTGTTACCCTTACTCTGTATTGGATATAGAGAAGATTTTATTGTGTGAATCAAGTTAAATAGGAACTGAAGGGTTTTGCTGAACTGAGGCCTAAGCCCATGGAAATGTAATTTTTGCTTACTGTACTAAACAGCATAAGGTATTACTTAGGATATCTATAATATTCATCTTTTCAAAGTTCTAGAAAGACAGGTTCACCAAATTTTTGTGAGGTAAGAAAGTAGGGAACACAAGCTAAGATCGAAGTACCATTATGTCACTCTCTAATTGCTGGATCTCAGGGAAGTTACCCAAGTCTTTGCACCTCCTAGTTACAGTTTACATCTGGCTAAATTAAAGAATTAATTCTAACACACATATATTTCAGCACAAAAAATCCCATCTCCCTGTTATTAAAACCAAAAATCAACACGTATATCCTGGGAAACAGCATCACAGAGCATTTTCAAGGGAAAGGGTATTTTTACATTCCTATCTTGCAAGTTTCTGTATTTAGCAATGCTGGGCAGAAAGTCAAACATTTCCTTTTTACTGCAGCAGATGCAAACTGCTGAAACTTCTCACGCTCTTGCTACCTTTTTACATTAAGAGAGCAAGAGTAAGTACTCCTAAGCACTGCTAAAATATCTATGTTATAGACATGAACAACAGACAGACACTTCAGTCAAGGACTACTTAGCACCATCGGCAATAAGCAGTCAGGGTTCAAGGACACCTGCAAATTAATTTCTTTAGCATCAAGCATGCTCTGGGCTACCATGGGCTGCCTATTATTCTATGATTATGGCACTTACTATGCATGAACTGTTTTAATGGATCCAAAAGAAGTACAACAGAGGTCATTACGAAGTATTTCACTAATGTACTCGATGCTCTTTTTCTTTGCTTCCAAAAATACAGTCGCACTGTTCTAACATAGCTGGTTTATGTAGTAATGAACTTAGGAATATCAAGCAGTAATGAAGATACTGTAGAGAACAGCAAAACATTCTGGGGAAATTAAGGTATTGGAACATGTTTTAGCATGTCAGTTGGTAAATCAAACGGAAAGGCCAGCATTGTAATTAGTAATTGGTTTAAAAAAAGGAATAGAATCACTTAAGGCAAAGCATTCAGAAAATGTTCAAAATAATGCATTTCAAGAACTGCTAATACCATTCTAAATATTTCAGAAAATATTTAAGAGAATATGAATATTCTTACAAAGAGTAAAATTAATTTAGGTTTGTTAAGGACTGAAGAATCGACTTCCAACTTATCTACTCAAATTTAACCTAAAAGGATTAGCCCAATAAGTTCTATGTATAAGTACAGTTTTTAAAAAAAAAAAAGAAAATTTGGACTGCTCAGTAAGCACAGGCTTGGGGAAAAAAAAAGAAGTTGGGAGTATTAGGAAATAGCATATTTGGGTAAATAGGAACTCTCCATATTTACACATGGCATGACTGGGAATGAAACCAAAGCAGTCCTTCTCTTGCATATATCACAAAGAACTCATATATATGATATATAAAGCCACTATTGCAAAAGGCATTTATTGGATGTGCAAGGTGATTCACAGTTCTAGCTCCCAAGTTGGAGAAACTTTAAAAAGACTGAATACAAAGGGCAAGTTTCATGATAATGAGACAGGAGGAGTTCAATTTTCCCAATTTAAAAAGAATTTTGAAGACCTTAAATGTACCTCAAAGGTTCTGACTGTCCCTGCTCACTTGTCCCAAATAGCTCACTGATGCAGGAAGCAGTCTTTTTTTTTCTGCGGCGTCATGGACTCAGAAGCTGGTCAGCTGGAATATTCTCCGTTATAGACACAGAAGATAGAGCAGACAAGGAGCAATGGCCAGAAGCCAGAAGGAAATTTTTGGCAACAATGTAGGAAAACAGTTTGAGAGAGGACAACTGGATAGTCAATGGATAGACAGGGAAAGGGCTGTTATGCTAGCAATGCATGAGTAAGGCACTGAAGTGTCATTAGTGACACTGAAAGGCATTAGTAAAAAGAATCCTGCTAAGATATAAGGGGAGTACTGGGGTATTGTACATCTTTCGTAGAGCTTACACAATCGTGCTTTAGAAAGTACAACTACATTACAAGGTATATAGACCATTTATTTTTTGAGGTGCAGGGTGCAAAGATTGTCAGAATTTTGTTCAATTTATAAAGACTTTGAAAAGTAGTAGAAACTATTGACATCAGAATGGTAATTTCTTCAAAACTTTCACATTCTGATGAGTTACATTAGCCATCCAAAAAAGAGTATGCATAAGCATGTAGAAATTGAAGAAGACAAAGATTAGAGTAGAAAGTTAAAGCATGCTGAGCTGATAAACAGACTGGACATGGGCAGAAAGATGAAGTCACCTTGCAAGAATATCATAATCGTTCCTTTCTCCTAATGCAGCAAAAGGACATAAGCATAGTCTGAAGTCCACCCTATTTGAATTGAGCATGTTCTTAAGTTCAGTGGGATTTTAAAGTGTGCCTGAGATGCTTTACTGATTTGGATTAATATATTTTACGGTGTAAATGCAATAGCTTCACAACGACAAAGGTTCAGTCCTTCTGTCTCTCTTAGACTTTTTTTGGCACCTGTGACTGCTTTCTTTGGACCATGTCATGATATTTCCACACATTCTGAACTTTCCCTTATTCTCAGGTTTTATCCATTTCAGTAGGAGGACAGCCATAGGGTAAAACTTCACATGTGAGTTTGGAACATTAAATCCAGTCCATAATTAACACAATTTCAACCAAACATGAAAAAGAGTAATTTTCTCTACTGCTTAAAACATCTTGGTAAGGATGTCTCAATTCTATGGCCCTTGCCAAAACAGCTCGTGCCAAAATTTGTAGTTCCTACATTTACTGCTCTAAGGGCAATTTCTAGGCTTTATCTTTCTGAAACAAATAAACAATGAAAAGGAAGGGAACTCTATGAAGAAAAAGTTACTACAATTATACATCTTTCTTTATGCAAAAAATTATGCATAGAAGTTTGTAGATGCAAGTCAAGCTGAAAGTTCAACACCAGTTCTTCACCCCCTAGCTCCAATATTAAAGCACATCGCTTCATAATATTTCGAGACTGTGATAACTGACTCATAGCAATTCAAGATCAACTTATTTTTTCTTTTCGGCCTATCAATTGTCCAATGCTTAACATTTGCTATGATGAGGAGTATCTCTCTTAAATAAGCTTTTATGAAGAAAATAAAATGACCCCATTGTAAACCTAAATTTGGGTTTCATATTTTTGTTGATTATGAAGTGGTATCAGCTGTTGGTTGAATTTTTAATCTGATTGCTTTTAAATTTCAGAAAGTTATTTAAAGTCACTGCACACATGCTCCTGCATTTGCTTGCTTGCACGCTGCATACACAGACATACAAACACATATATGTCTCTGTGTATTTATATGCTATATCCAAAGTACATAACTATCTATGTATGCACGTACATAGATACTTTAGATACCTATAAACACTGCGCCTTGTCACTCCCTTGAAAGCAAAATGTCAAAACTCCTATTGACATGAACTGATCAAGATTTCAGCCCAATGACTTTTAGGTTGGGGCTTCCAAACAGGTGTCAGGATTGTAGAAAGGCCCTATACTGTTATATGGTCCAAAACCAGAATACAGGGTCAAAAAATGCCAAAGGTTAAGAATCACTGTTTAATGCTATTTATTTCCAGCAAAATTATGTCAGCCTGTCTTTAAAATAGGTTTTTCCCAAATTTTCCTCCTGCTCTTTCACCTGATTGGATTAATCTATTTTCCACTCAATGGTATGAAATAGCTGTGTGACAAAGTGAAAAAGAAATCCCAAACAGAATATAAAATTAAATATAAATTATTTGAAAGTATGTTACAGCAAAGGATAAAAACACATAATTCTATCAACGAAGAGAGTTGACTGTCAAAAATTCAACACACAAAGTACGTATGAAATATACAATCTGGTTTTTTTTGTGTTTGAAAAATTACATTAATCCTTTTAGTGAATTTTTTTAACGTGTGGAGTACATTAGTCTGGATTAACGGATGGTGTTTATCATACTTTGTATTGTGGTTTCAGGAAATAGTCTGGCAATGCTAGGTTTCTACAAATGGATTTAAAATTAATCAACATCTATTTATGAGAAAGTTTAAACCATTATTAATACACTGTAAATGCAGATCTCCTTAGAGCTGACCCCAAGTGTCTACCATCTGCTCAACTGTTGTAATCACATTTTTAAAGAGCATGGTCATACATAATGATTCTTCTCAGGAAAGAGCATCCTTAAGTACATCAGCAACATTTTAAATTCCACTTGTGTAATGCAATAATTTCCTACTGCCCTTTGCTAAGGAAAAAAGCATATGGCGGTGACTAAAAGCCAATCAAGCAATCCTTGATTTGTTTTCAGTGCTGCATGGATGATTAAAGACTTTTTATTTATTTTTAGAAAAAGCAACCAAAAACTATAGCTCTCGTAACATTATTTTTTTAAGTTAAATGTAAGTATTGTCACTGGCTTAACTAAAGCAGTCTTGATGTTAATATAGGCATAGATAATATTAACTCCAACTACAAACGTTGTGGTAACTTCAGATATATTATAGGCACGAATTAAAGTGCAGTTCTACCAAAGACAGTTGAACCAAACAATTTAATTTGAAGTAGTCCACAAAATCCTTTCTAATCCTGACAACATCATTCCAAGTTAATAAACAAGGTAGGAGGCATCGGTTTACAACTAATCTATTGGAAACAGGGACAACACATCCCACACTCACATTATTTACACACCCAGGACAAGCAATGCTACCCATTTAAGACACTTTTAGCTTCTTTTTACGGGACAAGCGGGAGAGAGAGGGGGAGGAAGAACGCGCCCCAGATCAGCCTCCTGCTTTCGGGGCCCTTGTCAGCACACAAAGCAGCTCAGAGACCGCCACAACGTGTTCTTAAACAGGACTTCACACTCCACCTGCTTACCGCGCCAACCTGCATCTTGCCTATCGCCAACAGGGAAGATGTTTTGGGGCTTCTGTGGGAAAGCCAGGCACTGTTTCACATGAACCTGCCTTCATGCCATGCCCCTCCTGCACACGCTTCTCAGCGTTAAATCCTTCTTTAAGCTACCGAAGAGAAGAAACCCTACTCATCTGTGTACAAAGGAAAGACACATCATTCAAAGGTTTCTAAAACTTAATACATATTTTTCCCCCTACCACACATTTTTTCCAGCTAAGTCATAGTCAAGGTCAGGCTTTAATGTCTGAACAACATAAATCACTGACAATAATATTAACAGCGATTCACTGTTTGTTTGTTTAACAACCAGAACCAACAACAAGGAAGTTTTCTTTTTGCTTTCTGTTTTGATAGTGTTTTCTACAATAGGCTCATGGTGCACAGCCAGGACTACATTAACATAATTCAATAATTTTAATAATCACTTTTCCTGTGAAATCAGCAACAAATGCAACCAAGACATACACTGGCATGCTACTGTAAAGGGTCCATCTCCTATTCCCTGGTGGAACTGCATAACTCATTCACAGACTTTTTTTTTGTGGACCAGATTGTCAGCAAATGCGAACTTTATTGGCTAAATAGTATTTCAGTGAATTATCCCAGATTAAATCTTGGGGTTTTGGGAGAACTGCAACTAACTTTGGAGGAGATTGTTAAAATATCTGTAGTACTGGATGATCATTTTGGAAGCATGTTAAAAAAGAAAAGCAAGACACAAACATAGGGACAACTTCTGTCTCCCACCTCTGTCTTAAAAACCTTCTATATTTATATATCTGCTTTTTGCCCTCTGAATGTGGAAATGATTTTTCATTAATTTAGACCTGGAATGAGGTCCCAGAGTCTAACACAGAATCATAGGAACTCTTTCCGGGCGCCAGTTACAGTTTTCAGGCTGCTTGCAGCCCTCACAAGCTGTCGGGCTCAATGGACCTTGGCTGCAATGTATCGTTCATTCTTAATTAAGAATACCAAGAATGAACGGTGCACCTCTCCACCCATCCCACCCCGCTATTTAGATAACATTTTCAGCAGTAACTAGCTCTCCCTTGGAGATTTCAGGAGAGTTTTTAATGGTTTTCTTTAAATCCAACATGTTGTTGAGTCAAGCAATTACCATTCCAGCTAGTTTGTAACTTCAGCAAAGAATTTAATTTTTATATTGTATTTAAAAAATATTTTTATTGGGAGTAAATTATGCATAAGGTTTATTCAACACCGTGATGCACATATAGTAGCCAATGTTGTATGGTATTTCCATTGCTATTCAACAGTCTTACGGATAAATGGAATGACTACCACTAAATCAATTGAGAAATTATTCTGGATTTAATGTGTTAAACTTTCTTCAAATGCTACTAAAATTAAATATGTCTATAATTCTCCCAATTAAAACAAACAAACAAACAAAAACCGCCAAAAGTTTCAATGACTCAAACAATTAGTAATAAGATACAGAGTTTTTCATCTTTAAGTCACAAGGTCAAATCTATCAGCAGCGAGTAGTACCAGAAAATCATTCTCATGGGATGCTTTTATAACGGTCCAACATGAAATAATCTTATCGTCATTGCAGCTCTGCAGAGTTTGCTGAGCTTGCTTCAAATTGGCCTGACAAACCATGTTGATGGATATGGCAGGCTTGATTTTACATGTCCAAATGGTCTCCTCCGCTCCCCCACAATACTCCATGATTTCCAAGAGAACACGGAGAAGAAATTTTACAGACTATGAAATGGCCTGGTGAATCTGTCACTGCATGGACAACTGACTTCAGTAAAGGCACCTGTGACTATGCAAGTCGCCAATGAGACCTAAAAATCATTGCTTTGAAATGAACTGGACATCTTGAATGCATGGGAGGACATTTAACAATGCACATTCATTCCAGTCACTCAGTTCTGTTATTATTTTATCTTGTGAAGAAATTGCTAGACGTACAAAATCGATGCTATCTGCAGTGACAGGGCTTGTGTTACTGTTTTGTAGCTTAGCTGTATTCATTGGACTTGAGCTGGTAAGGAAAGCAGATGGGGATGGACATAACTTGAGCAAAGCCCTCTGAAACGTTACCAGCAGGCTACGATTATGCTATTACTGCAGCTGATGACTCCAGTAATGGCTGGAGCAGCCTTTACTTCCCAGGTTACTTCCAGAACAGTAATCAAGGACTCATTTTCAGCCATGAAGGAAATCCAAATGAATTACTCTTTCACAATGGGCACAAATTTATGTCTGTGGAATCTGATTAATTTCCAGATGAGGGAATTATTAGTTACAGACATTCTCCTGTCTAATAGCATCAAGCCAATGGATGAAGAAAATATTTTAGCAAGACTTTGAAAGCTCCTTTGCAAGTTGTTGTCCTACAAAGCAAGCCGTTGGCAGTAATTTGCCTAGCCATTCTTTGCAAACTTAACAGAAACTTGCCCAGCAGTCAAATCCAGACTATACAGGGAAAGTTTTGGTCACCTAGAAATCTGCCAGTCTGGTACAGTAAAATTCACGAGAGAAAATGTGCAAGATGATGTTGACAAAAATAAGCCAAATGTATGTTGATGCAGTGCGTGGGTAATGCTGTTATATAACATTACATTGTGTTTCTCATGATTCTGTATTTATTAAAATCAAAATGCTAATATTGATCCACACTTATGTGCAACAGAAATAGGCTTTCTGTGTAGTTATTTTAGAGAAGAAAACACAAAATATTTTTCACTTGCCCACTCAGGGGCTAGGTTTGGGATTCTCAGTTGAATTTGGCAATGCCAGTTATTTGTTTAATACGTGTTTTGGCAGTGAAATGAAAACATACGCTGTATCTACGCCATCTGTATCTGTACAGCCATATGCTAATTGACAAAATTTGTAAAGGCATAAGATCCCAGTTGCCTTCCTCTGCATTGCTGTTCTTAGCACCATACTGAAACACTCTGAGAACATTCGGTTGCAAAGCTGCCAATTTTGCACAAAAAGAGCCAGACATGCTTTTCAGAGGACAACAAATTCTGTTCACATAAGGGCTCTGACACCTTCTATCAATGTACAGAAAAATTTTCATTCAACAAACACATTCAATTAAAACTTGTGGCTATTGTAATTATTTCTATTTTTTATTATTTAATAATCTTATTGTTTATCATTCATAAATATGACTACATTAATTTATTAGTAATTGTTGTAATGCATTCATATATTCATCATTAATTTAACTGTATTAAATGCACTACTCCATTTAGTATTAAAAAAATGGAATACAAACACACTTCTGCAGGCATACTTATTTACACCCCATGCTTTTCTTGCAGGATCTTTTCTTTGTTATTCACAGGTACACAGGTATTCTCAGTTTAGTGCAGGTTATAAATTACTGCAAACTGTTCAATGTCTTTTCATACTCCTAGGAGGAACACAGTACAATGCTTATTTTTAATAAAACTTAAAAGAAATATAGGACCATTAATCAAGGATTAAAATGTAAATCCATTGAAGTTTGCAGAGACACTTGCCCTCCTGAACTATTTCTAGGAAAAGATCACCAGCCCTTACCTCGGACTATATATAATATTCTTTGGAATAGCTAAATAACTCTTTATTAGCAAATAATGCCAAAGGAATGTACATAATTTGGCTTTCATAAGAATAATGACCCTTATGAAAGAAATAAGCCAAAGAAATCTGTTTGGGATTTACACCTGTGTTTGCTCATGAATTCCTACTTGTTAGCAGACCTGTGACAGATGCCTTCGGCCTGTGACGGGTGTTTCTCTCTGTCCAAAAGCAATTAACAGAACCTCTGTCAGACCAACAAAGCAAGGCAAAGCTCAGCTGCTTTTGCTGCATTGTCTCTGCCAAAGGCACTCTGCGAGCAAGACATTAACTTTCCAGCCATCTTTCAACATAGCGTTGGTGTTTTCTTCCCTTGCACTGACACCACCACATGCTTTTACCTTTACAAGGAGCCCGCTCAGAAGCTCTGTTTTTTCTTTAGTTTTGCAGGATAGCAGACAGCTTTCTACAGCAGAATGCAGAGGGAAAGAATCCAGTGAAAATCCTGGGGATGAGCTTCAGTGTCCAATTTCTTTAACTGGTTTTGTTAGATTAGTTGCTAAACCCACAGTTAGATTTCCCATCTGCAAGTGTAAAACATGCTGTTCAAATTTTCAGATTCCCTGATGCTATTAGTTTTAATACTCATAATTAAATATGTTGAATATATCTCTACCTAATATATAGTTTCTTATGATTTATTATTATATTTATATGTTATTTATTGTATTATTTACTATATTATTTATTATAACATTTATTATAACATTATATGTCAGATTTTCTAATTATCTGACAACAATTATCAGGTTATCTAATTATCTGACACATGTGGGAAATATTTAGCTAAGTTTGTTATATTTGTCAAAAAATGAACGCTACAAGAATAACAACTGTATTAAGGGTTGTTTTATTTGGGACCAATTTACAGACATAAACCCACATACACATACAGGTCTCCCTGTATAACTCATGAGCGTGTGACATGATGTATAATAAAGCAGCATTAATAAACAACACAAGAGCACCAATAAGCAATTTTGCTTTAAAGCCTACATGTCTATTTTAATTATTCTACTTATTATCATTCAATATATGTGCTATGTATACAAACCTGTTTGACAGTGACTAGCTGCAAACCAAACTGATCGGCAATATCTATGTGTGCTTGGTTAATTAGCGTCTAGTAGGTGCAGACTGACCCTGGCTAAGGCAAAGTAGCCTTTTTAGCGGTGCTGCTGACTGCTGAGCTGGTCAGGAAGACTGTTAGAGACGTTTCACGTGGATAAGGCCTGAAGATGAAGGGGTTTGCTTTTGTCTACTGAAAAACCTGAAGAGAAATTCATTTCCTTGCCTTTTTAAAAAGTATTATCAGTGCTGGTGGATTATTTGATTTCATGAAACCTATCTGAATATCTCACTGTTTTCTTTTTAATTAGCAAATTTAAGAATTTAAACAAATCAGTGTCTACTGTATTATTCCTTGCTATTGTTCAAAATCCAGTTAACCTAAAAAATGTTCTTGAAAACTTTAGCCTGAATACATCCTCCTGACAACATTTCTCTTTGCCAGTACTCACCAAGCTGCCCTCAGGAACTTCTCTTATTCTTCATCTTCAGGAACCTGGGTAGAGAAACCATTTTTCAGTAGGGATTTCTGGGCTGCGTATGCTCACTGGCACTTAGCAGTGATTGAATACTGCAGACCTCAATGGGTCTTTTTTGAGCTAATAGCAAATCTTCAAAATCCACAACTTCGAGGAGAAAAAAATATTTTCATGCATTTATTCAGCTTTCCTTGTGTAGTTATGCTCAGACAAATTTCAGCACAACCGCTTTGCAGTTGGATACCGCAATGCAGTATGCCAGGAATTCAAAATGCACCACCATAACAAATTTTTCAGCAATACCACAATACTTTTTTAGGATCAGTATCATGGGAAATTGCTCATCGCTCTTGAAGATGGCAGAGATGGATAGCAAGCTTGCTCAGCAGATGGGCACTGCCTGGCAGAATAGAGTGGGCTGAAGCACCAAGCGCCATTTCTGACTGGATGGTGCCCACCCAGAGAACCAAGGGGGCATCAGAAATACACACCAGGCTGAGGGGTTAATGGCAAGGGCAGAGAGCAAACACAAGCTTGACCAAGGGGTAAAAGAACCTGAGAACATAATTGATGAGGGCTGAAAAGAGGTGAGAATCTCTTCTGTCGGGGAGCTGTTATTTTCTGCCAGGTTTGATTTGATAGTGAAGGAGGGCTCTCCACTCCCACTAGCAGACATCTGCCATCTTCACTTGCACGCTTCATCCCAGCTAGGCATGAAATCAGGGAACAGAACAACCTCCACTGGTATCAGGTGCACAGTTACGTGGCTATAACCTAAAAGGAAAAAAAATAACACTGTCAAGTTGCAATCATTGAACAAGAACTTCTTTCAGGATAATTTTTTGTCACATCAAGGAAGATGTAGCGCTCATTTTAGCTGTGAGCCATTAAACTCCCCACGTAAAGACGGCAGTAATTACTTCCTCTCACACTGTTTCAAGCAATGGGCATGTCCTAGGGGATAAAAAGGTAATTCCTGCCTGTAATAAATACTGAATCGCATAAACTGTGCGTTAAACACAAATTCTTGCAACAGCAAGCAGTTCAGAAATTCTAACTCTAGAATACCTATAGTTATATTATCTCAGGCAGCAGAGCTGCTTGATAACAACTAATAACAGCTGCTGACATAACATCATATGAACAAAGTAATTAAAACATAGGTGCCAACCTTTTGACTATGATTCGCAGACAAACTTCTAGGATCATGAGAGTGAAAGCGTAAAATTAGGTCCTTAAGAAACCTCTCCTTTACTCAACTTTATTTACCCGGGATTGCATTTAACAGCCATGGAAGACTGAAAATCAATGATGCAGAAAGCATGTGTTAATTTATTTTGTAAAAATCTTCTTAACAGTTTTTGGAAGCCACAGCTGGATATCCAGCACAAATTAAATGAAAATCAAATGAACATGACCGCGTGAAGTTAGGAAGGACCGACTTATAAAAAAACAGGGTATAGTACCTTTAAAAATTTCTCTAACCATCCTGTGTTGATTCAGACATATTCTGAAATGCTTTTAAGCATAATATTCAATATGCCACTATGAAATGCACTATGTCTTTCTTTTAAAAAGTAATGTATTTATGATTTCTGCATTTATGTGCATGATTTATCATGCACTGCATAGATGAAAGAATTCCACACCTCTTTCCTGTACCAGATGTACTTGGTTCCAATAATTACTATTTCAGGCTAGCTATTTTTTTACATTCATTTTGCTGTAGGATAAATGAAAACACAGGGTATGGTGGAAAACTGAATTTGGCCTGCCGAATCAAGTATTTATTTACCAAATACAATGCAGAAGGTGTTAACACATGAGAATCAGCTTTGTTAGTGCATATCAAGAAAAAGAATTTAACATTTCAATGTGTAACTATTCATTTCTCAAAATATTACTTGAAAGGAAACTGTGCCTACCTGCAGGTTTAAAACGAGAAATGAAACCATTTGAGAAGCAAAACGAACGTTAAACTGACATTTCATTACTTTAGTATTTATTACAATTTTACATAGGTGTTCACATAAAAATATTACCTGGACTACATTAATGCTTGTGGCAGACGTATGATATTTGTATGTTTATGGCATTAAATATAACAGGGGCTGAGGGGGTTAATAGATTCCTTCTTTCCTTCAGGAGGCCTGGGTTCAAATTTAGTTCAAGTCACAAGTGAAAATGAGTTTGGTGGTCTCAAAGCAAAACACATTTGTCCGTATGCTACAAAACCACCGCATAATTTGGCACACGTCTGCTCCGTTGAATGTTTTTGCTCCGAAGAGCAGAGCTGAGCTAGCTGGAATGCTGCAGGTCAGCGGTGCGGTGTGCCGGCGGGGGTACGTGGGAAAACATCAGCGCTGGCCCTGCTCCGTCAACAGATCTCATAGGGGTACCAGGCTCACGCGTCTCATCCGTTGCACCGCGAATCTCTACCCTATTAATTAGCAAGAAAATAAATCACTCTTTTATAGGTGAAATACAGAAGAGGTTTTGCTTTTTGAAAGATTCTGCTTGCTTTCAGAAGATTTTGGAAATATTTTGGCAGCTGTAATGCTCAGGGTTTTCAGAATATCTTTGAAAAGGAATTCTAAAAATGTAAAAAAAAAAAAAATTAAAAGGTGAAGCTCTGACTGCAGTGTTTACACTTGGAGTTTTTTCATTAATTTCATTGAGCTCGGGATTTCATTGGAGAATTTTAGTTTGCCACATTTTCTATGCAGAGTCTTTATTACTCCAAACTGATACAAGATATAAGAAGGAAAGAGGAAACTAGTCATTTTTCATTAAACAGTGTTTCAAGAAACAGCCATAGAGTATGTATTAAAAATAACGATTATTCTAAAAATATTAAGTTATATACCTATTGAAAATACATTTCTTTAAAAATCCCAATACCCAACTTAAATATTGGGTAACCAGACAATATTAAAGATTTGTTCTTCCTTGTCACACACTAGTTACATCTGAAATATCAGATGAAATTACCAGAAAGTAATTCCTTCTCCTGGAATTCAGAAATTTATTGAAATTATTAAAAGAAATGATGAAAAGGTCATACAAAAGGACAGCAGTGAATTCTTTTGAAATATTTCATTTTTGAAAATTCTGCTCTCGGACACAGAGCACGGAGGGGCCAGGCAGGCATTTGGCTTCACTGAAGAACAAATACACACAAATTCTCCTGCAGCCTTCTCTGGTACATTTACAATATGCCTAAGCAAATGACCAAAAAGGCAAAATTCCTAAGGCTTTCCCCACCCTTCACCATTCTTCATTCTTTCTCCCCAATATCAGAGTGGTTCAAAACTGGAAAAATAAGCCAAGCAATTAAAGGCTCTGTGGTGATTTTTTTCCTGTGACTAACACAACTGATGTGAGGAGTGCCTATACAGCAGGATGCTTTCCACTTCTCTATGAGGTGGTTGGCTACTCTCACCTGCCTCCTTCCCTCTTAAATATTTGCTTCTGCAAACATTTGGACATTTGAATTTAACTCCCCAAAAGCTTGCAAGAAAGTGAGGCTTTCAGCTGGAATGTGTTGGAGGAACTGCATCAGAAACTACTGTTTATTTATAGCGAGGGAAACATGATGTGTATTTTATTAATGTAAAACCAATTCTCACCTTGTCTAGACCACAGAGATGTCAGCTACCTTTGCCTGCTTTATCACCGAACAAAACTGTGCCTACCTGTGTTCAGTTTATGGGCACTGGCTTTAGGGGAAGGTGAAAGAGCAGGATCTTATAGCTCATGCTTTAAAACCAAGTATAAACCAAGGAGAACAAGAAAGCTTTTGGTATCTTTCCTTATCCCAAAGCCAATTACGGAATTTTCTATGGTGACTGAGGTTGCATCTTGGTGGTTTTGAGCATTTAGCATGGAGGCTTATATTTATATATGCCAAAGTGTATAAATAATGAGCTTACTACAAACAATGTAAAGAAAATGCAAGAACCTGAAAAACAGCACTAAGAAGTAAAATACTATATTTTATTCCAATTCTAATGTTTACATTAGCTATTTTGACTGTCTCTGAAGGCACGTTTTAGTTGAGGAAGATGTAAAGGAAACAGATAAAAATACTAAACCGTTCTTACTAGCTTCAAGTTTTAGGGCCTGGCAAACAAGTTGATCTCAGATATTAACTGAAGAGCACGTAAGGGTGCCTGCAAAATCTAATGAGACTTAAAAGTAATCTGGAGTATATAAAGCAATAAGAAAATCTCTGTCACTTCCCAGTGAAAGACTTGGATGCTGTCTAGTTCTACATGTTATAATTTTTTTTGCAAATGATGGGAAGTCAGTAGTTACAGTTACTGCTTGCTGTTGACATTAGGTGACTGTTCGTATGCCCAGAATACCACCTACCTCAGCTAAATGGTATCTTTATGAAATTAACAGAATGCGGTTACAACATGGCTATAAGAAAAAATATTAACATCAAATTTTGGATTATAATTGGAAAACTGACCTTTGGAAAATATGTTACCACTGCAGTCCTGAACTGTACTGTAAAATGACAACTTTAAGATCTGGAAGAATGACTGTATTATGCAGTTTAGAAAATGCAGCAAAATAAAAATAATTATACTCTTCATGCTTCACTAGAATTCTAAATTAAAAAAAACCTTGAAGATTTCTATGGCCTTCCTCCTGTAGTAATTCACATTATTTTCTGTCTTCCAACTTTTTGGAAGTGTCTCTCAAACACTTTAAAATACTTTTAGTAAACTAGATCTTTTCATCATTATATGGGCAATCTCCATAGGCAATTGTGACAGGTATTGTAAATAAAGTTTTTCCTAGAAACATCTCACAGCAATATGATTTAGCAGCATGTATATGATTCTTTTTTTGTTGTTAAACAGCTATATTTGATTGAAAACCCTGAAATCCAAAATCCCAAAATATATCATAGCAGAAAATTTTGAGAAACTTCTGCAAGACTCACTTTCGTATCTTACAGTTTCTCTTGGCTACATTACTTGTAAGACTTCTGCCACTCTTTTACATTTTAATCAGTGCTACATGCATTTTTAGTTGCTTTTGGTCCATTGCTGTCCTCCCCAGGTCAGTATTTATTAATATATATTACTGTATGCATATATAGCTTTATTAACATTTATTAACCATTAAGCTGAATGGCCTTTTTCCAATAAACACTCAAAGATGCATAGAAAAAAGTCAACCTGTCAGAATTTTTTCTTTATGGACTAATCACAAATATTCAGTATCTGAAGGTTTTTTCTGAAATGTGAATGCTCAGTTATAGTTTTGTTTCTCACTGGATACATAAAAATCCCGCCTCCACAAAAAACTTTCGATCAGTAAATTAATAAATAGACTTCTATAGTACAACTATATTGCAATTGTATTTGATCTAGCTGTGCTAAATTACTATCTAAGGGACAATGTAGAACTCAAAGAGCATAGCCTAATATATATTTCTAAGACAACATTTGGTATATTCACAGTATAGAAAAAAAAAATAGAGAATTAGAAATATTGCATCTTCCCCAGTTTATCAGTGACTGATGATTGAAAATTAAATCCCAGAGGATGGAGAGAGCCACATGAAACAATAGCATTGGTAAAATATAATTTAAAAAATACCAACACCAATACGGAACAGCTTAATGGGGGAATATCCTCCTGGTTGTGCCAACAGAGCTGGCAAAACCCTTCCAAAACTTAAGCCAGATAAAAGGATAACCAAACTCAAGCAGGAGATTGTGCCACAAAAAAAATTAAAAGCCTCCAGAATTCTGAGGGAAAAAAAATCATTCGTATTGAAATACTACTTTTTGTTTCAACACAACATCTCAAGACTAAGCTTATATAATTTAAAATAAAAATTGAAAAATTAAAAAATAATCAGGTTAAGTGTGCTATTTTTTTGAACTAAGCATTCTGGATTGGTTTGTTTCAGGTTTTTTGGTTTTGTTTTTCATTTTCCTGAGACAACAAAATAGGTTGCATTTTATAGTGACTCAGTGATCCAACTCAGCCCAAAATTTTGGGGGTTGGCCAGAGAAATTAAAAGACTAATGCATTCACACATCTGTATTTCAGATACAGCTGGTATAAGCTAGAAGGTCTAAGTTAAGGCTTACTTGCAGAACGATGAGTGAGAATCTTCTGGACAATTCTACAGCAGTTTTTTCACCTTCTTTTTGACAACCATGTAATAAAGCATGGGAATTAGTGCTTCTTGATGCATGGCAACGGTTCATGGCCAAAACCTCTAGGGTTTGCTATATGTAATAAAGATAATCCACTGAAAAAAAACATTTCTGGCGTCCTAGGAGGGAACGATACAATGACAAAACAGGTTATTTTTCACAATTTTGTGTTAATCATTACTGTTCAATTTGGAATACATCCATGACCTACCATCCATCCCATCCCTTCAGGGTTTTATATTGCATTTCGCTACAAAACAACCTCCATTCTGGTCACCTGCAGAACAATCTCTCTTCAATTCCCATCTTAGCAGAGCAGCTATTTTTCTCTCTTTCTTTTAATTAAAATATTCATGTCAGTAGCATGTATTAAATCAAGTTCCATTACAAGCCCAACTTTCAAAAGTGCATTTTTTTAAGCAGCTCATATTTTGTCAAGCCTAATTGCTTTAGTTCTAGGCAATATTAGTTGCAGAACAGCCAGTAATAAACTTTAGTCCTGGCAAATTTTCTCTCTACAAGAACTCAATCACATAACATAAACAGCTATAAAAGGAGGCTTTTTAAAGCTTTATTCATAATGTGTAGCACATGCATGTGGCAATGTATATCAGATCACAACACTGAATGAAATATGAGATTTATCCATGATGTAAGTTATGCCAACATATAGTAAGTTGAGAGCATTAATTTGAATTTAGTTATATTAGAAAGGAGAGGGGAAAAAACAACATGCTGCTTTATTAGTGCAGGCTTTCCCAATTTAATATTAAAAATCATTTCTTGATTCCTGAATGTACTTGGTTAGTGGCACAATGCTTGATGATGCAACTCAGTGTAGAAAAGACATACCAAGCTGTTGGCAGCAGAGAATCAAGGTGGTCCATATGAAGAAATGCATGCTCAGGATTCATGGTAAGGAAGAAAGAGTTTACCTTTGCTATGGCATGGTGGTAAAAAGAAAGCTGTAAGGACTGAAAAATCAGAAGAACGAGAACTTAGGATGGCCCCCAGGCCAGCACATGCCCACGGTTCTGACAGAGCCCTGGCCTCAGACACATACCTGAGAGCATTCCCAAGATCCACAGGCAATGGAAAAGCCACATGTTGGCCATCCCCGACTGACTGTGTATCCCACAGTGCAGTCTGGATTATTCTCAAAAGCCATGTGTAATTTATGGGGTGTATTTACAAAACGTCTTTAGCTTGAGCCACTGAATTCTTTAATCCCCAGAGATGAGGATACAGTCTTCAGTATGGCAAATATACTGCAAGAATTTAATACCAACTTATTTAACACTTAATCTAGTATATTTTAAGCCAATCTATTAGAGGAATATGCCTCACAGACAGTTTTCAGCCTAACTGGTGGTCAGTAAGAAAGACAGTCTTCTCAAACCCTCCACCACCACAGTGTCCTCTCCTAAAAGATGGCACAGAAACAGAGGGCGTATTTATTCCATTCTTATTTCACTGCTTTTAGTTTTATTCACATAATGAGTTACAAAAAGGAGACAACCCGAGCGGAATAATCTGAAGCATCGCAGTACACGAGGATATTATTTTCAGAGCAGCAAGGTAAATATGAAGCAAGTCACCCAGTCTTTAAAACAGAGAAAAGGCTGATACTGAGTTATTTTTTGTAGTTCCATATAGTACAACTCACCTAAGAGTAATATATAATAAAGAATCTGAAAGGTGATGACAGAACTTTCTTTGTGATTTATAAACTTCTCAAAATCAAAAATATACCATTAATTTCAACAAGTCTAGCTGCAGAGAGGTACCCCTACATCACAAGTTTGAATACGAAAAGACCGGGATTCTCAAGAAACAGAATCTTCTGGAGGACCATTACTTATTTCACCAGTAAGTTTGCATAGTTCAAGCCAAGTTTTTCTAAAAGGTAATACAATCCTCTTTCAAAGGATCCATTGCCAAGTGCAATTATTTGTGAGCATTTGAGAAGTTCATAGAAACATTGTGCATACAAATTAAATTTGAGAAGTTTTAGGAAGTCCAAATTCATTAGGGAAGGTTGATCACAACTAAAAAGCAATTTGTGACGATGTCCGGCCCATTTATAAATGTTTTGCAACCCCTGAAATGAAATGTTTTCTTTAGTAGTTACAAAAACTGATCAATACTCGGTATCTTGTTTGTTCTATAAATACTGTACAATTATTTACATATAAGAAAAATATTATTACATAAATGAAAATATATATCCAGATTATTTTCAAAATTAAATACAGGTTTGCCCTCTTCTTAATGCATAATTTTTCTACTTGGAAAAATTTATAACACCTGATTTTGTTTCTATCTTACAAAGATTTAGGAATTGGGTGTATGAAGAAGGCATTCATTAAAAAAAATGAAAATTTCAACATGTTAAAAATCTTAAAATAGGGTAACATCGGTATGTTTGGTTAAAACTTTTTTTTCTTCTAAACTGAATCAAATCCACAAACTAACCTTGAGCTGCTTCAGTAGACTTTCTACTCAGTGTCTGAACCTGAATGCGAAAACAGGCAGGCACAAGTATCACCTACTTGTGGCAGAGCCATGTGCAATTTGATAATTTCATTATTTTTGGCACATTCGAATATAAAAGTGCACAACTCCCAAGGAAGATCACTAATACGAGATAAGTATCAGACAATTACAAACACCGCTTTCTGAAGCACGAGTTAAATAAACAACATTTCCAAAGAGCATGCCAGATTTTCATGAACTTGCCGTATCAAAAAAGTATTTGCGGACTCATTCTTGAGCAAATCATGGTTACGTAGAGGGATTCCCCAGCGGAGAGCCTCGCTGCTGTCCCAGCAGGTCTGCATAGGTGCACCAGATCATCCCTGCCTGCCATATTGTATATTGCATAGCTCTCCAATGAGATTATATTATGTAGAGTAACTCAGTAATTGCAATAACTCATCCATAAGAATACCATTGAAGGAGATGTAAAGACACAAACCAGATACAGAACAGTGCTTTTTCTTCAAATAAATTTTTTTATCATACAGGTGGTAGTCATACAGAACAGTGATATAAAGTACAATGTTTAAAGAGTAAGAAACAAAAGATTTTCTTTCTGGAAATATTCCTAAAGGAGTTACCATAGAGAGGGAGTTCATTAAATTCCTTATCTATCTTAGGGACTTCATTTCTGTTTGTCAGCTGTTATTTTTATTTCTAATTATTTCTGTTTTAGAAAGCCACACAAAATGTCATTTAAAGATGTGTATGCAACTAAATATTAATACCATTCTGTTTAAAAAGCCAATATCTCCTTAAAATATAGTTTTATACTACCTAACTATACTGATTTCCTGAAGAAGAATGTCAATAGATTTAGGATTAGTTTGTGTACCAGATAACAGGACCCAACAGAGTTCAAAACTATAAAAAAAGAGGTAGCTTTATTTGTGTTATTTACATTGCATACTGCCTTAACCTGTAATTACAGAAAAGTTTTCTTTAGCACAGACCACAGCAAGCAGAAACCACACTGAGTTGTGCCAAGAAAACTGCTGCCTGCTCCAGTTAATTACTAAACGTGTTTCTCCGACACAATTTTATCTTTAAGACCAATTTTCACATTAGCAACTTGGCCTTTTTCTGATACATTGCCTGCGTTACCATCCTAATACATGCTCTAAGTACCTAAGAGACAAGGATACGCACAAGGGAGGTGAAAGCAGAAGTTTTATCGTTTCTGACTTTTTAAACTGGCATTACTGACTCCTTAGGTCCTTCCTCACAAAGCCCTATAAAGCCAACTGGATATGCTGTAGTGAAGATGGAACAGGTTATTGCAGAATCACTGCAGGTTTGATGCTTGGAGTATGATACTGGCATTGAGTTGGACATGACCACCAGAACTTTTCAAGTAGATTTTACATTTCTGCATGAATGCTAAGGGTAATATCCCTTGTTGTTAGAAAATGTAGCTTCATTCTCTCTGTTGACGGGCTAAATAATTCCAACCCTATGGACTACCTATTTATTTACTATGCATTTTACAGAATCATAGATGGCCTACAGTGTTTGCGTATGTATTACAAAAAATTCCAGGAAAAATTGTCATAAAAACAAAGGGTGATATTTTGCATGGCATAAATGGCTGTTGGTCATTCAGCTCCTAAAAGAAGCTTGAAAAACCTCCCCTTCACATTAATTTTCATCTACACATGAAAAAAAAAAATCCCTTTTAAAATGGGTGGGGAAAATGACACTAGATCAGCTAACAAAACCCAGGCACACAAACATTTTCATAACATAAACTGGTCTGGTTCCTCAGAGCTGTCAAGGACTGAGAACTCAGCTGGACCAAGTGCTTCACTACTAAATCCAACATCAACATAAAAGACTGCATCAGACACATCATATTTATATTCATGATTCACATGTGGCATTTTCCCTATATTCTAACATAATAAAGGATCTAAAATGTCACAGTCCACACATACAAGGCCACCAGAATAATTCCTCTCCATTCCTTCTCCTCACTACAGTCTCCACTGCTCAGATTTTACAGGTTTTCTCACCTTTTTTTAACCCAATACCTTCTTTACTGCACTACTGCCTCTGAAAATCAGAAACACATTTTTCTACCTTGTCATGTGATTAGAATTAAAAAAATGTCTACAAAGAAGGGGCTGGATTTTGAGTGCCTCCTTTCCTAATTTTCACAACAGAGAGTTTATTGCTGTTAAAAGTTCTGGTTATTAGGAGGAACATCAAAGATGTCACATTTAGAGGTATTACTCAGAATCTTACATCATGGATCATCATGTATCACTAACTCAAAAAACAATTGGCATTACTTCTATAGCAATGAATACAAAGACAAAATGTTTAAACGGAATGATTTAAAAACCTGTCTTACACTAGAAAACATGTATGTATGTAGCGTTACAGAAGCAAACTGTTTAACCATTTCCTATATCTACCACTGTAATCGCCCCAACCTTCACTGTCACCTATTAACAATCCCCACATATACTAACTCCTCTGCTTAGTAAAAGGGCAAAAATGACTAAGCCACTCCTGTCAAGAAAATACCTAAACAAAAAGATTTTTTTATCAAATACTAGACATCAATAATCTAAAAATATTCTATTCTAGTCATCATGACTGTACCTGTAAAACAACAAATTATCGCACCTGTATGTTACGTGTGTAGTTCTCATATTCTTTCAACTGGTAAGAAAAGGTTTTTCTTATCAGTTTTTCATGCAGTTTTTCTTGAAAGAATAATCTTACAGGCAGTCTCTAAGCACTCATCATATCTGGAACAAAAGAGAATAAAGCAAGCTGAAGAGCTATGCATTATTATTGCCCAATAACCTTAACTTTCAAACTAGAAAGGCCCTAATTAATTAAAGAATGAACAAAAACTCACTCAGCTCGCACTGTGTCTTTGTTGGGTTTGCTAAAAAAAAAGTTTGCAAGTTAAGAATTAATAGAATTAGTAGACGCTATCACTTTAGCAGTAGACCATTAATAATGCTGGGAGCTCCTGATCTTACAAAGCTTCCTGTATTTTTGTTCACTCTCATCACTAGGCTTTCGTCTTAAACCAGTTACTCCAGTTACTCTGGCCTGGTTTATGATGTGCACTGTAAAACCTGTCCCGAGTGCTTCAGCAAGCAGAGGCAGCACTGCAAGGAACCGAGCACCGAGCCCTAGGATTGCAAAGTCCATGATTATCACACATAAAATCTATTCCAAGTTTTTCAGGTAGAGATCCTCAATTAAGCTGACGTTTACCTCTTTGGAAAGTGTCTATGAATTCAGCTAGATATGTCTACAAATTTAGGCCTCAGCTGCCCAATTTTCAACACTGTATGTGCTCTGCACATTCAGTATTAGGCTACTCGCTAAATGGCCACGTGCCTCGTGTGGACCCTATCATTGAAGTCCCTTCTGCAAGATGCCAGAATAGCCAAGGATGATTGGGCTGAACTGATACTTTAATGACTTTTCTAGAAACTGAAGCTCTGATAACGAAGCAGCATACTAAAGAAGAAAAGTTCAGAGCAAAAAGAGGCCCGAAAGAAGAGGCTGAAGAAGCTGCAATAGCTAGAGATAGACCTGGAAAGCAAGAAAAATATATTAGCAGACACTGAAGATGTTCCAGTAGTGCAAAACTGGAATTCAGATCCAGGTTTGGATATTAAAAAGCCTCAGAATATAGAAGTGCTTGGATCTGGACACGTACTGTAATTCTGTTTTCTTGTTCTCCTTTTTATAATGTATCAGAAAAGGGTCAGGTATTTTGTACAACCACATAAAATACCATGGGTACAGTACAGCAAAGTGTATAAGTGCATGTTTAAATCCTATTAACTGCATACAGATTTTATGATAATATTAAAATCATTTGTTGCATTATGGATGAGATTAGGTATGATTACTACAACCAAATCCTATGTTATTCTATTTCTAAAACTGAGATCTAATTTTGATTTAGTTTTCTAAAATCAACAAACTATTTGTATAGAGTAATGCACCAGCCTGCTTGCAAGTTCCAAATCTCAACCTGTAAACTCTTGCAGGCACACAAACCAGACTTTAAATGCACCTGGACACTACTATGGAAATACAGAAATAAATAGCAGAAGCAGTGGGAAAACCTATCCTGATGGAAGAAAAATGTTACATCCAGAAGGGAATGCAGCTAGCAGATACAATTGCAATAACTACAAGTGAAATGGTTCTGTAAGTAGGTATCATATGGAAAACAAATTAGCAGAACTTGAAAACATCTGGAATAGATATCGACATAAAGCTCAACAATGCATTTGAAAAGCAAACAAGATTCCAGCAGAAATATCATGGAAATAAAAGACTGGAATCAATACTTAAATACTGAAACATGGAGGCCTCAATTCAGTTAATATAAAGTATTTGTTATTTTTATTTCATTGTCATTATCAGTTTGCTATATATATTTTGTCTAATAAAGTAATACATTAAATCAGTTGACACATTGGTACTGAAACATGAAAGACTAAGAAAAAGAAACATCTTGATTAAAACAGTTTACTTTTACTATGTTTTGTCAATATTTTACCTGCTGTCTAAGTCTACACGTGTCATTTTAGCAATAGGATAAATAGCAAAAAAAAAAAAAACCAAAACAACCCCCTTTCCAGAATGAACTGTACTTACTGGAAAGATACTCAGTGGAAATGTGAAAAACAGTCCACATTTTAAGATACACAAAATGCAGAATATGGCATTGTTCTATACCAGATGTTTTAAATATACAAGAAAATAGCCAGTTTGGGGTTAATTTAAATGTCTTTTTACATTGATTCATATTTTTCATAATGCATAATACAACATATTTTCTTAGTATATAAACATCCATATACTTCTGCAGTTGGAACATGAGGATTTTAGTACCAATTGCATTACCAGGGCACTGTTTTAAATCTATTAACCATTTTGAAAAGCCAGAAAATCCCCTTACATCACTGCTGCTTCCTAGACACATTTCTCAGTAACTTCTTTCCCTTTTCCTCCCTTGACTGCCCCAGTTGCTGAAGGGTCCGTTCCTTGTCCAGTTCCCCATCTCGAGGGGACACACTCGTTCCTTCTGAGAGTCTGAAGGATGTTAACTGGTCCTTCCTCACTCAGGACCCGACAAAGCCTATCACATATATACAGACAGACCTTCTTCCTCATTTCCCTCTCTCTTTACTAGTCTCTGATTTGAAAGTGGTATTTCTTTCATAGGCATGTTTGAAACCACACAGAAGTTGCTTCTTACTGCCTCTACCATTCCACTACTTGAAATTACACCACTTTTCTCCTTGATCATTCAAAAGTAACTTTATATGGTTATAAAGAACATGCTTATCTTGAGCAAGCCAGCAATCCCACTGACCTCAAAGAACACAATGCTGAGCATGAACTGAGAGTTTTGCAGAATCAGGACCTGCCATAAAGACTCTCCACTTTTCCTCACTGTGCAGAGCAGGGAGAGACCACGAAACCAGGACTGCCCACCACAGTCACCTCCTCTTCCCCATGTGGATATTCTACCCGTACACATCTTCCAGTAATGCTCCCTATTCCATTATCTGAGTGATTCTGAGCTTTATGAAAACTAACTTTACAGTTAAACAAAGTAGGTTCTAGTTTAGTTATTACAAATAATAGGAATAATTATTTTCATTTGAGAAACAGAAAATCTCGAATGTATTTTCACTTTCCAGTCACATGACCATCTTTTCTTTCCATCCTAATTTTTATTGTGCATGATACGCAGTCATAGTAAACCATTTCTTCCATAATCATTCTTTTATCAAGACTATCTGAGTTTAAAGTACAGTTCTATACTGGGAAATGCTAATATAAAAGAGGTGTCTTATTAAATAGTTTGCCACCATTTCAAAATTCTGATCAGTATTACTCATTGGCAGCAACTGGCACACTCAGAACATTCCACTTCAACCAACATAGGTATTAACAAAACCTGGAGCTAAAAGATTAATTACCAGTGGTGAAAAAGATTTCAGACTGACCATAACTTTGGCTGAATTTGTAGACATTGAAATAAGAAGTAAAATAACCAAAGTAATATTGTAGGTGGTTTAACTAACAGTTTATAAGAATTAATAAACAATAATTAGCAGTTATACTTAGACATATTCAGTATGCTGTTATGTTATAAGCACATTGATGCATGGTATTATAGAAAGTTAACAAGTAGTATTATTATTATTACCCTGTTGTACTCTACAAAGATTGATTTGTAGATGTCTTAACAAAAGATCAACCATTAACTTTTAGAAATAAGTCATAAATACTAACTTAATGTACAGGTTGACCTAAATTTTATTTTATTTTTTTGTAAACCAAAGATTTTTCACTAGAAATAAATGGCAATGACCACGGCTTTCCATATTGGCATTTTTACAGTAAAACTCAATTCAAACTATAAGGCAGTCAGTATTCATGAAACATAAAGAAATGATGAAAAACAGCTATTGAAGAGCAAGAAAGACAGACCCCCAAACAACTTTAAGTCTTCTTTTACTTTGTTGCCTATTCAAATACCTGGGTTGTCTTTTGAGGGTGGTTTTTGGTAATTTCTGCTTTACTGATGTTTGTGCTACTTAAAGTGACTTTCTATCCTGCAGCACTGATGTTGCAGTGTTGAAGCTGCATGACAGTGGTTTGGACTTAAACTCCAGAATTTTCACAGTAAGTTGGCACTTCCTTAGAGCTTTTTCAGTGTTTCATTTAACACGGCCTGGCATTTTCATCAATTGTTTTCTCTATCACTACCGAATTGGTCCCACAATTTGAAATTAATTACTTGCTCTTTGGAGTACGTCACAATTCCAAATAATTTAACATTAAATCAGAGGCTAATAATACTTTCCAGCTCTGTGAGATAGCTGAAGTGTTTGTAATGGAGCACATGACAAATTACCCATTTCGTGGAGCCAATGAACAAGCTGCCGAAGCAGACAAGTACTTTCAGGTGAAACAGATCTTTGGCCATGCAGGAAGCAAGGCCACTTGTTATCTCCCTATATTTTCCTAACACTAAATTAAGCTCATAAAACTAAGATTATGGCACCATGCTTGGTATGAAGAGATTTTTCAGTAGTTCCAAGCTAATGCTTGTTTAGCAATTGATATTAAAAAATTGGCTCCAAATAGTCATCGTTCTTTGTTTAAACTACTGTTTACTTACCAGCTTTTTTCTGCAGGTACAATTCAATCTGGCACAAAAAGCACCCAGCTAATGTTCTTCAGCTAGGGAAAGCACACGTACTACAGCCTGATCTAACCACATGAGGCTTAGTTTTCATTAAAGCTGTGTTTATTCTAGCTGAGTAACTTTTGGGGAGTGCAAAGATGTAAAACAGAGAATGTACTAGACAAGGACCTCATGGAAACAACGGCTGTGTGTAATCTTTGTGTTGTTCATTGCTAAAAATATTAGTATGTCAAATCTCTGGGCATCATATTCTTTACCCAGAAATAGATATTTGAGAGAAAAGAATTATGGCTGAATTAGGATCAGAAAAAATCAGCCCACTAATTGCACTTGGCCTCCCGAAGACATAGGTGCAAGGGAACAGAGTCCAATTTCTCTACAGAAAATCTTTTACTTCTGTTCCTGCTTTATTTTGGTTTCATATGACAGACACTACTAATTCAGTGAAGGAGTGACCCCTAGACCTTGTTTCTTCTCCCCAGGGGAGCTCCAATCAGTCAGATTTTTCTCTGCCTTCCTTGCTACCAGTGTATTTCAACTGGTTTCCCTAATTTTTTTCTGCTAATTCCCATTTCCTTCATAATCACAGGCTTTTATGTGACTTGCTGGCCAAGCGATTTTCAGGGGAGCTATAATTGCCACAGGTCTTAAACATTAACCCTGCCAGGTGTCAGTGCTGGGACTGCTTGTGCATTTGATTAATGATACCAGAGCAAAAAAATTGTTTTTTAATTGACTGGCGTGTTTTTCTTCTTGTTCAAGTGCTCCTGAAACAGTCAGATGATCTGGAACAAAGGTTTCTTGGGAAAAAACACCTGAGATGGTATGCTGAAATACAAGAAATACAAGCTAACTTAATGAAAAGTAGAAGGTCTCAGAAGCCCGAGATGTGTTGACTATTTCACATGTGCAGAAATCTCAGCAAGTCCGAAGCATTTCCAGCTTTGTCACCTTGGATGGATGTTACACCACTGGGAGCAGAGACCCAACAAACAACTTGAAGTATTTTCTCTCTCTTTCACAAATAAACACACACAAAAAATAAAGGTAACCTTGCTATTATTCATTGACAAGAACAGTGCTTTAATTTGGCCGGGAAAAGCCACACAACAAGGCTCGCCGTCACAGGAGGACAAGGAACTCTTATTTCCCAGCTTGCCGTCAAGGAGTCAGCTTACATGCTAGGAGTTCAGCACACACACGGCTGAGCTCTCAAGTTGCAAACTTTTTTTTGTTTGAGCCAGTAGACAGCAAGATCCATATACCTGTTGCTCTTTTTAGTACTTTTAGGATCAGAAGATTCATTGTTCTGATGAGCTGTTCAAGACGAGGTTTTTTCCCTCCTTGGAAAGCAGAAGCAGCTGAGGATCCACCACTTATGAAAAAGTAGGATTGAGAACTCTCCCTAAGCCATCAGTTGTAAACAAAATACAATGTTTAAACACACACATCACCACAAGCTACTGCTTGAATCATATTACTTAACAAAAGTTGTTAGAGTTGGACTTAGGTGAATGTATCAAGACAATCTTCAGAAAACCCAGAAAAAGTAATCACTCAAAAGAGAGCATTTTTAAAAAAATTATTAATGGTTAGAAATCTGTTAAAATGCATTTGCAGCTTCTTTTTCTTTGTCAATTAATTATGTGGGATATTTCCACTAAATTCCACTGCCCTAAGTGAAACAGGACTGGAGGAAAATGAGCACAGGTCATTCTCCCATGGCCTTGGAGCACACTTTTGTGGGTGTCTCACCTCTGTTAAGTCAGCTGAAGCCTGTTCCAAGCTGCGGTGCTTTCATTAGGCACAGCACATTCAAGCCAACAACAGTAGGCTCAAGTTAGCTCAACTGGTTAGCAGTATAAGCTAATTTAAATCAGTTGAGGTGGTGTTCTCTTGAAGTCTCCTATTTCAGCACAGCAGCCTTCGTATTTTAAGTGCCTTAATGACGTCTTGCAGTCCCACTGACTTCAAGAAGCACTGGTCCAGCTTCTACTCCTGGCCTATCTTCAGTGCTGAAAATTCATTTTTTTCACAGACTGTTATTGGTGTATATAGAGAGTTCAGTTTTCCTGCTAGGCTATAAACACTTTAGGATAATTCTATAACATATTTAAGGTTCTCATTTAGTTGTATTCACAAATACTTAACCCATTGTTAACTTCTAACTTTTCAAGATGCAATTTCTTCAAAATACCTCTTATTGCAAAATCACCTTCCAGGTGACAGGAATCACTCTGGTATATGAAAAAAAAAGAAAAAAAGAAGGGCTAGAATGGAAGCTGGAACTCTGTTTCTTAACGATAGCAAACACTGCAAGTGATGGTTATAATAAGTGTTTGTTTGAGTTACAGTTATTATATATTGCCTAAATATTTAAGTTAGCCAAACCTCTGATCATCTGAAACAAAACCTACGCAGGCCAAGAAGCTAGAACTAAACTGTTAGGGGGAACGTGAAGCTGGCATTAGCACTGAAGGAGGAACAGAGGTGGTGTGAGACACGCAAAACCACAAAAAGTGATCTCATGTCTTTAAACTGTCCAAAGAATCATAATAATAAAGTTCTAGATGAGTGTTGAGGGGACACATGCCATTTCAATGAAAAAAGTAATAATTTTAAACGACATTTTGAAACATTCCATGGAAACGTATTTGAAATGTAATATGGGGACTCCAATAAAGAATATGCTTTTAATACATTACAGATTATATGTGATCATCAGTTTAAGACTTCCCCTCAACAAGCAAGATAATTCAAGTAGACATCTAGTCTGTCTATACAGTATTGCCATCCTTTCAAATGCAAACTCTGATGTTTCTTCATGACTGGAGAAACACAGGCAAGGTATGGTTTTAATTTTTCAAACTCCTTTGCAAATAAGCTTAAACATTTTACAGTTAAAAGGACAGAATTTACATTTGCTGTGTCTGGTCAGTTTTAAAATGGTATCTGTTATGAATCATGTTCACTTTTAAAGTTCATTTAACTTGGCTTATGGTTTATTTTTTAAAAAATGCATCATTTGGAGCTGCTCTCCTAGCCACTATTAGTAATAACAAAGGCGTGCAGGTTCCATCTGATGGCCCTTGTATAAACTTAGATTTCCATAGGAAAAAACAAACAGGATCCACATAGACAGTAATAAATCCCACAGGCTTGTGCCGTTATCAGTGCCAGGAGTTTTAATCAAGGTACAGCCATTACAGATCTTTCTGCTGCCTTAATGGGATGTCTGTGTGGATGGTACTAGGGACAAAAAAAAATCCCGTTAACCAGAAATACAGTGGGATTGTTTGTTTTTAATCCTAATGAGCAAACATGCTTTTATGGTGAGATGAAGTCATGGAATAACTTTAGTGGGACCTAAGCACTCTCTTAGGTACTGAGCTCTTTTAGGCTAGTCTCGATTTTGTAGTTCCTGTGCTATCACTCAGGTTACCTAAAATGGTCAGGTAAGACAAGCATATCCAGAAAGAGAAGAAATGCAAGATTGTAAGATAATTTGCTTTCAAGGTGGACTAAGCTGCTTCAATTAGTAGTGTTACCTCACCACATCCATTTTTCTTTCTCTGAAGGTTATCCCAAATTGCAATGCTTCCCATCAGGCTGAATCACCTATTTATTTTTGAGGCCTCTATGCTACTCTACTCAGACTATGGCCAACATTGTGCCCCAAAAATCTCCCCCCCCCCCTTTTTTTTTAAATAAACAGCAATACAACAGCCAGTGGACTTGCTGACCATGCCAAAGGAGCCAAAGCAGCCATGACTTTAGAGCCTCCAGTGCTCTAATAAACACAAAATGAGCCTCTGCAAAAGTCAGATGTAGAAGATGAGGAACAGAGGGATCCAGAACTCAGACTGTCCATGCACCTTCATCTTACAACTACAATTAATGTCTTTTTTCCTTCACCATTATGCATTTCAAAGGAAGAATAAAAGAAAAAAAACCACACGTTTGTCCACAAACCCTTGTAATGATGCAAGCACTTGCCTTCCATTCAGGGATGTTCACTGACAGTTTGACACAAGAAAACCAGTTTTCTTATAATTACATCTGCCTCTTAGATACAATAAAATATCCTTTCAAAAAGCCACCACATGAAATCCAAACATGGAAGTAATGAATAACAAAAATCACTTTTTAACACTGCAGCTAATAACCTCAAAGAACAAGCTATGTTTTCCTGATGCTTTCCTGATGCCCAATTTGATATGGTCTGCAGAACAGTTCTTTCTGGCTACTATTATGTTCTTAGCCTCTCTTCTTCTATCTCCTGTCCATCACTGATGGATAAGGGACCTTTCCCTCACAGCAAAATACTAGAGTAAGATTGCCCTGCACTCCCCAGCCTTTTAATGAGAAATTTTTCCACTCTTCAGAGCTCTCAACATGCACATTTACCTGTTACTGAGCAGCTGTTTAATCCAGTTGAATAAGTCCATCCTCCAAATCCAAGAGTCCAGTAAAAAGTTCAGTTAGGCAGAAAAGCTGACGGTAAAAAAGGGTCACCTAAAAAAATCACCTTCCTGACACAGTGAGTAGCCATGAAACCCTGTGGTCTACTTCCTGAAGCAGATGGACTATGAAGTCTTTTAAGACATCAGGCTCCTCCAAGCCAATATGACCGAACCTACAATGACCAACCAGGTCTTGGAGCATGATGAAAAGACACATCTCTATGGTCCCATGAAGAGCGTCAGTACAGTTTAAGAATCACAAAAAAGTATTGTAAGGTTTGTGACCTACTCATTAAACTTTACAGAGATGTACCACTAAACATCTCTGCACCAAAAGCCTGAAAGTTAACCTGCCAGTACCAACCTGGTGAGCTTCTGGTAGCTGCTGGGAACTGAGACAGCCACTTGCTGAAGCGCTGCTGTTTGAGTTTCAGGTTGAGCTGCCTGCACTAGCTTGCTAACAATGCCAGTAGTCTCTCAAGCCAAAAACAGAAATGAAGCTGCTCCAAGAAAACTCCATCCACAGTTATGGACCTGATTTTAACTTCTTCCCCCTCATTTAGTCACAGGGTCTCAGCTGCATGGCAATGGCTGCAACTGTCGGATTATGGTGCTGGCTTATATGAACCATCCCAGCTTGAGTTCAACCCACACCCCCAGCCCTCCCCAAACCCTCTGGCTTCTAGAAGTTGCACTAAGAAAAAGCCCAGGGAACATAAAGCCCAGCTCCACTATGGATATCTGCCCAGATGATGAGTAGTTATTTGGACAAAAAAAAGAAAACCAAAACCCCACCAGGCCTGCATGTAGAGAGGACAGTAAGTTAAACCCAACCACGCAGATATACTTATTTCAAGAGTTATCACTCAGCAAGTTTGTACTCTGAAGCATAATCAACCAAAAAAAAAAAAAAAAAAAAGAAAACCTCAAGTCCACAGATGGCCAGTGCTAAAGTGTGAAGTATTTCTCTTGTGCCACAATGGTATTTAATAGCAGCACAAATGTTTACCTCGATATTGCCTTTAAAACCAAAGGTATTTATGCACTCTGGAAAACAAACCAGAGAACAGGCAATGCAATTAGCTTCACTTACCACGTACGGCAAGGAAGCTTGCCAGGCCTGCCTGAGAAATCCAGAGCTTTAATGGGTATTACCAGCAGTCACCTAATAGAAGCAGGTGAGTAATGGCTAATGAATAATCTGTTCCATGCATTTAGGACTTCTTTCCATTTCAAAACTGTCTATGAACACATTATTTACTGTCAAATAACTTCTAGAGTAGTTTCTTGAAAGCTTTAACATTCAAAATACATCAGTCAGTTGCGCATAATCCTCGGAATTATTTACCATGCTAAAAACAATAAGCTTAAAATCTTCACAGGAACAAAAAGTTGAATTATTTCCTTAAAGTTTCCTGTTTTGTTGAATGTTCACACCTCATCGGCTGGACTATTCTCAGAAACCAAACAGAGTAGGCAGCAGTTCCCACAACAAAAATCTATTAAGTGTTATTTACACATTTCCCTCTGTCACTCTGGAGACAACCCCAGTTCACTGTTTGCCCCATCTAGAAATTGATTAACATGCTAAACGAAGCCCTTTCACCTCTGTTTCTGGGGCCAATGCTGCTGGAGGAGTTCTCAGGCAGCATGAGAATAACCAGCCAGTGCTGCATCTGCACCAGCCGCCAACTCAGTGCTCAAGGACATGCCTCTTGGGTGAGCCAAAAGCAACGTCACTCTGAGGAGCCTCATCTCTTCAACAAGAAAGAGTATTTGGTTTGGACCAAAGGAGGGTGAGCTCACCCAGAAACACGGCAATGCTGTCAGCAATTGTGGTGACAGCATTCCCGTTCCTTATTCAGAAGGAACAGGTCAGGGATTTGAGTACTAGCTTTGACATGCGGGAAACAGGTTGGTACTAACCAAGTCTACAAGCAGCTCACTCTAAGTAGGACCTTGGAGAAATAGAGAGCAATAGTCAGATAAGGATCTTCTTGATATTGACGCCTAAAATGTTGTCCCAACTGGACAAGTATAACCACAATGTATTTGTAGAGTCTGCTGCATGCTGAAAGTATAGCTGAGTTGAAATGTATGGTATATATTTAACATATTAAATGTAAAGATGTAAACGTTCCTTGCGTGCACCTGACATACCATATAGGCTTTGGATAAGGAAAGGGAGACTTAATACTCCAACTCCTTATGCATTTTAAACACACACATTCTAAGCTGCAGCTCTTACCATTTCCAATTCCCTGTTTGTGTCAATATATAAGCCGATGTAAAAGTAAGATTATAGTCAAATCACAATAAATATTGCAAACTCGAGAGATCAGAGATGTACAGGCATAAACAAACTATTGAAATGTAGTGTACACAGATGGGCTCCTGGGATTTGCAATCCATTATCAAAAGTGGGATCAAACGCAGCACAATTCAGGCTATCAGCACAGACGTCATGTCAAGCAAGATCTGACAAGCTTTTCCCACCCGCTGCAACACCAATCCACTTCATAGAGAGGATAACTCAGACCATGAGCTAGCAAGCAGGTGCACTCATGATGAAGCAGTCAAGTTGTGCTTCATCCCATGTATGTCCCTTGTTGTCAACAGAAGAGCTGCCAATGGCATTCAAAATGCATTCAGGAATTCAATGAACACATGCAATTTTCGACGTGCGAGATGCTCCTACCCTCTCAATGCCAGGCAGTGTCACCAGACTCTCCTTTTGGTTAAAGAGCAGATTTGGGTTCCTCACTCTGTAGCACTTGGATAGCTCATTTAGCCCCACTTGGCCTCAGCCTTCCTTCTTACAAAATGGCATTAATGTTTCCATATCACTGGTGTTTATTAGGGCCTTCACAACTTGCAGTGATGGGCAGCATGGAATGTCTGTAATAACAAATAGCTTACGCACTTGACTGCCTTGCTGCAAACACAGATTAGATGTTTAATGCTATCTGAGGTGCATTCACCTCACTGAACTGGAATATGAGTAAGTGAAAACTTTCCCATGTCAGTTTAAATCACATCGTTACCTACATATACATATACATTAAGCAGCAATGATGTTAAATTCCTAACAAGTTGTTACTGGAGCGTTCAAGAAACAGTAAGACCAAATGGCTGAAAAGGAAGATTTTAATCAAATTATCCACATTTGATAGCTAGTCTGTCTTCCAAAATAAAGGTTAAAAAGACCAAGTACACTTAATGGATATTTACACATTTTCTATTTTCTAAAAGCTTTAAGGACTGCCTTCAATAAAACTCACTTTCTTGGGAACTGTACCTGTAACAGTACAGAAGATTAAACTAATTATTAGAGATAAAAACATCGAACAAATTCATTGGCAATGCTCATATTTTGCTATAATAAAGAACGCCCATCCACATTAAACATTTCTAAAGGAAATAAGCAGTTGTTTCACAAACACTGGAGGTAATGTCTGCAGACAAGCTCTTTCCTGTCTGGGTTCTCTGGTGCTAACCAGACAGTACATTCACATTATAGTGCTTCTTTTAGCTGAGGTGCTTAATATAATTTCTGTCTTCTATTCTAACACTTGCTGAAGGGGGAAGGGACATAGGCACATAAAGACCTAAATTTTGCTTCATGTGACATTAGGTAAATACAGCAACACTTATGATTTCAACAACCACACTATCTAGGGAACATGAACCTTCTTCTCTGCAGCAACTCCAGACCACTGTAGCTCATCATGTCCGTTACAGATATGGAAAAAAGATTATTCTCTTCTTCCTTGCAGCAGCCTTCTAGATGTTTCATGTTACTGCTTTCCCTCAAGTATTTTCTTCTTTAAGCAACACCTGCTCTATCCTTGTACTTCAGATTTTTAGACTGCTAATCACTTCTACTGATGCCCTTTGGACTCGACACTTTTATTGAGGCTTGGTATCCCAAACCGGTCATGATATTCCAGCTGTCTTTGCCTTTCAACAGCCAAGTAGAGAGAAAAGATGGTACCACACATCTCAGGGCTGTAATTCTGCTACTACATTTTATTGCAATGTTTGTATTTTCACAATAATGAGACATTGCTAATTCACATTCAGTCCGAGTAAATCACAAGTCATCTTTTGCAGACTATGGCTCAGCCCATGGATTGCCATGAGGCATTCAACATTTTTTTGTCTATTCAGTAGAGACAATAAATAACCAAACCCATGTGCTTGTCCTCCAACAGACTTGCAGATCTCCAGTGTTTTTTTTCAAATCTCTTTTATTTCCAAGCAAAAACTGTGAAGAGTAAACCAACTTCACATGGCCCACTCAGTATGCCCTCCCACTCTGATAAGGAATTAATAATAGCTACTCTCTGAAAATGGGTTTCCAAAAAGTTTGCACCCCTCCCAGAGTATTTTCTATACTACTACCATTTAATGGCTTATGAAGATAGCACGTGAAATTAGCTCAAAAGCCTTACTAAAGTCAAGACACATGACATCAGCTGCAGGTTCAAAAACATTAGTTAAAAAGTTCATCTCTACAATAAAGACACTAGCTAGGCAAGAACTGAAAACTACTCAAGAGTTGGATGTGAAGCTCAACTCAGAAACTGCACTCGGCTTGGGGTTAACTTCATCTAACTCAGGTGTGAAGAGAAGTTTGTGATTCCCCAAAGCTAGTCTATTCTTTTCTCCAAAATATAATTTCATTTGCTAAAAGACATCGTCACAGCCCCCCTCCATTTGGCACCAGCCTAGGCTCCAGTACAAGATCCAGGACTCTTGAATCATTCCCACTTTACTTGGCTTCCATTTTTCCTTCTGACCAAGAGGGACCGTGAGACCTTTATGACTCTGCAGCCTATTCCTAGGATCCTACATTGGAGTATAACAGCATTACAACATTCCAAGCCATATTAAAACTAACTCGCACCACTGAGATCACGTTAGTCATTACGTTTTGTTCTCAGGTCCCAAAGACAAAAATACTCATTCGACTCTCCCTTTTCATGCAAAACACACCTCTTCTAAGAATGTAACATCGCTTTACACCTTTCCACACTCTTTACTAAACTTACTCATCATCAAACTGTTGCATAAAACAGAGATTAATTTAGCAGTACTCTGAATAACATTTCAGTCAAAGTGTGTATAAGCTAACGTATGTCAGCATTGCAATGAGGAGAGAATTCTTCAAGGAAATCCAAGAGAGGAAAGTTCCATTTTCTTAAACGGAAGCAGTTATAAAACTGGATTGTGAGCCAAAAAAGTACATCACTAGCAATCAAATAGGAAACAGCAAAAACACATTTTTCAGGTTTTCCTTCTCACACTGGCCGAAATAGTTTTTATTTCAAGTTTATTCACTTTTCTGCTTGACAGTCTAGCAAAGATTTAAGCAGCCTAGTAAAAACCTCCACTAGAGGACATAAAAAGTTTAAGTCTGGGGATTAAGTTATCATCTTGCAGAAGCTGGTTAGTGAAGATTTCTTGTGTGTACACATAGGTAAAAATTTAAAATGTTTTCCTTAAAGTAACATTTTATTTTAGAACTTCCAGAAATTTAATATCTTTTTAGTGAAAAACTCCCTCAGAACTTCCACTTTTGGAAGAAGCAGAAACATCTTGCTATGGTACAAACTTAACATATTGCTTCCTTATGTGTTTGTTGAAACATATTATTTTAGAGTTCGTTAGTACAAGGATGTTATATTTTGTGGTTGGCAAATCGCATCTTTTGTCATCCAGTTCTTGGCAATCAGCAACAGTCATGAAAGAAAAATCATTGAAAAAAAAAAAAAAAAGATGTTGATCCCTCAGATTTCCCATCAAAAGTCATGCATCTTCACTTAGGCACTTTTAGAAATCTCTGTTTCAAGCTACAAAGCCAAATAGCGTATGGGATAGCTCCTCATCTACCACAGGGCACCCACAAACACTGCTCCAGGGTGTTAGAATATCAGAAAGAAGACACCATCCATACTGTTGTGATACTCTTTATCTCAACCAAGGAGTTTTCTCACTTTTACTCTTCCTATTCTTTCCTCCATCCCACAGCGGGGGGAGCGAGCAAGCAAGGGGCTGTGTGGTGCTGAGCTGCCTACTGGGGCTAAACCATGACAGCCGTAGATAAATACTGCAGTATGAATACAAATACTCTGCCAATTTGACAGTATAGTAGCATCAAGGCTGCTGTAGCGCATAGGCAAAAAGGAAAGATGTCAGGAATACTGTCAGAAAACTGATTCACCTTTCACTCCCGCCTGTTTTCTATCAGTGCATCTCCAAAGCCTCCAATAAATTTACTCCTGTATTAGAATGTACATAAGTATTTTCAATAATATCCTATTAGGAATTTTATCCAATAAAGAAAAAATAGAAATCTAAGTCTTTCTTCCTTTTATAGTCCTCCATTGTATATGAATGAATTGTACTGAAATGCAAATCCCCAAAACACTGAATTATTGGTTTGCTTTGTATATGGTAGAAAACAGGACACAATGAAAGTTTTGCAAAGTGTTGCACAGAGACCAGCTTCTGCATTTATTCAGAGCCTCACTGAAGGACTACAAACAAGAGAAATCTAACCACTTTCCTTGCAATCTAACCAGTGTCCTTGCAGGGCAAGGTGCTACAACCATTGGAAAGATGCTAACAGTGAAAAAGCAGAGATGTCCTGACATGGAAGAGATGAGACTAGGACTAGCTGTTCTGCTAGATCCCAGAGAGCATACAAGACTTCAGAGACTTAGCCTTGTTCATTAATCTTCTGAATAAAAAATTGGGAGCAAAATAATCTAAGGCGGTCTAGAAAAGGATAGGGTGAATAAGCAGGGAGGCCTTTGGGGTGGTGGTGGTGAAGACTCACTCCAGAAGTACTATTAGAGGGCTCCTGAGAAATGCCCAATGCCTTCTTACTGTGAAAGAAAAGAACTAAAGAGGCATGTAGCACACAAGGAGGTCCTAACGTGGAGGATGGCCTCTGTGGTTTGCAGTGCTGCTCATTTCACCTCCAGTGTTAGGTTTGGAGACCCTAGAAGCAGTGGGATGGACTGAATCCCACAAGAGGCAAACCAGCATAAATGTTAGAGACAGTGTGGGCACCTCATAATGCCAGAAGTCTATGACCACTACTCTTGAAAACGGAGGATTTCTATTATTCTTAGGCATGGTTGGCTATATGGATGTCCCTATGCTTTAGTCGCCTTTTTCTGTATCAGGTCTGATAGTCCACCATTATCTTTGATCACGCAGGTAGGACATGAATGCAGTCCACTCAGAAGGTCTGCACTCCCAATATCTAGCTAGCAAAATAAGGCGAAACCCTAACACTGTGCATTTAACATCTCCTGTGTCGGTATCTCTTCTCATAAGAGCTGGCAAGCTAGCTTCAGGTTCAGTTAATCCAGTTTACAAAATAAAATTAGCATCTCAACATGAGGAAAGTCCTACTCCATTACTTAGTCTGGTAGTCAAAATTAACCAAACTATCCATGATTTGAACAGTTCCACAGCTCCAAATTTCACAAATGCAGCAGCTAAAAAGAATAAAATTCCCTGAGCTTCAACCACAGTTAAGACACCGTAACAAGGCAACTCTTCCCACACTATCAGGCAGACAGGCTCTGAAGAAACTTCCATGACCTCTACCAAAGCTTTTTCCTCTCCTGCCTTTTTTGTGTTACAAACTACTGGAAACTGCAGTGACCTGCAGAGTTCATTTTTGTTAGTCAGTCTACAATGCTGCCACATCAGGTGTCTCTCTGTAACACAGAACAATTGGGTTTCTGCTCGCAGAATGCTACGAGAATGGACAGGAGGATCCTGACCCTCTTCTACCCCTTCCAAACACTCTGTTATACCAGTTAGACCCACTGAAATCTGAGAGTATTGTAGTTGCATCACTTGGGTAGCGCCCCAAAAAGGCTGTTATCTCACCTCTGGGTGCACTAAGAATTGACTTTACTACTGACCAAAACTTATTTCCACCCATATTTCCATACTGGGGGGTTATTTTATCATTAAGGTCTTCCCTAAGTAGACACTTTCAGTCCCAGGTAGAGAAAAGAGCTGTAAAGTACAAGTGTTAGCAAAGTACATGTCAGTGTTATGTGGCTGGAACATATTTAAGGTGCGTTAAATGGCATTTTAGGTTATATGACTGTAAATGATGCCTCAGGACTAAATTTTTAATGTAAAGTCATTATCATAGAAATAATTTAATTTAGGAAGTGGTATCTTTGTATCAGGTAGTCAAATGTGGCTGAGCTCTAAACTGCCAGTTCCACGCACTGCTCTAAACCAACTGTGTCACCTGCAAGGAAAGAGAAGCATAAATACCTTGCTGAACTGGGGCATAGGTCGCTTGTCCAGAACATTTCCTCAGCTTTAAAACTCATTGTGCAGAGGAAGCCAAGGTATATTTGCTCTTGTATTTGTCTTGGTATACTCTTAGAACATGTAAAGCAGACCCAGACTGCAGACTGGTAAGTGTCTCGTGAAACATGGGCTG
This sequence comes from Harpia harpyja, assembly GCF_026419915.1. Classification (NCBI taxonomy): domain Eukaryota; kingdom Metazoa; phylum Chordata; class Aves; order Accipitriformes; family Accipitridae; genus Harpia; species Harpia harpyja. The sequence continues at coordinate 1,166,302 of NC_068969.1, forward strand.
CTTGCAAGCTAAATGATGTTTACCTAGGGTTTTTTTTTAATAATGGAGCCATTACATAATTTGAATTCCTACAACAAGCACCAAATGTAAAAGAATTCCTTGGTTTGGTTGTCACTGAAATCTGCTGTTAGTAAGATATACGTTTATGTATAAAATCCTTGGAATTACAGAAGAATCAAATGGCTTATTCGTAATGGAAATTTTGAAACTTGTGGCATTAAATCTGAATGAAACAGCTTATCTTAAAACAATGAGAAACCCTTAAAATAAGGTTCGAGTAAATATTCATCTTGGGTTACATAGGGATAAAAAAACTTGAGACTTTTCAATTCGTGGTGAGAAAAAAAAATCACAAAATACTGAAAACCAAAGTGTTCATCCACCCACTTACCATATACACAAATGCATTTTCATTTATTTTAAATTTGCAGTTATTTTAAAACAGCATTGCTCCATCCTGACTTGAGAATTGGACATTTTGTTAACACAGAACTTTCCATACGACTCTGAAAACACAAAGTCAGTGTGGAAGACCTGCCAACATCACAGATGATCAAAGTCAGTGGGTGCTGTATCAACACACAAATATTTCATTATATAGAAGTCACTACAGTTTGATCCAAACCCACTGAACTTAAAAGGAAGCTTTTTATTAATGACAACGGTTCCTTTTATTAAAACAGAGGGTTTGGACAAGATTTCAAATAAAACACAGTTACCATGCTGCTGTGTTCAGATCAGGAATCAGCTATAGACTCTTGATGCAGCATGGCCCCATAGCCCATTTTTACACAGATCAAAAGGGAATTCGTCAAGACCTAAACATTTTGAAGCTTTAATACTATGGGCCAAAATATTTTTATAATATGTCTAAGGCATGGTATTCCTTTTAATTGAGTTCCAGGAAGAAAACCTGACTCCTTTAGATCTCACAGACACATATGAAAAATATATGCTTCTTCAGCATTAACATAAGAATAGTAATAAGCAAAATTAAACAATCTACAATCATTAGCCTGTACTAGGACAATTTACTCATAGCTTGGCAGAACTTCCTTCCCGTCATGAAAAAAGCTGTATTTTGGTAGTCTCTACAAATGAATGCCACGTGCTTCTATTATATAGCCTTTTCTGTCTGTTGGCTCCACCTTATAATGAACCTGCTGCTTCTGCTTAATTCAATGTATGTCAGTTTTCCACTGACTTCAACAGAAAATCTATTGTGCAGTGGTGAGATATCATTCCAGAGCTGAAGATACTATGGATTGCTGTTATATAAAATACAGTAAAATGAATAACTGGGTAAGAGGAACAGATCAATGAGAAAGCTCTGGTTCAGGGACAAAAATCCAGATAATCAGTAGTGATGGGAAGCAAATTCAGAAAAAAGAACATGGCAGTTAAACTGAGTTTACTAAAATATGATGTTTTTCAAAATTGCTTGAATATGGCAGGAGCTTTTCTAAATTTACAGAAATGTCACAGTTAATTTGCTTGTGAAACTCATATTGGGTTTTTTTTATTCAGTCCTCAGTATAAGCTAACAAGCTTTAGTCCTTCTCTCTGCCTCTCATATTTTTTAAGGACATGTGAGTTTATTGCATTTGCAAGCAAAAGCTAAATAGTTACCAAAAAAAATCAAGCCAAAAATAAGAGCTGGGAAGGAAACAAGCTGTGGATCATCAGTGTTGCTTAGTCATCATTCCCCTCTACTTTCCTTGATAGCAAGTGAAGGATGCTACACTGGAACACATGCTCACAGGCACACAAAGGCTCTCCATCCTTCTTCCACGATGTGGGAGAATGCAGTCCCACTTGAGGGTGCACCTCGGCCCCTCTGGCAATTGGGACAGCATGCTCACTGTTCCTGTTCACAAGCAGGACTATATTGTACACGAAACCACCACGTAGGGAGTGCTCTTCATGAGAAGACCTCACACTCAGACAGCTAAGTATCCAACAGCTAAGTCTGGAGAAACACTGAAAAGGGGCTGTAAAAGCCCATGCAGCTGTCGAGGTGTTCCAGACTGAATGTCTGCACATTTATGTCCATATACAGATTTGTTCTATTTCTTTGCCCTCTCAGCATCTCTCATCCCCATCAAAGTCCAGACAGGCACAGGCTGGGACCATTCATTTTCACAATATTTCCATTTTATAAGTAAGGAACCAAACTTAAAAGCCTGGTTCAAATTAACTATCTTGAAAATCAACTTATTCTAAGCTATCTTCAGCAGCTTCATTTAGAAATAAAGGGTGGTTGAGGCCAGACCTTCATCTGGTACCAAACCAGCACAGGGCAGTTGGACTTCTGAAACCTTCCATGAATTGCAGATGCAAAGCTGAGGCTGCCTTCTCACAAAGTTTGTAATTCATTCTTACAGAGACTTTGAAACGAGATCTGCTTTAATGATTCTTTTTTATTAAAAAACAAAATAAAACAAAACAAAAGCCAAGTCCCAACAGGTGTCCACCTTCCGCAAAACTTGAAGTCCAATATTAGCCAAAGTCTTGCTGATTTGAATTATTTTTTAATTAAATATTTTCAAAGAAGAAAGACACTACATCTTGGAGAAAAGTAAAATACATTTTCCAGTCTTTTGCTGGCTTTTTTCAACTTCAGGTCAATGCTAATTGCAACTGTTCAGCATTTCCTTAAGGTATTTTCTCTGCATCATGGTTTTTTGGTTTGGGTTTTGGGTTTTTTCCCCCTATTCCTTCCTTTCCCTTTTGATGTGACAAATCTATATTTTTTTATTATTTATAAATGGAAATTTGGGCTTAAGAATGCAAACTGAAGTTCTACTTTAAAGAGGCAGAGCTTAGATCAAATATAATACCAATTTACCATCAGCTATATTTCCTGCTTTTAGAAAAAGAACATAAAAAGAGCACCATATTGCCAAACAATACAAAAATGGGAGCACACAGGCCAAAGCAAGCACATGGATATGGATAGAGAGATTAGATGGAGAGAGCGAAACCAAAAGTATCCAAAGTAATACTCCTGTCCAGTAGCCACCCTGTTCCAGAAAGTTAGGCTTGTACTACATAGAAGAATGTTTAAGATAAATGATCTGATCAGAGATTTCACTAGGCACATTTTAGATGGGAATTCAGCCCACTAAATGCTATTGCAACCTGAGCAAGAGTCTCTTCGTCCCCTGGAAAAGTTATTGCATACAACTTGTGCTTACAGTTTACATGGAAGACTAAGTGTTCAGATTTACAAACCAGTGAAGCAATTAACAACAGCAAGATGGTGTCAGACCAAAAAAAAAAAAAAAAGTAGATTACAGTAAAACTACGACAAGCAAAGGTTTGTGATGAAAGGATAAAATACCACAATAATTTGTTTCCGTGAAAACCAGGTAGAAAAGACGTTCTTCTTGACTCCGAAAACTAATTATAATACAAATAAAGCAATCATAGACATACTCCTTAGATATCTGACAGCGTATCACTTCCACTTACTTCTGTGCTTACAAACATATCAGCAAGAAGCAGAGCACATGAAAATGCCTTTTTTTATAAAGCTGGATTCTCTTGACTAATAGATATTGCACCATTTTAGAAAGAAAGGCATTTTACCTCTGTTCAAAAGAAATATCCAATGGTTTTCAGTAATGATATCAAAGGCTCATCCCCAAGTTAAAAAAAATTCAGAAGCAAGAGCAACACAGACCAAAGTAAGCACATGTATATAGATGGAGAGACCAAACCCCAAAGGTCTGAATTTCTTAATTTCATAACAGCACAGGCAACTGAGAATATGTTTTTCTTGAAATCCTTCTTTTGCTTTCTGTAAAGCAACACCCTATTCGTTAACAAGATAAAAGTATTTTTCTACCATTCTTTCCTGACTAATACTTCCATCCTGGTCTTGCCTCGTTCAGCACAGTGCAATTTGTGTGCCATTGCCTTACCCTCTAAAAAAGAACTGAAAAATTACTTACTTACCCATTATTTATTTTACAAAACTTATTGACCTAATTTCATCTCCGGCTTCAACTGTTTGCTGTGAAATGAGCCTGAAACAGTTTTTCCAAGTCTTCGTTTCAGCCAGTGGTGGAAAAACATTATCTTAACATATCTTGACTGTAGAGAAAAACAGAAGAAAGTACATTTATGAATCAAGGCCTGTAGCAACCATCCCTCTAAACCACCTCTCAGTCTCTGTGAATAGCTTTATCATTTCCTGAACAGTGCAACAGTCAGGATGCAAATATCAGGTCCTGACACAGCTATCTTTTCCTCAACTCTGATGACTTAAAAATGAACACCTGAACAAAAATAGCCTAATCTTTGCTCAAAGAAGGTAGATACAGAAGACATTCAAGCTCTTAGCTCAGCTGTTAGTTAGCCAATGATGTTAGTAATGTACCGTAGGGACTTGTGATAAAGAATAAAAGGGCAGACAGAAAGTAAGTTCATTGACAAGTTTTAAGTAACACGATATTGTTATTGTGTCACTATTTCTCTACTTCAAAAATCTGAGATTTTTTCTTTTTTAATCAAAATATTAGGAAGTGCAATCAAATGCTGTTAGAACTGGTCAAAAATTACATAAAATGGGTACTATTCTGTGTGCCATGCAAAACTCAATTAAACCAAGATTACATGGAATTCAAATCACTGCAACCTTTATCCCATGCAGTACTACATGGAGGTTTCACTTATCATCAGGGCAAAGAAAAAGAATAATACAATACAGAGAAACATTGAAGGCTTAAGCAGGACTCATTTTTGCATTAAAAATCCATTACATTCCCATTTTCTGCCTTCCCTTTAACCTTTAGTATTTGTCTTATTTTAAACACGTTGCACGGTAATCACATTTTGATGGATGTCATCTAGTGTAGTGTTGTTCAAAATCATGAGCCAGATTTTTTTGTAAGTCAGTCATCAATTTACTACTGACTTCAGGGAAAATAGGTGAATTTGGCATTAACATAAAGTAAGGGTTCCTACAGGCACTATGATCTTGATGTAAGCATACATGAATGCACGGGCACACAAAAACTGTCAAAACAATGGTTACTTAATGACAGGCTCCTAACATAACATTTAGGCACATTATTAAGACTCCTTATTTACAAAAGCACTCAGCAGCCAGCAGTCTCTAAGTTGTCTGAAGTTCAACTTTACGCTCCTATTTCTAATATGAATTCAGCCACACACAATCTTGATAGGTAGAAAATTTTTTTTTTAATGAGAGGGCTGGAAGGATGCTGTAATTAATCACAAGCCTTGTGCAAGGGATAAGGTGCTACTGTGAAGTCCCTGGAGCCACTGGGAGGCTGAGTGTTGGCCAGGGAACCGCTGAACTCCAGAGCTTGCCTAACCCAAACACGATATGAGAGTAAGCACAGAAACAAAACAACCCAAAGAATTATGTATCTAAGAGTCATCTCACAACTGTTAGAATTTATTTCAGATCTCCTCCGTAACTGGGATATGAATCCATTTTCTTTTCAAAAATTCCTCCCCTGATAGCATGTAATTTTTCCCTTAAAAGATACAAACAAAACCCAAACCAAACAAAACCCCACAATGTACTACTTAACATCATGTGACAAGAAGAGTCTTAAGACCACAGGACCTATTTCCTCCCTGTCAGGAATTTGTGGGCGCTGTCTGTCCAGCTCAATTTTACTGAGCATTACACAATTCCAAACACTGGTTTTTTGGATCACTTAATGGATTAAAACCTGTCAGCCTTTAGCCAAAAAAACAAAAAAACCAAACCACCACCCCCCCCAAAAAAACGAGGAAGAAAAGACAAATAAAAGAAAAGCAAAAAAGTGCCAAGTGACACATTAGAAGCACTATATTGTTGCTAAGTACTTACAGCAGGTTCACCTTGACAGTCTGTCACAACATAATGGGATGTTCTGTCACAGATGAATCACCTAACACCCTTCTTACAAAGGAGAAGCACTGAATTTGAAGTAACATGACAAGCCATGATTTGCCTCAATCCTCCAAAACATGCTAAAGTGGAATGCAGAAGAGAAAGCCAAGAAGGAAGAGATGAAAGTTTAAGGCAACAACGCAGTGTTTCAAGACAGCACGTGTTTTTCTCTACTGTGCTTGATGGACATGGCATGACTAAATGGCTAAATATGAGGTTAATTAAAAACAAACAGTTCATTTTTAAAAAGTGTATTATTGACCAAAAATATTTTCTCAGGAGCTTGTTACATGAGCATTATTGACTTGATTGAGCATTATTAGCATGTCAATCACTTCCAGGCTATTTTTATAACCTTGTGCATGTTGTTTTATTGCAACATATACAGATAGAAAAGCAGATACACACAGTAAAGAGCACTGGAATTCATAATCTCTACCAACAATATCTGTTTTGTAGTGTCTGGGGCCACGACGAGGCTATAGGACGGCCTTTTACACTGGAGCAAACATGGGAATTGGATAATCATCTCTTTTAGCATTGTTGGTTTGCTCCCCCGACCTTCTATAGCCAGGACTGTTCAGTCCGCAAGACCGAAGACGGTCTCTCAAGACAAACTCATTGCCACAGCTGGATGGTCCAATATTAAATTTAGACAGAGTATACAAATCAAAGTGATTGTATATTATGTAGAAGCACATAGAGGGAGTGAGAGGGTTTGCTAAGCCAACTCCATAAGTACACAAGAATTTGTGTTTAGGCTTAGTGTAGTAGAAATAATTATGTTTAAAAGTTTATCATTCAATTTAGCTTTTTGAAAAGAGTCAGTGAGACTCCTGATGCCTAGCCTATCCACATAGCTACAACAACAAAAATACCAGCACTTACAAAGCAAGCTTCTTCATTTAATTGCCAGAGAGGTAACACATTGAAGAACTCCTGCACCCTTTGGTTGTCCTGTTAGTCACTGAGAGATAAAGGGGCTGATTACTGCCAAGAACAAGCCTGAAACCATGTGGTATAAAGAAATCTCATTAGGGACCACAGCTATTCCCATTACCTAGCTAGGTCAGATAAAACGAGTATACATACCACAAAATAGCCTGTTTTCCGTGTTCAGTACAAATTAATGCCGATAATGGTGACACTGTACAAAACATATATTTTCATTATTTGTTATCTGGAAGACAAGAAGGTAGCGAATGTCTGCATCGGAGGACAAACCCTGGCTTGGTTTCCAGGGCTGCCTGAACCTTTTTCCTGTGCAAGAGACATTAGCAGAGTTGTTCCATTTCATTTTTACTGAAGGAAATTAACTGTATTTTGTGTTCTTTACTTGGGGCAGTCAGAAAATCACTGTCAAATTCAAAGTCCTGCGCAAAGCTAAAACATTTAAAAGCATAAGTCAACTGAAGACTTTTTTGTAAAGCGACACCCATCCATTACAACGCCCGTTGGGCATTCACTGGCTCCAGCAGAAAAAGGGAGATGCAAGTGACATGACTGTTTTCAATTTCAAGTTTTTTTTTTCTTTTGTCTGTCATGAAAAGGAATAAACCACAGCAAGCTGACAGTTCATTGAAACTCAGCATCACGTGGGATAGTAAATAAAGAAATAAGACGAATTATTTCCTTTTATGAAAACGGCTAACCAAGAGACTTTGTCAAGCCACCACCATCGTTGCGAGGCTCTTGTTTCCTTTTGGCCCTGGGCCCCAGATGAAGTGCAACCGTGCTGTACAGCTCCAGTATTTACTTGTGTTGTGAAGCAAAACTTAAACATTCCTTTTATTTTAAGATTTTTCAGAGCTTGGTAAAAACAAGGTTACATCCTTACTTGAAAATTAAGCTTAAGGAGAAATGATAAGACGCTCCTGAAAAAATACTAAAAAGTAGCACTCTACAGGAAAAAAAAAAAAAAAATCGTTACTTGAAACATTTACCTCAACAGGTTTATATCAGTAAGTCTCCATAAAACCTCTCAACTGAACTGGCTGCATTAGTCAAAATAGACCTGTAATCCAATTAACTTTCCTATTTGTATTTTTGAAAACTTAAGGAATTTTCTACAGATGGGTTCCTGGGCCAGTAGACTGCTGGAGGCTGCTTCCATCATAAAACCCAGTAAGTCTCATGCTATAAACATGTCTGAACTACAGGGTTTGGTGACTGTTCCTAAACGAAAAAGGGAAAAAGCCTAAACTATTTAAAATACAGTGAGAAAAGGGAAGCCAAATGCAAGCTGTACATCAAATGTGATTTTTACTGAACTAAAATTTAAAAACTGATTTCTTGAGTTATTCCATGGCTTGTAACATCACCACATGAGATCACTGCATTGTGTCAGTTCAACAGTTACTATGACAGTCGGTTGTTACTACAACTATCAGTTCAACAGTTACTACAGGGATGAGCAGAGGACAAAAAAAAAGAAAGAAAATATGAACATCATATTTTCTTGCATCTGGTTTAGAAAAAGAATGGCATTCAGATAGAATTAAAAAGTGCTCCCAAGATTACAGAGACTTGAGCAAACTCAGATCTAGATTTAGATTTTTGGTGTATATGGGTTAATGGAAAGATGTAGGTCCCCTCCTGCACCCCACGTGGCTTTACTTAGTGGGTCCTAACCATTTTAAAAGCGAAGGCTGCTCCTTCCTTTTGCCAACTGAGGACAACAAATCCTACGGCCTCTTCAGTGCAAGTCTCTCTCAGTCACACTCTATTCTATAAATAAACAGAAGGAGCAGGACAGGTCAGCACAACAAATAAAAGAAAACCTTTACCCTTCTGTGGTCCCTCAGTTAACCAAGAGGAAAAAACATCTTCCACACAGAATCATCCTCCCGTAGTCAGCCATTACCTTTCAGGAGAGGGATGCTTAGGGCAATTCTAGTCCTTCTTGCTCTGACAGTGCTAGAAATCAACCAGACCTTCAGCAGATTAGGAACAGCTGTCTATTGTTTCCTTACAAAGTGGAGCAAGCTTTGATCCCTAGAACCCCTAGACCAATGCCCTACACAAATGTTCCACAATGGTGCTGCACAGGACAGTTGCAATGGTTGCTCATATCAACCCAATTTTGCAAGAGACTGCCTTAAGGTTTTCGCACGAGACCTATTCAATCTTGACCACCGCCATCCTATCCAATCTTATTAAATTTAATTCGCACACACAGGCATGTCCCATAAGAGCAGATGGCTTTCCAGTAAAATGACAAACATCTTACGCAGCACAAGAACAAGCAAATTTAGAAAAGTCAGAAACTCTATTTTCAGAAAGCAGAAGCACACTAAGTACAGGGTAGCAGCCTTGAACCACAACTTGAAATCCAAAACCCCAGAGGTTACTCTTTGGAGTGCGTAAAATTCAGTGTACTATTGTTCTGAAAAGTATGGCACAGTTACTTGCCTGCTGGCGTATTCGAAGGCACTAGAACGGACGGGATTAACCTCTGACTGGGAGAAGAAAAGATGGTTATTGATCATACAGCCTATACATGTTCAATACGAATGAAAACATCAACAGATGACTGAGGTAACCTGATGCAAGACAAAGCACTGGACAGTCATGTCTAAGGACATACCAAGGGAAATAATGAGACTAAAAAAGAAAATCTCTCATGACTTCCACTCAAAACAAAATACACTGGTGATTTTGTATGAGAAGGACAATATTTCCAGCTTTATTCTTTGCAGCTCTGCCTCTATATCTAACCTAAGATCATAAAATACTGTGCATTGATCAGAACTGTCCTGTCATCACAAACATTTGCTGGTTATGGAGGCTGTAAAGTCCACAACCCACTATAGCTCAAGATTTTTTGCTGTCACCAGCATCCCTATGAATTTGCACCCCCTTCACCCCATTAAGCCCTAGTTACCAGCTTTCTCTATGCTTTTATCCCCAGCCATGAGCTTCTGCACCTTCCTTTACGGGAACTACACCTCACACAGCTGTGCTGGGAGCCACATCAAAGAGCCAATGTTAACATCTATGCAAGGGAAAAGGTGGGAACTTGTACCTGGAGGGAACAAAAAACTAGGAGAAGTTCTTTCACTTATTTCAGAATGGAATTCCACAATTACTTTCTATGAAGAAAAGACAGGGCTGAGGCGGGCCACGTTTTGGGGAAGCGGAGTCACAGGAACACCTCTTTGAAACAGCAAAGACTTTTGCGCAAGAGGGACTCTGTTCCTTACAAGACTGTAGAGAGGTCAGAAAAGCCTTGACAAGCTTTTCCCAGTTTTTTTAAAGAACAGAACTGCCTTTATATGCACGACTGAATTTACAAAATTATGTATGGGACCACTTTTTTCACTATCCAAGCCTTTTTTTGGTTTTCAAACAGCTAGTCTAGGTCCTGTGCAGTTCTTGGAAGCACATCCATCCTTAACACTGGACATGAAGACACTCACGTGCTTTCAGAATTCTGGAGGTTTCAGCACAGAAGCACTAGATGAGAATTTGCTTCCCAGTGTTCAGTTTCTCACAGATGTTTTATGCAGACATGAGAAAGCTCTCTACACTCTTTGCTTAAATTTCCCATCCAGAAAAAGGAATAAGAATAGCAATGCTTTTATACTTCCCCAGGTTGTTGTGAAGATAAATGCATTGAAGAATGTGAAGTATCTGAATATTACATAAATGAGGATCACAAAAATACCAGTAATAGGTAGGCATAAAGGAATGAAACAGAAAGGGACATCCAGGGCACACTTTGACTGACAGACAGGCCTCAAAATTTAGTTTCCAGAATACAAGGAGCTCCCATTGCTCTTCAGAAGAAAATCGACAGACCTCAACAATTCAGTATTTCTTCACATCGCTGTAAGAATTATCAGTACAGATGCCATTGAGAGTAGGTGGCTGACACCACATCATCCAGCATTACCCTCTTCCTCCTCTCACAGAGCCACAGAAATCCAAAGTAGTTCTGGCAATATTGACTTTAATTGCTCAGATGACAATCTTTTATCTATATGATAAATTAGGTTTTAACCGTTTTTACTGATTCTTGCTGAAGGTTTTGTGAACGTATGGAATTCAGGTGTTCTTAATGTAATGAAGTGTACTTCCTTAAAGGTTAAACAGAGAGCTTCTAATAAATGCAAACAGCCTACTTCAAACAAGCAAGCAAACAAACAACAGAAGATTGGCAAATTTTCAAAGTTTCTGAGATTGATATTAAAACTGGATTTCTGCATTGAAGAGCAAATACAGGAAAGGGAAAAAAAAATCTCACTCCATTTAAGAGAAAATGCCTTTGAAATGGCATTTGTAATGCCCGTCAGTCTAAGTGCATATGTAAAAAGGACAGAAATAGTATTCATTCAGAGGAAATGCATTGGCATATATCTACTTATGCATGTATTTTCCTGCTGGGTTTATACAATTGCTGCAACTGAGTGAATTAAATTAATTTGAGTATCAAGACTCTGCCGTATTTAAAAAATAATAATAATAAACTGAAGCTCATACTTCTGCAGCCATTTCTAAGGTATCACTTTTTCATCATAAGCTTTTCAACAGCTGTGACTCATAAACCATAAACATTTAGTACCAAGAAATTGTAAATGACATATGATTTATGATGTGTTTGTATCTCTCTACATAAAAACATTCTTTCTTTACATGTAGGTTCAACGTGTTGAACACAGCATGCATGATTCTTATATAAAAGGAAATCAGTGATGCAACTAAGACACCTGGCCATGAACTTCAGTTGACACTGGAAGGTTCTCTATAGTGTACTAATTAATTTTTTTAATACTGAATTTGAATTATACTGAACTGCCCATATTGTCTCAAGGACAAAGGCTTTGATTTAAACAGTATATATATATATTTTTCTTATAATGATCCACAACATTCCAAGTTTGTGGTATGTGTCTGATCACATTACGTTACAGAACTGTTTTCTTATTGGAATCTTTTTAAGCTAAAGCATATATATTCTCTGTCAACAGTATTCCTCATTTCCAAAAAAGCAAAAAACAGAGCAAACCAGTTTTAACAGCTTACATCAAAGTTCCTTGGATAACTTCAGATTATTGTTTTCTGTCATCACTGCATGATAGGAGTAAATCTGTACTGTTTTACAGACTAGACTGTGATTTCCTGGTAAAAAAAGAGAAAAAATGTTTAACCACACCTCACGCAGAAGGTGCAGAAATATCATCATATGCAATGCACATAATCCTGCAGACATACTTCAGGTAACCCACAACAGTATAAAAGAACACCCTCACCAGGAGCATAAAATCTATACATCCAAAGGTAAACAAAATGACAACAGTGTAAAGGATCAGACACACACAATTCCATTCATCACATCTAAAGAATTAAATGCCGGTTAGGGTCTGATTCGATTCAGCTCTGGTTGGGGTTTTTTGTTGTTGTGTTTTCTCTCATTGCAACAAGTTCCCATCCATTGTTTACAGCTTGTGAAGCAGTTAAACTTTTTTTTTATTCTTTTCCCAAGCAATATGAGGCTTTTAGTTTGGGCCATCTACAGGGATCACTTCACTGTAATATAAAGAACTACTAAACGTAACGTGTATTTCACAGGCAAATGACCATGTGGGAGTAAAATTTTTTAAAAAGGTGGCTTTTATGTATTGAATAACTTGCTGTAGTTGAAGCATGCACTAGGAAATGATGCATCACATAACATCATATGAAATTTAAAATCAGATTCTTTTGGGTACTTAAATGTTGGCCTAAAACACCTGCAATGCAAGTGCCTTTGAAAAGTCCCCAAATTCCAACAGGCTACACTTTATTTGCAATAGAAAACTCAGATTTGTTTTATGCAATTTGTTACATGCTGCAGTATTTTTCTAAAGTGGAAGGAAAATTTAAAAAATAACAACAAACAATCTGCTTCTGACATGACTTGATTGTCTTCCGAGTTAAAATAGGATAGTTCTTTTTTCCCATTTCAAGGGAAAATCCGGCCAAAAAAGGGAAAATGACTAACTACACTCAGGAAATGAAGACTTGGCCATCCATTCAACAGTCAAGTGCACACTTAGATAAACTGAAATTTCCACTCGATCTATAGGTTTTAGTTAATATAAGAACTTTCATTTATAATATCCATAGGAACCAATTAAGTCAGATAAATGGTTTTTATGTTGCTCTCTAGTAGTTGTTGCTCTAAGAACAGAAACATTTCATCAGCACTACCTGATTGTGAGAATAAAGCCTGGAGGAGCAAATTCTTGACTTCAACCTTCTGATTTACAAGCCAGAAAGCCAGATAATTTTATTTTCCTTTTTTTAGGTTTTTGAAAGAAAATCATCACTACAGTACAGAACACTTTAAACAAGCACAAAAATCCCCACACTGAGGGGGAGGAAGGTCATTTAGAATACTAAAAAACCCTATAGGCTTATTATTATGAATGGCTTTTCTATTTCCAAAACCATATAGGAAACAATTGCTAGTTTTGATTTGTGACAGAAAGTCCATTTAATTAATTAGTGGAACCTAAAATCTTAGTGAATTTAATAGAAGTAGACAACACATGAACAACGTAAACCAGCTAAAGGTGTGTCCTGGATGCAAAGAAAGCCTGCAACTTCTTATCGCTTGATGCGCTTAACTAGTAGGAACTTGCACAGCATGGATAAATAAAATCTTATAGAGAAAACTTCTACTTAGGGAGATAAAGACTCAGTGCAAAAGGCTACTGCAAGTAAGCAAGGAAAATAAAATGTAATAGACAAATGAGTGACCAAAGAATACTATGACTTAAGATATCTAGAATGATATTTGGCAATGAGAATTGCCACAAGGGGAGCATGAGCTTGCAAATGATATTAAGACAAAGGAATTCAATTTCTATTGTAAAAGTGAAAGATGCATTGCAAGATAAAGCAAAGCCACTTTGTAATGGACAGAGGGCAAGTACTGCAGGCAATCTAGGGAAAACACAGCAAGTACAGGAAAGTTTATCTCTGCTATCAACCAGGATAATGATGTTGAACATGAAGCAGGTTGCTTAATCAGTATAAGGCTATGGAAAAGAGAACTCCATCAAATGGCGGATAAGCCCCAGAAGCCTGAAAAAAAAAAAAAACAATTTGAGGGAACCAAACCATTTCCAGCCCAGACTGAAGGAACACCAACTAATAGTAGTGTTTTTAAGTTGGTTTGGTTTTTTTTTTACATTGAAAGTGATATCAGATACTCAGTGGATAGCAATGTCTTACTGGCTTCAACAGTATTCCTGCTTCCAGATCAAGTTATGAAAGTAAATGGAAAGCACAATAAAATGCAACATAAAGAAAAACTGATCATGATAAAGGCTTAAAAGAATACAGCAGATCCCCACGTTTTACAGTAACTGTAAGAAAACTGCAAGACACAAATGAAGGGTGAGAAACTTAGCAAATTGTGACACAGAGTAGTAAACCACTGTTCCCTATCTCCTATAATTGGAAAAAATTTAGAACATCATATGAAATTAATAAGAAACAGGTTCAAAACAAACAGAAGGCAGCAGGTCTTTATGTATTAAGCTGCAGAAGAGCTGACCCTGTGACACTGAGTGCGAAAAGCTTGCCTGGATTCAAAAGTGACTGTTCAAATTCTTGGAGCAAAAAATTCATTAAGGGCTATTAAGCAACAAGAAACCACCTCTGACTCAGAAAGTCTCTAGATTGCAGACTGCTGCAGCCTAGGAGCATAATTTCATGCCCAACAAGTTCCTGTGCCTCCCTTAAGCATCTGCTATTGACCACTTCAAAAACAAAATACTGGGTTGAATGTACCATCCTAGTAGAGATGGTCTGTGGTACCTGCACTCCAGAAGAGCCTCCTGTGTAACTGACTGGGGGGGGAGATTGGAGGCCTTGGGGGATCTTTATCAGTTCCTTTGCCTAGCTAAATTACTAGCTCTAGTCCCTCTAATTCATTTCCAGAGCATTTACATCCAAGGCAAATGCCAAGGAAGAAAAGCGTAAGCTATAGCATAATGATGCAGACGAATACATGGATAAAAAATGGTGATAATATATTTAGTTTAAAATTTAGAAAAACATTTCTAAAACCCTTGAGCTGGAATAAGCTTTCAGTAGAAACAGTGGAACAAGCAACTATTTCTAAGATTGAGGTTGATCAAAAAAGATGTCATGTGCCATAGTTTCCTGTAAAAGCAGCAGATTGGACACAACAAGGTAAAAGATCCTTTCAAGTCTTACACTGCTAATTTGACTTATTTGCCTGGAGCTAATCTTTCATCTCCTCTGATTTAGGAGGAGTACAAGTATTACCTTAAGCTCCATGGTGGTGCATAGACCAAGGGCCAAGGAGCAGTAATTGCTATGGCACACAAATTAAAGCAGGGACATTGTGGTTTTCAATTTTGAACACACTTGTCATTGTAAAATGCTTAGAAAAGCCACAACCATTATACTTGTTTTCTGTACTTTTGTATCTCTCTTGCATTTTGAATGTATATACAACTGCACATGTATGATCCTAGCTTGCAAACAACAAATCGTATAGATCAGAGCATTAGCTATAAATAAGTATATCTTTCCTTGGTCTTAAAACTCGAATTCTTTCCAGGGGAAGACTGTAATTAGTATGACATGGGGGCTTTTAGCAGATGTGAAACCGGATAGATTGAGCTCTCATATGAATAGCCTGAAACGAGGTCTGCCTTGCATGGTTTGTAGTAATGGAGAGGAAATTGAGCATTAAATACAAATCAACAATCATTCATTTCACTGCAGCAGTGGAGCAGCAGAGCTAGTGAAGTCACTCTTTTCAGCACCTTGCATCCTGCTGGACTTTATTTACAGCACTGGAGCTCCCATCTTTGGAAACGGCCACCTACAGGGTAACTCAAACAAAGAATGATTAAGAGAGAAAGCAATTTAAGGTCCAATTTTTATACACAACATCAGAGAAGTGACATTTTCTTTGCTTGCAATTTATGATGGGTCTTTAGATATATTCATTAAGCTATCATTCTAACAGCTTGAAGTGAGGTCAATGTGGCATAGTACCACAAGCCAGGATAACAGTAGATATTAGCTGGATACTTGTACAATAACTGAAGTCAGAAGATTTATCAGTTTTCTAATCCAAAGACTGACCTGACTCTCCATTTAGAAGTTGAATAGGAAGTTGAAAATCCCTCCTAATGTTTTTGAGAGGTGTGAGGAGATGAGGAGAACACCTGCAATGCATCACTCTGTTTAGATTGCAGCATGAAACACTGGATTTGTTGGCTTCAGTGGTCTCTCAGTAGAGGGAACAGACAACAACAATCAAGGAGTTCACTGCTCATTATGTGCAAAGAGAAAAATGGAATGCTATCCCCCAAAACACCAGAACACTCTCAAGGTTAACAGCTCTAAAAAGCTGCCATGAAAAAAAATCTGGTTTAAGCTCTGAACAGTTCAAGTCCATGCTAATGTTTGGATACAGTTCTTTGTACAATTAAAAAAAAAAAAAGTTAATATTTGGCTATTTAGCTGGTATCTGTGATGTACAAAAAGCAGCTATAAGTTCCAGAAGAAAGCAATGTCTTAACTGTACGTACTATAACTACTCTTTACAGTGTCTTCTGGAGACAGGGGAATGCCAAAATAAGGTTAGTTTCCTAACAAATATCATTCCTTCTGTCAAAAGTTGCACCATTACCAAGGCCGTCATGACAATGATATCAATATTCAATGCACTATCAGTTTGACTCGTGAACTCTCACATGAATTTACAATAACCCCACCGTCTCCTGTGCAATAACACCCGACAGCAGCTCCCCCTCCCTTAGCTCTTTCCTACAGATGGAGATCCGCTCTCCACCCCGAGCCACCACGGCTTGCCGCGTGCGTGCGCCGTCCACCTGGGAAGTCCCCTGCTGCTGGCACTGCCACAAGCTATGTTACGCAAGAGACACAGCAGAAGGGATTTCAAACAAAACCATGGCCTAAAATTCATCCTGAGAAGAGGATGATCCAACTCACCTCCTACTTAGCTAAATAATTTGGGAGGGGAAAGAATGTCGTTGTTTTCCCGACTTGATGACACGCAAGCGCAGAGCTAACAAATGCTATAAAACCTAAACCATGCAGCCTGAGTCATGGCACTGTACACAGCGTTTTAGGAAACCGGAGTTAGTGAACATAAAAGAAAAACTTCTTTAAACACAACTACCTTAGAAAAGAAATACTTTATGAGGGCAAACATAAATACTTCTAATGAAAGTAGAAATAAGAATTCGATAACTCCAAATGAAAAGAATTCTAATGGAAAACAATATGTAAATCTAAGAAATATCATTAGGAGTAATGATATTTTCTGAGTTAAAATGGTATCCACATTTTTTGTACAACGTGTACGTTTGATTTATGAATCATAGGACAAGAAATCTAATGAATATTTTTGTGTTGTATCCATAAAATATTTATTTTTAAAATAGTAATAATAAAAAATGTTATTTTACGAACTTACAATCAAAAGATCTGCCTTAGAGTCAGAGTCTATAAACCTTTTATATATTATTAAAATGCAAGTCAGAGATGCCTTAAAGAAATCTGTCCTCAAGTGATAACTGAAAACACTAAACAGTTGAAGAATTTCTAACATTGTGAGCATTATCTATGTATTTTCATCAGATTCAGCATACTGCAACTGAGTTCATCAGTCTGTTTTTAGCCTAAACTAAGAAAAATCTATGTAATTATCAGCTCAATAATGAAGTGCATAATTGCATGTTTACTTACGATCCTCATTGTATACTAATTTTTTACAAATAAAAGCTTAACCCGAGAAGCATAATTATAACCTTCACATTCAAATATTTTTTAAAAAATTCACATTTCAAGACATGTCTGTCATTCAAGAGGAGACAAGAGGAAATGGAAGACATCTTGCTGTAAACTTTTGACTGAGATTCGACAGAAGTTCTTAAATCCAAGCTTGGTTTTTTGTTCATTTGACCGGAGCTTGATAATATGTAGGACGGCATAAAAATAAGCATTTTAATTCAAGTCTTAATTGTGGTTATTGAAAATAAGCATCACCAGTCTGCCAGCCATTTAAAATAGTAGTACATCTCTGTGAATCACAGGATTGTAAGAAAGAATTCTCTATTCTCCCTTCCCCGATGAAAAACCAGCAGGTAAAGCAAATTGGCCCCCAGATGAACTGATTTTTATTAAAAGCAAATATTTTTTAATTTTTCTTCCCCAGATAACTAGGGCAACAAGAACTTTTCAAACAGACAACTTTATACCTATCCACAAACTTTCCTCATGACATATTTTTATTTGATGCTTCATTTCAATGCTTAAAAGGTCATACAACTCCAAAAGAATGAAAACTACTGAGCAATGGCTAGAACATCCCCACTTTGTGAACAATAATTTACTTTGGTCATTATGTTTCTAAGTCGGTTCACTACTGATGTACAAGATACTTTGTCGCCTCAGGGGCTCAGGCTCTGTTGTGGATGCTGAAGGAGATCAAGATAATCTCTTCATTCCCTGCTCAGGGAGGGTTTTCTCGGAAGAGGACAAGAGTATGAGAGCCCCCTCCCCATTCTTTCTGTCTGTCCTTGATTTACTACATGCAAACAACACCTACACACAAATATATGTTCAGGATGCCTAAAAGAAAAATTCTGGCACTGCTTATGGTTCACTGTGAAACAGTTCATCAGCAAGCTAAGAGGTAAACTTAGCAAGACAGCCAAAAACATCACTTTTCTGTTTCAAAAACATTCAAAATACTGAGGCTTCAGCCCCAACATAGTGATACCAGATTACCTGGGCTGGATAGAGGCATTTCAGAGAATTTTCACTGAAAAAAAAAAAAAAAAAAAATCACAACCAATCCGAAAGACCTGAAATGCTCATTTCATTAGCAGTACCCTCTCATTATAAACTTCCTCACCAATATGAAGTTCTCTAATTGTTGAAATGAATGTCATACTCCACAGACCAAGTCAAAATGTCTAATGGGAATAGAAAAAAAACACAACAAACAACACTAAAAGGAACCAGCTGACAACCCCAGTAACACTCCACCACAAGGTAGAAAGTTCTCAGCAAGTAGAAATAAAGAGGAAAGGGGACATTTAAACGGAATCCCAACTTCAGCTTTATTGGTACTCTGTTTGCCTCAATACCAAGACCTACTTCTGACAGATTAAGCAGATGATGCATGACATGGAGAAGTCAGATAGCGTATGATTATTCACCGATTCTCACAACACAGGAAACATGGGGAATCACATTCTTTGGCTAAAAAGGAGATGTTTTTTCACATTTTAATTACACATTAATTCATTGCTATGGAACGGCCTTTGCCTTCCAGTAAGATCATGGTTGCTGTTTAGGATATGAGGGTCACTCCCAAATCAAACACATACAAACATGTAAAAGCCTGCACAAGCTCCAAAAGTGACTGAAAATAACCAGTAAATTAAACATTTACTCATATCGACCAGAAAGGATGCGAATCTACATCCAGTTACAGATGATGCACTGAAAAAATCTGTATCACCTCCCCCCGCGCCCAGTTAAGAAAGAGTTTTGTATATTGTTACAACACTATGGACATCCAAATTTCGGTCTTATCCCACATTTTCAAACAACTAAAAGATCCATTCTTTACTGCAGGCAGAAACTGAATAACTAAATCATCAAGAAACATGATTAATAGGATTTAACTTCGAAATTCCCTGAGCCTTCGCAAGAACAGCAAGTCTACAAAGATGTTCCTCATCATCAAACACAAGGGCAATGATCCTGCTCTGCAAAAATATTATTTGGGAGCCAAGAATCACTTGCACTTCTCCATTCTTGCGGCTGCTGAGTTCTGATGATAATTGAATTAATGACAGCTGGACCTTACTGAGATCCCCAGGCAGCCTTTGCCATGCACCCTTCCCGCATTGGCTTGAGGAATGGGGCTGGGAGGGGAGGCAGGACAATTGGGGGGGTGAAGTGTTGTCGGGAGGATCCGCATCAGCTACACGTCAGCAAAGGATCATACTGCACGGGGGTAAGAGCCAAATGCTTCAGTCTTAATGCAGCTTTAACATCACTGGAGGAACAAACAGCAATGAGGATTTGTACCAAGGCAGCTGCAAAATACAACCGTGGGCTGACTTCTTCATCAACAAACATACGTGTTCCTGACACCGACGACCTAGGATGCGCTGTGCAAATACCGACAACATCAAAGGCAGACTTAAATGAGTACCGATAAAAGATTGCCAAAACAACACCCAGCTCCCCTGCCCTCCTGTTCAGAAGAGCAGCCCTTTTGATTTTGGCAACTGCGCATCTTCGCAAAATGGTGCGAGGAGGAGATTTCATACTTTCAAATTTGATCATAACAAGTATTACATAAGCTGAACCAAAATTATAAATGTATGAAAGATGTTGGGTGTTCAGGATGGTAATGGTCAACAGGATCTCTAATCTGAAAGGTTTCCCACTCTGAAAATAATCCGAGTTAATAAAATCAGATGCTTTCAAGAAAAAGTTGCAGCCAATTCTTCTAATATCTTGCTGCAAAATACTTACGTTTTCTTTTTGCAATCCTGTTGCGTTTCTGTTAACACAGCACTGATGAATCCCAGTCCTAGACCAGGCAGCTCACGCACGCAGAAGTACAGGTCTCTCTATTAGCATTTATTGAAAAGACAACCCTGGTCCCCAAGGCCTACTTTGAGCAATAAAAAATGAAAGACGACAAAATGTTTCTAACTTCCATAAGATTATCATAACTACACAGTTTCTTGTAAACATAAGAAGGAATTAAAGGGACAAACCCTCAACTAGTTCTGCACACCACTCTTCACCACAGTATGATCTCACCTAATAAAATGAAAATCAGAAACACATAGTGGAAGCAACCAGGTTTTCAGACACATGAAAGTCAACAGGAACCGTGTCTGCTTATGCTTAGACTGTCTTTAGTCCATTACGTGTGCTCCACTACAACCAAATAAGAATCCCCCTGATCCAGCAGGAGCTGTCGCCAGAAACATAAACATCGCACCACCTCGGGACGGGGTTGGACTCCCCACAGCAACACACGGGCATCGGCTACAGGTTGCTTGGTGGAACTTAACTATTACGAACAACTGCTATAAACGCAGACCTGATGGCTTCTCTGTGCAACTTATGTCTAGCACTCACTAGCACACAAATGCTACTAGGGGAAAAACATTTCTGATTCTTCTTTTCTAGACGGATTTAGGAAAAAAAAAGTAGTGCTCATTTTGGAATGCAAGCAATAAAGATCATTACCCTCAGTACTGACACCTTGTATAATTTGAAAAATGATGTGACTTTTGGGTAAACACGAACATGCCATAAAGAAGGTGTTCTTACATTAATTAAAAAAATCAAGTCTACAGGCTGGGTAATGAGCCAGAAAAAGGCCTGATTTTTAAAACATGCATTACAAGTCATGAATTATGTCCTTAGCTATTTGAAGGTATTTACTGCCTATATTTTTTTAAACCTATAAGATCAGAGACTATCTTCAGAAAGCAAGAAAACATGGAATAGATATACTTTATTATATATTTTAAGTGCCATTCATAAATTGGTAAATCAATTTGAGCGACGATATAGCATTCAAATTGCCCCATTTATACACAGTGAATAATAACTGCCGAGCACACAGGAGTCTTCACAATCATGGGAACTTTTCTGTGGGCTTTAATGAGCCACAAATCGGAGCAGAGTTGATGGGAGTTTTGCTGAGTAAGAATTAAGTGGGAACCTCGGGGCTCGTCTCTGATACAGGTGTACAGTACGGCTCAGAAACAGTTTGCAACAGAGCCCTCAATGAAGGCCTCGGAAGTTGGCCAAATAGGCGGAAATAACATCACATTAAAAATTCACTAGAAATACCATGAAATTGGATACCACACATTACCGTACTCAAAAAGCTGAGAGTCTATTTGTTTAATTTGGATGAGTTTTCAAATAACTCAGAACTAAAGTAATCTATGGTGGGCACAACAACACGAAGGAAATACTGAAGCTGGTGTGTCATACGCTCTTCACCGTAGCTGTTGAAACAGGACTCATAAATGCATCTGAGGGGCCTGTGCTAGACATGCCAAGGCACATTTTCTCAGTGAATGTTTTTCAAAGCTTGTGCAAAACCAATAAAAATGAAAGTGACAATTTTAGAAATAATTTAGGCTCAAAATGAATTTATTTTACTATAAAGGGAGAAGAGAAAGAAAAATAGAATGGATATCATTAAATACAATTGTTATTTATTAATAGGATACAACTATAGGCACATTTGAGCTCAAGTATAGGACAGACTGACTCCATAAACATAAATTGAAGTCCAGATATTGGTTAACAATCACAGATTATTTATACTTTTCACAGTCATCACTTTTTGTAGCACAATTCTTAGTCCTTAATACATCAAACAGCTCCTCAGCACCTTTAGGTTTCATCAACATGTTCTGCCCCACTGGCATCAATGGAGCCAAGACAATTTACATCACATGAGAAACCAGATCAAGACAAAAGCAGTGCTGAATTATCTTACTTCCTCGGCTATTGAAATTATACAAGCTGTACACTATAGATAGACTTGATAAAGAGTTCTTCCTCTCTCAGTTAGCACAAGGAAGTCTGGAAATACGAGGTGTGGGAACATGAGCAGTGCCATATTCCAGAAACTCCCACGCAGGGCAACGCCGGTCGGCTGCCGATTCAGGCCACAGCAGATCAGGGTCACCTCCCTTGGACATCTCCAGAAACCCATCAGAGCACAGTTACTTTACAAACGTCAGTAGCTCTTCCATGAGGCTCTAGAGGCACTGCCTTATCGGACAGATTTTTTTGTTTGTTTCACTGTGAACATCTCTATACAGGCAAATATGGCTGTGACAGTAAGGGTTTTTTTAAAATCCATGAAACACTCAACACACTCCCATATGTAGGCTGTTTGACAGTCACTCTCAAAGCACAAATCACCTCCCTCACATTCATGGTCACCAGCATTCCTGTACTGATTTTTTAATTGTATTTTTCTTTAAACAGTAACAGGTGTACCACTATCTTCACTTACACTTTGTTCATTTGTATATTTTTTCCCATAGATACACCACCTTACTGATTTTTGCACTTAAATCCATCCCCCTTTATGGCCTCTGTTCACTTTCCCTCCTCTGGATAACAGCAGCCCTGCTCCATGTTATGAGATGGTTCTCCATGAACTTCTAATCAGTCAAGGAGCTCCGTCTAAGTGCAGTTCTAGAGACAAATCAATCTAGAAAGTGTTAGAATTACATAGGGGTTTTTTTAGAACCACCAAACAGGTATGTATTTAGCACTGAGATGCACAAATGTGTTTCTCTATTGCAGAACAGATCCTGTACTCGACTCTGGAACTAGCAGGCAGCCCCTGTAATATCTGCTGGTCTGCAGTATCCGTTTACACCAGCAAAAGCCTCTGAATACCCAAATCTCCTCGTTTTCAAATCTCCTAGCCAAAACACATGTGACTAGAATGTACAACGTGCAACTTCAGATATACAGGTACAACCAGCTATAATATGCTGTCACCTGGAGGTCCACAAGCGTAGGTCCCAAGTAAGAACGAACTTGGACGGAGAGCATCAACGTGACACCACCAAGCAGCAGGCGCCTGTACGTCCCTTCTTCCTCGCGTACCCTCTTTGGGAGGGAACGGTCCCACGGCAGGCACAGCAAAACCGCCGGAGCCCTCCGCAGCGGTGTGATGGAGCAGGGGTTCACACCGCCTTTCCTTCACTTCCAGTGAACCTCTCTGCCCACACTCTGGAGCAGCCTAACTTCTGCCTAAGTCATCTCAACTAATCGTTGGTGTTAAGCATAAACAGAAAAAAGGCAACAAATCATAACAATGAAAGGCCGCCATCTTAAAGAAGAGCCAGCTTGCCCAATACTCTGAGTGAGAAGTTCAGTTAAAACACACGATCTGCAAATTTTCCATTTCATCAAATCCTGCTAATAGAATTCTACAATCTGGTAGTTTAAGCTGCACATTAGAAAAAGCCAGGGAAACATTTGCTTTGGCACTGGCAGGTTCTCAGATTTTTCCAGTTGGAACAATGATAAATGACTTAACCCTGATCATTTTTCTGGAACCTGATTTTTTTTGTTTGACATTTATTTACAGTTTCTATAAACACTAACACCTATAAAACATAGTTTACTGTTTGATTGCTTGGCGGACAAGCAAGCCTTAAATACATAAATTATGAGCACCTAGTTAATGAGTGACATGACGGACATGAAGTTTTATTTACCATTGGCATGAGCCTTCATATAAAATTAGTGGCATAAGAAAGCCAGGTTTTGTGAATGCACATAGTCATACCTATTCATGGCCTGACTTTTTTTCTCCCCCCCCCCCCCCCCCCGCCTTTTTTTTTTTTTTTTTTTAAAGACTTGACATAAGACTGTGGCCTATGTGTAATTTCATTGCCTGGAGCAAGGTTAGGGGAAAGCCGCTCCATCTGGCAATTTCCCTTTGACTGGCACATAGTTAAACAATGATGCAGTTTGACAAATTTCAAACCCTGCTTATGAAAAAATAACATAAACACAATAGTCACTCTGAGTAGATTGTCCACCTGTGCAAGCGGGCATGAAGTGTTAAGTAAAGGCTGCTGGTAATGAATAAAGATGCAGTGCATAGTTGGATTAGGTCGTTCCAAATGTAAATCACTGTCAGATAAAGCACTTGTGTTTACATGTAGCATTAATATTTTGATCAGTATGTTTAAGAGAATTAGCTTCTTAATGCAGATGTTCTCATTTGGACCTTCACACCCGTAGCTTCAGCCAACTCCTTTACCATCAGTTATGTCAACATGTCATAAATCTTAGCTGCTTTAACTTCTATTTTAAACAAAGCTTTGTTGTAAAATTTGGAGGCGTGTTTCCTTCGGGTTTTATTTTTGGCAAATTTCTTGTTATTTTGTTGAAAATCTGACACATTAATGTCCAATTAACCATCTTTGAGTATTTTACTGACAAGGATCCCAGCAGCAATCAAACGCCTTTTTATTGTAAGGGCCTCCCTGCCCCCACCCAACCAGCTGTATCCATTATGTGAACAAGAAGTCTTTATATCTTGACGCACGAACAATAAAGGCATTACACTTAGCGGAAACAGGACATATGTCTCAACAGCTACGCAGTCTATGCCCTTTCAGACCACATACCATAAAGGTAAATACTCACAAAATGCTCACAAAATGGGATACAGTGAAATTCCAACACAAAATTCATGGACAGTTGGTGGTTTTTTTTTTTTAAACAAGGAAAATCTTTTAACCTATCCAAGTTATTTTAACAGCGATGCCCTTCTCACAGTGGTTGCTGGGGGACACGACACCTATGATAAAACACAGTCCATACCCGAAAAATACAAATTCTCTCTTAGGTCACTATGACTGTAGCGATAGTGTCACTGTAAACTTCACAAGTTTACCTTCATGAAGTGAAATTAGTGATCTTACATTCTTTCAAATGTCATGGTTTTTTCCAGGTGCTTTTAAATGTTGTGAATGAAATGACCATTTCTTCTTAAAGCATCTATTTTTTAATGGAAAATTAATTAATTTTCGCTGAAAGACATGTGCAGCAAACACAATATCCCAATGAATAAGATTTTTTTTTTCTGAAATTCTGAATAAAAAGCACAAAAAAGAGAAATATTTGCATTTTGGAGGTTCTGTGTCTCATAAAAAAATATTTTGCATACCTCTGATTAACCATGGAGTTCTAAACTTCAATGAATTGTTACTATTCAATATGGTTTAATAAATGCTATTTGTAAACATCTGACAGTCTCCTATCAATCCTCCCATACACCACAATCACTGTCAAGAATTAATGCACACTTCTGCAGGCATGGGACTGTCTGGAAAGACCATCTTACCTTTCCAGAGCTTCTCTGTCATTATTGCAACCAAGGCATTGAGTTAAGTTTTTAAGCAATTTCCTCTTTTTTATTAATTTATTGTAACAGTTTTGCTGTTTTTCAATTTGATGATGAGTGAAAGAGCTAACATTCATGGGAGCAAGATTTGGCGACAGGGATCTTTAGGTCATACATTGGTCGTCATGATGATCATCTGAGACTTGTGGAATACAGATACATTGCAAGGAAACAAATTTGCTTTGAAACTCATTTCAGTGTTTAGAAAACTATCAAAGTTTGTGGGCTATGACAGCCTTTTGGATAAAAGGAGGGTGAACAAAAATAAGTACCGTGTTAAAGATACCATAAAGGAAATTGGTGTGATGGGACAAAAGTGCCATTTGCCCCCAAGATGAAAGGAACTTGCTATAAAAGAAACACACAGAAAACAATTTGGTGCCTCAGTGATGTAACTGTTCTTATAAGCATTTAAGACTAATAATAAATGTACCTAAAGCAGTGCAAGAAAAGCTACCATGGATTACTTCCCAGGGAAGGAGGGCTGACACTTTTTACGGATCATTTCTTTTCTGTCTGTCATGTAAAATGAAAACCCAGAAATAATAAAAAGTGAAAGGCTGAAACTATTGTCATAAGACTAGAGTCTATCATTCTGGTTGCAAGCTAGCAAAACATTATGCAGATACTTAACCAAATTCCTGAGCAATTCCACCATCACCTCTGTATCAGCATTACTGCTGCTACCTAGGAGATGGTGCTCCAAAGGGATTGAGGGATAAGACCAAGTAGGTGTAGCATCAATGATTAAATCAGAACTTTTCCTCCTGCTTTGCACTTTGAAAATTTATTTGCCTGCATCTTTGTGCCCACAGATAACCTGGAGTTGTCTCAGGTGGAATGACCTCCTTTTCTCAGTTTAGCAGTTATTTTCAATATATTCATTTTTAATAAACCTGCAGGTGGAGTGAGCATATGCTTTCAAAGCCCTAAAGCTGGGGGAAAGACACCATCCTTGGCTAGTTGAATTGGACAAAACTCATTTCTCCAGTGATAAAACTGGAGGATGACAAGCACTTTCTGCTTGCACCAAGTTCCAAATGGATGGTTCTGTACACAACTGCTACATCACAGTCTATCAGCTTCATTGTATCCGTGAGGTGAAGGAAAATAGTGTAATATATGGGTTTAAACTTGGGGCATCAAGTCATCCAATGATGCCACTGCCTGTTTTCAGAGTGAAGTTGTCAAACCCACTAAATTCTGAACTGGTGTCACGGAAAACACACACAGTCCAGAGTCTGGCTGCAGGAAGGTCCCTGCTGAAACCTTCAAAGAAAGAAAAAGCAGAAGTATGTTTTGATGAGTGGAATGTCTTCATTTAACTTGAGAGAGTCATTCACTAAAAAAAATGAAGAGCTGGCTGATCTACTCAGAGACCCTAACAATTAACCTAGCATCAAAATTCACTCCTGAAACACTTCAGAAAAGAAAATCAAATCACAAAATTGGTGCGATTTGCCAAAACCGGCAAATAGCACTCCTCGTTCTCTTACTTGAATTCCAGAGATTCATTAACGCAAAAACATTATAAACGTTAAAATCTGTCTGTTGCTTTGCAATTGCACACTGCAAGAATTACATGAAGCATCCTCACTTCAGTGAGAAATCAAACGCATAAGCATCAAAGCCCTAATTATCACTTTAATTTCCAAAACTATCCTAGCAAACTACAAGATAAAGCTGAACAATGCCTCACTGCTCCTTCCAACCCTCTGTATGCACCTTTCTTCAGATGATCCCGCAGAGCCACACTCTGCCATTCTTCTCTCAGCTTTAGGACATCCATGAAAAAGACCTGAGGAGAAAGCTGGTCTCCTGCTCCACCTGCACTGCTAGAAAGCTCTAGAAGGAGCAGTGAGGAAAATCCTCACTCTGAAAGCCTACACTGATGCTCTTGTGAGTATGATATCAAACATCATATATTTGATATATGATATTTTTTCAAATATCATATATTTGATATTCAGGCTTTAATTTTATGACCTTCCAGCTGCTCCGTGGTCTGTCTCATTTCAGAAACACCACCACCACAAACTTTCTAATTTTATGCATTTGCTTTCTTAAGTTTTACTACTCTCAAATCTATTTTGAGATCTCAAATGTATATACAAAAGATTGGATCCACTTTTACTCCTTGCCTGATCTTGATGCTTCCTAATGGATAAGTACTTCTCCTCCATTTCTATTCTAATTTAATAATGATAAACCAATGAAAACTGCAAATCTTCTTCTTAAAAACACCAGGATATACTCTTTTAATAATGACACACAAAAACATTTATTAAAAAAAAAAAAAACAAACCAAACCAAAACCAAAAAACAACCCATGCTTCAAGAGCTCATACTCCAAAGGTTTCCAAATTAAATATCAAATTGATACAAACATAATAAATATTTCCATATCTAGACAATATTATAAAAAATATATTTGGAAGAAATAAATTATTCTGCTGTATAATGCTCAAAATGCTGGTTCCTAAATATTCTCATTGCCTGGAATGAAATCAGTCATTCAACACTTGTTGTTGGTTATGCTAATCCTTTAATATTACTATTTATTCCAGCTGAGAAAAAAGGGCTAAGCCAGCTGTTCAAAACGTCAGCATTTTAATGTTCTCAGTGTTGGCGTAATATTTTATCACCTGTTCTTTATGTTCTGTGTCTCAATTCATACATTGAATTATACGCCAGAGTACTTATGGGGATAGCAGTTTATACTGATTTAAGACTGCAATAAAAATTGCACAACAGTCTGAAAAGATATAAAATGCTAGTGACAGAGTTGCACTCCCTTACACCTTCGCATGGCCCTAGGAATAGCTGCAGAATCCAATCCCCAAAGGTTTCTGGGACCTAACCTGAGCCGCGATAGCCTGTAGCGTTGTGTTGTGTGAGAATTTCTGCTTTAAGTATCACTTGCCCATCTTAAAATTCTAAACTATAGTCTTGTTATCACAGGAAAGTAATTTTACAGCTAAAAATGGCATAGGTAACTCTTCTGAAAAGGAAGTAGGACAGCATTACTGAAAATAAATAAGGTTATCTTTGTGTTATTGACTTATTTGGAAAAAAGAGGAAAGAAAATCAAACCTCTTATCTTACTGAGCTTTCAATTTCTTGTTTAATCACACAATAAAGGTACAGCATATCTGAATTCATTGCTTTTCTTGCAGTTCATTTTTGCTTGAATATCACGTCAAGTCATAAATGAAAAAAAATGGATGCACCCAAGGAAAAGAATGGAAGATATTACCTAGCCCTCCAAAGAAAATGGAAGAACTGAGTTTGTAAGGAAACTGATGATCCTGGTTAAGCCCCTACCCAGCCTATCTATTCTTGCACAACGTAGAATGTGTCAATGTCAACTAATGACTCTGTAGTGTTAAGCCAGTATGAATATGGCATGTGTAGACTTTGCTTTTGTTTGTAGAATTTGCAAAGATTTTTAGTAAATATTACATTTCAGTGACGTGTTGGATTCCTTTTGCCTGACTATCTAAGCACAAGGACATAACACTAGTGAGTTTTTGAAATCTCCAACTATTATACAACTGTTTTGGTTCCAGTGAAAAGGCTGCAGAGTACCACACACCCTTCCTCCCCACCTTCTTGTGCTCATGACAAGGAATTGCTATCAGTACTACTATTTATTTACAGCCAAAAGGTACTGCAGGCTCCGGTCCTGGTCAGTAAAGGCTCTACAAATATACAAGAAAAAGACCAAATGCCACTTGGTTTATTCCTTTGCACAAGCACCAATTGATAGGACAACCACGTGAGAAAGGACTAGCCTTTCAGTGCCCTAGCAGGTAGAAACCTGGATAGGCTGGAAAGCTTGCACGCACTGCAAAAATGAACCCTGCGCTTCAAGCAATGGGTTCCTAGGATTCCTCTTTTGTTCATCTCCAGTGACTTCCTGGGGAAATGCCCAAAGACTTCTAAAATCTCTGATGTGAAAGCAGCACTATTGCTACAGATCAACTCAATTTCTTCTCAGATACCATTTTAACAGAGATCTGCACCTCATTTTTGGCTACAGAGTCTTGCAAAGTTCTTTCTGATTATGCTTGCTCTACCACTTTCTTCTCAATTATTTACCCATTTGCAAATGCGTTTGCACAAATATTTTGATAGCTGTGTTTACTTGATGCTGCATGCAAATAAAGACAGATACATTAGGCTACCCTAACACAAATCAGGTTTTGTCACAACAGCTAGCAAGATCCTGTATTATTTTCATATCATCTCAATACAATATGTAAGTCCTGATTTCAATTTTCTAATAATCAATATTAACAGGTGCCAGGCCAAATAAAAAAAAAAAATCTGGAGTCCTAGAAAATGTTTCCTACAACATGCTTCTACAACAGTAACGCTATTAATAAGATTTGAAGATTATCAGTTACATAGTTCACGACCCTTGCAATTTATTTAGTGGTAACATGCAATAAGGACATTTTGCTAAAACAGGAGCATTTACAAACACTTTGATCCCACCTTCAAAAAAGATATCAAATATCTTTTATGAAATTTTAATTCTCTCCCCAAATACACAATCCTTTATTTTTCTGACTAAACTCACCCATCAAAAGGTTTGTACAGCTTGAAAGTGCTATGTTTTGTAAGAGTCAGACCTTACCTGCCATGGCTTAGCTACATGGCAAAGGAGAGTAGCACTCTGCTCCTCCTCACTGCAGCTCTGTGCAGGCTCATAGTTGGTCAGTACACAGACAGGACAACAATATCCACATTAGTGAACTGAAAAGCCGACAACATCTTAGAGGAGCACAGTGATACACTCTGGCAACTAAATACAGCTAATTACAATCCAATGCCATGGAAGGCAATTGTTTGTGGACAGTGTGTGATGTTTCTTCAGATGACCAGTCCCCAACAAAGTCTCCATTCAAAGCTTTTCTGGAATAACCTGCATCTTCTTAAATGCTCAGAATTAAAGAAAATTGAATATGAAAAGCTATTGCTTAGTAGGAAGCTGAATTCAACATGGGACTCAACTGATCTGGTAGTCCTTGCCCAGGCAAAGCTCTGACTGAAGTCAAGAGAAGTTTCGACTACGGAAACCAGCGTTTCAGTCAAACTGTGCTTAAACAGAGGGGAGGGGAGCGATCTTCAGTAAGTCCAAATAAACCGAAGGCACATCTACTCCTCCAAACACTACCAAGGTGGAGTTTTCTGTTAAGCCCCATATTCTGTTACATAGCTGCCTACGAAGGCTTTGGCAGTGATGGGAGACAAAACCTTCTGCATGAACAATATTTTTCCATTGTTTTAATAGAATTAACTAATATCAACAGTTTAGACACCCACAAATTTCTCAGCCCAGTGCTGAGAACACTACAACAATAAAGCTCACAATCAACTTAAATATACTATCAATTTAAAATGTATTTCCTAACCTTCAGAGGGTCAATGCATAGTGAAGGATCTTGAAGATTTTTCCAAATGGTATGCTGCTTCAGTTCCAGATCCTTCTTCCAAGACCTGCGCACTGCAATGGCACACCACATGGATAACAAACATTTTCATTCACACAGATGTATTGGTAAGGACCTTAGTTTAACTGATTATCGCTCTAAACTAAACATCCATCCTCTGCAAGCATTCAGCAGCATGGCAAGGCAGTACAAATGCTTAGTCATACTAGATAATTTTAACTTCCACAGGTTTCTCAGATGAAGGGTATGAAATACAACATCAAATGATCATTAGGAAACACACACCACTGTTCTAAGCATGTGTAATTGTTTTCTGGATCCTTTGTAAGTTATCGGCACTTTTGTTCCTAACGTAAAGCATGTTTAATTATTTACACTTTAAAAAAAATATTCTGTTGAGGTAGCAAAATGGATGGAAGTGACTTTTCCAGAGGCAGTACATTACAACATTTAAGGCAAAGAATATTAAAAGATCATTTAGAGACTCTGCCACTGGTATTTAGTCATCCTTTTGTGCATCATACTTCTGTCTGCTCTTGCTAGTTTGGTTATTAATTTCTTAAGGTGTGGACTGTCTCTTACTCTACCTCTGTACAATATCTAGGGCTGTAGGGCCTCATCTCAGCTGAGACCTTGAGGCACTAATGCTATAAAAGTATTACTAACAACAGTAAAGCAGTTCTTTGATCGCATTGAATTTTGAGAACTTAGTGGAGCAATGGTTCAAAAATAAGCAGCGACCTGCCAGAACCTTATTTATCATAGTGAAGCCACAATCTGCCAAAGCAATGCAAAGCATTAAATTCCTCTCTGATGAAACACTACCTGTTTAAATGGGGTTACTGGAAGAGTGAATACAGCACCCTGCATATAAAGATATTCAGGATTAATGTGTAAGCATATAAAGAAAAAAAAAAAAAGATTCTCATTTAGATATAAATGAAAAGTTAGCTCTTTGAATGTTTAACAATAAATTGATTGTACATGTAGAATATAGACTGGCTTTTTTCCAGTTCTACAGAATCCTAATTAGTGGTGTTGAAACTGTGTATTTGTGTAAGTGATTAGATTGTTACAGTGATCCATACAGAGTTAAGAAACAGTGCAGATGATTACTGATTACAGAAATGTTTACGGGATCTAAATGAAGTGACCCACATAGTTCCTTGGTATCCTCTTACCCCAGAGCATTGCAAAACGTATCCACACAGCAGCTAATGTCACCCTTTGGCTGCCCAAAGTAACTGCTGCTATTTCAATCTGGTTCCTAAAGCATTTCTGAAGTTTTCTGAGGTTTTTTTACGATTTGCTGTAACATTAAATTTTCTTACAATCATGACCGCTTCTATAAACACATTTTGCCGTTCCCTGAGCATTTTGCCTTGAACTTAAACTTCAGAGATGAATGAGGCAGAGGGTATGGCACAGCCCAGAGTCGCAACAGCACTGACAACTGTAGGTGGGCACAGAAATGCTGTGTACTCTCCAGTTCAACCTCTCCTGCTTAAATTAGGACTGGGAACACTGTCCCCATCTAATCCAGCACTCTCCTTACCTTTGTGGTATATCTTGAAGATGGTCTATGGGACAAGCCTTACTTTTGAGAAGTTTAGATTAAAGCTTTGCAGTGTATGAACACAACTGTTCAGGATCTTGGCAATATGCTTCTTGGCAGAAAGTTGTTCAGCTGCTCAGAGTTCCTTGACAATTAGACCTACACATTGTGTTCTGTTTTAATGAAGGCATACTATGAGAGTTGCTACTGATTTATGACACTTTTTTTGCAGCGTTTCATAGAAGTCAAAAAGTCCAGTAAGACCCAATCTAGCTTGGAAGACCTTGCTAATAGGTCTTGAGCAGCAGCTGCCACATATTATGTTGATGTGCCTGACTATAAAAAAAAACTAGACTGAAGAGGAATTTGGAGTCTGACTCAAACCACCATCTAAATGTAGCCTCCACCAAAGTTTTGTGTCAAGGGGGTTTCAGTTCCTGAGTTTTGGTTCTGGCCCACCTCTAGCAGGGCCATAGATCTGGCTAAGATTTTCAGAATTAGTGTAGCCAGAAACCCAGTTATTAGTCCTTCAAACTATCGACTAACACCCAACCCTCCAAACAGACAGACAGCATAGGAAAAATAAATAAAAGCACCACATAGTGCATTTCCAAATAAACCGATCTTCTTCAAGAATATGCTCATAACATCTGCAAAATACACGTTACTCAAAATAAAATAATATCCTTCAGATCTAGGTGTAACTGTAAAAAGGAACAGTCCACTTTTTTCCCTTTCTGCCTTGGAAGGAAAGGACACTTGTTTGGATACAACTAATTTATCCAAAAAACTAATTAATTAAAATTAAACCAACATATCTAATTTTAGCAAGAAAGAGAACTGCAAACTGGTGTGCTACAGTCCATAGCGACGCTGGAAGCGAGCCAAAGTCTCACAGCCACAGAAACTCAGCTGACAACCAGGGAATTCAACTGAAACTTCCATTGCCTACTGCCTCATGACAAACTCCCATTGTAAAATCACGTTACTAGAAATTGTCTGTTTTACAGAGTGGTTAAAAAAATTGAGAGAACACAAGCATAATTTTTTAGGGCTCACTTAAGCAGACTCAGAATGTAGAGGGCTTTCCCTCCACCCTCCTCCAGTAATTGCTATTTAAAGATCATTTGAATGACCTTCTAGTACATCTTAGCCATCTTTTTATTTACTTGTCTGGTAAAACCCAATCCTTCATCAGGCCAAATAGTCAGAGATGGAAAATTTAAACCTTTCCAGCTCCTGAAGGAAAGTTTCTCCCAACAGCTGTCTTGCTTTATGAAAGCATGAAGTCAGTACATCCAATCTCATGCTATCAATCACACCGGCTGACATTTCCTGCAAACTGTGTCCACAAGACAAACGGGGAAAGAGAACCTAAAAGGAACAACAAATTGCCAAAAAGCAGATGGAATTATGTGCTCTTGTTTATATTTGGCTGTTCAAATGAGCCTGGTCTAAATGCCTTCCCCTTCAGAATTATAGCACTAAGCAGTCATTTGCATCACTGCTGAAAACACCTGACACTTGTATTAAGAAATATTGGGTTTAATTGCAGTCCATTAAAACGTGGAAATGTCTTCAATGTAGGATTAATGATTTAAGTGAACTGTCGGCTTTTAGAGTATTTTTAGGCCCTCCTCCTGCAGATGCAAACATCCTCTTGCTCCCCCCACCCCCGGCCCTGAACTTTTGCAAAAAAGGTCTGCCACATGTTTCTCATCTCCTGGCTTTAGGTAAGTAGCATTTAAAATGAGTCTGAACATCAAGCATCTATGATTTGTGACTTTCAGAAGAGTGTTTGTGTATACAAAGGGATGTTAAATTGTTGTTTTGACTTTAATCTAAATAATTTTCATTTCCTCTTACGGTGAACATTTTCTACACATACCAACACAGGATTTTGTTTTTGTCAGTTCTTATATATGCACAAGTATGAAGTTACATGCTGGATGGAACACACTGACTGCTGGTACTCCATTTATGACTTTCCTTTACATACACAGTTAGCTTTTGTCCCAGACAAAACTTACAGTTGGATTTCTGTTACGCTGGCATTGAGATCTACATGCATGCATGCAGAACAGACTGAGGGTAAAAGCTGTTGTTGCTGACAATTGTAAAATCACAGGAAAAAATTATTCAGTGCATTGAACACTGTAAACATAAATGTTTTAATTATCTGGAAAAAAAAATCTGCTTCTTGGGTGAGATCAGCAGGACTTAAGTTGCTAAACAATTTTTTTACGTTCTCGGATATTAACTTCAGAGTTGTCAATACCTTAGGGGGGAGTAGATTAAAACTAAGAGAATTTTAACTGAAAATCATTTCTGGCATTTACCCCAGCAAAAATCACCAGCCCACTACACCTCTGAAGTTGTTAGGTTCTGGCCCAACACTACCCACCAAAGTGCATGGATCCTGCTGGATCCAGTGACCACGGAATAACACCAGTCCCTCTCCTACCCTGCTCTCCCACCCCAGGATCATCCAACAAAGTATTCGTAAGGCTGTACTAACTGGCTCCCAACTTTCTGACTTACTAATGGTTTACTACAAGAAATTGTAGAAGGTGAAAGTGGCCCAACTATCTAAGAAGTCTGAAAACCGATACTCTCATCAACACATCCTCTGTCTGTGAGTCTAGAAAACACCACTTTCTGCCGTACCCCTTACAGTTGGTTTCCGGATCCTGTATTTATATATCACTGCCCTCTCTCTCCTTTCATATACTAAGAATCAGGAAATTCAGAATCATTCAAACATATAAATCTTACTGCATCAGCTCTGAAGCTTGTAGATGTGAGTGTGGACACTGTGTAAATACAGGTGCCATTAAATAGCCTTCCAGATCAGTCAATCAAAACCAGAACCAAGTCCACGCTAAAAGCTGAAATTATATTTACCAAAGAAATGAATGGAAAATGAGATGTAATGTTCAAGTACAGAAAAGGATTTCAAAACCTTCAGTTTCACTATTTAGCGAACTGGTCACGATTCTCATGTCACGTATCTCTAAGGGAAATTACAAGAAAGTCAGACAATGTCTGCAGTGTCGAAGGCCAAAAAGTACAAAAATTGTACATGGAGCTTAGGGTTATGAGAGGTTAAAGCTGTGCCTTAAAAAATGCAGATAATACCTGGTCACTTGCCATGTATTTGTCATTTAACTCTTACAGAAATTGGTATTTTACATTTTAAGAAAAGTATAAAAATCTTTAATTATAGTCTCCTGTATATGTCAAAAAAAATGCCCTATCATTTTCAGAAGATGTATTTTCTTATGTTCTTTTTCCACCGTTCCCACAGAGAGCCATAAAAAAAATAACTTAATTCTCAAATATATGTTATCTGAAAACAGGCCTGGAATATTCTCAGTTTGCACATGTACACATTACTTGTAACATGTAGTAGATTATTAGCATTCAATTATTAAAAAAGCAGTTCACAGACTAGGTTTAGCTACACTCCTAGCACATCTAGCTCTTCATTTTTAACACTGTTATATATACACAAAGCCTAATGTTTAGTAGGCTTTACAACATTTTAAAAACTATTGTACTTAAACATTTAAAATATTTTGTTTAAGCTTTCTGGCACGCCTGGACTCATAAACAACTCATGCACGCAGAAAGGTAAGTTGCAACTAAATTGAAACTTGGTTTAAAACATGGCCATCCTTTTAGAAAACATGACTGTTCAACCCCTTTTAGCGTCATTAAGCCTTTTCTTTCAAGTAGGTGGCAGTAGCACAATTTACTCAAATATCATTAAAGAAAGCAGAAGAATTTCTGAACACACCTGATCACATTTCTCTCCCATGCATTTTTCCATGCTGACTACTGCTGCAAGTACCATGCTCCAGATCAAGAGCATTAGCTTCTCAGAAACCATTTTAGTCTTATCTGGACATGACTGACACCTGTTTCAGGTTCCTAATGACAAAGAAGCATCTGAAGATAGAGATTGCACTCCTCAGGTCCCCGACAGGACTTGACCTAGGCGTTGGGTATTTTCAGGGCCATCTTTTTCACCTCCCTGACAGAGGATTATCTCTAATTTTCATCACTAAGAACGATGTTTCACAAAACAGCATGTTCTGTGATAAAACGGCTGGGGATTAAGCCAGTTCTTGCAAAAGATGTATGATTTTCCCAAAAGTCAGGTATTTAGAACAGGCAAAATTAAGACAAAAATTAGTAGTAATTTTTTTTCTCTCTTTTTTTTTTTTTTCTTTCCCCAAACAGGCAACCTACCCACATTCTGTCGCAACCCCAAGAATCTGAAATAAGCAAGAACATCCAGAGAATACTGAAGACTTGCAAAGTAGGGTAAGTGGGGTTTAAGCAGTCAGAGAGACCATACCTCCTGGACAGACAGCCAATAAATTGCCGTCTGCACAGATTAAATTACTTTTACAGCAGGGAAAGAAGTACTACAGTCCTTTTTGACTCCCATTGCCCAATTAACAGGAACTCCATGGACAGAAAGAGGGGACGACCTCTACAAGGCATTTGTGAAGCAAGAACCCATATCCCAGCCTTCACCTTTGCCAGACAATATGGGTAAATGCTCAAGCCCTGTAGACACAGCCCTTGGCAGAGACGTCCCGCAGACAGCGAGCAGTCCTGTAGGAAAGTACTGTAGCTGCTTTAAGAAAGCTCAAGCATCTGGGATGGTATAAATCAAATCCTGAAGGAAGACATTTCCTATGCCATTATTCTTCTTTCTGCAAGATCCGTGCCATCCCAGGCTAATAAAATGCTGTATTTTATTAAAATTCTGTGCAGAGGTATTGAAACGTTCAGGTTTTTGGTTCTCGTTAGAGAGCAGTGTCCACCTACCTCTTCCTTGCTTCTATTGTCAAAGTTTTCAGCCAAAATCTAGGAGAGAATCAGAGGCCTCCAGATGTCCATAGATTTGGAACCAGACCTCAAAGGTACTGGGACATGGAAATTTCACTGAAATCCACTGGCAACCAATTATTATGTGTTAACCACTAACTATGCCTGCAAAACCGGGTCTCACGATCTGGGTCTCCATCTGCTGGTGAAGAGAACGACAATCCAAGACCGAGGGCTATTGTACCTCCACAGTTAATAGACAGTATGTTTGCAGTTGTACTTACTAAACACAACAGAGCACTTGCCTCTATCTGCAAAAATAGGGTAGAGTGCGATTCCAACTAAATACAGTTACTGTATGATCCAGGACATACAGCCTGGACAATGGGTGAAACCTTACTGCCATGAAAACCAACAAAAAAAATCCAAGTTGCAGGAGAGACAGACTTTTTTTTAATCAAAGCATGCTACCTCTAGCAGAAAGCTTATATATACAGTTAGGAAGTATTTTGACAAGATGTTTGATTTCCATGCTGCTCAGCTCTATTCTTTCTTCTGACCTGCCATGCCATACATTCACCTTTCTAGACGAGTGTTGTCCTTGAAGGATATCCAATAGGATGGAAAGGATATAAACTAGGGAAGTCAGAGAGGTCCATAGACAGACAACAGACAAACATGACAGGGTTTTTTAGAACTGTTGATTAAATCTCTCCTATCCAACAATATATTCACAAAAAAAGAGTTAATTGAAAAAAAGACATTGTTAGACATGCCTGAATAAATTAATATGTGGATCCTAGGTCTTACGAGATGATATAAGAAAATAACAGATAAATTTTTGCACCTTATTTGTTATTGTTTGATAAAGCTTACAAACATGGATACTTAATTGCTCTCTGCTGATGTCATCTATTTTACCATACACATACCCTCCAAAACTGTATCCTTACCCCAGCAGTCTTTGCTACTGCATAAGCAACTGAAGCATGTGTAATCAGAAAGCAAAAGAATCCCAGGTGAGAGACAGACGTGCATGAGAAGAATGATAAGGCGAACAAAATAAAAAATAAGAACGTGATATTATGGGCAAGAATACAAGATAAAGGCAGAAGCAAATTTCAAACAACATTAAAAAGGTAGCAGCTGGAGGAAGAGACGAAATCATAGCAAAAGTTCAAAACCTGAAGTGGATGGCACTGCCAGATGAACACCCAATTAAGGTGTAAGGAAGAAAAGAGCAATGAAAAGACAGAACAAGCGCCAGTGAGTTAAGTTTTTCTGCTAACTACAAAAATAGTAGGTACTTAGTGTAAGGTAATAGTGTAAGGTACTTAGAAAGGGAATATTTTTGACAGGAATATTGGGGCTAATTAATGACATACTGTAATTAAACACCTTTTACAAACTGTGGACTTAATTCAGCAACACTGAGCTTCTCTGACCAAAACTATTTGTATAAAACTGATTTAAACTTTGTTAGTCTCTGAAGCCCAAGGCTGCACACAGACTGCACTCAGTGCACATACTGGGAACAAAAAAATCACGAAGGTAGACATTTCATGAAGAAATAAAGGAGTTCACAGCTCCTGCTGCAGACTTTTACATATGGATAGGAAAAATGTGCTCAACTTGAAAGAATAAATTATTCCTACTAGAAAAAATAATGGATATTCAGAAACCTTCCTTTTCAAGAAGCTCACTCATATCATGTCCAGGTTTCGATAAAAGGCAGCTTTAAGTTTTTTATTAATAATTTATGTAGGAACCTACAAACTAAGCTATACCGTGACGAATGCAAGTCCTTTATGCAATAAAACGTATCTAACATGAAGCATGCTGACAGTATTACATATAAATCTATGCCTTACATAAAATGGGAAGCAATTTTTAAGAGAAAAATCATTTGGCAATTCTATTTGAAATCTACTAGTCACAGAAAAATATTGCTATCACTGTCATTGTGTCCTCACCATTCATTCTAGCTTCCACCGCTGTTACGTGTATATGGACTTGCAATAGCCATCTAAAGCTTAATTCTGCAAAACTTCTTCTTTAAAGTCCTTAGGGAAAAAAATTATAGAAGTCAAAAGGAGATGCCAATATATCTAGCAATAATACTGCAGTTTACACGGGAGAGTCCACATGTGAGAAATGGCAACAGAATCATCAGCTGCAACAGGACGGCTGGAAAACCACATGCAACGCTCTGCACGAATGCAACTGCTTCAACAGCAAAGTATTTAAATGGCCTGCTAAAGGGATATAGATTTTATCCAAACAAAAAGCTCTACAAATTTACTCTGATCAACTGCCTTGTGTATGCTTATGACCACTTTTTCTGTTTTACTTAAAAGCAAAATTAACTATAAATCCACTTTGTCTCACTGACGTGTAAACACATTTCATGCTAACCGCACAGAAATGTGCTCTGGATTATCGCCTTAATATCTGAGTTACACAACTTTTAGAGCCCCTGTGCTCTTTGTGGATTAACAAACTATCAGAATTATTAGGCAGCATTGAAGGGTAATTTCCTTCATTTTGTAGAGTACAATTATTCAAGCAATTATGCAAGCATAGGAAGCAATTGCTGATAACTTATTTTTTCAGAAATAAGAGCCTAGTTTTTCAGAAATAGCTTCCAACGTAATTGCCGTGAAACCTGAAGAGCAAAACCAGCCACTCTGTAAATACACAGATTTTACAATTTAAATAAATGGTTATTTTTTCCTTATAAAATAAAGTGTTACCTGATGCCTGAAGTTTCAGATGGCATGAGAACTAGGCTTCAATTGCACAGAGAAAGTAACTACTTTGTACTGGTAATGGCTAAACACTGTAATGATTTGTAAATTAAACTGTGCTGTAATTGCTGTACAGAGTTCTACAGTAACTGAGAGTATGGCAATATCAGGCTTATAAAATAGGGTGACACGTTTTGCATTGGGCTACTTTAGAAATCACAGCTGCTATAAAATGAAGCATGCATTAGCAGCGCTAACTGTAACTGCAGTTCTCCGCAAGCAGCACACATCTCCAATCAATTACCTCTAATCTGCACCAGCATAAAGAAATTCAGAAACCACTACCCAGGTTTCTGGCAATGAATTTGAGCTCCGTGTCTTCCTTGTAGCAACATACCAACACCACTTCATTCCACATTTCCATTATGATCATCTGCTAGCATTTCTAAACTAACTTCTCATTCAACGATCCCTCCATTGTCAGCATTCTTCTCAAAAGAACATATGCCCTCTCCCACATCTTACTCTTCTTCTGCTTCCAGTTCACTACCAGCACGGGGGTGACTGAACTGGTAATTTTTCACACTCTTCATCTTCTTAGTCATCCCCAGCTGAGGTGACACCCTCAGTGCCTTTTCTGCATTTCTTTATTCAGTCTGTCATGGCAGTCAGTCAGCTCTTCTCCAGCACCTCCAAAGCCCAACTCTTCTTCCTTGCCATCATTATCAAATATTCATTAGCGTGCTGCCCCCAGACCACCGCAGCTTCCTCATTCCCCACCTCTCAGGCTTTCAGCTCCCCTCCTCAGCC
This sequence comes from Harpia harpyja, assembly GCF_026419915.1. Lineage (NCBI taxonomy): Eukaryota > Metazoa > Chordata > Aves > Accipitriformes > Accipitridae > Harpia > Harpia harpyja. The sequence goes on from NC_068969.1 coordinate 1,207,634, forward strand.
AAGGATCCCTTGTTTATAACTACCTCCATTTAGAACTGCAGCCTGCTGGTTTCTGCCTTTGCCTCTCCAGTCTTATGATTCTTCCATTTTGCCTTTGAAATTTCTCCTGGTCGAGCTTATCGTGCTCGCTTGTCCAACTTCTCCATTCATCTTCCCTGCACGAGTCCCTTACCTGGACCTTTTGTTTTCTCTCCATTTTCACAATTCTGCGCCTTATACAACCATCCTCTTTGTCTGGATCACCTTTCCTCCCCTCTTTTTAAAGCCTCCCTTGTTCCGATCCTGACATCACCAACATTGCAAAACTGTGAACATTGAAACGTTCTCAGGTGAACACGGAAAGGTTCTTAGGAGTTTGCCTTCTCTGCTCTGGTTCTCACTCCCACACTCCCCCCAACTTAATTTGCTAACTGTTTCTTTCTTGACTGTGCTAACTTTATGAAATTGAGTACAGACTAAACCTTTATTTCTAAACAAAAGCAAGCACTGGTATTATAAACTAGGTAACGCTGACTATATTCATTTTTATTCTGAACGTGCTGAATAATTGGAAGCAAAGAATAAATAAAGGATATTAAAAATCAAATTACATAAGGAATCAAGCGTTTTAAGAAAAAATAGCTAGCCAGAAAATTATTTAGCTGGAGATGGTCTAGAAAACACTGCTACTATTTTGCAAAATTACAGAGTCAGAAGTTCTAATTTACTTAATGGAATACTTTTATGTAGCTTTACTTTATTAGAATAAGAACCTCGTAGTTGCTTGGTTTTATTCATAAAGCTATTCCAGCAGAGCTTATGCACTGTTTAGATTGTCTGGCCTAATCAATGATAAAGTCTATAATTAAATCAGAATGCTGTCATTCAAACATACTTAATTTGGAATATATTATAGATTTAAAAGCGTAAACAATGACAAGGAAATAGCGAGCTTAATACAGCAATTAGAGAACGGGTTTCATTAAGGGTCACCCCAGCATATGGATTCCATTTCACAGAAAATATCTGCCAAAGCCGCGCAGAAGCCACAAGGGTTATTCTGTTACCATGGAATATGAGTGCATCTGATCTTACAATACTACAGGAGAAGGAGCATGTGTAAATACTTGCTCTCTGATGTCAATGGAAAGCTGTCCACTGAAGCCACTGCACATCGGAGTAAGAAAAGGAGACATTTCAAGACGTAACATTATTTCAGAAGTGGCAACCGACTCCTCCTGGTTATGGGAAGCAGTATTGTGCATCATCTGTTGCCTGCCTATACAGCAGTAGTACCAGGAAGATAGGTCAGTACCATTTTTACAGTTTACCAGTTAAGACACGTTTTTTCTTTCACCTACATTACTGAGAAAGAACACATGCTGTTCTTGAGCCACATACTATGCGTAATGGCAAAATGTTGGTTTGTCTACTGTTAGAAGTGACCCCATGATAGTACCTACCTGTAATTTCATCAGATTTCTTTAAACGTAGAAATCCAGCAAGAAAATTAAAATTGGAGTCAGATTACACCTGACTGCGATGGTCCCTTTGGACCTCAAAAAACACATGAACCTATGAAATTTTCAAAATTCCCTTTTTGAAGGACTGCCCACGTTTGCAGGCACAAGTTTTAGCTTTTTCATTATTTAAATAAAAACCAGGAACAGGGAAGCTATAAAATGTTGTAACGTGTGGCTTCTGCATATATCAACTCACACCTCTTTAAAAAAGGATACAGACCCCCAGGATCAACTTTTCTACACTGAAGCTACAACCTCTTCCCGCGCCCCGCGGCGGGCAACGCACGAGGAGCGCTCCGCTCCCACCGCGGCTCGCGCTAGAGCGGCCGGGAGGCAGGAGGTCGGTGAGGACCACCGCTCCGGAGTCTAACCCAGCCCTAGAGAGCGGTTTGACAGAGGCAAGCGGAGGAGGGTCGCACTTACAGAGGAGACCCAGATGCGTTAAGCAAAACCTGATTTGACATTTGACATGCTATGATGTTCATGTCCCTCTTCCTTGAAAAAGGACCCTTTTCTCAAGATTTCTAGCCCAAAGTTTAGCATTTCATTTGAAAAAAGGCCCTAGGGCAGCTTCACACTAGACTCCAGCATCAGTTCTGTATTTGGCCCCACTCCTGAAAAACGTTCCAGGCAGGCACAGAGATTTACCAGCATCCTGCACCTCCGGTACACGCAGCAAACCAGGACGGCGTGCCCTGCTCCGCCGTGCAGCTTTCAAAATCCTCCATGCACAGCTTCCCTCAGGCCTGGAACCCCTCATTTCCCACACACGAGGAGCCTAACTGCTGAATTCTCTCTAAGTAGTATTAATATTGGTTTGGAAGAGCACTTAAAATGCGATGATACTAGTTCCTCAGAGTTTGTGTTTCCAGGATGTTTTGGGATTAGCGGGGGGGGGGGGGGGGGGGGGGGGGCTCAGAAACAAACTAGAGCAACTGCTGTGTATTAAAGCAGGATGGAAAAAGTTATTCTATTGATGCCAGCTATGTTAGTCCACTAGCTAAATGATTAATGTTGATAATTCCTCTCCAGCAGACTCATTAAACCTGAACTTATTTTTCTTACAGGCCTTTGACATTTCCTACTTTCTTAATATCAGAGGTAATGACAGTGGCGTGATTATATACTTATTCCTTTCCACCTTCAAGCAGTTTTCTTTGGCAAGAGCTCCTTTTTAAGCAGAAAACCTGCACACGAGTATTCATTCTTTCCCAAAAACTGTTACAGCTCCATTAGCAACACTAAATGGCAGTGCCTTAGAGGAATGCACAACAACCCTTCTAAAAATTAAATAGTCAAGGTATTCAGAGCAGTATCATGAGAAAGATATTTTCTACAGAACTGCAATTTATAATGGTAGGGGGGAGTTCTGCCCCCTCCCCCCACATTTCTTTCAGATCCTGTTGTCAAAAAATGTCCAAGTTAAACAAAGAAGAAATTACAGAATGAATCTGGAGCTTAGCCTTGAAGAATTAGGTTTCACTCTAATTGAGATCATACGCTGCATGTGCAGTTTTGGCACATAAGCCATATTAATCAGAAAGTCTTTAATCGTGGATAATTTCTCGTGTGTGTGCCAGATTGGGCATTCTGCTGCTGGCCCAGCTTCTAAGTCTGTTTAAGAGTCCACCTTTGACTTCATAAACACCCGCTTACAAAATTGGGGTCAACTTCCTCCTATGAAGGTATGCTACACTGGCGCTAAAAAAATGTCCTTAATGATTAAATTGCATCTCATATGGAAATAAAAATGTGCAGATTCCAAAAGAGTGACTATTTCGAGTGATTACAATTTGTGTTGGAAGTAGCCCTCACTCAAGCACGTCTTTCTATGAAGTACACAACAGATGAAAACCAGGGAAGATGATCCAATAGCCACAGTATGAAATTTGATGACTGCACTGAACATCATTTAATCTACTGTTATTATACTACTGCCGAGATCCAAGTCCAGAAAGAGTAAATAGGACACAAAAATGTTTCTTGCATTCAGTTCAAGATTGAATGGGGAGGGTGAGTAACTAATGATGTGCCAGTATTGACTGGATTTTCATCCCATTGCAGTAGGGATGAAGACGGAACTACTGAAGCAGACAGTGAAATGCCCCACATATACAGATGAAACCCTGTTCCTGCCAAACGAGAGTATGAATTTTGAGCCACTATGACTTCAATGGAGTCTGCAACATCATTCCAAAAGTTGGGCTATGTTTGCAGGAGATCAAAAGTAGCTGCACTCCTCCTACCGAAAAATATTATCACTCACGCCTTTTACTAGGTTGTTCGTATAGTTAAAACTTTAATAACCATAGCACGTACATAGATTCAAAAAACCTAGCTTAGATTTGTCATAATGCACAAGCAGCCTTTTATAATAAATGGATCTTCCTATAAATTTCTGCACCTGTAGGTTCAAAATGAGCTTTTGTCCCCAGTGTTCCATTTGATATTTAAGCTATTCAACGGTATGACACCCATGAAAGATAAAATTACTGCTACAGCATTACCCTTGTATGAATTTTAAAGTAATAAAGCAAAACCAACTGCAGCATAATATATAAACCTTTAAAAAAAGAAAAGGAAAAAAATTAAGAAGGGAACCCTCTTGACTCAAGCATACCACTTCCATGAAACATCACACACACTGCACTCATGTCCATAATTTATTTTAGTGGTGACTGCTAGACTTTCCATTATAAAATTTCCAGCTTCAGACACCCCTCCTCGTTTCTACAACTTCGTATTAACTAGCTCCAGCCTGCTTTACACACCTTGTGCTGCTCCACTCCCCCACTTCTCGAAAGCAAAATTTTGCCTCCTCTTTCTCTCTTTACACATTGTTATCCATTTTCCTCTCTGCATTTCATGTGAGAAGGCCGTTCTAAATATTATCTGTTCACCTAGTTAACTCAAGGAATTTTGCTAATCTGCCAAAGTTTATACTTTCCTCCTTTGCCCATAGAAATTGTAATTTGCCTCCTTTCCCCTTTCAAACTGGGTTTATTACAGCTGGGTTCTGCTTCTAAAGCAGGAACTGAAGTTCTGCATGTTCTCAGTTGAAAAATCAGGAGCTGCAAGCTGCTCACACTAGGGCAGAAGAACTGAGAAAACCGAGAGCTTTAGCTTCCATGAAGTCTGTTTGGATGTTTTGGATGCTTTTCAGGAAAGGGATGATTCTCTGACTCTTCTGGTTGTTTTATTTCAATAATAAAATAATTTTCAGGTGACTTGCCCAAGCATTTAGCACAGGCATAATGCTGCTCCTTGCCAGGTTTACCATGCATTTCTATAGGGGACAGAGACCAATGGTATGTGTTTATAAAAAATATACTCTTCAGAGCAAACAATCAAACTTCTGGTGCGATGACTTATGAAAACTCCAAATAGAATGTATTTTGTCTTGTAAGGGTTTCCAGCGATCACATCTCTCTTCCAATAATTTATATTGCATTGCTTTAAAAGAAACGCAGCAAAATTAAACCCTCACGAACACCATGAGATACAAGGAGAATTAGAAGAAACCCTACATATTAATGAGGCTATCATAAAAAAAAAAAGAAAAAGAAAAAAAGAGCTGTTAAACATCTGGAAGTATCGCTGTCTTTCAGTGGAAGGCAGGCTGGGAAGCAGCTACCAAAGGCTTTTGTGGTCCTTGCTTGGAATGCAAGAAATTCTGAGGAGAGAGTGCCGATTTTCATGCTCTCCTAATGCTTTTCTTGATGGCAGGAGCCTCCAACTGGAAATAACAAGCAAGTCTGCTGTTCCAGTCAGTTCAAATGTTTCCACAAGGAAATGTGAAAGGAATGAGAATGTCAAAAAGCCCCCTAAAGACAGCAGAGAACCACAATAGATGCTGCTCACCCAGGCAATTTGGAGAGTGCCCTCACCTCCTGCGCACCTCAGACCCTCTTCTACCTGCCAGCAGCAAAGACATGTCCCGTGGGTAACTGCTGCCTGGTAATACCATGGCATACAGAGCAGAGGTGATCGATCAACATCTATGTTCAGTTACTCTTAGAAGCTAAGTCAGAACTCAAAATCAAAACCAAATTACCTCAGCTTGGTGAGTTATGGCTTGTCAGCCAAGTCATGGTGTCTGTCTATACATAATCTCTTGGCTTGCAGAAAAGGTAAGGTAATGCAGCTAAATGCAAAATCTGAATTAAAGAGTTTTATCTGAATTGCATCGTATTTTGCTATGGACCAAGAATATGCAGACTGATGGTTGAGACAATTAATAAATATTAATAAAAATAAAATAATTGTATTTTACTTTTTTCCTAGAGCCAGGAAAAGAGATCCTCCTCACCTTTGGCAGATGCTAAATTCAATTTTTAAGTCAGGCTAGGGAGCAGGTAGGGCTTTAACCAGTACCATTAATAAAATAGCCTCTAGCCCCCAAAGCTTAGTCCAACTTAATGCTTTAATGAAGTTCAGGCTTCATCAAAATGCTTGGGAAGAGGTTGAGGAGATATCTGGTTATGAACAGATAACTCTTCTAACTGTTCAGGACTGCTTTACGGTACAAGCTGACATTATGATTGTTGACATCTATTTTGCACATTTACAAACTCCAAGCTTCTATATTTTTCCTTCACTTACAAGCATGACATTGTCCCTTATTAAAATCTAGTGTAAACATCATACTTTTTCCAAACTTTAAGAGATTCACTGTGTAAACAACAACAAAACTCAGTCCATAAACTATTTCTTATCTAAGAACAACAAAAAAAAAAAAGGTCTTCTTGCATGGCATCAGCTAACAAAAAAGGGTAAAATAAACTGCCTTTTTCATTTTGAACTGGGGAAATGGGAACCACAGAGAAGGAAACTAAGGGCCACCTCACCAGATACAATCCATGGAAAATCTGCTGTTCGTGTCCTCCTTCCAAACTAGCATTGCTTTTCCTTATCTGTGTATCTAAGTCTAATAGGAAACATTAGTATAACATCAGTGATTTATAGTAAAATTGACTGCGTGTCAACACTAGTTATCTTACTATTTCCTTTAGTAACACTTAGCAAAAATGATAATGTAAACCTCCAAAGCAGAACAGCACACTAACTATTGGCCATCAAACTTCAGAGTGGTGTTTCAAAGCTCATCATTCAGATTCAAAGGGAAACTAGCTGCAGGCAGCTGCGCTCATTAGGGATTTCTCAACATTTAATACACCAGAAAGATAAAGGGTGAAATCTCTGACTCATTGAAGCGAATGGAAGTTTTGCCCCTGATTTCAGCAGGGCCAAGTTATCACTGATGGAATTAGGGAAGCCTTTGTCAATACATGTAAACTAGTAAAAATGTCTCCTCTGAAAGAATGTTAGCTTCCAAGTCAGATAATGGCACCATTCACCAGAAAGAATGACATGTTTAATCTGATGGATCGAGCATCCTTTAATCCTTCCAGCCATCCATTAAACTGTTTATTCTCAGCGTAAATTGTTCCAGCCGTAAATTTACACCGGCTAAAGTGCCTATCATTCCGGTTTATGCTCAGCCACTACCACAATTTTTTTATTTTCTGACACACATCTACAGATTTTCAAAGCTCATACTGTCTAAACTTAAAATCCTGAGGCAGGCCAAATTAAAGCTGCATTTTCCAATAAGAGTATTCCAACATTTAGGAAATACAATCTATATTTAAAAGGCACGCTTCTTAGATTGCTCCCCAAATGCTTGTGTTCTATAGTCTCCAAATTGGAAGAACTTAGCCAGAAATCTCTTTATAAATGTTTTGTATCACTCTGGCCCCAAACTAGCGTTCACTAGAGTTAGCATGATCCTTGACCAAATTGTCTGGAGAGAATTTACAATGCAGTCACCTTAATACTAGCATCCATTATAATTTGAGAGAAAAAGCAAATGTGTTTCTGTAGCACAAACTACTGGACAGTTTTTTGGACTGGGAATGGTTTTCTTGGCTTCCTCCATCCAACCTTCCTTAGGCCACAGTTAACTTTTTCCATTCCCACGTATAGGGATTTTTGTAGGCCCTGCAAAACACACACATTTTACGCGGGGGTGTGGGTACACAGGGCAAAGACGAGCTACACACAAACCTTTACAGTCTCCCAGTCTGGTGTAAATGCAAAGAAAGCAAGGAGCAGCTATCTACCTGGACTTTCTTCACCCAAGCTCGACACCACTGCAGTCAATGGAGTGGGAAACACTGATACTTTAGCAACTTTTAGTAAAGTATGGATTCATTAGTAATTCGATTCCCAATTAGGGGACAACAACTATATCCTAAATTATCAATTCTGATTCAGGTATATCAACCAAGGATATGGTTATTCACAGAGGTAGCACAAAGAAATTGAGACTTCTAATGATTTAAAAGCACAAGTTTTCCCTTTTTCTCCTTAAATTCTGACTAGTAATTGTCTTCAAAATAAGTAATTTATTATTAAATTATATTTAACGGGTTATCTAAAGGGAGGTGGCAGTAAAGAGGCCACATTTGCTGTAGTCCTATAGATGCAGACTTGCAGGAAGTTTCCAGGAGCTGTAGTTGAATGCAGAATTCTCATCACAAGTTAGACATTGGAAAGTTTAAGTGTACCCATAATGTAAATCCCTTAATCCTCAGGTAAACTAACAATGAGGATTTGCATACAGTAAGAAAAAAAAAAAGAAAAAAGAAAAAAAAAAACATTGAGACACCAGTTCAGAGCATACTGGATTCCTAAGAATCTCATCTGAGTATAATTCAGTTGCTTATAAAAACATATCATATGTAAGATTGTATTAAGCTACAGTAAATACTTCCAGTAGTTATTTTAACAGAATATGCTGAATAGAAGTGCAGTTGTTTTTATAAAAACTTAATAGTAGCACCATACCAGTCACTCACATTGATATTCATATATATACATCACTTTCTAAAAACTCCCCAGACAAAAATTAAAGCCCGCTAGCCTTGTTCATACAAGACTTTCAAATACAGAAGAAACAATATGCCATGCACACGTAAATCTAGCTTGCCAAACAGTTTCCCATTGGTACCGAACATTAAATAGGATCTGAGTCAACCCATCAGTTATCTCATCAAATATCCTTTATGCCTTTCAGTTGACGTAGAGAAAACCTGAAATGGGTGTTATATCTCAAATCTATATGACTTGGGAAGAATACTAATTTGCCAACAAAATTTAGGGGAAAACTGTTCTTTGGTCCCCCATTTTTCCCTATTTTAAAACACTGTTCCCTATTTAACGATCCTTTTTGTTGAATGGTTAACAATATACTTACTACAAAGCTTCTCGTGTCTCAGTTTATATGATCTTTGCACCCATTGACACATTCATGATCCAGATTAGCTTCCTAAAGTTAACTTTCTAATTTTATTAGGAAAACATTTCTCTCTGTCGAGACACCAAGTTAATGCTTTATACTTGTATCATATTTCATTAGAAACTTGTTTCTTAACAGGAAAATATAAATAAATGCCAGAGCAAGTAAAAGAGAATTACCACTCATTTTTAAAAAGTGTAGTTTAATTAATTTGAATTGATTAAACACAATATGAAAACAAAGTCTGGGCTCAGCTACTACCAATAAGTTCTTATTTGTATAAGAGCCAATAGAGGTGCCAGAGTAATGGTTTTGCTTGTCCCTTGCTGGCCAGACTCCAACCTCCAAAGTCTAAAGCAATGACTTGGTGCCACCTTGTTTTAGAAACAACTGATGGGCCAGTCCTAACTCCTAGAAGCACACAACATCTTTAAACAATATTAATCACACATGTGGTAATCAGCCTTCACAAAGGCACCATCACATTTCTGCTGAATTTGTTGGGGTACAAGAGATTTATTCCAACTTTAGTTTTGAGCAAGTCCTGGGAGGGCAGGTGACATGTGATCCCACTAAAGCTTAAAGCTCCATGGGCAGATGATACCTCATCTAGTGTAAACACTGCTGATATGAAGTCGACCCATCAAAAAAAAGAAAAAAATTATATTAACTTGAACCAAAGAAAGTTTATGCTGAATCAACGCTTTGTGTCATGTACAAGGAAACAGAAAAAGAAACTATTATGAAATTGAACAACTTCAGAGAGCTCCTCCTTACACATACAGATCATGGATTTAAATTTTTTCCCAGTAAGTAACACTCAAAGCCTAAATCAATACATGCCTAAATAATGAAAATCCACCCCTACTAAAGTTGGGCCATTGGCTCTTTCACTGGATTCAACATTTGAGCTCCATTGTTTTGGGTGGTACAAAATAACAATTTTATACCAAATTTCCTCACATCTTCTACTACTCAATACCCTTGTCAGGAATTTTGATGCATTTGTGTTGCTGGCTAGATGTAAACCAGAGTGTTAACAGCAAAGTACGTCACCTTTTCTCTGAGCTATAAAATCCATCAGAAACAGCAATGATGAATGCACTAAATTGGCCTCACATTTTGAGGCCAGTCTCTGATACTTCCAGTCTTCTCTCACAGTCTGCTGAAGGGCATAACAGATCTTCTTAAGTGTCAGATCCAAAATCAGAGCAAATTTGCTGATCAGCTGAAACGCACAATCTCCCAGCTAACGCATTGCAACTCTTGCACGATAACTCTGCCACGAACAGCAGGAGCCAACTACAGTTACCAGCTAGGATAGCAAATCCAGCTCAAATCACAGCTACAGACTAGATTTTTATGGCACAAACCCCAGCTCCAGCTCCTGGCAGCGCATAATGACAGAAGCTCCACGCGAGCCTTGGGTGGGAGAAAGCTCACGTGTCCTTTGAGTCCTGCTCTTTATTTGCTCTTCTCTCCGTATCTCATTCACCCGGGAGCTTGTTTGCCCGTATCCCCAAGCAGCCCGCGTGGTTCCCAACCCCTGCCAGGCAGAGGGCTGCCAAGACTATAGGAACCATTTTTGTGTTTAATGGCAGCGATGCTTTGCAGTCTTGACTGCCTGAAAGACCCTGGGTTAAAGCAGCCCCAAGAGGCAACAGACCTTCCTGGGTTCCTGATGATTATCACCAAAACGGTCAGCACAGTAGCTGCAAAACGCTCGTCCGAGTGCCAGCTTCTTGAATTAAAGCATGCTTTTATCAGTACATCTGTTTCGGAAGAGCGCTGAAAGTTTTCAGCTCAAAACTCCACTCATGGAAGGTAGAGGTGTATTTTGTTACATTTAAAATCCAGCTCACGTTTTAAGTTACACATGGAAATAAAGTTGTTACTTCATACGCAGACCTACTTCACTGTTTTTTTCATAGAGAGCTCTAATTTTCAGTCCAATGTATTGCGTTTCCAATACTGACAAAAGGTGAGGATTAGGAATTAAATTAGCAAAGAATTGTACTGCATCACTTCATAGCGTGTCAGGGTTAGTTGCATTTCAGATTTTCTCCTTTTTATGCTATGGCTCAATGTTTGGGAACATGTTTTGATAGAGCATCAGAAATCACACCTTCCTTACTACTATTTATCATTTCTACTAAAGTGCAGTGAAGCAATCCAATTAAGGCCAATTTATTTTCCTACCACACTTCCATTATTTGATAAAAAAGTAACTTTTTGTTTAATAAAGACTTGATTATTTTCTAGTGGTTTGGGATATAACTTTTTAAAATATACTGGCACATTATGCAAGGCTTTGGAAAGAAAACATTGCTCTGAGACACTAATTTTACCAAAGCCTGTAATTTTCTATATCCCTTTTCCCTCAATTCTCTTTAAAAAAGCAGCAAAGATGTTTATATTTAAATTTGATCTTCCTTTAGAATTTTTCCAACTCCACCTTTATTAACTCCCTCCTAAAACCAGTGCATGTGTATCTATAAGATATCAAACAGGCCTTTTTGCAAGAGAACTGCAGAGTTAGGAAAGTACATTTGACCTTAAAATGGATATATATGTATATATCATCTGTTTCAAAGTTCCAAAGAGGAACAAAATATGAGCAGCACCTAAAAGTTGTACCCAATATAAAGCATGGCTTGCTGTTACGATTCTGCAAATGGACACGCATGCACTTAACCACAACACCGTTACTATTTTGAGGGACTACAAAAACTCTCAAACCCCAACTGACCTAAGAGCCTCTTCCAAATCACCTTAACGGTCAAAACTGATGATAGGAACGGCACATTAGCACTGCCTTATTTCAGTTTATGCATTTGAAACAAATGAAGAAACTACTCCTTACAGATCAAGGTTCAGAGCATGTGGTATAATTTAAATACAACTATTAACACCTCTGTAGAATGAGTGCTCATTTTCAGAAATAACCTCCTACTATTCTCATTTCCCACTGTATTAAATAACCACAACTGCACTGTATTCTAGCATCTAAAAAAAAAAAATTAATCCTTATTTTTTAATTTATCTCATCATTGCGGCTCTCTGGCATGTTATCAAGCAGCAGAGATATCCTGACTAATGCAGTGTATTTGCTTCTAACCAGCTGTAGCTTTCATGTAAAAAAAAAAAAAAAAAAGCTTCTAAAAACATTTGATTTAAATAAATTTGCAAAACCGACAGAAATTATACATATTTTCTTAAACACTTCTTTTAAGTGGTAAATGCAGGACAGATTAATATGGGGAATGAACATATATTTAAAAACACAGTCTTCCGGGTTTCTATTTTATCATCAGCTAAACAAGAGTTCACCTGGAACACATACAGCCATTTTGACATCCAACACTGATCTTGCAGGCTCTAGAGCAATAAAAAAAACCAGAATATACTGTAAATTAGGAAATGCCATTCCCATTCCATTTTTTTCTTCCGGATATTGCATATTTTTAATGTCAAATTTATCAGTTTGCTTTTCTGATACTGACATGATTATAATAAAAAACATAATGTATAATATAGATATATATAAAATATAGTGCGTGTGTATATATATATCAAATATATACTATGTATAGTAATGCTATAGTAAAATTACCCATGGACTTCTGCAAAAAGCTGCATTTTTTATCTGAAGCATGTTTAAAGACACAAATTGGAAGAAACATCAGGCATGAGGATGAGTAATGCATAATTAGCAATAAAGATGGCAACAGCTGGTAAAATCCCCAACAGAGACTACTTACATATGAAAGCAGGGTGCTGGATGAGAACCCTATTACTGGATCTACTTGCTTTCTTATTATTTTTATATGCATCCTGGTGACTCGCTTTTCAGTAGCCCAGCCAGTGATCCACGCAGAAGCATATAGAAATGTTTCAGAGCGCTTCCCTCAGGTCAGCACCCGTAGAGTTCTGCCTCTGAGGAAACTCAAAACAGTGAATTGTAGTCAGACTTGCCAATCTTTGTCCAATTTGGGGACAAAATAGATGATGCACCAGGAACTGTCAGATCTTTTTCCCTCCTCAATGTGAAATCCAAAAACTAAGTAATATTCTCCTAAACCTCAATTGACAAAAAGTTTGAGCGCTTCACTGGACTCCCGTTCAGCATCAGGTGCATCTTCACATCAGTTTTTCGCACATAGTTATACCGAGAAGGACCATCAGAAACGTCACCATGGTGAAACAAGATCTTCTCACAGGAGTACAACCTTAACAGACCCGGGCAGATTTCCAAGGCTTTGGAGTATTGGCTTGGTTGGGAAATACTTCCAAAAATCAGAAGCTGATCCGAAACTCCCCCGGGTCACTGTATGACCAAGCCAGAAATGTTCTCTGCTGGGGCACAGCTCCACAGCAATGTCAGCACAAGGCAGCTCACCACAAACTAGATAGCCTCTGTGAGTTACCCTCTCTGCAAAGTCTTTTCCACGAGGCTGGTTCGTGCTAGCCCCCTGTGTATTGCAACAGAAGGAGGATGGGGAGCTCACACTAGAGTGACTTAATATAGTGGACGCTTCTAGGATTCAGAGGTGTTTCCTTGTTCAGATGACAGTGTTATTCTATCCAGTGACAGAAATACAATACTTATGTCAATTATACATCAACACTGACCACTCTAAGGGCAAATGCAAATGCTGACTGAGAGCAAGAACTTCTGTCAGAGATTTCAGGTGGTTTGGTTTCACATCTCTGCCTCTCCATTTCTTTCTGGGTGCACAATACCCCCCTGTTGTGGTTTAACCCCAGCCAAAAACTAAGCATCACGCAGCCGCTCACTCACTTCCCCCCACCCAGTGGGATGGGGGAGAGAATCGGAAGGAAAAAGGTAAAACTCGTGGGTTGAGATAAGAACAGTTTAATAGAACAGAAAGGAAGAAACTAATAATGATAATAATAACAATAATAGAATGATAACAATAATAATAAAGGTATTGGAATATACAAAACAAGCGATGCACAATGCAGCCGCTCACCACTCACCAACTGATGCCCAGTTAGTTCCTGAGCAGCGATCCCCCCCAGCCAACTCCCCCCAGTTTATATACTGGGCATGACGTCACACGGTATGGAATACCCCTTTGGCCAGTGTGGGTCAGCTGCCCTGGCTGTGTCCCCTCCCAACTCCCTGTGCCCCTCCAGCCTTCTTGCTGGCTGGGCATGAGAAGCTGAAAAATCCTTGACTTGGTATAAACACTACTTAGCAACAACTGAAAACATCAGTGGGTTATCAACATCCTCCTCATACTGAACCCAAACCACACCACCATGCCAGCTACTAGAAAGAAAATTAACTCTGTCCCAGCTGAAACCAGGACAGCCCCGCATAGCAGTGGCCCTGCTGAACTCCCACCCACCCCACATCCGAGAGCACAGAAGAAACGGAGCAGCTCATCACACATTAAAACACTGCATGGAAGAAGTCAGAAGTTAAACAACACAGTACATCCCAAGGGGGATTATAGCACACGATTAAAAGGTGAGAACACCACAATATATACTGCTGCAGCGAAGCTCACATCCAAAAGGCGAACAAACATTTCACCTGAATAGTTCAGTAGATGGTCCTGCAAACACACCAGAAAATCCTGCAGACAGATCTTTTTTATACGTTTGTTCACTCTTCCTGTGGATAACACCTCAGGTAAGTCCACACACCAAGCTGAAGTAGAGATGGGCCTAGAATAAATCTGTATATTGTAAATGTTGGAAGCAATCAGCTCCTGACTGACTGCCAAAGCATTCAAGAGCTCCACTAAGTAGTTCTGGCCTTTCATAGAAATGTTACTGGCCTTTCATGGAAATAATTTTGAGGCACCCAGGTTTCTCTCTGCTTAGCTCAATTTAGCTAAATTCAGAGTTGCACAATTTTGCTGGTACACTGCTTTTCCTGCAATGGCACACGCTGACATACCCATTAACCAAATTAAATTCTAAAGTAACACAGACTCCTTTGAGCAAATATATTTCTATTTTAGATGCTTTCCAAATTTCAAGAAAGCCATGTCCCACAGCAAAAACTATACCTCCTCATGAACATGAGAACTGAGCAGAGAGTACTGCTGCACACTAAGTAATGTTACACAAAAAACATTGTGAATATTTCATCAACTGCTAATCCTACCAGTTTGGTGTTAAATACCATACTAATACAAAAACTTAACTCCCCTTGATTTTTGTTGGGGTTTTTTGCTTTGGTTTTGGGGTGCGTGTGTGTAATCTAGAGCAAATCTTCTGCTCTCTTTGGTAATCTTCACTGAAATTTTTATATTTATTCCTGCTGAGGATTCTGTCATCCCTACACTGTGAAGAAAAAAAACCCCCATTTTACTGCATGAACTGTACATTTCATGCTCTGCTCTCTCTGAGCACTGGTTGTAGAAATTCAGCTGTTCTGTAAGTAGGATCTGTTCTCTGTAATCTCTACTTTCAACAGATGACAAATTTTCATACTTCACCTGATATTTGATTAGATTAGCCCTATTTATTCTTAAAACAAGCCTGAATAACATTCATAATCACCTGTTAAGAAGTTACTCCCTTTTCCCAAGAAGCAAGTTCCTCCAGGATCTTAAAAATAAACATATAGAGATATTTTTTTTCCCCTCCCTCTTAAAATCTGCATTCTTCATGTTATTAGTAGTAGACCACCAGATCATATACAAACTCGGATAACTTACAGAGTAACAGCCGAAAACTAACGTTAGATAACACGTGCACGCTAGGGAGCCAGAAGGCAGCAGCCCCGAGCTGCCACGCCAGCCTCCCGCGCACACTTCTGCCACGGGAGCGGGTTACAACTCAGAGCCACTTGGCTGGAATACAAACAACTGAAGTGAATGAAAGACTCTGTGTATGTGTGGGGAACATAAATGTGATATTAATTATTAATTTTGACAGGTCTGAATACCTTAATAATGTATTATTTTAAGCTGCAAGCTTTTCAAAAAGGCATTGAGGCTAAAATGAGCCGACTTTGCGGCTTGGACTCTCATTCCTCAGCATATAGCAAAATGCACTGTGACAACAAAATGGGCTGTGACAGACTTTGGCGAGTGCGGTCTTGTTTTGTATATTTAATAAAGGGCTGATAAATACAACGTTTAAAGTGTAAGGGTTGGAATATATCAGCCAGAAAACACTATGCGTTAACTAACCTGTCAAGACAGCAAAGACGCTTTAAATAAATACTTGCACAAACTGCCCCATAAGCTGATTCCCTCCTACTCTTTAGTACTCTTTAGCAGCATGATACAGGTGCAGGTAACATCATTGGTGATTCTTTTCAAGCCAGTTTTATGATTCCTGGGGGCTTGACTCCTGATTTTGAGCTGGGATTGACAGTTTTACAACCAATGTGAAATAGCAGTCGGGTACCCTATACCAAGTCATGCATTCAGAAATTCAATCCCCAACACATAAAGATGTTTTCCTGAACGTGATTCAACTAGAAATGAGGAGATATATTTGGGGCTTGAGGAAACAGGAGGGAAAACAAATTCTCTTCCTTCCTAATTCTACCATACACACACACACACACACACTAAAAAATCCTCAAGCTGGTCAACAACCTAATGAAGTCTGGTTTTCTGTAGGTCTTGTTTCCTCAGAAAACAGGTTGAAAAATCAGAAATCAGCAATTTTTGTTGCAGCAAACGGGGATATTGGAATAAGCTCAAACTTTTGTCGAATTGCTTGTTGCCACGTCCCGAAACCAGTCCTGCCTGCAGACTAAATAACAACCTCAAAGACAAGTGCCCCATACTTTCACTTCCTTAATTCTTCATTTTCTGAGTGGTTGCCCTTAAAATATTAACAGCAATGTAAAACTTTATTAAGAAGGTAACGGCCCATTTCTTCTGCATAAACAAGGAGCTTGAAAGAAAGGATGCATCCAAATTCTACATCCTTTTTGTTCCAGTTAGCAAACAATAGAGAACTTGCTATACCCAGGTCCCTCTCGTAGCTATATATGCTACGCTCACCTTGTGCAGCTCCGTGACTTTTATCTTCAGCTCCACTATTCCCCTGGTTCATTTCAGAAAATTTGATCTTGATAATGAAAACGGTTCAGAGTTGGGCCAACACTTCAGTAAGTCTCTAAAACACCCAGAAGCGGCATTTACACAATCATCTCCAACAAGCTTACCAACCCATCTATATGGAAGACAGCAAGGGTCCTTGACTACTAGAAGCAACCTATCCACAGAAGCAGAGTTCTGCACCATTTAGTATTTGCTCCTTTACTTCTTAAATCAGTCCACTCCGGTAGCTAGACAAGACCTTGTTTAAAACTACCTCCCACAACTCCATATTGCACTTCAGTCTACCGATTAACCTTAAACCTAGCTGAAACTCAGCTAAGTTTTGTTTAGATGTAAACACGCTTCCCTAACTGATGCCGACACTGCTCTTTTCCTGCTACATAAAAACAAAGAATCCTGCTCAGCAAAAAACAATACAAACATCACTTTATTTGCAGAGAGCTGCAGCCAACAGCTATCAACCTATCCATTATAGAAGACTTGGGAAGGACAAAGACAAAAAAAATATTACCTAGCAGTATCAGAAGATCAACGTATTTATGCCCCCAAAATCCTGTTCCCCAGATTCAGGTAGCAGGCAGACTCATCATTTTTAAATTATGCAAATTATTCACTATTCTCTCCAACTCTACAAATAGTTGTTTCAAGGGAAAAATACGTGGAGTTCTGTCAGCCTAATTCCCGGAAGCTGCAGTCAGATATCTAGGTGGTAATAATAATAATACATTGGCTAACCTGTGCGCACATGTATATCTCATTTTCTGTACCTATTTTGTAGTCCTATTGAATAAAGATAGTATGAAATGAAAAGAATAGTTGAAACTCAAGCTGTTAAGACACGCAAATACCATTTCTCAAAGAAAATAAACGTATCTTTCCCAGTAGTTACAATGAACTCAAATTATCCGAAACAATAAGAAGAGCATTCAGTTAGGTACAATTATCAGAATCTCCTATATGGTAGTTTTTGATAAGCCTAAGTCACCCATATTACCCAACTTTTCTTTAATAAAGCAGAGCTAGCTCTAAATGTCGTCCTAAATCCTGTAAAGGCAAAAAGTTCAATCATCTTCTACCAGCCACTGATGGCCCCAATTCCATAAAAACTGTTCTTAAAATTTATTCAGCCAAACCCTTAAGCATGTGCAAAATCCTTAGCCCTGTTGAAGTCCCAGAACTTTAGAGTGTGCTTTTAAAATGGGATTTTTGCCAAAGTAAAGACTGAGATTTAACAGGAACAAAGCAACCTAAAATTTAAGCAAATACCTAAAAATAGCTGTTTCTTTTGTGAGGAACAGTATTGTCAACAACTTCCTGTGTGTTCAATTAATCAAAAAAATCCTTTTAAGCAAGGATTAAATTGCAGTTACTACTAAGAAACCATAGCAACATACACTATTTAAATGGATTTTTGGACTGAATAAACTCTTGCCTCTGTTTTTATACCCAGTTATGAACACAAGAATGTATTTCCCAGTCACATCTGAAAGATGCATTGTAAGTGAAATAAATGTATGTTCATCTTTCCCTGTATGATACAGCATTCTTCTGATGTTTTTAATCACGCTTCAAACACTGGGGGAAACTGCTCACTCCATAAAGTAAGTGTGCTGCTAAAAAAGAGGGAGCTTTTTATCCTTTAAATATACTACTTAAAAAAAAATCTAAATCACAAGAGCCTGTGGTAGACATTTAACGCCTCGTGAATTAGATTGAGTTATGTCCCATACCCGAGGTAAAGTTACCCCAACTCACTCATAGCTCTCAAAACTCTAAGTATTTGCTCAGATGGCAGACAAATGTGTTATCCGTTATTACAATATACATGTATGCATACACAGGCATAAAATGGAGTCAGAGAGGCGAAACAGGCACAACCCCGGTGCCTACCCTGCCAAACACTCGAGATGCCATCCAGCTGATTTCCACATCCTAGCGTTCAACGGTCCTCACCACAGCAGCTAGCAAGCTGTTCCTAGATACCACCAGCCAGTTCCCTCTGACTCTGAGATATTCCAGTCAACGAGAACGGGAAAGAGGAAGCTTCTCTATTTACAGAGAAGCCAGTGACTTCTTTTTGGATAATTACAGTTTGGTTCAATTACAATCTGTACCTTGGTCTTCAGCTCCTACCTGATGGCTATTAGCTCACTCTAAGATGTTGTATTCCCAAAATCATCCCAAATAAAGCAATTAACAGGTGGGATGCAGATGGCACAGCAGTGGCACACAGATCGCTAGCAGCACACCTCTCCCACACAGGTGTTTCATTTTCCATTTGTCAGCTAGCCAGCACAAAATCCTCATCTTCTGGGAGCTGAGGTCTGCGCTCATTCTTGAAGCGCAAGAGGAATTCATTAATCCTCTTCGTTTCTCTCTCCTTAGTAGGAAAGCCTACAGCTTAATTAAAAAAGCAAGATTAAACAGTGAACTCTGAAATGTAATACAGAGCAGACAGATGGATAATCTAGGGAAGTTCCATGTCCTTGGCTGGAAGAGTAATCCATGCACCAAATGCCACAACAGACTGTAGAAGAGGTGAAGGAGTAGAAGAGACTGAAGTCCTGTACTTACTGATGAAATACAGGCAGCAGCAGCACAACTTTCTTGACGCCTCTCAGCCAACGTGCCTTAACTAAGTCTTCGATTCCCAGCTGCAGCTGATAGAGCAGCTTCCACCCTCACCCTTTCCCAGATTGATGCTAACAAGTTTCCAGCTAGACCCACCACATGGACATTCATTAGATGTGTGAATTAGGACACTTATGCAGAGAACACTCATTTTGCAACAATTTTCAACCAGTCACTCATAATCCATGCAAGAACAGCACCGGTGGTCTGGAAGCACCTCTTTACCAAATTCTTACACCATCTCCTCTCTGATTTTCTACGGATACGTTTTAAATTTTGAAGAACCTTGCTGTTGACATGTGACAAAGGCCAAACTTCACTGTGAAACGACTACCTCGTCCTTGAAAATCCTGTTCTTTTTGCTACTGTCACGTCCCAATTTCTCAGGACAATGACTCAGGTTTGCTGATTCCCAGGTCAGGATTAAGGCGAAACGACACCAGGGATCCTTTAACTCACAAAACTCAACTTTTATTCACTCACCACCAAAACTGGTATGCTCACAACAAGAATTGGCATGAAACTATGTCAGTAAACTGTGTAACGTGCTAACCATGCATCACCAAACATATACTACAGGCCTTGCTTACCTGGGGATCAGTTCAGGGAAGACAATAAGGAGATCCCTCCCGTTGAGTCACGGGGCTCAGAGCAGACCCCCTTGCTTTCCAGACTCGTTCTCAGAGAGGAGCCCAGGGGCAGCTGGATCTGCTCTTACTCCCAGACTTGGTCAATGGTTTATGACTAAAGGGATGAGGTGTAGGGATTGTGGAAAAAGGAAAGAGGGAGAAGAGAGAGATTTCACCAGTCCTGGGTCCAGCGTTGGTTCAGCCAGCCGAGGGGTCCGGCTCCAGTGGGCTTGCGCGCCCGGGGCTTCAATTTGTGTCCTTTTATCATCCCTGCCCCTCCTTCGGGCGGGCATTAGGCTAATTAGGTGTCACGAGCGATGTGTGAGCCTTTGGGCTTGGGGGTCGTTGGGGAGTACCTTCCCCTTCCCTGCAGGGCGAGCTGTCCCGCTCAGCACATCAGCACAGGGAGCTGCGCACCCTCCGGCGGGTCCTCTCCCTCCTGCTGCCGGTGGGTGCTGGGGGGCTGCTTCTCACCTGGGGGTCCTTGCTAGGCAGAGTTCCTTGTTATGCAGCGTTACTCCTTAAGCAGAACTTGCCCCACCACAGCGTTTGAGACGTTAACTCTGATTTCAGTCTCTCACAGCTACTATTCCTGCTTCATATACTAAAATATGGTCCCAGAAATAGGGGGTGAATGTGCTAAGAATCCTTAAGATGACAAAACTCTTGAAGTATTGTCAGAAGACAAATCACAGTAATAAATTTCTTGTGTCTAGATGGGTTGAGGATACATCAAACTACCTAATTAATATTTATTTATTCACACTTTCTAAAACACCCTATTAAGTTATTTAAAAATGAAACCATTTTTAAATTAACCTCTGGGAGCCGCTAACCTTTTGCAAACAGATAAAACAAATCTGAGAAGCTAAATTAATAAAGACAACAGTCTTAACAAGTAACTTCTTCCTAAGCTCAGAAGAAGGACATCCAATTACTACCACCTGAAAATTTACTTGCTTAACAGAGACATTTGAATGAGCAGGTGGAAAACTCCATCAAAAGAGACAAGAAACCAATAAAGCACTGAAGCTAGTAACTGTCAACAGAAATCCCTTAAGAAATTACATTTATATGTAATATATATAAACATTTACATGTTTATAGCCCTTGAAATATTTGAAACACTTTTCAATAAATATTCAATAAAGTATGATACTATTCCATATTAGACACAAATGGCACACAAATCAAAATGAGCAGCTGTACTGGAAAATAGACAATTAGCATCCAGTTTAGGTAAAAAATACCACTTAAAGCTGGCAAGCGCTAAGTAATAACAGTATGAAAAAGAAAGTTAAGTCTCATATTTGACATTATCATTGGGAATGAGGACAGCAGTGACAATCCTGGTAAGGAATAACCAATTCTTCAACCGCACTGTGGACAAGTCTCTGCTCCATTTCCAGAGGACAGATGCAACTTTCTGAAACCACCCTTAAAAGTGCTGTTTCAGTTGGGCAGTCGAAGAAGAGAGTATGGGTAACACGGACATTGGAACGACGTGGTCAGAGGTGAAGCATGTTGGCCAGGGCCCACGAGGAAGTTCAAGCCACCACGGCCTTGGTGTTCTTGTTCCGTAGCCAAGCAGAAAACTTCTGCCTCCCAGGCTGCAAATCCCGTGTTTTTCACAAGCGCTGGATTCAATTAAATAAAATTTAACTATTAAAAGACAGGTTTCAGTTAAATGCTAACTAGTTGCATCACTAGTACGAAAAGCTCGCTGTGGCTCCCACTGCCAGAATTTCCAAATAAACTCAGCAAACTTGCTTATAATAGCAGGAAGAAATCGGATCTTTCCAAACGCTGAGGCTCAGCCAAATGCATCCCAGAGTTCTGTGTTGCTATGAACTAGCCAACCGTCATTTGAACTGAGGCTGGAACTGGTTTCCACATTGCTTTGTTTATATTGACTGCATTTATGATGCCTCAGAAGTTGCCAGTAAAATATTTATTTAGCAGTTAAAACGTTCTGCAAATGATTTTGCTGTCCCAAAAGATAAATATTTCTCAGCATGCTGAAATGATACATTGATGTTTTTGTTAAGGAAATTGCATGTTGATAAAATTTGCTCAGATTACACTTTGTCGTTCCTTTGTATTTGAAGTGGCCACATTAATTTTTTGTGATATTTATTGTAATTGTAAATTGCACCGAGGTTAGAAACATTAAACTTACCATAAAATGAAACACATTTCAAGTATTTCTGAGTCATCTATTTAAGGGCCTGAGGACACTTTTGATCCTTCAGGTGGACCGGAGTGCTCTAAGCTTACAGGACAAGGATCCAACACAAATCGGAATCCCACTTTAAACTCTTGCGGAGCCATTTTCTTCTCTTATTCTGCTTTTTTGTCTCCTCGCTTTCCTTCTTTTCTAATTCGCTAATATCCAGCACCACTTTGGGGTGTCCCTGCACTGCAAAATTTCAATCTGAATGTGAGGATTACAGCAGATTAGAGATTTATGCAGGCCATTAAATAAAAACAGGCACACACTGCCATCTTCACTCCTTCCTTCCACTTCCTTTAACCTCCAAACAACATTCACATCCATGGTTTTGGTTGAGCTTACAGGCTTAAAGGCAGCAGTATAATTTCTCTAGACAAGGCCAGACACTTGCAAACGAGTGAAGGCTGTCGGTGCTCCAGATCATCAAAATTTCCATTAAACACTGTGGCCTTGTGCCTGCTCCCAGGCACATGGGGTATCCCAAGTATGCTGTATTGCTGTGGAAAATTTCACTACGGGACACAAACACAATCTCAGTGCAACAGCATGGCTCCTAAATACAGCTTCTGCCATCACTTCGTTGTTTAGCAGCCCCAGCCTTGTTGGCCAAGGTCCCCAGCCCAGCCCACCCTGTGCAAAACCTCTGCAAGGTTCGACGCCGGTCTGGGCTCTGAGACACATGGGTGCAAACCCCCTGCAGGTAAGGTCCCCATGCGTAGACTGCAAATGGACTGCAGAACAAGCCCAAGCTTCTGCCACCTTCTATGGTGGCATTACTTGGCCCTGTCATACATTTCAGCCTCCAAGTCGGTTTGTACTATCAAAATTTCTCCCTGCAATTACAGTATATGTGGTGTCCACTTCGGCCTATGCCGTAAGCTGCCGTGTAATTCTATTGCGCATGGTTAAAAAGTGGCTGCACTTCCACCCAGAGGTGACCCCAGATTGAAATCTTCAGGTGCAACACTGGAACTATTCTGGTTTAGCATCTGCATTAATCAAGTAAACTTTGATTTTCAGCCACTCCTGTATTAAGCATTAATAAAAACAAGACTGGTGAAGAGTAATAGAAAACCAGATGTCTTTCCTCTTTCTAATATGAAGGAAGGTAGCTTTGGCTTTTCCAAGTATCTGCTGAGGTAGTGTGGCTTACCAAGGACAGGAGGTATGCTTGTTCGAACAGGCTCGACGCCTCATCTGCTACAGAAATAGTCTCCAAGCAGCTTCATACCTGGCAAGTGAAGTTTTACCATCAGAATAAGACGTCTCAGGTAATGTATAAATATGCAGAGATCCATGGATGCAATTCTGAAGAAGTCTTACACCACACAAACAGGCAGAAACATGTTCCCATCAAGCACAAATAAATATCCACATATTGCTAAATAAAACATCTTCAGTTTGCCTCTCAGATTCCTGAGGCAATTCCACTGTTTCTAGCTTGCTTTTAACTTCTAATAAATACTCTTTAAAAAGTATATATTATACACTTTTATATATACCTTTTATATATACTTTTATATTATATACCTTATATATTATTTCTTCACTTCTTGTCCCAAAGAATTTTGTTTGTCTTCATACTTTGAAAAGAAACTGAATTTATTTTGGATAAGGGCTAAGATTTTTGTGTTAAGATCTGGTAGGTAAAATCTGAGCCTCGTTAAATCCCATGACAAAACTGAAATTAACTTCAAGGATGATAGTATGCTACCTGATAAAAAATTCAATGTCATAGGTCTTCAAGGGTTGTTCTTATTACAGAAAAGTACTTGGGTTTCATAAACACGTGTGACATCCTCTTCATTTTTTAAGCTCAAAAATTTGATTAAGGTTTTGCTACTATTATTTCATGATTTTCTTCTTTATTTTCTTTTACGTAGGTGGATAAATTTTTTTGTTGTTATTTTCAAACATTCGGCTGTATTACCTGCAGTATATCCCTCAACAGGAGAAATCTATCTTCGACTCTACCACAGTCTTCTTCCTTAAAGTCTGATCCTCAGTCACATCTTCTGACAAAAATCAACCTGAACATATTACCTGAATGCAGTCAGAATGTATTTGTGGAGAGCACAGGATACTGCCAGATCCCAGAAGTCTATTTCCACTCTAAACAGCACCGGACTAAGCAGTCAACACAAAAAATATTCTACTTTGCTAAAATTTCCCATCTTCCTCACCAGTCTTTTAATGCATCATATTACCTAGGTTTAAAATAAAAACATTTTTCCAGCATTTGGAGGGAGAGTTTTTCATATTTGCCTATGCAAGAAGCTTTTTTTTTTTTTTTCCTCTTTTCTCCCTTTTGGTTGGTTTGGGGGGGGGGGAGCAACTGACTTCAGAGAACAGCACTGAGTTCATCGGGAATCTACAGGGACAGGACGAAACATTAGACACATAGGAAAAAGTTCCCATTCTAGCTGGTTTCAGTCCAATTTTTTAAATAGTCAACACAAACTTTTCAATAACGAACCCTGACATCAATGAATTCCAGCTCTTAAAATGTACAGTTAATTAAAAGAAATCAAAACCAGCTTTATAAACGAACAGGGTTGCAACCACAACCTCTGAGGAGGCTTCCACCTTTTCCTCTGTAAAGCACAGCTCCATCACCCAGCCAGCATGTGAACCATAGCCTTGCAGAGTAAAACATTTCGGCCTCTTCCACAGTAATCGACGTAAAAATTCGTCCGGTCATCAGCAAGCCTGAGAGCGCTCTGAATCAAAGCTAACCATTAGAGGGCAACCTGATTACATGAGCAGGGATTATTCTAGCACAAGGACCAGGTTTCACTCCAAAAACACTGATATAGGGGATTTAAACTACCATGGATGGACTTGGATTTACAGTCAGAACTCTGAAAAACCTCTTGATAAAATATATGGAGGAACACAAGCCAGAACAGCTCATGCTAGCGGTTCCTGCTTTAAGCAGCACTGTACATGTTCTTCACTTAGAAATCAAACCCAACACATCTTAGACCAGAGAGTGTGATGAACCTCAGTACAGCCCAGTGGGTATGGCTGAGGTGCAGGGAAGGCAGAAAAAGGCTGAGGGAAACGATGACAGAGCTCCATAAAACAAAGATTTGCATTGGGAAAAAGGAAAAAGGCCGTTATCTTTGTGAAAACATACCACCTAAGTATATCGAATTAAATTATCGAGTGGCAAGTTAAAAAAGCAAACAATGGAAGTAGTTCTTCAGATACTGCACAGATAACAGAACTTGTTGCCAGACAATCTGGCATATACCAAGGAAAACTTGGCCGAAAATGACAAATACGTGTAAGAAATGCCTACTAGAGGCTACTATACGTATCTACTTGTGCCCAGGAAATCCTTGAGCAACGAATGGCTGTAAAGTGCAACTGCAAGAGAGAGGAGCATCACTATTTGCTTACCTCTTTTTATACCTTTTTCTAGGCATACTGCTGACCGCTATCAAATGCAGGGCATGGTTAAAGCTGAACCAGTACTGCAGTCCTCACGGTCTTAGGAAAATCAGCTTTCTGACCGTCACCCTTGTCTGTAGGTAAATACTGTTCGTGACAGAGATGTGGTGAGGGTGGGGGCACCAAAACTTGGTTGCTTCAGCACACGCTGACATCATTAAGGATTGAAGTGAAGGAGGAAGAGTGTAACCTGGAGTGTAAATTCCCTGGAGCTACCTCCTTATTCATCTTTTAATCATTAAAGTGGTTCTTCATCACATGTGAACTCTTAAGGGTTGCAGCACAACAGAAACTAGAGGGACCTGAATATAACAAATAAGATTGTGCCAGACCCAGATCAAGAACTTGGGCAGTGTAGGCAAAAATATTTCTGATTAGAAATGAACAGAATGAAACCTGCATTCATGACACTCTTAGACCAATCATTATTTCCAACCCTCTTGTTTCTTTATAAAAATCACTGCATATAAGGATCCAGGATGAAACCTACAGTTCTTTCCTGGGAAGAGAAGTTGCATCTCCCAGGTACAGCAGCTCTATTTATAAAATCTTCTACCCTGGAAATTATGCTTTGCCTTGAAGCTTTCATCTGCATTGAATGCAGTAACAGAATGTATATTGGACAGAATTTGTGAACACTCAAGGACACGTTTACCACGAATACACTAATAAAAATATCATCAGGAAAAACACACCTAGAAAATGTGAGATATGTAAACGTAAGGTCAAAGAAGAGAATTCTTGTAGAGTGCATATATCCAAGCCTAAGAAAACACAGTGGGTTTTTTCATTTTAATAGGGCAGAAAACACAAATATGTGCCACAGTCTTTGACCCAGTTTTGGGTACCGCCAATTATGGGCTCTCTGGTTATAAAGGTAGTATTTTCTTATCCAACCCAAACATAACTATTCTAAATTCATATAGGGATAACATCACCTCTGGAGTTTGTCTCATCTAAGAGAAGACACTGTGAGGGACTGTACCTACAGAATCAAAAACTTAAGTTACAAAGAAATATCTTTTCTTCCTAACTATTTTTTTCCATATCCAACCAACAGATCACATCACAATATGATTACAAAAAGTTCTGACAGGATGTCAGTTGCTTTTATAAATCCCTTCATAAAAATTAAGGATTCCAACACAAGAAAGAGAACACAACAGGATGACTGTACCCATCCAACATTGCAACACCCAGAAACATGGATTCTGATCTATGACTGGAACTCCTAAGTACTAACATAGTACAAATATACCCTAAAAACACACTAGGACTGCTTTAGTAACAAGATTTCAAGACAATACAGAGGCTTTTTTTTGTCCCCCTGTAGATGTTTCTGAGCAGCGTTTCCATGCGCATCCCTGTCAAGCACGACCCAATAGGTTACGTGGTTTTATAGACTGGAGGCTACAAGAAGCTCACAGCAAACAACAAAGATCTCTTCCTTACCTTCATGACAGTCTGCTTTTCATTCTGAAAAGCATCCTCTTCTGAAGAAATAATTAAACGTCGTTTCAAAAAATAAAAAAATATATCCTACAGCATAGTAAAAAGGGCTCTGCTGGAAGAATAAAGATCAATGGGTAGAAGGAAAGCACAGTAATTTCAAAACTAGGTATATATAAAACTTTGCTTGCATAATGGTGCAAAGTGAGGAAACAAGCAAATGCCTTTCATGTGTTTAGAGGCCTGGAAAACAGAAAACATCACCCTTTTTGAGAAGAGAAATTTGCGAGTCTGTAGAGGAGACAGTAGGTATGAGTTTCTGACCACGTGAATACCACAAACACACTTGCCAATACTACAGCTTTTGGCGGCAGACTATCACTCTTACACTTCATCTACAGCTTCTTTGGCCATACTTCCAGCATTTCTGGACACCCAAAAGCTCAGTGGAAGCACGCAAGACTACTCGTACAACGCACACTCAGTGGGTCTGTTACCTCCTGGATCCCCTGAGCTGTGTTTGCACTGCAGACGTGGTGAAAGCACAAAGCAATTCTGGAAATCTAGAGCAGGAATTACAGCAGCAACTCTCTTCTTGAATTTTAAGCATTAGGACTACAGGCGCGAGATCCTCATAGAAACCTAGGAAGGTTTTGCCATCCAGATATTTCCTGTTCCAATAGAGGTAAGAGAGCAGCAAGAATAACTGGAAATTATCTGGATCAAGGCAGCTGAAAGATGCTGACAGATGCCACGCACTGTTTCTGGAGCACATCGCCCAACAGTGCTCGCCTTACCGAGCTTTCCCAATCTTAACAAACTACATCCCTTTGAAACCCAATACTCTTTCCTGAGTCCTGCTCACACTGAGCCTGTTTTCACACTGAAAATACCAAATTTGGCTAAAATGACGTTTTGTGAAAAGCATTACAAATTCCTTAGCTTCCACCCAGAGAATGAGTTCTTCGGAACCGCAGGGAAAGATCTTGACTTGCAGAACTCATCCCTGAGCGATGGATCCTGGTCATCACGCTTCTCCTTCAACCTTTGAGTACTGCTTGAGCTTGCTGGAAATGAAAGAGTTAAACTACACACTTCTTACTTTTCACCCACAAGCCAGTGAAGGCTACAGACCACTAATTCATGTGTTTATCTAAAGCTTCTGATGTTCTATGTATTTTTTAGAAGGGTTTTGTTTTCATTTTTTTTCAAACTAGGCTGTATTTTTCCCTTTAAACTAAGGATATAAAAGTTAAATCCAGTGGGCTTAGCTGCAATTTACACACTGGTAAGTGTAAAGCGCTGGCATTTACAAGCCTTCTGTCCCATGCACACATACATTACAGCTTAGCCAAAAACCTGTAAATATTCATTAAAATTCAGAAGCAAATTCAGCCATATTTACAGCTGCTTCACATTTGCTTTCTGCAAATATTTGAGCACTTGTACTTTACTAGTACAAATACTAGTGAATAATGAATTTTAATTTCAAATAACCACTGAGCTTAACGTGGTATGTTCGGTTATTACATGCATGGTCCGTACACTAACACTTACCCAGTGAGAAACGCCATCCCACCAGGAAACAAGCAGTACTCTGTGACTTCTACAATTAACAGTACAAAATCTGAATATGAAATATTTCCACACTCATTAACGTGGAAATTTCATGGCACACCACAGAATTCAAAAAACCTTACAGTGCCCTTTAAACCTTACCTATGGCAGTAATAAGCCTCAAGAGCTAGAATGAGAGGAGGCCCTGAACATCTGCCAGGACTGGCACAAAAATCTAGCATTTTGCATTGACTGAACAGGCCCTGTGAGAATTTCTGCTTAAGAAACGGGAATATTCAGCAACCTAACTCTCACTTTTACAGAGAGGAGAAGAGGACAAGATATGCAAATAATTCATGCTTTTAAACATCTACTAAAAGCTATTTTAATTTAGATGAGATGTTATTAACTTCCATATTTCAGCAAATGATGTAATTAAGAGCGAACATAATTTGAAATTATTTGGGGTTTATGTTAAATTCTTAAATACTTGTGTTTACTCTTCAGTAAATACCTCAGAAAGTCTGTCTAGCAGCATTAATCAGGTGGAATCCCTCTAAGACCTTATACTCAGTCAAGCAGCAGAGAAGGAAAAAGCCTGTTGGCTCAAACTGAACAGCCAGCTTCTCCCTCGCAGACCTTACCGTGGCAAAAAAAAAAAAATTGTATTTTGGAACTACCTTCCTTGCCAGCCACAGTCAGGCTTGCATTTTGCTGAGATCTACTGCCATATGTAGATTTTCACCCAGAACACTTCCCTGACACAATATTCATACTACACAAACTGCAAGTTTGGGAGCTGGAGAAGTGTTGTGCTGTAATTCACATAAGATGGCCCAGCGTAGCGTTTGGGGGTCTCTTCTCCTTCTTATTGTAATACTGAGACTTCAGAAAGACATCAGCGTTCCTAGGACATGCAGTTTTCAGTGTGTGAATAACTACTGCACATCTGCATATTCTCTTCCAGGCTCTGTTTACCCTTTATTTTCTTTATCCTCATGGAATGTCGCTGACGTCTAGGGATCCTGCATGAGCGAGTTTTCAGGCTAGCAGTTACGAAATATCAGGCTGGAAACAGTTGTCAAAAATTAATGGGTTTTGCATAATTTTTCACTGGAAGTCACGCCTGAGTAACTTTTGAGTATGAATGAAAAGGACATCACGCTTTAGGCATATCTGTGCTTGAACTCAGCAGGCAACCTCTTTAACTCAAGGGTTTCCTCCTTGAATGGTACCCTCCATTTAAATATAATCCACTAACTTCAATAGCTATTCAGGGAGTGAATGTACACTGCCTCACACTCTCTAACTACCTGGGGGAAAAAATTGCGTTGAAAAAAAATGAAATCTTCTCATTCCAGCTAGTACTCAAACTCTAGACACAAATCAATCTTCTTTCATTCATTTGCCTTATATGCCATCTCAATTTCAGAAAGTTTCCACATTCCCATCCTAAAAAAATATGTTTTAGAAACTCTACGAGCTTATTTTGCGGTTTGTTAATATAGGTGCAGTATAAACAATGGATTTGAGGATCTTGCAGGGGAAGAACCCATTTTATACATAATCATGTTTTAATGGACTCGGTTTGTAAACTGATGAACCCATACAAGACTGTGACTGTGACTTTTTCCATCAACACAGAGCTGCATGGATAAGAGCGTGCATTTTTCAAGTATGCTACGAAAACCGCTGCCTAATGACACAACGGTCATTACCAATTTCATTAAAGAGGACTCCATCCATATCCCGGAGCCTTGATTCTGGCAAATTTCCTATAGATTTCATGGAAAAGTTTAGCCAAGCAGAGATGATAGCATCAAGAGCCGTACTAGCGTGTTTAATGTGAACTTGCCCTGAACTTCATTTACGTATTACTCAGCCAAATTTCATGGTATAAGGCACTCGGCGTTTAGATTTTATCTACCATACAAGTCAGCTGAAACAACCAAATGTGTAATAACCTCAATCCAACATTCTGGGTTAAGAGAAACATCTAATAACAGTACTTCACATACTGGTTAATGATTTTTAGAGACTTTGACTGAACTCAATAGGTCATATTGATCCCTTCGTTATATTTTTATGCAAAATGGTGATAAAAAGCCCCAGACAGATGTAAACTTTTTTCTCCCCAAGTCCAAGAACCCACCCCAGCTTCAGCTCAGCACACACACACAGTGCTAGCTGGTTTATTTTATCAGTACTCAAGGGCTGCAGCCGCCTGCGGCATCCCCCTCCATCCCCTCACAACTCCCTGCATCCCACCCCCCTCTCCTCCACCCTCCCCACTCATCATCCCCACATCCTCACACACCCCCCCACACACACATCCTCCCTGCATCCCCACTCCTCCATCCTCCCATCGCAACCCTCTGCATCCCTCCATACTCTCCCATCCACCCCACATCTCCATCCATCCTCTCTGCCGCTCCCCCTCCGAAACCTCCAGAGGGGAAAGGGCAGCAGCAAGACCGTGCTTTGAGGGTTTTTTGACGGGCAGTGCCCACGAGGCATCGCTTTAGGACCAGTTTTTGCTTTCAGAAGGGCACAGTGGATCTCCACTTGCCTGGCAGATGGGGAGGGGAGAATCAGGGCAAGGCCGCTGCCCGCCGGCAGCAGGGCACCCCCTCACCACACCGGCACAGGGTCCGGTCCGCTCCCGCTGGAGCACGCACTCCTGCGCTTTTACCTCGGTATAAACCCCATGTCATTAATCTTAAAATCCTCTGGCTCCACGGAGCTATATTTAAATTGACATCGATGAAAAAGCAGAACCTTTCTCAGGTTTCCCCGAGATGCTTCATAAAAAGGGAATTCCGGATGTTTGAATTGGAAACTCACCCAAATGGATTTTTGTTAAGAAAACCATCATAACATTTACCGATTAACTGTGACCCGATTAGCATTCAAACACGGGAAGAACTCACTTTCGGTGCTGCTTTTCCAGCCTTCAGTCTACACCCTTCTACTCTGTTTACAGAGAAAACATACGCTGTTTTACCTATACTGGTACAATTAAAATGGTAGAGCTCCCTAGCATGGATGCATTTTTGCCAGAATAAATGTGTTATACCAATACAGCTTATTTATATACAGAAAAGAGAATAAACATCATGTATATTAGCTACATGTATACTTTACAGGCCCCAGAACTATACAGCACTGGCAAACAAGCCCCAGGGTGGGGGGCAGCTTTTCTGGCAGCTGTGCTTTGGGATGCTTGCAGAGAGAGATCATTCCCGCAGGCAGAACAGGGCTCTGAGGAGAAATCACAACACTGAACAAAGTCATCCAAATCTTCCCCAGGGTTCCTGCCAGACATCTCCAAGAGTCTGGGCTGACACAGCTCTACTGCTGAAGTGTTGCGAACATGGCCATCACCCGCCGCAGCCTAACAGCATCCATACTGGGTCATTATAGCTGTAAAAGGTAATTAGAAAGTGAAACATTATGCCGCACTAACAAAAATTATCCATCCGCACCAAACCTGCGTGCTGGTGGGGCCTGTTGTAATTTCCTCGCGGTGGCTCACCGGCCAGCAAAGGTGATCAGTGCTGGTTGAGGTGAGCCCCAAAGCCCTATTTGTAAATGCACCCGGAGAGCATCAAAATGTGTTCGGAAGGGCTGTCACTAACAGCTGGTGGCACTTGCCTTTGCTTTTCAAAGAGAAGGCGACACCTCGCCAGGACCCCTCTGCTCCTGGCTCTGAGCTGCTGTCACTGAGGTGCAACACTGCGCCAGCCAGCCCAGCAGGCAGCCTGCTCTTTGACACGGGGAAACTACACTTTAACAGCAAATAATAGAGAAACTCATTAAAAGAGAAAATAACTTAGACTTCTAAAAAAGTTATTTTACAAGAAAATAAAACCAAACCAAAACACTTGTCAGGTATTATTGTCAATGACTTCTAACGGATCTCTCATCTGGCCGAGAGGACTTTGGGTTTTATTAGCATCGGTGGCAGAGCGGGGAGGGCTCCCCAGCTCGGCACCCGTGCGCTCCGTGCCGTAAACAGCTCCGTCCACGGCGAAGGTTTGCCATTAAAGCCGTTTCTACCAACAAACGTCTCCGGGCAAGCGGCTCCCAACGTGGAGCCCATTAATCCAGAGGTCACGGTAGGCTGCTGGAGGTACAGTGTCTTCATTCAGAGCGTGGTTTACACCTCCAAATAGACTCCTTGCCGTTTGCTTGCGGACAGCGGGAGCGCGGGGCTCCGCGCCCGCGGAGCCGGCTCCGGGGCCCGGCCTCCCGCCTCTGCCGACGGACGGTCGTCTCCCAGCCCGTTCGGTTCTGCTGGAGGGCAAGGCTGAGCGGCAGGAGGAGGGCTGGAGAGCCCAGGGAAGACTCCGGTGGCCGAGATCCCCGCGGTCAGGGGGTGGTGGCTCTCGGGCCGCCGCTGCCGAGCGAGGGAAGGCTCCCCCGAGCTCCCGTCGGAGCTTTTCCTGCCGCGGAAAAAGAAATTTCCTCGGGATCCCGCTGGGAAGCTCGAAGCGGCCGACGCACAACCCCCGGAGAGACGCGGGTGCGCAGCCTGCGCTGCCCTGGGCGCTCCCGGGAACCGGGGCGAGGCGGCCCGGGGCTGCGCTCCGCCTTCGGCCCGGCGAGCCGCGGGGAGCCCCAGCCCGCCCGGCGGGACCGGGGACAGCCTCCCCCCCCCCCCCCGCCCCGGGGCAAGGCCGGTCCTCGCTGCTCGGCCCCGGCTCAGCAGAGAACGTGCTCCCCCAAGCCCCCCCTCCAACCCCCCCTGCTTTTCCCGCTCGCTGCCTAGCAGAAAAAAAATAATACAATAACAAAACTTGCCTTATTTAATGCCCTTACGGTCTGCGAAAAATAGTCACTTTACGGTCTGCGAAAAATAATCACTTGTCCGCCACTTACTCAAATGTGAAAAGAAAATATTAGCATCATATCGTAAGCGCGATAGTAATAAGCCAAGCCTAGCTATTCCCAAATCTCTGTTTGAGACCGCTGACGGACGCAGCTTGTCATTCTGTTAATTCAGGTTAATGCGCCAGTGAATCTACCTTTTAATTAAAAACGGCCGCTGTTTTCACGTGCACTGAAGTCGTTAGCCCGTAACCTCACCAGAAACAACAGCCAGAAGATGAAATGAAGTGACAAAGTCAAACGCCCACCGTGCCCTGCCCGCGCCGAGAGAGCCCGCAGCCCGCCCGGGCCCGGCCCGGCCCCGCCGCCGCCTTCCCCCTACCCAACGCTAATCCTTACCCCCAGATTAAATTAAACATTTCAAACGAACCGTTTGTTTAAATATCTAACTCATTTTAGCGTAAGAATACGAGCTTGCTTCCTGTTTACTCAGCCATGGCCGCATCCTGCGCTTGCAAACGCTCCATCGCTCATCCCGGGAGTTTATTTAACCTGGGAGAGAGGCAGCCACCCCCAGGCACCCCCCGAGCCGGGCCGGGCCGGGGGGGTACCCGCCGGCCCTCCGCTCACCTCCTCACCCCGGCGCCTCTCCGCAGCCAGCCCGGACCCCCTGGAACGGGACGAAACGGGCAAACGAGGAAAACCGGGAACGCTCCGTGTCAGGAACGGGCTGACTTCAGCGCGGGTTCACCTCGGCGGCAGGCTCGGGACTATTTTTAATTAAAGCCCGTAAATACAGCCAGCGCGGCTCCCTCCGTGCCCTCGGCGAGGGGTGGAAGCGTTACCGAAAACCGGCTTCAGCGCGGAGCTGCCTCGCGTTGGAGAGCGACCCGCTCCCCGGCACCCCCGGGGGAGCGATCCCGGCGGGGCGGGAAGCACCGACAACCCCCCACGCCCGCGGCTGCTAATTACCACCTTTAATTGGGAGGCCCGCCTAATTAGCGCCCCCGGCCCTGCCCAGGGCTGCCCCGCCGCGTCCCTCCCAGCCGCGCAAGCACCGCGCCCGCGCAAGCACCGCGCCCGCGCAGCCTCCGGCCCCGCTCCCCTCCCCTCGCTCGCTGCCTCTCGCCTTTTCCCGCGGTGCTTCTGGTTTTTAGCAGGACGGCGGTAATTGCATGTCTCGGTAGATGCTCTATAATTTGATATCTCGATGGAAAAAGCAAAAATACAGCGGGGACACGGGGAAAACAAGGCAAAAAAACCAACAAACCCAAAAAGGAAAAAAGCAAAGCGCCACGATTTCGTGCTACGTCGCAGCAGCTCACAGAGAGCGCTCAGGCCGCTCGCCGTCGTGTGCTGTCAGACAGCCTGCTACGCTCTGCCCTAACCGCCTTTCAAAAAAGCATCATTTAGGATGCGCCGTGCAGAAACCAATTAACTTCTGTGGCAGCCATTAACGTATCTTTAAAACGCGAAAGCATCCAAATTTGCCCGAGCAAAGACTGCGGGTCTCCCAGCCACGGGCAGGCCGAGCCCTCAGGGAAACCGACGGGAGAATCCGCCCCGGTACCGGCCGGGACGGCACCGCGCCTCCTTCTGTCTCTGCAGATCTGCCCGCGAACTTGGGTTTGAATCTCTAACCTGCCTCCCCGGGGGGAAAAAAAAAAAAAAAAAAAAAAATTAATTCACAAGCATTACACTACTCAGAGCAGTAGTTCATAAAATACTTTATTGAAATAAAGTAAATATCTTCGCATTAATAAAACTGATCATAAAATGCAGTTTTCGAATAACTAGGGGCACCACAGGGTTTTAGACAGCGAGTAGATGTGATAGACGGGATCCAGTGTCCTCCTGGCCCCTCCGGGCCGTCGCACAACACAGGCGTCCGTGGCGCAGCGCTCCACGGGCGCGGAGGGGAGCGGCGGGGGGGGTGGGGGGAAAGACGGGGGCGCGCCCGACCAAACCGCCCAATTCACCGGAGACCGAAGGCGACCGTACCCGCTAACCGTGCTGTCCTCCGTCCTCTCGCCCCCGGGCCGCCGCGGGCGGGCCGGAGAGGCGCGGAGCCGGCGGCGGGCTCGGCGGGCAGCGCCCGGCGGGGGGCGGCCGGGGCCGGCGGCGGTGGGGCCGGGCGGGGACCCTCACTCCTCCTGGCTGACCTCGGCCGGCGAGCCCAGGCTCTCGGGCGGCTTCTCGGCGTCCCGGGCTCGCTCCTGCTCCGAGAGCTGCTCGCTGCTGGGGATGGAGTTCTTCTTGGGGCGGCCCTTGGGCTTGGTGGGGGACTCCAGGCCGCCCCCCTGCAGCACCTGCGAGGCGGGGAGGGGGCAGAGGAGGGGGACACCCCGGTAAAACCGTGCTGCCGTCAGCCCGGGGCGGGACGAACCTCCCTCTCCCCCGTCCCCCAGAGCAAAGCACCGACCCGCGCCCATCGCCCTCCGCACCCGCGGGGCCGAGCTGCAAAGCCGGGCGGGCTCGGACCGGGGCGGGGGCCCAGGCGACGCTGGCCTTAAAGACCGGGGGCATATATATTATTATTATTATCATTATCATTATTATTTTTTGGCCAGGGCCGGCATGCAGAAGAACGAGCCCGCGGGGCAGCGCTCGGTACCCCGGCGGGGCGCGGACCCGGCGCGGTGCGGCGCGCAGAAGTGTCGGACTCGGGCACTTACTATTTTCTTCCATTTCATGCGCCTGTTCTGGTACCAGGTTTTCACCTGGAGCTGGCTAAGCCCCAGCGATTCGGCCAGGTCTATTCTGCGGGCGAGGGAGAGAGAGAGAGGCGGTGAGCCCCGGCAGCTTTCGTCTCGGCTGGCAGCTTTCCTCCTTTTTCAGGAAAAAATGAGCCCCCGTCCCGTCCCGTCCTGTCCCGCCCCCGGTCCGGAGGGTCCGGCATCACCTACCTGTCGGGCGTGGAGAGGTATTTCTGCTTCTCGAAGCGCTTCTCCAGCCCCATGAGCTGCAGCTCGGTGAAGACGGTGCGGCTCCGGCGCCCCTTCTTGGCCTTGCTGCCCGGCTCCGGGGGGCCCGGCTCCAGCTTGCCGCGGAGGTGCAGCTCCAGCGGGAGATGGGGCGAGGCGGAGCCGCCCTGCAGCCCCGAGCCGGCGGCCAGCAGCGCCGAGCCCAGCCCCGAGCAGCCCAAGGGAGCCAGCGGGAACTTGAACACGGCGGCCGGCTCCGCCTTCAGCACCGCTGCGGGAGAGAGGGGCCGTCAGCGCCGGGCAGCCCCCGGCCCCCGGGGACCCCCGGGGCTGCAGGGTGCCTCGGTTTCCCCCGGGATCCGACCCTGCAAGGAACCCCGGGCCCATCTGCTTTCTCGGCAACGACGAGGCGAGGCGGAGCGGAGCCCCCCGGGGTGCGGGGACCCTCGGGGCAGGGGTCGGGTCCCCCCGCCTCCGCCGTACAGGGTCAGGTTTTACCCTTCAACCGGCAGTTGCTAATTACGGAATGACTTGGGGGGGGGGGGGGTTACGACTGGAAGCGGTTTAAGTCAACCGAAAAGCGTTCCCCTTCAGTGCCACCCAACAGCCGCCGGGCCCGCTGCAGCCGGCTCGGCCCCGGCGGGTGGCGGAGGTCCGGCCACGGTCCCGGCTTTCCCCCCCGAGCGGTTTTCAGGATTTTTTCGACCGGGGAACAAT
This sequence comes from Harpia harpyja, assembly GCF_026419915.1. Classification (NCBI taxonomy): domain Eukaryota; kingdom Metazoa; phylum Chordata; class Aves; order Accipitriformes; family Accipitridae; genus Harpia; species Harpia harpyja. Next base: position 1,244,925 of record NC_068969.1, read on the forward strand.
TTATATCCCTCTCCGTGAACCGCAGCCCCACGATTTTCCCATGAAGACGCGCCCGGGGAGAGGACAGGGAGAGTTTCCAAAGGGAGCGAGCCCACCCCCGAAGATGCTGCTGGGGACACGCTCTCGGCCCAAGCCGCGGCCGCGCAGCCGCCCCGCTACCCGGCGGGCTGGGGTCGCTACCCGGCCCGGCCCGGTTCGGTTCTGTTCGGTTCGGTTCTCCCCGGCCCGGCCCGGCCCCGCCGCCGCCCGGGCCTGGGACCGCGAAGCCGGCGCTGGCCCCTAACCCGGGCAAAATTCGGGGCGCCCGGTGCTCTGCTCCTGCCATGCGGGTCGAGAGGGGCCCCGGTCCTGGCCGCCCTGCCCGACCCGCCGGCACCCACGGGAGCAAGCCCGGTGGCGTGAAAAGGACTTTTGGAGGAGTTTCTGCGGGCTCCCACGCCTCGGCCTAAGCAGAAATTGCGTTGTTGAAGCAAACAGACGCCTTACAGGGCCTGATCCTGTGCCGTGAGAGCTATAAAGAGCCTTTTATCTGGTTCACTATTTCAAATAGTTCTGCCCGTGAACACCTTGAAAATAATACTAATTTCCAGATATTCTGACATATGTTGCTCCCTTGCTATGGAGTTTGAGGCTTTCCTCTTCGAAAAGGAAAACAAGAAATTGGGATCCCCCTATTCCGTTCGTTTCTACGGATAAAGAGCGACGTCTCCGCAGATGAAGACGGCCTGGGAAATGAAAGCTTTCACAATCCCACATTAAATACTGGCGTTTAAAATATATTAAATACTGGCGTTTAAAAAAAAACCCCCAAACTATGTCGTTAATACACTGCTTTTGTCCTAGATACTCTGTCAGACTGGGTAAAGCACGCTGGCTCCCGCTTTAAATAAATATATATAAAAAAATATATATAACAACATATACTCTATATATATATATCGGGTTTCCAGCTAAATCCGTGTCCGCAGAGCACCGTGCCGCCTCTTGCAGCCATACAGATACATAACCCACCGCGTGGGCTCCAGCAATTCACACCTCCTCCAAAACCACGAAAAAAAACCCGATCAACAACAAGGGGCTCCCCGGGAAATTCAATGGCCGTTTTGTGCAAGCGGCGTCCGAGCCGTAAAGCCGCTTTCTTCCTTTTAGGCCCCAAATATTCGCCAGGCTCCAGGCTGGGAGCCTCCCGCGGCACGGCGAGGAGCCGGCGGGGATGCGCAGGGCCGGCAAAGCCCGGCAGCTAGTTTTTAGCCAAAATTCACGAGGTTTTCTTCAAGGGCACCGGCTCTAAAACGGCAAACGCCTCGCCGCCCCGCAGCCCGCTACCCCCCCCCTCCCCGCCCCAAGCCGCGGGAGCCCTCGGGGCTCGGGGCGGCCGCGGCCCCCCCCCCCCCCCCCGGGGACGTACCGAGGTGGTTGTGGTAGGGCCGGGCGGAGAGCAGCGCCTGCACCCCGAACTTGAGCAGCTCCCCGGCCGGCGCGGCCCCTTTGGCGTCCGGGGGGTCGGTGAGGATCTCCTCGATCATGAAGCTGCGGTAGCGGTGCGAGCGGTGGTCGGGGAAGGCTTCGGCCGGGAAGTAGTGCGCGGCCCCCAGCTCCAGCGGGTGCTGCATCCTCGCCGCCGCCCGGGGCGGCGAGGGGAGGAGGAGGAGAGGGGGGCGGTGGGGGGGGGGGGGGAAGCCCCGGCCGCCGGGGCCCGCCGGGCCGCCCTAGCGCAGCCCCCCGGCCGTCGCTGCTGGCAGCCGGGCAGCGGGGAGCCCCGCGGGGGCTCTGCCCATCGCCCCGCCGCCCCCTACCCTGCCCCTACCCCTGCCCCTGCCCCGACGGGCCGGGCCCGGCGCGGCCCCCCCAGCGCGAGTGGCCCGGGACCGCCCCGAGCAGCGCGGCGGGCCGGAGCCGTTACCGCCGCATGCACACACGGGGCGCGGCACCGGGGAACGTCTCTCCGCCCCGGGACGGCGGGCAGCGGCCTATTATACCGCCGGCCCCGGCGGGGCTGTCAGAGCTGCGGGGGAGGGCGCGGGAGGGGCTGCGGAGGAAGGAAGGGGCCGGGGCGGGCGAGTACCTGGAAGCGAGAGGTTACAGCAGAGCATTTGATCCCCTGCCATATAAAGCAAATTAGCCTTTCTGCCCGCCGCGGGAGAGCAGACACCCAAACAAGGGTTGGCCCCCTTCGGAGCGCGGCCCCGGCCCCATCCCCGGGGCTGGCGGGGGAGCCGCGGCTTGCGGGGCGCGGCCCCGGCCGGAGGTGGGGGGGGGGGGAACGGACACGGACGGACGGACTGACACACGGAGCCAGCCCCGGGGACCGCCCCGCCACCTGCCCGGGCCTCCCGCCCCCAAGGGCCGGCTCCCCTCGGGGGGACCAGCCCCGCGGCCCCGGCCGTGGACCCGCACGTCCGTGCCCCCCCCCCACGGCGGGGAAGGGCCGCCGCCCCGCGGCACCGCCAACGGCCCGCAGCCCTCGGGGCAGCCCCGGTGGGGGGTGGCCGGGGGCAGCCAGGGCCCGGAGAGGCCGGCGCAGCCCGAGGGGAGGCGGGGGCCGCCCTGCCGGTCTGGGCTCGGGGCTGCCCGTCGAGGGGGCCCGGCCCGACGGCCTCGGCTCCGGGCTCCCTCCGGGCCTGGGCCACATCGCTGTAACCGACTGAAGGGAGCTGGTCAGGGAACGAAGCAAAACACAGCGCGAAGCGGACCGTTTTCCTTGACTTTTACAGCCTTTTCACGAACATTTCGCTCGGTGCAACGGGGTTCGTTTAATTCCCCTGTAGCCCGTGTCAGGCAAGACAGCAGATAATTAATGAGCGAGCCCTTCTCGTTACTGACGTACTTCGTGCAAGGTTTACGTGCGAGACTCCCAACGGTCGTAATCCCCAGTGGAAAATGTAGGCACCAACGGATTCGAGGGGGCATGATTTTGGCGAAGCCCCGGCAGCCCGGCCGGCGGGGTACCCGAGGCAGGGAGAGCTGACAACGGCCGTGGGAGGGTTTTTGGCTGGGCTCGGCCCCCTCCCCAGGGCGGGACCGGCAGCGGACACGCGGGACCGCGCGTTGGTGATTTCCACGGCAGGTATCCATCCCACGGGCCTCTGCGCCGGAGCTGGCCCACGCAGAGGGACGGGCGTCGGGCTCATCCCCGGGGCAAGGGCAGCTCAGCCTCCGTCTTTATGGTTTTCGGACACCCACCCCCCCCCCAAAAAAAAAAAAAAAAGGCATTTCGGCACGTTTTTTCGGCCGCTGCCGGCTGCCGCGGGGCTGGCGAGGGGATCTGCGGAGAATGCGCGGGGGCGTGCGGAGCCGCCGGCGGGATCTCGCCCGGTCCCGCTCCGTAAGCGGGACGGGACCGCCACGGGGGTCACCCGCGGATGCCTTCCGTGAGCGCAGCCCACGGGGGGACGTGTCCCAGCCGCGGCTTAAGCAGCACTGCGCCGCCGTCGGAGACCGGGGGTCCGGCCCGCTCCCCCCGGGGCTCCCCCGCGCTGTCCCGGCTCCAGCGCTTCTCGCTGGGCTTCGCGCCGCGGTCCCCGCCCCGCAACACGCGTGGGGAGCCCCGCAGCCGGCGCTGCCCGCAAAGCCAGCCAGCAACCTCGCGGGTGGCCTTCGCACCCGGAGGGAGATGCAGAGGTGCCGGCTGCGGGGACCCCCGGGGGATCGGGACACCCGGGCCTGTCTTTATAATTCAACCGTGAAGGAAGGGACGCGTGGACGCGTTTAAGGACCTATCGAGAACTCGAGGCCGAGCTGCTTGCTCTTGCTGGCGTTATTTAAATCCCACTGTCCTGTCGTTTCATCGTACAACTCGACCATTGCATTCGACGCAAACGAGGTGTTTCTTGAATTAATTTATGCTCCGTACTGCCCCTGCCTTCGCAGATAACCTGTTCCGTATGTTTACTGCCACTTGCACGGAGCAGTTCCGCACGGATTTTTCTGTTTTCTCCACGTTTCTTCACTTTAAAATTATGCCCCCTGCTCTGTGAAACAGTGACGAGCTGCAAACCAACTTATTAGCCCTCTCCGGTCCTCCCGCTGCCCCGACCGCTTTTAGAGAGTTGTCATGTCTTCAGGCATCACCCTTAGTGCCTGGACCACCACCGAGTTCGTGAAACACGCCGAAGTAGCGGTCATACTGGGGTGCCAGCGGTGTGTCCCCCCCTCCCCGGTCTCTGCGGACACGGGCGTGGGGCAGCGGCAGGGACCGGCCCCGCTGAGCCCACCGAGATGCTGCGCGGCCACGGGGCCGGACCGGCCGCCCCCGTCCCTGCCCCGCACCTCCCGTTCCCTCCTGGAAATCTCTTGGGCAGCAGCGTCCCTCATGCACACCTGCCCAGCGCTCCGGGGAGCCCTTAGTGAGGTTAACCGGGCCCCAAAAATCAGAACAAAACCCCTCCCAGGTTCCTTACACGCCTTTTTGTCCGCCCATCTTTTGTCCATCTTCTCTATTTAGATCACAAGGTATTTTCATGCCAAGGTACCGATTTCTAGCGGCCGAGGCAAAAGAGGCCTTTGGAGCTATTGTAATAAATAACAAGGAGAATAATTATGAGTAAAGTGAGAAGAATTTGGGCCACATTCAAGAGAGCAGACAAATCCACATCGGATTGTTTAAACAGCCTCACCTCTGAGATTTGCACACTCATAAACAAATAGCGCGCATAACATAAATTACCAACCCCCCCCACACACACCTTGATTATTTTTTCTTCTTTAAAATAAAACAAACCTCATGAATAACTGTAAATATTTACACACGCACACCCATCCCCATCTCTGAGCAGGTTAGGTTCAGTGCAGCGCAGACCTGGTATCATTTCCCAGCATACGGAATTACCTTTGATAATTTAAGGTTTTATGTACCTTGTGAAATATCTGCCCCGAGGCTGCTTATGTGAGCAGCCGCAGCCAGGCAGGCACGGCCGGCCTGAGGATCACGCAACAGAAACCCATCCTGGGAGCAGGCCTACAGCCCCGAAGTTCATTAAAAAAAATAAAATTAACGTTTATGGAAAACGCTCCTATTGTATGATTTTGATGCTGCACTGTAAGAGAGGAAGGACGAACTTCACCATCCGGCTGCACCCCGAGTCAATAATTTAAAATCGTTGCAAAGGAAATCCTATAGCCAAAAGTACATCAGTCAATATTTTTTTTGTTTGTTTAAATTGTGACTCTTTACAGTGCCTGAAATTGTCTAGTTTCCCGTGGTCTTACAGAGCACCTAAACCCGCACTCTTATTTTGCATCACTCTGTCCGGTAGATACAGTCCTGAGCGATTCGCACGACTGCTTTTTTATAAACAGCATCATTTCAGAGTGGAAGTTCTGCAAAATACGTGGGGCTTTAGGGAGGAACTGGGTGAACAAGCTGCAGGCCCCAAATTTTATAGACTTTTTGTCCCAGCTACTAGAAGGCAATAATCTTTCTCTGCAAAAATGCTCCTCATTACTGAGTGGGCTTTTTGGTTTTTTTGCTTGCACCAGGGACAGACTTTATGTAACTGGTAGAAGCATAGACTGTTTCTAGAGTTACCTATTTTACAACAATTTAATACAAACGTACGTAACTAGTTTCAGAAACTATCAATACATCTATGCCATTCAGAGGCTCTTCTAATCTTCATTTTATATAAAAGTGGAACGCATTTTTAAAGGCTCCCTTTGCTTACTCTTACACTTCAGATATCTCGATAGATGACTGTTTTGGCTGGGCAACTCAGAAAAGGATGACAGTTCAACTAGTGAAAATTTTGCTGTGAGGAAGGAAACAAGTTCACACCCAGCGGCTTAAAATTCTTCACGGCGGGTAGGAGTACTTTTGCTTCGCCGATTAATCACCGTTTTGTCGGGAAGAAGAGTTTCGCTGAATTTTGCACGTTACCGGCCCCTCCGTTAAGTCCTCACGACATTCTCCTCACTCGAACAACCGTAACGCGAAAAATAACCAAAACTCATTGCCTCCTGCATCCCTCAGGAAACATCCCGACGGGGAAAACATTTTTACACGAAAAGGCCAGCAGACGATCGCTTGCGAGCCTCGCTGCAGCGATCGCAGCTCCGAGGGCGGAGGGCTGCAGCCGGGGACCGGCGCCCAGCGCCCCTTCCCCTCCCCGAACCGCCGCCGGGCTCCTCGCAAGGGCTCCGAGCTCTCGCATCGAAATCTCCCCGTTCCCAGGACCGGTGCCCGGTCCGCACCCCCGCTCTGCCGGGCCGGGCCGGGCCGGGCCGGGGGGGGGGGCCCGGCGGTGGCCCCCCCCCCCCAGCAGCGCTGGTCCCACAAGCCGCGCACCCCCCGCCCCGCAGCGGTGTTTAGCTAGGTTAATGAAGAAGTGCTTTTGTAGCCAAGCTCTCGATGCATTCTAACCCCAAACACTTCTCTGTTTTTCCAACATGCCCTTAAAAAAAAAAAAAAAAAAAAAGGCTAAAAAAATGCCCCCCCCGCCCCGTGCCTACCGCCGAGGCGAAGCGGCAAGCGGGGGCACCCGGTTCCCGGAGCCCGCCCCGGCCAGGGGGTCCCCGGGCTGTGCGGGGCTCTGCCCGCCGCCGGCCTCCCCGTCCCCAGCTGCAGGAAAGCGGGGGGGACCCTCATGCCATTGCGGGAACATCATCCCCGCGGCCCCTGCCCTTCCCACGGCTGCAGGGTGTCCGAGGAGGGGAATTAAGTCACAGCAATCTCCCACTCGCTCACTTCTCATGGCACTTAATATTCAGGAAATCCACAAAGTGGTACGAAGAGAGTGGAAAACGTGACATCACAGGCTAATTGGGAAGGAGCATTAGGGCTGAGGGAATAGCTCAGTCCTGAGTAATCCATTATGTTTAATGGCCGAGTAAAGCTTCATCAGCATTTAGACGCGTATCCCTCTAAAAATGATTTTCTGCAAACACCTGGCCTCATCAGACAGTTTGACTGTTTAGTTGTCTCCGAGAGTCACGTCTAGAGGATGCAGTTAGGTTTGCATGAGGGCTGCAGGGACCTGCGCCCCAGCCCCTTTATTTCCCTGCCATAGGAGGTACATCACCCGTCCTCCCCGCTACACACGGCTCTCACAAACTAGGTGTCCCCCATTTCTTCCAGAGCTTTACAAGCATAAGGAAACTACACCTAAAACTGCTCTTGTCTGAATACATTTAATTTATATCCAATAGGATAGCCTTCAAAATCAGAAGCTCCCCATACGTGCAATCTCCCTCCCCACCACCAGCACAGGGGACAACACACACCCGAGGGTTACACTCCTCTTCTGTCATGTGCAACCGCGTACCCATCCATTCCACTGTAACACCTTTTCCCTGGCATCCTTTTATTTTGCAGAACACCAGAAGAGCACAAACAGTAAGACACAGACCGTGAAAGCCTCTCTCTCTCCCTTTCTCTTTTTCTTTTTACATATAGGATTTTAAAACTTTATTTATTTATTTATTAGTTTTAATTTTTCCCTAGTTCACAGACAAGGGATGCAATGCTTGGAAATACAAGCCAGTAGCTAGCCACAGACGTGATTAGATTTCAGGCTGGGCAGTATTTCTCGTGACAGCCTCTCCTCTGTGAATTGATTTCTAATTATGAAGAGATCTGTAGGTTCAGAGGCTCCTTCACCAGCACTGCCAAAAGCACGGTGGCTGCAGCCCCTAAAACCAGTGTGTCAGCTAACAGATGAGTGCAATTGTACTTTCCCTTGTTGACAGCATATATAACCATCTTTCTCCACCCAGAGCTGCTATCAAAAAGCCGTGCTATCAAAGGCCTTGGACTCCAGTCAGCGGTCAGCATAAATCCCCCAGTCCAGGATTTCACATCAAAACTGACCTCACACAGCACGGCTACAACTGGAGTTACGGATACAGAGCTGTGCGTGTGAAACTGCAGGTAACACATGTGTTTTGCAAATGACAGTTAGAAGATATCTGAAAGCGTAAGTTAACCATAGGTGCATTAGTTCATAAAATAATTACACTCCACCTGAAACAGCACCTATGGCTGCACTACCCATTTCTAGATGATAAACGAGTTTCAGACAGAAAACAACAAATTGTCCTTATCGCTCTTGTATTAGTTGAAATTCAAGCAACCCCTGCATCTGCTGCAAAATTAAGGATGCCCTTAATGATATCACATTAGCCCCTGTGCTGTAAACACTTCAGTGTGTGTGCTTAGGTTATTCACCGTGTGCGCCGTCGACTGACTGGAATAGGACTGTTTATAGTTCATAAAATTAAGTTAATGACTACATCTGTGCAGAGCTGGAGCCTTCAGTTTTTAAAAGTGAAGTGAAGAAACAGAATAAAATCCCTACATTCTTCGGTTTTACGGTTAGCCTCCAGTCAGTTTTGGTTCCTAGTTCTTGAGTACTACGTCAGATCTGGATGGTTTGGGTTTATAGATCAGCAGGGAGATGTTTAAGTCATTTAACACAATAATGGCTAATTGAAACATTTTATTTAAAAAATAACAAGATGTTTTATACATATTAAAATCATATTAAAGCTGACTTCCCAGTCTCTCACAGGCACCGCTACAGCCAGTCAAAACCCCCTAAGTTAGAGAGCCCATTACATAAAATAGCTTTCGTTAAATGCCAAACAGTATAAAACAATTAAGTGATTAAGGGTTCCTTTCTGTTAGTTTATTTCTTAAACACACTGTTGATTTGTATGTTACCTTGTTTTAAAACACAGGTACAAAAAACATTAAAGTGCCCCTACAACAGCGATTAGGAACAGAATCTCTTCTCATTCCTATAGAAATTAATGGCCCTGGCACAGGAGAAGGGTCTGCAGCCTAAGCTCACCAAAAAGAAAATCACACCAATAAAAAATGCTTAAGAAAAATGTTCTAAAAATGAACAACCAGGTGTCTGAAATCTCCTAAATGGCTTCTATTTTTAGAAGTTTCCCTTTGCAATGCAGACTGCTGCAGATATTCCACCTGACAGGCCAACTGATCTGGTGCGGCTGAAACCTGCCATCATGGAAACATCAACTCCTATGGACTGAGGCAAATCAGGCAAGCATTACCTGCTGTGAGGAGCATTAATAACAGAAAGCAATTAAAGATACATGGGTTCCCAGACATCAGACACTCAGAAACTGAGTATGATTTACCACCGCAGGCTAGAATTTTTTTTTTTTTTTTAATAAAATTGTGCCATGTGGATTAGGAATTCTGTATGCTGTTGACGTTCCTAAGTCTTTATCTGTTTTAAGCTTGGCTGAGATTCAATGGATTCTTAAAAACCTGTTGGAAGAGTCTTGGTCATAAATCAGTAGATGAGGTTAAAATATTTAACAGAGGTACTTGTGCTCAGTGTGAGGGACGCAGGCAGCCAGGCAGGGGCTTGCTCTCCTCGCCTGCATCTGCACGGAGAGCCCTGGCCCATGACAAAACCTGGGTGCCCTGTGCTGACGTGCTAAATTTAACCCAACTGAGAACAAGGTTTGGTCCTGAACCAGCTGACATTGGTGGCAGTTGTGTCCCCGGTTCAATGGGAGCAGGATCTGGGTTTAAGGGAACTTGATTTTCATGAGAGGTGGCGGGTGGCCAGCGGCACCGGTTTGCAGGTGTCTGCACGTGGGCTCATGGCGCGGTTTTCATGCCATTTCCTACTGCCGGGAGATCCTTAACTTCCAGGAGGACAAGCGTCCCAGCCAAAATCCCCCCCTGATGCTGTAAGCCAACCCGCGTGAAGATTCTGTGCATCCTCTGTATAACTCCCCAGGGCAGGGCTTTGCTTAGTGTATCCTACTTCAAAACCAACCCAGGTCACAGAGGACTGCAAGTGAAATCAAGACTAATTTTCTCCCTGTTAACTTCAGTGCTCGTCCCCCCAGCTCTGCCCACTCCAGCTTAGATCCTGCACCCTGCAGCGACCGTCCCCGGCTCACATTGCCGGCTGTCTGTGGACACTGACAAACTCACTACATTGCGATGCTTACACCTGTGGAAAATCCATCCCGTAGATTCACTTAGGTTGGGATGGAAGAGGGAAAGGCTAAATTTTTCTACACTTGTCAGCTTCCTCCTCCTGTGTCCCACTTCAGTTGGGGATAGCGTGTCTTTCTTACTACTGTTCACGGGGCCAGTCTAATTTAGAATGAAATAGGGAATTAGGAAGGTCATGTTTCAATGAAATGCTTTAAAAGAAACAATGTTAATAGAGGTCAATCTGGACACAGAAAATTCCCCTTGAAGGTGTGAGATTTTGAGAAATTAATTCCTTCATCATTCATACAAAGGGAACTCGCTGTACTAGCTTAATTACTCTCAGGGTACACCCTGGGCCCATATACTACCACCCTGAAAGTTATAATGAACGTAGAACACTGCAGTAACAGATTTCCTCTCCTTTCTAAGAGATGATTAACGAGAGTTATAGGGCTTTCTAAAATTAGCCTTGAGAAAGACCAATGCTCTTGTAACGCTAAAGAAAGCGCAATGGTTTCTGATTTCCAGTCTGACCCTACAGGCCTTTCTCAGGCAAAATTTGGACCGTGCTTTAGGTCTTTTATTCTCCTTGCACTAGTGGACCGGCATTCTCAGAAGGACTTAAGGCCCCTGATGCTGCAGCGGGTATTTTGAATTCTACGTGGGAAAATCTTGCTCGCACCGAAGTCACAAGAAGGAGATTTGCTATCCACTTCAGGCGAAACGAGAACCGATTTTTACGTTGCCTACCCTGCAATTCTTACATCTGATAGGACAAATTTCTATTTACTGTGTCCAGAACTAAATTTCAAACCCATATGTGGCCATGACTGCTTAAGAAGTTTAACCAATTTTGCTTTCCATACACGTATTATGACACTTGCACGTTTTTGGACTCCAAGGCGGAATTCCAAGAACCCACTGACAGTTACCTGTCGGAACCACACACGGATCGACTTCACGCGGCTCTGCGCCCTTCTTGCCTTCCCCAACAGCTCTTCCCCACGGATTTTCTTCAGGCTCTCTCCCGCCTTAGAGCCAGCACCCCACGCACACCTCGGCACGGCTGAGCCTCCTCTGCTTCCTCGGAAACCTGCTCGGGGCGAACCGAAAGCCGGGACGGCTCCCGGAGCAGAGGCGAGGGAAGGCAGGGCGGCAGCGGCGGCAGGGGGACCCTCGGCGGGGAACCCTCGGCGGGGGAACCCTCAGCGGGGAACCCTCGGCGGGGGAACCCTCGACGGCGAACCCTTGGCTGGGAACCCTCGGCGGGGAACCCTCGGCGCCGAACCCTCGGTGGGGAACCCTCGGCAGGGAACCCTCGGCTGGGGAACCCTCGGCGCCGAACCCTCGGCGGCGAACCCTCGGCAGGGAACCCTCGGTGGCGAACCCTCGGCGGGGGAACCCTCGGCAGGGAACCCTCGGCGGGGAACCCTCGGCGGCGAACCCTCGGCTGGGAACCCTCGGCGGGGAACCCTCGGCGGGGAACCCTCGGCTGGGAACCCTCGGCGGGGAACCCTCGGTGGCGAACCCTCGGCGGGGAACCCTCGGCTGGGGAACCCTCGGCGGGGGGACCCTCGGCGGCGAACCCTCGGCGGCGAACCCTCGGCAGGGGAACCCTCGGCGGGGAACCCTCGGTGGGGGAACCCTCGGCAGGGAACCCTCGGCGGGGAACCCTCGGCGGCGAACCCTCGGCAGGGAACCCTCGGTGGGGGAACCCTCGGCGGCAGCCCGGGCCGCGGGTGCCCTCTGCCGGCACCGGGGACCGGCGGCTCCCCGCCTCGCTGCCGGTGGGGCCGATGCCGCCGCTCGCCGGAGGCTTCGAGTGCCCTGGGCTAGAGGTTTGTCCATCGAGGCTGGGGGGGGGGTCCCTGCTCCCGCCGCCCCAGCAGCCAGGGAAAGGGGCAGCTGGAGAGATGTTTGGGGTTTTTTCATGTTAAATATAAGGTAGGAACAATTCTCAGCCGGCAATTAAAACGTCCGAAAAAGGAAAGTGTAGAATAGAAGGGCTATCAGTACAGAGGAAAAGAGAAAGGGGGAATAGCTTAGCCTTTAATTACTAAATATTAGCCTGCGTAAGGAGGGGGGGGGGAATTCACAGAAGAGTGAACTTAAAGCAGCACCATGTTGCCAGTAAGGCAACCACAGAAATGCCAGCGGGCGATGGTCAGGCCCTGAAGCCACACAGCGGGGCAGTGGTAAGTGAGAACTGACCTTTTTGTCCCCCTTTCTACAGCTGTTCTTACAGATGTGGTACACTTCTCACCGAGAGCCAGATCAGCCTAAAGCCTCCCAACGTTCTGGCGCTTGTACTTACGCAATAGCGCTGAACACCAAAGTCAACAGGAAAAAAGTGCAAACACTTTTATATTAAAGACAGCTTCAGCAGTACAACACTATTAATGCAAATCTTTTCAGTAGTTTTAATAAGCGAATTAGGCCCTTGGCTTACTCAGGGAAATCAGCTGCAGATCATGTTTATTCCCTTCACGTCCCAAATAAAGTTCCAGCAAAAGACCTTCTTTCCTTTTTTTTAATTAAGTTGTTAGTATCACAAGATTTTGGTTCAAAAAGGGAAAGCTCTACCTAACATATTTCAGTGAATGGCAACATGAAGACACAAAAGCTGCGATTTTAGCAATGACAGTAAACAATAAGAATAGTTGTTTCTGAGAAGTTTCTGTATGTAACTGGCAATACCAATCCATCTGCACATCCAACAGTTCAGACATTGGCTCTTGCAGATCATCAACAGCCTTTGCAAAACAGCGTGTAAGTACCCCCACAGCCCTGCTCAGCAACGAACCTCCTGCTTGGCTTCACAGACCTCGGTGTACTCTGGGGCTGAGAGCTGATGTTGCAGCCGTGCAGAAAACAGGACGCAGAGGAGTACGTGGGAGCAACTCCTCAAACCCACGCCAGACCCTGCTTCTGCTCCCTCTTTCTTACATGAGAACCACACATCACCTCACCTCTGTGAAGCTCCAGATTACATTACCACCGCACTCCTTTCCAGTTCCGCTGCCCCCATCAACCGTGACAAGTAATTTTGGTCCTCCTAACTCCTACCGAAATCTTCTGCCTCAGAAGGCTCTGAGACCTCTGTATAACAGGCATTCCCAGGGAGATCACATTTTTTTAACTGAGATAGCAGTTTTCAAAGTCTTTTGTTATTTTGAAGCTCCTACATGAACCTCCTTTATTCTAAATATATATTTATATATTGCTGATATTCTATTTGATTACAAGGGAGGAAGCTGGTCAGTCACCACTGGGATTGCGCCCAATGACTTTGAAAGCTCTCCCACCTCACCCTGTGACTGAGCGCTGCCTTCCAGCACAGACATAGAGCTGCAGATAAACGGCAAAGACAAAGGACAACCTTATGTCTTTTAATGATTTCTATTTGCCACCCTGCCTATGGAAGAGCAACAGCTCAGCGGTGAAAGAGAAGTTCACTTTTCAACACCTTGCAGCAACAGACCACCGCATGAATGTCAACTGCACCGCACTCGGAGCTGCTTCATACTGAGCTTCTAAGCACAAACCAAACCCAAGAGTGATCAAGAGCTACGTTCTGTAGAACTGAATTATCCTACAGCCCTTTTCGGATCTTTTAAGCTATGTCCAAATTTCTCTGGTCTTCTTTCAGCATGCTTGCTGCTGATGCTCTGCTGAGGGATCAGACTAGTAACTCACGAGTGGAAAGTCAGGATTAGCTTTTCTCTCTGGAGGACTTCTTGAATGACTGGCTTTTGAGTCTTAAATGATAGCAATCCTCTAACAAGTTATGGAAGAGCCTTTGAGTTTGACATTTTTATAAACACCAACCTTTTTATCCTTGATGTTTGTTGTTTAAGGAAATCCCTTCTAGTTCTTACGCATGTACAACATATAAAACAATTGAATTAATACCATATGAGGGTAGACGGGTGAAAAATGTTATAGCTAAAATAGTTCAGAAAAACTGTACAGCTGAGGTTTAAGATTGCCTATAGTGACTTTGTATTTTGTTTAGACATTGGTGTTAATACTTCATATAGATTATGTGCAGTACAGATTACAACAGTATGTGCTGTGTGTTGTATAATTTATGAACTATTAAACTTGATTCTTATGTTTTGGGGTTGTAAGTTATAACTAAACAGAATCTAAAACACCAGCAAATGAAGATCTTTTTTTTTCTTCTTTTTTTTTTTTTCTGGATTAAACTGTTTTGTGGGGCAAGGGGGAGATGGACCCAAAGCCAAATACTTGTACACTCACCTTCAGCAAGCTGAGAGCTCAAGCTTTATAAATTTAAATACCTTTTATGTTCTGCACATGTATAAACTATACTGGTGGAGTTCCAAAACAGGGATCATCTGGCTGGTTTTGTGCTGTATGGGAGAGGAAGACCTCAGCAACTGAGGAAGGCAGTGGGGAAACACTTTGGCTTCCTCTGAACTACAGGGATTCCAGAGGAAGGACTAATGGTTGTATGACACTGAGTAACGTCAGTCCATAAAATCCACAGGTAGCCCAGCAGTGTCGACTGCAAGCCTGCACTGCCCTCAAAAATGGAGTTGCAGCTTCTTGACTGTTTTTTTTTAATTACCTAGCTCAATTAGACACCAATATACTTGTGACAGCACAGAGCTCAGGGCAGGCCTATGCTTAATGCTTATCCTGCTCCTCTCCCAGATTTACAGTCCGTGCTGAACTCCATGCTGTTGCAGGTAAATACAGCGACGGCAACTGTACCTGTGCTGCGAGTTCAAAGCCCCTTTGCCGGGTCTGTGTAAGTAGTGGGCAGTGTGTGAGTGAACACTAGCAGTGGCAGATGGGAAGAATATAAGTAAATAGCTGTGCAAGTAATTAGGGGAGGGAAGAAGGGATTTATTAACTATTAACAAAGATTAACCTACTAATGCTCGTTTTCCTTGATTCTCTATGTAGTCAATGGAGATGCTCATGTGCAACCTGTAATTCAAATACCTGTTACTCAAATATTGTCTTTTGCGAATACTGGGCTGTCTCTCTCCCTTAGTGGCAACAGCCTTTTGTGATAAGCAGGTCCTAGTCAGAGATGCTACGGTACAATTAGGTTTAGAAACAGACTTTTACTCACAGGCAGCTGAAGAGTCGTATTTGTCAAGAGAAAAGGTCTTGTGATTCCCTCATCTCAGTTCTCATATGTAACTACTACCTGATGCTAGGCTGCCCCAGACCAAGTTTTGCAGGGAAACACCTGCAACTATGTTAGTTTATGGCCAGTATAACCAGAACCTTGCTGTTGGTCACCGCTTTGCAACAAAGAGCGCCAGAACAGCTGGCTGAGGGTCCCCACTGGAGATGTTCAAATGATACTGGAAAGCTGCATTGTTTTACTTAGACTCTCAAGAACAAGTGATATTTTGCACTCCCATGCCTGGAGTTTACACAGCAGCATTTAAACAAACAGCTTTACGGGGGAGGAAGGAGGAACCCAAATAAAGAGCAAACCTGGAAATCCTGAAGACCTAACAGAAGGTGAGACTGCCGCCCTCCGGGTATGTTGGCAATGGTGGTGAACACACTCCTCCTCCAGCTGCAGGCAGCTGCTGAGGTAGCCAGCCACTACCTTCTCCCTTGCTTACAGCTCTGTCATCTGTCGTCAGGGCTCAGAAAAAAACCACGTCTTGGCCAGATCAGTCCCTTATTCCTCATAGGTACTCAGCATCTGGGGCTCTATCCAGCAGCTGAATCACCATAAGGACTTTTGCAAATTACACTTTTCAATAAATTCTATTTTACTTTGACACGTTTTATTGTTTACAAGGTTTACTTGGGAGATGAAACAAAAGTTAATTACATCAACCGATACGTCAAGAAAATGGATTGATTTGATATCCCCTCCAGATGGGCTTCCTTTGCGTGGCAGTACGCATACCACATCTTAAAGAAAGGAGACAGGATACGTTAGGAAGGCACATTTGAGCCATCAGACTGACACTTCTTTATTACGGTGTATTTATTTTTTATCATGTGCTTTGACAGAAGTCTCATAAAGTGTTATGCTCCTTCTGTAGGGTCAAAGTCTTGTGACCTTCCATGATTTTAGAGAGAAGGAACATAATTTTAGAGGGCAAGTTTATTATTTCTGTAAACAGTCTGTTTCTCATGCCAAGAGAACAGTTTTTCTGTATGTACTTAGATGACAGCTCAACTTTACTGGCTCACTTTCCTGACCACGTCTTGCCTGCCAAATGTTTTTGATCATAGTCTGGCAAACAAGACAATATTAATAGTAGAGCTGAGCAAATAATCTCCAGAAAACTGCTGATTTTTTGAAACCTCTTTTTATTGTTTCCATAATATCCCTGAATCAAATGCAGTTTCCTTGAGTTCAATTACAATTTTAAAGAACTCGTTTTTTTATTAAAACCAAAATAACTCAACTCTGTGGAATCAGAAAAGCCACTTGCAAAACAGCTAGTTGTGACAAAGCAGGTCCATCACATTGTGTTGCCTACATCTCTGAAGAATCAAGTGTCCGTGCCGTTCCAGCATGAAGGCATATGCTTGTCAGTTTAAACTCTGAACAGGCAGCTTCCAAACCTGTTTTTACTGGCACAAATGTTCATGGATGGTAGACAAGATCACAGCCAAAACAAATTTGTTTTAAAATCCGAATAGTCCACTTTTGCAATATATACCGATTTCTGATAAACGCACTGAATTAACTTATCTTCCCTTCAAATGGTGAAGGTGTATTTCAAATACACCTTTCTGAACATCCTGCATTCATGCATGACCTAATGCTCTGTTAATGAGGTTATCATACAACGTATGCTCCAAGTCTTTGCTCTCCGACAGTCCATAAAAACTCTTGCAGCACCCTGCAGATGCTGTGAGCTTGATGAAAACTGACCCCTTACCTAAAGGTTTTCGATGGTTTTTTTGAGTGGCACAGAGCTCATAAAATCCCTCCGTGTTGCCCCACTATTATGTCAAGAAAGGCAGAATTACAGTAGGTACATTTGACTGTTATTTGTAGAACAGCCTTCTGGAACACAAGACAAGCTGTAAGATACGATGACAGTAGTGATGGCACTGAGCTAGACCATGTCATGTTTTACTCCTGTTCCTGTAGAGTGAACAACGTAAGACGGATGAAGACTCTGGCTCACTACCCCCTCCACAAACATTCAGTTTCCTTTTCTAGGGATGGGTTTATTCAGGGACTTGGATGGGCCTTAATGAAAATCCTAACTAAACATATCATGCAAATTACCAGGCAGCTGTAGCTGTAATGACCCTGCTTCTTAGACAATTTGCGATACAGTGCTTTAGCAATATTTCCGTACCTACCAAGAGCTGCCCCCTTCCCTCTGGACACCCAGCTGCTGGCATACCAATAAATTCCTATGAATACCTGCAATTCTCTTTGACAACGACTAACTCATCCTGAGGTCTCTTTGGGTTTTGTTCAGTGACTTAACCATCAGAAACCACAAGACTTCATTTCTGCAGCTCAGTCTTCCTGATCCACATTTTTTGCCTTCTTCCTACAGCAGTCTTGTGGCACGTTCTGTTTTGGCAGCCAAAAGATTCACACTCACTCACTGCCTGACTCTGCTCCTTGGTCATTCCAGATGTTTTGTTAAAAAGTCATTCATACCTCTTTGTCCTTGTTCTTTCTTTCCCAACCAAACCCCCAAAACCCCCAAACCCAAATGAACTGCTTCAATCCCTCCTCTTTCAGCATCTCCCTCAGGAAGCAGCCATTCCATTGTGCCAACATGTTCTCATTTGATAGAAACAGAACTATTATTTAGTTAATAATTGTTTCTAATCTGAGATATAGATAACACCCATTCTGGCAGCAAATTAGCTGCTTTAATGCACACAGTGGGTCTTAGCAGCTGTTGATTTTAAGAAACAGATCAAATTTTGTACAGATATGATTCCGAATTTTCACTGGGCATCACAGAGGATCTGGCACTTATTACCTCTAGGTCAGAAAAACAAATCCAACCTAATGTAGAAGTCACTGAAAATCCCCTTCAACTGACAACTTATGATGTGGGTAAAAAAAAAAAAAAAAGCTGTAGACTGATAAGCTTTAACCATCAAAAAAATTACCACTAGAATTATGATCAGAATGAACTATATTTCACTTGAGATATTTCTTACTAATGCTCAAGGCAGACTGGTAAGGGTGTATGGTTTAAATTAGCTCTGTGCAAACTTACAGCTGCTATGTTATCCTATTAAAATTTATTTTTCTCCATTGTGGCTCATATTAATTTTCAGCTATAGAACTGCATGTAACTTCAACCATTATAGGCTTCATAAAATGAAAAATATGTAAGCATTTGTTTTAGAAAGTAAAATGGCACACACAGATGAATGATGAAAGCAGATTACTGAAATAAATGCAGCAGGTTACACCTTCAACTACTGCAAAGTTATTTCTTTAACATCTTTCTGGAAGGAGAACACAAACCACACGAGAGGGGAGAAGAAGGTCTCAAAGTCCCTGTATTCCCTACCCTGATCTGGGAAAGAATTCACCATCGTCAAAGCTGTAGACTTTGGCTATCAAATTTCTTAATCATTATTTTCAAGTACAACCAGTCAAAGCCCGAGACACTCAGACCTTTCTCCACTCATCTACCTGTGCTGTTGTAAAATAGGGAGTGATAATCAGCTCTCTGCTGAGGTATAGTTATTATTAAAAAAATTCCTTTAGTGAAAATTGTGGGTAAGGTAAACTACAGAAATATCTACCCTTTTGTGACAACAAACTTACTTTGAACAATTTCTCACTTGACTTACCACGCTACCACAACTAGAAAGGCCAAAGCACGGTTTTAAGGTCTCGAAGCTAACAAATGTAAAGCACATAAAACCCCAAAAGACGAGTAGAAGGAAATTAAATACAAAATCCCAGAAAAAAAAGACAATTTAAAAAAAAAGCAGTGAGAATAAGAAACCTCTACAGAATAGGGAGAAGGCTGGTAACATGGCAGAGAAACACTCGCACCTTTTTAGAAGAAATCAAATTAACACAAAACCAAATTAAAGGACATGAAATGGGCATGACAGGAAGCAGAATTATATCTGCTGCGCTTGTCCTGCTCTGAAACGAAACCCAGTTTGCATTAAGGAGTTTCCATCCTCATGCTGTTGTGTGCCAGAGGACAGGAGGGTTGAGTGGGAGGAGGTGTCACCAACACAGTGCCCAGGCAAAATGTCTTGGAAAACCTGTGGCAGTAGGCATCACTCGTCTTTTCCTAGAAAAGGTGAATGATTTCCAACAAAACACTCAGTATCTAGAAGATCCACCGGCTCTAGTGAATCTGCATACAATCTTGCTTGTACTTGGGATCCGCTCTCCAAACTCCCAACAATGGCATTACCGCATTCCACTGAGGACTTTTCTAACCCCAGAAGCAGCCTCTCCAGCTATTTTCTCTTGCTATTGGAATTGTTTTGTTACATCTGCTGATAATCCTTCATAGTCTTTTGTTCCCTTCCCATTGCACTGATGTTCACTGCAGACAAGACAGATATTGTACAATGCGTGATGTGTCTGCATAAACAGTGCAAATGAAAGGCTTGTAGTGAAAACTGAAATCATCTTTGTAAAGGCTGTGTTTAGACTGGAAAAGAACACTGCTATCCCCAGTGAGCAAGTGGGAAGTCAGAAAACAAAAAGAGGAATAAAGCGTTTAAATCCAGTGCTTGTGCAAGAGAGGTAAGGACCATGAACAATTTGGATGCAGAAATGAAGGTAAAAGGTTAAAGGTAAACATTCCATATTCTTTACAATACCTTACTTTACAGATTATCCCCATACAGTTATTCTTCAGCTAGCTGCTAGCTTTGAATTGGAAAGTGCTCAGAACACCTTGCTGAAAAGCACACTTTAAGTTGGCCTAACATCATGTGGCAAAATACCACCACGTTGAATAAGCGGGATTTCCAAGCTACGCAGCAACTACCGAAATGAAGTGCAGGAACTTTGGAGATAAAACCGATCTTGCCCCCACAGCAACCCAAGGAATATAGAAAAGGGGCAGAACTTTAATAAAGAAAATAAGTGTTTTACAGAGTTGGAAAAAGAACAGATGCATCATGTTAATTTGCCACAAGGTGGCATGTGCTGATCTAAAATAAGTTCCAGTCAGGTAAGATTTGTAAGATCTAAACAGCAAAACTCAGATCTGTGGTAGGCAGGTTCAGCCTCACTGGAGTTACTCCATTTGCATCAGGTTCAAACTCGGCCCTACACTATTAGAGAATCTCGTTGTGTTCCTAGGATTATCACCAAACTTGAATTCACACTTCTTCCTGGAAGAGAAAAAGCTTCCTTTTCCCCGTTTCACCCCTTGTATTCTATACAATTGCTCTGACTAAGCATAAATAACCTTCTCCTGGCTGCATCTGGGAGCCTCATGCTCACTCTCACTGAGTTTTCTCCTGGTTTTGGTTCATTCTCTGAACGACAAAATGTATCTTTCAAAATATGACATTTCTGAGCATCTCTGCAACATAGATTTCTCTGCGCCACTGTCCTGAGGGGCCCTTCAGGGTTCAGCCTGCCAAAATGAGTGGCGATAGAGGCAGGCTTGCCCCCTCCACTGTGCCTTCCCCTCCACACCACTGTACTGGAACAAGTGTTTGTGCAGCTGCACCATGAGCTGGACCAAGGACACGGTGTGGTGAAAACCTAATCTTTTTCCTTATTTCAGACAGAAAGGAACAAAGCCAGCGTTTATTTCAAAAAGTGCGGTATGCCTCTGTGGTTGTATCTTTACAACAAGACAAAGAAAACTTTATGCTTTCTTCTATGAATTTTATGAACTTTATAAATTCTTTCTGAAGCACACAGGAAGTTTGTTTATTCATGTAATTATATAATGACAAAATTTGGGAACAGATATCACATGGCGTGTTCACAGCCGTGCTCAGCATTCCAGCTCTGGGCCAGCAAAACCCTAAACACATGAGAACTATAATTGATGGCAAAGGCACAAATCACACTCAGCAGGATTGAACACTAAATGTGTGTCCTGTAGTTAATTTAAAAAAATGGAACTTGTAAACTTCAGCAACAGTTTCTGACAGATAGATATGGGAAGGGAAACCACATTGGAGTCTTTTAAAGGGAGACAGAGGTAAGAGTCACACAGCCATTTTTTTGCTTGTTTAGAAATCAGTTATTATAGGAAATGCAGTATGCTATTGCTGTCAAAAAACGAGACATGTTTAAGACACTTCAGTACTAATAGGACTGACACATTTTAAGAAGCAAGCTCTGTGTCTCCTACGCTGACAGATCCTTTAGCTTAGTAGAAAGGAGCGACAGGGATCTCTTCAGCATTTCCACTAAGTTCCCAAATCTGTTTTTATCTTTAAAAAACGTAAGTTAACACTTACATAAGTAAACACTGCTGGGGTTTATGTAATTTATATACTAGAGGCACTAATTCTACAAGCTAACGTACTAATGTGGCTAATGAGACAGACAGATAATACTGACAAAAATCTGCACGTATCTTGAAAACCACAACTTAACTTCACAAGTGTGTTAAAAGGACACTCGCTCCAAAACCATCCTTATTACCCAGCAGACATATGTTTCAGCCTAGCACACTAATGCACCACACAGGTTTACAGCTCTTACTCCTGCGTATTCAACTGTGTATTCAACTCCAGTATTAAAATAAACCATTACAAACCTATTCTGCTCAGCGTCCAAGACGCAAGTACCTTTTATGCCTGTTAAAAAATGCTAAAAACCTTTTAAGTAAGCCTCGCAAAACCCTAACCCATGTCTGTTTTGCATCTCTTCACCGCTGACACTAAACCCCTTAATGAGTAAGATACAACACAACATACAGAGCAGTTAGCTGGAGCAGAGGCCTTTCAGGGTGTAAATGTTAGAACTGTCCATCAGCTGCAGGCGTAATTTACCTGAAAGGGAAGAAACTGTCTTTTGAAAATTTTCAATTAAGTCTCCAAACTTCAACCCCTCGAGAGGATCAACGGCTCACGATGATGCTAAAAACATTAAACCGTGTCAGTAAATTTATTCACTATTGTTTTCTGTAGTTCTCCCTGTGCGGCAGCTACGAGAGACCCAGGGCCGGGCGGGGGCGGCTGCGGGGGGCGCCGACCCCTTACGCATCTCCGATTCGGAAGAAAACGAGCGACCTTTGATAACGCGGGCGTCCCGCCGCAGCTTTCGGGAGGCAGCCAAGTTCTCCCTCAGGCATCTCTCCTCAGCGAGAGGAGGCGTGCGCTCGCCCCGCCCGGCTTCGTGCCACGCCGCCTGGCCCCACAGCGCCTCTGAAGCCGAGCCCAGGACGCGGCAGCCCGGGCAAGCGCAAGGCGAGCCGGGCCGGCGGGAACCAGGCCAGCTGGGGAAGCCCCGGCCGAGCCGCCGCCCTCCCCTCAGCCCGCCGCCGCCCTCCCCTCAGCCCGCCGCCGGCCCTCCCCTCAGCCCGCTCCCCTCACAGCGGCGCATGCGCCCGCCGCCAGCACCGCCTTTCCCCACGCCGGCCGGCGGAGCGGCGGCCTGACGCGGCGGGAGCCAGGTGGGTCCGGCGCCCTCTCCGCGCCCCTGCTCGCAGCGGCGGCCGCCGCCCGCGGGGAGCGCCGCCCCGCTCGCCCCCTTCTCCTCCGGCCCGTTAGGGTCGCCCCGCTCCCGCCGTTCCCCCCGGGGCCCGCCCCCGTCGCCATGGCAGCGCCGCACGCCCGGCGGCGGCCTGGGGCTGCGCGGCCGCTCCGCGGGGCAGCGGCCATTTCACGCCCCCGGCGGCCCGAGGGCTCCTGCCCCCGGGGAGACGCGGCTGCTCGGGCGCTCCCTCGGCCACAAGGCCTCGCCCGCGGGGGTGGGGGCGAGCGGCGGCCCCGGCCGCGGGGGGCTGCCTCATCCCGCCCTGGCCGCCCCCCGGCTGAGGTAAGCGAGTACAGTGTGCTCGGCACGGACTAAACCGACTTAAAGCACGCTTCCTTAGCGAGTTGAGTTTAGGTTGTCCCGGAGTTCCACGTTCGCTGCCTCAGTGACATCCAGAGTAGAGGCCCTCCTTTAAGAAATTAACACCCACAGACGCCCCCTCTCTGCCCCCCAGGCTCCCCGGCCTTCCGAGGGGTGGGAGCTGCCCTGCTCCCTCCGGGGTGACTTGCCCGGCACTAACAGTTTTCAGAGGAACGACCTGTAACTGCTGGAGGTAGGACTGTTAAGATAATTCAGCCCTTCCTGACAGCGTTTGCTAAATAATACTGCGGGATTTAACCTTCGCCAAGACGAAAGTCAGTCGTAAACGCAGGGGAGTGCGGCTTCTGTAGGTGATAGCGGCGATGGAAAGCGGCTTCCCCCTTTGCAGCAGTATTTTCATGTTTTGTAGCAGTACCCTACCTCTAATCATCACTTACTAAGTCACCTTCAAAAAATGCAGCTCAGTCAGACCCCTTTGGAGTTGAAAAGGCAGACATGCCTATGGCATATTCTTCAGTCCAAACACACGATAGTAATTTTTAGATGTAGCTATTACTGCTTTTGCCAACAGACTGCAACTATACTCTTCAGTAGATAAACTGAGGAAAGATTACCTGATACGTTAGTAATCTAGACTTAAGTGTTTTCTCTTTACACAGCTCACTTGCTTTTCTGTTCTTAGAAAGAGCCATGTTTTCAGGAGGCCTGCACCTTAATTAGTAAAACTGAGCACCACATCTGTGGAGTAATTAATCCCAAAAGAATATGTACAAAATAAATTTAAGTATTTGCAATTATGTATTGCTTGAAAGCATTTTTCCATCTCTTATTTTCATGAGTATTTTGTGTGAAACATACATGGACCCACATGCGTAAGACAAGAAAGACTAAGTAGGTTAGGGAGACAGCCTTCAGGGCCAGATGCTGCAAAAATACCACCTCAGAGATATAATTAGCAAT
Source organism: Harpia harpyja (assembly GCF_026419915.1). Taxonomy (NCBI): domain Eukaryota; kingdom Metazoa; phylum Chordata; class Aves; order Accipitriformes; family Accipitridae; genus Harpia; species Harpia harpyja. The sequence goes on from NC_068969.1 coordinate 1,268,774, forward strand.
GTAATCCTCTTGTGATTGCTTGGGCGGCAGCATAAACCAATCTGAATAGTGTTTCTTCCACGTGTTTGAGTAGATATTTTACTTCATCATAAAGCCAATGATACCATTATGAGTATTTTTTTATAACAGTAGTAAAATTACAAATGAGAGGAGTAATGGGTAGAAATTGTGAAATCTGACATGGATGAAGCTAGTTGCTGGGAAGGGATATGCTACAGATAACATAAAAAGGATTGCAAGTGCTCAGATAAGGTGCAAGATTGCTTGTGTCTTTTAGTACTAGCTGGCAAATATATTCCCAGTTTCTGGCAATATATTCCCACTTTTCTCAAGGGCGAGTATAGTTTGCTGGCTTACTTAAATTTTTCTTCCTGATAGTATATAATTCAGAATTCAAGACATACATGTTTAAAGAGGCTTAGTTCAACTAGGCAAGGTGAGTTTCTCATTTACTTCACCGGGTGACTCAGAAGAGTCCCTGGTTGGGTATTTTTCTGCCATGCTGCAGAGGCTGCTCAGCTAATGGCTACCCAGAACTGGATGGCTGTTGCTGACTGCTGGCCTCAAAGCGCTCAGCCAGTTCACCTGTACAGGGTGATTAATACCTGTAACTCCTTAAAACAAGTACATTTAAAAATGAACTCAGTTCTTTCCTGTTACCAGCACGTACAGTTAAAGACCACCTGCCTAGTTTGAAGCAGTTCACTGAAGGTCCTTTCGCTCCATCTGAGGAAGGGTGCTGCTCACAGCAAAGCGCTGTGGGAATCCCGAGCACCTCCGAGCTGCAGCTGCCCGCGTGAGGCACCATGCCTGTGGGCTCATGATCCTCCGCCATCTGCAGTGACACAGTGACTCCCTACTCCTCTCTCAGACGCATTTCCTAGGCGTAGATTTTCCGTGTCTTTGTGAAACAAGGTTCAGACTCTGGAATTGCTTAAGCAAATATACAACAAAACCCAAATTACTTCTAACCTTGTATTCTGTGGGGGTTTTTTTCAAGAAAACACAGAAATCTGTAAACAGTTTTACTCCTGATCTTGGATATCGTTGAAAATAAGAAAAACACATAAAACCGTACCTATTTCCTCAGTTTTCTCTCTGCTCTGGAGTTTTTCCTGGATTTAATCCTATCACAGGAACATGAGGGAGATACAGCCACCTGCAACTCTTGATCTCTGGCCACTTGCATTAAATTCCTTTGACCTCTTTGGTTCTTTACTCAGACAGTTCCCTGTGTTACAGAACTTGACCATTTTGTTCCTTAGCAAAAAGCACATGATAAAATGCATAAAAGGATTGGCTACCTTAGAGCTACTTCATTTTCTTTAAATTTCCTCCTTTCCTTTACCTAGTCTGCCATTTTTGAACAGTTAAGTTTTATTGTGCAAAAACTCGACAACTGTTCTGCATACCCACAGCAGGTCTAATGTTTCTTAGAAATTATGTGTACATTAAACAGTGCTTTTGCAAAGGTCATCACAAATTGGCTTAATAGATGGTAGCTCTTCAGAAGTTCTAAAATTTATGAAAGAAGGATTTCTTCCTAATTTCTGTTTTCCAGCAACCTGACATTTGCCAGCTATTTCAAAGACAGAGCTACCAACCAATAGTAGACCGTTACTGGTTGAGGGTTTTGCGGCTATATGGATACCGCTGTGTCAGGGATGCAGAAAATGAGCTATCTCACAAAGCAGAGCTAGACAGGGTTGCTATAGCTCTCCTTTCCTTTTTATATCTATATCTAGTTAAGTTGTGATTTTTCTTTCATTTTAAAGCCGGTGGCTAAAAAGAGGTTCTAGACTATTTTCCTAGGCTTGTAGTCACCTTTTGCATTGCAAGTCCATTGAATGACCTGTAAGTAATACTTGACACAATTCTTCAGTTTTAGAACTGTCTTTTGAATTGAAATCTTCATATTACTATGCTGCCTTTACCTAGCATTTCACTACATTTCCCTTTTATAATTTATTGGCATTTTTAGCTAACAGTGGAAGAAACAGGAAAAGAGAGACTGTTGGAAGTACAGATGATGAAAGAGGACAGGGATCACAGGTGGGCTGCTGCTCTGGGATCTCATTAAGCAGCTAAACATGTATTTATCTCACAACTGTGACACTGCCGGTGTAGTTGAGGTCTACCAAATATAGGCTTTGACCCTGCTTTTGTGATTGATTTGCAGTGGTGCTGCATTATGCCTAAGGGGCAGAAATATATATTAAAAAAAAGCCTAAAGGCAAAAACTTACAAAAAGTCTTTAATAACATTTCATACAGTTTTAAAGTTACATAAAACTAAAGCATTCCCTGCAGTGTTTCAATACAAGCTGAAAATAAAGCAACATTAATTGACTTTTATTATCCAAACTATGAGAAGAGCAAAAAGCAAAAGGTGAAGCTGGAAATGTCCAAAGCCAGCTAGGAATCTAAATACACAGTTTGTACTAAATTAAAATTAACCTTAAAGTAAATTAGGTTTAGTAAACTTGTAAGTTTTAGGATAATTTGGTGTTTTGATTCTGTCTATGTACCAATGAAAACGGTGCAGTCTAAGCAATGGTCAAACATTTTAGTTGCATCCAGCTCCTTATGAGACAATTTGGACAGTTTTCTACGTGCATAATCTGATAAATTAGTACCTAAGGTCATGGGACAGGTGGATTTGCTAAGTCCGCTGTAAAGTAGCCATGAGGCAGCCCATGCAGTGCAAGAGAAATAAGCTGCCAGAAGCCTAGTGATCCTGTTATACTTACCTAAAAAGCTTGTTAGTATCTTTAAATGGCAGTCATAGTTCAATAGAATTTTCTCCATTTTGTTTAAATAGGAAAATGCCAAGCCTAGAGAGATAAAAATTATTAGTTTAGTCACTAGCATCCCACCTCTCTGTGTGTTTTTTCCTTGGAAATGGCAAATTATTTCAGCCTAATGGTTAACTCCCCCAAAAAGTCATCCTCAGCACAAAGCCTCGTCTTGACAAAAATATGATGACACAGCCTGTTTGAACAAACATGTTGGCACCAATTCCTGGAACTAGCTAAACTTTGCAAATCACTAGAAAAAAGTCAGTTCTTCAGCTGAATAAACTGCCATTAATACCGAAGAGTACGAATGTAGGAAGAGATTTAAGGGACAACCCAGCAAACCTCTGACACCTGCAAATTGATACAGCAGAGCAGTGGGCTGTTGCACCGAGAATCCAGGCCATCCAAGAATTAAGCCCCCTCTGGAATCAAATAGGTAAATAGTGTTGTTATTATATTATCGATATGAAAATAAACACTAAGTATGTCAGTGACAGCTTCTCAAATGTGAGCATTTAGAACTTTCCCCAAAAGACTATGCTTATATTAAGAATTTAATTTAATTAATATTTCTTAATTATCCGAAGCTGCTCTTTGTTCTTTAGTCAACTAAAAAAAAATACTAACTTCCTCCATTTCCTCCTACAAAACGTTTTACCAGATGCTCCATTTGTTTAACACATTTTTTGTGTGCTGATGCTTGAAAAATGTGTCCCTTTACTCATAATTCTTAGATTCTGATTTCTGGAGCCACTTCTATAATGACTACGAACAACGCGGGATGAAACCAAGAAGCGATGCCGCTATCGGGCAGTGTTACTTGTGCAGGGATCTTCAGACAGGGAGTCTGTCAGTGCTTGATCTGACTTGGGAGTCAGCCCTGCCTTGAGCAGGATGTTGGACTCGCTGACCTCCAATTCTTTCTGCCCTACATTTTCCATGATGCTAATATGGGTTCCTGCTGAAGGTCTTTAATTCCCAGGAAGTCAACACTGCATTCTGCAGGGTCTCTAAAGCAGGGATGTGCTTTGGTTACTGCTTGGGGTCCACTCTCACAAACACCTAAGTAAAGGCATAATTCTATGTGCTTACAGCCTGGCATTGAACAGGGCTGCTGGAGGCAGTGGGGGCTGTTCACCAGTTCTTGTCACACAGGGACCCGCAAGGATCAGTGTTTGGAGGTTTTGAGCCCTCCAGTTCCACCTGTAGGCTGGGGAAGCTGCGTGTGCTTGGCACCTTTGGAACTGAAACTGCTACCAACATACTGAAGATAGATGTGCAACGTAGGATTTTAGGCTCCACTATCTGTTCAGGTTTTTAAGTACCTTAGTGTGTTTTCCAAAATTGTGTGCAAATCTTTTGAAGCCCTATTTGTATTTAAGTTTTTTTTGTACAAATGTCCATACATGTATATAAAAATGATGTTTGCCGTTTACTAAAATGACTGGATGCAGTTTAGTTTATGCATGTGATTTTTTTTTTGTCCCTGCAAGATTAGTAAGAAACTAGATGTGTAATTTTAAGGACTACTTTGTTAATTTGTCTCTGTTCTCAGTAAATTAATTATTCTATAGAAAAGTAGTTGGATTTTTCTTCCTTCTGATTTTTATTAGCAGTATACAGCAAAAACCAGACTACAAAATTATTTCTGAAAATTAACAAAACAATTTAGTCCTATTATATGCTCCATCTGTGTATTGGCCAAAATTAAGGCAGGTCTTCAGCTGAGATGATGTTTTTGGAATTAGTAATGTTGTTGGCATCAGACTTGAGTTGTCTCCTGTAGCTTGCTCTCCTTGCTTGTTTAAATAATACACATATCCTAGCCACAGAAGCTTGCACAAATATTTTGTTTCTAAATAACTGGGAGGCATTTTTAATGATGAGCAGTGAGTAGCGCTTAATTAATGCTAGGGAGTTTTTAATAAGACATGCAGGGAAGTATTGGAAATAGATGAAAGCCTTTTTTTTGTCAGCTAATATTTAGTGATTGAAATTGATTTAGTAAAATAGAATAAGATATTGTATCCTATTTTATGTAGCTTGTTTTGTTACTTTATCTAGTATTTAGCTAAATCAACAAAATCTTTCCTTTGGTTTTTAGTAGATTACATCCTTTACATTCAGATGAATTTATTTTTGTTATGGTTTTGAGATACTACTTTTAATGCAGTTAATTTATACTCAGTGTAAATACTTCAATGACATTCTATGCTTTATTGGGCTAGAAAAAAATGTTTTGTTCTGTGTGTAGCCACAGATAGCAATGAAAAATTTATCTCTGATTTTCTTTTCATGGCATTTCAAAATTAATGTATCAGTTTAACTGTGATTAATGTAACTTCACAAAATTGTCTTACAGAGATGTGTGTAGTTGTCTGATGCATGTAGACACGCATACGTACATTTGCTTGAGGCTGGTAATAGGAAAACGAGGTGAACAGAAAAAAAGGAATGGAAGTTCAGTTATTAAAACATCAGGTTGGTGTGGCCTGTTTGCCTCAATCCCTTTAAAATGTAGGCAGACACAGAAAGCAGTTTATGGGATGATTATCTGCATAGTCTGTAAGGCACTCCTCATACAGTATTAAGTTAAGAAAAGATAGTTACTGGCTCTTCCCAGATTACCATCACGAATCCAATTAACTACAGGAAATACCGTGGCAACATTATTCAGCTTCTCTTCTGTATAATGTGAATTCCCTGCGATGTATTTCTTGTAGTTGATACTGCAGCAATGAAGGGGTCAACAATCACTCGTTCTTTTTGCAGGGTAACAGGTAAGGTGTTAAATTGAAATTATTGAAACTGTTAAAACTCATGTAAATTTACTATGGTTTTGACTGTGAGACTTAAAAATAATTCCTCTAACTTGCAGAGTTCATTTTTAAACTTTTCTACTTCTGAATGCTGTTAAAATGCATTACTGACAATATTTCATTCTTCTGTATGTAGTCAGTCTTACAAGTCTGATAGTCTCAGAGTAAACATGATATTCATGATCAAGAATATCTGAGTCACCAGTTTTGTTTGGAGAACAGTTAATATATTCATTTTATACCATCTCCTTTATAATTCTCAATAGTAATTACTGGCCGCCAGCCTGTTCAAGGTAGTTTAAAATAGTTTCTGTTAACTATTGACTTAACACTACCACAGAAAGCTGACTTGACTTAAATAATATGAATCAAGTCAATTGGTAGACCTGTCCATCAGTTTAGCTTGCAGTTTCTTGCTATTTATGTCAAAAAAGCTATGAATAGCAAATACTGAATCACCAGACCAACACCTACATAATCTTCTAATGAATTACATTCTTTCGTCTCTTTTGTACGTGAAAGCAGTTACAGTAATTTGTAAATATCAAACTTAATGATTAAATGACATTCACCTTTTACTAAAACAGATGGGGAATTTTTTTTTTCCCAGAGGGCGAGAAACACATATAGAAATAACAAATCAGGTCTGGTTGTAGTCCCAGTGAAATCACTGGAGTTTTAAAACAGCTGTAGTATTGTTCTGCTGTGTAAATTACATACAACTAAACTATACAAAAATTTGTTTTAATTATTACCTTGTCTTCTCTCTGTCCTATATCTCTGTGTTTATTTTCTTTTTCCAATTTTTCCATGTTTGCTTATAGGTAGGAAACATTTCAAATTTCAAATAAGCCTGGGGAATTGAGGTGTGTGCCTACTGAAATATGTGTGCTCAGTGCTAAACTGCCTTCAATACTTTTGTTAATTGTAGCTTAAGTATTTCTGAAATATCTATCAGCGAGCTTTTTTACTGATATATACATTAGAACAACAGCCTTTGCATTTTGTTTCAGTATTCATAATAATCAAGTTTAACAAAAAACAGTTATCTACAATTTTTACAAAACTTTAGAAATAAATGCTTTGTTATTCCTGGCAATGTTAAAATTAGATAGTCTGTTGTAATTCAAAACACGATTTCATTTACCAATGCTTCCTGTAGAAGTGACTAACTATGTCTCAGCAAATTTAGAAGATTTTTCTGTTAAAAACTCTCATGATCTGCCAATCTTAAAACATCAGATTTAAAGCCTAAATTTAGAGACCAAGTTATAATTTAGTAGCTCTTAACCATGTCATTAAATATAAACAGTCGTCCTTACGCTATTATATTTTTGCTTAGTCTTAGTTATTTAAGTTAGCTTTAGTTATCTAAAACATCTTAATTAGTGCAATTTACAGAACTTTGCATTTTGGCAATGAAACTTTATCCCATATGATATTACATTTACACAAATACCCTGTTGACTTCTGTGGCACCGCTCACAAAAGCAAAGCTTCATAGGAAGACAAGTACCTGTAGAATAAGGCCATGGAGTAAATTTTAGAGCTGTTACCTGAGTGCTTAGGTACTAAGCTAACATGGCCCCTACCTGTAGTCTGTAGTCAGCTATGTTCCTTTAAAAATTTGGGTACTGGGTAGTTACTTACATGTGACTGCAACAGGGAGAGAACAAATTCACTTTAGAAGAAAGAAAATAGTAAAAATAACCTCAAAATTTTATGTGACAGGCATAAGCATCAGCATTTGCCTATATTGTATGAATATATTTGAGGTTTAAAATAACTTTTCTTATACACTGATATTTTAAAATTGAAAGCTTATCCAAGATTTTTTCACGTTAATACATAAAATGAATCTTTTGAAATGTGTGGTCTGCTGTCGTATTCTTGTTTACCAAATCCACACAGATCTGGAGAGATGGGACCTCACTATTAGTAGATCATTCCACAGAAATGCAGTGGGGAGCTTTACAATGGGATTACTGTTCCTGCTGGCAGCTGAACTGCCCCAACTGGAATCGTTCCAGTCTGGAACGCAAGCTCTTCTCTCTGTTTTGAAAACGTGTTCTGAAGTAAAAGATAGTAATTATATCTATTAAATAACCATCTTAATTGCTAAGTTAGAGTGAGACCAGCATCTTCTTGTCTCATCTCTTTTTGGCTATATAATTGTTTTCTGGCTGCTAAAACATTAGACATTGCTCCTTTCTTTCATTTCATTCTGGAGCAAAAATTCAGCTTACTGACTGGAAGCCACAGGTTTCCAGATCCTGAAATACTAAAAGGGAATCTTCCTTGTTACAAGGCAGTGACACCTAAGCCAGTTGCTAATTTGCTAACCCCATTGCTGCCATCCTGCAGCCTGCTTTTGTGAACCAGTAAGGTATGCCTCCTTTACGCTCTTCCTTTGTAAATCTGCCCATCATTTAGTTGCAGAACCTGCTTTGTTGTGGATCCCTGATCTCCCAGTTGTCCTACTTGCTGCATGGCACTTTACTCAACCTGTAACTTTACAAAGAGCAGTGCTTTTATTCCAGAGGAAATGGATGTGGACAAGAGGCTGCTTCACTCCTTGAAAGTGGAAACACAGAGTGATCTCACCTATGACAGCGCAGCATGCTTGCACCATTTCCTCTGCAAGAAAGTCACCTCTCCGCATGTATGAAGCAGTGAGTAGGACTTGACAGCTGTTACCAAATGCAACAAGTGAATCAACGGTGCAACCAACAGGAAACAAGAAATGTTCTATCCTTTCTGTTAGGAATTGGTCTGCTCAAAAGTCAAAAATCCCTCCCACCTCAGAAATACATACAGACATCAAAACAAGTATAAAATCCACACCTGGAGGGGACCTCCTGAAATATCCCCCTTAGTGCTTGACATCTGATGGTGTATCATGATTTCAAGAGGCCCTTGTTTCCTTGGGCAATGTGGTACTGCTATTTACTTCAGTCAGCCATCAACAGAGACATTATTTTTACTATGTTTTGGTTTCATTAGTTGTGTTGTTTATGCACGCTTAATGACATTGCTTCCTATGATAAAACATAAAGAGATGGAACATCACCTGAAACACCATTCCATTTCTTAAACTGGGAAATGGGGATTAAAAGACCAGCTGCTTTGCTGTCATGGCAATAGAAATGCATGTCAGAGATAATGGAGCAGATCTGATTAAGGTGGTATCGTGATTGCCATGTGACTCAGTTCCCTCAGATAGCTGATGAGGACCATGACCTGGAATAATGCTCCAGGCTTGTTTTTTTCTCCAGCATCTATCAAGTGTTCACGTGATGAACAAAATGCTGAAGAGGACCTTTTAAAAACTAAGAATATCTGGTACATAGAAGAATCAGGAGAGAGTTGTTTATTTTACCCAAGCACCATTTTTACGTTTAGCACTCTCTTTATCTGTGCAGGAATACAATACCCCTCTCCAGTAACATCAACACTGAAATAGTACTTCCTGTCCATCCTAAATTACAACATTTTATATCTGTTCAAGGGAGTAAACGCTTCACTCTATAGAGTGATTTGTCACAATCTTACTTAACTTTTTTTCGGAAATAAGTATACGGGAATTGCTCACATTGATCACACTGTGCAATTTAAAATCCCTGTTAGGAAGTAAATTTAACAAACTGAAAGACACACAGACAACACATTTAAGTCAGTTGGAACTGCCTGGTTATACAGAACAGAAAATATGGATTTGGTATATCTTCTGAAATAAAATTGAGGGAGGTCTAATTTGTTACACAGCAAATAAACACATTGCTTACCTCTGCCATTTAGAACAATCTTGCTAGTATTTTGTAATAGTGTAGGTATATTATCTTCTGCATTAATCTTCATCTCTTCCCTTTTCAGTTAAGAGTCCTTGTCACCCTGAATTCTGGTTTAAAAAAAAGGAAAATAGTTTTGGATGATAGAAGTATCTCTGATATTTAATCTCATTTCTTCTAACACTTGAGTACAAGGAAATAGGAAAACTAAACAGTCATACTGGTGGTGGTTCTGCTGCCCATATGATGAGACATGTCTTTTTCAAATGCTTGTGTATTGTCTGGACAAGCTGAGAAATAGAAACCCACAGTTTTTTGTTAATTCAACTCTATTAATGCTAAAAAGAATTTCTGGGGATAAAATAAAGTTATTTCTTTAGCTACAAAGTTTCCTCTGATCATGAAAGCCATCCCTTGCTGATTTCAAAGTACACTGAAAAAAAGAAATAGAGCTTTTGGAGCAGCTCCAAATAGAATGCAATTATATGCAAGTATTCCTGCCTGTTAAAGGATTGACTTTTAAAAGTGCAGAGTCAGATGGTCAAGTAGCTGAGTAGAAAATGCTCCAGATACTTTTTAATCTTTATTAAGAATCATCTTAATTCATATTCTTATTAATATATTTACATTAGAAATGCATTTTTGAGCATCACTGAAGTTTCAGAAGGCCTTTTGGCTTTCACAGACAAATGTAATTCTCATCTTTTTGAGGTGACTGATACAGCAGTATTAAAGGGTTATTAACGTGTACGTGTATTCTGTTCCCTCTTTTAAGCATCTTGAAAAGGACAGAGCTGCACCAGGTGGCTCTGTCCACTAGCATTGTTGGAAGAATAATTTATTCAAGTATGTGGTAGATAGTGTAATATCTGAATGAATGAAATTCTATTTGAATCTAAATATTTACTTTAAAAAACAAATATATAGAATTATAGATAAAAGGTGGACAACGAACAGCAAGGAGGTCACACTTCAACACAGCACAGGACTGTTATACCACCTAATCCCCACAATGTTTTCTGGCTTTGGTTTTGGTTTATTTTAGCAAATCTGTCTTTTAAAACACTATTTATGCTGCTGAATCCTAATACTGGTTTTGCAGAATTTAGGACCTAAGGTTTATCTATTTAGTAAAGTTTCTATAGTTATACATACAGCAGAGACGTACTTAGTTTGGTATTAAAAGAATGCTTCTTTCTTATACTTGCAACTATTTTCCTACAGACATAAGAGAAACAGAATGGTAATCTTATACTGGGTAAGAATTTCCACTCAAGATCCATGTAAATGGTTTATTTAAACATCACAGTGACTGATTAATATATCCACATTTACAGCTTTCCTTTAGCTTTCTTTTTGTCAGATAGAAGGTCTTCAGAGCAGGACTCACCTTGTATTAGAAGTTATATTAAAGCATGAGAAAAAACTGTTTTCTGCTTAGATTCTTGCGTTCAGTTTTCTTGTTAGAGAATCGTCATATATGTGACTTCAGACTTGCCAACAGACCATAAACAAGGAGCAGAGGGAAGAGAGCAGAGAAGGCATATAACTTGTGGACAGTCTGTTTGGCAAGTATCAACTAAAATCTAAATGGTGTGATCTAGAAATCATGCTGCCATTATGATATTATTAGCTTTACTGAAACTTACTTTTAAGAATTTGAGAAAATCAAGATGGCATTACATTAAATGCTTTCAGTTGAGTGATTCCTGTCCATATAAAACACACAGTTATGTACACACAGTACATAATCAGCCAAACTCTAGAGCTTGAAACACACAATCGACTAAACTTTGAATTGCTAGGACAGGCAGCGAAGCTCTTGAATTTCGAGATGACTGCACACCAAAACCAAAGTACAGTCCATGTCTGACTGCCCAAATCTTAAGCCTTGGACAACTCTATAACCAGCTGCCAGGTACTCAGCTTAATGTTGCATTTTTGAGCTTCTGTTGTAGATTTTCAGTGAACATACAACTTTTTTTAACAGGTACTGCAATGGCTGCAGGAGTTTTGCTGCAAAATGAACTACCGTATTCTTCGTTGCTAGAGAGCAGTCTCTATCTTGCAAATATGAGTTCAGGTAACAATTTTTCTCTGATATGCCATTCATAAAAAGTGCTTAGAGAAATTCTGAAAAAAAATATTTTCCATAGAAAATTAAAAAACCCAGAAATATTATCCCCAATTATAAACATAAAATGTCTCTAACAAAAGCAAACTGCATAATTTTATCATCACCACAATGTGTTAATATGTTGAGCTTTTTTCTAACTTTCATATTGTCAGATCTCTTAATTGAAGAAATGTGATTTTTGTGTTCAGAAACTGCCTAGCTCTTTGAAAATACAAACACACCTTCAGCAAAACTCCCCTTTCTAATAAAGTATTTAAACTCTTATAGGATGTAATTCTTTCTTACTATTTTGGGTAAGTACTTGCAAATCCTGCTGGATTCAGTAGGAAAATAATGATATGCAGCATTTTATTTTGCTCATTTCTGGCTCCACTATCATTTGATATACACTGAAGAAAAGTTTTTGGGAAGAGGAAAAGAATTAAATGTAAGAAAGCAATATAATTAATTAGAAAACATTTTTCATGTTTCTTGGATATAGGTAGCACTTGTAATAGCAGTCTCCTTTTTCTTCCACCCCCACCCCCCCAAAAGGCATATTTAAATATTTCCTCACCTTTTGATACCAGCTTTATTGCTGAATTAGAATAGTCAAGAGTTTTGAGACAACAGCTAACAGAGTCAGCTTTAACATTTTCCTTTTCTCATACAACATCACGACTGATGTTTCAGGCCTGGTATCTACAGCAAACCTTAACCACATCTCCTTAAGAGCCAGGGTGCAGTATTCAAAATTCAGTCACTTAATTCCTATTCAGTACCTAGAAGAAACAGTAGATTTTTGCCTGATGAATTTTTATCAGAAGAGAGCTTTCTCTTATGCAAATTCCTCTGTAAGAGTTACTGGTTTTGTAGTACAAAAAGAAACACAGACTGAAGACATATACTATCTTTAGGAAAATGCAATAGGATTAATTTGCTTATTGAACAAAGTTATGGTGGGTTTTCTTGATTTCCCCAGTCTTTTTCGTTAACGTGCAGTCTAATGCACAGACAATGGGATGACAAAGTTTTTTTCGCATTGGTATAGTCTGTCCTCCACATGGTTGCATGAAAATTCTGTGCTTTTGAGTGTTGCAGTCTTTCTGGCCGGCTCATTCTCCTTCTTGGCACACTGGAAGCAGAGTGGGAGGCAATTTGCTACCTAATACCTACCTTCAAAAGCCTAAAGCACTCAACTGATACATCTCCTCCTCCCCATAATCTGCTTTATCTCAGTCTGTAGGGCTAACAGCTTTGCTTAATAAAAAAGCTGCGCCCTGCAAAAAAATAAGCCTTTTGTTTTGAATAACAAATTGTGTTTTGTTAGAAGATATGAATGGTCCAGAGCGAACAGTCTACAATTCATCATGTACTGAACCATTTCGGTAGGAACACACTAATCCCAATCATTACAGAGCTAATGATGCATTTTGGAGCAACTAAGTGGAGGAGGAGAGGTGGTTGTGGAATGTTAAACCAAGAGGTGGGGGAGTATAATGTACTTACAGATTTCTCAGGAAGCAGAGCCTCCAGCTACGTTTTGATTGTTCTTTTGAATTTAGTATTTTGTGTCTTAGCAAGTTCTGAATGCATGTTATTTACAACTAACTAAATACTCACATTGTTTATGGAAAATGTTTTGGCTGTTCCCAGTCCGTTTTCAAAATTATCTGCTTGAAATGCAACTATTTTCATCAAGCAGCAGAACGGTTTGTCCCAAGCAGACTCAATTCCTATAGAATGGAGCAGCCCAAGGATAACTGGCAGCAGCGCCTTCATTGTTAGTTACTATGGAGACAGCTCAGCCCATGCAGACTAGCTGCTGGAGCATACAGAAGGATGCACAGCTCTCCTCAACTTCAGCGCTGAGCAACTTGGATTTCTGATCAGTGCGTCCTCAGCAGCCTTCCTAGACAGTATCTGGGGCTGGTCAGTCATGCAGGGTTCACCCCGAAGGCGTTCAGCAGTGAGTATTTTTAGCAACTTTTTCCAGGGTCGGAGGCATTCTTCCTCCGATCCCCTTCTTCGCATAATCCAGAGGCGCCGGAGCTCAGTTGTAGAGGTACTCTCATCATCGACTCACCGGGTTATGGTGGCGGTATCGTCTCTGAGCCCTGAGGAGCTGGATGCAACTTTTCCTGAAAAAAAAAGTAAAGTACTTTTCATTAAGACTGTTGGCAGTTCTGGATATTTTCTCAGTATTAAATTAATATACTTTTGCTCTGTTAGATATGTTTTATATATATATATATATATATGCATAAAATACTGGGTTTAAAATTTTTTTTCCTGTATTTTATACTTTGTTCACTGGTTCCTTATTCAAGGATTAATATATGCTTTTCACTCTAATAGCTTGGTTGTAAAGAATAGATAAAATAGAAGCACACATTCACACATACACAAAGTATATGGCTAAGTATTTTCATTTTCAGGTGGAAGAGGACCATGACATTTTTTAATGTTGCAAAGGATATCACACACCTCTAACTTAATAAGAAAAACCAGTTACTGTGAGAAAAAACAACTTCTGCAGTAATGCAAGCAATTTTTCCCCCTCAGAATTCTTAGTTTAAGTCTGTGTTGAAAAATGAGCCTTAAATATATATTGCATATATTTATGCTGTTTGTAACTTCATCAATTTAAGGTTGAACTGATACTTTTAAGGTGGAGACGAATTTCTAAGCTGCCTTACTAAATCTGTTTTTGCCTGTGTTCTAGGAAGTTCAAGGCGTCCAACAGCAAAATACACTAAAGTAGGAGAGCGCCTTCGCCATGTCATTCCTGGTCACATGCAGTGCTCAATGGCATGTGGTGGACGTGCTTGCAAGTATGAAAACCCGGCTCGATGGAGTGAGCAGGAGCAAGCCGTTAAAGGGCTCTACTCTTCCTGGTAATAAGCAGCATTTACTCTCACTAAATGTAACTGCATCGATTGTATTTATTAAAAGAGACAATTCAAAGGAAAATAATGAGGTTTTTTTAGGTCAGCTACTGCTAAGTATGAAATTTAATGATAACTTGATTCAGAACTACAGCTTAACAGTAAACCATAATGGCCATTGTACATAGCCCAGTAAAGATGAAAGACTTCTGCTGACTTACAGTAATTTTGGTTCAGATCCGAAAGAATAAATACCTATCTGTCATGAATTATTAAAAAGCTACTCTGGGTTATAGACAGTTCTTGCTAAGGTTTAAAATGCAAATTAATTAAAATGTGTTCATAATAGAATTTAAAAGTAAAAACATTTACTGAAGAGGAAATAATGCATGTGTTCAAAAGCATATTCATATGCAGTAATAGTCACATGAAATGTATCTTTACATTCTTACTGATTTTTTTGTAACAGCAAATGCTATTCAGAAGCATACAAAACTTAAAGGGTCAAACAGAGATCCGAGTCCAGATTTCTATTCAAAAGAATTTTTTAGTATGTTCATTGGCCTGACATTTAAACAGTTCCAGTAATGGTCTTTGGTATGTCATATCTGTATCAGCTTAACAAGATTTATCATTAACGTGATATGATAGTAGAATTTTTTGAGAAATAATTTCTAGTTAATCAGCAAGGTATTTCTGTCTTTCTTGAATATAACATAGTATTCTTATTTTGGTAGATTCATACCCAGGAAATTATTAATAACAATATTATTATCTACTTTTCTAATTTCTCAGGATAACAGATAACATACTGGCTATGGCTCGACCCTCAACAGAATTAATTGAAAAGTACAACATTATTGAACAGTTTGAAAGGTAACAAATTTAGTCATTATTTACTGTACGTATTACTAGTGTAATTCCTGATCCATTTTCTCTTTCAACATAGATTTGGATTGTTGATAAAGATCCTTTAATTTTAACGATATACAGGTAAAGATTTATTGCCCGCTAAGAATAAATGTGTGTTTCAGAAAATAAGGGATAATGAGATTTTGGCTGCATATAATACTTTGGCTCATCCATTCCTTCCTTAAGATGTGGCATAAAAACCATAATTAACCTTCAGCGTCCTGGGGAGCATGCAAGCTGTGGAAATCCACTGGAACAAGAAAGCGGCTTCACCTACCTTCCTGAAGCTTTTATGGAGGCTGGAAGTAAGTTCACTCCTGCTGCTGTTCCTCATTAATTATTGATTTTGGCACTTAAAGATGTTTTTACTTGAATTCTTGTGTGTTAAAAGCAGCTATGTAAGGAGTGTTGCACAAAATGTGATGTAAACATGAAACCTGCCAAATATAATCAAGAGAGAATAACACATTATTGAAGTTCATATATATGTAGAATGACATGGAGACTTTATGTTCAGGTGTTCAGAATAAAGAAAGGACAACAGCTAGTTAAAGTTTTCTTCTTCTTCTGAGTTCAGAATTATATAATACATTAATGGTGTTTCAAATTCTGGTAAAATTCATGTTTTCTATCTAGACAATAAAAGGTTATTTCATTTGAGGACATCTGTATTGACAGTATTTTTGTATTTTCATATTATGGTGAGATGAGAAAAAGTGCTTCTGTAAGAAACAGCTTTTGACTGAAGAACTGCTTTTATTTCTAAAAGGAAAAAAATACCCTCTACCTATATATAGCTCAGTAATTTTTGTATGAATCACTCAGTTTTGTTACACCTTTTACATTCTAGCGGAACTTTAGTTTGACAAATCTTTGCTAGCTTCGTGTATTTATCAAATTTCAATAGCAAGCGTACACTGAAAGAGGAAAATAATCTCTTGCAAACAATATGTAGTCAGATTCTAAGATCCATTATGCAATTTTAGTACTATAATTTATTATTAGTCATCTCTCCTCTGCATATAGTACTGAAAATTTCATATTTGGTACGGCAGAAAATAACTCTCTCTCTTTTTATTTTAGTTTATTTTTATAATTTTGGATGGAAGGATTATGGAGTGGCATCTCTCACTACTATACTTGATATGGTAAAAGTCATGGCTTTCGCCTTGCAGGAAGGGAGGGTAGCTGTTCACTGTCACGCAGGACTTGGTCGGACAGGTATGTGCTCTACTGCAAGATCAACAGAGCTGTTTTTCTAAAAATGCAAAACAGTTTCTGGTTATAAATTATTAATAATTTGTTTAGATTCTATATAATTGCAAAATGTACATCTATAAAATGGTTAAAAATGTTAAACAAATTTGTGAAAATTATCTGAATGGCTGGAGGAGATCAGTTTTAGTATATTAAAACCAGAAGCCTGTAAGGTTAGAAAATTTTTGAATTTGTATAATAAATCCCTGTTACATTCAAATGGGACAGCTTCTTTTTGGTGGGAAAAATTCACATAGTGCACTTTCATTGTTCAGCATTTATTACGTGTTTACAAACCTGCCACTCATTGTTAGATCAGGTAGTTTTGGTGGAGCAGCTAAAATTTCATTTACGTCTTTCAAGACTTTTTTGCCCATGTCCTTCCTGTAGAAGCCACCATTGCTCCTGTGTTCACAAATGATGGAACTCCTAGAGATGCTGTGGTGAGAAACTAGCTCTCACTGAACATGTAGTGAGAATGGGTTTACTATCCTGTGATCCAACCGATGCAACTATACTTAGGTAACAGCATCACATAATAGAGGGCATAAAGCCTGTATATTTACCTATATTTTTATCCTGTAGTTCCACTAAGTATTTGTTTTAGTCTGATAGTTCTTCAACTAATGCTTGTCTTTATATTTTCCAGGTGTACTAATAGCTTGCTACTTAGTTTTTGCAACAAGAATGAGTGCTGATCAAGCAATTCTTTTTGTCAGAGCAAAAAGGCCTAATTCTATTCAGACTAGAGGGCAGTTGTTATGCATCAGAGAATTCACTCAGTTTTTGGTTCCTCTGAGAAATGTATTTGCATGCTGTGAGCCCAGGGCACACACAGTGACGCTGTCCCAGTACCTGACCCGTCAGAGACATCTGCTCCATGGTTATGAGAGTAGGCATCTCAAACACGTGCCAAAACTTATTCATCTAGTTTGTAAATTGTTGCTAGACTTGGCTGAAAACAGACAAGTGATAGAGGCAGAATTGTTAGATATACCAGATCTCTCAGCTGAAATTGAAAAGACTGTTTCTCAGTTGGTGTCCACACAGCTAGATAGAGAACTCGCAAGGCAGGACAGTGATACGTCAGACTCCTCCCACACCCAGTCGTCCACTTTCGAGACCCAGGATTCTCTTTTCTCCCTGGGACATGAATGTGATCCTCTTTGGAAAAGAAGGAATGTGGAATGCCTTCAGCCTCTTACTCATCTGAAAAGGCGTCTAAGCTATAGTGAGTCAGATTTAAGGAGAACTGAGTTTCTTTTAGACCAAGGAGAAACTGCATGGACAGTACCTGCTCAGATATTACTGTGCAACAAACTTAAGCAGAACAGTGGTGAGGAATGTTCTGCCACAGGTGAACAAAAGCCACAGTTGGATTTAAACAAAGAAGCATTAGTGCGTAATACATGCATGTTCTGGAGTCAGGGTAAATTTAATTTGGATGGACGAAAAGATGGATCCTCACTTTATCATGGAAGGATCTCTACCAAAGTACAACGCAGCAGAACCTTTTCTTCAGGTCTAGCATCTATCCATAATCCCAGGGAACCTGGAACACCAAGGCATAATTTTACCAATGAGATTGGTCATAGGAAAGACCACAAGACTAATATGTATAGCAGAAGAGTCTATGTCTCTGAGGACTCTGATTCTTCTTCTTCTTCTAAAGTGAACTTTTCCATTGGATATGAAAGCCAAGGTAGCAAAGATGTGTCAGAGACAATTCCACACATTGTTCTGCAGTCAGAATTAAGTTTGGAAGCCCGAAGAGTTTTGGCAGCAAAAGCACTTGCAGATATAAATGAATTTCTGGGAGAGGATGAAGTGAAGCAGAAGGTAGAAATGTGGCAGGTAATTTTTAACTTGATTCAATGTTATGGGCTCTGCATATTTCACCTGGGTTAATTCCTAGAATGGCAAAAATGCCACCATGTGCTTTGAAATGGCACATTGGGACACCAGTTTATACTGTGGTTCAGTAAGTGATTGTATTTGTCAGTTATGGGCCAGTTCTTTCAAAAGCAAGCAAAATGCACCTACAAATTTTGGTCTCTAGCAGGAGGTTATAACATTGTTTCTGGTTGTGTTAATTCATTTTACTAACTACTGAAAATTAATGCAGTTATCTGTGGTTGTAACTTGGCTTCTGGTAGCATAAAGGTACTACAGGTTTTAAGGCAGAGCTGTGGTGTTTTTAATCAGTGCTTTCTCAGAACTAAACAGAGGATTCTATGTGTAAAAGTAGAAGAATTTAGTTGAAACTTAACTGCTTATCCTCAAACCCAAATCCTCCTAGCAACATTTGCTTTGAAGTTGGAATCCAAAGCTGGTTTATGTATTCTAGTAGATAATTGGAAGGTTCTGAGCAGCACCATTTATGTCATTCTTCTGTTTTAAAGAATCACTTGTATTACTGCTGATTAATGTTGATGCTTTGGAAAAAACTAGACTTTTTTTTTTTGTAACTCTTAAGTCTTCTTTTTTTGTTGGAACATAAGCAGCCACGTACTGCTACAATCAAAAGAGAATGTTGGCAAAAGTAAATAGATGATGCATCTTCAGTTTTGTTTTGTTTTGTTTTAAGAAAGAACTGAATTCTCGAGATGGAGCTTGGGATAAAATCTGTACCGAGAGAGATCCTTTTATCCTCTGTAGCTTGATGTGGTCCTGGATAGAGCAGCTGAAAGAACCTATTGTATCCAAAGGTGATATTGACATGCTGGCAAAAAATTGCACAGAATCACAGGATGCACTTTACTTACTGAGAAAGGTAGATATTATATATGTCAATTTATTCTTTAACTGCCAAGTACATTTTGTTAATGTGTGTTAAAACTATTCATTTATGGCCTTTTAGGCAAGGGAATTGCACTTTTAAAAGGCAACTTCAATCTCTTTAAAAATCAGAATGAGGATTATTTTGGTATTGAATACTATGAGTGGTAATCAATACTATGATGATGAGTATTGTAAGAAAATACCAGATACTATCTTTGAACACCATTCAGTAGAAGCTCAACTTCAGCATATTTCCCTGCAAATTCTGCAGTTTGAGACCCAGAGGCAAAAATGAGAAACCTTTTCTCTGTGACTCGATGTATGGCTTTCCTTAATGTCACATCTGGCAGCTGTGCTTAATGGTTGTCATACTTGCTGTGCAAACATCTTAATCCATCAGCTTTGGAAGAGCTGGGGCAAGGAATAGGAAGAATTTGCCAATTCAAGGAATCAGAAGCCAGGCCAAATTATTCTCCATAAATCAGAACTGTGGCCATCTGTATTCTGAAATGCCTGTGAAAAACAGGTACTTCTGATCCAAACTGTTAAATTGTGCTTTCCCCAAAGGGCTAGATGCGAGGTAAATTAAAAAAAAATAAAAAAAATTTCTCTATTCTTGATCTCTTAATTACACAAATTCTTCTCCTAATTCTTTTGGAATTCTTTGTTTCCAAAGTATTTATGAAGAAAATAGGGCCCCTTTTAACAGCCTCTAGATATCCAAGAATACAGCTTCTAATCAATAGGTGGGCAGAACTTTATGTGGAGTCACTATCTTCATGACATGACATTCAGAATTCCTGAGTTCATCTAAAAACATCATGTTTCTTCCTGAAGCATTCTTCCACTCTATCAGAGTTTTAACTTTCTGTTTGTATTAAATAAAAAATAACTGCTTGACACCTGTTATAAATGAATGGGAAAGGAATAATAATTATGTTTTTTTTTAAATTTAAAAATATGAATTCTATCTTACCTTACTTTATCCTATATTATTTCAGAATCACAGAGTAGTTGAGTTGGCAGGGACCTCTGGATATCTTCTAGTCCAAACGCCCTGCTCAAAACAGAGTCAACTAGAGCAGGTTCCTTGTATGACAGATGCTCCAGTCCCTTAATCATCTTTGTGGCCCCTCGCTGGACTTGTTCTAGTATGTCAATGTCCTTGTACCAAGGAGCCCAGAGCTGGACCCAGCACTCCAGATGTGTCACCTCCATTGACCAGCTGGCAACTGTCTGTCTAATGCAGCCCAGGATGCTCTTAAGCTGCCTTTACTGCAGCGGGCCATTGCTGGCTCATGTTCAGCTTTGTGTGCACTGGGACACCCAGGTTCTTTCCTGCCAATCTGCTCTCCAGCCAGTCAGCCCCTTATATGTACGGGTGCATATTTAGCTGCTCTTCCCAGAAATCCCTCAAGTTTTAATTTAATTTTCACTGTTAAGTGACCTGCCAGTGTGGAGATGAGTCTACCTTGGAAAAGGGATGGGAACTAGCAGCCACAAAGATACTGTTGCTCCCTTTATGCATTCTTGCTGGCACTGCCCAGGTGTCTTTCTGCAAGCTTCCTTTAATGGTGAAGGAGACTCAGTAGGACAGAGATGCAGATCATCCTACGGTAGCTGGGCGAAGAGCCCTAAACATGCATAGCATTTTGGGCTGAAAAGATCAAATCTCACTTTTTCTATGCCAATTCACACGAATGCTACTGTTCGTGTAGGGGACCTTGAAAAATAAGTCTCCAGTTGTGTGCCTGACTTAGAAATTTCTAGAGCAGTTTGTGGTACACTACAAGAGAAGAGTTTCTCCCATCATGACTGAAGTAATTATGTAGAGGCTCTTTATGCTTGTGAAAATTCCCTCCCCAAGTTCTACATCTGAAGGTTTCAATACAGGAAGGCACATTCTGATATTTAAACAGCAATTAACAAAAACTGAAAGTTAAATGTTTTTCATAAAAATATTTCTTCTAATGAGCTGCTGTTCCTTTTACCCACCAGGAACAGTGTCAGACTATCCTTTGTATTTTACACTGCGTGGTGAACTTGCAAATGCTACCAGCTGATGTGGAGGAGGCCTTACTTGCTCGTGCTATTAAAGCTTTCACTAAGGCAAGTAACCATTTGTCCATGACATCATATTTATTTGTTTTAAATGATGAAGGGTGAATCAACAGAGCAGGCCTCTGTGAGAAAAGTTACAATAATTCACAATTCACACTTAGTGTACTCATGCTTATCTATTTCAGAGTTTACATTTTATAATAATCAGCCTACAGAAAGCGTAGGAAATATTCTCAACAAAATTAAGTTCTGTCACTACGGCCTTAATCCTTTAGTCTCATTTTTCTATTTCTGGATCACTGCCAATTCATGGACTTCTACAAATTAGGGAAAGGATAATTTTTAAGTGGTGAGAATAATTAGTCACTGGGAGTAGGTTACTAAAGGCTTTGGTAGATTCTGTACTACTTGGAATCTTTCCATCAGATTAAATAGTTTTCTGAAATTACATTGCAATTCAGTTATGTTTTGGGCCCTTAATACAGGGTGTGTGTAACTAACTTCTGCTTTTGGAACCATTTAATATCAGTGACAGGTAAAGCTTGCTATTGCTGAGCTCAGAGCTGCTTTCTTCTCAGATTCAGCAGGTAAAATTATTTGAACAGAACATTCATCACACTGCTTCCTAATCTCTTGTAAGTCTACAGACATGTCACCTGTTAAAACAATCATGACATTTCTCCTTCTACTAGTTTGTTTTAATGTCTAGTCAGCATAAAATTGAAAATACTTAGCATTAAGTACTCCATCAGGAAACACATACTTTCTTTGATAAATCTTAAAACTATTTTTTAAAAAAATGTTGGTCATCTACTTTGCATTTTGCTGTATGACATCTATTTAACAACTGAACTTAAATTTCTCCCTTCTATTAGACAAGCTTCGATTCTGAAAATGGACCATATGTTTACAATACCTTGAAAAAAGTATTTAAACAAACACTGGAAGAAAAAAGAAAAAATCTTAAGGAAGGAACAGAGAATCCCTCTTGATTTCTGCACAGCTATGCTGAAGAATTAGATGGGCCTACCAAATTATTTTGCATTTTCCAGCTACTGTATTTTGTGCTATCTGGCATGATTTACCTACCTTTAGGTAATAGTAGTTATTAACAAAGCATTTTATTTTTTAGAGGGCGTTTTAGTGACAATTGTTCTACCTACACAGTTCTAAAGAACAGCTCCTGTGTGACTGTACTGTAGCATTTGGTTTCAGGTACTATGCTTTTATATTGTGAACTGTTCTCTTGTTTTCAAATGTATTTATTGATTTAGAAACCTCTGTCATTGGCAAGCAACATTATTTTCAAGTTACACAGTTGCCATAAGTTCAGTGCCATGGTACACAAAGGTTTAATGGATTGAGTTAATATTTATGTATTACGTATGTTTACATTAATGTTATTTGATTTTACTTTGCAGAAAATAAATATTGACTGAACTTATGAAACTCCTTTGCCTTTTAGAAATTTTAAAATAAGACTAAGAGTAATAATGAACAGATCTTGAGGTCTGCTATTGACAGCAGATAATTTTTTCCTTTAGATCTCTTAAATAATTGTCACCAATGTGTTTCTAAAAGGTGTTGCAGTAGAGAAATACATTAAGTGTATTGAGTATTAAGTTATCAAGGCCTTAATTTAGACATTTTTGGCTGAAAAAGCTTTAAAGTGTTTTTAATAGAAAATTGATTGTGGCATTTTAAGTACTCTGATTAAGAGTAAAATTTTACCTTATTAGCTAAATTTTTACAGATCTTATTTTAAGTGAGAAAACAATTATCAAACCTTAATAAGGATATCATTGTCTCTACTTATGTTCAGCAAAAACATGCATAAATAAGTGTAACATAATAATACTAAAAAATAATCAATGAAAATCTTGTTATCTGCAATACACTTTGTAGAGGCATTTTTATCTAATAAGACAGAAACAACTGGGATATCATCATAACTGCAGTTTTTGTTAACAACCTTAGGATTCAGACTGGAATGCCAGTTTGCAGGATTAACAGTTTATCCAGTTTGATATATTTAAGTAGTTAAACAGGAATCTGTCCCTTTTCCAAAATATTTTTATTCAGTACTATGACTAGTATTTAGAGTTAAAAATAGACCAGTTTAAAATATATATAAATTATATTGCTTCAACTGTTAGATGATTATATATCAAATTCAGATCCAGACAAGTACTTTGGCAGAATCATCCTAAAGTAAGCACACTTGAAAGTAAAATATTGCGTATGAATCACATACACAAAAGCAGCTTTGTAAAGAGGCAAGGCAACATAGCAAGCAGTTTAACATTAGCCAGCATACCTTAGCAGTCAGACTTAGGAACACTAAGATGCATTTGCAGGTGTCTTAGTTTCCCATGAAATTATTTCAGTTTACTACAGTGAACAGCTCCGAACAGCTAGCACCAGTTCCTGGTATTATACACTTGGGGTGTGGAAACCAGCTCAGTATTGTTTAAATCGGTACAGTTAACAACAACTTTTTAACATATCATTAGATCCAGCTAGAATAATCTTTCTGAAGTTAATGTCTGGTGTTGACATTTAAAAAATTACCTACACGTTGTCCATGTAAATGGCTATTGTAGAACTGGGTGCTTTTTTATTTAGTAAATTTTTGGTTCACTGACAAATGTGGTTGCAATTATGGCCAAACTGGCCACCACATCTGATTGAACCCATCATGGGAACAAACAAAAATAGCCCGTCTATTGTATGGAAATGAATAATGAAACAATGAATAATCAAACTTACAAACTTTAGCAGCAGCCTGTTAATTAATTTGTGACCTAGGTGATGTAAGTGCTTAAATAGCAAATACTCCTTTTCCTGATCACTTCCTCAGCACTAAACCTGATTCACAGCTTTGTGTGACAGCCTTGCAGCTGTGGGTTATGTGTGGGCAGGTTTCTTTTTAGGCTCATCAGGAGTGCTGCCTTGTCGTGCTGACACTTCATCACCTAATCCTGCTGCAGCAAAACGGCCACGGGCTCGTGGCAGGTTGGGACAGGAGGACCCCCGCTAGCATCTACTGCCTTCGCTGTTCTTCCAGGAAATTCCTCTCCCATTAGAAGGTCACGTCAGTATCAGTAGCAGCTATGAAGCCCCCCCTGCAACAGCTACTGCAGTAAACCACAGAAAACATGTAATCACTATTGAGCCTTACCACAAAGTCATGTCAGAAGTGCAGAATCCTCGAACCCCCAACCATGCCATACAGGAGAAACCCCTCTGCTGCTGCAGTGCTGTCTATCCCCTTAACATTAGGACTCTTCTTCCTTGGTCCTCTCCTGCCTCATGTGCACCAGCCAGCTCACTCCTAACTTGTAGTAAGATGGGGTAACTACCAAAATATCACTAGAAGAATCCTGAGTAGAAAAACATGCAAGTTACACCCTTTGTGGCCAAATGCCTCCTTCTGCAATGCCTGCTCTTGTGCTCTGCCACCGCATATACCGGTGCACTGGGGGAAGGCTGCTAGGCACCTGTATCTGGTGTGTGGTATTTGACTGACGCTACAAGGGATTCATATACTGCAGCATCTGCCCAAAGAGCAAACTTACGCTCAGCAACTTGGGTTAGAAAAGCTGGATTTTGCCCCCAAACCAGGCCTAGATGAGTTCTAAGGTGGGTTTCCACATAATCCAAAGGTGCTGAGAATTTTCGTTGAGCGAGCAGGGGTGGGGGAAGGAGCTTTTTAGCTCCAGTCAGTGACTACAAGAGAGTCTCCTGAAGCGTGGCCAAGGAAAGGCAGCTTCATGTGGGTTCCCTGAGCCCTTTGTTGTTCTAGCTTTCACCCCAGGGCTCTCTGCGAGGAAACAGGTACCTCCTCTTACCCCTCTCCAGGATTTTGGCTCTGCAAATGCCAAGAATGCCTTGTGAGGCACGGCTGAAAAGTGATGCTGCACAGATCCTGCACAGACTGCAGTCTTGCAGTAGTCTCGAACTGAGGGAGGAGAGGTAAGGGATTTAAGAATTTGAAGGCTGGAAGAGGAGACTGAAAGAACCTGGATAAGCTCCCATAGCAGCAACCTATCCTGGCTGTGCTGTGACTGTGAGTACAGACATACTCTGCTGTTGCCCCACACTGATGGACAAAATGAAGAGGATGGCCTTGAAAATGCTGCCTTTCTAACGTGATCATGACAAGGTGTGAGTGGCTGATACATGGAGGCCAACTGAATTGGTGTATGGACCTGCCAAGCACAAGGACACAGGGAGAAGGAAAGTGCGTAATTGGAGCAGATAATGCTAAGCATTGTGGTGCACAAAAGGGGACTTGAATGGACCTGTTGGAATGGGTCCAGAGGAGGGCCTCAAAAATGGATCCAAGGGATGGAAAAACTCTCATATGAGAACAGGCTGAGACAGTTGGGGTTGTTCAGCCTGGAGAAGAGAAGGCTCCAGGGAGACCTGACTGCGGCCTTTCAATACTTAAAGGGGGTTGTAAGAAGATGGGGACAGAGTTTTTAGTAGGGCCTGTTGCGATAAGAAAAGGGGTATGGTTTTAAACTGAAAGAGGGTAGATTCAGACTAGATGGAGGGAAGACATTTTTACGATGAGGGTGTTGAAACACTGGAACAGGTTGCCCAGAGAGGTGGCAGATGCCCCAGCCCTGGAAACATTCAAGTTCAGGTTGGATGGCGCTCTGAGCAACCTGATCTAGTTGAAGATGTCCCTGCTCATTGCAGGAGGGTTGGACTAGATGACCTTTAAAGGTCCCTTCCAACCCAAACCATTCTATGATTCAATATTTCACCCTGCCTTAGCTGTGAGACCTGGTAACTGGAGGTTTTGGATATATGTCTGGACAGGCTGTAGACTGCACAGCAGGAAGGGATCGATCAGAGCCTCACTGCACTGACACTGGGTTTCACACCTTTTGTCATGCCTACTGCATGACAGTAACCTCTTGCGGTAATGTTAATGTTTGCAGCTCCGTAGCCAGTGGACCAGGAGCAATGGGAGGACTATGTTTCAAACCCTGTGGGAAGCCAGTCAGTGTAAATGCAGTCCCTGCCAAGTGAAAGCAACTCTCTCCCTATCTGTCCCAAGGTACGGGGAGCCTAAAAAACGTGTCCTTCCCATCTCCTGTTGCCACTCATGGCAAGGCTTGTTCGTTGAGGCAACGGACTATCGATCAGAGCGGGAGCAGCCACAGTGAGCAGTTTGGTGGCAGTGTTCAGGGCTCTGTAACCTACCGCTAGTCACCACTTGCCCTGAGGTTTCTCTACCGGCCGTGCAGGAGAACTGTAGCGGGAAGGAGCCTTGACCACGCTTCCCCGTTCTTCCAGCTCTTTTATCAATTCAGGAACAGCTCAGAAGGTGACTTGTATTGTAGGATAAAGGGGCAGGACCCGGACCTCCTGCTAATGACCTGTTTGCAACGGGTTCACAGTCAGGGATGCGTTGATGGGAGGTAAACTGTGGGGAAGAGCGTGTGGTGCCCCTATTGCCCGCTTTCCCCACGAGGCCACCCTCGACTGACCCATTCCATGCATCCATACCTAACCTATTACAGGGACCTAGAAGGAAGGCCGGACCGTCCGTCCATTAGATAGAATGAATTTAGCCCTGACCAGTGGGTGGGTAGTGATTTGCCATTGCCAACTCCAAGAGAATCTGTTTGCTTGCTAAGTGGAGGCTGTCCTTATCTACCGTCGACAGTTGGGCTCCTGTGTCAATGAGGAATGTTGTAAAGTAGCAATCGCTAATTGCCGCCATCAGCTCCGGCCTGGGAGCCTGAGCAGTGGGGGCAGCGGCCCCAAGGATCAAGCCCTGACCCCGGTTGCCTGCAGATTGGCAGTCTAGGTTCAGCCCTGATGGATTTGGGCATCTCCCCGGGCTCACACCCCTGACGTGCGCTGGCTCCCATGTTGTACAGTGTCGCTCCATCTCCTCACGCAGACCCTGGAGAACGATCACAAATCATGAGGAAAACCCGACCAGTTGCTGCAAAGCGGGAGTTGGCAGCCCATTTAATGGACTCAGAGAGAGCCCTTTGCCTAACGACATCTTCCATCGCCTCCCGTGCTCAGCGGTGACTGAGGGTGCTCCCCAGTTTCCCCTCTCTGCTTTGGTCTTTTGCAGAGACAGTCTGGGTCTTTTCTAGCCGGTTGACTTTAGCTGAGGTTCTCCCCTGCTTTTTATCCCCTGCGGCGTACAGTGGTAAAGAGCACAAGAAAGACATGGACCTGCTGGAGTGGTTCCAGAGCAGGGCCACAAAGCTGATGAGGGGGCTGGAGCAGGTGTCAGTAGCTCAGGTGTCTAAAGCTGGGTCACCCGCACGCTGTCAACAAGTCTGTGACAAATGAGGGGGGAAAAGACTCCAGTCCTGCTGTTCTCCCAGCAGGAAGATTGCATCAGCCCAAAAGTCGGTCTAGCCTCAGGTCCCGTGCCTGTGGGTGAAGCCCAGGATGGCATGTAAGAGCAAGGCAAGCAGGGGATCGTTCCCCTGGGCGCTCTCCTGCGATCTACAGCACCGATTTTGTGAGCAGCAGAGGGGCCTGGTGACCTCTTGGCTGGCACCCGGCAGCTCTCCAAACACTCTTTCCAGGCCACGTGCAACACCCCTCGCGGAGCGGCTGCACCAACCTACGGCCCCTTCTTACCGGGAGAGCTCTCACGCACGCAGAGGAAGCCCACGCTCAAGCACCACAGGGATAAAACCATCATCCACGCCTCTCGGGGAGAAGCAGCAAAACCCTCTCCCCCTCAGTACTTTTACACCTTGTTGGCAATAGTAACTGTGATCTAAGCCAAGGCCTCAGAACTGACAACGGGCCCAGCCACTCTTTTGTCTAAAAAGCCATGTGCTCACTGTTGTACCCCCCAGAACTGCCCTCTCTGTACTCGTGAACGGCCTTGGCTGTAAATGGGTGTTCTGCTTCAGTGTCCTGCGAGGAGCGGCCACAGCCTTCACAGCACAGCGGAACTCTTACAAATGCTCCAGCCAGCCTTTCAACACGCTGTTCAAGCCGTGGGGTGGTCACCACTTTGTTACTGCCAAGGCAGTAAAAGCCTCCCTCAGGGAGTGCCTTAACAGGAGGCTCAGCGCCCAGAGGCGGAGATACTTTGCAGCACCCCCAGTTGGCGATGGCCCATCAATTCGGGCCCGCCAATTAGTTGGAGGAGGACCTTTGTTGTGCCTGCAGTACATGTGCTTGTCAGGCTTGTGTCCCTGGAGATGTTCTTGATGGCTTCCCTCTTGTCCTGGGTATCCCATGTGAGGAGGCCCACGGCAGCGGGCTCGGGGGGCGGGAGGGCCGTTCCGGTTGGTGCTGGAGGGCGCCGGGCTCGTTCCACAGCAGCAGGGCCGCCGGGGACGGGCTGGGGGGCCACGGGGAGGGCGGGCGCGCCGGTTTTCCAGGCAGGAGCCTCGGCTGCTGTCGTTGGTTCCGGCTCTCAGGGGTGCTGGGGCGGCTGGTCCGGCTGTCCGGGCATGAGGGGTAGCCTGAAGCTGCAGAGGCACGCCTGTGGAGAGTGTTGCGTCCCAAAGTTGGAGCGACTCAGGTTCGTGGATTTCCTTTGTCAGAATTAAGGTGAAACGACACCAGGGGAGTTCAAACAATAATCAACGTTTATTCAACCTAGCTAACCTTGCCCAAGTACACGTGAACTTATCAATATGAACCTTGCAACATGTCGTTAAGCCGCTGTTTGAGAAGAGAAGGAAGGTGTAGAAAAAGAAATGGAAAAAGGAACATGAAATATATCAGGAGAGCCCTCCCGTTGAGGCACGAGGTTAAGAGCAGACCCCCTGGCTTTCTGGACTCCTTCTCAAAGAGGAGCCCAGGGGCGGCTAGATCCACTCCTAGTCTCAGACTTGGTCAATGGTTTATGTTTAAAAGGATGAGGTGTAGGGACTGTGGAAAGAGAGAAGGAAAAGAGGGAGAGAGAGAAAGAAAGAGAGAAGAAAAGGGTTTCACCAGTCCTGGGTCCAGCGTTGGTCCAGCCAGCGTAGAGATCCAGTTCCGGAGGAAGCGCACCGAGAACTCGTTCTCCCTTCTTTTATAGTGTGTTAGTTGATGGTCTCGACATGCGCTGTACCCATTCCCGGGGTTCTCTGGAATCGGTCAGTGAGCTTTTGGGGGGTGGGGGGGCAGTTCATTGCAGAGTTGCCTCTCTTTTCCTGCTGGCATGACCGCTGAAGACAGAAGCACAGTCCCATCTTCCGTGGGGCCTCCTCCTCCAGGCGCATATGCTGTGCTCCTTCTCCTGGTCACTTAAGATAAGGAATTGCGGCTTTGGAGAAGCGTGGTCCCACCCTCCGTGGGGCCCTCTCCTCTGGCCACATTGTCCTGTTCACAAGACTCCAGCGTTTTTACAGAGCCCGTTTTCTCCACCAAAGTTCTTCAACGAATGTTTGAGACGTTGACTATAATTTGTCAGAGCATCACACCACCCTGTGGCTCAAACAGTCGCTGGACTTTGATTCTCGTTCATATCATCTTCGTCTATGGTGATTTTAGTATAGTGCACAGTAGGAGAAGAGAGACAGCTGAGGATAGTAAGCAGCTAATCATACATCTTACTATGGCAAGGCCTGCTATTAAACATATAAATCCAATTAATATCATAAGTCCAATACTTACAAGCCATTTTCCCCATCCCATCAGTCCCAAGGATCCCAAAATGGAACGTAGCCATGAGTTGGGACTCCAGCCATCAAACCAGTCAGCTGGTTGCATTGCGTGGAAAAGTTCCCCCGTCTGGTCGGCAATCTCCTTCATCTTTGCCCAGGCTTCTTCAACTGAGGTCGTGGCATTATGAATGGTAATACAACATTCAGATTCAGTCAAGTTTAACATACCACACACACACCTTGTTCTTTTAACAACAACATATCTAAGGCTAAACGATTCTGTAATGCCATTTTTGATACTTGTTGCACTTGCAGATTTAGTTCCCCAAAGGCATATCGAGTCCAATCACTTAATACATGTACTTGCCAAGTTAGGTTTTCTAGCACCCATTGGTGCTGAACGATATACAGGATGGTGCAAAGAATGCTTCTAGCTCTAACGATACCTTCTGTCCCCAGGTATAATAATCGGGTTTTAGAATGCTTTGAATCCACTTCTGGGTACTACTTGGGTCATCAAGTTCTCATTTTTTCCTGTGAATAGGTGGTGTGGTATATTCAAAGATTCGCCTGGGACGCATAGTAGCAGTTCCCAAACCACACCGCAATCCAGCCTGTTTGATAACATTCAAGTGCGAGTACATTTTCCCATCTGAGCACCCCCAGATGGTCCCCTCAGGGGCGGCATACAAAGCGTTTCGACAAGTAGCTGCATCTCCCCGGGGTATTTGATTATCCTCCCCCACCTTCTGTCTTGGCAAGTGGTTAATGGGAATTCCACATTTTAGCCAGATATTAACATTACTGGTGATCTGATTACATTGGCTATCTCGGTTTCGGTATCCAAAATTAGGATATGTCCAACAAGTGCACGTATCTCGAATTAAGGTTCTAACTTCCAAACTGATCCACGTTTCAATGGGATTGCCAGCACCTGTGGTACAATCTATAATGTGGGTACAGTTTAACAAATGGGCATCATTGGGGTTGGGCGTGCCCACAAATTCTTTCTTTAATAAGCGAAGAGGTGGTTTTTTTAACATGTGTTTCACTGACCAGCCCCAAGCGGTGTGGGCGTTATTCATTAAAAGATACTGTCCCTTCCTGTCAGGTATGTGAACACACCAAAGCCAAATCCCATCTTACATTATATTGTAATTCAAAAGGGGTAATTTCCGGGGAAGCAGGCCAAAAGGGCACTAGATTACCAGATATATTGTGATAGGAAGGGCAGCCTGTTATTCTCCACCAGGATGGAGAAGGTGGGAATCGTCTGGAATAGGCTTCCTTGAATCCCGGAGGACACGGTGGGCTATGACTAACACCAATTTCGCCACTGACCTCCAATCTCCATCGCTTACAAGTTTTGTTTATTAAGTCAGGCCACCCCGTGTCCCAAGGGATCTCACAGAAGGCTGCTTCATCTCGCCACCATCTGCTAGAGGAGGTATAATCACTTTGATATTGATACTCAAACGGAGCATCTACTAACCCTATAATGCCATTGAGCCTCATGGGTATCAAACTGAATCTAATCCCCTGCTCTGCAGAAGTAGGGATCTGATTACAGATCCCCTGATCTGTTCTATTCCAGACATGTATGAATCCTTGTATCACTTCCCAAGCTAAATTGGAGGTCCTTTCTCCTTGTCCAGATGCACCAAAGGTAAGAAAGGCAAGGAGGGAGGAGTTCCAAACCATCTTTCCCTGCTGTACCATAAAAATACCACAAACAAAATCAAACAATCCAGGTAACGGCCCATTCATCAACTGAAAACATAAGTCCTGCCATGGGCTTCTGATAACCTGCAGAATATATACAAAACCAAACAATGATTAGAGGGATGGGATTGGAGGAGATGTCAACCAGTGCTGCTAGTGGTTGGGATCCATCCGAGAGGCTGAGGTGACCCTCCAAGGCGCTCATGCAGCTTTGGTAAAACGACCTCATACAGGCCATGTGCAGGATGTGTTACTTATTATAGATACATACAAACTAACCTTAAACTTCAAGCTCTCTTGACTGGAATTGCTCTGGTTAAAGCATCCGTAGATCAGCAGAACGTGCTCATTGTGCGTAAAAAGGCTAAGTTTATAGCGACCTCTTGCTCATGCATGGCATCAAAGGAACGTTGCCTGAACTTCGTGGTGAAGGAACCACATCCTAAAAAAAGCGGTAAAAAAGCGACCCCTTGCTCTTACGTGGCGTAGGTGCCGCTGCAAGAACTCCAACGCGGTCTGCTGCCAAGCTCCCTATGTCCTCCCCTCAACTCAGGAATCCTGAAAAGTCAACACAGCATCACTAGTCAGAAATACAAAAGTAACAAAGACATAAGCAAGCAACCAAGCAGCTATAGTCTTAGCACTATAGCAGAGGGTTGGGCTTATATTGTGCATCTTAAGTGATATGCTTGTTAGAATCCAGCTAGTGGGATACAGAAAAAAAACCATATTCCCATCAGCCATTGAACATGGGAACAAGTTTAATTCAGGACATGAAGGCCCACTTAGAAGGATGGGACAATCCACAGGTATGGATACGATGCTCCTTCCCATGGGCATCTGTGGCCACCCAGGCATGAAGGTTAAGGGGGATCTTTAGGGTTAGGGGCACTTGCCCCACAGTGGGCAGTTCCACTAGTACTGGTTGTCCAGCATAGTGGAGCAAGCGTACAGGGTCTTTGCCTCCTTTCGTCCCTGGAACAATAGAAGGAGGTGTGGGACAGAACGCTAGGAGCCGGGGGCAGCCATTTGCCCCCCACCGGCTATCGATTCGGTATACTGCTTCTGGTACTCGTGAGGCCCACCCTGGGTCATGGGGCCTCAGAGCTTGTTTTAAAAGTCCGTTCGTTCTCTCCACCATACCATTAGCTTGAGGGTAGTAAGGGGTGTGAAAAACGCACTGGATTTCCTCACCCTTAGCCCATTCTTGCACAACTCCAGCAGTGAAATGGCTCCCACTATCAGATTGAATTGATTGAGGCTTGGGTAAGCAGCTAAACCATACTTTAAGACTTTTCACTGTATTTTCTCCTGTTGCTCTGGATGCAGCTTCAACTTGTGTTAGTCCTGATACTACCTCAACTCCTACTAACACATATCGTTTTCCCTCTGATACCCGAAAGGGGCCAATGTAGTCAATTTGCCACAAACCTTTGTCTGTCCTTAAATGTAGGGGTTGCTTCTTTAAAGGGTTATATTTTCCAACGAACTCGACATTGACCACATGCAGAAATAACAGTGTTACATAATTCTCATGTAACAGCCCATCCTCTACTAATAGCCTCTTTGTACAGGTCTTTACTCCCTGAATGGCCACGCTTCATGTGCAGCCACTCCAGAAGGTGTTCCTATTTCTCTGCTTCACCATCGATGGCAAGACTGGCTAGACATGTTAAGGAATCTACTTGGCTATTTAGAAGGTGAGCCAGGTTATCTCCTGCCTGGTGTGCAGCAACCCAGCCTACCAAGAAAGATCTCTGCTTGGCGATATTCAGTATTTCTTCCCATTTGTCTCGCTGCCACACTGGTGCTTGGTTTACTTCCCATTGGTTTTGTTCCCAAAATGGTAACCATTCAGTGCATCCTTTAAGCACTGCATAGGAGTCAGTATAAATGTATACTGGTTCTGTTGTCTCAGCTTCCTTAACGACTACGCTCCACAGAGCAACTAACTCCCCTACTTGGGCACTACCCTCTCCCTCAGTTATCATACGGTCCCCTGAATCAATATGTAATGCTACTGCTTGATACTTCCACGTCTTTCCTTCCCTTTTTGTGGAAGCATCAGTGAACCACACATTTGTTAAATGGGGCTTAAAATGAGAAGCCACTTTGATATACGATGGAGGGGGTTCTGTATCTGGGTGATCAGAAGGGGGATCCTGTATTTGGAGCATTTTGGGTGTTCCCTCCTCTATCTGTCTAGTGTGACAGTAGTGGTCTAACTGGGCATACCACTTCTTTACTGTTTCTCCTTGAGCTACTCCTACGGGGGGAGGAGTTCCAGCCAATATTGGTTTCAGGATCTTAAAGGGCCCTTGTAAGATGATGGGCTGCTGTCGTATAATTCTCCCAGCTTCCTGTAAGGCTAGGTTAACCATAAAGAGTCCCTTCTCCCAAACTGAATACCATTTTTCAGCATCCTTAAAGATACGCGAGAAAAACCCCATAGGACAAGTAGGACCTTCAGGTCCACGCTGCCACATATGTATAGGTAACCCATGAATTGCAAAACCCCATTCTATGCGGAGCGGGTCTGTTGGATGTACTGGCCCTAGGGCCTGGTAAATCCCTGCTTCAAAAATTAATAATTTCAGAGCCTCTTCATGGACAGGTATCCAGTCCCAAGTAGTTCTTTTACGGGTTAAATCATATGAAGCGTGAGCTATGACAGAAAAGTTGGGGATGTGTTTTCTCCAAAACACTAGCAAGCCTAGGGCATGCTGCAATTCTTTCTTCTTTTCAGGCATTTTTACTTGTTTGAGGGTGGACAAGGTTTCGGGAGGTATACACACAGTCCCTCCTTTCCACCAGATACCTAAAAATTTTACTTCAGGTGATGGGAGTTGCACCTTTTCAGCAGGAATTTGGAGCCCTAAATTCTCTAAGTGGCCAATGATTTCTCTCTGGGTTTGCCCCACCACAGTGGTGTCTGGTCCTCCAATTAGCACATCATCAATATATTGATATACTCTTACTCCATCTTCAGGAGTGATCTGATTTAGTTCCTGCGCCAATGCATAGTGAACAATGGTTGGTGAGTGGCAACAGCCTGGGGAAGTCATGTAAATGTATATTGTACACCTTCCCAGGTAAAGGCAAAGCGGTCCCTATCTGCTTCTTGCAAGGGAACCATAAAGAACATGTCTTTCACATCAATGGTTGCTAAAATCTGGTGACCCTGTTCTTGGACGGTTGCAATTAATTCTGCTATATTGGGGACTGCAGCTGTTAATGGGCCAGTATTGGCGTTCAAGCATCGATAGTCAATTGTCAATCGCCACTTCCCATTTGCCTTGCGGACCTGCCATACTGGGGAATTATAGGGCGAGTGCGTAGGAATAACTATCCCCTGTTCCCGTAACTCAGTTATCACTGAAGCGATCCCTTCCCTTGCTCCCAAAGGCAAAGCATAAGGTTTGACATTAACTATTTTTGAAGGTGGGAGAGTTGGTGCCGACTGCAAAAGCCTCATAGAGATTGCGGGACACCCAAATTTCCATTCTCTTCCCTTAGAGTCTACCCACAACCGGCCCTTTAAGAGGTCGAGTCCTAGAATATTGGTGGGTAGAGGACCTAGTATCATAGTAACCTCAACAGGGGACGAATCCCCTGGCAGCCACCATTTAACTTTAGCTGTCGGCTGCGGTTGGCAGCTTCCGAAAATGTCTGTGACCCGTATCTGCTTCTTATCTGCCATTATTCCATTGCAGTTAGCAACATCTGCCCAAAGTGCTGACATCTGAGCACCCGTATCAAGTAAAATAGTTACTGGGGTCTTAAAGGGACCAAGGGGAAAAGTAATCAACAGGTCTCCTGTCTTATTCTCAGTGAGCCTCCTTAAATAAACCCACTGGCCATCCCCCCGCTCACTTACTGGGGACAGCGTGTCTAGTTTCCCATCCTGCGGGCAGTTATACCTTTCTCTGGGGCAGTAGGTGTTTGGGGAGTGGGAGTTGCCAGCAACTGCGGATTCATCCCCTTAGAGCCTCGAATGTCTAACTCAGTAGGGGGAGGCTCCTTGTTCTTGCCTTTCCACCCAAGGACCAACTTTTCTAGGACAGAGGTGGGCATGCCGTCCATCACATCCCGGGGAATTCCCTTTTCTATCCCTTCTGCCCACAACAAGTTCCACTGACCCCCATATGGCTCTTTAGTGTTTACAGTCTTAGATGGGGGAGGTCAGCCAAGTCCTTCTATTCGGCAGATAGCAGGCTTAGCCCTGCTTTCTTCCCTTGTGAGACCCATTCTCTGGCCGTAGTTAACCAATTTCTTTGCCACTTCTCCCCTCCTGCATTCTGCCTGCCTCCTCTGGGTGCTATCACATCACATAATCTATCTTGCAGCTGGACAGCATATAATTTCAAAGAATCTGGTAAACCTCAGATTAGAGGAGTCATTCTATCAGGACTGGCATTTAACAACATCGGAGAGGGCTACTGTGGCACTAATCGCCTATCAGGCATTAACTGGGGACAAGCAGTTTTCTGTAAGCTCTCAGTTAATTGATCTATAGAAGGGGTATCTATCCATGTTGGTTCTCCTCATTCCATTTGGTCTATTCCCCCTGCCCAGTAAGCTGCCCGCTGCGTCAGAGACCACGGTTCCCTAGGATCATCGGTAGCTAGGAACACTCCAGGCCCCCAATATTCTTGGGCTTCATCTTCTGACAATAAAATCCAGTTGCCACTGGTTAATGACACCCTCCACACATATTCTGCTTCGGTCTCCTTTGCTAGTTGGATATACTTTTCCTGAATTTTAGATAATTCAGTGGTGGAATATGGTATCATCTTAATGGTCACATGTGGTGCTCCGCCATTTTGGCCATTGTCTATGGTTTCTGTTTTAATTAATGGCCTCATTGCTATCCCTTCATCCTCAGGGTAGAAAACTTTTCTGGTACATTCTAACTCTTGATTTGGGTATAAAGAATTTTGCTGTTTCACCTGAACTACCTCTAGACCTTCCAGGTCTAAGTCCAGGTCGGATCATTCGTCCGCCTCGGCTCACAAAATTCTTCCCGATCTAATGCATCAGACAAGGCGGCATGAAGCCACTGTGTTGTATTACGCTCAGGAGTTAACTGCTCTTGCAGGACTTCAACCAAATCCTGCAGGGACTGAATCTTCTCCTTATCTGCCTGCTTAGCTCTCATTATTTCCAGTCTGTCTTCCTGGGCTGCTACGAGTGCAGCCCCTGAAACTGCACACACTACAGCCTTCCCTTTTCCCGGGCAAAACCTGCCTTCTTTTGCTAGCTTCTCAATTCTTGCTACAATGGCTTTTGGGTCATGCCAGTGGTCTCGTGCCCAGGCTACTCCTTGTAGGGAAGGGTGGGCTTTACAGGCAATTAGCTTCTCTAAAACAGGGGAACAGTCAGACACAGATGTTTCCTGGGTCACCATGCCTGCCACTGCTCGGATCCCTCCTGACTTATTGTTGAGAGATCCTTCCCAGATCCTCCCCGCCCGTTCTCCGAGTGGAGGTCCAGTATCCCGTTAGAATCTTCCTTCCAACAACAGAAATCCCGTAGAGGCAGTTAGCCTCTCTAAAACAGGGGAACAGTCAGACACAGATATTTCCCATGTCTCTATGCCTGCCACTGCTCGGATCTCTCCCAACTTATTGTTGAGAGATCATTCCCAGATCCTCCCTGCCTGTTCTCCAAGTGGAGGTCTGGTATCCCATTAGCAACTCCCTTCCAACAAGGGAAATCCTGTCCGTGATGCCAATTAAGATGTCGCGTCGCAAAGTGGAAGCGACTCAGGTTCGTGGATTTCCTTTGTCAGAATTAAGGTGAAACACCACCAGGGGAGTTCAAACAACAATCAACGTTTATTCAACCTAGCTAACCTTGCCCAAGTACATGTGAACTTATCACTATGAACCTTGCAACATGTCATTAAGCCGCTGTTGGAAAAGACAAGGGAGGTGTAGAAAAAGAAATGGAAAAAGGAACACGAAACTGTATCAGAAGGAGAGCCCTCCTGTTGAGTCACAAGTTACAGAGCAGGCCCCCTTGCTTTCTGGACTCCTTCTCAAAGAGGAGCCCAGGGGTGGCTAGATCCACTCCTAGTCTCAGACTTGGGCAACGGTTTATGTTTAAAAGGATGAGGTGTAGGGACTGTGGAAAAGAGAGAAGGAAAAGAGGGAGAGAGAGAAAGAAAGAGAGAAGAAAAGGGTTTCACCAGTCCTGGGTCCAGCATTTTCCCCGGAACCCAGCCAGGAAGCTGGATCACCTTCGCCTACAGGCACGGCTGCAAGGAAGCGCAGGACAGAACAGCTCCCATGACACAGTTCAAGATACTTCTTTAGATTGGAGCGGCAGTGGCTGCAGTTCAAAGATGGGATTACTCCACGGCACTCATCTCTCCCTTCCACTCAGGAGCACGGTGCAAAGAGTTACCGCCTGCCTGCAGCGGCACCATGCTGGGGAAAAACGACCCACGCGTGGAGCTGCCAGGAGAAAGGACTCCCTGAAGCTCACGCCAGCTCTAAACTCAACCCCAACGAGCCCGCTGGCTTGGCAGCCAGCACCGGGAGCAGCTCAGGCTCCGAGAGGCCAGCATAGACAGCTTTGCAAGGCAAAACGCCTCGGGGCACATCACCGAGCCCGACCCGTTCCCTCTCTCCTCTTCTCCATGTCTGCACATCGGCCACGGAAGGGGCAACTTGCATTTCACACAGAAAGAAGACGGAAAGGTAAATGCTCCTTCCTCCCAATGACTTACCTCTGGGATTGCTCTCAGGCTCGAGGACAGGAACAGACCAAGAAGTCAGGAAGCTGTCAACCTTGAGAGGATCTTAAGGAAAATTACACAGGAATAAGCTCTTGCCACATTGTTAATGTTGATTCTTTCAAGGAGAGGGACTTTGAGAACTTACCTGCAGGATGCCCCAAGGGCTCCAAACCAACATCCAGCCGAGAAGCTGGATAACCATTGCCACCACCCTCATCTAGAAGCAAGCACAGATAAGAAATATTTCCATTGCATGTCGGGATCCGCTTGCGCCTTAGTGAAGTACAGGCACTGGTAGGGGGTCGGGTGGGAGCCTGACATAGGTGGAGATTGCCAAAGCTGCAGAGGGGCCTGGTGAGAGGAGGAGGACAAGGAGGCAGCAGGCAGGGGCCATGGCTCCCTGCATTCGCACCATGCCGCCGCTGCTGCTGCAGTGAGGGCCGGG
Source organism: Harpia harpyja (assembly GCF_026419915.1). NCBI lineage: Eukaryota > Metazoa > Chordata > Aves > Accipitriformes > Accipitridae > Harpia > Harpia harpyja. The sequence goes on from NC_068969.1 coordinate 1,307,702, forward strand.
GGCTGAGCGGTCGGTGCTTATGTCTGGCGCGTCACCGCAGGGCTCTGACCTCACGGACCCGCTGTGGCCTCACGGCCGGGCCAACAATGAGGACGGCTCTCGGGGTGCTTGTGGACAGCAGCTGGAGCACAGCCAGGGGAGTTGCCCCCCCGGGGAGGGGAGCACGTCACATCGGGCAGCTCTGCCCAAGGGCTGGGACACAGTCCCCCCCAGCGCTGAGCCCGCAGCTCTGCCCTGTTTTCCGGGCACTGTCACAGGGGCAGCAGGGAGTTCAATCCCCCAGAACAGCAGGAAACCACAGCCGAGTGGTGCTGTTACCAACAGCTCACGAGGCTAAAGAGTGAGTGATTTCAGTCTCGAGGCAAGTGCAAGATCCTCTCCTGTGGGCACCTTCCAGGCTGGAGCCCAGTTTGGCGCCTGGGGGACCCCAGGGCAAACGAGTCACTTCCATTTTATGGCAAAGATGAAACCTTTAGTTTTCCATTTCTTCTTCCCGTGGAGTTTAAGGGAATGCTTTCTGTCAAGGTCCTCAAAGAGCAAAGTAAACCAATAAAACAGAAAAAAATATTCCCTTACTTAGACAGTCATCTTTCCGGGTAGTCATACCCCATCTTGTGACCTACAGCGGGAGTGCAGGAGCTACCAAAGCACTTCTCTTGGTAGTACCCGGCAGACACATGACAACAGTTTCTCACCCTGAGACAGGCTGTAGCTTCTGTATTCATCACAAAATGAGTCAAACTTCACCTGAAAGTAAAGATTAAAAAGTAAGTTAGCAGCCAGCCGAATGTATTTGACAAAGTTTTACCTACACAAGGAGGAAAACTGCATTTGGGTTCCCCTTTTAGCTGTTGAGGCATCATGATTTAGTTTGTTTGTCTGCCTTACCCAGACAGGCGTCGGGTCGCTGTTTAATCTGTTCGTTGCTCTCATTGCCGAGAACAAGGCTCCACGTCCCCCTCTCGCATTTGCGATACAAATCGGCGCCTGTGAAGTAAGACACGACACCACACACTGAAGAACTTCATCAAACTCTATAAACTTTGACGAAATTGTTAAGAACTCGCAACGCTTCCATTATTTCTAAAACTTCTCCAAAGACCACGACAGAAAAGCTTACTCACAAAGAAAGACTGACAAGAATGCTCTGTGCATTCCCACATTTTTTTAAGGTATCTCTATCCCAGTGATCTTGTGAAAATTAAGAGACACAGAAAATGGATCTGTCTTTGAAGTTTGTTTTTGAACACAGCATTTCTCTCCCTGAGCTTGTATTAGTCCCGATGACTCGGATATTGCAGACACACTGACAAGCTGAAGGACCACCTCTCCTCCTCAGAAAGACTTTGATGGGCCTTTAGAGGCGCCGTGCACCCCCAACACATGAAAAAAACCCAAACCCCAAACACCCAAACAATCAGGAATAGAACCAGAAAAGGTACTCTGATCAGGTAACAACACACTGACATAAGACTTCCAAGTCAGATTGCTTCTGAAGTAGAACAGGATAAACCCCAAAGGCAGAGAGAAAAGTACAGACAAACTTTGCCAAAAATACACAATTCACAATAGAGCATTGACAGCGAGCTAGAGGTTTATCTCGCCCAACTGCAAAGTAACTTGAAAAGAGGAAACATTTACAGGGCTGGGGCCTGGGGGTGGGGTGGGGGGGGCAGCTGGTAGAAAAGCAACTCCTCTTCTTCTTCTTCCCAGCAAGGAACAGGACAAACTCCTTCCTTCAAGAGCTCACTGGGCTTGCAGGGAAGGATGAAGGAAGAGAAAATGCTTCCGTGGTTGCTCCCCAAGTAAACCAGATTCTCATCGGCCAGAGAATGCTATCAGCAAAGCAATTAAAATTCCAGTTGTGTTGCTCATTCAACCCTCTACTTCAATAGACTACAAAAAGACTCCTGCAATGCTGAGAGGCTAACGAGAGCTCCGGAGAGAAACCGCATGTACACAAAGCCTACTGATCGGCAACCGTTACTCCTTACCCCCTTCAGGAGAGCTTGCTGAAGACAGTGCCACTGCCCACGCTGGTTACCCTATTCTGGCTGCCGCTGGCATCTGTGACTTGCCCGGTGTCCTACTACTTGGCACCACGCAACAGTCTGGATGGCTGCTGTTTGGAAGGAGGTTTGCGTTACCCCTAGCCTCAGATCTTCTGACCAACTTCCAGTCTAAGCAGCTTGTGAGAAACAACACGGCAGCGGCCAGGAGGGCAACAGCCACGGGCCAGAGGGGGTCCAAAGCCCCTAAGGCACCAGGGCTAGTGGCCGTCCTGGAAAGCCGAGCCACCGCTGGCCCCAAGACTACCAACCAACGCCCGAGCGAGCGCGGGCTGGAGGACAAGCACGCCGGCCTGCCAACGCACGGCCAGCCGCGCCGGGCCGGCCCCTTCTGAGGAGCAGAGGCCACGCCGCGGGCCTTTGGGAGGCAGCGGAGAGGCGGCCCCGAGGCAGGGGAGGCCGCGCCTCGCTCAGCCCCGCCGACCACGGCCGCAGCGCTGCCGCCGGGGGCGCCATTTCAAGCCTGCCACAGCCCCCAAGACGCCTGAAGTAAATGGCGGAGGAGGCGGAGATCTTCGTCCCATCATCCAATCACAAGAGAGAGCCCCAGGTGAAGGCGGTGCCGCACGGGCCCAAACCCAATGGGCGTGAGCGGCGGCGGATGACAGACGGGTGCCCCCCTCCGCCCGGGGGCCAACGGGGCGGGTGCCGCGGGGCGAGCGGCGGCAGGAGCGGCCGCGGCTGCATCCGGGTCCTGGCGCGGCTCCGGGTCGCCCCGCGGCGGGTAACGGGGCGGCGCCGCCATGGCCGCTGTGGTAATCCTCGTTGCTAGATTTGCCGCTGCTGCTTTGCCTGTGCTCCTCTTTAATGGTGCTACTTTGCGCAGGCAGTTTCCTGACTGTAGTGCAAGCCTTCGCGGGCACGGAAGAATTGCTTCCGTTCAACACGTACGTAGAAGCCGTACCGAACGATGCTGAGGTATAACAACTGGTCAGATTTAATCCGTGACAGAATTTTTGAGGAAACACATCTGTGCCTTCCAAAGCAGTGACATCTCTCTAACTTAACAGCGTTTAAGGGTCCGGGCATCCTCTTCCTAATTCTTCAGGCGGGTGAGCATCCCCAGCTGCCGGGGGGTTCACCAAAACAGTTATTAACTGGTGTGGCTCCTGTTGTCAAATGTGACGCGTTCTGTTCACAGCAATGGTCGGGTGTTAAATGGCCTGAACTTACCCCAGGAGCTGTTCACGGTGGTGGCTGAAACTTGCTGCAGTCTTTCCAGCGTAGTCAACATGCGATGGTAGATTTAATAGGGGTTTGTTGTTTTTTTGTCCCTGTAATAGCCAGCTTTGTGAAGAGGGACTTACTAAGTAGCTGTCCTGTGGTATTTTTAATGTAAAAGTGTTGACTGTGGTTTTTGTCACTGAGCTTTTCACCAGGGTGTACTCTGTATATCTCAAATGCTTAACCTCAATTCACGTAGGTCATGCTGGGAAGTAGTTATTTTGCATAAGACGACTGGGGACTTGGCAAAAGGAAGCTTAGGCAAAACATCAAATCACTTGCTTTGTTTTTCTACAACTACTAACAAGCTGTATCCTTCTTTCACTTTCCCTTTTGGTAAATGCCTTCTGTGTTTTCCTCTGTGGTTAGTAGCGGAAAACATTGGTCCTTTTGCAAAACGATAAGAGGCTGTAGCAGACACGTACGCCTGTCTAGGTGCGTGGACTTTGGTCCTGCTCCTGCTTAAGAGTTAAAGCATATCTATAAATTTGTATAGCGTTGTGCGCTGGAGCAGCTTGTACTCCTTTTCTCCTCTTTGTAAAATTTGCCAGTTCAAACAAGTATTGGTCCGGTGTATTGCTGCTAAATGGACCGGCATGTCCAAATAGAGGTATGAAGCTTGTAAGTTTTTGGGCATAAGCAGGGGACTCTTAAAAAGGTGCCTTGCACTTCAGCTGGCAAGCGTTACACTCCAATGAAAGAATTTTTTGCTCTCTTGGTCAGTGCCTGTTTTTCAGTGCAGGTGAATTTGCTTGGCACAAAGTAAAAAAAAAAACCCCAACCAAACCTTTAATCTGTTTAGTCATAATCCTCACACAGGTTTTTAACTTACAGCTTTGACTTTCCTGTTCTGCTTAATTTTATCTGCTGAATTTCTAAAGCTGAATTTGAGCACTAGAGTAAAAGAGTCTTTTCAGATAACAAGCTGCTTACAAATTTAAAATTGCCAAATGCCAGATTTTCACAGAAGGATGCACCTACAGGATCGTGTACATCAAGTTAATGTATCTGTGTATCTCCACGCTGCGTAAAGTAGGTGTCAGTAAAGCACAGTTTGTGTAGGAACTATTCCTTCTACAAACTCACTGTCAGCTTTAGGTGGTTTCTTCTGTGCTGCGAAGGGGACAAAATAGCTGGGAGAATAAAGCATTTGTCTTTTAGGATCCCCCGGAGAGGAAAGGATCGCACTGAGAGGAAGCGGGACTTTTGTTATTTCCGCAAATACACACTTTGTTCCTTCAGCAGAGTAATGGATAAAACTTGTAACTACCATTTGAGCTATTTTTTCCTCCTTCACAGGTTGGAGAAGAGCACTTATGTTCCACTATGTGCTACTAACCCAGAACATGTAGATTCTTGAGGCTTTTTTCCCTGTGCAGTTTGGGATCATTTGGGAGGTTTTAAACTTAGAGGTAGCTCAAGAAAACCACGAAAAGCATACTTCAGAGCGCTGGAGCCCATTTAGAGTCTACTACTGTCACTTCTGTTGGACCCGAATGAGGAGCAAGGCTCTAGCCGGATAAGCACTTTATTAATACAGAGGAAGGTGCAATCCCAAACTGTGACTATAGAAGAGGAAAAAATTATAATTTGTACTAGATTTTCCGTGTCGGCAACTGTGTGATTTTACTGAGCCTCTTTTGGAAAGAGGTGATGCGATATGCACGTAGCATGTGATGACAGACAGCGCAGGGGTAGTCGAGTGAAGTGAGGGGAAGCAATATGAAGGATAATTAAGTTTCCATCAATCACGCTGCTCCCTTTCCGCCCCCTGCAATCCCCACCAGTCAGACAAGAACCGCACGCAACGAACAAACTGGAGCTTGTGAGTCTGCATGTAGTCGTTTGGGATGCTGGATGTGCAGGTACCGCAGGCGTGGCTGGAGAAGGTGGCAGGAATTCGCTCGCCGCAAGAGTCCGTGGGAGTCGGGAAGTGTGGCTCCGGTGCGGGGGGTGCTACTGAAATGGGGGGCTAAAACTGTGAGGAGTTGGTGTTAGTGCTGGTGGTGTAAACCCTGGCGCTCCATCGTGTGGTGAAAGCTGTGCGCAGGCTGGAGCCTCAGCCCTTGGCTGCGGTAGGCAGCTTCAGCGGAGTCGTGTTTGGCAGCGAACGCGTTCATCTTTGCCGGTGCCTTGTGAAAGTTGCACAATTACGGTGTCATTTTCTTCACTTTCACCGCTTTGGGGGTTTTGAAATACAAACACATGGCGACTGGCAAAATAGCACTTTGAACGCAGCTTTTAACAAGGAAAGCAAATTAACCATGTATTTCTTAAAAGCTTAAAGTCTCATCGTAGTCTAAGTGTTTACTGCTGAAGGAGAGAATATGCAGTTAGGTAACCCTGAAGGTGAAAGGAGAGGGATTCTCATGGATTGAGGAGCTGCAAGGACCGAGCAGGAAAATCCCGTGGTGGCAGTAGAAAATGATGTAGAATTTCCAAGAACAGAACTTGATGGGGAAGTCCTACTGCCAATGGAAATGAAAATAAATGCTGTTTGATACGTCTCAAGTTGGTTATGTTTATAACTAACTTGCTTAAAGGTGGTGAAATGCAAGAGATGGCTTTCTAGGTTTACTACAATGCTTGTGTCCTTCAGGCTTAATTTTAAAAAAGGAAATGCAGAAGTGTTGCCTTACCTATTTTATATGTTTTACATTTTTGACTTAAGCTTATTGTGTGGTAACACTGACTCAGTTTTTCAAAGGGCTTAAAAAATGTTCAGTACATCACAGAATCCTCAGCTTCATCTTAAAGTTCCTTCTGAAACTGAACATCTGGGACTTTATTAACTTCATGGGATCAATCAGTAAGTAACAAACTGAAGATACCAAGTTGGCTCTCTCTGCAGCTAGACTCTCATGGAGAAATGGGAGTTTTACAGGAATTCTGCTCAGCTGTTGAAGGTTTGGATGCAGCAACAGGGAACTGAAAGGACTGTCAGCTTCCCTACTGGATATCTGCCTGAGAGCAGGACCTCTGCCTGAGCTAATTCAAAAGGATGGGATGTGTGCCAGTGCTTCATACTGCATGACAGTAACCTCTTGCGGTAATGTTAATGTTTGCAGCTCCGTAGCCAGTGGACCAGGAGCAATGGGAGGACTATGTTTCAAACCCTGTGGGAAGCCAGTCAGTGTAAATGCAGTCCCTGCCAAGTGAAAGCAACTCTCTCCCTATCTGTCCCAAGGTACGGGGAGCCTAAAAAACGTGTCCTTCCCATCTCCTGTTGCCACTCATGGCAAGGCTTGTTCGTTGAGGCAACGGACTATCGATCAGAGCGGGAGCAGCCACAGTGAGCAGTTTGGTGGCGGTGTTCAGGGCTCTGTAACCTACCGCTAGTCACCACTTGCCCTGAGGTTTCTCTACCGGCCGTGCAGGAGAACTGTAGCGGGAAGGAGCCTTGACCACGCTTCCCCGTTCTTCCAGCTCTTTTATCAATTCAGGAACAGCTCAGAAGGTGACTTGTATTGTAGGATAAAGGGGCAGGACCCGGACCTCCTGCTAATGACCTGTTTGCAATGGGTTCACAGTCAGGGATGCGTTGATGGGAGGTAAACTGTGGGGAAGAGCGTGTGGTGCCCCTATTGCCCGCTTTCCCCACGAGGCCACCCTCGACTGACCCATTCCATGCATCCATACCTAACCTATTACAGGGACCTAGAAGGAAGGCCGGACCGTCCGTCCATTAGATAGAATGAATTTAGCCCTGACCAGTGGGTGGGTAGTGATTTGCCATTGCCAACTCCAAGAGAATCTATTTGCTTGCTAAGTGGAGGCTGTCCTTATCTACCGTCGACAGTTGGGCTCCTGTGTCAATGAGGAATGTTGTAAAGTAGCAATCGCTAATTGCCACCATCAGCTCCGGCCTGGGAGCCTGAGCAGTGGGGGCAGCGGCCCCAAGGATCAAGCCCTGACCCCGGTTGCCTGCAGATTGGCAGTCTAGGTTCAGCCCTGATGGATTTGGGCATCTCCCCGGGCTCACACCCCTGACGTGCGCTGGCTCCCATGTTGTACAGTGTCGCTCCATCTCCTCACGCAGACCCTGGAGAACGATCACAAATCATGAGGAAAACCCGACCAGTTGCTGCAAAGCGGGAGTTGGCAGCCCATTTAATGGACTCAGAGAGAGCCCTTTGCCTAACGACATCTTCCATCGCCTCCCGTGCTCAGCGGTGACTGAGGGTGCTCCCCAGTTTCCCCTCTCTGCTTTGGTCTTTTGCAGAGACAGTCTGGGTCTTTTCTAGCAGGTTGACTTTAGCTGAGGTTCTCCCCTGCTTTTTATCCCCTGCGGCGTACAGTGGTAAAGAGCACAAGAAAGACATGGACCTGCTGGAGTGGGTCCAGAGCAGGGCCACAAAGCTGATGAGGGGGCTGGAGCAGGTGTCAGCAGCTCAGGTGTCTAAAGCTGGGTCACCCGCACGCTGTCAACAAGTCTGTGACAAATGAGGGGGGAAAAGACTCCAGTCCTGCTGTTCTCCCAGCAGGAAGATTGCATCAGCCCAAAAGTCGGTCTAGCCTCAGGTCCCGTGCCTGTGGGTGAAGCCCAGGATGGCACGTAAGAGCAAGGCAAGCAGGGGATCGTTCCCCTGGGCGCTCTCCTGCGATCTACAGCACCGATTTTGTGAGCAGCAGAGGGGCCTGGTGACCTCTTGGCTGGCACCCGGCAGCTCTCCAAACACTCTTTCCAGGCCACGTGCAACACCCCTCGCGGAGCGGCTGCACCAACCTACGGCCCCTTCTTACCGGGAGAGCTCTCACGCACGCAGAGGAAGCCCACGCTCAAGCACCACAGGGATAAAACCATCATCCACGCCTCTCGGGGAGAAGCAGCAAAACCCTCTCCCCCTCAGTACTTTTACACCTTGTTGGCAATAGTAACTGTGATCTAAGCCAAGGCCTCAGAACTGACAACGGGCCCAGCCACTCTTTTGTCTAAAAAGCCATGTGCTCACTGTTGTACCCCCCAGAACTGCCCTCTCTGTACTCGTGAACGGCCTTGGCTGTAAATGGGTGTTCTGCTTCAGTGTCCTGCGAGGAGCGGCCACAGCCTTCACAGCACAGCGGAACTCTTACAAATGCTCCAGCCAGCCTTTCAACACGCTGTTCAAGCCGTGGGGTGGTCACCACTTTGTTACTGCCAAGGCAGTAAAAGCCTCCCTCAGGGAGTGCCTTAACAGGAGGCTCAGCGCTCAGAGGTGGAGATACTTTGCAGCACCCCCAGTTGGCGATGGCCCATCAATTCGGGCCCGCCAATTAGTTGGAGGAGGACCTTTGTTGTGCCTGCAGTACATGTGCTTGTCAGGCTTGTGTCCCTGGAGATATTCTTGATGGCTTCCCTCTTGTCCTGGGTATCCCATGTGAGGAGGCCCACGGCAGCGGGCTCGGGGGGCGGGAGGGCCATTCCGGCTGGTGCTGGAGGGCGCCGGGCTCGTTCCACAGCAGCAGGGCCGCCGGGGACGGGCTGGGGGGCCACGGGGAGGGCGGGCGCGCCGGTTTTCCAGGCAGGAGCCTCGGCTGCTGTCGTTGGTTCCGGCTCTCAGGGGTGCTGGGGCGGCTGGTCTGGCTGTCCGGGCATGAGGGGTAGCCTGAAGCTGCAGAGGCACGCCTGTGGAGAGTGTTGCGTCCCAAAGTTGGAGCGACTCAGGTTCGTGGATTTCCTTTGTCAGAATTAAGGTGAAACAACACCAGGGGAGTTCAAACAACAATCAACGTTTATTCAACCTAGCTAACCTTGCCCAAGTACACGTGAACTTATCACTATGAACCTTGCAACATGTCATTAAGCCGCTGTTGGAAAAGACAAGGGAGGTGTAGAAAAAGAAATGGAAAAAGGAACACGAAACTGTATCAGAAGGAGAGCCCTCCCGTTGAGGCACGAGGTTAAGAGCAGACCCCCTGGCTTTCGGGACTCCTTCTCAAAGAGGAGCCCAGGGGTGGCTAGATCCACTCCTAGTCTCAGACTTGGTCAACGGTTTATGTTTAAAAGGATGAGGTGTAGGGACTGTGGAAAAGAGAGAAGGAAAAGAGGGAGAGAGAGAAAGAAAGAGAGAAGAAAAGGGTTTCACCAGTCCTGGGTCCAGCATTTTCCCCGGAACCCAGCCAGGAAGCTGGATCACCTTCGCCTACAGGCACGGCTGCAAGGAAGCGCAGGACAGAACAGCTCCCGTGACACAGTTCAAGATATTCTTTAGATCGGAGCGGCAGTGACTGCAGTTTAAAGATGGGATTACTCCACGGCACTCATCTCTCCCTTCCACTCAGGAGCACGGTGCAAAGAGTTACCGCCTGCCCGCAGCGGCACCATGCTGGGGAAAAACGACCCACGCGCGGAGCTGCCAGGAGAAAGGACTCCCTGGAGCTCACGCCAGCTCTAAACTCAACCCCAACGAGCCCGCTGGCTTGGCAGCCAGCACCGGGAGCAGCTCAGGCTCCGAGAGGCCAGCATAGACAGCTTTGCAAGGCAAAACGCCTCGGGGCACATCACCGAGCCCGACCCGTTCCCTCTCTCCTCTTCTCCATGTCTGCACATCGGCCACGGAAGGGGCAACTTGCATTTCACACAGAAAGAAGACGGAAAGGTAAACGCTCCTTCCTCCCAATGACTTACCTCTGGGATTGCTCTCGGGCTCGAGGACAGGAACAGACCAAGAAGTCAGGAAGCCGTCGACCTTGAGAGGATCTTAAGGAAAATTACACAGGAATAAGCTCTTGCCACATTGTTAATGTTGATTCTTTCAAGGAGAGGGACTTTGAGAACTTACCTGCAGGATGCCCCAAGGGCCCCAAACCAACATCCAGCCGAGAAGCTGGATAACCATTGCCACCACCCTCATCTAGAAGCAAGCACAGATAAGAAATATTTCCATTGCATGTCGGGATCCGCTTGCGCCTTAGTGAAGTGCAGGCACTGGTAGGGGGTCGGGTGGGAGCCTGACGTAGGTGGAGATTGCCAAAGCTGCAGAGGGGCCTGGTGAGAGGAGGAGGACAAGGAGGCAGCAGGCAGGGGCCATGGCTCCCTGCATTCGCACCATGCCGCCGCTGCTGCTGCAGTGAGGGCTGGGGGCTGAGCGGTCGGTGCTTATGTCTGGCGCGTCACCGCAGGGCTCTGACCTCACGGACCCGCTGTGGCTTCTCGGCTGGGCCAACAATGAGGACGGCTCTCGGGGTGCTTGTGGACAGCAGCTGGAGCACAGCCAGGGGAGCTGCCCCCCCGGGGAGGGGAGCACGTCACATCGGGCAGCTCTGCCCAAGGGCTGGGACACAGTCCCCCCCAGCGCTGAGCCCGCAGCTCTGCCCTGTTTTCCGGGCACTGTCACAGGGGCAGCAGGGAGTTCAATCCCCCAGAACAGCAGGAAACCACAGCCGAGTGGTGCTGTTACCAACAGCTCACGAGGCTAAAGAGTGAGTGATTTCAGTCTCGAGGCAAGTGCAAGATCCCCTCCTGTGGGCACCTTCCAGGCTGGAGCCCAGTTTGGCGCCTGGGGGACCCCAGGGCTAACGAGTCACTTCCATTTTATGGCAAAGATGAAGCCTTTACTTTTCCATTTCTTCTTCCTGTGGAGTTTATGATGCAATACATAACTTTTCGTAAATTTATTTCACACAGGAAATTGAAAAGCTGATTAAAGCACTAACAGCTGCTGCTACAGACACCAAGGTAATGATTGACACAGTTAGAATAAGTTTGCTGAAGGGCATATGGTACCAAATGGCTGAACTGCAATCCAAGTTACACCACGACTATTCTACAAAGCTGGAGAAACTGCAGGTAATCGCAAATGAGGTCAAAGCTTCTGGAGAGATTTATCAGCAAATGGAAACCCTCCTGGAACAGCATGAAAACTCTGTACAATTTCTGCAGGAGGACAAAAAATTCAATGAAAAGATAGAAAAAGTGTTGGAAATAAAAGCCTCATATCAGGATCCACCAAAGCATAAAATTTCAATGCAACAGTATTTTGAAGAGCTCATCAGAGGAATTAATTTCAAGGATTATCTCTCTACTGCCTGCGAGGAGATGCTTCCAAGTACCACTGACATACCTGAGACACATCAATCAGAATGTCTTGGCTTTGTTTTTTCAAGTGAGAGTCCTGATCACCACTTCTGTAAAGAAGCACTGCAACAATTTGAGAAGCCAAATGACATCAAGCAAGATAATCATGAAAATCAGCCCTCCCCCCACTGCAGCACTAACACAAACACTAGCATTAGTGAAAATTTAATTTATTCTGTCAGCAAATCTGTAAAAGCTAAAGCACTCTCCTGACATTTAGCTTTACTTTCCCAGTCATATATGCTGCCTATGTATTCCATCAAACAACTGAAAGTCACTTTGAAAGGTAAACAGAATGAGAGGCATTTAGTATATATGTTCTGTTGCGTGCTTTATTGTACCACCACAAATTAGAAACTGTTGGGAAGCTGGCACTAAAAGAGTAGCCTAGGATGGACTAACACAGACTAACCAGGGTGGATTTGGAGATGTTGGGGAAAAGGAGCCTGTGTACAGTGTGTGCTGTGAATCCTTCCTATGACCCTGATAGCTTCAAGTTTATTCTCTATGACAAATGTAATCCACATCCTAAGTACTAAATTTGAGCCTTAAACCACGGCCACACACACTTAATTCCATATAAACCTATGTAATAAGGTGAGATTAATAACTTAAGGGAGTTACAAAATAATTTAGATTTAGTTTAAAATGATAAATGCTAGGCTACAACACTTCATGTATTTGGTAATCTGCCTGGTAAGTTTTCCAGAACAGTCAACAACATATTCACACTAGTGCACCTTTTGAATTTTTGACAGGTACAGAGCCTACCTACCACTTTTTTCCTTACATCATTTCTCTACATTGCTTTGCTAGTTCATACAAAAGCATTTCTGCTTTTCAGGGTAATGTCTGCTCAATTTCTGCACATTTTAACTTTGGAAAACTTAAAAAGTTATCAGCTTGGTTTTCTTTTGGTTCTCCTGGTAGTATCACAACTACGTTTTTGGAAATCTAACAAACACAGGACATGTCAAATAGTACACCTGGTACTGTGAGAGAAGAGATCCATAGGATTCTGCAGGATTATTACATTCCATGTGTAGAAGGCTTTCCTTTTAAAATACCGTTTCAGATCAGGCCTGGGGGGGTAGTGGTCTGTGGAATGATTGCTACAGGTCACTTATTGATACGTCCCCCTCTTAAGGGAAGGTAAACCTCCAGGGTGGAATGCGGTGGATATAGACAAAATCTGTTCCATAATAATTCCGTAAGCAACATAACCTGCAACCTTAGATGTTCGCAAGACCAGGGGAGCTTGGTATGCTGACTCTGAGAAACAACACAGAGGGTGGAGTGGAGACACTGCGGCCAGGCTCTGTGATATCACTGCAGGGATGGGCAACTGGAACTACTGGAACAAGAATGGAAGGTCCCTCCATTGAATCCACTGAAGCAAGGAGGTGAAATAATGGGGGTTCTGTCAACGCTATTGTCTTACTTCTGAGGTGTATCTTAAGTGCCCAGTTCTGGAGTAGTGACACACTAAATCATGTTCTCTGGGTGAACTTTGCTGATTATAATACCAAAACACACCTCCATCCCAAAAGCTACCCACCTCCAAGGTGGGACCACCCCTCACTGAGCATGTGCTCTCAATATTCTCTAGTATGTACCTTTAAAAGCAAAGTGAGAGAACTTTATACCAATCAAAGTAAAGGTATATATGACTAGAGTCACTCAAGCTCCACCTAAAAAATAAGAAAATATAAAAGGGCTTAAGAGAGGAGGAATGTCAGGAAAGACACCATCATAGACAAGTCGGGAGGACATTGCTGACTTCTGGGATCAGGCTGAACCTCTCTTCCCCCCCATAGGGACACCTACTGGGTAAGATTCAAATCCTCAGTCATACCGAGTGCTTCCCTGGGAAACTTAGAAATCTCTGTAAGAGTTTTTCCATAATTTAGCGTGCTTGTAGTTGACTGTATTATTATTTGCACGTGCTTTGCAGCCAGTGTATTTATCACTGGCAATCCAAAAGAACCTGTACTATTGCTTTAATAAACTGTGCTGCTCATTAATCTAGTTGTGATAGTTCGTTAACACAACCAAACTCCCCAACTCTGGTAATTCTAGTCCATTGAACACGGCTAAGCCAAGAGCACAGTACGCTATTAGCGCATCCGTCATCATGATAGTTCAACATATTGAACGCAACTGGACTTATAGCATTGGGTTAGACATCACTCAAATTAAATCTAGCTGCCCCCAGCCCCTCTGACATCTGAGGATAAGCTGGAACGCAAGGGGGTTTATTTTCTGCCAAACTTCTTTACTCTTCAACGCAACAGTGGTCAAAGCCCTGACGCTGAAGTCTTATAGGATCAACCCCGCATGCCCCCTACTCAATTCCAAGCATCCTCATGCAAACACAGACATTGCTAATGATGGTAACAGACGAGACTGGGGCCAAAAGCTGTTATTTCCCCATAGCTCCTTGGTACCCCACGTGAAAGTGGGATGACAGGCATACCGGTGGGATGCAAAAATCAATTCTAAAAAGAGTGGATATTGCACCCCCAACTTGTTTTGCACAAAACCAACCCCAAACCTGCTGTCCTAACTACTCTCAAGATGATTTTGAAAGAACATGCACCAGCAACTCTGTTCTCAACCTGTCTTTTTGCACATGCTTAACGCAATAAGTGGGAGACACAGTCCTCATACCAAATTCCATTTGATGCTTTTAGTCTGGTTTCCAAGGTATGTGTATGTGTCCATCCTTTTTCCCGTCATTCCTTTTGAACCCACCAACCACTTTCAAGCCAATTTAACTAAGTGCAGAGAGAGTAAATTACCACAAGCTTCATGATGGTTTTCTGTTAGCAGTCCTTGTGAAAAGAGGGTGCAACATCAGTTCAAACTTTTTTTTTTTGACATTACAGGATTCACATGGGAATGGTGGAGAAATGTGAATGCCCTAATTGTGAGAAAAGCTTCAGCTGTCACTTGTACATTACTAGGTAACAGAAAATCCAGAAGCAAACAGAAACAGGAATCTAGGTTTCACCAGTTCCAGTGCTATGTGACCATGCACTTCCATATTCACCAGGCTGAGACACTCCCTCCAGTCCCAATGTTGCCAGGTCTTTTCACCCTTTTTTCATCTTTACTATTTTGACCATCTTCTGATTTTGTATAATTTGTAAAGGCACACGTACTGACATTTTCACAGTTACACAGAAAGAATAGAACTGCGACCAACCACAAATTTTATCACCCTTATCTCTTGCTTCTCACTTAGAACCTGCCAAGGTGCTGCCCTAAGATGCTGTTCAGGTGCTGTTTAATTGTAACAAATGTGTTCAGGAGATAACCTGAGCTTCAGGTGGCTAAGGTTACAGCTTGTAATCGCTGCTGCAGTCAAGCAATGCTTAGCAAATCAAATGCTCAGAGTAACTTCACTGTCATTCCTGATCTTTTACACTCAGTGCAACCAAAGCTCAAGTACAGTACGAGGAAATCCACAGCAGCCAGTGGCAACGTACCACCTGTTTACTGCATCTACCAGTTTGGGTCAGAACTCAGGCTTTCTACATCACCCCTTTTTCAAAGAACTTCACTTGACAGATTTATCATAACAAGTGGTTTATACATCTGAATTATATTCTTCTGTACTCATACCAAGTGCATTTGCCCGCAGTGTTTTTCAGCGTTTTCTACACTGTGATCCAGTCTTAGATGAGGAAAAGTATTTACTCTCCAATTCCTGTCTGTCCTAAAGAAACAGAGAGTAAGGTGAGCAGAACTATTTGCACTGTTTTGCAAAACCAAAGACTCTTCCTAGGTTGTTACATTTCAAGACACAGTCTCAATGTCGCTAGATCTGCTTTTAAAATAATTAGTGCTATTGAAAATGGCCTGCTAATCCACAGCTATGTGCATTCCAGCAAAACAGATGGGCTGGCATTTCTCATTAAAATACAAGACTTAAGTTAGGCAAAAAGTGATAAAACAATTCACTTTCCAAAGAAAAATTTGTGACGTCAACAGCTGTCTGGTGCCTGATTGGACATAACGTGGAATTGTTCTCTTCTCTAAGCCAAAACCAATGTCACTTCCCAATCGTGGGTATAATGAACAATGGCCACCAATGAATCAGCGTGCATCTGGCAAAGCGCAGGCCCAAAAGAACATGGTCACTCAGTAAGTATTTCCTGCTTTGAAAAGAAATGTGTCATCTATAGTATGCTTCAATTTTGAAAAAAGCTTCTGTATCCCTCCTCATTTATCGGATAGCTGGGATTGACTTCCTGATTACAGCATTCTACTCCTCCAGCCAATCCAGCCCTCCAGCAGTCTTCACTATAAACAGCACACCCTATAAATTACTAAAAATGTGTACCTGAATTTCCATAGACCTCTTACAACCTTTCCAAATGGGAGTCCTGAAAAATAACATTTAATAACTACTACTACTTCTGGCAAATTCTGTCTGTGTGCTAGCATGAATTATTACAGTGCCTAAATAAAACACAACGGTAAGATGGTATTTCACTGCTGAATGTGTTACTTGGACAGTCATCTTTCCGGGTAGTCATACCCCATCTTGTGACCTACAGCGGGAGTGCAGGAGCTACCACAGCACTTCTCTTGGTAGTACCCGGCAGACACCTGACAACAGTTTCTCACCCTAAGACAGGCTGTAGCTTCTGTATTCATCACAAAATGAGTCAAACTTCACCTAAAAGTAAAGATTAAAAAGTAAGTTAGCAGCCAGCCGAATGTATTTGACAAAGTTTTACCTACACAAGGAGGAAAACTGCATTTGGGTTCCCCTTTTAGCTGTTGAGGCATCATGATTTAGTTTGTTTGTCTGCCTTACCCAGACAGGCATCGGGTCGCTGTTTAATCTGTTCGTTGCTCTCATTGCCGAGAACAAGGCTCCACGTCCCCCTCTCGCATTTGCGATACAAATCGGCGCCTGTGAAGTAAGACACGACACCACACACTGAAGAACTTCATCAAACTCTATAAACTTTGATGAAATTGTTAAGAACTCACAACGCTTCCATTATTTCTAAAACTTCTCCAAAGACCACGACAGAAAAGCTTACTCACAAAGAAAGACTGACAACAATGCTCTGTGCATTCCCACATTTTTTTAAGGTCTCTCTATCCCAGTGAACTTGTGAAAATTAAGAGACACAGAAAACGGATCTGTGTTTGAAGTTTGGTTTTGAACACAGCATTTCCCTCCCTGAGCTTGTATTAGTCCCGATGACTCGGATATTGCAGACACACTGACAAGCTGAAGGACCACCTCTCCTCCTCAGAAAGACTTTGATGGGCCTTTAGAGGCGCCGTGCACGCCCAACACATGAAAAAAACCCAAACCCCAAACACCCAAACAATCAGGAATAGAACCAGAAAAGGTACTCTGATCAGGTAACAACACACTGACATAAGACTTCCAAGTCAGATTGCTTCTGAAGTAGAACAGGATAAACCCCAAAGGCAGAGAGAAAAGTACAGACAAGCTTTGCCAAAAATACACAATTCACAATAGAGCATTGACAGCGAGCTAGAGGTTTATCTCGCCCAACTGCAAAGTAACTTGAAAAGAGGAAACATTTACAGGGCTGAGGGCTGGGGGTGGGGTGGGCAGCTGGTAGAAAAGCAACTCCTCTTCTTCTTCTTCCCAGCAAGGAACAGGACAAACTCCTTCCTTCAAGAGCTCACTGGGCTTGCAGGGAAGGATGAAGGAAGAGAAAATGCTTCTCTGGTTGCTCCCCAAGTAAACCAGATTCTCATCGGCCAGAGAATGCTATCAGCAAAGCAATTAAAACTCCAGTTGTGTTGCTCATTCAACCCTCTACTTCAATAGACTACAAAAAGTCTCCTGCAATGCTGAGAGGCTAACGAGAGCTCCAGAGAGAAACCGCATGTACATAAAGCCTACTGATCTGCAACCGTTACTCCTTACCCCCTTCAGGAGAGCTTGCTGAAGACAGTGCCACTGCCCACGCTGGTTACCCTATTCTGGCTGCCGCTGGCATCTGTGACTTGCCCGGTGTCCTACTACTTGGCACCACGCAACAGTCTGGATGGCTGCTGTTTGGAAGGAGGTTTGCGTTACCCCTAGCCTCAGATCTTCTGACCAACTTCCAGTCTAAGCAGCTTGTGAGAAACAACACGGCAGCGGCCAGGAGGGCAACAGCCACGGGCCAGAGGGGGTCCAAAGCCCCTAAGGCAGGTAAGGGTGCTAACGAGAACCAGGGCTAGTGGCCGTCCTGGAAAGCCGAGCCACCGCTGGCCCCAAGACTACCAACCAACGCCCGAGCGAGCGCGGGCTGGAGGACAAGCACGGCGGCCTGCCAACGCACGGCCAGCCGGGCCGGCCCCTTCTGAGGAGCAGAGGCCACGCCGCGGGCCTTTGGGCACCTGCTGCACCGGCGCGGAGAGGCCGCGCCTCGCTCAGCCCCGCCGACCACGGCCGCAGCGCTGCCGCCGGGGGCGCCATTTCAAGCCTGCCGCCCCCCCCCCCAGACGCCTGAAATAAATGGCGGAGGGGGCGGAGACCTTCGTCCCATCATCCAATCCGAAGAGAGAGCCCCAGGTGAAGGCGGTGCACTCAGCCCCAAACCCAATGGGCGTGAGCGGCGGCGGATGACAGACGGGTGCCCCCCTCCGCCCGGGGGCCAATGGGGCGGGCGGCGCGGGGCGCGTCGCGCCGTCCCGTGGTGCCGCGGGGCGAGCGGCGGCAGGAGCGGCGGCGACTGCATCCGGGTCCCGGCGCGGCTCCGGGTCACCCTGCGGCAGGTAACGGGGCGGCGGCGGCGGGCGCGGCCCCCGCGGGGCGCAGCCATGGCCCGCGGGGCAGAGCGGCGAGCTCGGGGTAGCCCGCGGGAAACGGCTGGCGGGGCCCGGGGTGCAGGGGTCGGGGCGGGAGCGGAGCGGGGCGGCGCGGCGGGTGGGGCGGACGGGCCCTCTCCTCTCCGTTCTTCTTCTCTTCTGTCTTCTCCTCCCCTCGGGCCAGCGTGGGGGCCTCGGCCCGGCCCCTCCGCTCGGCGCCGCCGCCCCGCGGGGTGGGGGCTGTCCCCGGCGGGCGGAGCGGCCCGGGCCGCGGGCGGAGGCGGTGGCTGCGGCCGCCCGGCCCCGGCGAGAGGCGGGGGGGCGGCCGCCGCTGCCGGGCGGGGCCTCCCCGGCGCCGCTGGGGTCTGCGTTTATTGTCGTTATTCTTCTCATTGAGGCCTTCCCCCCCCCCCCCCCCCGTCCTCCCCCCCCCCTCTCCTCCAGACTAACTTGAAGGCCCGGAAGTGCCGCCCCCGGGCGCTCCTGAGTGGTGGGTTGGCCCCGCCGCGCGCCGGGGATAGGCTGCGGATTCCGTCAGCGCCTGGGTACGTCACTTCCGCTATCAAGTGTGTGGGCCGGGGAGACCTTGGCCGCGGGGGGAGCCGCGTCCGTGTCCGTCCCCCCCCGGGGCCGCGGGGGGAGCCTGGGGGGGGCCGTGGCCGGGGGTCGCCCGCCGTGCCCTTCCCCAGGGCTGCCCGCGCCTCGGGCACCGAGGAGCCCTGCCCTGCGGCGGGGAGCGGTGGCCGGAGGAACTTGTGGCGGGGCAGGCAGGTAGGGGCGGCGGGCAGGGCCGCAGGCAGCTGCGGGCAGGCGGGGAGGGCGTTAGAGACCGGGTGGGCAGGCAGAACGCGGTACGGCGTAAGAAGAGTGAAGTTCAAAACCGAGGAGGCGGACGCTGAAGAAAATACCTCGTGAAATGCACCTGCTTTGGCAACTAAGCACGCTGTCAGCAGGCTGGGGGGTAAGGGGTGGGATCGCACGAAGCGCTTGCCGGTATACGCTGTACTGATCGAAACTAAACGCTTGGGTTATGTTTCAGTATTGTCGTTAGCAGAGTGTGGAATCCGTCCCTGACAAGCGATAATGTGCTTATGGAGACTTTCTTCTGGCCCAGCGCAGTCAGTTTTGGAGAAGGACGTTATTCTATCACATCCTAGTTTTATGACGTATTTCTTGCAGGAGTGGAAACTCAACCTGATGTTCAAGGTTATGATAATCCTCGTTGATAGATTTGCTGTTTCTACTTTGCCTGTGCTCCTCTTTAATGGTGCTACTTTGCGCAGGCAGTTTTCTGACTGTAGTGCAAGCCTTCGCGGGCACGGAAGAATTGCTTCCGTTCAACACGTACGTAGAAACCGTACCGAGCAATGCTTGGGCATAACAACGGGTCAGATTTAATCCCTGCCAGAATTTTCAAGGAAACGAATCTGTGCCTTCCAAAGCAGTAACATCTCTCTAACTTAACTAAACAGCATTTAAGGGTCCGGGCATCCTCTTCCTAATTCTTCAGGCGGGTGAGCATCCCCAGCTGCCGGGGGGTTCACCAAAACAGTTATTGACTGGTGTGGCTCCTGTTGTCAAATGTGACGCGTTCTGTTCACAGCAATGGTCGGGTGTTAAATGGCCTGAACTTACCCCAGGAGCTGTTCACGGTGGTGGCTGAAACTTGCTGCAGTCTTTCCAGCGTAGTCAACATGCGATGGTAGATTTAATAGGGGTTTGTTGTTTTTTTGTCCCTGTAATAGCCAGCTTTGTGAAGAGGGACTTACTAAGTAGCTGTCCTGTGGTATTTTTAATGTAAAAGTGTTGACTGTGGTTTTTGTCACTGAGCTTTTCACCAAGGTGTACTCTGTATATCTCAAATGCTTAACCTCAATTCACGTAGGTCATGCTGGGAAGTAGTTATTTTGCATAAGACGACTGGGGACTTGGCAAAAGGAAGCTTAGGCAAAACATCAGATCACTTGCTTTGTTTTTCTACAACTACTAACAAGCTGTATCCTTCTTTCACTTTCCCTTTTGGTAAATGCCTTCTGTGTTTTCCTCTGTGGTTAGTAGCGGAAAACATCGGTCCATTTGCAAAACGATAAAAAGCTCCCAGGACTTATAAAGGGCAATAGGTGTTTAATTGTGTTGCCAATTAATAACATCACACGGCATTCTGGAAAACATTCTCATGCACTAACTGCGTTATTTGCTGAATTTGTGTAATTATCATATTAACATACAAACTCATGCAGGGGAAGTTAGCCCGCTTACTAGTAAGTGAATAAATATATACATTTGTATATTTATACGTAAGCATGCATTCCTGTTCGAAGCAGGAACAAATAACCAAAACGATGGTTTCCTTTGAGAAGTGTGCTGAGGCCTTTGTAGCGCTTGAAGCTGTAGCTAAACTGAAATGTGTTCATATATGTATTTCTTCTGCCAGTGTACTGACAGATGGGTGTTCAAAAAGGATTTGTGAAAATCTGATAACATCTTAGTGTAGTCGTTTTCTTTACTACGAGGTATTTTCCAACTTCA
Source organism: Harpia harpyja (assembly GCF_026419915.1). Taxonomy (NCBI): domain Eukaryota; kingdom Metazoa; phylum Chordata; class Aves; order Accipitriformes; family Accipitridae; genus Harpia; species Harpia harpyja. The sequence goes on from NC_068969.1 coordinate 1,328,378, forward strand.
CTGAGGTTTTTGCCATCGTTGTACAGTAATGTATACACAGTAATGTAACACATGCACCACTTACACGCAGATGGTTGAATACTAATGTTGTAAAATCAAGTACGTGTACAAGAAGGTGCTAGGATTTGTATTACTTTGGTTCTTTGTTCATATTAGAAATTATTCATTATGATCACATACTTGTACTTTTCCAGAAGAGTTGTGCTTCATTCAGTGAGTGCATGAGTGGGCCGTAGTGACTTCTAATTTCTTTCAAGCCGTGGTTTCTGGATATTTATATTCCATCTGTAACTCTGTGGTTATCAAACAGACTAATTGAGAATGTGGCAAAGCAGTAATGCTTCATGTTATAATTACATAAAACCAGAATGCTTTGTGTTAAAGCGATTAAATGTAAATGGGATATAGATTTTGTAAGAAAAATTTGGCATTTCTGATTGAGCCACTGGATGAATACATTACTGGTCAAAATCAGTGGTATTAATCTTACACTGTTGTGTGAAAAATCCCAAGAAATACCGTAGCGGACACATATCCCTGTCTAGGTGCGTGGACTTTGGTCCTGCTCGTGCTTAGAGTTAAAGCACATTTATAAATTTGTACAGCATTGTGCGCTGAAACTGCTTGTGCTCCTTTTCTCCTCTTTGTAAAATTTGCCAGTTCAAACAAGTATTCTGGTGTGATTTACGCTTAGTCCAGTGTATTGCTGCTAAATGGACTGGCATGTCCAAATAGAGGTATGAAACTTGTAAGTTTTTGGGCATAAGCAGGGGAGACTCTTAAAAAGGTGCCTGCACTTCAGCTGGCAAGCGTTACATTCCAATGAAAGAATTTTTTGCTCTCTTGGTCAGTGCCTGTTTTTCAGTGCAGGTGAATTTGCTTGGCACAAAGTGAAAAAAAAAAAACCAAACCAAACCTCTAATCTGTTTAGTCTTAAACCTCACACAGGTTTTTAACTTACAGCTTTGACTTTCCTGTTCTGCTTAATTTTATCTGCTGAATTTCTAAAGCTGAATTTGAGCACTAGAGTAAAAGAGTCTTTTCAGATAACAAGCTGCTTACAAATTTAAAATTGCCAAATGGTCTTGTGACAGAAGGATGTACCTACAGGATTGTGTACCTCAAGTTAACGTATCTGTGTATCTCCACGCTGCGTAAGGTAGGTGTCAGTAAAGCACAGTTTGTGTAGGAACTATTCCTTCTACAAACTCACTGTCAGCTTTAGGTGGTTTCTTCTGTGCTGCGAAGGGGACAAAATAGCTGGGAGAATAAAACATTTGTCTTTTAGGATCCCCCGGAGAGGAAAGGATCGCACTGAGAGGAAGCGGGACTTTTGTTATTTCTGCAAATACACACTTTGTTCCTTCAGCAGAGTAATGGATAAAACTTGTAACTACCATTTGAGCTATTTTTTCCTCCTTCACAGGTTGGAGAAGAGCACTTACGTTCCACTATGTGCTACTAACCCAGAACATGTAGATTCTTGAGGCTTTTTTCCCTGTGCAGTTTGGGATCATTTGGGAGGTTTTAAACTTAGAGGTAGCTCAAGAAAACCACGAAAAGCATACTTCAGAGCGCTGGAGCCCATTTAGAGTCTACTACTGTCACTTCTGTTGGACCCGAATGAGGAGCAAGGCTCTAGCCGGATAAGCACTTATTAATACAGAGGAAGGTGCAATCCCAAACTGTGACTATAGAAGAGGAAAAAATTCTAATTCGTACTAGATTTTCCGTGTCGGCAACTGTGTGATTTTACTGAGCCTCTTTTGGAAAGAGGTGATGCGATATGCACGTAGCATGTGATGACAGACAGCGCAGGGGTAGTCGAGTGAAGTGAGGGGAAGCAATATGAAGGATAATTAAGTTTCCATCAATCACGCTGCTCCCTTTCCACCCCCTGCAATCCCCACCAGTCAGACAAGAACCGCACGCAACGAACAAACTGGAGCTTGTGAGTCTGCATGTAGTCGTTTGGGATGCTGGATGTGCAGGTACCGCAGGCGTGGCTGGAGAAGGTGGCAGGAATTCGCTCGCCGCAAGAGTCCGTGGGAGTCGGGAAGTGTGGCTCCGGTGCGGGGGGTGCTACTGAAATGGGGGGCTAAAACTGTGAGGAATTGGTGTTAGTGCTGGTGTTGTAAAAACCCTGGCGCTCCATCGTGTGGTGAAAGCTGTGCGCAGGCTGGAGCCTCAGCCCTTGGCTGCGGTAGGCAGCTTCAGCGGAGTCGTGTTTGGCAGCGAACGCGTTCATCTTTGGCGGTGCCTTGTGAAAGTTGCACAATTACGGTGTCATTTTCTTCACTTTCACCGCTTTGGGGGTTTTGAAATACAAACACATGGCGACTGGCAAAATAGCACTTTGAACGCAGCTTTTAACAAGGAAAGCAAATTAACCATGTATTTCTTAAAAGCTTAAAGTCTCATCGTAGTCTAAGTGTTTACTGCTGAAGGAGAGAATATGCAGGTAGATAACCCTGATACTCTTGTGCATGAATGATACCATCAGCATGGTGATTTCAGTAGCAGGGATGTGTGCAACAGCGGATTCACTTGAAGATGAGAACATCCCAAAACAGTAGAGGCTGCGCCAGGAGCATAATTGGTCAAGCACGCTGTACATCAAGCTTCTCTGCTGCTGTGTGTGCCAGAAAACCTAAATGCATGGTATCGGAGGAGCAGCATACAGCAGGCCTCCAAGGAGACCTGGCCGGTCTCGTTCCATAAAAGGATGTTGCAACTTAGGCGATAGAGTTTTTGAAAAGTGTTAGCAATAACCCACAAGTTAGAAACACTCAAAGCTGCAGGATTACTATAAAGGAGAATACTAATTAGCTAGACTTTGCATGAATACACGGTAAAACCAAAAAGAGCAGAAGGTAACCTGAACTTCTTCCAAAAGAAGATTTTGACTAGAATTTTAATTCTTTTAATGCTATACCCTTCTAAACTGAATAAAAACTGATACCTGAGTGATGTAACACCAATGAATTTGCTTTTTCTGCAATAGTTAGAAGGTAGGTACCTGATGGTCTTTCATAAGGTGTATTTGTTACAGAAGGATTTTTTCCTAGTGTCCTGTGTGCACTTCATGGTCTCAAGCCAGACTACTGTATATAACCACAGCATGACAACTGGAAGTAAGTAATAATGTTTTTCCAAGGATGTTTTTTACCTTAAGTAACAGCCCATCCAGGTGTGTATTAGATGGAAGGCTCTTGTTTCAGGAAGGTGAAAGGAGAGGGATTCTTATGGATTGAGGAGCCGCAAGGACTGAACAGGAAAATCCCATGGTGGCAGTAGAAAATGATGTAGAATTTCCAAGAACAGAACTTGATGGGGAAGTCCTACTGACAATGGAAATGAAAATAAACGCTGTTTGATACGTCACAAGTTGGTTAGGTTTATAACTAACTTGCTTAAAGGTGGTGAAATGCAAGAGATGGCTTTCTAGGTTTACTACAATGCTTGTGTCCTTCAGGCTTAATTTTAAAAAAGGAAATGCAGAAGTGTTGTCTTACCTATTTTATATGTTTTACATTTTTGACATAAGCTTATTGTGTGGTAACACCTACTCAGTTTTTCAAAGGGCTTAAAAAATGTTCAGTACATCACAGAATCCTCAGCTTCATCTTAAAGTTCCTTCTGAAACTGAACATCTGGGACTTCATTAACTTCATGGAATCAATCAGTAAGTAACAAACTGAAGATACCAAGTTGGCTCTCTCTGCAGCTAGACTCTCATGGAGAAATGGGAGTTTTATGGGAATTCTGCTCAGCTGTTGAAGGTTTGGATGCAGGAACAGGGAATTGAAAGGACTGTCAGCTTCCCTACTGGATATCTGCCTGAGAGCAGGACCTCTGCCTGAGCTAATTCAAAGGGATGTAATGTGTGCCAGTGCTTTATAATGGTTTGACTTTGTCCCAGTGCTACTGTTCTAATTTATTTCTGCTTTGGGCATTAGGACCAACTGCTTGTGTCCATCTGTGCATGCTAAAGGATATGTTCTGGTAGGCGTTTAAGTTAGCAAAAGCAAATAATGAGATTTATACCAATTACAAGCAAGATTTTAAGCGTGATTCACCAAAATTTGTCATCAATATTTGTTTAAAGGATTCTGGCATAAAGTGTTGAGGGGGTTGGAAAGTACTTTTATTTTTTTCTCTGTTCAAGGAATAACGTCATCCCTTTGTATATTAATGCATTGGATCACGCGTTGTGTTTTTTGGCAAGGATATTAACATGCATTAGGGCGCTCTTGTTCTATCAAGGCTTTGTTTGAAGAGTGGTCTGAAAACCTCAGTTTAGAATTGGGATGAAGTACTAGTAAAACACGTATTTAATGTTTTAAAAACTGCATTTCTGTAAACATTTTAAATCGGCTTATAAATTACATTGACAAAGCAATCAGTTTTCCTCTCCAGCTCTGTTCTCAAGATGTCCTTGCTAAGAAGGGGATTGTAAGTCATGCATCTGTCTGGCAAGTATTTTGATTTCAGTATTCTAAGACTTCAAGATCATGTTGAGCTGTGTTAATGTAGAAATTGGATTTAGATTTATGTCAGGAGCAGTTAGAGAAACCCACTTGTTTCTGATCTGAAAACAATGTATATTTTAAGTGGCCTGTTGGTAAGGCAGTCTAACAATTAAATGTCAGGGTATAGGCCGTAATCTTAAGGAGTTTTGTTTATAATAAAAGAATCCCTGCATACAGGACTTTATGTAATTTAAGACTAACAGAAGAAGCACAAAATACTCCTTTTGACGGTATGTGATTTTCTTTGAGATATTAACTGTTAGGAGAGCTGAAAAAGGTCACTAGATGTAATATTATTTATTTCTCCAGAATTATAAGTATTTTAAGTATATAAATATATATGGATCATAACTGGTCCATGTAAGTTGGCTGCATAGCTGTGGTCTTAGATTTTATTTTTAAGTTCTAAAGAGGAAGAAATTTATGTCTGCATACGATGTTTCTGACAGACTTTTCTTCTAATTTCAGATGAGAGGTTACATCTGTGGAAAACGAATAGTACTTTAACAGAAGTTTAATGACTGTAGTTGCTGTGACTTCTACAACTTGCTAACTGTGTAACGATGAAATATATTAAGACCCAAGCAATTGGTAAAATTTTGAAATTAAGGAATCTTATCTTTAAAATAACTTTATTGAATGATGGGGGAGCAAGGGGAAGTCTTTTTCTATGATCAGTATTTTACACTGTAAGTGTTGTCTGCAACTAGCCTAACTTGTCTTTACTAAAGCGACACTCTTTCTACATCAACTCTGAAGATGCCTGCACTGTGGGATGAGGTAGTAGGTTGTATAGTTTTAGGGTCATACCCACAACTGGGAGATAACTATACAATCTACTGTCTTTCCTAAAGCAGCAGAATATCAACAGTGGAAACGTAAATTTTAAGCTCAATGTCAGATTCTACTGAACTTCTGTAGTTGTAGTGTTTATTATAGGAGAAAATATTTCTCTAACACCTATGGGTAATTATGTTTAGATTTTTCTAATTCTTGGAAAAGCTAGGTTATCATTCTACATTAATTGTCTCCTCTAAGGAGTAAAAAATTAAGAGTAGATTGATTCCTATATGTGTATGGTGGGGTAATCAAATACAAATTACTGATATTCCAGTTGTGTTGTTTAGGATTGCTAACTGAAGTATCAAATATCCTTTAGAATGAAACTATGGTTAGCTGCTTAAGCTCTTTGCTGAAGTATATGCTTCTCTGTCAGAGTGAGGTAGTAGATTGTATAGTTGTAGGGTAGTTATTTTACCCTGTTCAGGAGATAACTATACAATCTATTGCCTTCCCTGAGGAGTAAAACAAACTGCGGTCCTTTGCAGTCATTCATGTCCGCATTAAGTAAAAATAGATCTGTCAGATAAATTTAGGGTTGTAAAGTATCAGATTTCTCAGTGATAGAATTTGCAGGATTAACAATCAGTGTGAATGGGGCAACCCCTAAATGATATATTTGACTAAAATGACTTTTCTTCCAAGGTGAGTGGCACAGTGCTGGCTGGATGTTGAAAATGTGTATGTTCCTAGATATAGAATGGAATACTCCATAGAGTGGAAATTATTCTAAAACAATTTGGTTTTGAATGTAAAACTACAGGTAGCTCAAACTTGTACATTGTGACTTAAACTGTTTTGAGACCCTAATTTCTATAATACATTAAAATTCCATGATTCCAACTGCTTCATAAAAGTTGGAAGGAAAACTTAAAATTATACTTTATTAATAAGTCTGCTTATTTTTCTCCAACTCTTCTAGCATGTGAGACTTCAACAATGTAATATAAAATTAAAGCATTGAATGGCCAAAATTGACCCCTCACCTTTTTTGGTGTGTGCCAAGTTAGGAAGTTTGAGCATCTAAGATCCAGAACTGTAATTTTTCTCTGAGGTGGTTACTGTTTTTATAAAAAGACATTTTAAGCTTACTGCATTCTTTTTCCTCCTGACATCCTAGGTGTACCCAGTCTAACTGCTTCTGCACTAGCGTGACCAGCTAGCATCTTGCTGTACTAACAAAGAAAAGCATGAAAATGCTTTTTGGGACTGAAGGTTTAGCATAGTAGGTCAGAGTGAAAATGGAGCCATTCATGAATATTTAAGCCCGGAGTGTTAAAACTGGCTAACCACTTACCAAGCAGTGATAACAGTGTAAACTTGCAGTATGTGCCCAGGCTTAAAAGGCAGAAGACCAAAAGCAGCTGGTAAGCTAAACTGACTTCACAGAGCAGCTGCTAAGTAAGAAGAACTGCAAAAAGGAAGCATTGGGCTCCTAGGAAGAGGTAGTAGGTTGCATAGTTTTAGGGCAGGGATTTTGCTCGCAAGAAGGTAACTATACAACCTGCTGCCTTTCTTAGGGCTTTATTATAACACCAGGACCATTTTGGCTCCATCCTAACCTCTGCAGCTTTGGTACATGAAGAGAAATGAGAAGCTGTTTCTAAGTGTATTGAGGCTTAATGAAACCAGTGTATCTGCACCAAACTTGGGTGCAGTACTGCTAGCTGGATTTCAGTATGGTAAAATGCTGCATTTGAGGGTGCACTTGCCATTTTGGTGACATTGGGTTGTGATAAGTAAGAGGCTATGTTTGGGAAGCAACTCCGGAGTAAGATTGAATTCCCTGCGATTAGGATGGAGGTGGTATGCACTTCTTAACGTTCAGTTGAGGTACTAATGCTGTGTACTTAAAACACGTAGCTAGAATACATCTTCCTTTGGCTTTGTGCATTTCAAGTGGAAAAACTAAAAGTTGTCCTTCCCCAGAAGGATCAGCTTGCAACTCACCTGAAAGCTGGTGGTTTCTCAAGAGGTATAGGCACTCCTAATAAAACAAGCTCTCAATCATGGATTATTTGCAGTCTTGCAGGAGGGAATTTTTCAGCTGGTTAAAATGGATGATTGCATGGTTTGTCTCATGGAATTGTATGTTAAAAAGTAGTCCATAATTTTTTATGTAATTACACTGCACTACAGCAATACTTCTGGTAGGGCTTCAGCTGGACAGCCTATACTATGGGATACAGGGACTTTATTTTAACTGGTCATCTTGTAACATTAACATGTTACGCCTACACCAGCCACTGTTTAAACTTTTGACAGTAAGACAGAATCCTAAACATGTTAAGTATGCTTATATTGAACATCCTGTATGAATTTCATTTTACATGTTTGATTTAGTTAATAAAATACAGCATTTTGTGCAACTCTTACAGTGAATGGACTTTACTTTCTCAAAAATAAGGAAGTGAATTTTACAGAAAAACAGTGCCCACATTATTGAGATAAAGTCAAGACCATGTTACAGAAATTATAGTGTTAACTAGAATTAGTGTTAACCAATTATTCTAGTGTTACCTAAAAATTATTCTAGCGTTAACTATGACTTTTATTAAAGAGCTTTGGTACAAGACTTCACTGGGGGGAGCAGGGGAATCCTTATTTATACCATTGCTAATGAATGTGCACAAACTCCGCTTACTCTAGAGCTGGTTTCTGAGCATAAGTTTAAATTGCTGCACAAAAATCTAAGAGGGTGGGCTCTACTAGTCTTAACTCTGCCTTGGTTTTTGCATAAATGCAGCTGGTAAGGTATCAACAGATGAGGTTTAGACAGAGAAACATACCAATAAATCTGATTTTAGCAGTACAAAATACCTTAAAAGCTGTAATATACTTAACATTTTACAAGTAAGTATAAGGAGTATGCTTATAAAAGACGTAAATAATGTGCTAGCCACTACAACTGTGATATTCCCATTGTACCTGATGCATTTGTAAAGCCTCTTGTGAGAGAAGTAAATAGAACTTGGGTCCTAGATGAATATGAGTAGCTCTTTTATGTTAAGTTTGGAGTAATATGCAAGTTTGGGGCTTGATGTGCCTATTTCTGCCCTTCTGTTACTATAACCCTTGATAGTAGCTCTCAGTGCTGCTGGGTTTCTTTAACAGTGTACTTCAGAAAACAAGTAGGTGAAGCTTTTAATTTCTTAGTCTCTGACTGAATTCATCTCAATGTTATTATCAGAGCCAGATTTTTTTTTTTTAAGTGTTGAAAACAGAGCCCCTCTTCAGAGTCCTAAGTGTTTCTTAAGCAAAAGTACCTGAATTTTGGGATTAATGTCTCCATATGCTTTCAGTGCATTGTGATAGGCAGATACTGCAGAGAGCTACTGCAGTACTGGTTGTGCCACATCAAATCTAGCCTCCCATGTGCAGTACTGTAAGTGGCCTTGGATCATGTCTTCATAGAGGAAGGCAGTACTACTCAGTTAATTTTTTAAAGTGGTTAATTAGTTCTTCCTTTTATCTAAGGATGCTAACCCTTGACCCCTATCTTTCTACTACTGGTTCTGTCTTACCTATAACAGGTACAGGCATTTATTTCCTTGTAATTGGAAGCAGCTTGATTAAGTGATAAGGCTCAAACTAGACAGGCATTATGTTGTGGTTTAGCAGTCTCATCTCATCAGGTTATTTCTTACCTTGACTTATCTGTGGGCTCCACCTAGTAAATGGTATCTGCTCAGCAAAGCACAAGATTTGTTTGGTTTTTTCCACGTGTGTATTCAGAGAGGGGGTCCAAAGATGAGGTGACAAGATGGCAAGAATCCTTCCAATAAAGAAATAGAGGTTAAAGAATGCACAGCAAACAGTGCAGAAAAGTTTGCAGTAACAGTAGAGACATGTTTACCACCCATATTGAAGTAATTGTGTCGTGGTGGTCTTGGAAATGTTCCAGTAGAGCTCCAAAAATAGAATACCGCTTCAGTGCAGATCCACATCCCAGGAGAATTATTTCTGTTCTGTGCCCTTCCACGCAGGAAGGTGTGCTCTGAATTCTTCATGGTAATGTGAAACCTGAGACCTGTTTAGGTTTTTCTGTAAGAAAAGCTACTAACAAACATTCTTAGGCTTCTGAAGGGGACTCTGGGCACTTGTGCCATGTTCACAGTATATGAACTTCATGCATTAAAAATTCTCTTCCCTGTGGTGCCTTTTGTTGAGAGCTAGGATTGTGGCAGACAAGAATTTCTGTTGTTATTTTCTATATTTTGTGCTATGCAGAAGATAATAGAGCTTCTAGAGAACAGCTGCCACCATAGGTACATACAGTAGAGTTTTACCCTACCTCAAAAGGGTGTTCTCTACTGGGGTTTCCCAGATTGGTTAGGGGATTTGCATTCTTAACCATGAGATTTTCTTTGTGCTTCTGTATCCAGCCTCCTTCCAACCCGTGAGAACAGATGCAAGGAAATTAACCTTTAGCTGTCAGATGTATATAGAGAGATGTTAGCAACATGCACCTAGAACTTTCATATTATATTTAGATTCCTTGCCTTGATTGCTAGATCCAATATTGTGGTCATCTGAAATGCCATGTCATCCTTATGCCAAAAAGCTGCTCTTGCTCTCTTGGTAACCAGCAGGCTGGGCTCAGTAATAGGTGCATACAGATGGTTCATCTTCTTTTGGCTTTACCAAGCAAACTATGAACCTGATATATGCAAGGGGAAAAAAAAAAAAAAAGAAAGAGGAAGGAAAGGCTCAGATACACTGGTTAAAACAGACAAGTGTGACAAGTTCAGCTGAGTATTGGTGGTTTCAGCTGAGACTCCCAAAAGACAACTGAAGTCCCTCAGGTCTAGAGGCATCAGTGCATGGTGTGGCTTTCAGACCTCTGCTGAGCTTTAAGGAGTCCAGCAGATGACATAGTTAGATTTAGTCAAGAAAGCGGATTTCACCTAACAAGCTTAGTTGTATTTTTAATGACATAGTTCTCTAAAGATGAGTCATGACAGGAGCTACTGGAAGCATTAGATGTCAATGTATGTTTTGTTGCAACACAAGAAATCAGATTTGTTCTTGCTGCATAGATGGTCTTACTGGAATTTGATTTTTATACTAGTTTGTTTCAGACAGTGAAAACCACTACAGTGAAGAGGGCTTATATGCATTGGAAGATAAGACACTGTTCTATTTTGGCCTGTTGTATTAAAGCTATCTTCAAAATAAAGCTATTACAAGTCATATAATGCTACTAAGTACTGTATTTTTGGTGACTGAAAATGTCCTTTCTGAAATAGGAGAATGTTACTGAAAAAATGCTTCCTTTGACAATAAAACTCTCCTATATAAATGATGTTGAGCTGATCAGTAAAACCCAGCACAGCATAAAACCAGAGAGAAGGATTGAATTGTGCAATTGCAAGTCCCAGTTCTGTGAGGGAGTTTAATACTCCGTGTATACATTACATTATACATCCTTTAATACATTACTGTTGGAGATACCTGTAGTCTCAGTACTCGCAACAACTACCCATAAATTGCTAGGTGAAAGTAGTAAGGAGTAGTAAATCAATCCCAGTATCCCAAAATGCTGTCGCACATGAAACCTGATTCATATCTAGAATCTTTAGTGTGTAAGTGGCTCCTCCTGCAGTAGCTCCCTAAAATGAAGAGGGATAAGGAAGAGAAAGAGAGAGGTGTAGTTTGAACTTCCCAGCTCCTGCAAAAGTAAATTTGTACAATGTCAAAAGAGCTAATACTTGGGACTAACATTCTCCCCAGTTAAGCCGTGACTGATGCTATTAGGACCTGGTACATAAAACTAAAGCATACCTTATGGCAAAACAAGTACAGTCAAAGACTTTCCTTGATACTTACTTTACAAGAAAGTAAGACTTGAAGCTGTTTTTAGAGACTGATGTAATACCATCCTGATCATTTCTTCATCAGCTGGCATATAGTGCCCTGGTTGCCTTACAGTACATGCTGTAATGAAAGAGGTGATGCATAGCTGCAGAAATCAATAGACGGACAGACAGCACAAAGAAAATTTTCCTCAGTTTTGAACAAATGCAGTGTATTTCCTTTTTCTGTTCCTGCTTCAAGTTAAATGCAGCTACTGTGGAGAGTACAGGAAAGCCAGCAGTGAACACTACCACTGCAGTGCAAATAAGCGAAGTCAACACATCTGACTGGTCTCTATTCCAGTGGTGGCAGTGGTGAATAGAACAGTATTTCTACTGTTCCCTGCTCCGCAGCATCCCACTTCCGTACTTACTGTACAGTAACACTGGAGATGCTGTTCTGATACAACAGTTTAGCACCAATTCATATATGATATTTCTTGTGCTAGAACAGATGAAAGAGGTAGGTTAAACCTAATCAGACTAATGGAAAAAAACTAAAGGTAAGTAAAACAGTTGGAGCATTAGGCATGTTAATAACTAATGAATAGATAAATAGTGTGAAATAACTAGAGTATATGAGTATCCGAAGGATGCAAATGGAGGAAATATGATTCTTGTTAGGATGCTGTTAAAAAATTTCAGCTAACTGTCACAAAAATTTGCAATAAAGTGTGTAAAACACGATTGTGAAAATATTTTAAATGGATGAATTATCAACAAGCAGCTCTGGAAAGCAGTCCTTTGATGGGAACAGACATGTTTAAACCTTATTTCAGCTGAAGTCAATGGAAATCCTTCCCTTAATCTCAGGGCAGGATTTCAATTTCAGCCCAAGTACATTTTTTACACAAGTGATTGAAATAACGTAAACAGCTAACTCATTATTATGTGAATCAACATATTGAGATAATTATTAGATAAGAGATTAATAATTATTAGTATTTTTTTTTTTAAATCTACTCACAGCTAGGAAAGGCTTGTTGTTTACTGAGTGGGTAGCCAAGCTGCATGAAGGTGGTGATGTGGAAAATGCAGCAAGCTGTTCTCCAGAGTCACCCTGCCAGGCCTGGATCGCTCAGTGGACAGTCGTTGCTCGCCTGTGGTACAAGACTGCGATGATTTTCAGAAGTGACGTTTCCTTTAAGGAGCTTGACCATGTCTGCTTACCCTAACCAAGAATAGTAAGATGCCAGTTAGTAACCATCTAATTAATACAGAGTTAATTACTACAATATTGTTAGTTTATTCATATCGAAGTGAATTAGATCATACGAATCATAGAACCATAGAATGGTTTGGGTTGGAAGGGACCTTAAAGATCCAGTTCCAACCCCATTGCCCTGGGCAGGGACACCTTCCACCGGACCAGGTTGCTCCAAGCCCCATCCAACCTGGCCTTGAACCCTTCCAGGGATGGGGCATCCACAGCCTCTCTGGGCAACCTGTTCCAGTGCCTCACCACCCTCACAGCGAAGAACTCCTTCCTTACAGCTAATCTAAACCTACCCTCTTTGAGTTCAAAGCCACTACCCCTAGTCCTATCACTACATGCCCTTGTAAAAAGTCCCTCTCGGCTTTCTCGTAGGCTCCCTTTAGGTACTGGCAATTCTCAAAGACATTTAAAAAATATTTCTCAGGTGTGTGATGAAGTTTTTACTCTTAATAAAATAACTGATTTCTGTTTTGCATTTCAACCCTGGTTGGACCTGTGTCCCCACTGGATTGCCATGACTCAGCACGCTCCATTGTGTTTCAGAAATTCTGAAACACAGCCAAGAAGTTCCTTCCAAAGATTACCTTGTTAAAGAAAAAGTATCTGCTGTATTGCTTGCCCTTCAAATCTCATTCAGTGACTGCAGATTGTTGTATTTCAAGTAGGGGCAACACAGGAGTTTTCCTGTCAACTTTTCTTAAAATACAGAAAGTAAAATGCCCTCCCCAATCTCCCTCTACTCTCTTTCCTTTGGTTTTTGGAGCAGCACTGTGGTCCTGTGAAATTCAGAGTCCATTTCTGGATCCACATGTAGCACAGCTGTACACAAAGCTTTCTACCTTCTCTGCCAATTCATTTCACTGTTGACTCAACAGTCAGATATCCCAGGTATTTTGAGACTGCATTTGTATGCAGCTGTGACAGTAGCCAAATCTGAGCTGGTCTTGAATAGTGTTTATTAGTTTTAGGGTGACTAGTGTGAATGCCAGTGTTCAGGAACTGATTTCCAAAAACAAAAATTAAAAAATCCTAAGTGCTGATCAGCAAATTTGATACTGAACACAGTGTTTCACTTGGCGGATAGCAGTATTGGGTTGATCACTGTGTAGTCCCTCTCTAATCCAGACAGTTTCCTCCATCAAAACTGGCAACAGAAAATAATCAAATGCTGCTTCTAGATTCAGTACAAATTCTGTGCCTAGATGACTACTAGACCTCTCCTGTGCAGAGCCTTCAACAGCAGAAGAAAAAAGTGAATTGTCATACAAACTGCCACATTTCTTTGTTTCTTTCTGTCTTTATTTTGAGACAGATCAAGATGCAATGAAATATTTGTACATCCATGATGCACTGTTTTTTTCTACAGTGTTTTAAATTAGGCCCTAATTGAAAAAAAAATGGTGATCAGCAACCCAAATATCTAGAGATTTCTGTGTAGGAGAGACTATTTCATTATATGAAGCTTAGAAAAGCTAAGTGGTACCTTTACATGCTTTTATACAACTATCCCATGCCATCTGTGTTTCTAGCAGAGTTCACTATATCTGAACTGGAAAGAGTTTAGCATGTGAAATACTATCTGCTGAAAGTTAACGTTCTCAGATGACAATAGTTATTTCCTAAGTGGAGTAGGATTCTGTAAAAAACAGAGGGCATAAATATTGAGGGCGTAAGTATTGCAGGATATATTTGAGCCTTAAATTTCATTTTTAAGGGAAGAGAAAAATATATGAACTCACGTATTTTCTCACCTCTTGCCCATTCCAGGCTGTACCTGTGCCATCAGTAGATGCAGTACAAGTAACAGATGTTAACTTTCCAGCATTGAACATGTTCATTGTTGGACAGATAAGCCATGACAACTATTTTGCCTACAATAAAATAAGAGTTAGAAGACAAAACATAATTAAATAGAACCAAAAGCTTTGATTCTCCACAAGCTCTGTTCAGCAAAGTGTTTAAAGATGTGGAGCTCAGTACACCCGGAAAAATACCATGCCCTTTAGACAGCATATTACTAAGTATTATTAAATGACTGCATGTGTGAAAGTTTCCCCCTTAGACTGTTATGTTATGGATGATTAACAATTGAGATTTTACTGTAGGCTCAAGAAACAGATTTGCAATATTAATAGGTATGTAACAGGTTGGTGTGCAGATACACACCTAAATATTTTCTCAAATTGGTTCATGGTCAGGGAAGATGGGAAAAAGACTTTAAAAATTATGCCATTTCTTCACCACTGTAGATGATGTAATGAGATATGCTAATGAGATAAGGTTTTGCATCACCATCTTTTATGTAAACTCTTTTTTAGGGTTGGTAAGGGAGTGTTACAGTTAGGCACTTCATAAAGGAAAACAAACAGAGCTCTATTTTTAGTCTTCTGAGAATATAATGCACAAATGCCATTTTTCCAGAGGTGATTCGTTGAGTTTCCACATTTCCACTTATGGTCAGCAAAGCTTTTAAAAGAAACACCAATATGGATTTGCATCCTAAATTCAGGTGTTGTATCTGATACCTAACATAAAATTTATAGGTAGCTTCTTTTAATATGCATCTTTGAGAACTTCATCAAAACTCAATTAATTCCAACTAAGCATTTTGAAAACTGTTACCTACCGTGAGACAAGTAACCAAACAAAACTCTGTTTTCTCTACTGCCTAAGCCTAAACCATGGTGAATATACCCCTCCAGTTCCTTTCCTTCAGATTTTTAGACTTTTTACTGGACACAATATTTACTGGAACTGTTATTGCTTGGGTGGTTCGTGTGTCTGTCCAGTCACCAGCCTACTATCACAGACACTACTTGGGTATTTTCATTGTACAGTAGTAAAAACCTCAGCAACTCTATACAAGATGTACCTATACAACGTGAATGGTTTCATTTTAGCACTGTACAACCAAACAAAACTGATTTTGATACTTTGGGCATTGAAAGCAGCCTTACTTGCCCAGGGAACTGCTCTCTGAAGTGTTGTTCCAGAACTCTTGTGCCCCCCCCCCCCCAAAAAAAAGGATTTTAGACACACTGAAGCCAATTCAAAGTATTTAACATATTTTGCTGTCAAGGAAGCAGTAACAGATTGAATCTCTGTTCTGCCACTAAAGCCCCAGTTCTTTGAACCATTGCTGTTACACATTCAAAGAAACTGTAAATGTAAGCGTAGGCTTGTGGGAGGATTTTCAAAACAAATCATTGTGGTCATTGTTGATGTTAACTTTTTCAAGGAAACATGAGAATAAGAATCACTATAATATTATTCTTTTTTTTTTTTTTTTTTAAAATGAAAGAGGTCATAACTATATACCGTGCAATGAAGGGTAGTAAGAATACCATCATGTACAAAATTAATTTGATATTGAAAATAGTAACATCAGTCAGAAGGAACCACACTTCTGTCCCATAAAGATCCCATAAACTGGCCGCTGGTCACTAGGTACAGCACCTCATGCAACAGTTTGGGGTTTTTTTTTGTACCTCCCACTATTTGCTGGCTGGTAATGGCTGCAGGACAGCTGTACAGACTCCCTGAGGAATGTGTTACCAACCTGTTTTGGCTGGTACTTGTGCAGGTTTTCACTTTGTGTGTGCCAACACAAGGTGTACTGGTTGTCATTTCTTGATACCGAAAGTTATACACCCATGTTTGGAGACAGGTATCGTGCTCCACCTGTATACAGGAAAAGTATTCTGCTGCGTGAGTATACTGATGTGGTGACATTAAAATACACTGCCAATTCACTGGGTGATTTTGGTAAAATGCAATCCAATTCACTGGATGAATTTGGCTAAAGGAGATGCAACAGGCACATGCTGAAGGCAACCACTGCGGGCACAGCTTCGTGCTACCAGAGACGCCCAGCAGCAAGCGTCCCAGTCCCCGGAGTGGGATGACTTTGCAGGTGCTCAGAGTCTGTAAGGAGCTCTCCAGTGCGAGCAAAGGGCCAGGTCACAAAAGCAGAAGGGATAGGTTTAGTAAAAGTACAGGTCCTGGCTGCATTAGCAAGCACATTGATGTATTGCGAACCGCCTACAACTCGCTCACTACACTTGAAAGGGTAGCAGGTCCAGTTGCAACTGTTGCTGCTTTCATCTTTCATGCTCAGTGTACAAAGAAATGAAGTTTGAAGCTTACGTTTTTTCTCCCTTATCTCCTCTGTCCCTAGAGGGGCTTTACTCAAGACTTTGATTTCCTCCAAAGCACCTAAAGTAAAATCGAGTGAATTTGGTGGTAGCAGCTTGTCAACGAAACTGCCATCAGGTTTTGCTGGTCTTGGCTAAAAGCGGCATTGCATAAAATTCCTCTGCTAATAAGCATTTCCCATCCTACCTGGAAGTTACGGACCTGAAGCTGACTTGCCAATCTCACTAATCAGGGTGCTATACCTCTGAGATGAGAGACGTGGTGGCTGAATTTTCCAGTGATCTTGCAGCCAGCAGTATTGTGGAGCCATGGGGCGGCTGTTTCAGCATGGTGGGGGGAGGCAGTGAAGCTGGGGGCACCCCGAGTTCGCTCCTGCGCTGGAGGGTGTCATGGTGCTTCCCAGCTCAGCAGCAAGGGCAAGCACTGGCCCCAGTTTGCTGGGAAACAGCTGGTGCCGGGGACCTTGCAAAGGGCAGCACGATGGAACCACCTGGAAGGGCTTTTGCTCGCTCCCCTTGACAGTCCTCCCTCACTTCTGCTATGGCACACCATCGGGGAGGGTCACCGAGCAAGCTGATGAGCTGTGAGCCCATCTCTGTAGCACAAACGCCAAGGCTAAAGGTGGGGACCCCCCCCACCCCAAACAAACCCAAACCACGTTTCTGATCTGCCTTTTTGGTGGTCTCACTGGGTTTCGCCCAGCTTCTGTATCCTGAGAAGGAACCTGAGATTAGATAGCTACGAGTGTTGGGCAACATCTGCCTGCTACAAAATGTGGTGGTTTGCACCCAAACTGGGAAGCTCAGGATGTATGAACAGACCCTGACAAGCAGGTTGGCAGGAAGAGCAGAGCCCAGGTCTCCTGAGTGGTAATCCTGCCTGTTGGGCATATTCCCTTCCCCATAGCCTCTGGGCCATGCAGAACTCATGTTAAAGCTTGCACAGGTTATATTTTTCATGTTCAGTAAAATTTGACTCAATTTGTGCCAAAAACTTTCAGGATTCTCCCTCCCCTGTCCCCCATGAGTTATGTTTCCTTGAAAAACCACAACCCTCTCTAAGTACCTTAGAAATGCACCATAAGCATTAAGCCAATGCTAGACAATAATAAATGAGGCAAAATTATATGCCAGGATGTGCTGGTGATAATGTTTTCCACCGAAGACAGGAGCAGTGAAATTTTCCAGCATAACAACAGAGGCACTGTTCCCCTCGCCCCGCGCGATACACAAGTGAACTCTACCTTACCACCCCGCTCCTGTGCAGCCCTGCAAACCTTCACCCATCCGATAATGTCCCATAGGTGACACATGAAGCCGCCTGCATAGTGCACCGAGGTTGGCCAGCTCAGCGATGGCTGACCTTTAAATCCATCTTGCCTTGTCTGCGTGCCCAAGAGGAAATCACATGTGTGGCACGAGCCTGACCCAGAAATATTGCAGGGAGTAGGATATTTTGTGCGAATAAGGAAGGGCAGGGTCTGCAAGATGAATCACCGAAACAATAATTATCCTGAGGAAAAACCTTGGAGGGTGGATTAACTGTGATAACTGCCCTTTCAAGGTAACAACAATGCGAGCCGTCAGCTCTTCTCAACTGCGAGGAACAGAAAATGCTTTAGCACAAAACATAAAAATAAAAATTATGGAAGTTCGTAAGAAGAGATTGGCCAAGGAGGCATCCTTCACTTCCCAACTGCTCTGACTTCAGCCTGCAATTGTTATACAATCTGCCACAAGAATTGCTCCAAAAATTATTTTTAGCATACCAGTAGCTTTCAGTGAAAATAAATAAAGGGACAGACAGTTGCTATAAAGACAGGAAATAAACTTTAGAAACTCTTTAGCTTTTGGCTAAGCAGGGCAACTGAATTACACAGTTCCTGAGCATGATAGTCTCAGATAAGATGAACTCCAAATGATAGTTTCTTTTCTTTCCTCTGATCAGCTCAGTTATAGCGTAACGGTCGGTGCTTTGTGATTGCTCCACACCTGGAGTGAACACCAAAGCCAGGAATCTCGGGGTGCTGCAGTCTCTGGTACACACTTCCCATGGTTGTATCAAATATGACTGCGATGTGCAGACACAGGGTTCGCAGCCAGCAACTCCCTTAACAGTCGCTGTAGGGCTATGCCTATTCCCTGTCCCCGGAGGCAGCCCCTCCTGGCCATAGCACGTCCCCAGAGCCGTGTCCCCCTCCTTCCCCAGCCCAGGCCTGCTGGTGTGCCCACCCCGCTGCTTGGCTCGGGCGTAGGAGCATCAGTGCCTCCTGAAGGAGTCGGATAGCCCCGCTTGCATGGCACTTAAACTGCTCAGAGGAGCTTCAAGCATCCCAGATACCGTCGGAGCCGTGATGGCAGCGAGGGAGACAGGACACGACCTTCCACCGGAGATGGGGACGGGCGGCAGCACCTCCGGCCGCTGCAGAGCCAGTGCGGGGAGCAGGGGCAGGCAGATAATGCCTGCCCAGGCAAACCATTGGTAATAACGATCTGCTGCTAATCAAACATTCGCTGCACTGAAGGAGGAAAAAGTAAAGCCTAATTTTGTCTCCCAAGTGAAACAATATTCAGATTTTTGTTAATGAGCCAACCTTGTGTTCAGCCTTGGCTACCTGAGCTAAAAGTTCCTAGCTACCATGTTGTCAAACAGAGCTGATCTCCCAGAGGAGACAATATTTTGCTGCCTTTCAGTTTTTCAACCAGTTATCCCCCTCAAGTCTGCCTTGAATCAGAGCTGCCACAGCCCTTGTCTGTGCTTCGCCGAAGCTGTGCTCCTGGGCTGCCGAAAGCAGTGGCATTGCTTCTGCAAACATTGCCTGGCAGGCACGTCTCGGGGCGAGGGCTGGTGCAAAAAACCCATCTGTGGTCACTCAAGCTCTGCACTGCACCTGAACAGAAAAGCTCATTGCAGTGACACCATTTGGGGTAAATAAACCAGAATTTGGAAGACGAAACCGCAGGCAATCTGTACTCTGCTTCAGAGAGTTGCTGTATACAGAGCACGAGGCCCCATCTGCCCGTGCACGTTCCTCACCAGACGCAGAAGAGGTTCTACCTTGCACGCAATCTGTGCTTACGAGGAATGCGCTGTCAAACTCACGCCAGCCTACGCTGAGGAAAGGCTCCTCCTGCTCTTCTCCGAGACCAGCTGAACGGCTGCCAGCAGCAAACGAGGAGATAGCCACGGAAAGCGAAACCCCACCGCCGAGGAGGAGAGAAAACCTGGAGAAGGTGCTTCTCAGGCACTGCTCTTCCACTCAGGTATTAAGGGCTCAGGCTTACAGTTACCACAAAATTCTTGCACCCTTTGCAACAGAAAGCCAATTTGTGGAATAATTTTAATAATAAAATAAATAAAAGCATTTCCCTGTTCCAGTGTTATGTGGATGCCTTTCCATCTCACTGCTCCTGAACTATGAGAAAGAGTAAATATGGTGGTTGCAACTTACCATTACTAAAACCGTTAACAGTTTTATATACTTCTGCCACAACTTCCTTCTGAACTAGACAGCCAGCATCCTCTCATTGCTCCCCGCAAGCCTTCCCTGAACATCTTGGATGTCTGTTGTCTGGAGATGGGTCCATCAGCACTTAAAGGGTGGTCTGGGGGTAAGGTGAGGTCAAATTACTTAAACAATCCTACTACTTTATTTGCTTGTTTAGCTGTACATGGAGTTCCCTTCTGACCACAGTAACATCCCTCCCCTCTGTTTTTAATTTAAGGTTTAACAAAATGATTTTCATATTTTTATGTCCCCAAAGCATAAAAAAACCATCTTCAGCCACAGCCCTTCAGCTTGGACTCAGTCGTGCCTCACTTAGTGACAGAATGAGAGTAAAACACGTTATCAATCTGAACAGATCAGTTTCCTTTCTGGTGGAGTTGTTTTCAGTGCACTGTGATGTCTATTACAAAAGCCACAGATATAAATGATCAACTGGAAGCTTGAATTAATTTTTCCTCATGTCTAAATTAGGAGAGTGAGTAATTGCTGCAGTAATCGCAAGCAGCCTGTTTATCAATGCCAGTGAATAATTGGCTATTAAACAATAGTGCACTTTGCCTTTGAAAATTCACAACACTCTAACAGGAAGCACACTGCCAGTTTTATATTAGCTTGATGATTGATGAGAGGAGTGGCAGGATTACAAACGCAGTTTGGGGAAAAGCTTTCTGACATGTCCCCCCCAAAAGCATCCCGATGCCTAAAGAGTTATCCTTGCTGCAAGGATAAGCACACAGTGGTCTTAGATTACAGCATCTGAAGTCACAGGGCCAAAATAGCACAAGCCTAATTCTGTAATCAATCACTTCTGATTGCAGGCAGCCAAACAGTGTACCTAGAAACCACAGGCAGGAGCTGCCTGTTGTTTTCTGTTTTTGTACATGTGTCCATCTGCCACCCGGCCATTGCTCTGACCTCACCCTTTGTTCATAGCTGCATCTGGCCCTGTTATCTTCCTTATGCCCTCCCATTTTCCATGCCAAGCCTATCCTCTTCCCACCATGCTCCTCATCCCTTCCTTTAACAACTCTGGATCGAGTCCCTGTCCTCCCAGCATACCACCCTCTCCACCCAGCGGCACTGACCCCTCACCTCTACCTGCTTTTCAGTGCCACCACTGCATTTCTTTCCCCCCCCGGCTGTTTCGGGGCTAGGCATGCTCATCCCAGCACCCGCAGCTCCTCCAGCTCTCAGGACCTCACCTCTGTTCTCTTCCTCTTCTGGGCATCTTCCTTTCCCTGAGCTCCCCGGATCAGGAGCAGACATGGTGCAAATGGTTGGGGATCCTGCCTGTTCATGCTGCTTCCAAAGCTGTTTCTCCTCCTCCCAGATTCCCACATCCACTCTTGGTTGTGTCGGGTTCTGACGTGACAAACCAGTTTCTTGCATTGGCATCTCTGTATCCTTGTGCCTTCAGTTGATCTGCAGCTTTTGTTTGACTCTCTCAGTCACTCTGAAATAGTTAATCTGCTATGTTTTTCACCTAGCACTGCTCTTCCTCACCTCTCCACTGTGCAAATTCTCCCTCTGGTCACTGCTCATCCAGATAATTTAATTAGTTTTTCTTTCCTCCTCTGTTTGCAGACATCTCCTCCCTGTCCTTTTCTCAATTTGAAAATTGCTCATTTGCTTTCAAGCTTCATTTCAGTCCAGTCTAGACTGCCTTCCCAGAGTCTGGCCTACTGACTTCATTTCACTCCCCCCCCCCCCCCGAAGCTATTAACACAACAGCAAATTTATTCTCTCTACCTCTTCGTACCAACTAAGCAGCTGTAAGATCCAGCTGAACCTGAAGAAGTGTATCTGCAACTCTGGCTGATGCAACTTCTCACTTCTCAACCACTTTCTTCTCCTGGCTCCCCTGCTCTCCCAGGAAATACGAGCTGGCTGGTTTTCCTCAACTCTGTGGTAGGGCACTGGTCTGTTCTCCCTTCCAACAGCATGTCCATGCCATCTCAGTTTCTTTCATCACTTTTAATTCTAATTATCCTTAAGTCTCCTCATTTAACCTTGAATTCTGCAACTTCCTCTTCACTAACATCCTTCAGTGTCCCCTTTCTTTAAGATGTACCCAAAGGTCCTCGATTTCCCTCTTGTCCTTCCAGGCACTGTTCCATCCTATAACTCATTGGTGTTTATAGTATCCTCCAACAGTTTCTGCCCCTCACATCTTACTAAAACTTCTCTGGTCGAGGTCTCTCGTATCTTCTTCTTACCAAGATTTCAGTCAGACTCTTCCTCTTTATCTTTCTTCATTTACTTTTAGCACTGTTGACGACAGTCTTCTTGAGATCTTGTTCTCTGGATTCAGCACCCCTCATCCTCTGCCTTCCTTCACTCATTCAGCATGTTTGCCAAGTAGTCGTCTTCACCAGCCTTGAACAGGTCTTGGTTTCTTTTCTCCTACCATCTCATTTCCAGGAGAAAAACACCCACCAAACAAAACAAAATACCCAGACTCATCTCCATGCACAAACTCAGTGACCACCTCTGCAGAGATACCTCCTGTTTTACTGCTCAGCTCCAGACCTGTCCCTTCTATCCAAATACAAAGTAAATGATAAAAATAAAAGATCTTTCTGTAAGGTCATCTCTTATTTAGATCTACTGTTAACTCAGGTTCTTCCTGGCTAAAGCAAAGCTCCTGCCCGTGCCTCCATATAACCCCACTTTCCTTCATTACTGACAGTATGACTACGTGTGTCAGTCACCCAGCAACTCATCATGGCCTCTGATCTCTCTCCTAATGCCCAGTTTATGAATCCTCTCCTTCAAATGAGGTTTAATTCTCTTGATGTTTCCCCACATTGGTTTCTAAGAACCGACAGCCTTTCCCAATGATCCCCTCATTTGAACACTCACCATCTGACATCGTGATTAGACTGCCAGTTTTACTCTTGCTTTGCTCACAGCAATCCAGCACTCTGATGCAGAGTTAGTTTGTCATTGGCATTTTGACATATACTTCTCCTCTTGCATCCCTCTTCTGACACCTCCTCTTTAGCATCAGGCATAAGTCACTTGACTTTGCTTTCAAGGCCCTTTACAACATATTGTCGTTCACTAATAAGAAGCCGCTTTGTGGCTGGTCCACTACAATGGTCTTTATCCCTCACTATTGTATTTCCAAGGAAGCATCTTTCTTCTTCCTGGGTGCTGAATTCCCGCTTAGATCTCCCCATGAATATTTGCAAAAGCACTTCACTCTTCTCCTACAGCCACAGCAGCTGCTCACCAGGCTGATGAGCATGGTTTCCTTTTCACTCTCGTGTCTTCCACCCTCATCTTCTACATACATAATAATGTTTTTTGGAGATGGGAACCTTTTTCTTCTGCATTTGTAAATGATACTGCAGAAGGGCAACCTACTGAATAGGTAGGTCTATATCATTATCAAGAAGCCCTGGCTTGCAAAGCACAACGATCTGTGGATGATGGAATTATCAGTGTCTTCTCCTACCACACCTGCATTATCAAACATACAAATCCCCCCAGGGATCCTTTCAGCCTGTGCCCTCTGCTCAGTTCGAGTACAGTGCTGACACCTTTCAAATGGCCCTTACTCTCTGGTCCACAAGAAAATAATTTCACAGGAGCACAGACTTCCGAGGTGTCTAAAGGGTTTGTGTGTGCGCTTACGTACCCCATGGCCATGGCTCCCAATGCTTCCCAGGAATACTCCAGTAAAGGCTGAATTTCTTGCTGTCTTTTCTGCCTTTCCCTTCTGGTGAGCAGCACAGCAAACTCCCTTACTGACAAGAGCACTCAGTCAAACCAGACCAGCTTTAACATGGCTGGAAAGCCATTTTAACCTGAACCACAAGTTAAAGTTTATGTCTGAAAGTCCCTCCTAGCTCAGAGAGCAGACACCAAGTATCTCGCTTATCCTCTGTGACTATATGACAGTCTTGGACCAACACATGAAGCTTATTAGAAAAACTAACAGTTTTGGCAGGTGGACACTGGAACCAATAATTAAACTGCTGAGTGTCCTCACCTGGCCGTCAGAGATATGACCTCACCTCTAGTTCCAGCCTCGGTGACATCGGAGTGGCCGCACAAGAGCTGCGGCAGGAGGGCAGGGCAGCATTGCTAATGCAGCGTAAAGAAACTTTCGTTTCCTAATGCCGAGTCTGTTCATCTGGCTTAAGCCAGCAAACTCTGCTGAAGCCAGTGAGGCCAGAACACCCCACGACCACCAAAACCCTGGCCCAGACCCCCCCCAGACAATCCCTAGACCTTGTGGCCTGGTACTGATTTGCCTCCATGTTACATCTTCTCAACTGTACAAAGTACATGCTAGGACTCGATCACATTGTCTTCTGGATTGCCAGACCCCCAACAGTTTACAACTATATGTTTAATACCTTTAGTTTATTAACTCCACAACTGCTGCTTGGAAATGTATGACTGGAGGGCTGCGTGGCTCACTCTGAAGACGTTACCAGGCCCATGGTAAACAGATGTGCTTTAAGCGCCTGTACAAGCAACCTTTCCAAAAACATGAATTATCTTAGTCAAGCGTTTTCCATGAACGCATTTTTGACAGATCAGTTAATACTGTTTACATAATTTTAAACTAAATATTGACTGCAAACCTATTTTGCCTTACATCTTGACATAAAATATATCTCTGTATAGGTAGATAGGGAAAAGTTCCTGGCTTTGCAAGCAGATAGGAAATTATTTATAAGAGCCCTGATATCTGCAATCCAATACCCTTTCCTAGGGTTCACAGAATTCCCCCAAAGCTCTCCTATTAGCAAAGGCTGTTTGAACAAACTTGGCTGGAAACCAAAATCTAGTTCAGTACTTTTCCTTTTTTTTTTTTTTTTTTTTTTACCTGCTGTGCTATTTTAAGACCAGTTTTATGGTTACAGTTTAGGCAATGGCTAAAATGGAAGGGAAAAAAAATGACAATATTTCATAAAGTCTGTGTGCCTTGCTCATAACTCTCACACCATGGCATTACTGTGGCCTTATGCACTCCTAGTGACACCATGACATCAGCCTTGTAAAAGTGTGTCTCAAATCTTTGTATAGAGGAAAAAAGGGAAGCTTCATTTTGGAAAAAGGCAGGTTTGGAGTTCTATCCTTTTAACTCTAGCTGTAATTTTAGTGATATTAATCTTATCAATAGTAGTAATAGTCTCAAAATGACTTCTGCTGATTGTCATATTTGTAAATATGTGTTAGTCCAAGGTCAATCTTCATCAGAACAAAAAGTAGACCTGTGTCTTCCTGTGCCTTCCTCCCCATCATTCCACTTTCTCCACCCTTTCTCTCCTTCCTGCCGTGAACATGAGTTTGCTTCCCCTGATCTCCACATGATTTCCTCATGCTATTTGTTACCCCTTCCCATACACAATTTTGTGACTCCGCCCTGCACACATTCAGGGAATAGACAACACCCTTGTTGTCCACGCTGCTGTTCTCCACCCAGCCACACAAGCTATCTGCTTTGCACATCACCACGCTCGCAGTCAGTTTGTCCAACAAAGAGCTCATGTTGCAGCGACCAGTGTCAAGCACAGCTCTGCTTCATCCTTCTCACTCACTGCCCCAGTGCTGCGAGCAACTGTCAAGAGTTCAGCATATTCTGTGGCAAATCACTGGTACCCAGCAGGTTTTGTCACCAGAAGACACGCCAGCAGGACTTCTGTATTCAGGACCAGCTGGCCGCGGCTAGCAAAGACGCACGTTTCACATCCCGTTTTGCAACGCAGCTCTCTTTCCTCCATGCGTGCTGTTGCCTACTCCATCTCTCTGTCGGCTTGGGGAGAATCTGATGGCTTTGGAAATACCTTCTTTTAACAGCATCTGTCGCTCTCTGGTTCTTACGCTGCCTGGAAGACTGTGTCATGTTTGCTGGATCAGATCCATGGTGTTTAAGACCTTTCTTTGGCAACGAATAATCTGCTTTGACAGTTCATCTTTTCACCTCTGTGTCCATTAATAAATGCATAAAGGAAATGTCAGGGCTTGGGTTTTTTGTTTTTTTTTTTTTTTTTCTTTTTCCCCAAAAAAGGCAAAAATAGTATTTGCCTAAGTGCATGTTGTGATAACTAAGGAATATTATTTTTTTCAAATGCAACACATTCCCCAGTGTGTTTGTAGCGAGTAACTTGTTATGGGGAAGAATAAGAAAAGTCTTCCAAAGAAACTGTGCAGTAAAAAAAAAAAAAAAAAAACAACCCTGGATGAGCAGCATCCCTGTGAACAAATAGCTGTGTTTATACCAGTCAGAGGACAAAAGGTGAAAAGAGAAAAAAATGAGCCATTGTAGAACTGGAGGTCTCTACGTGACGTGCAGTGGGCACCTGGTAACACTTGCACACTGCTTGAGGGCATAGGAGATGCAGACTAGTGGGATTCATGTACTTGGCTCAGAATGACTGACAAAAAGAGGTCTGTTTCTCCAAATCACCCAAACAGAGCTACTCTTTCCTTTCCCCAAATCCTTTGCCAATTTCTGGTCATCCATCTCCCTCCTCACCTAGCTCCTATAACACTCTGAGCCCATCAGTTATTAATGAGATGAAGTTGCAGGTAATTAGCTCCCTGATACATGTGCTTGCCTAAACTACTTCTGCCTGCTGGCTTGCACTAATTGCTGAGGTCACCACCTGCCTGGCTTGGATGGGGCTCACCTGGAGCAGACCTCAGCGGGACCTGGGGGTCTGAGCTTCCCTCTCAAAGGGTGTAAACCTCCTCTGGGTTTCTCAGACCCCTGCCCTGAGCTTGCCAGATACCTGTTCACATCACCAAGCCAATTGACCACAAGGCGATTGACCACAACAAGGCAGGTGTCGCCTTTTTATTGCCGCAAGGGTGCAAAACCAGACAAGACTTGCTCTGGAAACCTGCCCCGGTCCGGCGGCGCGGTCAGCCCCGCCAGGCAGGGAAGGCGGCTCTCGCCCTTCCTGAGCTCTGACCCACCGCAGCTCCTTATTCCTTGCAGAGAGAAGCCCTGCAGAGGGCTATTTATTGCTCATTTTGCAGTCCCATGAATACATCTGTAAACTGAGAAGTTACTGTGGTTGCTGATGATATGCTGTATTGCAGGAGTGGGCCAAGAAGAGCCCAGGAAATTAACTGGCTTTGCGAATGTTGTTTGTTTATTTATTGTATTTTTTTAAGCACCCTTTTAGGAGGTAGGAGATTCTTAATACAGGCAGCATCGGTATATTAACCTCACATTTTTTGCTGCTGAAAGGACTCTCTAGTCTGACTTCTACAGGAGATGTTTTGACAACAAAACAGTGCGGCTATGATTAGTCTGATAAAAGGGAGCCAGAGTTGGAGTATTGATGGTATGTGCATCTAGGATCTAGTTACAAAATGGGCTTTTAACCACACTCTCCCTTGTGAATTCATGTTATCAGAGGCCATCTTAAAAAAAAAAAACCAACAAAAAAGACAACCTTTCTTTTTCATCTTACGTGGGTACGTTTCTTGTATTTCTTCATGCTTATGAAAAATGAGACATTAATAACCTTGACCATCACCACACACTGAGCAGACAGGCACCGTGCAAACTTCCTTACTTAGCTTCACTAACCCATGCCAGTACAGAAACCAGCAGTTTCGTAGGAGTGAATCTCCTACGAAAAGGAGAAGCAGCAGTGAGTCTCTTGAACTAGAGGGAACTATTGGATCCAGCTGTGGTTTTGTGAGGGGAGTGCAGGAGGATTGTATTGAGACCAACAGACTGTTCAAGCTTCTTTTTTTGATCCAATTTATTTTGAGAGTACATTTGCAGAGCTGATTAGCCAGCGTACTAAATCATTGCGCTGCCTAACCCCCAAAAGCAACCCTGACAAACAATTAACAATAGAAACACCATTGTGGCAACAAGTGATGGATGGCTCAAGGGTGTAGCTTGGGCCTACTCTTTGTTCAGAAGAAAGCTGCTGCTGCTAAATAAAGACATGGGTAGTAAAAGGTGAGAGCGAACAGATCATATCTGGAATAAAACTATTCGCTCTGCTTGAGGGTAAGTTTCCTCACAGCAGTGAGCATCTCAGGAGAGACAGGCAAGCGCCGTGGCTCAGAGCGGGCTACAAAAGTCAGAAACTGCCATGCACCAACCCTCCTTCTGCCATAGCCTGGGATGAAACAGTCTCTCAAGGGTTCTCCTCTTCCACTGTGGGCAAAACACGGCGTCTGCTGGCCTGCAGGCTGGGCGGTGGGGTGGGCTGGCTGTTCTCTCCCAGGATACACACACAAGACTCGTACATAGGACCTGTAATTTCAGGCCGGCGGAGACCCTCTGCCTCGCTCTGGCCTCCCACATTCTCCGGAGCTCCACGGTGAATGCCCGGCGGGGTATCCCGGTCTGTCTGCCAGCCCGCGCCAAGCAAGAGCTGCATCCCGGTCCGGCCAGGCTGCCTGATGTCTGCTCGAAGGGCTGCTGACCACACACCGGGTGCATTCCCCAGGAGCAGGGCGAGCCTGGCTCTCCCAGCTGCCTCGGACTCTTTCTTGCAGAGTCAGACCAATGTGCCTGCCGCTTTCTGACGATGCGGACCGCGGCGCTTCATGAAGTAGCAAGAGCTGCCTCGTAAGCTCCTGCAAAGAGACCACAGAGTTCTTCCAAGTGAAGAATCCAGAGAGCTGTATTTCTACCTGCAGACATCTTCTTATGAACCAGGAGCTCTGGGATTTCTCTTTAACCCTTTTAAGACCACAGTTTCAAGTTCATTTCTATTGCCATGGGCAATCTCCCGATTCCTACTTTTCTGTCATTAATTTCTAATCGTTGTTCCAAGTTTTGTGTTAATTCGCCAATTTGCCTAAAACTGATTGCTGTACTCCTCTGTTAAGAGAAACAGAATAATTTCTCATAATGCCTCATATTGATTTTATTATGCAGCAGATTAGAAAGTAATAAATACATAGTGTAAAAAAGGAAGCTGGATACATGCGCACTGTAAACCAGGTGGTAGGTAAAGATTACTTACTATAGACCACTGGAAAGACCACATGGTTGGAAGGACCATTTAAGGTCTACAACATTTTAAACGGTGATTAAAATGTTTGAGAAACTTTGCCAAACAAGACAAACCACCCTTCTGTAATCTGCACAGGAATGTTATTTTATGTATGCTTCACATGCGCATGCACACATGCACACAGGCTCACATGTATCTAGGTCACAATTTTTTTAGGAACAGGGTAAGAGAAAGTCATTGATTGGTCCAGTAAATTATTTATCTTCATTTTCTGAGGAGGCTTTGCCATTTTCCGCTCTTACTGAACCCTGAGAAAACAATTTGCTCAGCCTTGACCTATCCCACCCCCCTGCGCTGTGTTTAAACGGATGACTTGCTGAGGTTGAATTAGGCAAAATATCTCTAGCTTCAGCATCAGCAATACAAAAAAAAAAGCAAAAATGAA
Source organism: Harpia harpyja (assembly GCF_026419915.1). Lineage (NCBI taxonomy): Eukaryota > Metazoa > Chordata > Aves > Accipitriformes > Accipitridae > Harpia > Harpia harpyja. The sequence goes on from NC_068969.1 coordinate 1,357,883, forward strand.
GCCTAAAGAGCTCCTAGACTGTGATTATGTGCCAGATCACCATAGCGGGCAACACGGACCGAAACTCTGAAGCAAATTTAAAATGCCCTCCCCATTATTTTAGTGTTCAGAGGTTCACTTTGGGGGTAGATTTGTTCTTTGGAAAGCAGGTTTAGTTTCAGGATGAGACTCCTGAGACTTTTTGCGCCCATTTCTTCTCAAGGACTATTGAACCAGCGTGACCGATTGTACTAAGAGGAGCAAAAAAAGCAACAACCCCCACCTCCACCCTGTGTCCCCGAGTCCTCTTCAGCAGCAGCTCTATTGCTCATCTGCAGTATTTTGGTGGCTGTTTTGGATGGCCCTAGCCCTTAGGAGCCCACGCGGTGGATCAGGACATCGTTGTGCTGAGCTATATACAGACCAAAAAATAAAAACCTTAATTCACAAATCCGCACAGGCAAAATACAGGCTTTAGTGACTGGCGGCAATGACAGGGCACGTTCTGACACTTGGAAAATTTCTGCTTGATGTGCAAAGAGGGCAGCGCGCTGAGCACATCCACATTTCCTTACAGAGCTGATAAAACTTACGTTATACTACTGCTTCATGCAGGACCACCCCACCTTGCCTAAACCACTGGCCTGCATACCTCACAGGAGGTGAACAGCCCTGCATGTGTTGCTGCAGGAGCGCGTTGTGTGCAGGGTACGCCAGTTCTCCAAAATCCTCTGGGTGTTGCACACCCGTGCCCATCGCTGCCCCGCACACGCAGCCGGCGGTGCACAGTGCAAGGTGCCTGTCCCAGCAGGACAGCTGGGGCTGGGCTCACTTCTAGCATCAACACAGTATGTTTCTTGCCGATCTAAGGCGATGACAGACAAACACGAACCGGAATAATGCCTTTCTGCCTCTCTCTTACTAGCGCTTTCCTTTTCTGGGGGGGGGGTGGTTTCCCCTCCCTCCGAAAGAGGACGTGCGCTAAGCCTTGAATTTACTTCCCATTAAAATACGCTGCCTTGTGTTCGTACGGATAGGCTGTGCCCTCTGGCCCGGGCGCGCTCCAAGGGCTAGGCGCCTGCTTTATTCCACTCCAGGCTGCGAAAACCTCGGGGCAGCAGCTCCCACCGCCCCAAAACGCCCTGCAGGCGCCGGGGGCTGCCCGCCCCGCCCGCGGGGGGCTGCCTCTGCTGCCCCCGCCGCGGCCGCCAGGGGGCGCTCTGGTAAAGAGTTTGCGGGCCGGGCCGGGCTCTGCCCGCGGGGCTCGGGGCGCCGCTTCACCCCCCCCCCCCCACCCCCCCCCCTCCCCAAATTTCGTGTGGTTCTCCACGCAGGGGCTGGGCCCGGCCGGCCGGTGGCTGGCTCCGGCTGCCCGTGGGAAGGACGGTCCGGCCCGCCGTGGGAGGCTGCCGGGGGTAAAGGGGATGCGAAAGCATGTGCGGGACCGGGAAACACTGAGCGACGGAGGGGGCGGCGGGGGAGCCCCCTCCCCGGCCCGGGCACTCAGCAGGGACAGCCTTGGCCGGGCTGCCGCCCACCCCCGCTCGGACACCCCCCCCCCCCCTCCCCTTCTGGGGCGGTTCGGGGGAGCGGCGGGGCCGTGCGGGCGAGCCGGCGGGGTCGGGCCGCCGCTCCGCTCGCTGCCCCGCCGGAGGGGCTTCAAACCGGCTTCCAGGAGGGGTCCTGAGGTCCCGCCACCGTTGTTTTGTTTGCAGAAGAACCCTATCAGCAGAACAATTCCCGCACCACACCCCCGTTATCATTTAGGTAACCTCCCTGTTTGAAATATTTTAAGTGGATAATAAAATAGTCACCATATCCGTGTAAATTCCCGCAACGAGAAGCCGGGATACTCCTCTCGGCCGGGCCGGCCCCCCCGTCCCCCCCGTCCCCCCCCCGCGGCAGGAAGGCGGCTCTGCGGAGCGCCCCGGCAGCCGAGGCTTCCCCCGTGGGCTCGGACCCGGCGCGACCAAGTCCCGCAGACACCTCGATGTGAGCCCGCTGCCACGCAGGGGGCCCGGCGGGCCAGCCGGCTAGCGAGTGGCTAAGCGTCCCTCTTTTTGTCGTTAGAAGGATCAATCAGAAAAAAAAAAAAAAAAGCGGAGAGGGCACTGCGGGTACACGGGCAACACGGGGCTTTCTCTTTGCCCGCGGGTGGGTGGGGGGCGGCCACCCCTCCGTACCTGCCGGTACCGCCTAACCCGCCCCGGTGCGGGGCAGAGCGGCGCTCCCGGCCGCGCCGCCGGGGATGCTTTCGGGCTGCCCGGGGCTCGCCCCGCCGCGCCGGTTCATCTCGGCTCGGAAACCGGGAGGGAGAGCAGCAGCACGTTACACGCGGGGAGGCAGAGCGAGGGGAGGAGCGTCGGGGGGGCCGGGGCGAACGCATAAAACCAGCCCCAGGTGCTCGGCAGCCCCGGCGAACGGGCGGCGATCGCGGAGTAAAAACTTCAGCCCCCCCCCCCCCCCCCCGCCCCGACTCCCCGGTGCCGGCCGGCGCGGAGCAGCGCGGGGTGCGGGCCGAGCGCGGCGGCCCCATGCCGCCCGGCGGGCCGGGGCCAGCCCCGGGGGCCCCCCCCGGTGAGACCCCCCGGAGCCCCTGCCGCTTTCCCCCGGGCCGTGCCCGCAGGAGGAGCCGCGCTCTCCGCCCCAGGAGGATCGCTGTGAGCCTCCTTGCAGGCAGGTGATCCGTCTGCCATTCCTGGTTACCCTTCTTCCCACCTCCTCCGCCTTTCTTCCCCCCCCCCCCCCCCCGGCTGGACAACTCCCTCCTTTGGAGAACACGCCCAAGTAGCTGAAGAAGAGAGAAAGGGAGGAAAAAAAAAAAAAAAAGAAAAGAAAAAAAAAAAAACAACCAACAAACGGGGGAGAGAGAGGGAGATAGCGAACACTGAACCTGGGGGGAGCGCCCGGAGCCGCTGGCGCTCAGGAGGATCCCGCAGCCCATACATTGCAGCCGGCAATAAAGCGCTACGTGTGACAGGCATACAAATCCGGGATAGAGGGAAAAGAGAGCGAGAGGGGCAGACGGACAGCCGGAGCGGAGAGCCCCGGGAGAGGGACATGGTGAGTGCCTGCGGGGGCTCGCCAGCGCGCAGCGGCGGGCGGCGCGGGGCGCGGCGGGGGCTGCCCCTCTCGGCCGCGCTGCCGTGACCCGCGGCTGCTCCGCCAGAAACGGCCCCGGGCCGGGAGCGTGGCAGGCATCGTTTCGCACGTTGGGCTGAGACACGGCAAGCCAGGAATATGAACAGGAAAACAAGGCGCTGGATCTTCCACATCTTCCTGAGCCTGGGGATCGTGTATATCAAGATCGGGTAAGTAACTTTTTTTTTTTTTTTTTTTTGGTCTTTCTTTTATAACAATTGCGCGCTCTCTCGCTCTCAGCCGAACCTGCCCAGACCTGTTACTATTTAACTCGGGAAGGCTCAAAAAAAAAAAAAAAAAAAAAAGAAGATGATGGTGGTGGGTGATCACGATTATTTCTTAAGGCACAGGTAGAGCTGTCCCCACACCTTGGACCGACCCTCGGGGGCGCAGCCTCCAGCGGGGCGAGGTGGCGGCCCCGGCGATGTCCGGAGCCGCGAAGGGCCGGGCGGCGGCCCCTGCCGCCGGGGGGCACCCGGGGGACCACCACCACCACCACCACCCCCCCCCCCCCCCCCGGGGCAGCCGGCCCTTCTCCGCCCCCGGACCTGCGGTGTCCCCCCGGCAGTGCTCGCCCCCGCCCGGCTCCCGCAGCTACCTGCCGCCGCCTGCAGCTCGGGGCGGGCCTCCGCTTCCCCGCACGGCAATCCCTCGGCGGCTGCAGCCGGAGGAGACGCCGCCGCCCGCACCGAGCGGGGAAGAGGGCGGCGGGCGGCTCTCCGCTCCCGCAGCATCCCCGGCCCGGCCCGAGCCGCCGCGGCGCTGCCCGTCCAGGTGCGCCCGGCTGCGGGGGTGGGGGGGAAGGCGGCGCAGCCCCGGGGCAGAGAGCTCGGGTTATCCCCCTTCCCTCCCTCCGAGTCTTCAACGGGAGAGGGAAAACCCTCCCGGGCCGTTGCCGTGCGTGGCCCGGACACGCAACGCGGCTGCATGCGCTTTAATTTACGAACGAGGAAGTCGGGTCCCGTTTCGGCAGGAGCCCACGTGTTCCTTATCTCTGCTTTGGCTCTGGAGAGAGGGAGAGGGAAGCGACGGGGGGGAAAAAGGCGTGTGTTTTCCGGGGGCACCTGCCAAAGCCGGGTCCTGCAGCGCGGGAAGGCGGCGGGGTGCTGAGTCCGCCTGCGGGACCAGCCTCCCCCCAGCCGCCCCCGGTGTCTTGTCGTTGCAGGGGCTTTTCCTCTGTGGTGGCCCTGGGAGCCAGCATCATCTGCAACAAGATCCCGGGTCTCGCCCCCCGGCAGCGGGCGATCTGCCAGAGCAGGCCCGACGCTATTATCGTCATCGGGGAAGGGTCCCAGATGGGCATCAACGAGTGCCAGTTCCAGTTTCGCAACGGGCGCTGGAACTGCTCAGCCCTGGGAGAGAGGACCGTCTTCGGGAAGGAGCTGAAAGTGGGTACGTTGCCTCTCTGCTCGCTACCGACCGGCCCCCCACCCGCACGACACCAAGGGGGGGGGCACACGGGGAGTCTCACGGGGCAACCGCTGTTGGCGCTGAGAAAGACTGGCTAGCTTGCATAGCTTGTGCCAGCCAGGGCAGGACCGTCGCCTTCAGCGAGTCCACCTGGACGCTGTGGCTGCTGTTACCAACATGACTGGCATCCGTGCTTCCTCCTCGCAGGGCACCTGCCGCGGCCCTTGCCGCGTTCAGGAAAGCACTTCCCCGTGCGTTAGCTTCCACCGCAGTCCTGCTCCCACAAATCCTTTCTGAAAGGTTTTCCGTTTGTGTGCTCAGGACAGCAGCCTTATTCGTGTACTTAAGGATGTGAAAAAGGTGTTTGGTTCTGGTTACAGGTAGTGGTCAGAGTCCGAATGCTGAGTGGGCTTAGAATGACGCTTCTGGGGTGCAGGCACCTAGTGATACTGGCCTGATGTTCGTACCCCTTGGGACTAAGGTCCAGCAATCAGTCTCATTATTAGAGATTTCCACCACATAGAACAGTTAGTTATTCTAGAGCAACTACACCTAGTGCCCTCACCAGAAAGAGCGGGTGTGTTCTGGTTTGAGATGTCAGGGCATTTACAAAAACTGTTCCTGTCAACAGGCAGAAGATCTCATTTCCAGTTTCCATTTTTTTTTTCAGTTATCAATCACAACAGTACAAAACATATCAAAATTCTTAACTAGAGCAGCATTTATAATGGCAAACACAAATACCTGGGGAAACAGAGCTGAGGTTAACCCTGTGCTGCAAAACACGTTGTAGTGAAGCTTACTCAGTGTTTGTTGATTCCAGAGCACTTCTTAAGATACAAAGACTGAGGAAAAGTGTTTTCCAAATACAGGTATAGCCATTTTTAGAGCCGTTATTGAAAGCTAATCACTCGCAGTACGGCAGTCCGCATCCAGAAGTTGAAGTTGGGATCTGTGTTTTCCAGCCTTGAGGCCTTTGTGCCTCCTCCCCACCCAAAATGTAGATGCAAAACCTGAAAACCCATCAAACAATGTTTCGTGTGATAGAAAACATGGATATTTAATGAGAACGGAAGAAGTGACTGAGAACAGAAGCTAGAAGAGCCCCAAGCAGTCATACAGCAGCTGTGCCCTGGCTTCTAGCTTGCTGGGAAACCCTCTGGACTGGACTGGCTCCAGGCACCGTTTAGTCATATACGGACAGGATACGTCCCTAGTACCTCATTCCTTGCATTCTCATGAAACGCAGAGATACAGCCTTGCCACTCTGCTTTGGAACTCCTGAGAACGCCTGGCATTAACTGAACATATATTTTATCACGTGTGTGCAAGCCAATGTGCGTATTTTCCAAAACTTAGAGATATTTAAGGAAAGAACAGAAAGAGAACAAGACGACTAAATTTGAAAGCCCCATGTGAGTTACCAATCTTTCAACACCTTTGATAATCAAACAGAGTGAGTCAAGTAGGGAATGTAAAAACCACCCTACACGACATTGTGAAACATCTGAAAATGGACCATTTATTCAGATTAGCTCATTGTTTCTATTCCTTGAGCTGAGCTGTTCCTGTCAGTGATCCATGCAAGTGTTTGCCACTTATGTCAGTGAAGAGTCCATTTGGATGGCTGACAGGTTTGGGCTCATTTAGTCTGAGAGTAACATTTCCTTAAACAGAAAATGTGAGAAGGATTTCTTCTTCTCCAACAAATCATAAAACTGCAGAGTTATTGTGGTCTATTGTATAAACATGCACTCAGTTCCTCCCCCCCCTCCCAAAATTGAATTATTTAGCTAGCGGGTTATATTTAGGTCCTTTTAAAGAAAGTCAATATTAAAGGAAGTAGACTTTGATCTGTCTGTGAGGTGATAACTCTTAATACGTTCTATCTATCCATTACGAGGCTAAGATGGATAGGGCAAATTCATCGTTGGTTTCGGAACACAGTCAAGTGTTGAATGGCATCCAAATTATAAAACTCATTTAAAGAATAACCAAAAACTTCAAATTTAAACAGGTTATACATTTATATTTGAAAATGAATTTGGATAAAAATTATGCAGGTTTGAAATCTGCAATGTTGAATTTTACTTGCACACAAGTCATGCACGGTGTCTCAAGGATAAAAATACTTAGGCTCCCAAACACCATGAAATATTATAACATAACCACTCCTGCTCAGGTTGTCTCCTCGTTCTTCCGCTTCTTCCCTATCAGCGTGTATAGAAACCTAGAATATCTGACACAGCTCATCTTTCTACGGCTGTAAGGAAAAAGCATCTGTTCCCTACATTTCTCTCTCTTTCCCTAATATCTCTGTGTTGGGGTGTGCTCTAGGTTACCATTCAGAGAAATAAAGGCTAATATTTCGCTCTGGTTAAAAAGGGCAAAACCTTTGTGCCATAAAGCCCTAAGTCAAATTTGGTGCCCACAGACAGGAGGAGGTCAGGCCTGTGTGCCTTACCCTAAACAGGAAGGAGAGAGAGAGAGATGCGTGACACGAAGGACCGTATACCCTATAGGACGTATTTTAAGGTTACTGTGCACAAGAACGATCCAGGTTAACATTAGGGCAAAGATACTGCACCCTTGTAGCTTTTTTAATTAGCAGCAACAGCTCTAGATTCTCAGTTCTTTGATGTGGGGTATATTACAAAATACTATTCCAACAGCCACTAATACGTTAGTACCTCTTATAGTATTCAAAGGCTGATTATCTTTCTCGGCCAATTGCATCCTTAAAGTTATTACCTCAGAAGTACACGAGGCACCTTTGTCTTGCCGCTTGCAATAAAGTCAGTGGGCCACACATGACCTCATTCCGCTTTCTCGATTAGAGGCTTCGCTCTGCCTCTGGAGTGGCACTGATGTACTCGCTCTGCGATTAGGATATGACTTCAGAATGACAGTAATGTGGCTCGCCTTGCCACTGCACTGCCGAACGCGTGCAGCGAGTGAAGTCTAATATCAATTTGGGAGGATGTGCTTAAGTAACTCTTATGCTAATAGGATTTGCGTGTGTTAGTCCATACAAATAAGTTCCCTTGGATACCACAGATTCTTGTGAACTATTTCCCAACCCATGGTTTTGATGGCACACCGAGCTAAATCTCTTCAGAACCAGGTTTCATTACTTTCACCTTTACTGGGTAATCTGTTTTATGAATGTTATGCAAATGTACCCAGATTATTTAAATTCTCTTGTTGACACTGCAGGGTGATGCAGGCCTAAGTTCTCCTCGTGGCTGTGCCGTTGCGTGGCTGAGGGACCGTGGCGCACTCCTCTGTGCTTCTCCTTTCCTATTTTTAAAATGGCAACAGGGATACTAGCCTTGGTGAAACACTTTGAAGTCAGTAGAAGAAAAGCATCAAACAAAATTTTCCTGTTCTGATCTGTAGCATGTGTGTACCTGTATTTTAACAAACTCACATATAATCCCTCTTCTAGTGATAATTTAGTTGTAGAGTTATAGTAAGCAACCATTTAAATTCATCCATGCTTCATACGGTGTATTTGTGATCACAGGCTTGAGCTTCCAGCTTGTTATAGCATGCTTCCAGCCAGTGCACAGCATATACTCGCCGTTTCTTGTGTCATTTTACCTAGTCTGTCCTTCAAAAGTGAGATTCTTCCCTACTGACATACTGTGGATATCTTTCCATGAGAGCTGGTGACAATAGTGCCAATAACATGAAGCGAAATAACAGAGTAAAAGTGACATCAGTTTACTCCAGCTGAGGGCTTAGTCCATTTAAGACAGGAAATGATAAAGTCGCAATCAAGATCAACACAAGGATTTTTTTTCTAGACAATTCTGTAGACACTTTATTAATAATGTAAAGTCACAAAGAGAATTTTTAAAATAACCGTGGAGATGATGCAATGCTGCAATTATGGACACTTTTAAAAACAAACATACTTGTTTACAGTGGTCAGCAGTTCTGTTCCTGAAGACACCCACAATCAAAACCAAGGTTTTAAAGCAGGATAGGCCAAAAAAATTCCTGCCTACCTCTCTTCAGGTGAAATGTGTCTCAGGCCTAAACATCTGAGCAACCAGACATGCCTTTGACAGAATCTGAAAATCAGATTTGGGCTCTGATGGATCACAGAAAGAGCAAGTGCTATGGCGAAGGCTTTTCAACAGGTGCCTTAGTAGCCCATTTTGCAGTGTGCAACCCGATGAACAGGTAGTCAACAGTAACTTTGCTGTTTGTGATAATCACAAGCCAAGGAGTAACTAACTCAAATAACTGCCTTAGGATATGCACGCATTTCATGGTATCTGGAGGACAGCGCCATATTGGCATCATAGGGCGAAAGCAAAAAACTGTATGTCCTTTTGTCATAACTGAGCAGCATCGCCAGGATTCAATGGGACTTGCCAAGTAAAAATAATACAAGCTGTTTGAGTGCATCTCTACAAAGTGACACAGCAAAGTGGAAAACTCATTTCAGTGCAGATCTATGAAAAGAAAGGCACTACAACCTTGCAGAAGCTGTCATGGACCCTGCATGGGAGAGGATAGAGGGAATCAGCCGAGGGCTATGAAGACATGTGGTGGGTCTCTGAAGAGCTTTACAGCAAAACTGGTTTCAACCAAGTTTTCATCCTGGTCTTTCTAAAAGGCATCAATTCTTTGGTTTCTTTTACACTGAAAAATGTTTCAGTATAATCATGCCAATACCTTCATCCATCTGACATTACTTATGTGAATAACGAAAGCTGAAATCAAAACAAGAATCCACATGGACAAACCAGTCTTAAAACTTTTGAGCGTAGCGGGCCAACTCAGTACCTACGTACATTGTGCACAATGCCTTTGTCCCAGGGATCATTACAGACGTACCTAGATGTCGTGGTTTAACCCCAGCCAGCAACTAAACACCACGCAGCCGCTCACTCACTCCCCCCCACCCAGTGGGATGGGGGAGAAAATCGGGAGAAGAAGCAAAACCCGTGGGTTGAGATAAGAACGGTTTAATAGAACAGAAAAGAAGAAACTAATAATGATAATGATAACACTAATAAAATGACAACAGCAATAATGAAAGGATTGGAATGTACAAATGATACGCAGTGCAATTGCTCACCACCCGCCGACCGACACCCAGCCAGTCCCCCGAGCGGCGAATCCCTGCCCCCCACTTCCCCGTTTCTGTACTGGATGGGACGTCACATGGTATGGAATACACCGTTGGCCAGTTTGGGTCAGGTGCCCTGGCTGTGTCCTGTGCCAACTTCTTGTGCCCCTCCAGCTTTCTCACTGGCTGGGCATGAGAAGCTGAAAAATCCTTGACATTAGTCTAAACACTACTGAGCAACAACTGAAAACATCAGTGTTATCAACATTCTTCGCTCTGAACTCAAAACATAGCACTGTACCAGCTACTAGGAAGACAGTTAACTCTATCCCAGCTGAAACCAGGACACTAGATGTACACATTAAAACAGGAGAGGCTGTTAGCTTTCCTTTATACAGTACGCTGTTAGCTCTACACTCCCCATTGGACTGAATTTAGCAGTAATTTTGTTTCCATATATTAAAATACACTTTTCTTCTATGGCTTCAACAACGTAAAGGAAGAGGGGACATTCCCACTCTTGCGTATTGAAACAAATGACAACTATCTTACAAGCCAAACTCTTAACTTGCTTGTTCAGTAGCTACCAGGAACTCTCTCTTTCGCTAGTATGCAAAAGAGAACAAGATCTAGCTCATTCTCCTAACTGGTCTGGTAGAGTTAAAAGAAAAATAATAGAGTAAAACTTGATTCTTGAATTTTACAAAATAACAGACCAAGTAAATAACCACTGGTAGAGCATCATGAAAATGCCTGCTGTTTTTATATTGCATGGAAGATTACCTGCACAAGTCTGTGGGGAAACTAGGTTCTAAGTGCTGCTGCACTATTCAGTGTGGTCAATACTTAGAAGAAAGATTGATAAATACTCTGTTTTCTGAACCAGTGGTGTTGTGAACCCCCCGAGATATACAGAAAAGAAATATTGTAATTAACAGGAGTCTTGCTATCTACTCAAGCAAGGTCAGAATTTGCATTTCTGTGCTCAGTTTCCAGCCCTTACAACCAGTTTTTAATGTCAGTATCTTGCACGAGAACAGTTATTTGCAGGCAAAACGGAGGCCAGGCTGAAATATGGCCTGAACGTCCAAAACCCAGCATGCTGTTTTATGCCAAAAAGTCAATCTTTCTCAGCAGGGACTGTCACAGTAAGATAAAACATTGCCCCAAGGTCACTGCAGTTGGAATTCCCATCAGAAGGTTTTCATACCTGCCTTCAGATGTGTCTTGTGAGTACATGTCTCAGAGAAACAAAAAGATTACATTTCATCAGAAAGGTAGAAGAGCTATCTTCTATCGCAGGGTCAGTACGTGGCATTTTCTAAAGGCAGTGGTGTGGAGGGATCAGAGTCATCTCAAAAGGGGAAACTGTTGTTTGAACTCCAAAATACCAGCTGTGGTTTTGGTAATGCACATGCTTTGAGTAGTAACTTTCTAAATTTCAAGAGGGTATTTTAAAAAATAATCACGGTACCTGGAGTGTTTCCTCTCCAAGAATTTCACGTGTTGATGAAACAAACTTTAGCTTGTGAAAGTGGGCAGTGACTAAACCCCCCAAAGTCTCAAATGCCTCTTAGAGCAACTCTACTTATTTTATTTATTGGAACTAATCTTTGCAAAGAACATGCTGCTGACTTACAGGGAGCTGTCTTTTTCATTTCAAGTCAGTACAATATTTTAAGGCACCAAACCCCTCAAAACTTTGAACCATTACAGAAGGGGGAAGAAAAATAGGAGGGGGATACTTAAATGATTTTTTTTAGCTACCATTTTTATTAATCACACATGCTAGGCTAAAGAAAGATAAAAATAAAGAAACCTGCAAGGCCATCCATAGTCTACCAAGGAAGGAGAAGGCACACCCCTAAGCAGGCAGAGGATGAGTGCTGTTCTTCATTTTTCCTAGCTATAAGTTATGACCTCCATAGAGAGATGTGAAGTAATGTTAGCTATGGCACATAATTGGCAAGGTACGTCGTATTTTCCATCTTTATATTTTCACAATCATATTTCAGCTCATGTCACTGCAGATAACTCCCTCTCTGACCCTTTGGCTTTAAATAGCAGAAAATACAACCCATGTTTTCCAGTGAGATAAATAGAAATTTGTCTTTTTTATTTCACAGCTTAGTCAATTTATGAGGTGGACTGGTAGGGCGGGCCAAGCTATTTAGAAACATACTTAGATCCTGAGAGGTACCGAACTGCTGAGCACCTACCGACATCCTCCAAGTAAATCCACTCTTGCAGGCTTAGGTCCTGTTTCCCATGCAACATCAAGGTATTGTGCTTCTTTTTAAAACCAAGTTCTCATTTCTAATCAGTGTGAACGAAGCTTTTTTTTACAAACTGTTCGAATTTTAAGATTAAACTTCAGTTAGCTAAATTAAAACCAGAATGCAGACCACTCTTTGCAGCTGATACACAGGCAGGCTACTTGCTGATCAGCCATAGCCCAGTCTCAGGAACATTTATACACAAAAGCGAAGACATGCATGTGAGCGTTTGCAGGATTAATGCTCCGAGATATACATGAGTTGTATATAATTATGCTCAGCGTTAGGACAGCCACCCGTGCTGGTAATATTTATGTTTGCACTTACCTGTGATACTCTTAGTGCTTCCCTTTATGACATCTGACACTCTGTGGCGGTGGTTGACTCTGCAGAGCTCAGAGACAAAGTTAAAGGCGGCTTGGGATTGTCGTGTGCTACCCAGTGAAGGGTCTAAAGACAGGACTCCAGTGCTTTGGAGGATGATTTGCATCAGCAGAGCGGAGCTGCAGAAAGCTTGGAAGCCATGGATGCCAAGCTATCTGCCATCAAAGCAAATGGAACCGCAACAACCTGCATGCCTTACTGAATTCCGAAAAAAACAGAAAGAGCAGGGAGATACTTACGTCTGACACATGAGGAAAAGCCCCTGTGTTCATACAGCACTGAAGCACTTGTTTAGACCGAGGACAGCCCCAGGTCTGGATGGGGGGAGCAGACCCAGGCAGACATCGATGCCCACACCCCGCTTCCAGGGCGAGCGCTGGCGGATGGCACCGGTGGGGTCAGGAGCGGGGGCTGCCTCCCCTCTCCCCACCAGCCCCAGCACATCCACACTGAGCTTGAACATCATTTACGGTATTACAGCGGTTATACCTGGAAATGCTGCCATGGATAGAAAGCCCTGTCGGATCACCGGCCTTGTAAATGACCAGAGCAACCTCTGAAAGACTGCCAGATCCTTTTCTGAAGTTTCTCATGCTCGGAGTTCAGCTCTGGTGTGTGTTTAGCCTTCGCTTATTCGAGACAATGAGAAGAACGTGTCATTCGGGAGCTGAAAGGACGGCTTACAATTCTTGTACGCATATAGCTAACTCTCCACCTTTCTCCACAACTCCTGTAGGTCTCAGGAGGCAGCCATCACGCTTTTTTTTTGCCAGTTTACTCATCACAAGTGGTTTTATGTGCACCCTTGCAAGTCACTGGCTGGAAGAGCCTCTACAAAAACCTCTTACATTGACCCAGCATCTGGGATCACGATTTGCACCAATCCTCCCACAAAGATCAACTGATTTGTTCATTATATGCATTTTTTAAATTAAATTTTTACTTTTTTTTTCAAATATTAAAAAAAAAAAAATCATAGATTTGAGTCCAGTTGCAGTTTAAGGATGGATTCAGTGGGAATTGACTGCAAGAAGATTTAATTCCTGGGTCTCCACCCAATGTGTCTAGCAAATGGGTCAGAAAATTGTTCAAGAGACAGTTTGAGTAGGTTATGCCAATGAGTTAATTTTATTTAAACTCTCTCCAAAAGGTCTCTTCTGATCTCACTGCTGAAAACATACTAGTTTACTCTTCCAGCTACCGTCTGATCTTTCTAGCCATCTAGAGAAGGTAATGACTGCAGATTAGGATTTTCCTCACTCTGTTCGGTTATATGGAAGGGTGAAACCCTTGATGTTACTATCAGCCTACTGATTAACTATCTATTTTTGCTAGGAAAGAAGTGTTTTGCTTATTCTGGTCATTAGCTGAAGTGGGCTCTGTCTCACATGGTGTGATGCATTGCTGCCAGTTCTGTTCTTTCCTTACCCTGTATTTTGTACCATCAGCTCCTGCTTTGCTGACTTTCTTTGTCCTCCTGAACCAGAAGTGCTGTTCCCACCTATGAAATATTTTGTGATGCTACAGTCACCATCACCTACAGCTTAAATATGAGAGAGTCTCAGTATTGTGTTAATATCAAAGGCTGACCCTTTTCTAATGCTAAGATCCTGAATTTCTTACTGCTAAATTTTCAGAGGGAAAGTAAGGCACAGGTATAAGTTGGCCGTCAGATGCACATAAAAAGCATAGGCTGAAAAGTAGACAAGAGAGAAAATAAAGGAGGATCGTATCAGGTCATTTTCCAAATTGTTCATCTTTGGAAATCCAGAAGTGATGGGGTTGCGCCTTTCAACCTAACCCATATTTTGAGATTAGACTGAATATGGAGCAGTACGTACTTGGTCAGCCTGCTCTAGAGCATCAGCAGGAGCGCAGAGGAAAGAAACCGTTGCCTGCAAGGAGCAGCTGCCTGAGCGTACCTTGTTAAAGCAGTGTTTCCCTCTGAGATCCTCCAGGCATTTCAACTGTCTGCTGAAATCCGAAGTAGAGGAGTAGTATTCGCTATTTAAAAGTGGCAGGAAAATACATGTACTCATGTTATCCCATTTGGTTACAAACCCCCCTATTACACTGTTTTAATATCTAAAGCACTGCCACAGAAGAGGCTCAAAATGAACTAAGCTTACCCCTACCCTGACATTTCTATGAGCTGGACAAGGGTAATGAAGCTTTAAAAAGTGAATCATTTATGGAAAACAGGGACAGTGTGATGCAGACGTGACAAGCCTGTGCCATTTTATCAATACTGCACAAGTACCGAGGGACGTCCTACCTGGATCAATTCCTCCAGACGCTTGCTTTGTTTACCTCGTAATCTCCTAACTTTTAGTTTTAAAATGTTGCTAAACTTTTCTCCCAAACAAGACAAACTTATAAAATAACTTAATTTGTGTAACATATTTTATGATCAAGCTTGACATTGGATTCTGATTCTGCTTGTGCTAGTTTTATACTCTCTGCGTTGCATTTTTCTCCCCTCTAAGAAGCAAAAGAACTGCTTAGTCTTTACAATGTTGAGTGTGTCAGATAAAAATGATCTCCCAGTGTTTTTTATTCTAGATCTTGAAAACCACTTGTGCTAGATCGAAATCATCCAACCAAAGGAAAAACAGAACTACATGCAAATTTCAACTCAAAATATTTTTTTGATGATGTCTCATTTGCTGCTTCATGAAACAGAAATCTGGTGTAATGCATTGCTCCCCTCTGAGCGGAGAAACTGGGACTTCTTATTGTACCTTCTCCTGTTTATCAGTGCGTTTTCCATAGTGTCGTACTTAAAATAGTGAGGATATTGTTGAGGATAACCTGGAGAAGGAACTAGAAAGATGCCCTGGCTGGTCCTCGTGGATTCGCTCTGGAGTGGGACCCCGCTTCCACCTGCCTCCTCTGGCCTCCCCACGTGGCCACACAGAGGCACTGAGAGCACAACTCCAAAAACACCTAGAGCCTGGGATTTCTGTCCAACATTCAGATTTTCATAAAAAGCCACTAGTTCTAGAAAGCCTCGTCTGCAAAGTCCACAGTCATAACAATTCAACATTTTATGATTTTTCTTTTTTTAAATAAGGGAAACCAAGAAATCCTTTGAGGAAGTCTGATACTTGACTACAAGTTCCTCAATAAACACAGTGCATAGCAGTATCAATGGGAATATTGCCTATGCTAATAAAAGGGCACAAAGTTGCCTATTAACAGATTTTGATTATGTTATCTTGTTTTCCGTTTTACTTCCTTGCCATGAGGAAGTGAGTATTTTTCATTAAAAGAACCATTTAGCGACAAGTACAGAAATCTAGATAATATATGTGAAAGGGATGTAGCCGACAATGAAGTGCTTGTAAGATTTCTTTCCCTAGTGATTATTTTTTTGTGAAATCCAATAAACAGCAGAAATGTGCTTGTTTCATGTATAATAAACTATTGCCAGCAGTTGAGGTCTGCCAGAACTTCACTGGCAGGTGTTTGGACAAGGGAAGCTGATCTTCCCATCTGCCCTCTCCTAATGAAGAGCCTGATTCTGATCCTATTGATGCAAGGGTACATTTTGTCATTGGAGAAGTAAGAGTAGGGGTAAGTTCTTAGTTTGGGAGATCCAAGAATTTTTAAAGGGCTGTTTGATATAGATAGGCGACCTCTGCAAACCTCCTTATGTGTTCGTGGGGCCCTCTCAGCAGAACTGGTTCCAAAAGCCTTGCAGATCCCATAGGATCCACACATGGGAAATCCACACACCAGAATGCAAGAAAGCTTCGAGAAGATAAATTAAATCATAGATTTAAAGTGAGAACACCCCCAGACAAAGAGAAGCTTGTCATTATAGCCACACTGCACAAAATAATACTGGCTTAACCTCTTCCTCACAGCCCTCTGGTGAGGCTGTGACTTTGCCTTGGTTTTGTCATGGTACCTACAACAGGCCAGGATTTTTTTTCCATCCTGTGAGAAATTTTGAAATTAAAACCAAAACTTATTTCATTGAGTTTGCACAAATGTCCGTGTTAAAAACTTTGTGACACCTACAATGTGAAAAAATGTTCCAGTTCAGCTAAAATACTTTCAGAACAAGATTTCTAGCAGAGGTGGTTTTCCTGTAAAAATACCTTTTAGTGTAGAATTAAGTTTCTGATTTTTTAGTAAGTTGAATATGGATGTTTTAGCAATCTCACCCCCAATTCCACCTATTTTTGTTTTCTTTCTTTTTGAGCTAGAGCATTTGCCACCCCACCCTTTTGCTATTAAAAGTTTAGTTTGACTACTTCTGATACTATCTGGAAATATGTATATAGGAAGTAAGTTGCCTAAATAATACTTTATCTCCTACTACCTCATGGAGAGCTATCATTTTAGAGAGTGAACATCCACAAAAATCAATACTTAGAAGAGTAGAGACCTGCTTATGCCTGCAGATTTACAGCACTTCTAATAATAGCCTTCTGATGTTTGCACCGCAGGAACTTGCCTATCTTTTTCTAACTAATGTCACCATGTTGTATAATGTATTTACGGCACTGTTTTAATTTCAGGTAGCAGAGAAGCAGCGTTCACATATGCCATCATTGCTGCTGGAGTAGCACATGCAATTACGGCTGCCTGTACACAGGGCAACCTGAGTGACTGTGGTTGTGACAAAGAAAAACAAGGACAGTACCATAAAGAGGAAGGATGGAAATGGGGAGGCTGCTCTGCTGACATCAGATACGGAATAGGATTCGCCAAAGTGTTTGTGGATGCCCGGGAGATTAAGCAAAATGCAAGGACGCTCATGAACCTGCACAACAACGAGGCCGGGCGGAAGGTAAGTACCTCTGCCCTCCCCCAGATGCGGCCATCTCCGGCCGAGGACGGGAGGGGGGCTCAGATCATGTACAGTGCATGAGAACTACAGCGCGCTTTAATGCTAACCTCATTTTACAGTAGACAAGTAGGCACCTTTGCAAGTTATACAAGCTTGTGGGACCATCTGTCCATCAAACATTTGTCTAAATGTTACTCTTTACAGCTGTAAAAAGAAAAAAGCAAACAAACATTTTATCTGGAAAGTCAAATGGTACTTATGATAAAAAGCTTGCCTGCTACTGTGTGGGTAAATGGGATTCTCGTCAGGTTCAGACACGAACTTCGCACTCATTTGAAAAGGGATCATTTTCAACCCAACTGTTTAAACCTTGCTCTTTGTGCGAGGACTACCTCTACAAGGAGAAAAATACTTTAGCAAAAAGACCACAGGCTGACTCACTGTTACACCATTATACGGATTTGGTTTCTCATTTTGCACAGCAAGATTCCCACCCCCTTCCCATTCTTTGGGACTGGGTAGCTGAAAGCAGCTACTGCAGAACCAGCGCTCGGGAAGACAGGAGTTCAGCAGCTTCCAACACGCGTGTTCCCTGGGGATCCTGGGCACCGAATGCCCTGGGTTTCTGCCTTTGCCGTTTGCTGCAGTCGGCCAGTTTTCCGATTGCCAGTGGCAGTCGTTGCAGATGCAAGACCCAATCTGACCTGTGCTCCTCAGATCCTTGCAGGTCAGGCGTTCCCCGGAGTACCTCCGAGCGGTCTCAGCGGTGGAGGGGCTCTGATTTACACCAGCTAGGAACACCCAGGGGATGTCCGTGTGCTCCCCATACAGCCGCGTGCAGGCGCAGTCCAGCGCTGCTTTCCATACGGGAGTTACGTTTTGCTGATCTCATCTTACGGAATGAATGTAAATCTTCTTGCTTTCTTAGCTCTCTATTTTACCTTCTCCACTGTTTGCACTCCTGTGCATTAGTACTGATTTTAGCATTATGTTAGTGTGACTTAGAAGCAAATGGGAGAAGGAAGTTAGGAACAGCAGTTAATTTGCGGATACTATTTTTGTTCTGGTAATTACCTGTAGGCTCTGAGACATCTCCACTTATGCTGGAGCCAAGCAGATTGTATTGAAGAGAAGTCATTTCCACCCCAAACAAAAGCCTAACCCTTCTTTTATTTATTGCTACTGTAGTAGTTTTATAGGTGAGATTATGGTTTTACTCTGTCTAGTATCCCGATGCCTGCGTGCGGTTGTCTAGTGCAAACATGGTACTTCAAAATACTAGCAAAATGAACACTGAATTCTGAGAATAACTCAAGGACTAACCGTTAATATTTGCTAAACAAATGATCTGAGATCTTTATTACTTGGCTTCTGGTAGCATGAAGGCACATACTGAAAAGCCTGGTAAAGCACCAAGGCCCACAGTCTGCTCTGTTACACGAGCACAAATCCACTGAAATAAAAAATAGCAGAGGAGTTTCACCTTTGTGGGAAAGCTACTTCCTTGAAAGGTCTGCTTTTATTTGATAGGTGCTGGCAGTAAAAGAGTCCCAAGAAATGACACACCAGCCTACAGAGGACTGCAAACATAGATGGAACTGGCTACTGTCTAGGAATTTTTTTCCAAGGCAAAGCTCAAAGACATAGACAAAAAAAGAAGTTGCATTTTTTTGTCTCCATTATCACCCAGGTATGGACCTAGGGTAGAGGAGGAGGGCTATTGGTCCTGGAGCTGGCCTGTGGGAGCAACCTCCCCTTGGGGACATGAGGTCTTTGTGCGTCTCACCTGTATGTGCACAATTTGCTGTCCTAAAAGATTATGCCTGGAAGATTCAGCTCTACGCATTGTTATCTGGGAGAACAGTGGTGTGTGCTATCTCTGGCGATCTGCCATTCCTCCAGCAGGCTCAGGAACTGTTCTGATCTAGAGATATTTCTACGCTTCTTCCTGCATCTCTTACAGAGCAAAATTACTGATCTTTGTTCGAACAAATCTCTGTTTGAAATCTTCAGGGGAAAGAAAGAGTAACATTACTGAGAAGAGGCATGTTACTCCACCATCCTGTAGAGAATGAACAAATGATGTTTTTGCTAGAGAGATTCCTTTCAGGCTTTGCTCTTATGTGAAAGATCACGGTATTTAAAGACAATTGGCAGAGGGAGGCCATTACGGGTATTTGGCAAGCTAGGTCTCTTACAACCTAACCCTTTCACAACAAAGACTGTCTTGTTTTGAGGTGGTACTCTCCCTTTTGGAGCAATATGGATCTTATCAGCCTCCACACAATCTATTCTTGGTGGCTTTCCTCTGGGCTACAAATTCTTGTCTAGTTTTACTTGCCTATGGCTAGGTTTTTGATGATACTTATGCACCTAGGAGACAGACTGGCACCTACTGGGCTTCCAAAAATAAAGAAGATGTTCAATTCTTATTGATTTGTTATCTTCACCTGTAGGCACTGCTATGCTGTTCAAAAGTCAGTCCCCTCTACTTCTTTGGTCTTGCAATGTGAAACTGCACTGTGTGCTGTGCCCACTTGCCTGGGCGCTCATGAATGACCTGCGAGAAGGTCCTTCTGTAGGATGACACCAGCTGCAGGTGATTCAGAGTGCACTCTAGTAAATCATACATATATTATTATCTAGTTGTCTTCTTAAGAATCACTGGTAAATTCATCTGTTCCATCTTGGTGAGCAGGAGATGACAGACTGCACTGCAGTAGGCAGGCCTGCTCGGCTGAGCAGGGAAACTGAGAATAGGTAGGACTGCATGGTATAAACCAACAGAGAACCACCAGGAAAAGCCTGATCCAGACTTTTTGGAGATCTCAGTTCAAGACTTTCCACCTTCTCATAGTCTTGTTTTACCTAGGCAGCCGTCTCTCTGCTTCCTGCGGTGCCAACAACGGTCTTTCTGAACCTACTGAATACATGACTCTGTCAGAGCGATAGTATGATTATCTGTCGGCTCTTTCTAGAAGTAAACGAAAATTGACTGTGTCAAATGTGGAGGGCATAGGTGAAGAACACCCATGTTCCTTTTCCTCAACAGCCTTGGTAGTGCAATGCTTGAAAAATGCTCATGTGCACACCCAGGATGCAGCGAGAAGCACTCCCACCGGAGATCAGCCTCTGTGAAACGTCTCCATTCCCAGCTGCTCCCACACTGCAGACCAACGCCAGCGATGCCGATGGGTCCTGCAGAATGAGCACCCATGATGCCTCCGCTGCTGGGGTGGAGCAAGCGACAGTTTTCCTTACGGTTAAAGGACAGGGCTCTAACCCTGTTTCTCTCTTTGTCTTGGCGACAAACCACCAGCACTCAGTTTTGTAGCACATCATAGGCACAGCTTCAAAGTTCCCAGGCTACTTGGAAGGGAAGGGGCAGAGTTCAAACCAGGGGTTGCATACACCCTACAAAACTGGCCCCAAGCAGCCTGAGGAGCCTCACATCATTTGTCGAACCTATGGGAGAGCAGCTATTTCTGACCTCCAGAAACAGAGTTTAGGGTGTCTTTCCTCTTTGAATTAGTATTTCCTGAAATGCTGATTCACTGCAGGAAGAAGCAAGCCATACAGGGAGAACAGGAGCAGAATTCATAACAGCTGGGTCAGAAAAGAGAGATAAAGCTTGAATTAATTTAAAGGCATAATCCTGATTTGCCCTGCAAACTTCCATGTGAGGGGTTATAATTGCAAGACTGAATTATCTGTTAGCAAATTTGTCTTCTCAAGTACAAAGTTAATTAAATTACTGTAAGTAACACAATAACGTATGTCTGAGAGATATTTATGCTCCAGGAAATAAAAAAGTTATTTTCCAAGTTATCCTGCTAAAAAATAGCAAAGTAGGTACTGAAAGGCTCTACATATTTTGGCTGTAAACTTTTCATTTTGACAGCATGGCAAGGTACATGACCAGATTGCTCTCCCCTCTCTTTTTTTCTGTGACATTGAAATTCCACGAATGGCATCTTGCATCAGCGTTACATCATATTAAGTATAATGCAATATTATGAGTCATTGTTATAAATCATGGGCACAGGCTGCATTAGAAGGCTTTTGCAATTCAAGAGCACACCAAGGTGGATTTTTATTCAGCGTTTCTCTTTGGAGGCATACCTAGGTGCACTAACTTTGCAATGTATCTTCATCCTCTGAATCAGTAGCGTTTCAGTTTTCCCTTTCAGCTCTAAGGCTCATAGGAGAAGTGCAGTACGTGCCTAACAGAGTTGCTGCAAATATCAGACAAAGCTATGAGAAGCCAGAAGGTGTTTCTGAAGTGGGTCATGCAATGATCATAATAGACTGAAGTGCTTCGTATTTTATCCTTTAGGGAAAACTGTAATAACGTTGACATGAAACACCAGCATTTGGAAAGCATGGAGTTCAGGAGTTCTCCCAAGCTATTCTGTAAAGCCTACACTTACGACACTCACCCCCTTTACTTGTTAGCATCTCTGGCCTCAGTTCTTCCAGTTCTAGCGTAGTGTGCAATCACCACACCACTGCAAGAATTTAACTACCCTCTAGAGGAGACAGCTGTTTCTACTTCATTCAAGATACCTTTTACTTTAACTAGCCTATTAGCCTGACTACAAGCAGCAGCACAGAACACAAGCTCTTGCAGATGAACCACTTGAAAGGTTGTAAGCATCTAGTGCTTTGTTAGAAAAGACACAAGACTAATAAAAGAGGCTGCCAAACAATTTAACATTTATAATTTTTCTGAATAGGCATGAAATTCTGGAGATTTAATAGTTCTGTCTGAACCAAGTCTTAAAGCATGGGAAAACGTGGCACTATTCCTGCTTGCTCCCATGTCTCGGTTTGGCTGCCTGCAGTGGAGAGGGAGTGCAGCTTGTGGGCTTGCAGCCCCACTGGGGTGGCCCTGCCCAAGGAAGACCACAACCTTCCAGGGGGACCCCAGCACTCCGGCGGCTCCTGGTGGGAGCTCCATTTCCAGAAGATGGTCAGAGATGCATGCTGCCTGGCAAGTGCAGTGCTAGCAGGGTACAGTCGGCGTGCCAGAAGGACACGGGGCCCGTAGATTCCTTCCCACATATATGTACCAGCTGTAATCTGGCCCTAAGCAATCTCTGCACACAGCGCGATTGGCTAATAGTAACCAAAGACATGTACTTCTGTATTCAGCTGTCTCTCAGCTCCATCAGAAGGAACGTCTCTAATGGCACATGCACACCAGAATGAAGTTTGCCTGCGTCTGGAGCTGCTGAAAATTACCATAGACTCCAGAGAGTCTAGGAGACCAGCTTCGAGCAGAGCAGAACTGGGTGAGGCTGCCCTGATACTCCTGGCACCAGCCATCAAGTGATTTTATAGTATCATCAGCACAGCCACATGTTTCTTGGAGTTCAGAACTTAACAGTGCCCTTGCAATTGCACTTAACATTTTCCAATGGTTTTTCACCTTCTTTTTTTTGGCACGGCCACAGAAATGTTCCTGATTTTTGTATTCAGAAGCTTCTAGTTCTTAATGTTAGGGATGGTCCTTAAATACAAAGCTGATGAATTATTTTCCTCTTTACTGGTAGATACTAACTACTTGTGGAACAATCAATCAAAGCTGTGGTACATTCCTGATTTAGAGTGGCTTGAAGTTGGAAAACATTTTGCAGGAGTAACTTTCTACTTCTAGTTACAAGTTCCTGTGAGGGATCCTGAAGAGAGAAGCACACCCAGGACTAGTTGTGATGCCCACTTGCTCAAGAGCTTGTTCATTTAGATCCAGTTCCCCTTACTAATCCTTCACTTGGCCCTCCATCGTCAACAGATGTGTTGAGCATGTAAGAGCAACGAGCACAACGCTTAGCCCTGTGCTGCACCTGCAACACACAACTGACTGAGCCCTTTCCGAGGTTTCTTGCCTGGCTGATAAGAGACCAGAAAAAGGCCTCCTATGTGTCCATTCCCATAGGAAGATGGGGAGCTTGGTCTGTTGGCAGGGAGGTGCCCCTTGTTGATAGTGGCCGTAGCAATTCTGAGAGACTTCAACTGTAGCTGTTTAGACCCCTGACACATGAGGTTGGCAGACATGTTAACACGGAGCCTGGCAGTGGAGAATGGGGCAGAGCAGTGGCACAACTGTAGTGGAGATAACCATTGCCTAAAACACCACACAAACAATCTTCAGCCAGAGCAACACACAGCACTTCCACTCACAAAGCAATGGTAGTCTTAAGAAATAAAAAATGTGTCTCCACTGCTAAAATGTCACGTAACATCTAGAAAATCTGATGTTAGGTGCACCAAGTATGCCGATGTAGAATGTTCTGGTAGCTGGCTTGCTTAATTAAGCTGTACAATATTGTGCCTAGATTAAACTGGGCAGATGGAGAAGGTTTATACGTGACTTGTGCCTCGCCGTGACGAGATGGAATACGTAAAAAACGCTTCTGACAAATCTCACTGACATGGCTGTAAGGTACAGGCAAAGAGGAGTGTCCACCCACAGACCTGGGTCCATCCAGTAATAGCACGTTATCCAAGGCAAACCCAGTCCTGTCCCATCCTGCAGTTCCTGTGCTTCCCGGCCCTCCGGCTCAGAGTACCTCCCTTGTCTCCCAGCACTCCAGCCTGAAGGCCTGGCACCACAGCTGTAGTTCAATGCAATTAGAAAAGGAGTATTAGGTGCAACAAAGTCTTTCCTGGCAACTTCACCACCACATGTTTGCTGGGGGGCAGCGGGATTTCCAGAAAGGCCAAGCACTGAATTTGGAGCAAGTCCAAGTCACTGAATGGGAAAACTCCCACTGAGGTTGGTGGGACCACAGAACACAGCCGAGTGCTCCCAAAAACCCCATCCCTACTGAGTGTTTGCACTGAGTGCACAACAAGACTCTGCTGGGCAATTTCCTAGGTGTGAAAAAAAAAAATACATTCTGTGCACTCTTACAGTATTTTGTTTGTATTTGAAAGGATCAAAGTTCTATTTTATGGCTTTCCTACTTTTTTTAGATAATAGTCTTAAAACAAGTCCAAACTTGACAGACAAGCTCTGCATCTTCTCAACAGCCCAGGGTAAGATAAAGGGAACATTAACGTTAGTCTAAATTATGAGAGGGAATGGGACTGCACAAGTAACTGTAATCCACAAGAATGAATTTTCATTCCACTTGTCCTCCACTTTCAGCTAATCAGAAATTGTGATACATGGTCCTACTTGTATTTTGGCTTTCAACTCCCTCCTGTATCTTATGTGGTTGAAAACTGAATTCCTGATTTACGCTGAAGATTAGGGAATGATAAATGCTATCACTTACCTGCAGTTGCAATTTTAGAGGATTCTGGCATTATGAGCAAAACATGCATTTCATGTATAGGATAACTAGAGCTGACAATCTGTCATATTGCTGACAAAGATAGCTGAGACCGAGGGCCAGGGTCTGTTAATAAATAACAAAGATCTCAAATTCCATATTTAATATCATGCACCTTTTATAACTGAAATAATCAGATGCTTGCTATAATGATTAATTTACTCAGCAAAGCTGCTGGCTGGGTCACACATTTTTGGACATCTTCTAATTTAATTCGGTCTTTCTCTTTGGACAGTTAGCAACATTTCCCACAGGGCATACACTTGTCAGTCAGTACTCAGAGGGGAACATAATCTAGATGAAAATAGTTGCTGTATAGATTATTCAGTTCTCCCAGTGTTTTCATCACACTTGCATGGGACCCTTGGTAGAGTGTTCAGCGTCTCATGTTGCAGAAAAAAAGCCTTCATTTCTAAACAAACATTACTGATTTGAAACAAATGCAGCTGTCACAAAGCATAATCCCTTCAAAGCAAATACGTGCTATGTTTGGGTATTGTAAATCTTATGCTGATCATGTAATAAAAGTTGTAAGAAAGAGAAAACATAGCACCTATTAGCCTTAACTCTGACCTATGAGCATGGCTGGTTTGCCTTGTATTATTTCTATTAACCTGTGCTTTTTGATGTTTTATCGAGAAATTCAATCAGAATCCAAAATTTTTGAGCTTCATACCTAAATTTAGGCCTAAGTTGTTGCAAAATTTTCAGAAATAGCTGATGAGCACAGTTCTGCTTCTCCTGTATTCCCCAGATGACATTTACCACACTTCAAATGTAGTTTTCCAAACTTAAGACTGATTTCCTTGCATAAAACTAGACACTTCCATCTCCATATTTCAGCAATTTTAGCAAAACCCAACAGAAGACAGGTGGGTATTGGCCAAATTAGCAGGAAACTAATGGTTAGGCCAGGCTACTCACTGAGAACATTTTTAATACACAAACAGGCAGTGTTTATACCACACATAAAGTTTACACTGAATTATGCTGGAGATCTTGCACTGTGCAGTCTTGTTCATTGCACCTCTGACAAAGTATACCCATTCATCACGTAACTTGAGGTTTGCGTGGTTGAATCTCCTCTACCATGCTGTGTCAACAGGGACAGAAACTGGAATCTTCTACAGTTACGACCTAAACCTCTAGAGTCTGAGCTGAAAGTATCTCCAGGAACATCTGAAGAGCCTTGCAATGATGAGTCAGTAACATGAACTGAGTTGCCTGGGCTAAGCAGAGACATTTGGAACAATACATAACAGAGGTTTTGGTAAAGATGAAAGTTAAACCAAGGTTTGGTTCAAATGCTTTATTAGAGACTTGGTGGCAGAAAACTCTGAAGTCATGAAGCCCTGAACACTCACCAAAAGCAATAATTGCTAGCATTTGCTATACAAATGGAACAGACTCTTGCTTTAATGGAAAGAATTTCCAGGTATTTTTGAAGTAAACAATTAAAAAATCAATTAAATGGAGAACAACCTTTTAGTCCAAGGACACAAACAAGGCATGTTTTGGTAGTGGAAGGATGTAGAATGGATCTATTAAAGGATAAGGGTTTCAGGTAATTGCCGAGAGAATGTTTGGCTCTGCATGGCCAATTAGGGCCAAAAGGCACTAGTATTAATTTGCATTACAACTGGTTATTGAAATGACCCTGAGCCTTCTGGTATGTAAAAGTGAGATGTACCTAATGGACTACATTTGGTCCTCTGGGACAAACAGAAGGAAAGTGTCAGTATTCACAGACTCTAAATCAGATCTAAGCCAACATCTATTGCTAGTGCTCTGGCAATGGGTTCTCTTGGTAGTGTCAGCTGGTGGCCTACACTAAGGAAACTAGCCATGCCTTAAGCATACTAGATCTTAAACTAAATGTAAGACCACACACTATTATGAGTACAACCATGTATTCCCTTACAGGGCTATTCCCACATGAGATTTTGATTGAGTCATAGCACATACTGTTATCTTTGGGTACATAAATCCTGCAGTCATAAAACAATTAACTATTGAGATGGTACAATAGTTAGCATGTAAATGAAGAAGTTCAATAAGGAGTCAAGAATATGTGTCCAAAAGGCTTGGATTAAGACCTTGGTTAAAAAAGAAAAGCTCCAGGAAACGTAAACAATGAAACAGTGGAGATGCTCTCCTGCAAAAGCATGTCTTACAGGCAATGACAAACTCTTTGTTTGTGAATTGCCCGGGATCTAACACTACTAGCATTCACACTGCCACCTGGAGTATTTAGAGGATCTGTATCCTCCCTGTGGTCTTTTATTTCACAGAAGTTTCTTCAAGATGTCTACCCTTTGTCATCTTTGGTTGAAATTACTAAAAAGGTGCAGCCGTTACCAATGGAACATGAGAAGATAGGAAGGCAGAAGGGAGCCAGAGACCAAATGAGCACTTACTTAGACTTTCTTTTCTCAGGAAATCAACCTGAGAAGTCTGCCTTGCTACAGTTGGAGCAAATTTAGGCTAAGAGGTGCAATCAAAGTCTTAAAATATTTTCCAGGACATTATAAATTTAAATAACTATGCTAAGGAATACCTTTGCATTAAGATTTTTTTTGTAATTCTATTTAACAGAATTATACTTTATATTAAGGTTCCTCTTAAAGAGAGATTTATAAAATTAATATCTGATTAATACATTAAATGTGTGCTGCAGACATGCGTGCTTTCTTTTATTGATGGGTTTATGTACTGGTGAAACTGGTGGTTAGAAGCTGTTGTTACAGGCATCCTATGACCTTCTGAACTAAAGACCTAGAGCAGTTAGGTAACCCTTTGTTAAAAACATCAATCTTGATATCAAGACTCATTTATACATGGCTTATAAAGAGGAACTATTAATGGTATTGTTGGATGTTGCTACTTAACTCACCTATAAGTAGTAAACAGGTAGATCGATTAATAAAAAGCAACAGCTATGTCTGGTCTGGAGGGTGAGCTGACTGAGGGGAATTACATGCATCAATACAGTAAACCTCAAAAGCAAATTCCTGTTAATACGTGATTGCTCGCCTGTAAGACAAAAGCTTCAACTGTCGCTTAAAATACCTGTTAGAATGAAAAGGAGAAAATCTAATAAGCCGGGTAAGCAAGACAGAAAGCCAAAGAGGTTTGCTTAGACTGCACTAGGCATTATGCATAAAATTAGGAAATTCCACTTTCTTCTGTATAGGAGGAAATTTTCATTGACAACAGGCCAGAAGATCCTTGTTAAAATTCTTGGCCTGAATACGGGCATGCTGATCTTGGCAGCTGCTAGGCTACAGAGATAGGCTCTGCTGGTAGGATCTTATCTCTGATAAGTGGAAGCTATTTGAAAACATGGAAGTGTGGATCTATTGTCCCAACTGCAACTGGAGGGGGAAAACTCTAATGTATAAAACTTAATTTGAAAATCACCTTTGTGGAACAATTATTCTCACAAGCATATTACAATTAACACCAAAATCATGTTACTTTATGATAATGTGAACATTTTGAATTGTAAACACAAAGTGTGTGGAAATATGTTCACAAAACACAATGTGTTATTGTGATCAAGTTTCTGCCTTATGATAACTAAAATAATTGCCTGCTGATTAGCTGGAGGAGTAATGGGAAATTTCTCTTAAAATGACAAGAATAGCTATCACTTTCCTGAGCAGCTCTTGCTTGATGTGCCAGCATGGTGATATCCCACCCAGGGTACAACCATCCTTGGCAATGGGCTTGTAGTCTCTGCCACGGTCTAGGTCATGTTATCTCTGCAAAATAGCATGACTGAAGGGAATGGAAGTGAGTTTGAGATAGCTCAGGTGCTCTTTCCTGCTGAATAAAGGGTATGTAGGCAGAGCGGGCAATGGGTACACCTCCAGGGTCATTAACCAAGTTGTGAACAGTATGTTAAGTATTAGGATTGAATCTTAAAGATGTCTCTCTGTGAATCAAACATGAAGATACCTTGTGCTTCTTTCTAGACCAAAGGAGTTAATGAAGAAGTTAAGCTAAGAAATACTGCGTTCTTATAAAGGCAGTACTGAAAAATGAATGTAGAAGTACTTTGAAATCACCTGAAAAGCTTGATAGAAAGGAAAAACATCCCTTGTTTACTAAAACTACTGGCTTGGAGAACCAAAATTTATATAAGTTTTTCAGTATGAGAAATATGCCTTGCATCGTATTATCTGCTGAGTACCTAAGGGTTAACTCTCATAGTTTGGTATGCAACTAAATGAACTATAATTAACTGTGTGTGGCTATTGGTTAAAAATGTTTGGAAGCAATATGAAGTGATATTATTTTGCAACTAGTACTCCTGCCAGTACCTGGCTTTATTAGTTTAGCACAAGAGGTGTTTTCTGATTAGTTGTCTGGAACAAGTAAGACTGTTCTTTTGGTTTCTATCACTCTTTGGAAACTTTTCTCTTGACAGCTCAAGCATTTGTCAAAATGCTCTACCTGGTTGCTCCCAATTCTTTACTATACAATGCCAGCACCACTTCATTTGAGTGCTTCACTACCAGTGGGGAGAGTTACACGGAAGATGAAGTTTAGTGAGAATGAGTCAACCCTGTACCATTCCTCTCTGTGTACATTAGCTGCGACAAGGGTGAATTCCAGTTGTGTCATTTCCTGTTTTCCTGACAGTTTTTTACATGAAGAATGACTCAGGCTCCACGACATAGCCCAAAGTGACAGGCAGCAATGACATCCCTGCCTGAATAACCCCCAAGACTTTAACTCACTGTGCTCCCAAACTGAGGAGCGTAAATAAGTTTAGTTCATCTTATCTGGGAGTACTTCCAATTTCTTCAGAAATTCAGCATGCTAAAATATAAACTATAAGCGCAATTACTTTCTTTCTTTTTACAAAAACCAAACCACCCCATCCTATATTTTAGTAACAGCTTGATGCATTGACATTTAGAAGCCCCGAGTATGGATGAAGATCACTGTCCCAAGATCAAAACTAAAACCAGACACACTGGACATAGGATGCTGGAAGAATTATATTGACTTCGAAGAGGTCGAGGTTGGCAGACATCACTCAGTTAAGATTTCATTGACTTCATTACTCTGATCCATACATTGACTGCAGCACTGGGCTCCTAGACTGAAGTAGGGATTAGGGAAAATGGCGTTTTAAACAATGGACATTCGTCATCTTTTTAATACACGGCAAAATACAGCACAGATCACTATTTTAGAGAGGCCTGTTTTAGAAGAATCAGAATTTTGGAGGGATTTTTAGTTTGTGACCAGAATGTAAGGAAGGTAGATATGATCTAAGAAGAAATGTTATGTTGGTAACATGTCCAAATCCAGAAAAATTGCTGTCTCATTTTCTTTGTAAACTCTTTTAGTGTCAGTGAACACCATGTTGTTTCTTTATTTTCAAAACTCCTTGATCATCATCTTTTATTCACTTCTGGCATGAACATGCTATCCAGTATCTTTTTGGAGAGGAAGATATGTACTGTAGAAAACTTACATAGTGATAGGAAGGTGAACTAGATACTCTGTCCGTAATTCTGTAACACCACCCCCCTTTCCAGTCTATTTTAGCTTCATTGTACAAAGTGCCCAGGTAGGCCAGACAACCAGACTATTTGGTATTTCACAAGCTAAAATCCATCATATCCACAGTATCAGTTTTGCTTGGACAGCAGCAAATAACGATTCTAGATAAATTTTCCCTTAATCTTACAATCCCTTTTCAGTAAGGGGCTAGGAAATCACACTTTCACTTAAACAAATATAGAATATAAAATAACATGTTGAATGTCTTTAAGACAATTCAGCTATATGCCGATAATAGTGGGTGAAAGCACATTAAAAGAAACCAGATTTTCTTCAGAACTATTTTTTCCAAGTTCCTTTTTATGACTGATCTTTAAACTTCCTACATGATGACACTTACTTGGCACTGCATTGATCCAGTCTAATCTAGGTGATAATGGGTCTCCCAAGAGTTATTTTTTAAAAACAAGTAGTTTATCAAACACATTGACAGTTATGTTTTCAAATTATTTCCATTTTTTCTGTTAAAATATTTTCCTTGCTTTTAAATAGAAAAATCCACAAAACCAAAATGCAAGTCAGACCGGTCTTGCAGACAGATGTACCAAGAAGCCATCACAGCAGTAACCCCTCAATAAACTGTCAAGCCCGCTTTCAAATACTGAGTTTTGTCATTAGCAACTCAGAAAACAGAAGGTCCCACACCAGGAAGCCCCCATCTCACAGCCTATTTGCCAATAGACAGTAGGAGCACGGTACTTTCAGTCTATTGGTAATTTGTAGTTGAGAAAAACTTTTATAAGAGGACTTCCTGCTAACAGGAGCAAGGGTGGGTAAGAAGGTTTTGTATTTGATATTACACAGAAAACTTTGTCACCCACCACGTCCCTTAAGAGTATGCGAAACTCAACCTGAAGCTCACAGTTCCAGCTTGTGAATTAATGGTTTTGATTTACATTTTGATGACCAGAGAGAGACGAGGGTGCAGGTACTTTCTCTCCGGGGAAAACTGGAATGTGTTCATGAGAGATGTAAAAAGGCAAGGAATCCCACAGACCAGCTTGCAGCTGTTATCAGATATGATGGAAAAGGGAGGGGGTGAGGGAGAAGAGAATACCTGGCATGAGACCTGCTCTGAGGAGGGACTGTCTGATGTGGCAGTGTGGATTTCTGCATGTATCATTCCTCTCAAATCCGTATCAGATTTTGCTGAGCTATTAACATCAGGTGTTGCCACATCATGCCCACTATCTCTGCAAGCAGTATCTTGATGAAGATAAATAAAAACTTAAGAACCTTATTTGACTTTCACGGGCCATGATTAGATTTGCAGAGCTGTCAGAGAAAAAATATTGAGGAATGAGCAAGCTAGATACAGACTCTAAGCCACATACATGAAATCCACTTTCATAGTTACTTTTGCAAAACAGAGGGTTTTGGCAGAAGTTTATCCTAGGAGCAGCTACGGTGGGATATAAGGTGTTCTCTTAGAAGGACTCCTCACTGACAGAAAGCTAAAGTATTATGACACCTTGTTTTGTTTCACATAGCAGTTCCTACAGTTTGAAAAAAGGCAAGGGCCATGCCTTATGGTTTAATTTAAGAGCATTATTAGGTTGTGTGAGAATCTGTTGCATTAAATCTCTCCTTTTAAAAACAGCTATGTCCAACTATTCTTCAAAAATAACAGTTATGAAAGCATCCCGTGACATTTATTTTCTACTGCTCCTTGTTTTTTGGTCCCAGAAGTGGTGATAAATTGATTTAGTACATGGCAAGTCATGAAGGTTATCAGAAGTATAAGAAAAATATGCAGGAGAAAATATTTTTTGCTGCATTCCTCTCATCTTTTACTGCCCTTGCTCTCAGACTTCTGTGTTCATTTGCTATTCTGCACGGTGCCAGTCATTGAATGAAGGGTATTAGGTCTTCTGTCCTCTAATTTAAAGAATACAACTTACCCAGGGAAAGAGAAGAACATCTCATTCAGTTTGTGTGTGCTGACAACAGTGCATGAGTACTGCGACCATACAGAAAGACTAACTAATATTTTTTTCTTTACTTGTTTGATATATTGTGGAAATAGAAGCTGCATTTAAAAATAATATCTGCATACAGTCAACTTTTCTATAGAGCCGAAGTAAAGGGCAACTAATATTCCAGGACAGAATGTATAAAAATAATTATGAAACTCTATAAAGTGCATATAAGAAATGTAAGGAACTTCCTGCTTTGTGGCGGCATAGAGAAAAGTCAGAAATAGTACACAAAAGGTTAAACTTATGAGAGCGCAACATTTCTGAAGTCTTCATTTTTAAGGGTATAATGAGTTACAATCTGGAAAAAGTGTTTCTGCTCTTTAAAATAGGATATCCATTATTGAAGGTAGATGGTGATATAGGGAAATACCACCCATCTGTGATGTTTCTAGCTTTATGTCATTTATCAACATTCTCTTGGCTGTCTTCTTAATTAGTCCTCAGACCAGCATGTTGCCTGATTTTCTTTAGAACACCTATTCCTAGGAAGGTGCAATGGTGATTTGATTGATGTAGGTCACATGCTGTGGTGATTTCCCAGCCATTTTTTATTTGAAACAAAAAATTTCTTGTTATCAGAAAAACGGTTCAACCTGCCAGGGGTCATAGTATTTCTGGGATAGTCATGGCTCTCAGTCTTCAGTGTATCGAATTTGTTTGATACTGACATCAGATATTATTCTTTTGCACAGATTTACTAATCAAAAACAGGAAAAAAAAATCTTTTGGCTGTGCTTAATAAGGTCTTCATAATATGTTCAACTGAAATATGAAAGTCTGTCTGGAATGAGTCACTCTTAATATGGGACACAATCGGTTCCAAATTCATCCACAGTTAGTTTGCCATAGGATATCAATGCAAAATATGTTATGTTTCTACAGAACAGGTTTTACAACAGCTATATTAATATAGTTAGTGAACATCCACTGATGGGAAATAATATTTTCTGTTTAAATATGCTTTTGCTAACTTTAAACTTGCATTTGGGTACTTTTTTATTATGCTGTTCCTCTCATATGTTAAAGATTTCATAGGGTTTGTCTTCAACATCAGTGTTTCTTCTTTTATACTCTCTCATGCTCATTTTTGTTTTCCAATCAAAAAGCACCAAGTATTATTTCTACTTTCCTCAAGTTTCAGACCTCTGGTGTTAAGACAGTCCTACAAGTTACTTAAACAGTAACATCCTTTTGAGATTACTGTCACACTTGAATAAAACAAGTGGCAGAGTAATTTCCTAGTCATTTTAATTAGACATAGTCCTTTTACTGCTTGTCAAATCAATCTTACATATACATCCACTGCCCTTTTCAATGCCTAGCCTCACTCTAAACCTCACTGTCTGTTGCTCTAGAATGTTTTGGTTCTCAAGTAAGTTCATTTGTTGAAAGACTAAATGTGAGATGACTTTATTGTATTAGTTTAAAACAATATCTTTACTCAATGAATCCTTCTTCAAAAGCAAAAAATGTATCTCTAACATCATTCCTGAAGTTTGAGGAGCTTTGTCTTATAGCTACAATTGCCTCTGAAAGTAATATAAATCATAAATCCTCATCTGCCACAAGCTGAAAAGGACAGGGTTGCATCTGTCCACTGGCATCCCCAGCCCACAGAAACGTTGTGGCCACTCTCCAAGCCTTGCCATGTTCTCTGGAGTGAAAAATTCACTCTTGTTTTGCCAATAGTTGTGTTTTCTTTGACCTATAGTAAAGGTATGTGTGCAGGCACTTGTAGGAGACAGGTATTTCCTGACCCAGATGATCTGATGTGATTATGGCCTCGGTGGGATAGGAATCAGTGTCTGTTGTCTCACTAATTACATCTGCTTCACATGTAGTCTGGAGACCGAGTTATTTCTGATGAAGCAGTAAAGGGACCCTGGCCTCAGGCACTATGGTATTGGCAGCGTATTGACTGTGAGGCAGGATTTCGTTTCCATGGGAATCCTCTTGGTGAAGGAGAATGCACCGGAGGTGCAATGGTCACTATTTCATGCTGTAAGTCCTTCAGGACAGCTTTGGCATCGAGTGCTTTAGAGTTCTGGTGACTGAACCCAGGGCTGTGCAGTACCTGGACCCCACGTGAGTGGGCATGTGGGGTCCCAGACTGCCCTGGCAGATGCATTTGGAAAGTCAGCTGTCTAGATGCTGGAAACGCAGGGCGGTACACACCGCCGAGTAACTCGGGTAACAGAGATGCTGAGCTGAGAAAACCCACCGCACGAGGGTGACCAGTGTTTCTGAGCACGCCGGCCGCGTACAAGAACCGCTCTGTGTGCCCAGACCCGAGCACCCACAGCACCTGTCCCAGCACCCGAGCACCCCAGCACCGAGTCGCACCAGGCAGCACTTTCTGCTGGTTTCACTGGAAACCGGGACCATTAGCCTAGCCAGCTCGCAGCCAGGGTGCCACGACCAGACACCCTGCCCGCTGCGGGACCACAGTGCTGGTACCAGCCCATGCAGCTCCTGGGCTGCGGGGTTCTCCAGAGCTACGGCTTGCCACCCTTCCATGACGCACCCTACGCATTCTCTGCAAAACTGAAGGTGAAGAAAAAACATGTTAAGTTCCTAATGGCAGTGCCCAAAGGTACTGTATCTGAAGATAACATCAATAGAGAGAGCCAGAGCAAGTTCTCTTCACACAAACTATTTCCCAGAGGCTAATGGCAAGGGGGAGAGAGAGAGAGAAAAACAAGTACTGACAGTTTACTGTGGGAGCTCAAAGAAAAAGTGGACAAAGCTAAAAGAACTCCAGCTCTTTGTTCGCATTTAATCCAGTTCAGAGCATTCACTGGTGCATACAGATTTACTTTCCATGGCTGACGGAGCTGGATATGGTCATTTGGTAAGAAACAGAGGAGCTAGGATTTAAATTTTGTGCCCTTCAGGCTCTTACATTTTAGGAAAAGTCAGTCTATAACATATGTAAAGTTTTAATCTAATGCAAAAAGTGTGAGCTGCTGGCTTATACCTTCAAAGAAACAAATCCTGATCTTGAGAGGTCAAGAACGCTTTCTGGTTTTAACACAGACCAAGTTTTTAAGGGGTAGAGCACTTCTTTTGGCTCACAGAAGCCAAGGGAAAGACTGAGGCCTCCTGTCCCTACCCAAAAAATCCCCTATTTTATTTTCTTCCTTCTCTTTTCAACTCTCATCTTGAATTTATAAAGGCACCGATTTATCAGAGGCTACTAGAATAATCTAACGGTATTAAAATACCACCATCCACATATTTTAATGCAAAACAAATAGTCCAAGCACCTGATATCACAGTACAATAAAACCATTGCAGGCTTTTGCTTTTGCTGAGGATAGATGGTTCAAGTTACATGTAGCCTATTTTCTAAAGGCTACAGAGTCAATTCATCTCTGGCTGAATTTGCAAAACACCGCATTGAAAGACAGCACCAGCAAGGAGGATATATACACAAGAACAGAACCAACAAAAGGGTTTGTGAGCAAAAGGTAGAGAGGCTGGGTTAGAAAAGGCAGAACTGGAAGGGGAAGTTCAATTGCAGACTATGGTGGACCCAGATTAGGCAGATGTATTGGAGCGATTTTAGCACAGCGTATTGGAAGCACACCCCCAACAAGTGCGTAGGGAAAAGGGAGGGTTAGCCAGTAACTCTTAGGAAGTGCTACCTTCAAAAAAAAAAAAAAAAAAAAAAAGAGAGAACAATAAATGTGGCACAGCATTGAAAGACAAAACTCTTTCTCATCCCTCTGCCCCCTCCCATCCCCCTCCAAGCATTTTTGGTCATCTGAGAAGGACCCCTCGCACTTGGGCTCAACTAGTATTGTTCAAACTTCTCACGTTCAGACAAACCCAGACCTTTTTAGCCTAACTGCTTGTGCCCAGCCTTGGCTGAGACCAGAAAAGCAGAAGCTCGTTCTGGTTGGCATCGTGTCACCCAGAGCAGGACACCAACACGTGACACGAGGCCGCCCGGTTGCTGAACTGCTCCAGCCGCTTGCTCAGCTCTTTCCAGAGGAACTACTCATTCTCTCAGAGATTGCTGGCTGTAGATGGGATGTTAATGAAATAAACCAAAAGGCAATTTAAGCTATTTAACTACACTTCAGGAAAAAAGACCTACCTGGATAGATGACACTAAGCCATGATGTATTTTGTATTAATGTTTCAAGTCAGTTTGGCAGATCCTGATGGAAGACGAGTTAGAAATATTTTGTTGCAAGTTTGAACATCGTACCAGGATATAAGGCCAGCCACTTGAACAAGAGCAGTGATTGAATTAGGGCTGAGAAATGTATCCCTGGCTAGTTTCAAATTAAAAAAAGAGAGCTTTTAAAAAGGTACAAATGAGGCTAAAAGAATTTATGTTATTTTTCCGGTTTCTGTGCTATAACTCCTTTTCCATCTCCTCATCTATCTTCTAAGTGTACTACCTTATGAATGAGTGAGCAATAAAAGAAGTATGCAGTGGCTGAGAGAGAAACTCAAGATAACAAGATAATGCAAAATGTAAGCCAAAGCTTGAGCAGAAGTGCAAGTTAAGATGTAGATCTGAGTATAAAAATTTCTCACATCTGAGTTTTAGGGCAGTCATTAGATAGTTTGCATGAAAAACTAATTTAAAACCAGTAGCACAAAATGTGACCTAATATATGCTAAGTTCACCTGTCAAAATCTTGGACGTGTACTTTCTAGGGGTTTTAATCCAGTCTTCAGACCACAAGTGCTGACACTTCACTTATAGACTAAAATAAAAATAAAGCTAATTTAATGCCATTTAAATCCCAATCTTCATTGGAAAGGGGCAGAGGAAGAACAATGAGTAAAGAAGCAGCTACAAACTATCCTATGGTTAGGCAATAGCAATTACTGCGCCTAGGTGACACAGGAACAGCCTCAAGACCAAAAGGTATAAGAATAATAAGCTGCTAAGTGTAGTCTTTAGATTACTTGTTTTAAGGCTGCCAAGAACAGGACTGAGCTATGTTCACCAGTGTTAGTGCACGACTTATGATCTGCTGGCTGCACAATTTAAGATGTGCTCTTTCTTCTTGCCACCCCTAGTTTATGCTGAGATTTTAGACTTGAAGTCCCAGCACACGTGTCTAGCGTTCGAGCTGGACTTGGCTCCTTCAGTGCAGGCTGCTATTTTCAGCAGCAGCTGGTGGAAAGGCAAATGGTGTCTGCATGGCAAGTTTTCCAAAAGTCCAAAACTGAAGGGGGGGGTTATAGCAAAGGTTTAGTTCAATTTCCACACCACTGACCTCCCTCCAGCCTTCTAAGCTGCCTAGGTTTGGGGCTGCACAGATCAGCTGGGGTTTCTTGGGGGAAAAGTTATGTGGCCACTCCCTGAACCCAAATAATCCCTCTGGCTGGGCTTTCCACTGCTGGTATCTGGCAGGTTAGGCAGAATTTAGTCATCAAAATTATTATGTTCTCTTTCAAGCAAAGACCAGCGGGAGATTAATTGCTGGAATTAGGTATGTTTTCTAGCATTAACCGAATGTAGCTGCTAAGGGGGTCAGTTATAGGGCTCAGGACAGACAGCAGGGACTAAGCTGGTCTCCAGTTTTATTTGGCAAAGACTGGGTTGGTAAACAAACAGCAAGAGGGAGAAGATACAGGGATAAAGTTTCAAGGGATGTGAAGGTTGAAGGGAAGATGAAGCTTGTTACCTTCAAAAGGAAAGTAGTGACAACTCAGGCATAAGCATGAGAGACGCCTACAAAGAAGAGAACATGAGACAGGGTGGAGCAAGCCTTGATGTTTAGCTGTTTGAGATGCTTTTACAGTATTAAGGAGGTAGAAAATTTTTAACAAGAACTGATGATAAAACACGAAACCAATTCCTCATCTTTACTCTTACCCTTTATGCTCTAAGACAGACCTAGTTTTCTTGCAAAGTAGCTGGGGCGTTTTTTTATGCTCCATTATCCATGTGAGAGGAGCCAAAACACTTCAAACTCTCCAGAAAGTGCAAAGAACTTAAGACTATGGTGTATCAAAATAATACTAAGATTTCCAAATTGGAGCATTAACTCGAAACATTTAGAACACATGATGCCTGTATGAATAATCATCTGCTCTACACTGTTGATTAATGTGAGACCAACAGGAGGATAAGCATTGATAGACTTTATCAGCTTGATCACATATTGCACCAGCTTATGTCATCTTCAGGTGCAAGAACTGAAATGCAGTTTATTTTTGAACCTCTGTTTACAGAAATCAAGTTCTAGTACCTATTGTTGAACTTTCAAAGCATCCTGCATGTGGTATTTCATGTAGAGGTGTGATTTTCTGCCAGTTCCTAATTTCACTGCCATATGCCAAAAATTGCAACAACAGGCAAATCTGAAGCACTGTACGATCGTATTGCAAATGAAAGTGAAGAAAAGCTGTGGCTAAGGGGGGGTCCCATTTTACCTTTTGTCTGTGGGCTATGAAATTAGGCAAAGTTATCTTCCCCGCTTAACTTGAAGTGCAAATGGGGAATCAGCTTTGCAGGCAAGACTCATTTGACACTGGTGAGCCCTTGCTACCTGGGGTAACAGTGTCACCAGGCAAGCAAAACCCACAGCTTTGGTGGGAACGTGGCTTACGTCTGGTGGCAACTCATGCTGGATTCATTCAGTATGCATCAAATAACACTGTTTTTTTGAAGAGATTCTAGATTGTATTAACGCATCATTCTTTGTTCTTCCAAATACAGATTCTGGAAGAAAACATGAAGTTAGAGTGCAAGTGTCATGGGGTGTCGGGATCCTGTACCACTAAAACGTGCTGGACAACTCTGCCTAAATTCCGGGAGCTGGGCTACATCCTTAAGGACAAATACAACGAAGCTGTTCAAGTCGAACCAGTGAGAGCAAGTCGTAACAAGCGTCCAACCTTTCTCAAAATAAAGAAGCCACTTTCCTATCGCAAACCCATGGATACAGATTTAGTGTACATAGAAAAATCTCCCAATTATTGTGAAGAAGACCCTGTCACTGGCAGTGTGGGAACGCAGGGAAGGATGTGCAACAAGACAGCCCAGCAGTCTAATGGCTGCGATCTGATGTGCTGTGGTCGAGGTTACAATACGCACCAGTACTCAAGAGTGTGGCAGTGCAACTGCAAATTTCATTGGTGCTGCTATGTTAAATGCAACACATGCAGTGAAAGAACAGAAGTATATACCTGTAAGTGAGTACGTGGCTGGGCAGGCTGACATGTCCCTGGCCATGAATACATTTGCACATGCACTCAATGTACCTACACAAGACTGTA
Organism: Harpia harpyja; assembly: GCF_026419915.1. Lineage (NCBI taxonomy): Eukaryota > Metazoa > Chordata > Aves > Accipitriformes > Accipitridae > Harpia > Harpia harpyja. The sequence continues at coordinate 1,397,110 of NC_068969.1, forward strand.
GGAAAGACCTGCTCTCCCAGAAGAAATGCTGATGAATGGAGCCCTCTCTTTTCTTCTCATGTTTCATTGCTTATGTGGATACACATTTCAGACTCTTATGAAAGTCAGCCAAGAAACAAAAACAAACAAACCCCACCCTGAGCCACCTGACACACAAAACAGAGAGAAAAAGATCATCTCAGTTAATCTGCACCTCTAAAGCAAGAAGCATTGACTGCCTTGTGAAGAGACACCGGTCAGAGAAAAATCTCTGAGCGTGGCAACTAACTTTTGGTTTGGAAAAAAGATGGTCAAAAACTTCAGTGTATAAGGAGCAGGGAGGGGTAGGGGAGAAATCCTCAAAAAAGGGCTCTGCACAGGATGGGATGGACAGTGCCCCATCGTGAATTGCCCATGTGAGTGTGTGGATGACACAGATTTAGGCTTCCACACTTGTGAAAAGCTTCTGCTGGTCTTGCCCGTCTTTCCACTTCATACCATTTGCTACAGCGAGTAGAACTGTTGACATTTTCTGTAGACACTGCTTTATCTGCCTTTTTCGTGTGTGTGTGCTGCAGATTTTAGCACAGGGATTTGGGACACTTGGGCATAATAATAGCAATATTTAACAATTTATTCAGATAAAACTAATATTAATTTATTTAATTAAGAAGAACTCTACCAACGTTTTTGGAACTATTCTGCAATTAAAGTAGATAGCTGGCTTTCTTTGTGGAATAATTTTTTAGAAACAGCAAGGAAAAATGGAGCTGTATATATTATTCTTAACTAGGATATTTCTATTAGTTGGACTTGCAGGATATGTTCTACAATACTAGATGTTTAAGTACAAAAGCTGGCATCTTTATATATATGTACATACACAGACACACACTGTTGTTTTGGGGGTTTTTTTTTTGTTCGTTTGTTTGTTTTCTCCTGTTTGCTGCTAGTTGTCTGGAACAAAAGTCAAGTGGTAGGGGTTACAAATCTTTACCAGTTTTGGTGGTGTTTTTTTTGGTTTTTTTTTTTGTGGTTTTTTTTTTTTTCAATTAAAGACAGAAGCATTAATAAAATCCTGTTTGGAATATGTCTAAAATTAAGAAAATCCAGACAAACTTCCTTCTTTTGGAAAAATCAACCATAGGATAAAAGAGTATATTTTGTAAGAGACTATTTTTATATAAATATTTTATTTATACTACGTCTGCTTGTTCAACCTGTACTTTTTCTCAAAACAGGCATACAATTTGTAATTCGTACGCTATTTAACAGAGAAAGGGTAATTAGTTTGTGGACACAACAGCAGCAAGCTGGATACATTCAGCTGCAATTGGTGGATGTGTCAGAAAGCAGAATGAACTTTCTCTCCGGATGTGTGTACAAACTGGCTCTTTTCCTGCAGCTCAATTTGCAGAATATGCAAAACAAGAACAGGGTATGTAGCATCAATTTTGTCACATGGCTTGAATTCATGATTGGTATTAACTGGATGCTCATTTATCCCATTCAAGAAAAAAAAATCTGAATTAGCTTCCCACATGCGTCAGTCATTAAACTGTGGCGTTATGACTAGCAAATGTGCTGTGTATGCTGTCAGTTAAACCTCTATATTGTGTTACTGTCAAATTTGATTTTAATCAGTGGAAGACTGTAGACTATGACTGTAAAAACTAGCATGACACACATCGTCTGATTCTCATAGATAGGATACAAAGCTTACTTTTTGTCCAACTCTTTTTGGCATTTACATTATTCTTTGCCCCCAACAGGCCAGAGCTCAAAAATCCAGAAAAACTTCTAGGCAAATTTAAATACTACTCACTTGTTTTTCAAAGCCCAGCTAAGGCATTTTGCGTTCCCTTTATGGTATCTCCTTTTTATCACTGCTAATTTCTTCAGATCTTTGAGTGGTAAATATTTCTCTGTTGTTAGAATCATTCTGTTCCTCCTGCTTGACTCATTTATGACTGCGAAAAAAATAATCTAATTTTAATGTTGTTTTTCATTGGGTAAGAAAAATGGCCCAGTGCTACTGATGATACTGCATGTTTTCTGTCTGGGACAGACCAGAATCTTCCCTACTTCCAGACTACAGGATCTCACGCCTTTAATGAGGCTAAGAGGGGCATCACTAAAGGAAAGAAACCACCATCCAGCATGCAGTGCATTTCACTGACTCCTGTTGATAACAGCAAGCATTACAACGAGTAGATGATACAGATGATACATCTTGTGTCCATTGATCTTTCTGAGGCAAAGCTCCCACCTAAGACTGCGAAAACAGGGAAAGTTTTCTGAGAAAGTAAACAGAAGTATCACAAAAGATGTTGCAAAGTTTCACTACAACAACCTAACCTTTTAGAACTTGTCTGAATGTGGCATGGTGGTTTTCTTTAACTCACTTCTTGTATATATGTTATTTATGTAAGAACACAAGCCCATGCAGTACCTGGTCCTAGCAATGTATAATTAGGGTTAAATATACAGTTTCTCTGCAGACCTGCCACTTAACACAAAATAGAATTTTTATGCAGTTCAGACACCAGCATGGGATATCAAAATAAAATGATTAACGTAATTTACTTTCAAACTTATGACTTGTCAATATAAAGCAATATAAAAGCAATTTTTGGGGGGTAGAGTCACTGCTTTTAGTTCTTCTAAATTCTGCACATCAAGAATTGATAAGACATAAAATACAATGAAGTACATACAGTATGGATGTTAATTACAACACTATATTATGGTTAAATAATTCAGATCTGACATTTAATATTGGAATTCCCCCCCAGTTTGTATTGGATTTTTACTTAGTGGATACCATATCATAGTCAAAAGTGTGTTTTCTTCACTGATTAGAATTATTTTTAAAATTATTACTTTTGCAGCATGTTTTTACCATAGAAAAGTAATCTGTGAAACTCCTGCTTCCTGTATATTTCAGTATGCAGTGATGTGCAATGTACAGCTAGCAGATTAATTACTGAAGGACAAATATCTTTAAACAGTTTTACTCACAATAATAAAGAACTGGATGCACAATGAAATGAATTTGGTACACATTTTCCCTATATTTTACAATATTGCTGATGATCAGTTCATTAATTAGAGAAAATGTCAATTTGTTTGATAATTGGAATAACAGTTTGGGAACTATGAATTAAAAAGCAAGGAAAACCAAACACTGCATTCAACTAGAAAGTATTTGGAAATTTGGCTGTGTCATCTTAGATAGGAGAAATCTGGCCCATCAGAATCTGCCATGAGTCTGGAGTTAATTGGTCATTCGCTAAATGGGCTTGAATGGCATGAAGAATAAACGGGGCAAGGAGAAAGATTTATGATTTTGTAGATATTCCTCTCCCGACAACAGTTTGTTCTTTGTCCTCAGGGATAGAAGAGCTCTGTTTTTACTTGGTGAAGAACCACACAATGGGAGTGAAATGCACACAACTGCAGAACAATACAGCTCTCAAAAGAAAATACATCTTTTCATCTCTGCTAACCAAGGGAAGCACTGGATTGCTGTCCACATTAATAACCTAGCTGAGGCTTTTAAAGAAAACATGCATTCAAGAAGCAGGAAGAGTAAGACGAGTAGGAAGCATAAGAGAACAAGCATAATTGCGAGTTGGGAAGCTATTATTTATGAAATCTCACTTCCTCATTTGATAGCAGAACCCTGATTCATGGAAATGAAGCAGTTCTGCCTTGGGATTCCTAAGCAAGTTTTAAGGATTTTATCTCTCGGCCTTTTTAAAAGGACAACTAACCTGAATACAGTTAGCTTGAATACTCGAAGTACCTACATAAAACATGAATCAGTCGATTAAGTTTTCTTTGCCATGTATGCACAAATCTAATGGAGATATGTCTTTCAACAGTGATAATTAAACTGAAAACATCCTTAAAATGTACTCTCAAGTGGCTCATTTGGTAAAGTTATTGTAAGGGTACATAGTTACTTAGAAAAGGAAAATAATGGACACATACCATACTACACAAGGCTTTTAATGGACTATCCTGTGGATTACAAAACTGTTTTTAACTGACCACACTTCAAAATCAATTTGTTGAATACAGAAACATTGCAGACTACAGTCAGGGTGCACATATGCAAATTAAGATTCAGCATCAGTATTGCTGACATTTTTACATTTATCGTTATAATAGATATCAGGAAATATGCATTCTGGGCGTCAAAATGAGTGTATTAACTAATACAGCCCCCTGCCCCCAACTTGTAACCCCAAGAAGTCAACTGAACAAGAAGCTTTCCGACTCCGTTGTTGGTAGAAGGACTAAACTGCAGACTCAGTGACTGACAGGCCTAGACAGGGCTGGCCAAGTATGGCAGACACTGTTGCTGTCAACCAACAGCGGTGAAGTCCGAGTCAGGCTTGAACGTTCCAAAACTGTCCAAAACTGAACCAAGTACAGGAATTTTATCACAGAGCAGAACTTCAGATGATGAAGCTCATCTAGATTCCAAAACATTCTCTCTTAATTCATGGTTATCTTGGATAGTTGTCATGATGGCAAGTGACCTAATTTGCTAACGTAATTGATGTTCTTCTGGTCAAAATCATACCAATAATTCCTCAAAGGCGGGCTTTTTAATCTTGAACAAAAATTAAGGGAATCCTACCTATGGAAACAAACAATTAATAACATATGATTAAGTCAAAATGATGAAGAGGTGTACTTGGATCTAAAGGACTCCAGGTGTTTGAAGGATACCAGAACTTTGTGATTCTCTTGTCCAGAGGTGGTGCTGTAAAACCCTAAAGGCTCCTTTTGATGCTTTGGAGTCTTATGAAATCACTGATTTTTCCATTTTGTTGTTATTACATATTCATAGATTCATCAATAGCACATAGGTAATTTGCAATTGGGAGGTCAGAAACAAGTCCCAGAGAAATCTCACTTCTAAGTGTAGAACAATATATTTACTAATGGTGCTCTCAGGTTCATATAATTCCTTGCTTGTATTTTTGTTAGCAAAGTCACTGCATCATGCTCTTGTTAGGAAAGATGCCTGCTTTGTAAAGAGGTTTGATATCTCTGGGAGAAGAAGAGATTATATTTACCTTAGAGAAATGTTTTGAGGATTTTATGTGCCCCCCCCCCCCAAATGCGGTAAAGAGGATGGTATAAAAATTGCACCACTTACCTATGATTATTAACACATAGCCAAACTCTCTCAGCACAGAAAACTTAACCCTAGCTTTTGCATTTCCTATGCTAGCTCGCATCCTTTCCCTATATCCCCCAAATACATGTGGCGTATATCATACCAGATCCACAGTTGATTTTGTGGTTGCCAGTAGAAACAATTCGCTAGCAGTACATCAGAAACCCAATACTACCAGTGTAGAAAACCCTGTGCACCTCTAATTTATAAGAACACACAGAAGTTTTTCTTGGGAACAACACATTATGCACAACTTTCTGTTACTGCAGTGCTTCACTTTCTGATTTTCACAAGCACGCCTGCCTGCAACATGTTTGCGCTTCTTATTTTGTTCTCTCCAAGCACTTGGAGTTTTAGCTCTCTATAGAGTATTTGTAAGCTCTCAGATCCATTCCTGGTCACTGATGGCTTGTGTGTCTTGATTTTTGGTCTGTATGTGGGGCTACAATACAACAGAGGAGGAGGACACTCAACACAAAAAAACATTCATCCTCTCACAGTGTACCTTTAATTTTTCAGACCAATACAAGAAATACGGAATTGCTCCAGTCATCTAATACACCATGTCCTCCTAACTCACCTTTTCAATATTATTGAGAAAGCTGCACTGATGTTTTTTTTAAAACAAAGTTAAAGAGAGTGGACTGGAAGAGGTGTTCTCTAATAGGCTAAACTTGCGTAAGAAATTGTAGCAAAAACCTGTAAAGAGGCAGTGCTGAGTTTTGTTCTTCATCAGGCAGACTTACCAATTTAAGTGGGACTTCACATGAACAGTCCTATAGATAGTGCTTAATATTATCCATTAATCACATTTACTCATTGTTCACAACCCTTTTCCAGCTACTAATTTTTCTTATTCTCTCAATGTTATTGAGCTTGCTTCACTCACATGATGTCAGCAAACACTGCTTTACCTATTAATATTTTACAAATTAGTTTGGCAGATTCTCTCCTGGATCCTTTATGCCATTTCTCCTTTTATCCTGAAATCGTTTCATTATTTACACAATAAGAGGCCATAATGCCTCGATTACAAAAAAACCCCCAAACTTATTTTTGGGCCCCATAGTTTAGAAAATTAAACCAAAATCCATTAGAGAGGTTTCTGGTATTGTACTAAGGATTGCATTTTACTGTCACATACTTTGACTCATTATCAGCTGGGGAGCATAGAGATCCTCCAAGTGATGGCAACAGTATCTTGAAGAAAAATAATTTCTACCGAACTCCATCAGACTGCTTTTTAGTATGGTCAGAGAAAAGCAGTTCATTAGACAAGAACTAGTCTAACTAGGAGACAGATAAAGAAACTTGAAAGGTAAAGAAACTAATGGCCTATTACAGATAGGGTGCTGCCCAGAAATGCTTTGGAAAACAGAGGAAAAAACACACAAGGAGGAAAACCCCTGAAAAACTCAGTGCATGGAAGGCACACTACTGAGTCTACCAGGGAACACAGAAAGGGCTTGGCTAAATGGACAGATTTTAGCCAAAGCTAAGCCTGCCTAGTTGTTACACAGCTCATAGAGCAATTTCATTTGGCTCAAGCCAAATCCAAACATCTACTCCATTGAATCAACAAGAAACCTGTTTTATGAGTTGTTTCTTGCACTTAATTTCTTTCCAAGAACTTTTCTTTTGCATGTGGGCCCATGGAAATGTGCGCTATGGGCATCACATCTGTCCACATTAGCTTATTTTTGAAATGATTGAAATTTATCTGAACTGTTTTAAACTACAGAGGATATTAAATACCTGGCACCTTGAGAAACAAGTTAACGAAGAGGGACAGAGAAGATACAGTACAGGTAGTAGTGTTAGACCATAATGCCATCACTCAGGAAGATATATAATTTATCACAAAAAAAAGATTTTTCATATATTTAAAAAAAAAAATCAGGATAATTCCGTTTGGCCTTCTATAATGCTGTGGTGTTAAGTTGTACAAATGTTCTGCACTGAGCTTGGCCTCAGTCAGCCAGTATTATCCCCAAAACCAGACAGGAAATCAGGAGACGCAAAGGGCAAGAGAGTTGGCCAGTGGGCACAAAGGAAGTCTGTGAAAGAATTAGGACTACGGCCCAGATTTCTCAGCTTTTGCCATCCTATTTTAAGGAACTCAAGCAATGACTGATTTGCCTCCTTTTATAAAATACATATCCAGATTTTAGTGTTTTGGAAATGTATTCACTGCATGTAGTAAGTTCACTGCGTGTTCTGTGTAGCTGAAGTGAGGAGACTCCTTCTCAACCTCATTAAATGCTAAGCACACAGTAATTAATATAGCCTCCACATTAAGTATGAGTCATGCACCAGGGAAATCGTAGAAACCTGGTCTCGTGTTTTGTCTCCTTAAGTCAAATGATTAACAAAGATGTGAGGCAAAGGAGGTAGCAGAGAGTAGGCTTTTTAAGTCAGAAGATGTGGACAGCAGTTCCACAGAGGGAACTAATAGCCTCTGGTAAGCTGAAACTCAGTGCAAAGTCTGAGGGTCTCCATAAAGCAGGGGCAAGTTGCTGTGATGCTTCATCACTGAAAGCATACAAAAAAGTTAGCAAAAATTCTAATGGAAAGTGTTTAATAGGACAGTGCTAAACCGCATCGTATTTTCTGCCACCAAAAGAGGGAGATGTGAGGTGACTCACTTGGGTCAATGAGTTGTACCAAATAAGTATAAATTGTGAGATTTAGAATAGAAGCTAAAAAAAAATAATAAAAGGATTAAAGCCTTTCTGAGAAGTTAGAAAGGCAATTTATCTGCTTCTGTCTCTGCTTTTGTACTCAGCTTGGGTACCAGTCAGAATATTTTGACGCTTGCCCATCTTTAGTTGCAAGCCACATGAGCTGAATTCAGATTAAACGGTAAAGAAAAAAAACTTCCCAGAATATATATTGTGTTTATTTAGGCCAGACCAGCTTGGACAAAAGTGCAAAATCAATCAAAGTCTAAAAGGAAGCTGGCAAACTGTCAGTGCCTCAGCACATCCTAGCTGCGCTTCCTCCATGAGAAAGACAACAGTGAGGGGCTAAGAAAGTCTTAGCGTTTAGAACATAACATTGGTTTATATAATAACAAGATGAGATAAGGTGATACACAGACATTAATTAGTGACTACACACCAAACTTGTCATTTTGATGACTTGTTTGGGCAGGAGTGGTAGTGGCCGAGTGATAGATTATTCTCCCTTTATCCCGCCACAATGACATCTGCTTTATTCACAGATCAGCCACCAGTTGCTACAACAACGCCAGTGTGCTTTAGAAAATGTTGTTGAGCTGCTGAGAGAATCTTGGCTACCCATTAGCAAAATGTTAACTATGCAAAACCAAATAGCGTTTGGTTTTGTTGTAGGAAAGAAGTCAATGCTCTGCAATAAGTAAGAATGTCAAAAAGGATTTACATTCAAAAAGTAGAGAAGGGGTTTAACCCATGATATCACCGTGATTCAAAAATCCCCCTGGAATTCATTAGTGAGACATTAGACCTGAAGAATAGAGAAAATAAATAACGAGTTTTAAAAAGAAAGAACAAATACACTTTCCTCTGAGCAGCTTGTTGTCTGCAGCATTTTAACATGTCCGTTGCCCCTTCACTTTTCCTGTTCATTGTCTTAGATTTTTACACAGTAATCCTTTGCTAATAGGGTTGCATTTATTTTTATTTATTTATTTTCTTCCCACTTAGCACTGTGAGGAGACACTAGGTGCTGTTAAACCATGCTAGGAAACTGATTTGGCTGCCAGTAAAGTCCCTTGCTCCCACTTCAGTAGAAGGTGAGAGAACCTCACGCTCCAACATACTCCTTAGAAAGCCAATTATAGGAAAACATTTGCAGGCGTTTGTAGGAGGAATAGCTTTGTCCTCCAGCCAAAGAATGCAACATCGTGTTTGAGAGCCAAACAGGGCATGCCATGCCTGAGGGAACAGGAGCAACGCTGGGAGCAGGTGAACGTCCCCCTAATAAGTTAACTGTGGATGGCACAGTGAAGACATATGGTCAAAAGCACTGAAATCTCCAGCTGCTAAAGTAGCTACTTTGTGGAAGAGGCGTCTGAGCTGCAATGTTTAGAGTGAAATTCCTCCAATTTCTAGGAAAGCGCTGCTTGTCATCTCCCAAGTGATTCATGTCGGGCTGCCTGCCACTGACGGTGGTGTTAATATATGTTGGATGCATCTAACACAGAGAGAGGTTTCCCCTGCTCCCGATCCCTGCTTTCCTTTGAAATAGAATGGGTCTATCTGTCTTGGTCATAATTTTTCATCCACCTCAAAGTTAAGTGAATATAATTCTTAATTTGTTTTCCAAATGACTGAAACAATTTTCTTCCCTTTGTCTTCCCAGCAAGATCAGATCGATTTTATAATGTGTTGTACTTCAAATTTAACTTCATTAAATGTTTATAACATTAAGAGATTAATGACATAAGCCCTGTCTGTAGTATTTATAGGCTTTATCAAGAGACTGAAGACTTGAAAGGACTGAAGTTCAGGTTAATTCTTTGAGAACTAATTTCAACACCTATTCTCATCTGTAAAAGACAAAATACTACTAGTATTTCAGGGCTATCATGTTAATTTAACTGCAGTTTATCAACCGCATTTACCACTGAAGTTCAAAATCTAAAACCAGCCCACAATAGATCATAGGTGTATTGTTTTTCTGTAAATAGGTCCCGAATATTAATCTGATGATCTGGTTACATAACCAAGCTCCAGAAATTTTAAGCTACTGATTACTGGAAGAATATATGTGGAAAATCATCAGTAACCATTTTTGCTACATTCTAAATACTTGTTATAGTTGCCTCCCCAAAGTGCCTTACTGGGTTGTATACGCTCCCAGTTTGATTATTTTCAATAGGCATTTTCACGTTAAGATTGCAAAAACTATATTTTTAAATGAAGAATGCACCTATATTTTGCTGCTCACCACCATACTGTCCAATTACCATATGTCTGTTTTCTCTCCTCGGTCTCGAGCGTTCTGCTTCTTCCAGAGATCCTTTCTAGAACTGCTAATCTTCAGTCTGTGGGAATGAAAGGGAGATCATGAATACTAGTGCTAGTGCTGAATTAGCACCAGTTGAATTATATTCGAATGCAATATTAATTTTCAAGGGAGTACAACTGGGAAGTGGTTTGGGGCTTTTTTTTAGTTGGGGTTTTTTTTGGCATTTTGGGGTTTTTTTTGGCATTTTGGGGTTTTTTTTTCTTTGGTTTTAGTCCATAGTATAATCAGAGCTTCTGAAGTGCCAGTGGAAAACTGTGTTCGGAAAGTGATGGCTGCAGGAAGCCATACCTGCCGCGCACATCTGAGCCTGCTTCTCCGAGCACTGCCTATCCTGATTGCCCAGGGAAGGCACTTCTGAAGCACGAGAGGAGACATACCTCTAGCACTGCTGCTATAAGCGCTCAAGAGAGTAAATATAAAATAGGGAAACAGGTGTGTAACAGGTGACTAATGGGTTGCTTGAAGCTTTTTAACATGTTGGATCATACCTTCCCAACTTTATCCAGGAATACCAGCAGACATTCTAGTGTAGCTGAGCCGTTGATTAAATTCAGATTTCAGTTGGTCTCACATATATCTGGAATGGGCATATGGGACTCGGCGCTGTTCTTTTAGACTTAATGCAGTTCAAGACTAAGTTCAGCAGCTCAGCACCCCTACCCAGTGCACCAGAGATTCACTCGGGGTTTCATCTTTTCAGAGGCTAAGGTTCACTCTCAACTTTAACGAAAGAGTACAGCACAAAAGGTAATTTTTAAAAGGACTCTGTGTATCACAGTTACAGCAAGCAAAGAGAAAAGCAGTATTGGCCAGTGTCGTTGTCATGACTACAAATTGAAATCTCTATCTTCCACATGTACGGTATGTAATCTGGGAAAAGTCCAAAGAGCATCCTTAAAAAGCCACTAACATCTGATCACAGTCCAGAGCCCGGAGTGAGAAGCGGAGGCGGTCATGCCGGCTCAGCCCCGGAGCCGATCTGCTCAGCAAAGCAGTGCTGGCCCACACCAACAGCCCGTCTTTCGGCTGTCCCCCATGTGTATGTGCAGGATTGGCAAAGAGGGCAGTTTCTTTCACAGCTATCCAGTTAAAAACCAGCACATATCCCTGCTGCCCCATGGACTGCCAATTTCAGCTAATTATATACTAGGAACTTTATTTCCTGAAAATGTATATTGCCTTACCAAGAGGTATGGATAACATCTTCATCTGCCAGAAACAGGATTAGTTTTGACAGAGTTATGTTTACAAACATAAAATTTATCACTTTTTTTTTTTTTAAATAGCACCTGTGTACACCTGGAACAAGACAGTAGCTAATGATTTATGTCGGACAGTAACAACGGCTGTTTTTGCTGGAACTATGCCATAACTTAGTGTCTGTTACTCTGCCCTATTGGGTCAAGACAACACATCAGTCAAGTAAATCACTTAAGTAAATTATTGAGAACTTAAATTGACTTTTTCTACATAATATGTAATTACTTCCTTGAACCAACATTCCCTTACCTCACTGATCTAAAAAGCTTTCTATTTATTTTTTAACTGAATATTGATTGAATTGAAATTACAGCCAGCATGTACTATTTATCTGAAGTTCAGATTCTAGGGAACAAACTTTCCAAAAACTTTGCCAGCCTTTGCTTGCAGTTCCTTGCCACCCACATGCCCACGTCACTCAGCACAGCGAGCCTCAGAGCTGCAGATTTGCCCATCACATTCACAACACAAAAACGGGCCTGATGCATCTGCTGAAACCTACGGTGCCAAGGCACTTGAAATTAAATTTCTGGGAGGCCTGGAGGTGCTGAAGGTAGTGCAGCAGTACAGAATAAGATGAAAGACAAGTTTGCAACATCAAGTTCTCACCAAGATGTTGTGAAGCAATGAGGATTTTTGCTGTAGCCAGCAAGACAGTTAAAGCCCAGAACTGAGAATTACAAGTGTAAAATCTCCATGGGGACCACAGAGATGTAGAGTCCCACAAGGCTGTATCTGTTACTGACTACGCCTATACTCCTATCACAAGCCTAGAAGAAAAACCAAATATGCAGAGATTTCTCATGTCCTTACAGAAAGACAGCAAGAGAGATTTTGGCAGATCACATTCTGCTTCTGAGCTCTCGCCCTTACTTCAAACAGAGGGTGCACATACATGGCATTGCAATAGTGTCAGAGCTCAGCAGCCCTGAGTCAGAGAAACCTGGCCAGGTCAGCCTCTCTGCACAGATTTTTGACCCGTGATCTATAGTGCGAAGGCAATTCAGTTAATAGGATGTGGGCCTGTATCACTGGAATCATTTCAGACATTGGGAAAAAAACCCTCTGAGTGCAAATATCCTTCCTGTCAGATAGTTGTGTCCTGTCCTCAATCATCCTCCCCAAAACTGCCCTTCAGAAACCTATAAAAAAAAAAAAATCAGTCTGTAAAGTATTTTTGCTGCTTTAGGAGATGATCAATTGGAAACAAATACCAATCATTTTCAAAAGTGTCTGCATGCAAGTTTGGTGGAGTGGAGGAGAGGCAGGAAGGAGGCTCTGGACTCAAAGAAGGAAGTTCTCAACTTGGAGGAGTCTCACAATAAAACTTTTCACACAGACAGAGATCACGTACTCTGTGCTGCTTTGGGCATAAATAAAAACTCCTTAAATTTAAGTTTGAAATTATGGTCAAGAGACCCTGGGCTGCAAAATATGTCTGGCTTTAAGAAAAGGCCAAGGAGGTGGCTGCAATCCTAGCAACAGCTAGGAGGAGATCAAATTTGTCAACGTGCAACATTTAATATTCCTTAGTCAGAATTGTTTCCGGTTAAAATTGGCAGAAGTGGTGAATATAATTCTCTTAGTATTTTATTAGCGAGATGGGAAGTTAATGGGAAAGGGCAGCTAAAAGTACTTCTGCTAAGGCTAGAAAATACATTAAAGTCAGCACTGTCATGGATTACACCCAAGGTCACAGGATTCAGTCACAGGAATTGATTAGTGATATTTACAACTCAACAAATTGCTTTAAGCAAGTGTGACATCATGCCCCACACTGTTTACCAGAGGAACTACATACAGTGAGGCTATAAAATAGCTCATCAGTCCATGAGTAGGTTAATGTAGTTGGTGTGATCTTCAGCTAGAATAATTCTACTCTCCCAATCTAATGTTCTGTATGAAGTTGCAACTGTGTGAACCTAGGAAAGCAAGAAGGGTGGTGTTAGTCGAGCTTACACATTCCTGAACACTCTGCTGACTAACTTCTATAGCAATCCCTTTTATTCAAATACGAGATTAGAGAAAGCTGCTTTCTATTTAAAGCATTTAATTGTATTTTAATTAAGAATAATTTCAAAAAGCAAGGTCCTACTTGTATCTGTTGCAACAGCATAAAGTGAACCCTCTCAGCGCGTCAGCAGACAAAATAGTATGCTGTGGCCAAGTCAGCTCGTGCCTGTATCCTGAGAAGTTCTCGTTACCAGACAGTTATGGACACTTGGACTGAATCTTTGTTTCTTAGTTTTACTCTGGGTTAGTTGAACATGTCAGTGCAGACAGACCCAGGGAATCCTAAAACGAGTCGTTTCATAGGCTGCCTAAGGTCTGTGAACACAAGCAGCCGGAGGAGAAAATTCCCAACCTGCCCCGATGGGGGTATGTAACGGCACAGTTCCTCCACGCGTGCCCCAGAAGAAATCTGGAGATAGGAACACTCCCAAACCCCGCAGACGCCAGCGGATGGAGCTAGCTTTGGTGGCCGAGGGAACCCCTCCTGTCACGCTGATGCGCGCTCCATCTCACGCTCTCCATCCTGCCCCGCTGCCGCGCAGCTCCTCTGCAGGCCGTGGGCTCTGCCCCCACGCACCCACGGAGCTGCCCCTGGGGGAAGTGTCTCCTCGAGCCCTGACCTCCTTGCTCGACAGCGCACAGTTTTTCCCTACAAAGAGGGCAGTTTTTTTCAATTGCCAAAGGAGGCAAATCCCCTTTCGTGTAATTGCATGTACTTCAAGGGGCTTGTGGACTTTCACCAAATGGTTTGTACAATCAGACTTTTTCTCCTCCCTGTTGGAATCTGTCATTTTCTAATGTATTACACTACATAGCAAATTGAATGTGGGTTTGTCGGGTTTTTTTGCTTTATGAATCCTCTTGAGTGATCTGTGGATGGGATCAGCAAACAAATTTTGTTCTAGCTCTCCAAATCCCGACACATGAATTGATTTCAGCAGGACACATTAAGTGAATGATGGATCTCTGCCAAAAGGGCATGTAGGATTTTGCAAGGGGGAGGGGAAGAAGAAGGAGACTTTGCTTTCTTCCTTTTTTCTCCTTCTTAGCCAGTCTTGTTAAGAAAGGGCAAAAGCACTTAAATTCATTGCTCTCAAAGTAAATTGGTTTTCTTTTCTACCCTCTCGGAAGTCCTTTTTCTTCCGGGCTTATGCCATTGTTGCCTTCCTCATCCTTAAAGCAAAGAGAGGTGAGATGCCTGCTCACCCCCAGCGCTGCGTCCGCTCCGCAAGCGGCCGTAGCGCTGCTCCTCCGAGACGCGCGCTTCGTGTGGGTTCAGTTTCTCCCTGGCCGCCTTGGCATTGTCATCTCTGCCATTTGCTTCCTAAGGCTCAGCTGACAGTTTCTCAAGCACATTAAGGCTGGCAACGAGAGCGGGGCTGTTGTAATAAATGACAGTAAGATCACAAGCTTGAGGGAGCTTGTTCCTCTCCATTCGCAGCTCTCTTGAGAAGTTTTCAGCGGCTGCAGTTATTGCCCTGTTCTGTATGCCGAGCCAGAGCTTTTGATGCTAATTTGTTGGCACTGCAAACTCCCACTGCAAACGATAGATCCCATGACCTTCTTCAGTTACAGATAACACAAACTACAGTTATATTTAAGTGGCATATTGGTTAACCTCAGTGGCTTGCAATACTTTCCTTTGACTCAATTTCTATCATTAATAAAGGGTTACATTACAAAGGCACCTTGGAGTTTCTTGTGGGGAAATCTAGCCAACAAGCTCTTTCTTGTGAGCAGTTTTCTGCGCTGAGCTTCTGTTTTAGCCAGGCCGTGCATTACAAATGCTCTGAAACACCAGCAGCAATGAAGACATTAACACTGCATTAGTACAGGTATTCTGGCAAAATGCTTTCAAAATTAGATGCACTCTGTAGTAACTATTACTGCTGCTATCACTTTCAAATCCTCTGAAAGGATTTGTGGACAGAATCACCACATAAAATCTGGTCTGGCTCACCACATCCAGTGGGACTATTGGATAAATAAAGACCACTAACAAGAGAATGGGAGTGGGGCATGATTTCTGTCTTCAAAAACACGAGACCCAGCTACCTCATTGTCTTGGTTTAACCCCAGCCAGCAGCTAAGCACCCGCTGGGTGAGCACCAAGCAGCCGCTCACTCACCGCGCCCCCCCCCGCAGTGGGATGGGGGAGACAATTGAAAAAAAAGTAAAACTCGTGGGTTGAGATAAGAACAGTTTAACAGAACAGAAAGGAAGAAACTAATAATGATAATAATAACAATAATAAAATGACAACAATAATAATAAAAGAATTGGAATGTACAAAAGAAGTGATGCACAATGCAATTGCTCACCACCTGCCGACTGATGCCCAGTTAGTTCCTGAGCAGCGATCCCCCCCAGGCCAGCTCCCCCCAGTTTATATATACTGGGCATGACATCACACAGCATGGAATACCCCTTTGGCCAGTTGGGGTCAGCTGCCCTGGCTGTGTCCCCTCCCAACTTCTTGTGCCCCTCCAGCCTTCTTGCTGGCTGGGCGTGAGAAGCTGAAAAATCCTTGACTTAGTCTAAACACTGCCCAGCAACAACAGAAAACATCAGTGTGTTATCAACATTCTTCCCAAACCACACCACCATGCCAGCTACTAGAAAGAAAATTAACTCTATCCCAGCTGAAACCAGGACACTCGCTAAGAAAATCTGTGAAACCCAGCTCTTCTTGTATTTTGGGGGAGTTGAGTAGTGTTGCATTTTGTAGTTAGAATCCAATTTTTTCACACACATATACACACACATTTCAACATCCAGTACCCGACACCAAGAAATCTTTGCCACAACCCTTGAAAACTCATTGATATCAATCATTAGCAATGAACACGCTAGCTGCTTCTGGCTGCATTAGTGGAACATGCAGTAGCTCTCTGCAGTAACACCCTTAGCAATCCATCCATCATGGAGCAGTAACCAGCAACCATGTGTCAGGAAGCACATTATATATGCATTACTTCTGTGTTGGTTCGAGGGGAGAATGAATGCCTAGTGGTGACAAAGCCTCTCTGAGACCTGACACAAGGTGGTGACAGTCAGCATTTCAGCTCCTGGGGAAAGCTGCAGACCAAACTGCCTGAGAGTCTAGAAGCAGCAATAGAGTCAACAAGGAAATAAAACTCCTAACTTTTCTGGAAAGACTTGGACAGGGTCCTTGGGTAGCTCTTCCACTCTTAAAGCCAACACACTTCCCTCCATTGAGGAATATAATTTTCCTTCTTATTGAATAAAAATTGATCTTTTTATATTAATCTAATCAAATAATAAGCAAGCAATGAGGGTGCAGAGTTTGGGTTACTAGAAAGAAAGCCATGTCCCATCAGTGTATTTTAATAAGCTGCAGAACCAAATATACCACACTTTCTTCTGGATACCGGACACGTGGATGACCAAACCAAAACTTGCAATACTTTCCACTGTAAAAGCCTAGGGCACACTATTCCTCGGTACTACTCCCAAAAGCCTATTTCCTGTTATCTCAAGGAGATCTACAATACATTGTTTTCACAAGAAAAACAAATCATAATTTCTTCATCTCCTCTCCTTCCCAGCAACAGAGACTTCCTTCCCAGACTTCCTTTCGCTAATGGAGCAAGGCAGCCACCATAGGCTGTATATACTGCTTCTGCTTCAGCCCTAGATGTGAAACTGGGTGAAGGGGTTAATCCACGTGAGTTCTTGCTGCCGTTGACATTTCAGTCAACTTTTTCTATGGATATTGCCTCAAAAATGGTACTCTTAAGAACAAACCTTGTAGAGTCCACAAAGTGTACTTCTGACCAGACCTTTATACCTGCATGGGCTTTTAGTCACCTTTGAAGGAGGGTTAGTTTCAACCAAAAGCAAAAGTTGAAAGTGTTATACAGATTTTTCTGCTTCTCAGAAGGACATTCAAGACCAGAACAAAATATTCAGTAACTCTTAAATTTTACTTCATATGGCTATATCATATCTATAGCTACTTTTACCTACAACTGTCTAAAAATCTACGCAGGATTTCAGCAGACAATGAGAGTTTTGTCTTACTACTAGAGGTGGTGTGCAGCCGTAGTAAATTTAGCCCTGTATGTTGTACACCCTTTAGCTTGTACATTAAGAATTGTATCACCTTCATCACAGAAACCCTATTCCACATCAGAGTTGAATCCATGGCTCTAGATCGCAGGAAGTTATCATTCTTCTGAGATATAGCACAGCAGGACCTGCAGTACGTAGTGATAAAGTTTACATCAAATGCATGCACCGTTGTATGCACAGTTGTCAGGTTACAACAGTGTTTCAGGATACCATCGATCTGTGTAAGCACATATATACAGGCAATGTCAGAAGTCCAAAAATGGAAAAGTATGGAAAAACTAGGGGGTTCCAAACTTTAACAATTTTTTTTTTTAAACAAGGTTTTTCTTTTACATTTCAGTCAACATGGCACATAATTTAGAGCTGCCCTTCACTCTGGTGTGCTGCTACCGAAGGGAAAGAAGGTGCAGACAGCTTCTCACTCCTTCTCAAGATAAACAAGTTCTAGATCATTTACCTTGTTTAGAGACACATAGAAGAGTCTAACAAGCAAAAAAGCTACTGAAAGGAAGGTTCTCCCTCTGAAAAACAGAGAACAAAATGAATGGGTACCAATCTATGCAGACAGATTTCATTTACATCTGTGATTCTTATCCATTCTTTTCTACTCCCATCCCAGTACCTCCATCTTTTGTGCACCAGTTCCTCTCCCCTTACTCTTATTTCTTTATTCTCACTAGTATCATCTCCCCATTCACTGCTCGATTATACAGAACCAGGTAAATTCAGTCTAGTAAAGCCAATCTGCTCCTTGTTTCCAATATATTGCATCTGAGTCAATTATCTGCCAAAATTGTCTTAGATGTTCTAAAAGCTGATGTAGTTACATAAACAAAAAATCATTACTGAATTGGCTACAGATCTGCTCATTCATCTAATTCCTCAATAGTTTGTTCAAGAATGTTAATTATTAGAAGCTTATCATTAACCAGCTTGCTTTTGTTACCAAGATTTGTCTTTGGTTTGCCAGGGACAAGACTGCTGAAATTCTGTTCTGTTGTCTGACTTTCATCTTGTCAAAGGTTATGAACTGGATTTATACGGTATGAAATGATGAATGGGGATTGAGTAATTTCATATATTAGCATTTCATACTTGCTTAAATGAGACAATTAATTAAGATAATTTCTACAACATGTATAATTGTTCCTATACATCTCAAGTAAAGAAATACTACAACTTCACTGTCATAATAAGTCTGAGCATCCAAATATCTTTTAATCCTTTCAGTGAGATTTATAATCATGCAAATGATAACATCTCCTTTTTACTAAAATAAGGCACTAGCATATGATGGAGATGTCAGCACCTGACATGTCTAGAACAACATTTAAACCCACACAGCAATGCACCTACACTGCAGCATGTGCACTCTTAAACAAGTGATTCTCCTGGAAAAGATTTTCCTCCTTTTTGTACTTCCTGGAAATATCTATCATCAACTCAGTATAGTTCAGGAAAGCATTCTGCTTTTAAACATGCTAGGTCAGATTATGCTGCCAGTAAACAGGGTACTCAAGCGCAGTAAGATCCAGAAGCGGTAAAGTCTATCTTTAGTCCTATGCTACAGTACACGGGAAGTGCAGAATTGTGGCAGTTTATGAATGCAGGAACCATCCACTGGGGATGAGTTGTCGAACTCACTTTCCCTTTTCTCCCAGTCACTAAAGGTGACGAGCAGGATACAGCAACGAGTAAGATAGAGAGGTCTTAAAAACTAACAATTAATAGAAAATCAGAGGGTCTTCCCAAATGCTCAGTGCCAAGTGTCACTCCATTTCTAGACCACAGCAAAGAGAGAGAAAGAGAGAGGGAGAGATCTGCTGGCTTCCGTGAACTGCATATAGTGCAAGACTCATTCAATGGCATCCCACTCCGTTATGTGGTGTAGGTAATGTCACTAACCTTTGTATTGTATGCAGCTGGAAGCAATATTGCAACTATGTACTGTCCTGAAGCAATCCTTGAGGTACAGGCCTTGGCCTTGCCTTGGCATTCATAATTCCTGGCAGACCCCAACAGCTCCTTCTCCTGCGCACATCGCTTCCCTTCTCCACCTTCTTGAATGCTGAAACACCTTCAACTCTTTCTAGACAAGCTCCATTTCCTTTCCATAGCAGTCTCAATATGAAAGGTACCTTCTTGGATTGATATTAGTAGCATAGTATTTTAAGGTAATTACATTAGATTGATGCCCTCTTTCTTCAGTGATTGCTTTGGCAATTAAAAAGCATTAACTAACAAAGTCAAAGATCGGTAGGTTTACTGAATGACTGAATATTTACAAGTATATTGTACTTTAAATTATTCCTCAGCTTTCAAGAGTAACTATTATAATGTACATCGCTGTCTTACATTGAGCACTTCCTCCTATTATATTCTAATGAAATGAGATAATTTTCTTCCTTCAAGAGTAGTATTCATATCAACATAGGAGAGAAAACACTTTTGTTCCTTTCTTCTGTGGGTTATTTGGAATAACTCCGTAGTCCATTCTTACAATTGGTTATTAAAGCACAAGTTGTTCAACTCAACTAAGTGGACTGAAATCACACACAAGTTTGAACAACTATGGAATGCAATCAAGTGACGCTTCACTACACTTAATGATGCAATGATGGAAAAATAAATCCCCAAACCCCAGATCCCTACAAAACACATGGCGTTAAAAACTACGTTGCAATGTGAGACATCAAAGTGTGTATTATTCAGGACAGCTGAATTCACATAGTCAAATATCATTACATGATAATTATACTACTAAGGTCTGCATTTGTGGGGGGCCTATTATTTCATGATTTAGAGCACATTGTCTCATTCTCTAAGCTATAAAGCATTACAAATAGGATTTGCAGGGTGGATGTTTCAGTTTTTAAATGAAAACTTTGCTACAAAGCAAGTAAAATTAAGATCTGTACATCTAGGCGGAAAGAGTGGAGACAAGTACAGCATAACCATGATCAGCTGACTCCTATTAGACTACTTACTCAGGTTACAGAATTCTTCAGTGGAAAGACACTCCCTGAAAACAAACAAACAAACAAAACCCACCCTCCTCAGTGAAATGCACCTCTAATGTAAGACTGCATGGGAAAATTATTGGTATTCTCTACAATGGCTAAGGTTGTGCCTGATGAGCCCTGATGAACCATGACTACATCAAGACTAAGTGCAGGGCTTTCATTCTGCAAGACCCTTGTGTTCACCGAAACATGCCTTAGTAATTGTTGGCAAGAGACTCGTACTGGACCGCTTAATTCCTGTCATAGAGATGTGCCATAGTCTCGTCTCCTAATTAAAGAACAGTGATCTGGACTGTGCTCTGGGATGATGTAGACCCATGTATTTGATACAGTCTCACAACGAAGCCTAAAAACCTTTCATTTAACTCTCCTTCTGTGCTTGTGAGTTTGAGTACAGCAGCCAAAATATTCAAACAGCATAAGAAACTCTTTGAATTTTCCAACCCAATTTTTTGCAGAGCAAATTGGCACAGAGCAAAGTTATCATCTGTCCTGAAACTGAGCTTTCCGAGCCATTTCAGCACAAATTTTGAGGCTGTCCTTTGAAACACAGATAAAGTCCTTGACTAATGCTGTTGTGAACTAAAGTAAATTCAGATTCTGTAAGGGTGTTTTGAAATGCAGGATTTGGCTCAGAACAGATTATCTTCCAACATTTAAACATTTCAGCCTTTTCTTGGATTTCATTGTCTTTCATTTGTTGTGATTTAATCCAGGAACAGGGAATGACTGGGTCCTTTCGGACTGCCCCTTCCGATGGCTTCTTTGCCACATCACTCCCTATTCACTCTGTCACTTGTGAAACCATTAAAAACGGCTTTTGATCTCACTGGCCACATGCATTTCAATAACAGCGACCTCCTTCTGCTTGTTCCCCATATTGCATCTCACACCCAGACTTAAGCCGGTTTGCAGTTCAGAAAATTCCCAGAGACAGGAGGAATGGATACATTCCGACTTCACGGATCACACTAACAATTTTGAGTTCCAGCAGAGACAAAAAATGAGTTTGTGACAAAACAGAGTAGTCTTTCTTGAATTTCATGGGTTGTACGTGTTGCTACCTTTTTTTTTAAAATTCCTTAAATATCTTCAAATTTTCCCCACAGCACACCCTCATGGGTTTTGCTAAAGTCTTTAACCAGCAATCAGTAACTCTGTCAAATCACAGCAGCATCTGAGATATGTCCAAGGTGCTACTTACAGTCTCCATGGAATTACTCTGTTGTTTTGTCACTTCTGCCTTGTCAGTGTTTAAGACCAAATTAAAGTGTGAGGACTAAATGGGTTTGGATACCCAAACACTCTAATCACAGATACATACAATTTTATGAATTACACTACTTCCCTTTCCCATTGGAGAGGTGATGTGGTTCAGGAAAAGAGTCTGGCAGGTCAGTGTAGTGGTACCAGCAGCCCTGGTGCAGTTACTTCGAGTTACCTCGAGTTCTCCCTGTTCTCTCGATGCTGGAAAGATCACCCCAAATCACAGTACAAGATGCTGGGGTCCCCTTGGAGTATCTCAGGTTCTCTCCCCTTTCTGGCTTCCCTCTGAATTTTCTCTCCTGGCATCCCTGCCCGCCAGAGTCTTCCCAAAAATTCTGTAGATTCCCTACTTAGAGCATTGGGCAGAGAATACCTCTTTGGTGACCGATCGGTTCAAATCACACTGCTGTATTCTAACTTGCTATTGCTGTTGTTGATGTTCACAATTTGTTTGATCAGAACACTTCTGGACAGGCTTGCACTTCTTCATTATGGACAGATTGTTTGGATAGTTTGGCTATTTACATCCTTGAGCGTACAAACACTAATCAATGTTCATTCTGTTTGGACAAGGGGTGGGTCATATTTTGCATACTTCCATTAAAACATCCATGTAAGATGGATAAATTTATTTTGTCAGTGAAGAATATATATATATACATCTCTAAAAGCACTGATGTATGAAGCCTTAGATTTAAGTTCTGTGTTTCATGAAACCTACAGAAGCATGAATTTGATGGTCAAGGACCAAACGCTGATTACTAGAAGGGAAGTGCTCACACCAGGCAAAGCAAAGAAGTCCCCCACAAAATACAGTCATTCTGTCTGCAGAGTCCCACGTGTCAAAATTTTGTTGAAATTAATTGCAAGTCATGACAGGAGTCAAAATTAATCTGCTGAACTACTTTTCACATGTATCCACAATCTGTGCACTAGTGATATCAAACTGTTCAGACCTCTTCATGTGAGCAGTTGTTAACAGACTCAGATTTGTAAACACTTTAAAAAATTCTTGCAACTTAAGGAAATATTATTATTAGGGAAAATTCCTATCTTTTCTCCTCATACTAGGCAGTCAGAAAACTAGGTTGTCTTGAATTCCTTGAATTTAAAGGAGTTTGAGATGTGCTTTGAAATGAGAAATGTATTTCCTCTTCCTGTCTCAATTTCCATTTAGCCTGAATGGCTGAAGTTACTCTAAAAATGTTTTATATTTAACAGAAGAATCAACAGCAAACAGATCAAACACAGAGAATTTCAGAGCTCAGAGTATGTTTTTTCTTCCCTGCCCAGCTGCTTCTATGCCAGTAAAAAGAAAGGAAGTGGGGCCATCATGTTATGAAGAAAGTCCAAACCATACCAGTCTGGCAGGTGTACGCATATGGGAAAGGAGAAGGAACATATGAGAGGAAATACGGTTCTCATTCCTTCTTGGGGTAAACCCAAGAACTTTTCCTTTCCTATGTGTAACAGCACACAGGCTTGGTGAACACAGTGATTCTCCCATGAACCTGGTCCTTCCACAGCTCCTCTGTTGTCCCGACCACACGGTTATTCAGAGTTGAAGAGACCAGAAAAATCTTTTGGCACCTCAGTTTAAATTCGTTTCCCTGAATACTTTGCAATCAAGTGAAATATAACGTAGGTACATCCAAGCTACTTAGAGCATCCAGAAAGCCTCGCACCACAGCACACATGAACTTGCCCTGGTGAAGCGGCGTGCTGGAGTACAGCGTGCTCTCCCCCAGGCATGGCCGTGCCCTCGGTTTGACAGCTGAGCTGTTTGCTGAGGCCAAGATCTCAGTCCCCAGAGGAGCGCTCATTCCTTGCATTTTTAAGGGAAGCAATTCTGACACTTTTAACAGAAGCAGAACCAACAGTTGGTTGTTTCTCCTCTTCTCTTCTACCAACAGGTGACTTTGAGCTGAATTAAAATGGGACTTGGAATGAAAAATAGCCACTTTTGCTCTGCAGCCTCTAATTACTCGAAGCCATTAAGAAGGTCTTGTAGAATGGAAAAGCTGCAGTGTTATTTTCATTTCTCTTTTCCCTTGTTGGTAACCTACACAGAATCTGAGGCACTCTCTTTGTGCACACTGAGCTGGATCTGTAAAACAAAGTCTGTACAACACACTCCATCTAACAAAGCTGTTTGAGGTAAATAGCTGCCTGACACCCTTTGAGATTTTCACTCCTCTTATTTCTTCTCTTTTTTAATTCCATCTCAGCAATCGCTAGTGCTCTGGCTGAATGCAAGGCCCTTCCTCTTCAGAAGCTGATTGTAGCAAGACTTAGATTGCTACCCCTTTCGAAGAAAAATACCTCTTGACAGCTCTTTGGAATGAAGGGGGAGTTACGTGCAGGGGTGACACTGGCAGAAAGAGTTGGCTCTCACCGTTTCTTGAAACTGCATAATGAATGAAATGTTTAACAGAGGAGAGGATGTAGGGCTGGCAACACGTATTAGTTAAAGGGCTTTTTGAAGCCATCTGTCCACCAGCTTTAGCCACTACTGAATGAAAATTCGTTTTGAAAGCAAAAGGGACAGACACTCTAATCTTCCAGCTCTTCATCCTCCACTGCGGGCCAACCAAAGGCACTTGCAATGCTCAGGGAAGGAATGCGTTCCTCAGCTAAGGGAGGACTGCTTTGCAATCACTTAAAATGGTTATGCTGACAATACTTATGTCAGTTAACAGTATTTGTAAGTGCAAAGTACCAATAAGGACTGAAACAATGAAAGTCAGCTGCGTAAAAATCAGCTACCCCTTATGTGCACTTCAGAGTGCAAATTAACAGAATTTTAGATAAACCAAAGAGAGCTTTAGTCTCTTTTCCAAAAATAAAATTGCGGTTTAGTGCGCCAGTCAGAAGTCCTGACTTTTGTCTCCTCTCTTTAATCACGGAACCAAAAATTCCCTGCTATGGCTGGCCCTGCTGATGCTAGCTTTGGAGGTGCCGTTCTTCATCATTTATGCTCACCTCTATTTCTGCACAGACTGAAGGATAAAACAATTCCCCGTATTGCGGGGATAATTTGTAGTATTTTCTCTTCACGCCACACGGACCAAATAAAAAGCTTACTAGCTGGTCAGTGCAAAACTGAGATTTGCTAAGAGCATACAAACATTTTATTTAAACACTTATGAAACTACCAAACAAGAGTACAAATTGCAGATTTAAGAACTCTCTACCATCACAGTGAGCAAACAGTAAGAAACAGAGATCGTTTCACACACAACAGAACATGAAAAAGCAGTTACTCTCTGATGAAACTCATCATACTTGAGACCCGCTTCCTACCCAACACTGTGCACTGTTGATTCAACACAAGCGCAAAAGAGAATGAAACCATGTTTAACCACTAACCCTACATTACCAAATGTGGGAAAATGACGTGTTAATTTATGCAACAGGATCTGAAGAGCAATGTAAAAGGAAAGAAAACCATCCAGGCAAATGTCTTGGGTGCGCCCTGGCCTACTGGCTCCGTGCACCTGGCAAATCAGCAAACTAAAGCAAACAAATGTGGGAAGTAAGTTCATGTTTCTGAAGAAAAGAAAATAAGACAATTTCCCTCGCCCCCATTCTAAGTTTGCATTATTATACTTTCCCAGGGCTATTCCATGTTAGTTGTTACCATCATTCACGGCCGTTGTTTAGACAGCTTGAGCAGTGGCAACAGAAGTGAAGTAGATATTTATGCAGTTGAAACTATAGCATGCAAGCGCATCTTTGGTCCTAATTTCAGCAGGAAGGGATTATATGGAGAGAGTTAAAACGGATATAATCTTGAGGGAAAACTAAGTCCTTGAAAGCGTTGTCCCAAAATGTTAAAAAGTAGCATTTGAACAATGTATTCTCTTAGTGGTGCCTCACTGTTTAGGTTGCATGGTTTGCCATCTGGAGCCCAAATAGCTCACCCAAAATTACAGCCTGGAGAAAAGACTGTAGAGCTCCAGTCCTGCTAACAGAATATTTTGCAATCAGCTTGCAAAGGGCCTGTTTGCTAGTTACAATGTGTGTGTGTGTGAGGCAAGAAGAAATAAGGTGACATTTGGAAACGTTTGCACTCCTCTATTGGCAAAGCAGTGAGAATCTGTGCGTGAACCACATACCTGCAAGACAGCTCTGGGACGCGGGGCCCGGCAGGCATTACCCTGAACCACCAACAGGCATCGACGTGGTCCCGTGCGGGTGGTACGCAAGCCAGCGGCAAAGCTGGTAGGAGCCCCAAGGGGATCGAAATTGAGACCCTGTGGTGAACGATCAACTTATCTCCCAGGGCCTGGAAAGCTGTGCTAAGGGACTCTGGCAAATCTGAGTCCAGGCTTGGCTGGAAGAGCACAGAGAGAAGGACTTGTGGATCTTTAGAGACCTGGAGGGGTGGTGTTAGGGAGGAAGCCGTGGACCTGCATGGCCCAGAGCTCAGCAAACAGGGACAGCTAACAGACGCGGCAGTTTGCTATTACGGTTGCTATATTTATTACCATCGATCAAAATATTTATCTGCAAAGGGCAAATTTATTGAAGAGCTTAGTCCTTTGCTGTACTCAGAGTACCTAATAATTACCAGCCTTTTCAAAACAGTACATTGCAGAAAAATAAAGGAAAAAAACCTGAAGGTAAAAGGTACCATCTACCAATTCCATCAGTGGCATACTAGCCTGAGCAGGTGTGTGTATAGTAGACTGTAATTCACCACTGGGGAAAAATGGTGACACTGACTTGTGCGCTGCTTTCTCCCCTGCATTTAATTTAAGCAGGGCTGGACAGAACAGATTAAAGCGTAATATAATGAAAGACAGAGAATGTGCTTTGTCCAAATGGAAAGGGAGTTGGAATGAATAGTCATATAAAGTAGAATGTGTATTCTTGTTTATGTGAACCAAGTATCTACAGATTAAAATGACTGAAAAGTATCTATATAGGTCTATTTAAAACTGGAAAGAGGGAGGCAATTTGAAAAATAACTATTTTATCTGCTAGCAAGCTGATAAGGGAAGTGATGTGACTGAATGCTGCTTTTGTTTAAAAGCAACTGAAAAGATAAGAACCAGAATCCTTGCAGAGATGTGTGGCCAGGCTACATTACTAGCTGGACACGACTTAAAAAACCCAACCCCTAACTAAAATGGCAAATTACTTACTTGGCAAATACAGAAACATAGCCCCGGCTTGTGCCAACTCCCAGTCCCAGCTCCACCGAGGCACCTGAACAAAGGCCTTTCATAGGCAGTGTAATTTAGGCTACCCGAGTTAGTCAGGATGCTCAGGTGTATGGAGGGGCCTCACGGAGCGCCAGACAGAGACAAATTCACATGGAGCAAGCGAAGCACTTTGCTGGCATGTGGACGTGGGTTCCGGAGGCTATTCCCAACACAGAAGACAATCACTGGCAGGTAATAAAGGAGGCATTTATGCGATATGTCAGCGGTTAGTGCAAAGCTTAAAAGAAATGAGATCATGTGGCAAGATAGCATTCTCTGCCTTTCCCCCAGGGGAAGGAGCATTACTGTTATTACTATAAGCCATTGTTACCGCTACTTCTTTGAAATAAAACGTGACACAGTATCGTCAGCTGATACTTGTGCGATCGCAGCTATCATAAATTGTGGTTTCCAGAATATTAATCTCCGGTTACGCTAGGCAACTACCACACAAGCGTGCAGCACAGAGACAGACAGATCCTAGGAAAACCCCCCTCCGACAACCCTCAGACAAGACCGCCTCCCCCCAGATACTGCTTTACTCGGAGCTTTCAAAAGTTAAAAATAAAAAGAAAAAACCCAAGTAAGAACAAGTTAATATGACAAGTTTCACTTGCCCTCTTGGCGTAGACAGTGTAGCTATAGCAATTCAGTCCAAAAGAGATGAAGATTATCCAGTTCTTCATGCCCTATTTACTAGGCTTTATCAGATTAATTTTCCATTTATTTTCTAGATTTTATATAGAAAAAATAACTCTAAAATAATCTTTCATTTGAAATGCAAATCTAAACACTTGTTGTAATGGGCATGACAGTTACAATATGGCTCCTATTAAGATAGAGTATCTTGAGCAAAACAGCTTCATTCCAATTTCTTAGTACATGGAGAAACATAATTTAATGAAAGGATGTAAACATGGAAACATCAGAATTTATTTGAAATTTCAACTTAATTTTTATGGTATCTATAAAAACTTCAATTTTTCTTTAGAAAAGTCACAGACATGCTATTCTTTTCTTTTTAAACCTTAAATGAAGCATATGTATCGCAACCGTACTTTAAAAAATTAAACTAACAGATAATTGAAGAACAGATGAGGACCTTCTGAGATTGAACTATCGTATATCTATTAAAACACTTGTTAAACCACTAAACATGGGGTTTTAAAAACTAACCTTGTCACTTCACCTATGGTTTAGTTATGTCCAACTAATGGTAAGGAGATTTAACCATGCTAAAAAGCATTAAGCAAATTAAATAAAAGAAAACAGCGTGAATGTTTATATTTATCCCTCTGTGACTTGCACCTACCAATTTTTTTTGTGAGTGTGATTTTTTTTTGTGATAACTAAATTACATCATTTATTGAATGGAAAAGTTTTTGCCCATGGATTCCAGGCCATGAATCAATGATGTGAGAGTAAGAAGTACTATCTGGAACTAAATTTCCAAACTGTGGGAAAGGCATGCTGCTTATTTTCAACATAAGCATACAGAGTTGAAGTAAGCGAGTGCATAATAGCATCAGAGCTATAGAATAGCATCAGAACAGAGATCATTAAAAGGAAGTTTCCCACAAGAACCCCTGGCCAATTCAGTAAAGAGTTTATGTTTGGTTTCTCAAATGCTTCTGCAAAGATGTTTCCCAAAACCTCCTTGATTACCATTTAGCTGTCAGGGCTGGTCGCAGTGCAGTATTTGTCACTAATAATATCCAGGATCATCCCAACTACAACAGCTTCATACTTTCATCTGTAAAAGTCAAACAGGGAATAAAGACAATATGCACAGTCACAGTTTCATTTCTATTCAAAATACTCCCTTGTTTCCCTGAAGTTTGCAGTTATGCAATGTCCTACAGTCCAACAGCTACTGAGTTTATTTCCTTACTCTCCAGGGAGAAACCTATTGCACGTGTAGAGAATGTTTCATTTAGTATGAGATCCTACAGCTGACAGACTAGCACAGTGGCCCCAAACTGAACTAAAGCTGAAAGTAAAGTGGACCAAAGCATCTATTTCCATCTGCTTTCATACAATAGAACTCCATAGAATAAGCCAACAGCCCCATTTTTCTAAACACACGTGGTCATAGTTTCCACTCAGGACAGTTTAAAATCTCAAAGTCTGGTGTAAGTGCATGGAAGGATTGAATTGAATAGCTAGAGACACGTTTATGCCACATTTACGATTAACAGTGCAAATGTTCTTAGTCAGCTACCTGCCCACCTCTCTTGAAATTAGCATTTTATTAGGGATCTCTCCATAGAAGGGGCTGGAAAGAGGGTCCTGGAAGAAGACGAGCTGTGCCACTTGTGCATGTAGTATGTTTCCCAAATCAAGAGCAGACAGGTGCAGAGGGGCTTGCTGAAGAAACAGTCAAGTTGTGGATGGAAAGCAACAGTGATGCTTAGTCAAAAGGATGAGTTTTGTTGATCGCTTCAGTTGTTACATTACTAACTTGAAATTGAAGCACTGGAGAAAACTGTGGTATAAAGGAAGCACTTCAAAGCAAAAGGAAGTCAAAGGTAGATTGCTTTACAATGACAGAGAAAAGTGTCTACTCCTGCTGTGACAAGGAGATAGGGAGCAGGGGAAATATAAAATATGAACAGTGCAAAAGTGGGCAGGAAGAGACAGAATCAGCTGATGCATTTGGAGATATGGAGAATATGAAATAAGGAAGTTCAGACAGTAAAAAGCATGGGCTTAACAGATAAGCCAGCACAGTAAGGCTGTAATGTTGGATCCTGCTGGTGGAAAATTAACAAGAGCCAGCATGTAGACTGTGAGTGAGGGACGTGATCTGACTGACTGGGGGGTGGGACTGTCTCAGCAGACAACTGGGAAAGTTTAAGGGGGAAGACGCCCTACCTACCTTGGACAGAGGAAAGGAAGCAATCAGCAAAGCGAATTTGCTAACTCTTTCTGGTAGTATAGCAGTGAAGGAAGGACACGCTGGAGATAAAGCAGAATTAGTGAGATAGGCTGTGAGCAATGAAAAGACAATGGCATAAAACTCAGAGTGGAGCAATTCCAATAACAGTAAGCGAAGCGTAACCACGAGCCAAGAAACTGCTTATGTTGTTCATCTGCTGGGAAGGAAGAAAGTTGAAAATGAAGTAACAGGCACAGTAGTGAGCTCTGCAATCCAAACAAAACTCTTTCTTTCCCTCTTAACCTCTCCTAATTTGCTATTCTATTAGATTCCTTAGCTCACTTTATTATGTTCAGGCTGCTTCATTTTGTTCATAGCATCTTTAACACACTGGTAAAAGCATACAAGACCTACGACGTGAGAGGTTTTAACTGTACATATTCCCTTAGGTTTAGGGTGCTGCTCACTAGTCCTTGCAGAGTTTGTACACAATGGATTAATGACCCAGATGATGTTCATTCCTCTCACTGCCCTGTCTACAAATTTGGGGGTTCTGCCACCCTCCATGTGTACTCCATCTCTACTCTGCTCTGCAATGCAGTTTCCACCAATAACTTCAAAAGCTTAATGGACCCCCAGATACGCAGACAGAATGATACTATAGAGTAATGCTTATTTTGAAAAACAATGCATTCCAGTGCACAGAAAACTCACACCTCATTTTAATGAAAAACCCCATACTTCCCTCAAGGCAGCTCACAAAATCAAGAAAGCAAGTGGGATTTTATTTCTCGCTTGTACTTACCAATGAAATTGCTATGCAAGCGTGAACAGGAGAACCAAGTTTTGCCCCCATTTATACTTGTACAGGGGTATCAGGTGGGGAGAATGGAGCAGCACAAGCATAGCTGGTGGCAGAACTCATCACCAAGTGTGATGTACAAACCCAGGAACAATTAGAAACTGCAGAGCATAGGTTGGGTATACCGAGGCAGCAGACAAATAAAAATAATGGACAGCTTCTCCTAGTAAGCAGGGCTATCATAATGTGGTTTTATTGACTTGTTCAAGCAATAACTACTTTAAATCATGTGTTTCAGATAAGCAGCCTCTTGGATTGGTGGCTGGTCTCAAACAGGCCAACCTCTGCAGTTCATTTGAGAGGACTCTCTTAAGAACTGCAGCTTCTGGAGACAGATGGCCAAAAATTACAAATTTTCGTTCATGCTCCTCTCCAGCCACAGCCAATGAAGCTAAGATATACCTCATTTTAATCTGCTGGAGGAAAGATCTATGACAAGGGAGAGAGCATAAAGACTACGAAAAGAAAGAAAACCTGTAACTAAAGCGTAGTTTAGAAGCAAGAGCTATACACAGTCAGACATGTGTGTAGGAAGTTCAATGACTGAGAGGCTTTATCAGCATCCAGTAGGATGCTGATAGAATATAGTTATCTTCCAAAGAAAGATTATTCAGATAATTGGAGCACATCTTAGGCATGCGACAGTGTGCAGACATACATGGTATGATACAAAATTGCCAGTATCTCAGAAAAGCATATTTTGCCAGAGTTTCACACACCAGCTAGCACAAAACAGACATTACAAAGGCACCATGTATGCTTTGCCAAAAGCTAACAAGGTTTCAGCCACCCTCAATCCTGATGGTGGAATGATGAAAGAATTGTTTTATGGCAGCACTGCAGAGGTGTTTCAAGAACCAGTGTTGCTACAGTTCTTCAAGTTACCTGCCTTTCTGCTTTTGAATTTTTCTTTGTTAAAACAGCAGTGGCTGACACAGTCTTTTCTGACAGGAACTAGTGATGGTCTTCTTCCACCCTCAGAGGATGAGTTTCTGGAACATCAACTTGTAATTGCACAGAGCATAGGACTAAGAGATTATTTCATGCTCTAAACAAAAAATTTATTTTGCCTGACCCCAAGCAAGATAATTGCTTCTGGTATTCCAGTGGGAATTTTAGATCCTATCACTTGTCTTCATGAATATAATGACCTGACCTATAGACAGGACTAGCAATTTGAAAAATAATGTGTTTATATATATTAGATTGTAACTATGTAGACAGTGGCTATTTTTTTCCTTTATTAAAGCAATGAAATCTAAAACATAATCCCTAACAAAACACAAAGAAAAAGATCATGATCTCTAATTAAATGGAATTTTCTTATTGGTACAACACCTATAGATGCCTCTCTTATCTGATCTACCTCAAATCTCAAATATCATTGGACATGACTTTTGTTATCCTCCTGCTTTTCGCCAAAACCCATGGGCCTTACCTATAAGAAATCAAAGAAAGACCTTCTAGAATAGCAGCTCTGGCACTGCCCAAAGATATAGTCCTTCAAAACTGATTCCTATAAATAGCGAGATTTGCCAGAATTCCCTCTACATCCCTAGAATCCTGGCAATAAGTCCCACTTGCTGGAATACTGTTTAGTCATGAATTAGAAGAATTTTCTTTCTTTTTCTGCAGTCTAGCTCCAACGGGCTCTAAATAATTTTTTTAAAATAGTGGATTAAAAATTAGTGTGAAGACCACTTATTACTTCACAAGTCAACAGATTTAAAACTTTCTTTTTAAAGATATAATTCTACTAAACATTAAAAATTGCAGTCTTAAAGAGAGTGGGAAGCCTAATATGGACTCCCACACAGAAGACTCCTCCTAGTCTCCTACAACAGGGTAACTGACCTTGATTTTTATTACGTTTTCAGCCTGGGACATATAACTCACTTTGTGGTTAATTATCTTGCACTGGAGTCCGTAGCAGTGGTTTGACTGTAGAGCTATTGTGGGTATAACCAGATCCATTAGAGTTTCACTGAGTACGGGAGCAGACCTAAGCTTAAGAATTTACCAGCTCACTCAGTATAATTACTGTCAGCATGAGGCAGGCAGGTATGGAAGGAGGAAGAGAAGGATCATTTTTTTTCCTTCCCTGGAAAGTGTCGGATTGTAAATGGATGGCAGTGCTAAGGTGAGAACAACCTGAAATTTCTGTGTAAGGAGATAGGGTTTTGTAGGTTCCCAGTCTTCAATTTCTCCTTCATGTTTGCGACTCAGTAAATACCTGAGGTAACCTGCAAGTAATTAGTGGACAGCTTGAGTGATTTTTAGGGCTTTTTGGAAGAGGTGGAAATTTAAGGATGTGCTGTTTCAGAAAGGTGATGAGAAAATAATAGGGAAAGTGGTAAGAAGATGCAAAGGATAGAATGGAAAGAATTGGAAGGTATTTATGAAGCAGCAACTGCAACACTGCAGACAAGTCTTGGCATAGAAGTCATAACAATTAGAGATAATTCTAATTGCATTTCAAATATATTGAAAACAGTCTTGCGGTTTAACATACATACTAGCTAGGGCTGAAGTGCATGAAATTCCCTGAAGAAAAGAGGCGACCTCTGCAGGGCAGCAGGTTCCTTTGGCAAACACGCTTAGCTATCACTGGGGCAAAATTCAAAGGACCCAGGCAGAAGCGGCCCATTTCTAATGCAAAGTTGTGTCGCAATACTGCCGCTTAATAAAACTAATTATATACGCTCCAGCCAGGGTGCCAGTCAGCCCAAGGGTGGCAGCTTAGAGATCTTGGCCCCTCCACAGGCACCACTTGCTGTAGGAGAGACTCTGTCTTGACGCATGGAGGAGTTTTCGCCGGGGTCAGAAATCGTCCCGCCGGTGCCGGGAGCGCGGCGAGGAGCTGTCCACGGCGGAGGCAGCGAGCAGTGGTCCCGGCCTGCCCGCACGCGTTGATCTGCTGAACAGGAGCTACGGACTTTGCTCCTTTCTCCAGCAACACCCTGCTGTGTCCTCAAGCTCACACGATAAACCCCACAGGTTTCTGTTAGAAAAGAAGCCGCTGGGTTTCACTCTGTAGTTCCCGATGAGAACAGGAGCTGTCCTCCAAGGTCTTCAGCACCAGCACACTGTCTCTTGTGCATCCCAGAGTGCGCATGGCTTCTGAAAACAACCAGGATAATCACGCTGCTGTAAAGTGTTGCTGTTATTAAAGAGTATAAAAGTTCAAAATACATATTCCCTTAAAAAAAACAAACAAAAATCACCTTTTCACAGTGAAATATTTGCCAGACGCTGCATAATGTGCAGATTCTCTTTAAAGAAAAGTGACAGATTCTGGTAGCTGTTTATTTTCAAGCAGATGTGGTCACCAAAAACAGCTTGGGCAGTTGCCACCCTTTATGTTTGACAGCAGAATTTCCCAGATTACTTCTGTATTTGGGTGCTGCCACTATTCACCATGGTTTGCGTTCTTGGCAACCAAGGGCGGGAAGGAGGAGAGAAAAAACTGCACAAATCTTATCTTTCAGTAATCTTTTCCACAGCAAGTGCTGAGCTGTCATGGGGACAGCGGACTTTTTGGTCCTTGACCTCCTGTCTACTTGCATGTGCTTGCATTAAGAGGGAGGTACATCTCAACTATATGTATTTGTCCACACTGTTATAAAGCATCCCCAATGTGTTTCCAACTGCAAGAAGTTAGTATTAGGTAAGTACAATTATATTGCTAATATTTGTGCCAAAGTGGTATTTTGATATCTGTCTAAAATGTTTCACACCACAAGCTGAAGATGTGCAGCTCCTGAACAAATTTCACTTAATATTTTCCAGCAGGACAGGCAGGTATGTGAGCTCCTGGAGAGGCAATTTTTGCTGCTGCAGTAGGCTCCTCGCACTGTGTGCCGCTTTGCCAGTTCAGCTCGCAGCTATGGGATAGCAGAGTCAGCCAGCCAAGCAGCTCCGAGCTTCTGTGATCCCACTGAGCCCCAGTTTGCTGTCTCCTAGGAGATCGAATCCCTCATTTCCCAGTACCTACGTTTTACTCTGTAGCCTCAAGAAGGATTTGTTCAACGCTGTTCTGCAAATACTCTGAATATTCAGTTCGCCATGGCTTTATCGAAGTCTGTGATAAAGCTTTTTAACATTCAAGCACTTGTCCGGTTTCACTTGGAATTTACTTGAAGTATAAAAAAATAATTAGTACAAACATGACCTGTGCCTATATAAATATTTGCCCATATTTGGTAAATGTTTATATATATAATTTCTGAAAAGCTCCTCTTACTATGGGAATTTCAAGGTTTTAAAAAGAAAAAAAGATCTTTCCTCCCTGCTTTATTCACACTGTTACAGGAAATTAGTGGTTAAGCAAACTTTTTTAAAAGGCTTAACAAAGCATGTTTTGCAAGTTCATTTAGTTTTGAATGAACTTGACAAATTTTGAAAGCAAACATCATTGGAGTTTGACCAATTTCAGAGCACCAAGGAAAGCCTTCTTTGCTATTTGAATTTTAAAGATTGGCCAAAGTCTTATGTCAGCTGCCTTGTTCTGCAGTCTGTCTTTGAATCCTCTTAGGAAAGTCAGGGATACCCACAAACAATAGAATTAAAATCTGTCTTTAGGACTGGCAAACCATTCAAAGTTCTGTCTAGCTGCTTAGCATAGACTGTGCTAGGCCTCAAGAAGAGAATAGGCCCCTAAAGAAGCAATAATTTTCAGATTGTTGTGTACAATGCAGTGATAAAGCTCCCTGTCACATTTTTCTTCCCAGTTACTGAAGTTCCTATTCAGATGAATTGTCACAGCTTCTTCAATCCAAACAAGCACCCTTCCGGCCTTGTTTGCATTAAAATGTGATAAAACTAAAGGTGACTTTAGCACAGCTGTGCAGAAAAGTGGATTAGGTCAAAGTGACAGCGTTTGTTAGGCCTTGCCACAAAGGTAGTTCAAGATTTGTCTAGAGCACTAATGTGGGAGAAGCAGAAGTTTCTTAAACCCAGACATTTGTAATAAGGCTACAAACAAAAAATAGTATTTCTTTCATCCAAACGTAGTTTCCCAATGGCAGTGGGCCAGCCTGTTGACCTGTTGTCACAGAAAAATTTGGAATGGCACCACAAAACAAAGTGCCTTGTATTTTCTGTCATTCTCGCCAGCCATCATGCCGAAATCAAGCACTGCTGTCAATACCCAAAGGACTGAAAAGGCGAGGGCCAGCACCCTGACAGCATGGTGCAGTTCAGACTCCTCACGGACAGACAGACGCTGGCTCCAGAGCTCTGCGATGAGATCCCAAAATGCAAAAATGTTTTGTAATACTATTTTGGAGGGAGAAGTAAGGAAGTCCTGGTTTTCTTCACAGTGAAGCAGTAATCACCAGTCTTTCAGCAAAGGCGGCATTTCTCACTTCACCATCTTTTAAGCTCCTATTTCTATTTTATTTTACTTTTAAGGGAAAACCCCACCAGAGCAAAAAGCCATTGGAAATAGCACCCTTTGCATGCCACCTGCTGGCAATTTTTTGTATTCGGCTAAGATGGGGGCAGAGCATAATTTTCTCCATGACAAGAAACACTTAACTATGTCAGAGGTTGGCAGAATAATCAGTGGAAGTCCCATGTACGAGCACGTTGGGCTATCCCAGTAGAACCAGGAAGAGGCCACCAAAAACTACCTTCTGTCCACAGCTCCCCTCTTTATTTCTTCAGCTCATTTACAGTTCCTAACCCTCACAGAGACACACCATTAATCTTCCCCATGCACAAATAAAAACTCTGAAGAAATACAGAAGACACTATTGTATACCAACAGGATTTATACCTCAGGTTCTACCCAATGCACTTTTACTAGTTAAAGGTAATAGAAAGCTTCCATATTTATGGGATTTATTTTCAGCCTAGATTTTACAGGTAGTTGTCATTATGTCCGTGCCTTGCACTAGTGTTACTCCCAGGAAACGTGGTCCCTCAGCAGGGGTGGTCTGTGCCACAGGATGCTGCTACATTACATGGGACCAAGAACAACTACTGGGTGAGGGAGCTCCTCGTAACACTAAACTGAAGGAAAAATAATAGGGGACATTTTAAAGACTCTTGGATAAGTTATAACCGTAAGAAATGTCTGAAAGAGAAAGCTCTGCATCAGGTCATTCTTGCTAGCAGAAGAAAACATTCATTTGATCTGCTCCAATAAAGGTACTATAAGCTGCCTTTGATGTAGGTCACTCATTGTGCAGTCCCAGTGAATGCAAAGTAGAAGCATATTTTTATTTTTACACGTCTAACCAAAGTTAATTGTACACAGTTTCCGTCAGCCAGTAAGAGCAAAAGCTAAACATATCCTGTTGAAACAAACACAACTCTTCAGTGCAGAGGATGGACACAGCACCACTGGTAAGCGAGCTGCAGTGCCAGACAACTGATCGTCAGAAAAGGATACCAAACCACCCAGGATTTTGGTGAGGTATACCGATTTATTTGAAATGGTCTCCTACAGAGGTTAGGCATCTTTCAAAGACAGCTATTTAATATAAATTTAGACAACCTATTGCACCTGCAAGAAAAAGACTGCCTTCTGTATCTGCAGAATGAGATACCTGCAGTGACAGCAAGCCTGACAGCATTGGTAAGAAAGCCCAGGAAACCACCGTCTTATGGAGCTGGCTAACACCAGTGTAGTGTCATAGCAAAATGCGGAGGAAACAAAATCCACTCCTGGTTTATGACAGGTCTTCACAACCCCTTATGGAGAGAGGAGCCTAAAAGATAGGTCTGGCTGGGGTGGGGTTGAAATTTTTGGAAAGGGTTCAGGAATTCCAGAGGATACAACCTCAAAACGGAGGGCAAAAATCTGACTTTAGAAATTAATATACCCTGGAAGCAAGTGTGTCTGAAGCCTAGCCAGATAAGAAGCCAGCTGACATTTGAACAGCTCTGTAGCTTGGCAGATGCTCTCACAGCTAACTACATCCACAGCGCTGATCTAAAGATGTAAAAACCAACACATTCTGGTGTAGCACACAGGAGAACAGAGCTCAGCACACGGTCCTGCTAAGGCTGGCTGTGTAACAAGACAAAGACAGATTTTAATGACAAAATTGTCCACAGTATAATACATAAATGTATTAAATTAACCCCAAGACTATCAGTTACTGGGGGACAGTACAGCTACTGTTGCATTTTTCTCTGAAGAGAGCATTATTTGCTACAGTGAAGATATTTCTTCTACAGAGCATTTTTAAGCTCTCAGACTTCTGGATCCTCCTCCTTTGGTGATATATTTCCTCACAGAAGCTTCAAGACTTATTCCCTTTTCATCGCTTCAAAGGTATTGCTAGGCTTGAGTTTGAGCTCATGTTAAATTACTACTAATTGACTTCAGCTCACTTATGCCTTTGTAAACACTAACTAGGCAATCCACAAGTGCAAACGTGCACAGGTTACCCTAGCTTTAACCCAGACAAAATATTTGTAGAGCATCTAATTGGTATTTCTTTTTTTCCCCTTTGAAATGGAGCTTGGCGAGGTCTCTGGAGATCCCCGTGTCCATAGACTGACACAGCACAGCGAAGCACATAGTCTGCTTTTGGTGCTGGAGCTAACGAGCCTTTAGGTGACTTCTCTACTGAGATGCCTCTGCACCATGTCTGCCCATACCTCTGCTTCTGGAGTTAACAGAAGAGGAGCCTGATAAGGAAGAAGCAGACAGACTGCCAACTAACCTAACTCCAATCCGTGTTCAGCAACATTAACAGGGTTATGCATTTTTTCCACATTGATCCTCCAGGACAAAGCATGGTGAAACCTTTTACTGCAACCCATTTAGCTCTCAATAGTGAAGTATATAAAGATATTTTCAATGGAAATTCACTAAGGCAATATTGCTAGGGCAATAGCACAACAGTTTAAAAAGGCTTTCAAGCCTCAAATGTTCACTTGTTTTGGAAATTTTAAGTCTGGATTAGAAAGGAACAGCATTATTGTTCTCATTTGTGGCGTCTTGTGAAGTTTTCTGCTGAGTCATCATTCCTTCACTATTCAAGCTGCCACTGTTATAGTTTCACTGTCAGTTTTCCACACGCAAAGTACAAACTGTAGAAGTATTTATTTTACAATAAAAAGCATTAGACTATGATCTTTACTTGCTTTACTCAAATGTACTTGAAGGCTGGCCTATTCCAATTTGTTGAAAGGTAGGGATGTATACCATTACATTAACATTAATTTCTGAAAAAAAAAAAAAAAAAATTATCCCCATTATTCTTCTGGTAGAAAGGCCAGCTCCTGAGTTTTTAAACAGTGGATCACATGAGTGACGTGTTTTCTTAATTGTAAAGATGTTGATAAGACATCCTTAAATTGTGTTCAAGGAAGTTTTAGAAGTTATAAACTGTATGTTCTCATTTATAGAGGCACCTAAAATTAAAAGGCCAATTCCTAATCACTGATCATAAAAACATACATGTGTTGAAGGCATTATGCAGATCTTTTAGTGTATTTATACACAAAATCATTCAGTCATTCCTTAGTTGCAACAGCAAAAATTGCATTGTTTCTGAATAGCACTTCTCAATCCCAAAACATACTCTAAAAGTGTTCGGTATAATGACTTAAGGAGTTCGTATCACATCATGCCCTTAAAAGAGCCTAAAGAGATTAAACGCTGTTTGGCTAGGGACAAGTGTTGCAGTTCCTGGTTAGAGGGAGTTTTGCAGGAGACAAGCTGAGAAACATGGAGCTCCCTTCAAGTAACCGGTGGGCAAGAACCCTGCCAAGAGAGGCAGCCCGAGGCCTTGCAGACGCGATGCCTGTTAGTTGCCAAGTTCAGGAAAGCAGGAGCAGCCTATGTTACAAAAAAAAAAGTCCCACCGAACCCGCTGACACCTCCCGTTGGCCCCAGAGCCAGCTACGGAGGGAACACAGCACTGCTGCGAATTACGCAAACTCTGCAATGGGTTTTTAGCAAGCGTCCAGAGTCTGCAGGTGCCTGAACTCCACCAGAGAGTCAGTCTCTTTGCTCCACCCCTCCTAACTCTCAAAGTTTCCTGGCCACTTCTGTGCTAGGGGCACTCTTTAGAAACCGCTCTGTGGACACAAGTGCATTTCACTACAGCATTCATGATGGAGATCTACACACGTCCTATGCACACAAAGCGGAAATATGCCAACATACACCTACAGAAACTAGATACAGGAAAATCAGAGTATGGTTACATATGAAGTGCAGTATTTCTATGGGAGGTCACTAGCCTGCATAGCTGGTACAGTAGATATTTGAAAGTCAAGGAGTCACCTTCACCCTACTGATAGGAAAGAGATGCATTGTCATCTGCCTCCAGCTGTTCTAATGCTCACTAGAAACTACCGAGAAGGAAAGACAGGGGAAGGAACAGAAAAAAATGAGAGTAGTACATCTACATGTTTTCAGTATGATAATGGAATCAAGCCTAGAAATTATTACAAGGATTCAATTCTACTGTGGAAATAGCACAGTGTTATTACTTTGCTAATTAGCCGAGCCAGATAGAGGGCCAAGATGTTAACACTACACAACCACAAGACAAAAGGCTGGTCCCTTCTTGAAAAGCTGGTAAGTCTGAACTGACTGGCTTTAATAATTGGCACAAGGATAGGGATTCTGCACTTTAAAAGCCTGATTCTTCAGACTTACACTGGTTAATTGAAGTGCAAACTCTGCAAGCCAATAAGCATGGTATAATTTCCTTAAACTGAGCCTCACTTCTAAGACTGACCTTTAATTTTGTATTGATTAAAAATCATTTCTTTTTATGTCATTGCACACACCCCATACTCTGAATATTGTAAGTACTGTAATGACACTCACAAGTATTTTTATCCTTTGGTTTCTAAAATAATTATGACCTTTATTATTCTTGTTGGAGGGATTTTCACCTTGTTATAACTGCATTCTCCAAAGCAAGAGAATGAATTTATTGTCTTTGCTGACTTTTGCCTGTTGATGCATGCCCCTAGGTCAGTAGTACATACGAGCTCTAATCATGCTGAGATGACGTTAGTTTAAGTTTTTCCCAACCTGAAGGCAAATGCCTTCTTCATCACCAAAGTGTACCTTCATTTCAAGGCATCCAAAGTTAAACCTCCAGGCTTTGGATTCAAAGTAAATGCATTAAGCACATAAGAAACAATTTGGTGCAACAGTTAAAGGATACACGCTATTTAACTCACAATCAAGGCTTTTCCTTCTGTTTTCTCCTAGGAAAAGAGAAAGAAAGAAAGAAATATGATACACTTTCACAGATATG
The DNA here is from genome assembly GCF_026419915.1 of Harpia harpyja. Lineage (NCBI taxonomy): Eukaryota > Metazoa > Chordata > Aves > Accipitriformes > Accipitridae > Harpia > Harpia harpyja. Next base: position 1,438,147 of record NC_068969.1, read on the forward strand.
ATAAATGAAACCAGTTCAGTTTAGCTTTCGGTTTCAAGAAGTGCATTTTTACAGAGTCAAGTGAGGCAACACTTCACTCTAGAATAAACACGAGGATATTTTACATGCAGTTTACTTAAACTTTTCCTTAAGTTGGAAGCTAACACTTTAAAATGTCTTTAGTGTTAATGATTCAAGAACCTAACATATCCTATCTACTATGTATAACTTTCTGTGGTTCTCTTAATGTACCCACTTCCCTCAAACAGAATACATATGAAAAAGCAAAGCCCAGATAGCGATATTTTCTAGCTACTTTTCATAGCTTGTGCACACACTGGTGTAACTTTGTTTAGATACCAGGTATCACAGGGAGAGGATCATTACTAGTTTTAAAGATTTCAATTCATACAGTGAATATTTTACATGATCTTTTCCCTTTCCCCTTCTACATCCCCACCAAAAATCTTAGGCTGGAGGACCTGGGATGAGTTGGCAAAAGACACTATTCTATGATAAAGAAAGGAAGAATTTGGACAGTTGTCTCAAGGGGCAGAGTAACAGCCACAAAACAAGTCCCTCCTATCTGGTAGGCCCCCAACAGGTTTTCTAGGAAGTCTAAAAAGACAGCTCTGTGTTCAGCATGGTATAAAGGTGAACTGTGAAGTAAGGTCACTCCATCTCCTCTCTGTACAACACTTGAGCTCCCTGTAGAGCTCTTCACTGCTATGCTGCTGCCTCACATACTTGCTAAATCAGTATAAACATACTCCAGTGCTGCCCAAGTACATCACTTTGAAGGGCTGGTATTTCAAGAGGAGCACTGCTGCCTTTTGTCACATTGCAGAAAGCGGTGTAAGAGCAAACTGCTGCATTTCATAAACCTATGAGCTTGAACCACAAATAGCTGGCTGAATCCAAGTGCATCACATGAACATACATTCAGGCACACACCTAAATGCAGACACAGGGAGTTCTGGTTTTGGTTTGGTAGGTGACCTCTTCCTTCTGTTCAGAAAGAGTAACTTCCAAGAATAATGCTAAGTGATATTCCTATGCCTTAATTTCCATCTATAGAATAAGAATAATTTGTATATTAAATACACACATATATATATAGTATAAATATATACAAATAATTTGTAAATTAAGGTCAATGAAATCTAAATAAGTGCTGAGAAACTTTCCCCAACTCTGAACTTCGATATTTGTCAGAAGTATTGCTGCAGTTATAAGCACACTGAAATATCCAACCTTGAATAACAACCTCTCAAATGGCAGCCCCAGATTGTCACTATCTGCCAATTTCAACAAAAGATCACCAGCTACAGGAATATCATCACTATGAAAAGCTTTAAGGTGACATCTTATCATTTCCAACAAACCTTAAGGCATCTGAAACCTCATCGAGTACTTTAAGAAGTTGCTACCACTACTGACCTACCACTCTGATCCAAACACTCTTAAACTGATAACAGAATTTAACTGGTGCTGAAACCTTGCAAGTTTAACTAGCTGAAACCTTTCTGCATTGATTCGTAATATTATTTCAGTATGAGTTTGTCTGCTATTTAATTGGAAAAAATAATTAAGCAATAAAACAGGCACATACTAGCCCAAAACAGAGAAAATTGATTATTTGTCTGGAGTCCTGGCAACTAACTTAGACTTTATTTGACTAGAATTTCTTTCAAGAACTGCATAAAAGCAGGAGCAGGATAGTCACCACTTTACATGATTTTTCTGTACAATTTAATTTGTTCTAATAACAGAGCAAAAAAAAAAATCCCAGCCTAATAAAAAACCCCCAACACCTCATCAATGGCTACCTGGGAGACTATGTGATGACTTATAGAATATTTCATGAATCGGTATTATGAATTATGTATTATGACCACTTTTTGGACAAGCAATTAGATCAACATTTTCAGAATTGGTTTAAAATTTAAAATTTCACTTATGTTATAAAGAGGGGTTTCTTTTCTTTTTTTTTCTCTGCCCCGCTCCCCCTTTAATTTCTTTCCAGTGGGTGGAGCATACATGGTTCTAGCCGCAGTCATCATGAAAAGTGTCTGAACCCTTAACAACGGGAAATTTGAAGCAAGCCTACAATTCTGCAAACTGTGAGCTCAACAGAAGCCCTCAGCTATTTGTTGCTACCTGTTCATCAAAACTGACTATTGCTGTGCCGTATTAAAGAGAACTTGTACTACTGCCTCCAATGTTCCAGTTTCACGTGGCATTTTAAAATCAAGTCTACTTCATCATCCATTCAAATCAAGTCATTGGACCGTGAACTGAAGTGGCAGAAGAGTCCCTCATGGATAGGGCAGGGGTATAGCTGGGGTTGGTATTGCCTTATATGCTGCAATGCAAGAATTGCCATAACCCCTCTGTCAGAGCCCTAAATTGTGTACCTAAAACTGAAGTCATGCAAACACTTGGAGAAAACGTACATCGAAAGTGGCTGACCTGAGAAAGAGGCAAAAGAATGGAATTCAGGGAATTTCAGTTCTATTCTTAACTCCCTTCGCTGCCTTCCTCAAGTACTGTTCAAAGATGTTTCAGAGGTCAGTCAGACATCCTTCAAACTTAAACCACCATTTTTCCATACTACAGTGCCTCTAAAGTTTAGTGAAAATGTGAATGATGGTGGGGAAACCAAATCTTGACAATGAAACCCATGCTAGAAGTCTAGTATAGGCATTTTTGTAGTAAACTAAGAAATTGTCAAAATCCTAGTGGGATATAGAAAAATTTGAAGCAACCTCTTAACTCGTGCACTAATGTTGTGAAGAAATCCCATGGGTATAGAGCATTTGCCTCTTCAGCAGTAGTCTTCTGTTTAATCTCCATTTCAAATTAAAAAGGCTTTTCTCTACTCTTACTTTACACTGAGTGTGGTATAATGTTTCCATCACTGATCATAGATTTGCATAAGCTATGTTAATAGTAGTTAGGTTGATGTTCTACTCTTCATTTTAAAATCTATAATTGATCAGAGAGTATCACTATTATGAGCTATACTAATACGTTCTCCCCTCTTTTTACATTGAATTTTACTGCCACATACGCTGTATTATTTGGTGAAGGCAAAGAGCTTGTAAGTAAACTAGACATACATTAAATTTTCTATAAAAGGAGGTCACCCTATCTGTAGTTCTCAGTGGTACAATATTTCTATGAGGCATCCAACCCTTGCAGTTGTCCAGAGTTCAGGAAAAGTGCTCAACAGAGGCTTCAATCTACAGTTTCCTGATCCTGTGAAGGGTGTGGAAAGGCTCACTGTGGGACAAGCAACAGATGGGCTGATCGTTGCTTGTTCAGTCTGCTCTGGCAATTATGACATTCTTATTGCATCACTTAAAAACAAGCTACAAAAAAACCCCAAACAAAAACACCACTTCTCTTTTTTAATAAGAGATATGATTTTTTTTGCACTTCTGGTTATTTTGGTCGAATTTTTATGTTTCATTACATATACATTGACTAGGTAGTAAAGAGAGCGAGCAAGGCAACGTTTGCGGGGAGGTATAATGGTCTTCATTAAAACTTACTTTTTCAGCTAGTCTAAAGCACTGAAACCCTTCTCCAAGTTTGAAGATATAGAAGCTCTTTGTATCTAAATACAAGTTGAAAGCAATTGCTGCAAAGGCAAGCAGCTGAAACCTGCACAGTACTGAGCTGGTGAACAAGAACAAGCTGACTATTTCAGCACACATCCAGCACAGGGCATCAGGAGGCCCTTGAGAAGAAGTGATGTTTTGTAGTGCTGTAATTGCCATGACTGCCATAAGGCTATCCAGAAAAGAAAAGCAAAGACAACTTCAGTATTTGTCCAGACTTTTGAGAACAGTCCATATAAAACCCACTACATAATAATTACTGAAAGACTTAGATAAATGGAACATAACTTAAGATTGCTTAATTAGAAAATTAATCAGACATGAAGATTTAATATGCCAGAATTTGTAACAGCTTTCCTGTGCACGTCTATTATTACAGTTTTAACAATAGAGAAACATACTTAAAAACCCCAACAACTCAAAACAAAGCACCAGAGTTTTTTCTTGTTTAGTCCATAGCATAGCTTATATTTATTCAACAAACTATTCTGCATTTTAATAAATTTGATTGCTCAGTGTGTGGCTTTGCTAGAACTCTGTATAGACCCAACAGAGACATGTTAAGTGTATGTTTTCTAAACACAATATTGTCAAGCCTGGCAAATGTTTACACCAAAAGTTTTCTTCTCCTTCACTTTCAAAAATCTCTTCTTCAAAGCTCAGACATGCTGAAATGTCTCAATTTAAGATTTTCACATGGGCAGAAATATTTAATTCTTCCCAGACTGAGGCACTTGTATGGAAATATTCTAGGAAGAAATAATAATAACATAAATCACTGAATGGCACAAGAATTGCATAGTTATTTCCACCTTAGAGAATTTCTAAGTTTGGTCAAATTTTGACAACTGAAAACACAGTCTTAAGATAAAGGCTGTGCTAGCCACTGAGGATTGTTCCTCTTCACCTCCAGAGAGAATGTCTCATTCAAAGAACTCACAGTATTTCTTAAAAAACTAATTTAATTTCACCATTCCACTATTTGAAAATTAGTAAATAGGCCAGAGAAATTTTTTCCTTTTCTTTTAAAAGGGCAGTCATCATCACCACAGCTTAGTTTTTACTTCCTATTTTCCCTTTGTACAGCCTGCTTACTTTCCCTTCTGCACTAAGGGGAAAACCTTGCTATGAAAAACAGGTACAGAAAGTTACAGAGCATTTATATAAATATAAAAGCCAGTTGCTGGTATTTCATGTGTTTGTACGAGCATGCATGAAAATATGTCGGGGCAGAGTTTGGCCTGCTATTTATTGACACTTTCTGAGTGAGGCATTTTGTCATTCTTTTGGCCTAATATAAAGTGACATCTACATTGTTGCTTTTACAGTTTGCTTTCTTATCATTAATGTGACTATTAAACACTTGTAGATTTTACTACAAAGTGATTATTCAGAGCAGAAAATAAAGTGGTTTGCAATAGGGTTTCAAGAATTCACTTTCAAAACACTGCTGAAACAAAGCCGATCAAATACTAAAACATAATCAAAGTGCACTGAAATGTAATAAATTATTTCTATCTTATATAGTTCTGTAAATACAGTCCATCGTTATATCGTTCCAAAAATGGGGGTTAGGCTTTCAAAGGACTACATAGGGGATTTAGCCACAAAGTTTCCATTAACATCAATGACTCACTCAGCACCACTTTGAAAGGTTACCTGGGGCGGTTATCCTTCTCTTATTGCACAGGGGTTTTATACCCCCAGCTCCTCTTAATGTTAGGAAGAATTAAGTTTGTCTCTTTACTGTTCCCTGATCAGAGAATAGTTTTTTTGTAACTTCTGACTGATAATTTTCTAAGTCCCAAACTTAAATGGCTGTTTTGCTTTAGGGAAAGGAGGATCAACAGGCTCAAGGTTTTCCACCCTTAATATCCTCCTCCTTAATGCTAAAGAGTGCAGAACATATATTTTCAATATTGCTGTTGCTAAAAGTTTCATTTAATTAACTATATGCACATACACACACAAACCAATTCTGTTTTACAGTCCTTAGCCAAAGCTGCATGTCAATCTAAAAATTAAATAATGGAAAACAGACATTTAGCTTAGTTTATATAACCTGACAGTGCTCCTATCCTTCCTCTGTTTCACCTAGTGTCATCTTTCAGTGTTCCTCTCTAATTCTATTTGGAACAAAATAAAAAGATTAAGATAAAATAATTCCCAAAAGATAATTGCAAAATGATTTATGTACAGGTGTTAAATTATTTCTGGCATTGATGTTCCATAGAGTGCAACGTTACAACATTATGGTATTCAGCAGAGCATCTACATTTGATAATCCTGCTAATCATCAAAAGACACTGGATCTGAATCCCGAAGGCAATGTTACATTTTGATTAAATTTTATCATCAGTGATTCTGTTTATGGTTCACTAAGGTATGAATTTCTTTCACATTCCATTGGGTTTACCACTCATTGTGTTTGACTTGGAACACCGTCAGTTTAAGCTTTCTGTAAGCCACTAGTTTTTCAGCTACTGCTTTTGCACTCTTCAGATATACCAGGTAATCCTAAACAGAAACAATTAAACAGCTTTTCAGTGTCTCCTGTTAGTGAGCTCTATTACCTTAATGATTAAAAGCCCTAGTCGCAGACAAGACACCATCACAGGCTGCTCAGCGGGTCCTCTGAGCCACACAAAGTTTGTTCTCAGCTGGCCCTTTAAGAGATAGCGCAGTCAGTAAAACGTGTTTCTAAAATTGTATTGCCAAATGGTAGAACAACTTGTATAGCAGCCTGTTAGCATATATTAGTATTGTGTACATTGCTGCAAGTTGTGTAGTAATGCTTGAGAGAGCTTGTTGTAATTAAACTCTACTCCTTCGGAATCTTAATCCCGAGGCTTTCTGATTTGTAATTCCACCTTCACGGCTGCACAACCAATTTTCTATTCTTCAGCCGCTGCAATACAGCCTTAGGCTGCAGTATCTTTCCACACCAGCCACACAGCAAGCAGGGTACACATGACAGAAACTTCACTTTAAAACCTTATGTCTGGCTGGAAGAGCCATTGCTTCTGAAAAGCGGCTCGGTGCCTCTGATTACTCTTCACACTCATTCCAAATCAAATCACTGCAGTTTCACAAGGTTTCAAGCTTTTTTCATCCTCCTCCTCTTTCATGCTGCACTCAGCTTGATATTACACCACCTCCTACCAGTGATTTTACTTGGATCCATGCTACCTCTACACACAGAGTTGAGAATATACTTGGCAATTATATACAGAAAGTAGATTCAAATGTAGTTCTTCTCCATTCAGCTAAGAGGATTTGGAAGGTTAAAGGAAAGGAAGTGTTTTATCAGTAAGCTAGGATGCACAACTAGGCACATGCACACACTTGGAGAATATAGTTCATATTAACAATTAGCCACTTACAGCAGCAATTCTTGTAAGCAGAACCACATTAAAAAAAAAAGAAACAAACCAAGCCCCTCCTCGCCCTGGAGGGCTTCTCCCATTATTTGTGCTAATAATAATACCACCACAAGAAACCCTACAGACTGCTGAGTTGGCTGCCAACTGCGGATACCAGACTGCTATTGCAGTATTGAGGCTAAAGCTACATTACTGTCCCATCGTGTCTCTGCTCTGGACTGCCAAAACTGTGTACACACACCACTGTCTGCGTTTATGCCATGACAAGTAACAAGAGTGGGCTCTGGCAATTTAGACCTTGGCATAAGTGCTTAGTTTTGATGTATCATGAGGCAGCAACAAAAGCTCAGGCTGGGGGAAGGTGAGGGGAAAATGGGAAGATGGCTGGTTCTTTATATTCTTAAGTTTACACGTTTTTCACATTTTGAGGAATAATTTTGAGTTGCTTTTTGACACAGTAGCAGTTTTGGTATCAAACAAACGAAGAGTAAGAAGAAAGGAAAATGCTTAGAGAACAAAGAAAAATGCCTTTAGCACTACATGAAAATATGACTATGAATGTTAACTTTATTTTCAACATTCCTCACATTTTTTTTGGTGATAAATGACTTCACATGTAGTTGCCTTCAGGGTTATATCCACAGCATCGTTTCATGTTGTTCTAAATAAAATTTAAGGTGGACACTAGAACAGGCTTTACTAGAACCTAGCTCTGTAACTGGTAGATGCACACAATCTACGTTTGATTCACACAGGGAAGAAAATCAGAGTGAGAAGCAATTCATGAAACACTTTTGTTGCAAACAAGGCTGGCATTTTCCTCTTGCCTACAAGAGCATTATTACATGATTAGCCTTTCCTGTATGGTTAAGACAAACTTCAGTAATATATACTGAAAAGGTGAACGGTAAAAGGAATCAAGCTATTATGGGAGGACTAGAATTTGCGAAGTAGCCTTGATTCTTTCCTGCACACAAATAAATAATGATTTCTTGTAATGAATGGGTAGCTTTAGTTACAAGAATAAGGCAGAACTGAACAGAGGGAATGGTAAGAGATTCTCATATTTCATCGCAACTAATGAAAAATACCAACTTAACGCCTGTAACATTCTACAAGTCAATCAATGGGGGCACACAGCCAAGCAGTGTGGGGGACATGTCATTAGTCTTTGTTTTATGAACTTGTTCAGCTCCACTTAATTGTTTCAGAGGTTCAGTTTAAAATTCACACAAATATGTCTTTATTTATTTTCTTTTTTTTGTGTGTAAACAAAGAGTTTGGCATTGACAAAACTTCATAGCTAGCACCTGACTACCTGCAGTACACCAGCGGCTAATTATTTCACTTGTAGCTATTTTGTTTGTAGTTGCATATAGGCAGTGGGAGAGGACGTAAAATTATGTTCACTTTGCAGTAAATGCTTTCACCTCTAAGAAGTGTTGGGGCAGCAAGGGCAATAGCAGTCATCTTCATTTTCCCCTCTGTGGGAGGGCTGGAGATTTCTATTACTGAAAACAGCTGTAAACTCTCTCCAACGACCATCTTCTGACTAAAATGAGAAAGTTGGGTGCCAAATGCTTCGCGTTTACTTCCTGACCCCACTCTGTGTTACAAACAGTTAATGCCCACTGCACAACAAGGGTTGTGATCTACAAACTTCAGTGGCCTGGAGTACCTTGTAGACAGTGGTCCTGCATATTCCTGCCCCGCACGCAGGCAGATCACGGGTCACTATTTCTCATAAAGGTCTCATGGTAGCTTTAGTCCCATGAAGTATGCAGGCATTACCTTAATCTGACACTGTCTGCAGACAGGATTTTCTAGCTCAAGTGAAGTGGTGCTCTGAACCCAGGCCAGGTAACCCACTTTGGCAGGTGGTGCTGGTTAAAGCTCAAGGGTTGCCAGCATCCCTAATCCCCACAGAGGACTCTGATACTCACTGCTGATAATTCCAGTCCTGCTGTACAGCTCTAGCCTTCTGCACTAGGGTGTGACTCTTCCCACTCGACTGGGTCTAACTGCAATGTGAATCAGGCCAAGAATGAAGCTATATGAGACATTTCTCAATTTTCTCAAATTTGCCATGTGCAACAGCAGCACTGATCTTTACAGAAAACTGGCAGGAAAAACACCCAATAAAAATGCACAAAAGGAACATGTAATGCACGCAGATGCATAATTTGCTGCATAGGACTTTGCAAGAAGAATATCAAAAGACTAGCAGAGATGCACAGACTGAACTCAAGAATGTGTTAATTAAGAAGCACAATGGAACTGTTAATACAAGGCCCAGAGAAGAATAAGCGTGTAGAAATAAAATAAGTCCTATCTCACTGAACTGCAGTGACCAAGACTAGACTGAACCTGGAATAGCGAGAAAGTTTTTGGTTTTTAGTAGGGGAGCAATAGACAGACATAAGACAAGAACTCCAACTTAAGGTTACAAGGAGATTCCAACGTGATCTAAGCAACTTATTTCTTATTATAGCTTCTTTGCATCTCTGTGTTTATAAGTAACTATTCTTTTATGCCTAAAGGCCATCTACTAATAAAGCTACCCCTAAGGTGAGCTGACACAAAAGCACTCGTTGTCATAAGGTAAGGTGCAATATAAAGTGTACCTAAGTTTTAACAAGAATCCAGCTTCTTGGTATATGTATCCCAAGCAGCACATCTTGTTCCCCTGGGAGCTGCACAGGTTAGTTTAAAAGATGCTAATGCAGAGATCAGGAAAGAAGACAGCATCTTCTAATGCCTATCGATAGGTAGGGAAGACTATCAGTAGCTACAGGTCCTCTTTTGTGGAGAAGTAGTAGGGAGTACGCCTAATTCTTGAGCCTCAATGCACGTGCAACATTAACTCTACCATAACGAATGCAAGCACATTGACTCTGCAGTTCAGACAAGACAAGAGTATCTGGGGATGTTTCACAGAGCAGGCAGCCATTTCTGGTGTGAATTTCAGTGTGTGATACCCAGAAGCAACAGTACAAAAGTGCCTGAACTGTGACACTTTGCAGGCTAGAAACTCTTCTTTTATCTCAGCAGCCTTCTCTACAGCTCTCACCCACGCTGATGGGTTTCTTATTGCATTGCAAGTCATTCCATATACATGTTATTGACACACACAAAAAATCAGTTCCAGTCACAAAAGGATCAGGGTTGTTCCACAGTTTGTCTCAGGATATCAATAGTAAAAACATATACTTGGAAGTGGAAGACCCTACATAAAAGCAATAGCATAAAACCCCAAAAGCCAGCAAGGTTACAGGCTTTTGACAGCTACTGTCTGCCTTGAGGCTTTCAGCATTGCTTTGCATTAGTTCTCTATCTGTAAAGTTAGCATTTTTCTCCTCTATTTCTCCCTAGAAAGTTTCAATGAACATGAACACTCTACAGCCCAACTAAACTCAGTTGGGCAAGCATGAATTGTCCATTTCAGTTGGAAGATGCTTTTCCTCACGCCGAGGCAAGATTTGATGCATATGCTCCATTTTCAAGAGCAACATCAGCTCAGTTTCTGCTTGTACATCAGATGTGAAAACAGATTAAAAACACCTTCCTCCAACTGGGTGTTAAAAAGTGTTTCCCCAGTACTCCAAGATAATATATTGTCCTATAGATTTCTAAAAGATTTCCTTATTGTGTTACAATTAACAAAACATTATAATGGTACATCAGAAAAGAACTTTACCACAGCATGTTTTACTTGGAGTAGTGTACTTGTAAGGCTTAAGAAAGAGCTGAAGGAAATTATGACATAAACTGCTGATTAGACTCTTATCAGAGCATCTTCTCTATAAATACCTCCACATTATTTTCTGCATGTAATGCATCTTTTACATCAAAACAGGAAAAAAAAAAAAAAGAAAAATATAGTACACAGCAAACAGTAACCAGAAGCTGACAGACAGTTCAATCTGAACTTGAATGAGCTGTAACCACTTTATTCTTTCTTTGAACTCTGCTGGATCTTTCCACTCCCTTTCATGCTGTATGCATTGCCAAATGTTACTCCCAGAATTTCATTGTCAAGCTGACTAGCTGTTAGGAGACACAGTCAGTGCAAGACCCTCCAGTCAAGAATCACCACTGGAATTAACCTACTAACTGTAATCCCAAAGTTAGAGGGCAGAAGGGGCCAATTTTTGTATGAGTTAAATGTGTGGATATACACAGAAACGTAAAGATCGATATATCATTAGTGGAACTGAGGTTTCAAGCAGAATCACTAGTCTGATTGTTTCTGTTAGATCACAAATAATTCAGAAGGAAAAAATTCTATACCAAAGTGAACACACTTGAAAGTGCAGCATCTTCAAATGAGCCATTTCCCTGTTTGGAGAAACAAAGTATGAGTTGTGGAGCAAGATGGCAAAATTTTATCTCTGCAGGCTGCAGTACTTCAGAGGTGAGCATTACTGCTGACAGTAGGAGAGCAAGTATAGATTGTTATCTTTGTAGTAATGGAAGGAATTACATTCATAACAAGAAGTTTGGGAATTCAGAAGAATAATATTCTTGGCTTACTTTTTTTTTAGTGACAAAAGACAAAAAGGAAGAAATAGCCCTAGGAACAAAGATCCTGGTTCTCTCTGAAAAGATTTGAGTCAGGTTATGGTTGTTTTGAGTCAGTTATCTAAGAACACCGGAGGGACAAAGATTATGGGGATGAAAGGTATACTATTATACTGTTTATATGATCTGTCTTCTAATAATCTATATTGAATTCTGTAGGTAATTTTCTGAAAGATGATGCTTACTTATTTGAACAAATTTAGGAAGTCCTAAACTGCTTTCAGGCAGCTATGATCACCACGCTATTGGATATTAGAGTACAGTTGAGTCTCTATTATTATGCTTACAAGAAATCATATTTTTAAGATGCCCAGCACAACCACGTACTTCTCTGGGAATGGAGCCCCCCTCAAAGGAAAATCCTTGCTGCTGGGTCATATAACAGGAGGTCTAATACTCCTCCTGGAAACAGCTGGCAGCTACATGCTTTGGACTCCTAACAGTCTGTTTCCTAATGTAAAGGTAAGCTAAGAGAATCAAACTGCAAATTAATTTGTGAATAAAAATCCCTTCTCTCTATTTTTATCTGCCACTTTGTGTAACTTGAACACAATTTTTGTTAACTTTGAGTAATTTATTTCAGAAGCTACTGTAAAAATCTTTTATTGGTAATAGAGCTTTCCAGGAAAAAGATTTCATGTAGTTGGAAGTCTATCTTGTTCTTTATGTTTTTGGAAAGCTGATTTTTGTTTTAATGCTAGTATAACTCTGCATTTTGTTTAACAAGCTCTCCTATATTAGCATTAGAAACAGACTTGCTCATTTGCTTGTTCTGTAAAGTGAAAAAATACTTCAGATGTTGACAGACGACACTTCTAGTTAAAAGAACATATTGGGTTAAACCCAAGTCAATGGCAAATTAGAAGACTGAAAGTATCTATTCCTTTTCATTACATATTGTTATTACCTGCACATTAAAAGAAGAGAAGCAAGTCATAACTGGCCAATAATATCCTTCAAATAAATCATCCTGTATCTCTCATACCTGTTTTCTATATGCAGAAATGTAATGTCAGTTGTTACTCTTTAGTAAAAAGATTGCACAACAGATGTAAAATAGACTAGATGATGTGAATAAATACAGTGGAGAATGCAGAATCTACAACGTGTTGCAATCAGTGCTACAGAAAGACTTTTATGGAAGTAGCACTAACATGCGATGCGGTTACAGCACCTAACAGGCAACCCCACCAGCTGCCAGCCTGGCAGAACTGGTAGTTGCTATAACAGCTGGCTTTGGCTCCTAATCACAGTAGGTCATGCATGAAACTGCTTCCTTGTTTTGTTCATGATCTTGCAGTCAGACTGAAAATGAAGATCAATCCTACTCTGGAAGAAGAGACTGGAGGACACGGCCTCCTGAGGTCCCTTGCATTACCAGTTGTCTGTGGATCTGCAAAGGTGAAAATTGACTTTTGCTCTACATGTGACGTTGCTTGAGGTTTTTATTTGTTTATTTAAAGACAGCTTCATGTCATCCTCATGAAGAAGAAGTGAGATGTTATTTCTGGGAAAGGAAGGAACTACTAGTAAGAGTAATACCAAGGGAAAGTCTGTCTTTCTTTCAAGTAATGAAGTCAGATTTCTAGTTTACAATGTAAACAACTGCAGATTTCTGTTTCACTAACCTGGCTTTACTTAGGAAAGCTGCAGATGTCATATGGTTAAGGTTTTAGATGCAGCCAAACAACATACACTGTCACAAATACCTATTAATATTCCAATAATAGCACCAGTAGATGGTGCTCAAGAATATGCAGCACAGCTCAGGTGATCTGTAGCACTGATACAACCTGTGCTCAACAAATGGCTTCCTCTGAAGCCTTTTTCCATGAATGCCAGGAGAAGCGCACAGTCATTGTTTCACCAGTATTAGAGTAGACAAAGTTTGGCCAGTAGCCCACCCTGACCATTAACACTATCTAGGGCAGCAGGTTCACACCTGGGAGCACCTCCTACCACCCAGGTTATGGTACTATCTACCTAGGTTGTACATGGGTCTCAGCTGAGAACTAACAAGATCAGGATTATTGAAACAAATAAAATGGCAACTATTGCAAACTACTAAAACAAGGTGCTACCAGAAGAGCAGTTGGGGGGAGGTGGAGATTGCAGGCAATGTGCATGCAGAGGTGTCACTAAAAGGCATGCACAACTCATCACACTTCATCTGTTGCATGCTATCAATACTGGATGAATTCAGGTGTGAAGCTGGTGCATTTCAGGCCCGTGTCTCACGGGCAACATTAGAAGAATTCCTCCAACAAGAAGCAAGAACCAACACCAAGTCAGTGCCAAGAACTCCAACATAAGCAAGCAGTAAGCCTGCCTACTTATAATTGATGCCCATCAAGTACTCTGCAAGCTGTAGCAAAAGCAATTTCCTCCAAAAGAATAAGAGTTAGTGCCAGGCTGTGTGACTTTTTGTGGGGGGAGGTATTTTTGCAGTGAGAAAGCAAAATTTTCTTTCTTAATTAAATTTTTTCAATAGTGTGTCTGGCTGATCTCAAGAATGACTCGAGGTGCCATGCAGTTCACCCCTGTCATCAGATCTAGCGCAGCAAAATGGTTATTCTTCCTGGGAACAGCAGTTAAGGTCTTCACCCAGGAATTGGTATCATCTTTTTGTGTTTTTAACCTGGAGATTTAATTTTGAAATCCCATTACAGAGTCCTAGATATAATGCTCAAACTTTACTGAAGTCAACAGCTTGAAAGACCTGCATCACTTTTACCCCAGCATTTATAGGTTGTTACAAACTGACAAATTCGATTGCTAAAATTGTCAGGTCTTATGATATTTAGCCTGTAAAAATCACATACAGGGTTCCTTCTGTGTGCATTTGTTCACGGCAGGCATCAAGACGCTTCTTGTATGTTCGATGTCATCTGTCATTCAGGATTTCTTTTTTTAAGCAATGAAATATCTGCCATCATGTCATCAATTTACATGCAAATTAGGGAGTCTTTGGCTATGCATCAACTGGGTCCAGTGTCCTTCCACTTGAAAGCTTGTTATATTTTTGCAGAAGGAATACTTCACTGGTAGTATTGCATCTTCAACCAAAGCATTCAGTAAGATGGCAAGAGATCAGAGTGTGGGGTTTTTATATCTTATTTCTTTATATAAGAAAACTTGTTGTCTGAATCCTTGTACTGTTTCCTAGTAACATTCCCTATACAGCACACAGGCAAACAGCTAGGATGGGGTGTTTATTCGATCAGATCACATTGTTTCCTATAGTGCCACTTGGTTTCTCAAAAAGTAATGTCTATATAAAAAAAAAAATTAAAAAAATTGAAAATTAAAGGACAGCAAACAGGACTTTTGAAATTATCACAGGGTGGTTTTTTTAAGCTTCTACTCATTCCGACCTTACAAGGTAGGAACTTCTCTCTCTGAATTATATGGCTAAGACTCTTATTTTTTTGTTAACTCATTGAATGCCATCTATAAACGTGTTCACTGACTCAAACTAAAATATGGTGAGCCAAAAGCCAGGCATGTTTAAAGAATCTGATGAGGGGAAAAGGAGGATGGAAAGAAGTGAGACACAGAGAAACCTGCAATTATCAATAGGATGGATTTTCTTCCCTTTTTGACAGGGATAGAGTTACCAAACCTATTATTACGTGGTCCTAATTACATATCTGTGCTATAGATCACTCGGATAAGGAGAAATATCTACTGACTGGGAAACATCACTAATTGTTCCTTTTTTGTTGGCATACTATCTGATTGGAGTAATTATAGAGCTGCTTCCCCATTCTCTTTTGCTCTGAAGATTTTGAAGACATATTTCTTCATAGTTTGCATAGAATTTAGCATCTTGAATCTCTTGATTTTGGCTTTTGTGTTCCTCTTTCCTACCTTTTCCTCACTTGGACAGAACATTGTCTATATTACTGTATGCAAAGATACCTATTGCAACAATTTCATCATCCCATCATACTATGCTTTGTACATGCTACAAAAAAGTCCTTGCTTTCGATTGTTATGAAGATCTTCAACTAATTTTATAAAAGCTTTTGATTTCCAGAATTATCACACGTAGCAAAAAGGAAAAAAAAAGTTTAGGCCTATTAAGTGGCTTATCTCTTTAATATAAGTAGTTAGCTAATTGGCTTTGATATACTGAAATCAAGTTTTAATTGTCTGGGAGATATCTATCTATGGTATTTCAGCAAGTTATTTAACAAGAATCTGCAGACACAGCTATAGCTGCCATAGCACACACTTTTAGGCAGGTCCCACATCAACACAAAAGCTACAGCACAAAATCTAAATAGGAGCATACAGTAATATAATAAGGCCCTTTAATACGCAGGACTTACAGATTTTTACTGATCCTTGCACTGAGCCCAGTAGCTTGCATTTGCCTTTCAAATAGAACTTATAGAAAGACATTGCACCATGACTGAAAGATCCAGCAGTGCTGAAGACCTGCAACCCCTTTTGATAGGTCTTTCCTGCCTAACTTGACAGTTCTACCTCCACCATTTATTGCCACCTTGAATTAAGATAAATTAAATCTCCTGACATATAAACTTCTCCAGCTGCAGCCCTTTTCACCCTGACTTGCAAAGACCATTTTATTCCAACTACAGACACTGATCTTTATTAATACTCAAATCTCCTCTCCTGCCATGTTTTTGGCTTTCCTTTCCCTTCTAAAAACAATCAAAATAGCAACGAAGAGTTTTATGCCAAACTTCAGGGTTTTGCTGTAGAAATAAATCACAGTTAAAATCTCCAGCACTTTCAGGAGATTGTAATCTCTTGAATATGTATCTCTGGAAGCCACCATTCTTCCATACAATCAGATCCTTCAAGGGCAAGTAACCAAAGTTACTTTTACTGGTATCGGAGTTCATTTATTCCATGAAAAATCACCATGAGAAGCCAAAGTTCAGAAATCAGTCCCTCTGTCTTTCCCCTCATCCTGTACCGCACGCTTTATAATGGATTAAAAGAAAAATCTTCATCACATTCATTCTGCCCATCCCATGCAAAGTTTTATCTTGTCTGGGTGCTTCTGTTCAGACATATATGCATCGAAGCTGCAGAAAAGAAATTCAGGAGCTTGGTTTTATTAAGCAGATCTTAAAACTAGATCCAAACCCCAGCCTAGTCAGGGGGAAGACTTCTTACTTCTTATACTACACACAGGTTGTGGCCAAGCCTTAAGTCTGGGACGATTTTGTTTATTTACCGGACCTATCTCCTGTCTAAGAAGTGCTGTAAATTTTCCAAGCATCTATGTAACCTGATGACAGGAAGTTCCTTTATGAAGATGTGTATCTTTGGAGTAATGAATTTATCACGATAGAACTGTTGCCCTGGTGACTACAGAAATTATTCAATAACAGAACAAATGGGTATGTAAACAGTAACACCTGTCTAACCTATTGGCACAAAAATGACTGCTGACAAGTGCATTCCATGCACTCCAAAGACCCTGTCCAGCCTAAACGTACTTCCTTTTCCAGAGTCCTCTTTCATTCAGATCCTATTCCTTATTTCAGTGAAGGACTTCTCAGCATCCTAAAAGACCCTGATACACCAACATCAATAGTATTCAGCTGCTAAAGGCATCTTTTTCCTTGGACTAGGGTTGAATGCCATCCAGACATCAAACACATGGAAATAATGTCCAAGTACTGCATCCCCTATCAATCTGATGTCAACAGCAGGCTATTCCTTATCAGATGAAATGCTAAATTGAGAAGACGATTGCTCAGAAGGTCAAATAACCTAAGCTTATTGCCCCTCTTGGCTGGCATTTTTAATAAAGGATTCCTGGTGTTGAAAACAATGGTCAACAGAAACACAAATTCCTTCCCTCCCCCAGATAAGACTGGAAGGGTCTCTACATTAGAGGTCAGACCTTGTGTTCATCAAAATTAATATGGTCCCACTATGTTCAGTGGGGTAATAGTCACCATAGGAAATAAGTACGTTCAGTTGTGAATGCTTGAAACTCACTTTCACAGAATAAATTGTATAAAGAAGCAACTACATAGTTTAAGACCCATCTTTTTTGGCAACTCACTGTGTAAACACTAGTGTGTGCTTCTAGCACTCTACGCTCTGGGTTGCTGAGCAGCCATTTTCATGCAATGCTGAAGGTATGTGCACCTTGTTATTTCTTCTTCAATTACATGGATTTTTCTTTTTTTTTAATTGCCTGCAAAAGCATGGCCAACTACTACCTTGGTAACTATCACATACATCACAGAGTGCTTTTTACCTTTAAGATTGCCTGTCCTTTCAGTAGAATTTATTAGCTTCTTTTTAAGAAATTATCTCTAAAAACAATTCCAAATTTTTGTGTGTGTTAAGCTATGTATAGTTTCATAAAGAAGCCTCTTTCAACTGCTCGAACAGTGCTACATTACAGAATACTAAAACCAAATTCTTTATTAATGGACTCTAAAAGACAAAGTTTCTTCAAAAATATACTTATCTGAGTGCCCTGTTACTCTACAACTCGGTCCCTTCTGGGAACTTCCTTTCTACACTTCCTTCTAGGAAGGAGGATTATCTCTTTTTGTCCATTTGTCTCTAAGAACTTATCTATGTAGGAACTAGTTTTATATAAAGAGCCAGAGAAGATAACACATTAACATCATGTCATGTTCTGTGATGACTATACTGAACTGTACGAGGCAGATGTAGCCCCATCTAGTTGGAATGGGAAGGGACTATCTAGTCTCGTGAACACGAAGTGACATACCATGCCAGCCAATGCTAAAGCCCATTTCAGCTGCTCTTCTATCCCTACTCCATTAAGAAGTCTGCACTTGATTTACAAAACATAAAAGGTACCTAAAAAAACAACTTGGCAGGAGATTTGTTCTAATACACAGCATCAAAGACATTGTGAAATTTTCCAGTGTAAGCTCCACAGAAAAACAAAACACCCTATGAAAATCTAACTGCTACAGATACGTGTATATTCACAGTAGGAATTTCTACGAATGACTGACTTGTAACAGCCATTTCTGTGCAGTGACTTAACTACACGTACAAGCTGGGTATACACGCAGTTGAGAATGCTATTTCTGCATGTTGTGTTACACAAGATAAAATTATTATGAAAATGTGGGCCTTGACTATGTTTTAACACCACTGTGCCTACCTGTCTGTTGCTTTTGTTTTAGAATGAGACATCAAAAAAGTTGCTTTTTAATCTGTTAGGGGATTTAAGAAACACTGTAACATAGCATGGCAGAGTTTCTTAACTATTATCTTGTGCACAAAAAAGTAGCACAGAAAATTTAAAGGTGAAGCCCAAGTTCAGACAAACTAAGATGTTTATTTCAACTGGATAAATTTAGACTGATGGGGTAATGAAAGGGGCATTGACAACCACTTGTGAGCTCCTTTAACATATCTATTTTCAGGAAATGTAACATCTGGTGTATACCACATCCATTATCCTATCTGTCCAACTTAAGTGCACACAAATAATATATGTGCATGACTGATTTCCCTGCTGATGTCTTTATTATTACTTTGAGCAGATGAAATCTAGACCAGTCTTTTACTGTTACATTTTGTTTTCTGCATTCCAATGTCAAATTGCTTAATTATGTGATATTTGGTCACACTCTGTAAACGTTTCTTGCTGTCATTCTAGTGCCCAGTAGTTATAACAACAAATAGAAAACCAAGACAAAGTGCAAAACCAAGAGTTATTTCAATTCAAAACTGTATCAGTTCATAACCATGTTACTTGCAAAAAACAGAAGCAAAATCATTAATGATTTGTCAGAGACACAGTAGCTAAAACTAGAAACTGCTTCCTGTGATTACGAGGCTAAGAGCAGGAGGGCCGGTTCCGATCTCATAACCCGACCTCTCGCTCCCCCCGGGCGCTGAACTCCGCCCCGTCACGTCTGCCTGGAGCTCATGACTTCTGGCTGCGTTTTTGCAAGTCATTTCAAAGCTATCCAAACTTGATTAAGTAACTTCACTTGCCATAGAAACTACTCCAGCCCAGCATGATAGACTGCTCCAGTGATGCAATATCAGCATTGGTGAGCATAAACGCTTTTACATCAGACTTGATGTATTAAAGAGTAGATGCTCCTGTAATAGAGAAAAGAAGTGATCCTAACTTTGTCCTCACGGATATTTTCCTGTACTGGAGAGAGAACAGTCTTACGTATAAGAACTACTGCTTTATCAAAACTGAAGGGAGCACTTGTTTGGCTTTATGGAACTTTATGTTAAGGGCATCTAAATTTCCATAGGGCAGTGTTTCGTATACGAATAAGAGCCTTAACATGAAAAAAATAGCCCTAGGCTCATCTTGCGTTCCCCAGTAGCTACATGTTTATATTTTGACAGGAAAACAGCTCTTAGAAGAAGTAACTGCTTTCAAATTTTCTGATGAAAACTGTGTTTGTCTCAAGTTTTTCAAGCTGGCAAAACTTACATTTCATAGCAACCTGTATCACAATGGAACCTGAGAGCTTTCTTACCGCTTAAAATGGGGAAAAAAGAGCACTACCATAAATACTCAGTTTTTATAGTTAGCTAACCAAGAGCAGCAGCATGCCATCACTAGGATGCTCGGGACCCTGCTGCCCAGCAGGAGGGTGCAGGCAGCCTGCCGTCCTACCAATGGCACCTCCAGGCTGCAAACAGCATTTCTGAGGAGGATGTGAGTATCACAGCCCAACTCCTCCTCTTGACAGCTTGCAGATGACACCGAGGTGCACGCTGCAACTTGCTGTCTGCTCTAGCAGCACTAGGGACTCATGTGGCAGCTCTACCCCCCAAAAATCAAGCTTATAGATTAAGAATACTACTTTAAAAGTGCCCTAAAGGCCACACACAAACTTGGAAGCAGTACAATGCAAATTAAATGAGTGGGAGATGAAAGATTTTAATAAGCATTGAGAGCAGTATAATTTTGAATCAGTCATAGCAGTCATTTCTTGGCCAGGGAACTGAATGCCAGAAAAAGAACCAGGAGCCTGAATCCTGAATGTCCATCAGACCCCTAGCATTTGCAAATAAATCTCTGGAAGCAGAGCATGGGGAGGTGGGCTGGTCAGTGGTAAAACTGCATGTGGACATAAGGTGCCGAAGGGCTAATGGTTTGAGTGTTGCCATCTTTTTGGCAATCTTCACTGCCCAGACTGTTGCTTCTTCGGAACTGAAGGTAGGAAAAGGAGAGAACGTACTGGGGGGGAAGGAATGAAAAGCTGAGAAATGATGGATACATAAGCTCTGCCCCTTCACTTTTATCTGAGCTTTACCACATTCCCACTCCTGGGGACATCCCTCTCAGTGCCTGTGTCCTCATTCCAACTCTCAGCTTGTAGGAGTCCTCACTAACACCTCCCCTTTCTTTAGTGGGAAAAGGGGGCTTACCCTTAGAAAAGCAGAGAGACTGGAGACAGAAATCATAGAATCATAGAATCATAGAATAATTTCGGTTGGAAAAGACCTTCAAGATCATCGAGTCCAACCATTAACCATGCCCCCTAAACCATGCCCTGGAGTACCCTGTCCACTCGCTTTTTGAATACCTCCAGGGATGGTGACTCAACCACTTCCCTGGGCAGCCCATTCCAATGTGCGACAACCCTCTCAGTAAAAAAATTTTTCCTAATATCTAACCTAAATCTCCCTTGCCGCAACTTGAGGCCATTTCCTCTTGTCCTATCTCCAGACACCTGACAGAAGAGACCAACACCCTCCTCACTACAACCCCCTTTCAGGTAGTTGTAGAGAGCGAAATGATGCAAGCAGTGAAAGAACACTGTAAACCGAGCCCCTCCTTTGATAGATACAGGCATTGCCAAGGAACCAGAAGAAGCAGAAGGAGAATACTGGGCCATATGTACACAGATGCTTTAAAATTAAGACAAGGCAAAAAGTCAATACCTAACACAATGTTCCAATGGGCTGACTGAAAATACTCTGTCTTCCAAGTACTTAAGGTGTGGGAGCTCAGAGTCAGGTTCATGGCAGCATAATAAAGAAGGACCACTAACACATGGCCTGTTCTTACTGCAGACTTACCAGAAGTGATTGGTTCCAAAAATCCTTCCAAAACCTTTCCTTCACTTACCAGCTATTGGGCTAAGAGTTACATACTCTATTCCGCCTTTCCTCACACAGGCTATGAAAGTCAGTCCTGAAACAAGATACACTTGATCTCTCAGGGCAGATACGTACCTCAAACAACATCTTTCTTTACAAGATTGAGAGAGTGAAGAAACAAGGCAGAAAAGAAAAGTAAAGCAATTCCTGCAGTGCTGCCCTAATTCATCCCTTCAAGCACACCTCAACACAGCAGGTACATTGTTCATACTCTACCATCTCAAATAGATGCTTTGAAGAGGACTCAGAAGCCCTGAAGGACAGGGTTGTCACTCCTCTAACTATAGTAGATTGCAGTGACAAACCTACTTAACAAGAGCTATCTACAAACGGTCCACATTTGCAGACTGGCAAGATGATACCATTCATTACCTACTCATAAGACTTACCATCCATGGCATCATAACTGCCTCAATTTAATTTGGGACCGAGAGAAGGTATATCTCGGTACAAAAAGGGAAAGCAAGAGGGAAAAAGCTCCTTCACCGCCACCACCAAATTGCTCCACCATGCAATATGGTGTCACTAAGGAAGCATCAGAAACCTGGAACCCATGTGGACAAAATATTGGAATTCAGATTTTCAGAATGCCAAACAATGTCTTCATCTCAGTCCTTCCTCACAAGGATTTATTTTGACAATGCCCCAAGTGAACTAATCCAACTGACTATGTCCTCAGGACTGGAAAGACTTAGCATCTTGCTGCAAAATCTTAAATCTATTTTTCTAGTTTCTCAAAAACGTTGGGTCTGTGTTACCTTAATTCTTGATTTGAGGAATTTGGAAACTTCAGTGAAGATATATTGGTGTTTTGGAACATCATAAGTCCTCTTTAGGAACTCATATAGCATAATGTTAACTTTATGAATTATTTTCATCATCAATTTAAACCATTAAAATGGCTGGTTTGTCTGTTATATGACAAGAATAGAAAACTAAAGACTAGTTTTTGAAAATAGATCACAAATGTCCAGATGACCTGGCATTCCTCAAAATGTTATTTTTCATTTTAAAATAGTCCAAAAAGTGCTTTTGGAACAGTATCATCTCTGCATAGGTGAAATGTTATTGAAAGAGGAAATGAAAAAATCAACATACACTGAATGTTGCAAGAAATCATGAGGACAGAAGGTTTCAAATAAACAAACACTGGCCAAATACATAAATAAATGTACATGTGTGTCATTACCAAGGCATCTAGTATAGATGCACAGCAAGCAAAAAGTCGGCTAAGTCTCCCCCACCCACTTAATTGGTAATATGCACGGAATGTCATTTTGTCTACCTCAATGAGATGAAGGGCAGCATGTGCAAAGATGCTATTCTGTGAACCCACACGCTTCAGACTCTGTGCTTCCAAACTCTAATACAGGTCATTCTGTGATTTAGAGTACAAGTGCATTCGCAACAGTTGGACTTTTATGCAGATGCAACATCCCCCATTTCCTTACTTGATATGGAAGCCAAAACAAACGTGGAGGATGAACATTAATATTTCAAGATGCACACAGACACACAAAAAACACACCAAGTGAGCATGTTGAACACTACTCTCAAGGAACCATTCTACTCTGTCCCACCCCCAATCACTCTTTCCATATGAAGTTGCTATGGTGATGATAATTATTCTTGATCAGCAGGATACAGTAATTATTGCAATAAAAATCACGTAAAGCTTGTCACTACATGTGTGAGGCAGGGATTGTCTTTTCAATTATGCACCCTTCTCTGCCCTCCCCCACTCTCTAAGGTAGGGTATTGGGGTTTTTTTTGCTGCAATTATGTAGTAAAAAAATACGAAATTCAATTATTTCTTGCTAATATCAACTTTGCAAGAGATGATAGGCAGTTGCTAGCAGCTGTTTGGATGACTCCAATAAGGCAGTCTCTGATCATTTCCACAACAAAGGAAGTAAGCAGGATTTGATTTGAGAGAATTTATTGCAAAAATGAAATGGCTTAGTATTTTGAAACATGTTCTGAAGAATTTTAAATAATGGCCTAAAGGTTTACAACCAATGAAGTCCCCCACTTCTCCTGTTTGATGCTTAGTTCATGGATGTGGTATCTTAAACTCGACAGAAGAGTCCCTGTACTTCCAGTTCACATGCTGGCTGCAGTTTCCTGCTGGAAGTGTTTGCAGTCAGGATGGTGCCAATACAGCAGAAACCCTGGTTCTAGAGCAGCACAACGGATCCAAATTTAATGGCGGTTGCTCTTACCTGATCAGCTTTACAGCAACTTCCCCTAAGACTTGTTTACCCCCTATTTGTCATTTTAATTGGTAGACCTTCATTTTCAAAGTAGTTGCAAAAATGATATGATTGATGGAGAGAGTAACATGATATCAATATTCTGAAGACATCCATCATGAATACTAATCTTATATATAACTATACATTGAAGCCTTTCTAGGAATCAATCTTCTCTTTTGTGTGCCTAAGTGCACATAAAATGTTAACATATACATTTATACAAAAACACTTTGCTTTAGGACATCCGTTGTGTGTTGAGCTGGAATAACCACTGATCGGCTGAGTCATTCTTGACTAGCTTTTGGGTATTATTTGATGCTTTGGATATTGCTTACGAACTGTGTCAGACATACTGCCCAAATGTTTCTGTCTCCCCTGAGACCATAAACTGTGTCCCTTTCATTACCCG
This sequence comes from Harpia harpyja, assembly GCF_026419915.1. Classification (NCBI taxonomy): domain Eukaryota; kingdom Metazoa; phylum Chordata; class Aves; order Accipitriformes; family Accipitridae; genus Harpia; species Harpia harpyja. Next base: position 1,462,502 of record NC_068969.1, read on the forward strand.
TGGATCAGGCAGAATCTATCTAAATTGCATTTTACAATATCTTGTTTCATCTCTACATTTTGTAACTACTTCAAAAGAAGTAGAGGGAAAAAAATATCACACAATATTTTCAGAAGGTCATACATTGGACAATAGCATAGCAGAAATCAATCAGCATTTCAGTAATGCAAACATTTTAAAGAGCAGAAAAAGTTGTTTATGCTACTGTAAGATCTGCTGAACCAACAGGTTTTTTGAACACTGCCTTAGGAAGGTAACTGTGTTTTTTTTAGTACCTGTATGACACAATCTTTTGTTATACTTCTATATGACATAATGTTCTATAGTCGTTAATATGGGACTAATCTTACAGGCATCTTATATGCTCCCAATGGAATGGGAGTGAGGCCAGATTCTTAAGCATGCAGAAATCCAAGAAAAAGATTTATCTGTCTATCAACATGTATTCATTACACTAAAATTATTATTTGCTCACTATCAGCGTAGCCAGCACTTCACAACGTATAGAAATTAGACAGCCTCTATCAAACAGACATGGTAGGTTTAAGGGAAAAACCAAGAATTCTGCCTCCCTTGAACATAAGGCAAGACTGAGAAGCTTGCAGTCTAGGGTCTGTACAGGGAATGCAACTATGTTTTTTCCCATATTATAGGAGACAACAGAAAGGGAAGTTGGCAAATTGCCTGCAAGTGCTTTTGACAGGTCTGTTTGGTTCATGCATTTGGCCAGTTGCAATTTTAAAGTACGATAATTACAAGTCTCTCTCAAAGCAATATAAACTGGTGTTTTAGATGAGGATCCTGGAACCAGGATTCATGGTCTACTGCCCACTTACCATGACCTTTCCCTATGACCTTGACCATACCATTCAGGCTTAAATTTAAAGTCCAATAATTTGAAGGTTTTCAATTTTGGGAGGCTTTGACAAGACCCCAGATCTTAGTGCTGACACCCAACTGTCAAGTGAAACAATGTCTATGTCCTTCTTGACACATCACACATCTTAAACATACAAACCACCCAAATGTTCATAAAATACTTTGGAATCACTTAATACACAAGTTATCACAGCATGAATTCTGCATTTTCTGAACCAATAGATGTTTGTCTTTTGGGCAGGCTCACCCCTAGGAGCTTCTGCTGTGTCTTCAAATGACATTTCTCAATTAGGTACCTAAATCTAAATTTGTACATATAGCATGTTTCCAAAATAAAGCCAAATATCACCTCGAGCTGAAGCTTTTCCATCATTTTGCTGTTTGTTGCCATCTCAAGTTACACTCTGAATGTTCTGTTTCTTGATAGTCTAGTTCAAGAAAAATGTTTTTCTTGTCAAAGAAATCTATATAACTTTTGCACACACACATATGCATGCAAATACCCTACACACTCACACGCATACGCTAGGACTGGCTGGCCAACTAATTACCAGCTGCTTGGCTAACATGCCTTTTTTTTTTTTCTTCCCCTAGCACATCTTATTTTCTAAATTTTCCATCCAGCACACCATACAGAAGGTGATCAGTGTTTCCCTTTCTATGTGAAGTATGCAGACCTCTCTGCCCCAACAAGACAATGGTTCACTTGTTCACCTTCCGAAAAGGATGGCTGGAAGATGCAGCAGCCTTCTGCGGGGAGATCAAAGAGCTGCTAAGACATGCTGGTCAAGTATTTCCCTTTCATCTGAATATATTGTTTGTGACCATATGCCATTCTTAAAGGGTGAAGAAGGTTTCTAATCATTGCAGGAAGAGCACTCAGAGACAACAGCGAGAGAAAAGGAATGATTAAGAATTGCTTATAGGCAGGCTACTATATGGGAATAGCAGGTTACATATTTGGAGTAAAATGCATATAGGCTTGAGCAGCAACAAAAATCAGAAATTCATGGAACATAAAAGAAATAATCATTAAGCATTGATACTTTATGACATTACAGAGGTTGCTTTATTCCCAGTATAAGTATTACACTGTTAGATACACGATTTGTTTTGCATATCCAAGAATTAACACTGCATTACAATAAAAAGGACTTAAATTATTTGCAACACACTTAATAATTCTGCAGAACCAGACAATCACCAAATTCATAAAGCAAGCAGTGCAAGAAAATTCACCTATGTTCTGATAAATCATATTATAGAGAAATTGCAAATGAGGCAGAACTTTCTAAACTGCAAAAAAACAAACCATAGAATTTAAAGTTTCTTCTAGTACAGCTTTTCTTTTAGTTCAGCAATTCAATTTTAAAACACTGAACTGAAATTTATCCAAATTTCACTTTGTTGTTAAATCATCTCTTGTAACAAAGTGGGCCAAACTCCATCTGCAACTCGTTTGCTTTAAGGATGTGTTCTGTATCCCTAGAAGGGATCTAGTAAGATTCCTGTAATTAAAACAATCAAAGGAATAAAGATTTTTTTTATTTTTTTATTTCTAATTTTCTACACTGTGGCATTGCTGAAGGAACCACCAGTGAGGAGCAGTCACCTAGTCAGAGCTTGGTAATACTGCTAGTAATATGGTCTCACTGCAGCACGGCTGGAGCAAACAGCGAAGAAGATGAGCAAACCCCAGCAGAGCTCGTTGCAGCGAGGATCCAAGAGCCTAAACCAGGCCCCGCCACTTCAGTACCCTTTTTGGATTGCCCAGCCGGTGATTGCAGAGGTGCGGGACATCACAAGGTATCTGGACTGAAATACGTTTGACCTCCAAGAATTCAAGCTCATTCAAATCCATCGAGTAGTTCAAGTGCAACAAATGTGCTGAATGAGGGCTAAGAGCAAGAGCTGCTGCATGCCTGACCTCCCCAGAAAGGAAAGAGGTAAAATCCTTGCAGTTTCATAGGTCCCCTGAGGCCAACCCTCTCCCACAGTAACATTGTGCCAGTAGCCTAAAGCTACAAGCTCCTCTGGATTGTTGCTATTAGGAAGTTCTACAGTGAATAATCAGTGAAACATGTTAAGTCTCAAGAAGCAGATGGACCTGTTATGTGTAGATGAGCTGCATCATATTTCTGTCCTGGTCTATTTTAATAGTAATCTTTTCACTAAAACAAAATGAAAATAAGCAGTATTAAGTGCAAGTATCTCCTGTATAAATATTTATCTAAGGAAGAAAAAGTGTTCTTGTGTGCAACCACAGGTGCACAGACAAACACTCAACACCAAATTCCATAAAATAGCCTTTGGACAAAAAGCTGAGCAGTGTTTGGACAGATGGCTAGTTTTGCTATAAATGCTTCATTTCACTTCTATTGTTTTTTTCAGGGCAGGGTGCTGTACTAGGAAAAAAAAATCTATAGCACCCTTTTCATTTAGTACTTCCCGTGAATTATACCGGTAAGAGTTTACCACAGCCCACGAATAACTGGCAAGGTCACTAAAACATTCAAGATACATGCCTTTCCACAGAATATGTATAGCACTAAGCACAAGCTGTGGGACTCCTGCTTGCAAAGAAGGAACTAGGAAAGTTGAAAGCCTCGGGGGACCAAAACTGAAAGACTAAAGGTTCCCATAAAAACTGAGAGGCATATTAAAAAAAAGCTTCAGTGAAAAGTGTCAGTGAAATCTGAAATAGAGGAAAAAATTCTTTCAACTACTGTAGCTAGCTGAGGCAAGTTCCTTGGTATTTCTTAACTGGGAAGTTTCTTCCCTTTGGCTATATAGCAACTCATGCCGACAACAGAAGAGAAAGCTGATAACTAGTATTAGGTGAACTGGTTTAGATAAAGAACTGACTTGAACCTCTGCCCAAGGTTTGAACCCAAGGCTTGCTTTTAAAATCATTATTAGGAGGTAGTTTTTCTCCTTTCCTTTTTTCCTTGCTCCCCCTTCTCCAAAACCTGCTCTTTGCAATTCCTGGTGAAATCAGAAGATATGCTAGGATCTCGCATCCCAGGGAGCCTTTTTATTCGATTTGACAGTCCTGAAAATCATGTAGCTCCTTTCCAGTCTCCCGATTTTCCATATTTGAGAGATTTAGCTGAGAACAGAGCTCAGTCACATTGCTTGAAATTGCTGGTCCTGAATCACAATGCCACCTCTATCTCATCTTCTGCTGCTTCTGTAGCCAGTTAGTGATAGTTCAGACTTTATCACCAAGGAATCTTTGGATAAGATTACTACATAACATAAAAAGTGGGAAGAAAAGAAAGGTTTTCAAAACATATTAAGGAGGAGATCCAGGCAATATCAGATAAGAAGTCATTCTGACATCAGCTGCTCTGTGTGTACAATGCATACAGCACCACTGCTCTTGCTCTCTATAGGCAGCGCACTGGGACAAGCCAGCCAGCTAAGGGAGGAATTTTTCCTGTTGCCACACAGTTGCTGTTGCCAGCCATAGGCCTTTTTTTTTTTTTTTTTAACTCTCTCCTTCCAGTGTTCCGTACAAGCTGCCCTTCCTTTAAGAAGCAAAATGTTTATATACGTGAAAAGTCCAACTACCACCAGTTTTGTGATATTAAAGCACATGCTCTTGGCAAAGTGATAATGACATATTTTTCAGTACTTAAACCATGTATTTGTTCTCAGAATATCAAAAACATTCATTGGGATATTTTTCCCAATGACTTAGAAAAGCATTGTATTTCTGCTGCAAATCTGTTCCCTCAGTTAATGCAGTGTTAACGTAGAGATCTGTCTCCCCTCATACTCATATTACTTTCTGATTGTACTTTGTCACACCGTAACTCCATGTAGCATAATATTCAGTCTCTGAAAGTAGCCAGAAGCTGGTGTTAAGTAGTTTCAGGAGGGGATGTACTAGGAACAAACAATTAGTTTAAGAACATTATCTAATAGATCCTCATCTCTGGAACTCACATTTTTGTGATGCCCTGTGTCAAAAGTGTCATCTATATTGCCCTGTTTAAACTACCCGAAGTGGACACACCATTCAGGAGTTTATCTACCAACTCTTTCAACTCTGCTCCCAATCTTCCCAAGACACATCACCTGGTTGTTAGAAAAATACTACTGTATCTTTATCATCTCAGATTTTCTATTTTGCAAGCAAGTCCATTGTACAGGCTCCCCAGCATTCTCCTGCTCCTTATCCCCCTGGCCAGACAAGACAGGACACAGGCACTACTACCATGCAACTAAAGCAGGGTTGTGGGACAAGAAAAGCAGCAGCTGTTAAAACTACCCACCTAAGTTCATAAAGCTGATGGTAGCGCTGAGGAGTCACTGGTGGGATGTTACCATGAATGAGAAACATTTTCCCAGGAGAAAAGGAATAATAAGAACCCATTAAATGGGAAAATGGTAATAGTGTGTGCTGATTTTCAAAGGTTTATACCCCTATTCTCCATCTTGGCTCAGAATAATTATGGTAAAATGATGTTTTATGGTTTCTTGAAAGGTAGTTGGTGAAATATTTCAAACATTGGCAAAGAAACAGTCTGCTACCAGGCAAATTCATTTGCAATAGAATTTTGTCTAACATCTACAGGAAAACAGCAGCCACCTCACCCTAATATTGCTTTATTTGGAAAAAAAACACCTTGCATGTAAAAAGAAAATCACTGTATTTGATGAAGTTTCCCTTCTAATTCACCTAGTTTTCTTTAGCTACTTTATAATTAATGCTATCAACAAGACAGAGCTGCTTTTTCAAAAGTGTGGGGAGTACAACAAGTTCAGCACTAATGCAAGAAGAGCAATTCCTTTAAAACATTGCTAACACATACACAAATTTTGAAACATGAAGATTAAAGATGGATGAATGTTAACGAAATTTAGGTAGGAAGAAGATACAGTTGGAAGCCCTCTGCGTGGTAAAGCATGCCTCTAGAAAATGTACTAGCTGCTGATCTCAGAAAGATTAAGGAACCAAATGGGAGTGGAACATAGTGTTGACAGGAATTTGTTTGGCCACCTAAAGTCTCCACAAGCAGTTTAGATACTTTACAGATGCACAAAACAATTCAGTAATATGGGAGGATGAAAGCTCGTCCTGTATCACAGGCACATTGATCTTCATGTCAGCTTTGGAAGCAGTCTGAAGCTCACATGTTGTACTGTTGCGCATTCAATGCTCTAAATCCTAAAACCTCTGAAGAGGTTTTGGTATTCAAAGATCCTTAAATCACGGGCTCATGATGCTATGCTTCATCCAAAAATTTTAAGCAATCTGACATTTTTAGGGGCTTCTGTAGCCACAACATTCTCTGAACTGTATGTAGACTACATGACAATGTAAAGAATGAAGCTATTGCACATTTGAAAGCTTTCTTGAAAACATTTAAACAAATAGTTAGTCCAAGCACTGTTGATGGCCTCCAAAATCATGTGTGAATGCAGTTTAAGAATGTTGTCTTCTAAAGCTGCACTGTGTGTATTTTGAGAAGAGAAAAACTTGTTTAGTATGTGAACATACACTTAGAAAAATCTATAAAGACACCAGTCAGGCATCAAATGTGTATTTGCAGATAGTCTCTTTTCTAAAGCCAAGTGGATGGTATCAATAAAAAAAAAAATTAAAAAAATCCTTAAATGAATTAGCCATTCCTGCTCAACTATTCTTTAAATATTTAGCCGATTTAGAAGACAGACAACATCAAAATGCAGGATAATCAATATAAGCTAACATAAGGCTAAAATTTTATCTGCCTTTTCCTATTTCTCTTCCAAAATATCAGAAGATGAGGAAATATGGTTTAAAAATGAGCATACTTAATATACACTCAAACGAACAATAAACAGCTGAAACAAGTTCTTCAGCCTATTCTTTTAAAATGCGACTAATGTGTAATCCTAGTAACACTTAACATTCATTTGAATATGAAAAGACTTCAGGCTAGAGGTGCTAATAAGAACACCCCACACTTCAGATTTAAACAGACATGGCAATTTGTATTTCAATTTAAAAAAAAAAAAAAATCACTGTTCAGTCTTGAGGAAAGAAATACCTTCACTCCTACACTGTATCCATTTACAATACTTACATGCACACGTTTTAGCATCACTAATGCAAACCATGCTTCAGGAAGACAATTTAAATTGCCCTTCAAAAGGCAGAAAAAGGAACATATCATTAGCATGACACCTCTACTCCTCTTAAATGAATGAAAGGTTGGTTGTGCTACATAAAGTTACAGGTAGGTGTAAATGAAAAAATACATTCTTTACTTGGTGATAAAGAAAATGTGGAAACAGAAATGTCAGTGTGACAGACTGTCTTCTGCTTTTTCTCACTCTTGAGATCTGACAGCTTTGGATTGAAGCTACATTATAATAAGGTTGGAATCCTTTACCTACTAGGAATATAGTACATGTATTTGCTGGTGCTTTAATAAGGAAAAAAAAACCCAACAAAAAAACTGCAACTCATCACCAGCACTGCATCTTGTTCTTTCATTTCTTGTGAGCCTCATCAACACTTTCTGTCTTGTCAAAGTACATTTTAATAGCTACAGGATGAAAATTTTTATGATGCTACCTTTTTTTGAGCCAGATCTAACTTCAGTTCCTGTACATAGAAGCAGATATTTTAGGAAGCCTGGAATAAGTTTCGAAAACAAAATCCTCAAGAAAATTCAGTTTTAACTTCTTGATTTTTTTATCTGATTAAACAATTACCCGAGTTTACCTAGAAATCAGTAGGAAGTCCAGTAGAACGCTCATTCACTTTTTTAATGAACTGCTGCTCTCATTTTTAACTCACCAAATCCAGTTTAATTGACAAATAGCTACTTCTAATAGCATACTAGCAAAGTTGTCCCCGCAAAATCATATGTCTAGTATATATGAACACTTGCTTTAAATATTAGAAATTCTCACTACAAGATACTGGAAACTTCGGAAAAATTCAAGAGCATAAATTACAATGAACATATCAGCATTACTCATTTTTCTCATGATATAACACAATTGATCCATCTTAATTGTTTTAGATTTGACCATTGTAGATTCGGTGCACACTTTTGCTGAGGCTGTTTGTGGAAGTCACACATTCCATTGGTGTTCTTAGGAAAAAAGGATAACATTTGCTGTATGAAAATTAGTGCAGGCTGTTATGGGAACACCTTAAGCAATTTCATGGAAAACCTCATGAGCTGCCAAGCCAAGTTTTAGGCTACAAAGGGGGATGATAAAGATTAGTAGTTCTGAAAATATGCTGTGGAAATAAAAAACTGCACAATAAAACCTGTACTTCCTATGAGCTAAAATAAGGAAAATTTGAAGCTTGTAAATTGATTCTAGTATTAGGTTTGCTGATATAAAGTTCCTAAAGTACACAGGTTGCTAAAATCTTCCTTTTCTTCCTCATGCATGCATACTGATTTGATTATCTCCACAAATCTGGGTCTGAGATATAAGAGATTGCTGCTGCTTTCCTCTTTTTTTTTTTTTTTTGTGAGCTTTTTTTTCCCCTGTGATTTTTATGCTTTTGCCACTGTTCAAAAATATCTTCTAAAATCTGATGTAATAAAGACAGAATTACATCCCTAGGCCCTCAGAAAGATCAATAAGCAAGTTAATTTCCTGAGTGGCCATACAGCTCCTGGTTTGTAAGAGAGGAAAAAGGACTAAAGGACACAGAAATATGGGCCCAGAGAGAGCAAGCTCCGGCAGCAAATCTGTTTCCCTGCAAATATAGACACCTGTGATGTTCATACTAGGTAGAGTCCCTTCTCCCTTCACACTAAGACTTATCTACATCTCTCAGAAATGAGATGTGGGTGTCCCATTCCTGAAGTAGCATCTTTTGGGAGCTACAATGGAGAAGAGGGGGAAGAAGAGAGAAGGGCAGCAAGTGAGGAAGACACATCTGTGAGGGTTTTGCCTCCCACCTCCCCATGGCATGGCCTAGTGCAACACAACCTCACCTGCACCATACAGCAGCCACATACCTCCTGTTCAGACTGACTACTACTGCCCTCATGGACACTTATTTTCACTTCTAGGAATAACAGGCCATGGAGAAAACAAAACTAATCATAAAGGGAAAGTAGTCACTCAGATATCCTCATTTCGGACCACAAACAGGTGCACACCGGGAAGTGCACTAGGAAAGGGGAAGATTGTCAAATCCTTTTTATGATGATATTCCTGAGCTTTCCCACCCCTACAAAACCAGCTCCCCTTCTCCATCCTCAGCTAAGAACCTGCTTATGCAACCCTTAAATGACAAGCTCCAGCTGGGTCCTGTTCACTTGAGAACTGGACTAAGACCAACTGCAGAGAGCAGCCAGCACATCCCCACTTGTGATCTCAGTGCTGTTCACAAGCAGAAAAAACCAACATCTCTTGCGTAACTCACCAATACCTCCTGCCTATCTGTTCAGTGACCTCTTGACTCAGGGGAGGGCAGCCCTACGTGCATTACAGATAGCAATGGCTGTACAAAAAGCTTTTACAGCTGAAGTGCTTTTACTGTCAGTCTTCAACGTGTCTATGCTATTGCTGTTGTCTTGCTGAGTGCAATACTTGCATACACAGCTATCACCAGGTAGAAGACATCAGTTGCATGACTGCTACCGTGACTAACAGAGGTCTTGCTATTCCATTTCATCAGCAAGTTTCCCATACAAATTTCAGTTTCATGTTCAGTAAAAGATACACTGTCAAGACAGCAATATTTTCTTTAAAATTGTCTATAACGGGGAACCTAATGCTACTGCCAGCAAACTGTTAGTTACTTTCACAGAGGCTTGGTCTCAGATTGGCTCAGATGGCTCTCAGCAACCAGCTCTATCCTCTGCATCAAACGTTTCTCAGTGTCATTCCTTTTCTTTCTAGATTAATGATAAAATACAAACTAGCATGGGTCAAGTCTAGTAAGATTACTTTAGAAACCCATTCACTCAATGATTACTTCCTAGTTTATAGTAAAAGGTCTCATCTGAGCAGATTTTAATCCATCTTGAATGCACAAATTCCTTCCATTGTTCCAGTTTAACCCAGGAACACCCTACCCAAAACAAACTGGTATTTCCTACTAAATACCTGGTTAACAAAGCTTGTTACAACATACTAAGCTTAAACCTAGGTGTTATTTTCCTTGAAGGCACATTGATTGGCTGACAGAAACATTCATCTATTCAAATATGTAAACCATGTATTTTGTGTGTGACACGCTCCATCTAGTAGGTCTACAGTTTCTTTTGTCATTCAGTTTGTCTATTTTTAATATAAAGTCCTGATGCAACTCCAGAACTTCCCAGTTTTCCCAGGGAAGGGTGTGGAAATCAGGAAACTACATCTCTTTCCCCAATAATAACAGTTCACAGACTTCCCTGCTTAACTCTTTGAAAGCTTTTGGATATCTAGCATCTAAAGACACTATGTTATACTTGCCTTTTAGCACCATTGCTGTTTCCTGTTAGAAGAGCAAGTACTCCACTGTCCCACTACATGAACACATCATCTATTTTTCCTGCTGGGAATTATGACCTACCTGTCTGGATTGTCAATGATTCCATAATAGCACTGTAGTATCAGACTAAAGTATGATCAGAATTAATTTTGTTCCTATTGGTCTCAGGAAAAAGGGACTTGACTTTATTTTCACTAGCCCCATATTGCTCCTTGCCTCCTTTTGCTGCCACTTCCATTTCCCTTTCAGCTTAGGATTTCTCTTCACTTTAAAGAGAAAAACCAGCTCATCACAGTCTTTTCTCTCAACAACAATTTAGTGGCTTTGTAAACACCTGTTAAAGTATCATTAAATAACTCCTTACTATTAATTGGGTTTTTTTGTGTCAAATGCTTGCTTTCTCCCAGTGGATTTGGCTTACAGTTACTACTTTTCATTTTGTGGCATCAACCCCATTAAGGTGTTTTTTATGCAGAAGGGAAAATAGAAGACCAAGACTGTAGATAAGTGAGAGTAACACTGAAATAACACTAGAACAATGTTCTCTAACACAAGAGAACTTTAAACTCATTTTGTGTTGTTTGTAAAAAAGAGGCACCTTGACTGTCTCCCTCTAGGCTGGTACCCTGTGGTATTGCAGCACGAAAAGGGGTGTGGGGAAGGGAAAGTGTTGGTAAAGGAAAGTTACCCACTCTCATGGGATGCTGGATATTAAGAAGGTTCATTTTTCCTGCACTGCAGTCACTAGAACTGGATATTCAGATGAAGACTCCAGGCTTCACGTAGCTTGCATAACACCCAGAACCAATGAGACAGATACTGGCATGGAGAAGTGGAAGAGTCTTACCTATTGATAGGTATTGCACATCTAGTCTTACCAAAATCCAGTTCTAACTTGAGAGCTGTCTGGAGCACCCAGCAGCTAGTTTACCATGTTTGTCTGTGGAAGGGAGAGTTCTAGAAATCACCATCTCTGTATTCAAGGAGACAACCTAATGAGTGCTGAAAAAACCCATCATGTTAAATTTAAGGTAACACATACAGCTTCTGCAGTGTTGCCTTAATTTTCAGTTTTCAAGGTTCAAATGCAGTCTATCAAACGTTCTAAGAGTAATCAAATCCACTTTAATGGGCCTTTAGTATAAAGGGTAACACATATAAGCTTTCCTAAGCAGCCTAAAAAAAAGTTTACATTAAAAGATGTAACAGATACACAACTATGCTCAAATATTTTTATTTGTCTAACATATGAAATAAAACAAGTTACAGCAAAGAATGAAATCTGATGAGGATTCTACCTTAAGGAAAAAAAAAAATTGTCTTTTGTAATAACAAATAGTTGGAACCAGTGCATTGCTTTAGCGACATTGTTCCCTTCAAGACAAGTCTAAACTCTTCAACATTATGAAAACTCTGCCTATTGCTTTGTACCAGAAAATTTATTACCCCCAAATCATTTACAACAGACAGCATGCATTCCAAAACTGATTTGTTACTTTAGGCCACAACAACTCACTTTCAAAGCTTAAAGAATCCATTATACTGTGCAAAGGAAAGAGCATGAACAAGACACATATTAGAGACAAGTTTAAATGGAATTCCATTTCAAAGTTTAGATGGAGGAAGCCTACGAACATGGCCATACAATTAATTTGAAGCATTCTTGGCACAGTGGACTGGGGAAAAAGATTGAATACAATTTTTATTTCATAAAGTGTGCAAGCATTTGTCACAATTTCAGCAACCTGCTTTCTTGGTTAGGAGAAGGAAGCAAGCCAGTTAGAGAAGTCAAATGTGATTAACACAGGAACTCTTCTGTTTGGGAGATGTTATTACCTGCTTACACAGTACGTGTCATTTATTTTACTTTGGTGCAGCGCAAAACATAATATGAATGTTCAGCACTACTCTGTTTCTATTATTTTGTTATAAGCAACAATAGGCACTTGAGTCAGTGGGAGCTATTTGATTAAAATGCCTTACAGGTTTTTCAGCTATGGAGGCCACTGAAATTTAACAACTGCTTCCCTGGTCTAATCAGATTTCCTAAGATCAAAGAGACTATTACACCTCAAGAGGCAAAACCAGCTCAAAGAGAGTAAGAAGCCACAGAAGTCACACAGAATCCTAACCCCGTAAACACACAGTTTTCTCAAGCCAGATTGGGAAGGGGCTGCAGGAGGCTGGTGCGGGTGCAGCACCCTGGTGCTCAGGACAGAGGGTGCAGGGCACCGAACTGATGTAAAAAAGGTGACACAGGGGCTCAGGTGGCAGCTGATGCTGGACTCTACTGTGGCACAGGCTGAACATCTGCATTTAAAGATCAAAGAACTTACACAGAAAGCCAAGATTTAGAAAGTTACCTACATGCTTGATTTATAGCCTCTTTAATCACAAGAGACAATTCTCAGGATTTTTTTTTTTTTTTTAAATCGCTGCAAATTCACATCATTAAGAGTCTTTTTCTATTAAGTTACCACAAAATTGGAAAGGTAACATAGAAACAGTGTATAGAAGCAATACGTATTTGGTTAGTATTTTAAAGTCCTGTGTTTCTTTAAACTGCAGCATACCCAAACAGCTCAACCTAGGCTTTAAATTGTGTGTAATTCTATATGACCAAAATACAGGAAACTGCTTTGAAAAGAAAACAAAAACATACAGCACAACTGTGAGCAACTGACTATAGGTGCTTAGCTGCCTACTCAGGTTAGCCCACAACAGTAGGTAACTGAGTTCTTTGCAGGTGACAGTGTTGTTCTGAGTTTAACACATAGGTGTTTGCAACTTACTTTTCTATTCGAAGCCATAAGACAAAGGACCCCCAGCATCACAGAATCTGGCTTGCTGCTCTCGCAGAGAAGCTTCTTACAACCTGCGCAGGGACTGATCAAGTTAAAAATTGTCTGGGTTCCTTTATCCACTGTCACTCTCTTCACCTGGAGTCATGTTCTAGTGGTTCATTCCATAATTGCTACTCCTGGAGATGGATTTTTTTTTTTTTTTTAAAAAGCTGTTAAACATCTGTTCTTCCTCTAGCTTAAACAATTCTCCTCTCTTTTTTCATTTTATCCAAAACCCACACCTATTTTGTTTTCAGTTCTCACTTGAAATACTGACTGTAAAAAACCCCAAACTGGTCAAAACAAATCCAAGCTATTCTGAGCATACTAACTGCAGAATGAAGTACAGAGTAAAAGAGAACATCATCATCTAATATTTAAACGATTTCCTTAAAGCTACCATTTAAGACCTGGGTATTCTATGATCTTTGTACAAGAAAAATCACCAGTGACCTTAATGACATTTATTTAGGCATGCAGATTACAGCATTAAGTTAACAGGGGATTTTATAAAAGATGGAACCAACTCTGTTACAGGTGAGCATTTACATTCAGTAACAGCCAGAGGGGATATTGAACGAGCTTGTATCCAGCTGATTTCTTCTTTCCTACAGTAATGCTACTTCTTAGTGAAGATAATACATCCTCAAAGAAAATGCCCTGTTTGTTCATAATAACATACTTGTATTCTTGCATCTGGGTCAACTGCCCATGTGTATGTTCTAAAAACCACTTCTAAACAAGGGTAAATTATGAACTGTAAATTGACTTAGAACTAGGAAAGCAGACTGAGTCTAGGCCCAGAACACCGATTCCCCAAGTTTTAGGAATCCAAATACTGTGATTCAAGCACATGTCGCAACACAAAATACTACTAGAAAGCATCCAAACCCAAGTTAGTATACGCCCCTGACTCCTGCTTTCCAGCCAATCTCTGCATAAAAACCTCCATGAGTTCAGATGAGGAAAATGCAGTAATGCTTCCAACAGAAATACAGCTTCCAGTTCTTACTTGCAATTTGTAGTGTCAAGTGTTCCACATACCCCCTTTAACTCTGTGATTAATGCTGAGCTGCAGTTTGTAAACTAAGAGTCAAAAGAGCATGTTTCTAGTTTCAAAACCAAACTAGTCTGTAGAGCTTTTTTTGCTTTTCTATGAGCAGTAGCTTTCTGACGGGTAGGCGGAGATCAGCACCACACAGTGAGACAGCACAAGGATCAGTCATCAGCCTTTGTTGCACCAAAGCCTTGCTAAAGCTAGGTGTTGAAAATATGGGTTAAAAGGCCAACTTTTAAAGTCCTGAAGGTCGGGGTTTTTTTCCACCCCGATTTTTCTTCAGATTTCTGGTCACTTAGTACTGTAGCAGAATAATGAAAACAAGAAGTTTTGATTACTACCTTGGAGAAATTATTTAATGAGACAAATGAAAAACATTCGTAGTTCCACACAGTCAGCTCTGGGTACCAAAAGCTCTTGTACAGCTGGCTCTCTTGGCCCTCTGTGATAGTTTAGGGCCACATCCTCAATAAATACATATGCACAAAGCAACACTTTCAACTGCATGTACATGTGAGCACCATGGTAGTAGAAGGGACCGATTTAGAGGATGCTGAGATATAATTACATCATATATCCATTAGAAGGATGGTCTCAGCAGCTCCCAGAGAACTTGGCAGAGCATTAAAAGCCTGTCAAGGTTGACCACACAGTAACTGAAGGGGAGGAAGGAAAAAAACACCAAACCACAGCAAAAAACTGAAAAAGGATTTCTAGTGTGCGTTTGCATTTTTCTTTGATCTAAAATAGAAGTAGTATTCTGGAAGTATACCTAAGACAAAACAGTGAGAAAGTACCCAGCATACACCACCACTACTTTGCTTACCCCCAAAAAACCAGAGGGGTTCTTGGCAGAATCCTTTCATCTCCAAGGACATCCCTATTATTACATGTTTCACTGGAAGGTGGGAGACAAAGTTTCAAGCTCCAAGTATAAGAGTGGAAAAGCTCTGCAGAACTGCTCCTGAAAACTTTTCCAATGGAAGTCCCAACTGAGCATCCATCTTCCTTAATTTTAAATCTGCAAGTTGTTTCAAACTCCCGTTCAGAGATTCTTTTAGGGGACAAGAAAAAGTCTTACTTCTGACCAGCTTTAATTGCAATATAATAAATATAGATTTTGATCAACTAATATCCAAGTTGAGAGATTGTACAAGTAAAGAAAACCATCCTTGCTCTCCTCTTCCAATTCCCACCTCTCAGTAGTCTCCAGCCCAGTTTTAGAAACCTGAGCTCAGATTTGGAAACAAAGTTTGATTTTTCCTTTGAGGATGCTGATAGTAACTTGTTCCAACTTGTTAAGAGAAGTTCCTCACTTGTTCAGTTCTATCACTACTAACGGGTTTGCCCAGCTTCATGCAGTCCCTTTACAATGGTCTCCATTTACAGCACAGGCTTGTTTTCAGTGTTGCTGTTCTGGAAATTAACAGGCTCATTTGTGTATTTGTCAAGTTCCCCTTCTCTTTGGTAAGCTGTCCCAATTTATGCTCGGAGAGCTTGCTTTCTGCTTTTCTCAATACCATCCCTCCTGTTTTTCTGGTATGAGAAATTTATGTTGGAGGAATAGATAGAGAGTAAAGAGAAAGCTCAAATCTAGAGCTACCTGAGATTTATAAGTTCTAGAGAGAGGTTTGTGGTTTGATTTCCTGCATAGAAGCGCAAGTTTGGTTAGATTTGGGGTTTGTAGCTTAATAAATGGAACATGGCTCTCATGCTGGAAAGCCAAGCCTTTCTGTCCAAGTTTTAGCTGGTGTTAGTCTGCATTCTTCAGCTAGCTTGGAACAAAACAGGTTCACGCCAGCATGGGCTCCGGCTCATACTTTGTGCTTTTACTAAGGTTTGTTCTGAGCCTTCATCACCAGGTTTAACTCAGAGAATACTCTGACACTTTTTTCAACCCTTATGGCTCTGCACTGAACTTGAATAGATTTGATTTTCTAATCCCCTCTATTGATTTCTAGGCATGTTTTTGAAACGTTAAATGATTTAGATCCTTCATTTGGAACAAAGGACCTGGCACAGGGCCTTCTCACAGTACAACTAAGCTGCTGCAAACACAGAGTAGACTGGAAGGAAGTTGCAATGGTTACGTCAAATCCATGAACTGAAAATGATGTCTCAATAGCAGTATCTGCCAGCCAGAGAAAGAGGTTGACAACCAAATGCATTTGCGGCTGAGGCTTACAGCTGTTTAATAAGTTACCAAGGCTTCTCAGCTAACTTTCATAAGGGTCTCCAGGGACCGGGAAGTTAGAGTAAGGCCTATTCTAAGGAACATTTATTTTTCTGCATCTTCTTGCCTGGAAAGAATTTATGAAATCTACTATTGCCGCCAGTCACCGGGACTTTTGTGTGTGCAGGCAGCTACCCTTAGAAGAACAAAAGTCCTTCAGGAATTCAAAACTAGCTTTGAAATGTTAATGAATGTTTTGTCATAAGCATCACAGGGAGAAGGGCCAGATCCTAAATGTGTCATGGCTGTAGATGGCACAATTAAGCACTTTTGTTTCTATTCCTTGATTTTACATTTTAATTGTTTCTAATATTTACTTAGAACTGCTAACTTCAACCATATCCAGTACTTATTGGATTTGGCTTTTTCTATAAAGACTGCATCTCCAACAAGCATGCTTTTTCAAGCATAGAGGCAAGCTTTATTTTTAAATACACTTTTGAATAGGAATTATTTTTTGATGGTTCACCGTCGTATTATTATCTAAAGCGTTCCCACTGTCGTCTTATTATTTAAAGCATTCCTTGCCAGAGAAGCTGGTCCAAAGGCTATCCTCAAAAACATATGGCCATCTCGATGTCATCCTATACCTTGGAACACAGAAAATGTACAACATATATGAAATAAAAGAGATTCCCTAAAGTCTATCCATTGCTGTCATAGGATGAAAGCCCAAAGCTGCATATTTATTCTGTCTATAGTAGTTGTCTTTCTGCAAGAGTGGAAAGGAAGGAATACCAGTCACTGCCTGCTCTGTTCCTCTTAATGTAGACAGGATCAGAGAAGAGCCAATTTGGATCTGAAATACCAAATGTTCTGGATGAAAAAATATAAATTAATTTAGTATTTCCATTGGTAACTCCCCTGCTTTCCTTGAAGCAGGGGCTTATCCCAAGAATTACCACACCTTTGTTACAGAACTGGCTTTCTTAAATGTGAACAAGTAACCAAGAGAAATATGCATTAACAGTACAAGATATCTCAGTTTTTCTGTGACAACACAACATAGAAATTTCGAGCAAGTTCCTTTCTGCTTCATTAGTCTTAACCCCCCGCAACAACAACAACAACAAAAACCCAACACCCAAACCGAAACAAGTGCAAGCAAAAACTACAAAACTCAAAGAAAAAACCTCCAAACACCCCATCCAAACAGAGTTCTGTTCACCCAGTGCATCTTCCAGCCTAGGAAATTAGTTTTCTACTTCTGTGAAGGAATAAAAGACAAAGCCAGAGCATTCAACCTTTCTTATTCAAAGTTGATAAGGACACTAATCCAGATACTGCTGCATGTTCCTGATTCCCACTCCTCACAGAAACAAAAAAGCACAGACCTACATACCATTTCACAGAGACCAGAAATCTTTACAGAACCAATATAATTAGTGCGCTGTAAATTAAAATAAAAATTAGCAAATGCACAACTAAGATGTCTCCATTGTCTTACAAATTTTGTATTAGAACTGAAGTCAATTGGCATTGCACTGAAAAGATGGAGAAAGCAAAAAAGAAAACGAGATGCATTCAAATAGGTTTTATATCAGCCTTTTTGAATCAGACATATTAGCAGGCATACTGAAACTTAACTAGCTCCACTAGATGGCAATATGCAGTGTTAGCATTCCCCTACCTCAGCACTAATACTGGGCATTTCTACTTCCTCCCCCCTTCTGCTTACTTTCAAATAAATATTGATCTTTTAGATTAAACAATAAAAGACTTATTTAACTGTGTGTTTTTCACAACTAAAAACATTGCCTGAAGCATCGTATTCTGATCTCACCATACTCCAGATCTGCAGTTCTGCTTCGACTCAGACGTTCACTCAACTCTCACGCAAATGGTCAAAAGGGTGAGAAAGACTAATGTATTAAGTAGGTAATTGTGCAAGAGCGGGTGTAGGCACAGAGCAAGAAAATCCATCAGGTGAAGGTTGCCATTTTCACACTCATCATGCAACGCCTCAGGGATAACCATTTTGCATACCCCGAGAATGCCAAATCAATACTATCTTACCCCTTATATCAGTATTTTAATCTCCTTGCACTCAAAACGTGTAAACTTGCCTCAATGTGCCAGCTGCAGTGGGAGTCAGCCATGAAGACTATTGCCACAATAAAACTCATAACCAAGCTTTGATTCTTAACAATGCAAGAATCTCAGCCGTACTTTGGGACATTCCTGTAGCAAAATCTCCATCAAACATTTCAAAGCCAACTCTTCTTGTTAGAACTACAATCCATTTCCCTCCCATCATCACTTTAGAAAATCCAGAAATGAGGTTTTGTTATACTACTAACATACTGACAACAATTTAACACAATTCAATAAAGCTCTCTTCTTCTATTGGAAACCAGTATGTTCTACATGCAGGCAGAATTGCTTTATAGATTATACTGCTTTTGATGTCATCTTTGATCAGATTTACTCCTTAACTTCAATAGAGCTATTTCAGAGCAGCACCTGCCCAGATGACATCAGAATCAAGACCAACACATTAACATTTTTTAAATTTGTGCATTGACTGGGAATATTTGTCCCTGATTGCAACAGCTGTAAATGAGCAGACAAATGTCTTCCTAAAAATAAACAAAGTGCAGCATTAGCAGCACATCCTTCCCACAAGCTGCACTTTTGCTTATTAAAAATTTATGAAGTACAAAACTCACCCAGCATTGTACAAGACAAACCAAGACCCAGTCTCTGCCCCAAAGAGCTAACTTACAGGATCTTTCACAAGCAGTATCTATGAACATCCAGTTTATGTGCTCCATTTCCTTGTCATAGGAAGACAAGTTAGAGAAGAATTAGCTGACACACAGAGAGATGAAAGACCTATATAGAGCATATGATTAGCAGAACACGGAAGAGAACCAACGATTTTGGTTACCATGCCCCAGTATTAGCCTTGTGATCTCCTAAAGGATGTAATATAGACAGTGTCACTCCAGCAGAAAGTGGCAGCCTTGGTCTGAACTGTTTTGTATATGTAGATGCCTGCCTTTCACTTGCTTTCAAAAGAGCATCTTGATCATGGTCCCATGAGTATACAATATCATGAAAGAAACACACCTAGTACAACTGTGATTTACAAGCACACGTTCAAACTATCTCATTTAAACTGTAACTTCAATGCAAACTATCACCAATCAACTATGGTTAGGTACCAACAACATGCTGTGGAACACTTATTTTAATACAAACCTTTGCTTTTCTTTCATTTTCTATTCTAAAGAAGTTTACAATGTCCAAAGGATGAAACAATATAAGTTAACATAAGCAACCTAGGAGCAGAAACTAGAATGAGTCTGGCACAGATCCTAATGCTATCAGCTTCAGGATTTCTTGCAAGCTTTTAGTCTGGGGGTGCATTGCCATAAGCAGTGTAATGTTTCCTTTGCCACTACCACTCAATCCTGCAGAGTGCAAGTTTATTAAGGGCTGCATTTTGACTAATGGTACATCATATAACGTTAAAAACATTTTCTGGTTTTGCAATATTTTTAAGAGAAGCAAGATAATACATTACAATCCAGGCCCCACTGGTCATTAAACTTTTGATCTCTTCACAGTTCCTGTAGACTAGAAAATTAATCCAGCTGATAAAAGACTGGAGTTAACTACCAATGCTAGAAGGAACTTTTAATTTTTAAATCAAATTCCCTTGTGCCAGTAAACCTTCTGTTGGTTGTATCTACTTCTTTTTCAGACCAATTCAACAACAGTTGTCTTATGCAGAGCTGGGTATGTGGTCAGAGTTCAGCAGCAAGAAAAAAATGATACTGTGTAACGTAGGCTGATACTTCTGAAATCAGAAAATATTAGCTACATACAAGGTGATATTGGAAAAAAAAAAACAAACCCAAACCCAAGAAATTTCCAAAAACCCAGCAAAACCTCAATGTGTTCTTCAGCAAGAAACCTGCTCAGAGGAGTACAAAACCTCACACAAACCCAGCAAGCACTTTGCTTGGCAACTGACTAAATCTGCTGCTTTATTCCTGGATGCCTGAGGAAGATTTTTAGCTGGTGACAGATTGTCATCTGCTGGCAAAGGAGAACAGGGATGCTCAGGATGCCACTTTTCTTCATAACCATCCAAATCCCCTGTGATGAACTGGACTTCAAGCCAAACAAATACACAGTTCTCTTAATATCTGCAATGGAAGATTTGTAGGGCAAGAAGCAAATTCTCCAAAGCTGGTAGGCAATAGCATGCTGAGATATGCTGTTAAAGCCTGCAGAAGAGGCATGGAAGAAAACAAGGTGTAACTTTTCAACATATCCAGGTGAAAGAGCAGGGGCAGATAGATGCCCTTTACATAGCGGTTTCTAAAGTATTCTCCAAAACAAGGTGCAGGGGAAGGGGCATGGCTTTTGTCTGTATGGGTGACAGCATCCTTTTAGTTTAATCAACTTGTACAAGAAGAGCAAACAACTTTTTTTTCACCACAACAGTTTGCTTTTCCTGTCTCTCATTTTTTCAAACCTCTTTTGCTCCTATTATATCTGTAGGTGCACCTGGCACTTCTGTATACAGTGCCCTGAAAGCCACTCAAATTTGTTTTGACATCCTTTGGAGAAGAACAGAATGAAAGAGTTCTACAATTTCTACATAAGGAGAAATTAATTTATTTGCAGAATGACTCCACGGACATGTAATAAGCTGAGGCATGACCAGGAAATACTGAGGCAGAATTTCAACTTGGGGCAGGGCCTCCACCGGAGAGCTGCCAGGTAAAAGACTATCTGGAAAGGGGGAAAGGATGGGAGGAAGATTAATTAAAAAAATAAGTCAAATCCAGGAAACCATAATTTATGGCTAAATGGAAAAGAAAGGCCTGATTTTGCCATAATTATAAAATGGAGTGATGATACAGAAAAGACTGAAAGCTGCTACTGGTAAGTAAAGGATCACAAGGTCCAGACAGAGAACCTGGGAGGAAACACTCTATAGCCATCTCCTCTGGAGGCAGCAAAATAATGATAAAATCGTGTTTACAAACATACTTCCTGAATACATTCATCTAAAAATACAGTTTTTAGAGCAATAAACTTCCCAGAGAAAAGTGTCCTGACTGGGGAGACATTGGTATGCCTCTGCCTGTGCACATACAGTTTTGGATTGATGAGCGAGAATGCCACAGGAGAGCACACAGTGCAGCTGGCACATGATTACTTCAATGCATGTACAGGGAGGTGATAAATCATTTAGAGCTTCAGGGATTAGGGACTCCTGCCAAACCCTCAAAAATGCTTGAAACTTGATAAGACAGAAAGACAGAAAGACAGAAAGACAGAAAGACAGAAAGACAGAAAGACAGAAAGACAGAAAGACAGAAAGACAGAAAGACAGAAAGACAGAAAGACAGAAAGACAGAAAGACAGAAAGACAGAAAGACAGAAAGACAGAAAGACAGAAAGACAGAAAGACAGAAAGACAGAAAGACAGAAAGACAGAAAGACAGAAAGACAGAAAGACAGAAAGACAGAAAGACAGAAAGACAGAAAGACAGAAAGACAGAAAGACAGAAAGAGTCAATACTATGTAAGCTTTATTTCTCTAACTTGGGCAATATTAATAAAAAAAAAAAAGAGTATTTTATACAATTTATCCCATGCTTCATTATTGTACACAACTTGAAAAAACATCAGATAAGACTGATTAAATCCCAAGTTTGTGCATCCAATTATATTATTGAAATCAGATGGTTTATATGTAGAAGTTGCCCTTTATGATTTTCCTGCTGTTATGGCAAGGGAAAGGGGATGCTTATGAGATACCCCGGCATAAATTTGAATCCCATTAAGATAATCTTCAAAAACTGCTTTCAAAATTGAAATAAACAAGGACTCCTGAACCGGCCAAAGCAGCAATAACTTGCTTTGCTAGAAAAGCTCCCATTTTTAGTACCAAAGCTGAAGAGTTACATGTTAGGGGATATCTGAGCAAATCAGCTTACTGCCAGTCAAATTCATGTTGGTCAAATTCATGCTATTCTGTTGGGTTAGCAGGAACACTCTTGTCCCTTGACCTGCAAGTTTCTATTATAGCTTATACAATTAAATGTGAACTCCCTGTTTGGCACCTGTTAACACCTGGTGTTTAGGCATATAGACAAGTCTTGTTTAGCCACATGCTTGACTGATCCTGTAATATGTAAGTAATATTGCAGTGCTTGTTAGTCACAGAGTTTCACACTCTGGCAGGCAAAACCACAGAAATTCAGACTCATTGGCAGTCAGAGCCCCTAAAAGGTGGTGTGAAATGCCTGGTGAGTCTGGCTAATGTCCTGTTTAGTTTGGTATTATCTCTCCAGTTGTGGGAAAAGGAAGTGTTACTTAGACAACATGTGCAAGCCCAGCCACTTTCTACAGGCCATTCCCCTTGAACATCCCTGACATCCACAGCTCTTGTACTGAGGCTGTTAAGGAGACATCCCTGCCATGTCCCCAGTGGCTTGTCCATGAATTTGTCTTTGCCTTTGTAAAACAGCTGATGGTTTTTGTCTCCGCCATTGCTTGAGGCAGCCAGTTCCAGAAGGTCACTACCTGCTGTGTAGAGAAGTATTCCCCCTTTCAGTTGTTTTAAGTTGGTCTTACAGCATTTTCTTCAGGTGTTTCCTAGCACTAGTGTTGCAAGATTTGGTAAACAGTGCCACACTTGGTTCATCCACCACAATTCAGGGTGTCCTTCTGGGATGATAAATCCCTCCCAAAAGAATCTACAGAAAGCACAGCAGAACATGCAACTGACAGGAGCTCCTATGATCCTTGCCCAAGTCATACACAATATTAATTCCACAAGACATTCCAGCACAGGAAATAAACATATTTACATTTTCCTGTGTCTGGTAATATGTAATGGGAGCTGTGATGACAATCTACTGATATAGAATCGTAGAATGGTTTGGGTTGGAAGGGGCCTTAAAGATCACCTAGTTCCAGCACCCCTGCCATGGGCAGGGACACCTTCCACTAGACCAGGTTGCTCAAAGCCCCATCCAACCTGGCCTTGAACCCTTCCAGGGACAGGGCATCGAAAACCTCTCTAGGCAACCTGTTCCAGTGCCTCACCACCCTCACAGTGAAGAACTTCTTCCTTACAGCTAATCTAAACCTACCCTCTTTCAGTTCAAAGCCATTACCCCTAGTCCTATCACTACATGCCCTTGTAAAAAGTCCCTCTCCAGCTTTTTTGTAGGCTCCCTTTAGGTGCTGGAATGTTAGATAGGCTATAAGGTCTCCCTGGAGCCTTCTCTTCTCTGGGCTGAACAACCCCAACTGCCTCAGCCTGTCTTCATAGGAGAGGTGCTCCAGCCCTCTGATCATCTTCATGGCCCTCCTCTGGACTTGCTCCAACAGGTCCATGTCCTTCTTATGTTGGGGGCCCCAGAGCTGAATGCACTAGTCCAGGTGGGGTCACATAAGAGCAGAGTAGAGGGGGAGACTCACCTCCTTTGACCTGCTGGTCATGTTTCTTTTGATGCCACCCGGGATACAGTTGGCTTTCTGGGCTGCAAATGCACATTGCTGGGTCATGTTGAGCTTCTTGTCAACCAACAGCCCCAAGTCCTTCTCCTCAGGACTACTCTCAATCCATTCTCTGTCCAGCCTGTATTTGTGCTTGGGATTGCCCTGATCCACGTGCAGGACCTTGCACTTGTCCTTGTTGAACCTCATGAAGTTCGCACAGGCCCACCTTTCAAGCCTGTCAAGGCCTGTCTGGATTCTATCCTTTCCCTCCAGCATGTTGGCTGCTCCACACAGCTTGGTGTCATCAGCAAACTTGCTGAGGGTGCACTCAATCCCACTGTCCATGTTGCTGACAAAGATGTTAAACAGTACCGGTCCCAATACTGACTCCTGAGGAATGCCACTGGTCACTGGTCTCCACTTGGACATTGAGCTGTTGACCGCAACTCTTTGAGGGTGACCATCCAGCCAATTCCTTATCCATCGAGTGGTCCATCCATCAAATCCATGTGTCTCCAATTTAGAGAGACAAGGATGTCATGCTGGACAGCATCAAATGTAAGTAGTCCAGGTAGATGACGTCAGTTGCTCTTCCCTTATCCACCAACGCTGTAACCCCGTTGTAAAAGGCCACCAAATTTGTCAGGCACAATTTGCCCTTAGTGAAGCCATGTTGTCTGTCACCAATGACCTCCTTATTTTCCAGGTGCCTTAGCATAGTCTCCAGGAGGATCGCTTCTTGATCTTGCCAGGCACAAGAGGTAAGACCTGGCCTGTAGTTCCCCAGGTCTTCCTTTTTTGCCTTTTTAAAAATGGGGGTTAATGTTTCCCTTTTTCCAGTCAGTGGGAACCTCCCTGGACTGCCATGACTTCTCAAATATGATGGATAGTGTCTTAGCCACTTCATCCACCAGTTCCCTCGGGACCCATGGATGTGTCTCATCAGGTCCCATAGACTTGTGCACCTTCAGACTCCTTAGCTGGTCTCAAGCCTGATCTTCTCCTACAGTGGGTGGTTCTTCATTGTCCCAGTCCCTGCCTTTGCCTTCTGCGTCTTGGGCAGTGTGGCTGGAGCACTTGCTGGTGAAGGCTGAGGCAAAAAAGTCACTGAGTACCTCAGCCTTCTCCATGTCCTGGGTAACCAGGTCTCTGGCTTCCTTCTGGAGAGGGCCCACATTTGCCCTAATCTTCCTTTTATCACCAACGTACTTATAGAGGCTTTTCTTATTGCCCTTGACATCCCTGGCCAGATTTAATTCAATCAGGGCTTTGGCTTTTCTAACCTGATCCCTGGCTGCTCAGACAATTTCTCTGCATTCCTCCCAGGCTACCTGTCCTTGCTTCCACTCTCTGTAGGCTTCCTTTCTGTGTTTGAGTTCATCCACGCAGGCATTTTTGCCTGACTTCCTCTTTGCTGGGATGCATCGCTCCTGAGCTTGTGGAGGTGACCCTTGAACATTAACCAGCTTTCTTGGGCCCCTCTTCCCTCCAGGTCTTTATCCCATGGTACTCTACCAAGCAGATCCCTGAAGAGGCCAAAGTCTGCTCTCCTGAAGTTCAGGGCAGTGAGCTTGCTGTGCACCCTCCTTGCTGCCCTAAGGATCTTGAACTCCACTGTTTCATGGTCACTGTAGCCAAGGCTGCTCCCGCTCCACATAAAATACTCAGCAGTGGCCACAGGACCAACACAGCCCCCTCAGCTGTATACACGAAGCAGCGGGGCAAGATGCAGGGCAGGTTAGAAACACCCAAAGAAACTGCCCAGATTTAGCTAATGAGAACAACTAAACCAAGAGCGTGGTCTTTACTGCTACCTAACAACTCAGACCAGCATCAGGTCTATCGCTATTTGTAATATACAGAGCAGTGATGGCTCAGTACTGACACAGAAAGGTGCATTACTTCCCTAGAAATACAATTTTCTACAAGATTTAATATGCTGTTGAGAGTTCTTGCCTGTGTGTGTATTTTACCCCAACTTGATTTGAAGGATGAGGAAACTGAGGGCTGTTACTGGGTCATTCGAAAGTGATACACATTGTTCCATACTGTTCTAGGTCTACATTAAATTCAGATGAATATTGGCTAAAATGCTAAGCAGCTGGCAGTGTGGGATGGGGCCTTTTTTTGGAGCTTCAGAGAATCTTACAGAATCTTAGTGAAGGAAACAGAATCCAGTGGTTACTGCCTGATGGGTAGAAAGTTGGTCAGATGCCCCTTTTTGACGTAGGAGAAAGTTAATTAGAAAGATTAGAAAGGAATGTAATTCAAACAGTAATATGCACCTTATCCAACATCCACAGCAACTAGCAAGCTAAATTATGCTACCTCAACAGCAGTACAATTTTTTTTTGCATATACACATGTAAGTTATTCTTGAAATACAAAATGAGATCAAATATTCAATTAATACAAGTACATGAAATATCTGTCGAGCACAAGGATTCCACACCATGCAAAGTTCTGTCACACAACATACATGAAACGCAAACCACATCACAAAAGTTATGCTAATCTTCAAAAAGGACAGACTAGAGGTTTCTCCAAGTGAAATGGTTTTTTGAATTTCAAAGGGTGGTCTTTATGATTTCACATATTGCCTGAAGTGCTGTATGTGCATAGGTCTAGGGCGCACAGAACTAAATCAGTTTTCAAGTGATTACAAAGGAGGACTTTGTCGCATAGTGTGAGAGTCTGTATACTCTGTACCAGTCTGACCATATTTACCATAAGGATTGTGCCACCACTGTGGTGTCAATATCAAGCCATACCCCAACCACACTGGGCGAAAGGTAAAGGCAATAAGATAAAAATAATTACATCTCTTCATAAGTCTTGTGAATACCTAACACGTGACTCAACTGGCCATACCAGCAGAACTGCTTTAGTGTAGATGCACAGGAGTGCTTTTGTCCAAAGAGCATACTTTGCTTGTGAAGCGTGTTCTTATTATACCAAATCGCTGCCAGTACAGTTAGTAAGACAGATGTTCACACAGCAAACATGGTGTGGCTGTATATATATCTGTCCCCAAACTGCTTGTTATTGCCATTATGGTGCAGTTTGCTGTCCCCACCACTTTGCCAGCTGGAGAGGATCATATGAACTCTTCACACAGGCAAGGTCAGCTAGGCTGGCTCCAAACCAGCAGCAAGGAAGATTTACTTGACTGGGTTGATTTTGCCAAAGCAGAACAGGAAGAGTTTGCACAGCCCCTTGTGTCAGCATAACGATGGGAAGGTGCCTCCCAGGTGTTGGTAGAAATTGATGGTGGGAACATCAAGCCAGTCACCTGCTCCACTGAGATTCAGAACTAAATGTCTGTGTACGGTCGGAGAACATTTTATTTATATGTGATCTCCACATCAGTATAAGCATATTTGACCAAGAGGTCAGTTCCCAAAAGTCATTGTAGTTGAGGATGATTTACTGAACACAAGAAAATTTCAGTTCCAAAAGAAGTGCTCAACATATTGTTTTACATATTCTAGTATTAAAGAAAATGAAGTCTAGCACTGCCGCAGCAGTTTTTGACCGAGACTGAACTCTGTAATGCAGTATAAAGGACTATCCTCTTACATGTAAAATACACATACCTTCCATGAATGTTAAACTACAGAGTTGAGCACTAGGATTTTTCCACACCCCTGTTATGGATAACCGCGTATCTTAGCCATTCAGTGTGGCACTTGCCAGCACATCAAGGAACCTGAAGGAGGGACTTGTCACACTGTCAAATGCCTTGCCCCACTTGTCTGTGGAGAAACTGCTGCGTCTTTTCAAAGTAATGATTTGCTCCATCCCATGCAAGTAAAGAGAAAGTGAAGATGAAAAACAGTATTTAAAAAGTGGAAATTAGAACTGTAGTAAAGCAATTTCCTTTTGAAAAAAATGACAATTGCTCAAGGCATAGGAACAAAGTGGCAAATCCTATTCCCCAAAGTATTGGGATCACTAGCAAAACCAAAGTAATGTTGCATCTCTGCACCTACAAAACAGCTGCCTGGCAAGTAAAGACAGCTCCTGTTTCATTAGCACCAAGCATTGTTCAGGTGCTTGTCAGCCTTGCTTTCCTCTTCAACAGCTTGAAACTGTAGAATGCGAACACCATTGCTATAATTTGCTGGTCTTTTGAATAAAAGGCACATTTGTAGGTAATAACGAGGACTTAGGTCCTGACATAAAATGTCTTTATAACTACCTTAATTTCCAATCCCAAACCAACTTCAGAGGCCAGAGCCCTGACTCACAGTGATAATTTGTTCTGCTACCAAGAGATTTTGTTTTTTCTGCTCTTTCCACACCCACACATACAGTCTTAGGCTGACTCATCTGAGACTGGTAACAGCACTTATCTGGACTCTGCACTGGCCATGTATGGTTGAGTGACCACATATCTTTATTCCATTTAATCTAATAAAAGAACAAATTCCCTAGATTTCCTTCAACATCCTCTTCCTTAGAAGAGCACACTTCAGCAGCCAAGACACTAAAGCAAAGGTCTGTTTAGCCTCAGGAAAGTGCATACAATACCTGCCTGCCTCCCAACTTGCTTGAGCTTGTGCTGTTTTCCTCTGTGGTCATGAAATAAAATTAAAGATCAATTTAACCGCCTGGAAGAAACAAACCTATAAATAAGTAGTCATAAAACCTAGAAGACAAGACAGGAAGAAACAAAATCTAACGAACAAGAATAGAGGCTGAAAATTTAATTCCAGAACTAACTAAAGAAAAAGCAAACTTACTATTGAATAGTTCTGGGAAAGAAAGCAATTTACAATTTTTCCTGGAAGCACTTGTCAGTCATACATATGCCCTGGAAAAGGCAGATTCATGTGTCTTAGGCTATGGTTTGTTCACTTCTATGAAAACTAGGAGTCCCTAACCTGAAGAGTTTACAGTCTAAGAGTGTGTTCACACTGCTGTCATAGGTGTGACACTTTCTGCCTTCTAAACAAACAATATTTCATTAGTCAACATCTACATAAATAATTAACCATTCTCCAAAAACTCCTGAATGAGGATAATATTGCCCAATAAATTATAACACAAACTCCATATTTGCAAACCCATGTGCAACTGCTGGAAGAAGTTCTTATTCAACCTGTTCTAATCAGATTGTAAAACCATCATAGAAAAGGTACAAAGGAACTGACCTGTAACTCAGATGTTTTTGGGGAAATGTGCTGGATGGGTTATACTTAAATAATTTTTTCATTGTATAAGAAAACATACATTGCCAAGCTAAAAGCATTGCTTCATTAAATCAGTGACAAAGTTCCTATCAACTTCACTAGAACCAGGATTCATTCTCATCTAAGTAGCATAAGAATCTTACCCAAAATTCACGTTATTAATAAACATTGACAACTAATAAAGACAGAAAGGCCACTCATTGCCGCAAGAAAGAAAATACATAGTGGAACCCAAAGGCACCTACATGCATATCCTTCTTCAGGACAGCAATTACAGTCTTACCATAGATTAAGCAATGTGTTCAAAGGGTGAGGAAGAGGGAAATCATAATATTACTCAATTCTTTTGCAGAGCAATTTCTTTTCTCTAGTTCTCAATGTTTATTTTAGAGATTTAATATCAGATATTCCAAACTGCAGTTCTGACACTTCTTGAGCTTCATGGATAACTTATTAACCTGCTAGATAGAAAATTTTTTAACCTCAAATAAAAAACTGGATTGTCTGATTTCTTGATTGGCTGACTGCCTGTATTCCAAGTCAAGCTAAACTTGTATGCATAGACCTTGAAGTGTCTACTCGGTTTGGGTGGGGAATTCTCTCCAGAGCACATATCCCAAGGGGTAAACATTTGTTGCTGTTTTTACTGCTTGCTGAGTGAGTTTTCTTCATTGCTGATTTGCAACATGACAAAAAACAAAGAATAACTCAGAATAAGAAGTACCAAGACAGAAACAACTTCTGTCTCTTTCCTTAGGGTAATAAAGTGTCTTGACTGTTCACTAAACACTGAGGCTGTAAAGCATCAAGATTTTGTATGTTAGATGTTTTGCTGATTCAAAAGAATCTTTTAGCGTCACTTTCAAGTGACACTGAAAACTCTTCTGTCTGGTACACAGATGGTTTTTTTTTTTTCCCAGCAAGAAAAAAATAAAGCCTTACAAATAGATCAGAAATTTCTCCTAATTGTTTTTGGGGAAAAAAAAAAAAAAAGTTAGGACATTTCCTTCGTCTTAAAGAGAATCCATACCCCCAGGTAGGTAGCACTGTGTGGTGGCAATAAGAGACAATTTATTAGGGTTCCTTCAGGACTGTTTCTTCAGGTGTTTCACCTGGCAAAAAAACATAAAAAATGGCTTGCTTCCTCAAAGTTTTGTCAAATAGTGAGCTTGCCTTTTGCTGTTCTGTTACAAGATCATAACATCTAAGGGGAAAAAAGGAAATAACCAAAAGATTAAAAGTGCAAGAAGAAATAACTGTTTCTATATGGTTCTTGTCCCATCACTTACTAGAGTTCTGCTATTGGTCACAAACAATAAGAAAAAAGGAAATATGAAACACAGTACCATTTGACTTTTACATTTAGATAATACTGATTCCAGAAGACTCCTTCCATGCCAGGCTCCTAAAGCCAGCACAGATACAACCTTATCCCACAGTATTTAGCCATAAAAAGAGATAGAAAGGTCACAAGTGTATCACCAAACACTTCTTTGCTGCAGATGAAAGATCCTCAAAATAAGGTATGCTCGGTAAATGAACTAGGGAAAAATCTATGCACAACAGAAAGAAACCAAATTTATTCGTCTAATGCACAAAACAGCAAAACCAGCTTTTTGATTATGGGATGAACTTTCACTTCTGGTTGTTGGCTCTGAGCAACTTAGTCAACATTTAAAATTGTATAAATAAGTAATTATCAAAGGATTCATCCATAGACAATGCCACCTTAAGGTAATTCCTCTCAAATCATCATGTCTACAGATTCTTGCATTTGAAGTACCAAGAGCCTGTTTTTATTCAACCACCAAATGGCTTTATCTTTGTGCAAAAAAATTTGTTTTGTTTTTTTAAATTCTTTCCCCTTCACACTACAACCCTCTGCCAGCCCTGCTGTGTCCTCTTGCTAACCCTCGAGGTGTGCATACAGCTGAGCCATAGGAGCCTGCAGACTCTACAAGGCTGTATCCCTGCCACGGGGCTTAGCAGTTCCTCAAATGTTGATTCTTCTACCTGTGCAAAACTGCAATTTTACAAAGTCATCTTAAGACAGAACTTAAGTTACTTAAGACAGAAGAGTCTTAAGTAATGAACTTCTTTCAGAATATTTGTTCAACTATCTATCTATATTTATGAAAGCAGAGGTGAGACTGAGGAGGGGCAGGGAAACTTCAAAGCTCCAAGCCACAGGTCTCTCTGAGATTTTTGCAAAAACCACCTGAGGAAATATGTCAAGTGGTGGGTGTTATGCAGTGATTTTTCATTAATTTTAATTGCTGTCATTCTATAGGATAGTGAGCATCCTCAGTCCTTTGCCTCCAAATTGCACTGGGATTTATGCCAAATTTCTTCTCCTCTTTGGTTCCCTCAAGCAGTATTTAGTAATGGAAGCGCTTTAACATGTTTAAATAAGAAGTGTAAATGCCAAACACTTCTGAATGAGAAGGAACCTGTATCTTAAATGGCATATGAAGCCTTTATTCATAATTCTATAAACTAAAAACCTGGACTATTTGGGATCAAATATAAGGCTTGATCAGGCTTGAGAAGAGAGTAGATGGAACATCCCCATTTAAGGAAAAGCAAAACAAAACACAAAGGAACTCTAACTTTTCATAACCATTAATAGTCCATACTGGGGGTGGAGGTGGAGGACGAGACAAAAACCCACAATCAATTCCCTTGATGGTACCTTATTGTTTTACTTTAAAAAACCCAAAATATTGTCTGCACCGGATTTGCAATACACATGACCTAATAACAATAATAATCTAGTCCTGGCTTCCCTGAGCCGTGATGACTCCAGATCCCATTCTCCTCTCACATCCCCCAACAACCATATGAGAACTGCTTTTCAAACTCAGACATCTTTGTTGCAGTGCTCCTTTTCAGATAAATTAATATTACAGGGCAGAAGTCGCGTGCCTGTGCAGAGCACTCACAAAGACCTGTGTTTGGACCTAGCCAGATATGAGCCATGGCCAATCCAGAAGTAGCACAGCCACATTAGCATGGTTTTGAGCCCAGATTAGGTGCCTACCTCCTAGGAGGCAAGCCAAAAAAAAAAAAAAAAAAAAAAAAAAAAAGTGAAAAAGAAACCAGCAAACCAGAAGTATCATCTTGGGAATGATCATTAATGGCTTGAGAACAAATCTTACTGGTTTGTGAAGCAAAAATTTCATTAAAGCATGAATGCTAACTGGGAAGCTTAGAGGCAGCAGCCCCAACACTTCAATTTCCCATTCTTCCACTTGGATAGCAGCTGATGGGGCAGAGGTGGCAGTTCCGTGTCAATTAGAAGTATCTTATGATAGCTGTGGTGTATTTGCCAAAATAGAGACTTTCTTTTCCAAAAAAGCAGTATTTGTGAAGATTCACTTGAATGAGACTTTTATACAGATTTGCTGCATCAAGCATTGCAAACAAAATTATTCCTCAACAAAAAGCAGAAGTCAGACTGTGTGCTTCCCCATGACAGTCAGTTTAACTTCAGAGACATTCCCCACTTCTAAAGGAGAAATCCAATGAACAAACATCCACTAATTTTCCTTAGCTTTCCACAGTTAACCAAATAGCAACTCACCATTTTTTTTCCCCGGTTTATATTCTTCCAGACCCACAAGCGAAACTCATCCACAAGCTCAGTCATTTTTCGTGTTAACAAATCTCAGTAGAAAGGGGAATACCTTCCACCCTCCACAAAATGTGCCAGCTTGGGATCTTAAGTAAATATAGTTACCATTTCTTTCCAAATGCACCTACATTATCTTCTCAAAGCTATTCCAGTCGAAAGAAGTCCTTCACCTATACCTCTTAACTCCCTTTGTAGAAAGGCTTCTTGTCATGCTTGCCTGGCCCCAGGCATGCTTTGCCCCACCTTCCCTATTTCTCCTATTCAATTTAGGTAAAAGCCAGTTGTGTGCCAGACCCTGGGCTTTCACAACACCTTTTGCTCAATGTTTCCTACAAAAAGCCTCCTGAAGAGCTTACTCTCCATCTGAAGAGGAGGGTTTGGTTTTGTTTTTTTTTAGGGGGTGTCTCTGTGTGTTTGGGGTTTGTGTGTCCTGTCCCCCCAACTGCAAAGTTCTCCCTGCATCATCACCAGCCCAAGGAAATCTGCCATTGTGCAGTTAGATAGTCTCTTTGTGGTACAATTTTCCTGCAACTACTTAAAATCTTGGGTATACAAAGTGAAATTTTGGCAGAAAACCTGTGCCAGAGACTATTTAGAGACCTAAATTTAAGAGATACATCCAAGGCTGAGTTACAACTAAGTTACAGAAGTACCCTTCAATGTTTAGAATGAAGATATAAGAAGGGATTTTCTCATTCACTCTCCAAGTTGTTTTTCACCTATAAAATATGTCTAGTTGTCTTGAAACTAAAATTAGCTATTTTAAATTCAATTTAAATTCATTAACTAGTGCTGTATAGTGGAAGGAGTCAGTGAGTGCACACCACCAACGTCATGGATACATTGTCCTTCCTGCTCACACTGCAATTACTAGTTTAAGTCACCCCAAACGGATTTGGCCTGAAATCTCCTTCATTTTCTACCTGACTTAGAACAGTGATAGCAAGCCAAACTCTGCCACATACCACATGGGCCTGTCACAGCTTCCAGGCTGTGTGATACCTTGCAGCAAGGCCCTGCTTGTACATCTTTGAATATGGAAGACAAGTTGATCAAGGTAGTTTATGGACAGCACAAAAAGAAAAAGTTTACCTGCCACCTGCAATGAAACAGTGGTCTGGGAAAAGCAATGAATGCTTTCATGCAATAAGGAGCTGTCCCTTCAGGTATTTAAATTGAAATCTGAATTGAATTTCTGTCTTTAAAGTGAAATCTCATCCAAAGACACAACTTACATTGCTTGAAAAAAACCCAACAACCAACCCACTCCCCACCCCTCCAGATTTCAACAATAGCTTTATTTTTCATTTTTCTGGCCAAAAACCAGAGTGGAAAATGAGTTGAAATGAATTTGTTTGAGATAAAAGATCTCTGTTTGGGGGGGTGTTAATCATTCCATTAAAAAAAAAACAAAACAGAATTATGTTATTTCAGAACAGAAACTACAACAATTCAACTTAAAAGCTTTGGAATTATTCTTTTTTGACCCTTCTAAAGGTTTTACTGGTGTCAGTTCTTGGCTGAAATATTTACTTGAAACTATTGAATCTAGCTGTGGTCTGTGTGTTGAAGTGTCCCTTAGGCGTTCATTTAGTTCTGGTCACACCAGAATTTCACCTTTGTTACTTGCTAGGTCTGATTATGGTCTTCAAGACTGAAGCATTTTCAACACCAAAGAGAAGGAAGATAACAGTATGGTCCAGAAGTGGAAATTCTTACAGACATAGCCACAGAGTACAAGAGATTCATAAAGATCTTGAGTGGCATGCGATAACAATGTGTCTGAGATTTTAGATATAAACCAATGAAGTCTGCATTATAAGGAAACAGATAAGGACTTTTTCAGGGGATATGGGAAGAACAACAGAAGGTAGCCTCCCTGTTCTCTTTGGGTCACATTTGATAATGCAGAGATTAATTTTCTGTAGGGAGGGAATATTTCACTATGCAAGTATTTCATATGAGTATGTGGTAGTCAGTGTAATATTTAAATGGTACAAGCTGGACCTGAAATGGTTCTGCATTCTCTATTAAAAAGGTAGTACAGAAGAAGCACAGAGAATATCATTACCTTCCCCCATTCCCATGCTGTACTCTCTTTTGTAACAGTTTCCACATAGATCCACAGATAAAACATTAATGAGAACTCTTCATATTCACCTTAACAACAGTATAAATCCTTGTACTAATGAGGGGCATGGAGCACTTTTTATATCAGGCTGTGGGGTTTGTTTACCTTTGCATGACACATTAGAGCCCAACCTCCGTGAAATATATATCAAGGTCACTCCTTTACTGGTATTCTCTGTAGTTGTTTGGCACTGAGATTTGGACATGTGAAGAGACACATCTTTCAGCATCAGCAGATTTAGAGAATACATGCTCTGCTTTGAAATACAGGAAAATTGATCCTGCAGGGCTGTTTACTTCATCAACATACCTTCAAGTGCTATCAAGGCACCTGCATGTTGCGTAATTGCTATTTCTCTCTCAACCAAACATCAACAAAATTTGTAGTAGGTAAAGGTATAATCATAGGGAGTGCTGCAGCCAATTTTCACAGTTCATATTTAAAAAAAGAAAAAGGCTAATTAGCAAGATCTATTCTGGAGCCTACCTGCTCTCTTCCTTTATTACATGCCCTCTGAACAGGTATTAGCTTTGGAAAGGCAGCTTATTTGAGCACATGTGATAACCTGGTACATACATATACTTTCCTTTGTGTTAAGCTTTCATACAAACACTCACATAAAGCATTATTTAGAAATACTCAGTCTTCCCCAGTATTTTG
The DNA here is from genome assembly GCF_026419915.1 of Harpia harpyja. Taxonomy (NCBI): domain Eukaryota; kingdom Metazoa; phylum Chordata; class Aves; order Accipitriformes; family Accipitridae; genus Harpia; species Harpia harpyja. The sequence goes on from NC_068969.1 coordinate 1,498,061, forward strand.
TGGAAGCTAGTTTTGTCTGCATGGGTTTGGTACAACAGAACAAAGCAAAGCAGTCTGAGCAGTAGTATGTTGCCCTTCATAAATTTTTTACCCAGCTGTTTTCCTAGCTCAGTTGATGAGGCCTTAAAGTCTCACAGCTATTTAGAAAAAAAAAAAAAAGGCCCTCTTCTCCCACTGAGGGCAGCTTTGAGTTGAGCTTGTGACTGTGCAGTTAAGCCAGTGACCAGTCATCACTTGCATCAACCAAGGATTAAAAACCAGGTCAGCCTTCATTAGCCGAGTGTCAGAAGATTGCAGATTACCTGCATTGAAGCAAAGCAGCTTTAGGTCAACACACAACACCACCAGATGGAAAGCATTTCCAAAAAGTTATACATTTAATAAGGACTTAAGTTAAAAAAAAAAGTAACAGTTTGGAGACTACTCTACATTCAAGACTACAGATTTTAAAGGAGGAATTAAGCATTTCTATCCCCATTTATGGCTAAGCAAACCCATAAAGCACAGACACATGGAAAGATTTATCTGTAGTCACCTTACTGACTCATGATAGATTTTGAAACCACACCAGGTCTTCAGCTTCAGTTTAACACGCAAGGCCTGAGTGACACTACGTCACTTAATACAGCCACTGATGTTAGGTACTCAACAGACATTTATTTAGTTTTATTTTCCTGAGCTCTTAAAATAGTTTTTTTTACATGATTCATTAGCATTATTTAATTCTATGTCCACACATCCAAAGTTAGACTGTCCTATTAATTATGTTCTACTTCCTTGACCTTAATGAAGATAATCCTCCACTCCCTGTGATCTACAAATAGTTCCTTCCCATTGCCAGAAGTTACAGCCTCCATTTCTCCAAGCAGAAGTCAAAGCTAACACAGCAGCAGTCACTCTACTAGGAATGCCTCCTTTGCAGGAAATGCTACATTTTCATAGCACAATTAAGCTCCACAAGGAAGATTTGAGCTTCCTTTACTCTTTCTGCCTGCCTATCACCTCTCACGTTTCTTGGCAATTTCATGCCAAGTTTTGTACTGTATTGATCTATACATAATGAAAACTAGTAGAGCTAATCTAGGAAGATAAAAATGCAATGAGATTTCATCAAGGAGTTAATTTTTTTCTATACATTCCCCAAAGAACTATGCAAACCTTGAAATTCTTTGTTTAGAAGACTTTTTCCCTCTCATCTTTTGACTCACATTAATACAACAACTTCCTTGACCTGACCTTGTCCAACTGTTCTTTTTAAAACCCACTATGGTAGACTATGAGATGCAGCACTGTTGTTGCTCCACAGAAGGCTCTGATACTCATTGGTGGGCAAACGTATGCTGCGTTTTCTGTACCCATAAGACAAAAGCTTTAGGAAAAAACACATTAGAATATTATTTTGGACCAAGAATATAAGCCTATTTTTTTGAAGTGTCTATTAAATCTTTCCTTTCACCATTTCCTTCTATTCCTCATTAAATTATTTTAAAAATACCAAACCAAAACAACAACAAAAACCCAAATTCTGAAGAGATTAAGAACCAACACAACTCTTCCCATCACCACACTCCAGGCTGAATGCTATGACCTAGTCTCAGAATTTGGGCTCGGTGTCTGGCTTCAGGTGCATCTGCAATTGCACATTGATAAGGTGCTGCCTGACTACCAAAATAACAAGCCATGGTTAAGCTCTGTACATAATATAATGGTGGAAAGTAAGGAGCACTTGCCAGAATGAATATGTGGATGAATAAGGATGCTTAAGGGTATGCAACAGTAAACAGATATTTCTCATGTGTCTGATCAGAGTGAAAACTATATTCCAGTTTATTACATAGCCCGCAGACATAAAAATGAATAGTAAATGTTTGAACTAGATTCAGCAATACCTACCACAATCCACTACTGAAAGAGACCTGTGTTGTCTTGCACTTCTGGATTAAGATTGTTGAATACATTGTATTTTTAGAACAGCAATAAGGATCTTTTACATTGCTCATGAAACACATGACACACAAGTTTAACCAGGCAGAACAACTAGTTTGGCTAGTAAAGAACTGCAACACGAGAAAAGCTGGGACTAATTCGACTTCTACATGGCACAAGAGGGAAGTCTGCAGTCTAATTCAAGGCTATTCTGAGTCAACAGAGGACTTGCACTGATTTCCCTGGATTCTACTCAAGTCTATATTGAAACCAATTTAAAAAGTTACCAAATTAGTCTCTATGGAGCAGTTTTGTGATATTTTTGTTTGTTTTTCTTTTTTTTTTTTTTTTTAATCTGGTCCTGCTTTCCACTGAAAGTCCTTTTAAAACAACAAATCTTTCATATGTTTGTATAACATATACAAGAGCCAGATCAAAAAAAAGTACAGATCTCCACCTTATAAAAAGTTTTGGGAATGACTACAGGAAATCCATACGACCTTAAACGTCTAGCAAGAATATATACAAAGATTGATAAACTTCTTCAGGATTAACTGATGCAGAACAACACCTGATGAAGTCTCTAGCTTCACAATCTGCTAATAACACCAAAGCATAAGAACGTAAGTATGAGTGCCAACACACATCAGCTTTATTATTTAGAGAAAGCAGAATGTGCATTTATCATGGGCAGCACTGACACATCAAAGTGCTGATTATATGCCACTGTAGGGCTACCCAAACTTAATTGCTCCATGGTTGTTCAACATCAATATTGCAAAAACATTGCAGACAGACCCCTGTTAATTCAAAGGAAAGGACATAGCTTTATACATCAAAGATGAGGCTGCTGGACCAGAGAGAAGACAGCAAGCAAGCAATACCAGGAAAACAAACCAACCCAGCAGTTTTAACTGCTTCCCTGCCTATTCTGTGCAGGCCTTGTTCTTACTAGCAAATAATGCCTTAAAGAAAGCTGAGAGCAAAGCAAAAGCACAGTACAGGGAAGGCAGTAGAGTGTTACTGCAGACTAGCTCTAGTTACACACAAACCATGCTGAAGAAGAAAAAGCAGGAGCAGGATAAAATGATCTGAGCTACCCTATCATGCTGGGAGGTTGCTCAGTTTTCTTTTAACAGTTACCACTCTGATCACTCATTAAGAGTAATTACGCTTCAGAGAGAAATAAATAAATAAAGGAAAATCCCAAACAACACATGACATACGTAGATTTATCACTTCCCAACCACCAAAAACACAGTACATATCCGGAAACCAGGAAAAGAGGCAGCATTACCCAGGACCAGACCTCCAAAGCAACAACCAAACAAAAGAAAACCTCAAAAAAGCAAGGTAGTGTGGAAAATCAACTCTTTTATGGCTACAGCACTTCAGAAATTATGCAAGTCTCCATAACCGTATAGCAGATGAACAAAGAACAATACTATAGTCTTCACATCACTTATTTCCTAAGCATCATTATTTGACACAAGACCACAATCATAAGAAAAGGCTCAGTCCAGAGACATCCCTCCATTCCCCCACACTGTAACATACCATAATACACTCCTGCTTGGAGTCTTAGCCGTGAATTTCACAATTGCTGTTTTTCCTCTTGAAGGACAGGAATTGTATGTTGTGTAATCAGAGCTTTCCATATAATCAGAGCAGAAAGCTTCCCAGAACTACATATAGCTAACAAAATTAGAAAAATAGCACCATAATACTGGATAACCCAATACCTCCACTGCATTTTCATTCTCAACAGGCTCAGGTGTAAGTATCAATCAACAGTTGGGTTTACCCACAGCCATGGGTAAATATGGGTGGACTAGACCACAGAGAAAGTGAGCAACTATTTGTAACCCAAAAGAATATCTGACAGTCAAAGCTCTTTAAAACAGACAACAGCAGCTCAAAACCAGAGAGAAACTGACTGCAGAACATGTTTGCTCCACCACAATGACTGGACCACAGGAAGACATGACACTGTTGGGCAGAGCCTGCCCTGAGCACAGAAGGTACCTGCCTAGCCCTGGAAACTCCCATTTTGAACCACAGCTGAGGCAAAGAAGAAGCACTAATTTCCACCTGCACTCAGCAGCACCTGTGCCAAGAGCCCACCACACCTTCAGGCCTCTCCAGGTGCTTTATTTACATCCTCGTGGCTTTCATTTAAGAAGGCCAACAGAAATGTTTTTCTTGCAACAACAGAAATAAGTAAGGGAGTATAATAAAATGTGATGTGTAGAGGCATATTTTTTTTCTCTCCCTATACCTATGCTAGTGGCTTCATTATAGTCGTTCTTTGCTTAACATGAGAGCACTGGGGTTCTTGTTGAAAGTATTAAGAAATATTTTGTCTTAAACCCAAAACTGATACATAGCTCAAGGCTGCTCACTATTGGCCTCAGAGCCCTACAACGTGGCTTGGAAACTACATATGTTTGTAAGAAATTGAAAGAACATAAAAGTGACCATTTTTTAAATAGATTTTCATTATTTTGCTTTTATACTTCTGCCCAAATTCTGGCATCTGTAAATGTACCAGATCTGACATTTACAGGGAATGCCTAACATTTGAGTGAGCCAATTATTTTTGGAAGAAGCATTACTAGGAATTAATATGCATGGGTGTTTTCTAAAGGAAACGTTGTGTTCAGATCTATCATTTTATTGTCATTTATACATAGCTTGTAGCAGGGCATGAGTTGCAGAGTAAAATTCAGTGAGGGGAGGAGAATAATGGTGATATGATAACAACAGAATATGGAGTGTAACTGGGTGCTCTCCTTTCTTACACAATATTGCACCTGAGCAGTGTTGTATTGTGTAGTATTCTTACACAGTACAACACAATACTGCTCCTGAGGCATAACACCATGCTCAGGTTTTAGCATTTTGCTATGGCTCCCGAGACGGAGCAGGAACTTACATTACTCTCTGTACTATGTTTATTGTAGTTGCAAATACCCAGTGAAATGCTTGAAGAAAGTCATATTACTTTATGCATGTAATCTATGTAAAATATGTAAATGACAAACTTCTATTTCCAAAAGTCAGTTCAGTCATGAGACTAATTAGACAAGGCTTATTTACCCAAAGCTTTAGTATCCAGTGCCATAAATGTTTTTACTAAAGTGCAAGACTGACACCAATGAAGTCCTTGATAGGATTACCACAGTAGCAGTCATATAGTTTGTCTGTGTATGTTTTCATGTTCATGTCTAATAAAATGGGATTAGGCTGACTGATAATGTATCATGACATTTGAAATATATTGTTGCCTGTTGATGACATCTTATTTAGTCTTGAATCTGTTTTTGGAGAAATCCATTATTATCCATATACTTTTGCAATGGTCAAGGAACATTTCACAAACTAGATACCTTTTCAAATTTGTTTATAACACCCTATAAGTGCCCCAGAATGATATTTTTCATTCTGTTGAAGAGCTGCCTTACTTTTTCACTTGCTGATGGCACATTTGCCTGTGATTTACTTCTTACTGGAAACACCTGCACTGGGGTACAGCAGAAAAACAGCAAAGGTGTTTTGTTACTGAGTGAAAGGTATAAATTTGAGCTTTGCAGTAAACTGGTACAGAAAGTCACACCCAGGCAAGTCCAATGCTTATGAGCACAGTCCTATTAGGTCGGGGAGTCCAGGTTGCCAGATACACCTTTGGCTGCATTAGCTCCTTGCATTAAAGTAGCTAAAAAACCTGGTGTCTCTAAATCAAGTTAAACCTGGTGGACCACCGGGTGCTTGACACTGATCAAAAACATCATCTCTCCGAGTTTAACAATGCATGGTTAACTTTTCAGCTGATACAATTCTGCTATATTTTGTAGCACAAACAGAAATCTTTGGTATTTTTGAAGTGAAAATGCTTCAGGTTTTGGGGGTTTTTTTGGGAACTTTTCTTTCACAGAGGAAAAGAAGAACATAAAGCAATGGGTATGATGCAAATTACATCGTTTGGGCAATTTTCTCATGAGAAATGTGCCGGTCAGAACACATTCTTGGTAACATATCCAGGACAGATGGATTTCCTATTAAGCTCAGGACATGGACAAAAAGTCTCCATCAAAGGACTTGTTCATTTGCACTGAGGATGATAAGTACTTCTGCGGCAGTATTCTCCTAACTTTCTCCATCCTCTTTAGATCATAAAGAGATTGGGGAGTAGAGAACAAGAAAACCTCAACAAGTAGAATTGTAGTAGCCTGAAACTGGCCTCGTCAACTTGTATTGCTTCAGCACCATTGCCAGGAGAAGCAGGGCTTGTAGTGCACCAGGGAGAGCAGCTGAAGCCAGACTGTCACTACAATGGGGCATGCAACTCTTTCATGCAAATTAGCTACAGAAACTGGTGTCTGAAGTCACCACATCTCTGAAGTCAACCTCCTACAAGTATCCTAGGATTTGACAGTGTCTATGTGAATTTCAAGAAGTGGGAAAGAACACTTGAATTTTCTATTTGCAGGAGCTGGATATACTCAGCTCTGTTTAGTGAAAAATTGATGGAAAACACTGTGAGTTGAAATGTCATTTCTGAACTGTCTGCTCTCCTGTCAGACTCTAATTCAGAGTGACTGTGCTTTAATTTTTTTTGTTTTCTAATTTCATTAGTTATCTCTTAATTCCAAATACTGTGTCAAATTTATAAGGCTGAATAGAACCGTGGTGTTTGCATCAGTGCTTGAGAGCAGTATCCACCTCAGACCTCACATAATAGTAATAACAGTTGCTACGAGATCTCAAAGGGAAAACACCCTTTTGATTGCAGCGGGGGCTGTGGGGAAGCTGATGGGCAGTTGAAGAAGGCTGAGAAGGAAACACATTGAAGATGATATGCCTGTGAAAAAGAGGTTCCCATTCCTTTAGCACATTCAGATTTGCAATCATATCTCATTTTATTTGTAGGAAGCTGAAGAGCTACACACCCTGTCATAAACATGGACATGAAACTCACAGTGACATTGCATCAGAAGACATTTGTCAATAGAAACAGGAGCCTTTCCTAAGGACAAGCGAAGCTGGAGTCTAGTATAAAAGAATGGCTGCAGACTGGAAAGAAAGCGCTGGAGTATGGGAGAGGTGAGCTATCATGCCACTACGTTAAACTGCTGTCTTCAGGAATGTAATTCCTAGCATTCTGATTCCCCTCTCTGTTTAAGCCAGTTCTGTTATCAAGGAAGAAAAATATATACCAACTTCTTTTTTCTTTTGTTTGTTCTGGCGCTTGCACTTCCATGCCAGTGCCTGTCTCCCGTGTTAAACATGCTGCTCCTCCCTGCCCAGCAATGCTCTTTGTTGCCACCTTTTCAGTTGCTGCTGGCACTTGTGCTAATAATACTTGCGCTAATGTAATCACACTCCAAACAAAGCAAGGGCAACACTCTGACACCCCTACCTGGTATTTAAACAAACTCACACCAGGTCTGGGAATGTGCAGATTGCCAGCAGCATTGTGCCAATGGCAGCAGGAGGGAAACACCCTTGATTTGCCGTCGTAGCCTGGGAAAGGAGGAGCAAGGTCTGGATAACCACAGGGCCCTGTCAGACTTATACACAAAACTGCCTCCCACAGTCCAGCTGAGGACATTTTCTGTTGTAAAGTAGGAAGTGGGTAAATAGAACAAAACAAGGGGTGGGATCCAGCTGGCTTGCATTCACTTATGGCTCTGTGACTGATTTTGCATATGGCTTAGAGAGAAGTTTGCAGCCATTCAGCTTCTCTGTAAACCAGGTATAGTGATACTCACCTCTGTTTGTAGCAGAGTTGAGGGATGTAGTTTCATAATCTGCACTGGAATTTTCACAGAAGGGCTATTAGTACGTCAGCTACAATGTTCCATTTACATCTGGTTGTGAAGGGAGGTACAGAAAAAATAAAAAGTGTTAATCAAGCGCTAATCTTGTTGCTAATTATTTTAACTGCTTACATTTGGAATTTCTGCATATGTTTCTTTTACTTTCCTTCTCTAAATGGGAGTAAAATGTACAAAAGGGCAGGTATTTCCTCCTTTTTGGTCCTACTCCACCTATTTATTGGACCATACCACATGCCTGGGAGTTTCATAATGGGAATTGGAAATGGAATTAAAGAAAAGGAAATTGCTACAAATGAAGCAATTTCCTGGGTGTAAACAGTGCTTGTAATTTTGAAGAACAATTTTAACACAAAACCATATTTTGTTCTGTCAAACAAGTGTGATGATTTTTTGCTAGATACTATTTAGCTGAGAACGAATAACCTCATTATGATTGCTGATGACATAAAAGCTGAAGGGCTGAACACTGAAGTCCTGATTTGGGCAAAACTCCAGAACTTCAATGATAGTTTTGTCTAAGTAATCACATTAGGATCTGGTCTTGGCAGTTCCAACCCTAATAGATAACAATACACCCTGGACTAACTTTTCAAAAATTTGGTAACTTGCTTTAAAAAAATAAATTGAGACTGGAGGAGCTAAATCCCGTTGACTTTTACCAAAAGTAAAACTTAGTGCCTTGTTTTATGATGCCATTTAGACACCCGATTGTCTGCACTAAGTATTTCCTAGGATCTCAAATGCATGACTTCGACAAGCACTGGGCATCTGCCTCATCCAGCTTCTGTGAAAGTCCCACTCTGGCTGCATCATCTTTTCAGACTGATTGCGCTTTTTAGGCCACAGGCACCGTCTTGCTGCAGCAATGCCCTCCAAGAACTCCTATTCCTATGGGAGCTTCAGAAAACATTGAAGAATGCTGCCTCCTGCTGAGTGGCAGGTCATACATACCATTCATTGTGTCTAGTTACCCAAATGCCTTTGAAAATCCATTCCCCAATTCTTTGAAATAGAAATTTAAGCTTCTACTCATTTAAACCTCTTTAATAATTTCCCTCCTGTTTATTTCAGCATTGAGGACTGGATGTTGAGAATTGGCCTTCATATGTGTGAGTGGCTTTGAATGCAAAAGATTCAGTTAATTTGTCAAAACTATAAGAGACTGCTTGAAGTTGCTGGATGAACTAATACTTTCTGAACATCTTAGCAGATAACCCTATTGACCAGCCTACAGACAGATATGTTGATAGTTACATTGCTTTGAACAGTTAGGGTTAATTTCACTCTTCTGAGAAGTCCACTGAAGTTATCTGGCTGCCATGAAGAATGAATTTGGTGTTGTTTATTTTTTGCATGTTCTACAACTGAAAAGAGTAGGAGTATTACATCTGCAAACACTGTCTCCTGCCAGTATGCATGATTCTTTTTTTGGAAACCCTTTGAAGACTTTGGATCAAATTTAAAGGTATTAAATTCCATTTTAGCCTTTGCTTTTCCAAATCATGTGGCCTGGTGAATATGTACACCATACAGACATAAAACATCAATGTCAAAAAACATCAGAGAACATATCCACTGCAATGTGTGAAATGAATTTCACCACCACAGACTGATGTATCACTGAGGCATAACATTTGGTTAGTTGTCTATCATAGCAGCAAAAGTAAATCATACTTCAGCAATCCTGGATGTACTAGATGTAAGAAAATCATTCATCCAAGAGTAATCAACTTCTGGAAATCATTCACAGCTGCTATAACTGAGCACAATGCACCAGCAATTAGTTGTGCATCATTGCTTTCAAATTGCACAAATCTGACTGCAGTGGGGGTGGTGAACATTTGTTAAACTAGGTTTTATATGAAATAAGAGATCACCTGAAGGAGGAATATTACTGGAATTTATGTTTCAGGTCATAGCTGGGAATTTACATTTCAGTTGTAGAATGTCTCCACTTGGCTTTCACAACTAATGATGTCATAGATCAAAGATACTGGGTATCTTAGAAAGCCCTGCTGGAGAGATACAATGAATAATTCAACATTTGCAGACCAGCTCCTACTCTTATTTGTAGAGGGATTAATCATAGAATCATAGAATCATGGAATCATTTCGGTTGGAAAAGACCTTCAAGATCATCGAGTCCAACCATTAACCATGCCCCCTAAACCATGCCCTGGAGTACCCTGTCCACTCGCTTTTTGAATATCTCCAGGGATGGTGACTCAACCATTTCCCTGGGCAGCCCATTCCAATGTTTGACAACCCTCTCAGTAAAAAAATAAGAAGTTATTCCATTGAAACCAAAAGAAAATTTTATTCCAGTGTGAGGGATATCAGAATGAGAGAAACAGACTGCACCCATGGTTTTACTGCCTTCACAGTGGGTGTCAGGCCCAGATTCAGTCGACCCAGGTTAAATGAAATACCTAAGCTTTAAAGCTATCTTCTACAGTCCATGAAGAGAGGCACTTTGAGAGGGAAGAGGACTGCAAACTATACATAAGATTAAGGCAGCTAAACTCCTAGCTCGAGAATTTCATTGAAATATTTGATGATAGACCAGATGAATTCAGTGCATACACAGTAAAGACAATGAAAACTTAGATCTGAACAGTAACGAGGTGTCTGCATTTGGATGAAGTACAAATGAGAGTACTATTCTTTTTTACGAACATTTTGCAATAGCAAGAGGAAACAAGCCTGGTAGTATTTTGTAATAGGCTTTTACGTACTCCCAGAAAAAACAAAGAAACAAGCAAATCCATGAAGAAGTAGATATTAAAGGCCCAGTTACAGTCTCATAAAATCTGTAGTTGGATTTTACCAAGCATCACCATTTGGCACTCCCCAAAGAATGTACACAAACTCCATTCTCAGATGCGCATGTCAGTCTTTACTGACAAACGCATGAACCACTGTGTTCTCCTACTATATTTGGCTTCAGTCCCATAGGAAAGTTTCCAGTTGATGCCCTTTCCATGCTTTCCCAGTCAGATTTGTCTCATGAGCTTACTGAAGAAGGGACAAAAGACCCAGCAGAACCTAAAGAACCACTAGATTAAAACCTTGTCTAGCAAGGTGTCTTGTTAAATACGGAAGGCTGTATCTTCTAGTATCAGAAGTCTAGTTAGTCATTTCATACAAGCCTAAACCAACTTTTTTTTTTTTTTTTTAAGGAGGGACTCATACATGACTCCTCGTGTTTTTATGGACATAGTCATGTGCAAACACTAAATAATTTCATCAGTTCAGCCAGCGTTTGTGTACATTTTACATTAAGAAGCTTGCATTAGTAAAGGAAGTATACACAAAGGTCAATGCTGCCATTTTGGACAACAGAAGAAATCATACTGGGGCATGATAGGCCAAAGTAGCTCAATTAATTATTTTCTATCGTAAAATTGGAAGCCCCTTGGAAATACTTTTATACAAGTTACATAAAGACAGATATTACAGGTTTTTAACACAACTCAAATGCAAAGTAATCATAATTATTGCCTTTTTCAACTAAGTCACAACATGGAGAAAATTATTAAAAATGTCAAATGGTAATATTTACTGCTCAAACCTTGGAGTACATCTTCAACATTTGGATTTCTGACTCCAGTGAAATCAATAGGAGCACCAATTACAGCAGACAATAACCTGAGGGAATACACAATGGCCAAAATTAACTCTGAGTAGGAAATGTCTATAAGAGGATAATCCTTAAACACAGAAAAATAAGGAAGCCTCAGGAAGAACAGCTCTTTCCACATGACCACTAAAGAATAAAAAATAGTATGTCGTGTAGAACTTGAAAGATGGTAGGAAGATTTCTTTTCTGGCGACTCTCTTTTCTGGCATTTCTTTTTTTCTGATCAACAGAGACAGCAGTTCACAAGAAAAATGAAAATTTAAATGAAGTATATCACAAAGTCTCAGCTATAACATATCACTGTGGGCAGTGTTATGGGTAGTTCACACAGGCTCAAAAAGAAGCTTTAAGGTGCTTTGCATTATTCTACCTGCTCTGGTTCTGTGCCGTGATTTGGGGACACTGAAGTGTGACAATAAACTTCTGATGGAACTTAAACAAGAAGTAACTGATCTCTTCATAAAAATACAAAGCTTGATACAAAATCAGCTTCTATTCAACAGCTGAAAAAGAAAAAAAATAAAGTACATGGTTACTCTCACAGCCTCAAGTGATTTGTGGCTCAAGGCTTACTTCCTCTGCACTGATCTTCTCTCCATAACTTTTTTACAGTCTCTTCCTATTCTTGTCTTCACTTCTTCTTCTATCCTACTACTCATCCCAGAGACAACCTCCCCAGTCTTGAAGCCTCAGATGATTTCTGACTTTTCATTTAAATTCTTCCTTCAAACACCTTTCTTCCCTGAAGCTATCTAAGAATGCTTTACTGTAACTCCTGCAACCACACTGAAATGATTCTCATCCTTGGTCTGCTCTTTTGTATGTTGCTTGTATGAATGGCCTATTCTTTTTTCATAGGAATTCTTCAGCAGTCTCTACATCCATTTATGCTGCTGTGCAGGAGCTATTTCATTGACACTGCACAAGTGAGTAATACATCTGGGTAAGTTAATAGAAAAGCCCCAAATTACAGCAGACCATTCAGTAAAAGCAATAATAAGGAGCAATAAATACCATTATCATTTACAATTAGAAAACATACACTATCCACCAGTCTGGCAGTTCAAAAGCGAACTAAGAACTACATCAGTAGTCTGTTTTGTTTTGAATAATTAGTTTTATAAGAGAACATTGATCAAAGGCATTGGTAGCAAGTTTAGTGAAGTGTTCATCATGTACAAAGTCGCTTGAAAATTGCTCAGACCTGAACTCAGCTCAGCCAAAATCAGGTAAACCATAAATAATCAAGGTTAAAGATGAACTGTCAGATCTGAACAAAGGAATTCCACAGACAGGAAAGCATGGCTACAATCTCAGCAGCAATAGATGGTTTTTAATGAGGACCTCCGCAGGACTTCAGAAATTCACTGTCAAAATAGTGGCACAGTTGTATCATATGTGCTCTGAACAGCTGCTTACCTGGTGGCTGCAGCGACTAGTAGATATGCTGTAGAAAACAAAGTCGATCATGCTACTTCTTCATTCAGCAAAATAATTTTCAAGGGAGGGAGAGCAGGTCACCCGTGTGAAAACTGTCCAGTGCTACAAGAAACCTACAATGACAGAAACACAAAGTTTCTTCATGTCATCTGGTTTAATGAAAAGATAGTGAAATATTAGACATATGGAGAAAAGTTCATAATATTTTGTTGTGAACAGAGAAAACAATTCAGGCTTTCTGGAATAAGTTCTCTTCTGCTCATTCTGCTGAAACATGGGGCAAGGTCTCGTCTATTGCTCTGGGCTGCCCAAACAGCTTACTGTAGAAACTAAAGTTTAGTAAATAGTTGCCTTCTACATTTTTGCATGTTTACAGCTAGCTAATGAAAGGTTCCCCTAAAGCAAGTGAAAACATTAAAATTTCTCTTATGAAATCTCCTTTATTTGTGAAAAACCTGTCACAATAAGCCTTTCTGTTCTCCAGAATTGCTAGCAAAAGATCCATTCAGGACAATTTGTGATACTGGTTCATACTATGTAGACATGTTTGGTAAGGAAGTAGACTGGAAGCACTAACTCATTTAAGTGAGCACTTGTCAGAGGTCAGTGATTTTTGACCCTCACTCATTGGACTGAAAGTAAAGAGATTGTATCCCCCTGCCAAGCCTTAAAGTAATTCTGACTCGTATGCAGTAGTGGATAGTTTTGACCTTCTAGAACAGTTTACTTAATTACACATAATATTTTATAGCCAGTATTTCTTGTACTCCTAATTAGATAGAGATAAGCAGTTTTCCAAGTACATAAGACACATTTTTTTCCAATATAGACATAAACACAAAATTTCAAGTAATTCAACATGCACCTGCTTAACTCATTGTAAGTATATTAATTCCTTATTCCTTTTTCTGGGGATCGGGGGGGAACCACCTGTGATAACATAAAAATGTTCTCTACCAAATGGGTGTTCCAGTGATATAATCAATAAAAGTAAATTAAAAGAGGACAAAACGGATGCTGCTTGAATTAGTTTCTAGTCCCTAGGAACAGTTAAAGTAAAGCTCCTTCCAGCAATGTAGCAAATGACAGCATTAGTCCTCTTACTCTTTTAATGCCACCACCAACATATTGGCTAGTATTTGTCACCAAGAAAAAGTAACACTTTCTCATTCCTTGTTGAAGTTCACATTCAAGACAAAACTCCAAGGAACTGAATTTGACCTTGAACTGATTCCAAAAATTTGGCTTGTGCACTCCCAGTTGAAAGAAAAATCAGGGATCCTGGCTCAAGGGTGAAATGGAAGCCTTGTTTGAACTATAAAATTAGTGCAGTTTGAGAAAAATGACTGTATAGTACAGGAACATAAATTAAAGGTAAATCATGAAAACAATGAAGTTTTTTTAAAAAAATAAAATCACTTTCTGTTAAAAGTCAATTATTTTGCTAGAAGGTCAAATATATTTTCAGTAATAACACTGTTCACTAGTAGACCATGAAGACCTGTACACGTCTGAAATATGTAGATCTTTTAATATGCACAACAGAAACTGGATGTTGGAACAGTGTCAAACAGTCTCTGCAAAATTACAATGCAAGCTGGACCACATGAAGTAATCAAAGTCTCAGTTTATTAAAATGTGTTATTTATGACTTACAGAAAATATGTCTTGTCTGTGAAAGAGAAATGAGTTAAGAATTAACCCTTTTAATATTAAAAAGGTTTCTTTTTTTCATTACACTTACAAATACTGAATTTTATTCATAAAGCAGGCAAAACAGAGATGCCAAGTCTCCCACATTATCATCTACCAGATTCATTCTCTAGCTAATAAATCTTCTGATTCACATATTCTTTTTACAGAATCATAATGTCTTACCCTGCTGGCTAGGGTTGCTGACATCCTCTAGTTAAGATTGCCTTGGCTGCTGGCACTGTATGGCACTGTACCATAATTACAACTAAGCAAACAGTGATTTGAAGGGTTGCTTTAAAATGGTTAATGGTTGTCTCAGACCAATGGTTGTCAAGATCTGTTGTCAAAAGCAAGATAAAATAGGTTGGGTCCTCCTGGATCAATCTAGTCAGCACGAACAGTTGCTTTTCTTGTAAAAAAAAAAAAAATGCTTTGACAATCCTATTTTGTTTATTTTAGGGTCTAATCTTTCTGTTCACAGCTGTATCTTAGCCAAAAAATTTAAGGACCAGTATAACACTCCCCACCCCGATACTCCCTATATCTGATCAGATGCAAAACCAGCAATAATACATTTGGAAAGCTTGGATTCATCTCATTTAAGAAACTCGTGGCCAAACTCTGTCCCTACAAACACATACAGCCTGCACCAGCTGCTATGGCAGCTTACTATTCCAGCCTGAAGGCAGAATTGGGCTTTCTAGATAAACCCCTTGGTCTTGATCAACACGGACTGGAGAAATTGAGCAAAAAGTCAGTCATTGCTTGATATGGCTCTGCTGTCATGGACTCTAATCCAACAGGGAACCTCAGGATATGGCACTACTGCAAGGCAACAATGCCTGATTGAGGGAAGACATTTGCACCTCTCATGCACAGATACATTCTCACCTCCTTTATTTCAGTTTTGATGCATAACAGTTTTTAAGATGACTTAGATTTTGATGTGGAATGTTAATACTGCTTTTTCAGGTAATTTGATGCTTTGTTCCTTATTCCAACTTCAGCTTTTCTGCAAAAGTTGAAAAAACACATTTTTACGTAAAAAGAAATGTAGAAAAATCGTGTTTTGACTTAAACATAACTCACAGCACAAATAATTTCAGTTAATGATTTTCTAGGGTTTCCTAGTTAGGACTGCTTGGTTCAATATCTCCTGACTAGCTTGCGTGACAACCAGGTGACAATTGCATTAATATGATCAGCAAGTCCCATGTCCATCCAGAACAAATGTAGAAGATGCAGGAGATATGCGCTGCTCTCAGCATTTGTGTACTAAATATACTGCTGTCAAAGGAATAATCCTGAATATCTAACAAGTCTTGAAGTATTAACTTGTTATGTTCTAGTAAGATGGCAATTTTAAACAATTTTTCTGTTCTTGCCCATGTTAATTAAGCATGTATTTGAAAAGGGAAAGGCTGGTTTCAGGCAGGGGAAAAAAAGGCACATGAACAGGCTTTACTAGTCTTAGCACAGCAGCGTCAATCTGGCAATGCCAATGATATGAATAAACAAGACTCCTAGCACCTGGCCACAGTTGTGCATAATTTTTAAAAGTATCTTAAGTCAGACTTCTTATTCAACTAACGTGGTTATATTAAAAGGTTTCATAAAACATACAATTAGTCAAAGAAATAGCCTTGGTCTAGTGATTTTTTGTTAGAATAAAGGAAAATGCCTTTAACAAATAACAGTTATTTGCACTGTATCTGTTCAGTGAGGGTTTGTTGATTTTTTTTAAAGTCACAATATTGAAATGATAGTGGGTTTAACACTTTCCAAATGCTTTTAAGTCTGAATAGTTCAGACCTGAAGTAAGTCTTCCCTTAGGGATTTAATGTATTTAATTATCTCTGAAGTTTTATCCATCATAATAGCTAAGTGAAATCATTGCTCTTGTATAGAACAAAGGGAAGCCAAACATATAAATCAATATTTGATTTTTTAAAGTTATTTACTGGAGTAATGCGTGACACACTGAAACAGTAAAAGAATTCCCAATAATTATTTTTTTACAAAAAATGAACAAAAGGGTATTTTAAAACAACAAAATTCAAGGCTAATTACTCCAGAGAGATGGAAATGTACTCAGCAGTATGGTGGGAGAGACAGAAAGATGAACAATGGAGACTTTTAATCACGTTTGCATTAATTCCAACCACAGGGTCAGGTAGGACTTGACTGGTCACTGCTTACCTAAAAGGGATCTTGAGCTTGCCTCAGGTCACAAAAGACTTTCACAAAAGCCCAGGGTAGGTAAACCATTTTGTGAGTATTGTTCCACTAGGAAATTCATACTTGTTCTTTTCTTTGTGGTCACATACTAATGTAATCTCTGGAGTTTTGAAAGGGCATGGGCAGATCAATGATTTTCCAGTTCTACCCCTTCAACCAGTCATAGCCTTTCATCCCCAAGACGTACAAAACTATAGATCCCAACGCATGTAGAGTCTGAAACTACATTTAGAATCAGCTCCTGCCTTTTAGCAAAAGTGGGATTTTTCTTATTATTTTCCCCTATCAGTGTAGGGGAAAAAGGCTAGAGGAAAAGATAAAATTACCAGTCCTTTTCCAGAACTTTAATGTGGTCTGGAGCCACCTTTGTGTGGCCCAGTCCTATGCACTCTACCTCCTGCTCTCCTATCCAAGACTCCAATCTCTCTGCAAGCCAAGATCCCAGCCCAGGTTTCTGTATTTTCTGCTTCTCCAGTCAGGCTTGTCCACATCCTGCAAGGCATACGTACACCAGGGTCTCATCCTCCATGGGCTCTATGGCCTGAACGTCATTAAACTTGTAGCCTTTACCTGTGACCTGTGTCTATGATCACCCTCAACAGGCAAACACCCCAGCTGCAGCCTGCTTGCCCTCACCCTTGATAAACAACTTGTGTGTCCCTATCCTTCCCTCCACCTTATGAGACTTCTTGTGAGGCCCTGACCTCTGTATGGCCTGATGTAGCCTGTCACCTCCTGACACATCAGATAAGATCAGATGAGAGAGGGCTGGGGCGTGCTAAGCTGCAACTTGCTATCTGTAATTTGGCCACCTCTGCCTTATGTACATAAAACATGTGAGGATAGCTTAATTCAGCCAGTGTATTTTTTTGCGTTCCAATTTAGCACACAAACACTATATCACATCTCATTAAACTGCACACTACTACATCCACAACTTCTATAACATTTGAATGTAACTTGTGAACTGTTAATCCATATGGTATTTAGGGGATTACATAAAGGTTGCAGAACATGTCAATTTACTTATTAGTTATATTCCTAAATTTTGTTTTACATTCCATGTATTTCCTATCGTATTACTAAATATGCAACCTACAAGGGATATAATTTGAATCGTTTCCCAACCAGGCATAAAAAAATGGATTAATTCTCAAGTACATTAATCAACGTTTGCCTCTTGGCATTAATTCCTTGTTCCCCCCCCACTGAGTGGTGGTGCTTGGAGCTAGCTGTCACTGGCTGCCAGCTGTACTGCCACTGAAACTGAGAGCTGGAGCAGCAGTCAGAAAGGAAACTATTATATCAGCATTACAGTGCCGACGCACCATTATTGGAGTCAATACTGGCATAAAAGCGGAGTAACAAAGTGGAGAATGAGGACCTGAATTCTGCCTAAATCTCACATCCCTCCTGCAATACCTGTAATTCATGTATTTTCCCTCCAGGATTTGAGGCACTCAGAGATTAGCAGGGCCACACCCTGTACAGAGAGACAAAGGCAATGCCACTCCTCTGATAAGGAAATTCAAAGCATTTCCTTGGATTTATCAACTCCCAAAGTTTCCTGGCCCACGCAATTTTTGCCCGTGTAGGGCATGATCTGGCTCTCATCTCCTACGCTATTGCAAAAGATACAAAGGCAAATGCATTACCCCACAAATACAATATGGAGAGATTTGATAGAAATTAGCAATCAATATTTTATTCTGCTGGATATTACTATTGCTGACAACAGTGGAATAACAGCTTTATAAAAGAAGACCCATATGGAATCCCAATTTACAAACAAGAAAATTGAGGCATATGGAGGAAAACAACTTGCACGCCTTCACAAAGGGAACCAGGACTCCTCAGGGAATAGAATCCAAGAGTCCATGTCACAGAATCACCATTAGATGTGATACATTTGGTAAACATTGTGATCAATAACAAATGGTAAATGTAATCTATTTCAGATATGCATTGGGAAACATCCTGATTAGCATTCTTGTTATTTACTGTGAAGAAGATGCAGTGAAGGACCATAAAACTGTGCCACATATTGCAGGATCAATTCCAGAGAAAAGTTGGAAGAAGTAGAAGCATAAGCAAAAACTGACCAAGAAACAGGACGTTATGTACATTTACCACCAACACCTGGAGAGACATTCAGTTGAAGTAAAATAAATTATCCCAACCAGATTGTTAGAAAGTGAGTTACTGGGCTGTTTTGGTTTTTTGTTTAAAGGTAACCCTGCAGCAATTAGATACCAATCACATCACCACCACAAAGTTACAAACAGGAAAGGAGCTACAGTCCAACATATGCACCCAGGTTTCTTTAATCCTTTTTCCTTTCAGGCAAATTCCAGACTATTCCCACCTGCCTGCTGTACCCTTGCTGATCAATTATCCTGTTGAACTGAAAGTGAACCTGCAGCAAAGGGTTAAGGTGGCTGCACTGTGACAGAGTCAATTGCATGGAACACAAGATGTATAAAACTCTCCAGAGAAGAAAGAACAGTGGTAATAATACTAATGTCCAGCTTAGCAGGTGTCTAACATGGACTATTTGTTTTGTTTCATTAAGTAAAAGGCTCATAATGTAGTGAAGTGTAAATACTACAGTAGTGTTAAAAAGGATTGAGGTGTTAGTTTTCAGAGACTACTTACTTCTTTAACAAGCCCTAAAAATATCAAGAAGGGTGCCATGGGCACAATACCTTCCTGAGCCATCAGCTTATAGATTTAGAGCATTTAGGGGAAAACAACGGCTACCTCACAAAAAATATGCCCATTCTTTGGAAGGTGTAATAAGAGCCTTGAGATGTGAAGCCTTTTTGGCTTCTACCCTCAGAAGGGACATCAAGGACGCCAGGAGAGGTAAAGTTTACCAAGCTGAGTTTCCGCTGTCCTGACACTGAACTGCAAGTGCCACACTGCAGAGGCCACCAGTCACTCCTCAGTAATCATTCTCCACTTGGCTGCTTTGTTAACAGCGTCAGTAAAAGGGCCATTTAGTAATAATAGTAATGGTTATATTAGGACATCTGTGATCTGCAAACAGCATCCAGAATGACCTTCCTTAGAGAACTCGCTAAACTTCCTTTGAAACATAAAAATTTTCTGTCACTGCCAACTTGGACTTGTTTTGAATTGGCTGTCTGCTTTTATATATGACCCGTTCTTCTGTAAAAGTCTGGAATATACAGGTTAGGACACTGCATAATTGATATTGTTCAAAATTTTGAATGTTGTACTTTATATTCAGATTCTCTCCTCTGATTTAAATTTTACAGTCTGTTCTCTCTTCCACCCCTGCCCCCCCCTTTTTTTTTTTTTTAAATAAAAAGGTTTTCCAGAAAAAGATTATGTTTTATTTTTGCAACAGCACTTGGTTTTCAAGAATTCTGTCACTGGAATTTGAGAGGATTATCTTGATCTGGAAAAGATTCCCCCTTCCTTCATTCAATCCTTGGGCACGTACTAACAAGTCATGGTATTTAATGAATGTCAGAGACCAAATCTCAGCTAGCAGCATGCTGATAGAGTACTGACATACAGTGGTGACGTGTTATCTTCTGGGCCAGACTGATATGCCATATGATTATGCATGGCATCCTATACCAACTCAACTTAAACTGAAGACAATGGCAACAGAAAATTTTAACACTCATGATCTCATGAGAAAATGAACCTGCCATTTCACAACAATGTAAAGCACTAACAAGTATTTGCACTGTCCTAGCTATAAACCTAAAAATTCTTTTCAACAGATATGATTAATTTGCTGTTTTTGCGGTATTGCCAACCCCTCACACTTTCAAAAGTCATGAGTCAATCCCCAAAAACTCATCAGATAGGCTTAAAAGAGATCTCTCTCTCTTTATATATAAATATAGGTATATATAAACACATATATGGATTACTATTTGCCTTTGGGATATTGAATCTTGAGGACTGCGGATTCATTTTCAAATTTTCAAACTTTTTGCTGCAACTGAGGGAACTTAAGTAGCTATTTTTAATAAGCAGATGAAATTATAACAGATTACATTCATAAACTAACTAATCTTTAAAATAGAAAACAGTATGTTCTTTAGTACAATATGATTTGGCAAAACAATTAAAGATGCTGTACAATTCAAATTATTGAACTTTGAGACCGTATTTCTGCATGGCAGTTTTTAAGGGGCAGCTTCAGAAGTTCTGTTGTTCAGCGGCAAGACCACAGCTGAGATCAGGCTTCTTTAGACAGGCTATGAAGCTACCTGGTCAGTCGGAAATTACACTTTCAAAATTCTACTGGGTTATAATTATAGTCTACATGCTTCCCATTTAAAAGATAGCAATTCTTTGACAGTAAGAGTTAAATATAAATAACTGACAAACTCAAATAATGGACCAGTGGGGATCATTGTGAATTAAGTAAAACATGTACATTTCTTTCATTCTCTTTACAAAGGTTAGGATGACCAGTTTGCTCTGATGAACAGTTTGCTTAGTGTGGAGTCTAAACAAAGACTGTTCTAATGAAAGGGCCTCTGATCATCTTTATTATTAAATTAGTAAGTTAAAAGCCTCCAGAAGCCTCAGAGAATGAGTATGAATTCATCATCATAACTTGTTCAAGAACATCCTACCCTCAGCAAAACAGTAATTAGACTGGAAACTTCTTCAAGTCAGACCCTCTGGAGATATGGAATACTTCCTCATTTTGGTAACGACAAAACATAGTACTAGAATGGTTTTCTAAACAAACTTTTCTTAATTTTAAAATTTTCCAGTAAACCAACATATCAATAACCAAAAGAGTTAATGTAATCCTAAAGCCTCATCCAAATACCCCTGAAGTCAAGGGAAGTCTTTACTGATTTTAATCATGTCCCAAGTGATGTTGGACAGACAGCACTCAGGACGGCCATGCACCAGTT
This sequence comes from Harpia harpyja, assembly GCF_026419915.1. Lineage (NCBI taxonomy): Eukaryota > Metazoa > Chordata > Aves > Accipitriformes > Accipitridae > Harpia > Harpia harpyja. The sequence goes on from NC_068969.1 coordinate 1,519,756, forward strand.
TCTGAAGTTTTTGTACAGATCGACCTATCACACTGTGTGCTGGATTTGAATTGATATTTTTTCCAAGAAAGGACATTACAATTTTTCACTGGGTTATTGTATCATCAATCAAAGACACTTAAAATATTTGCAGGTATCAGCAGCTACAATCTCTAACCTATGTGAAGTGGCCAAAATTACTGGTCTATGCTGAAATGAGACATAGAGGTCAAGTAATTGTCCAGGAGACTTGAGTCATTCTCTGAGCTCTGCACAAAGCAAAGGCAGAACTAGAAGTTGGCACCTCCATTTCACAAGACTTCAGTGGTCTTCCCAGTGGAACTGAGCTCCTAGAGGACACACAGAGAAGTAAGCTGCATTAAACTGAATTAGTGGGTTTGAATATATTTTTTACACTTGCTAAAGTGCAACAAATGCCCCATTGATTCTCTGTTTCAGTAGTAAAAAGGTGTTAATTCTGTACATGTGCCAATTCCGCTCATGGAATTTACACTTTGAACATGACTTAACTTTGAGTTTCCCAGTTTGAACAAGCCATCAGATAACTTTGGATTTTTAAGGTATTTAGTGCTCTTATCTTCCCCTAATTTGATATAGTCGCCCTTTTCAATGGGCATTGAGGGTACTCAGCATCCTTTCCAGATTCATTTATTGTCTTACAAAATCAAGAAGATATCATTCAGATTCATGTAGATCAGCATAGCAGCAAACAGCCACTACTGTTCCATAATAGGTAACGTGCAGCAATATGTATTGACACTGACACTCTGAAAAGTAATCCAGGTGTGCTGCTTTTGCGTTTTATTTTTTCCTTCTGTGTGTGTCTTTAACATGTTTTATTTTTCTTAGGGCCAAAGAGCTTTCATTTGCGGTGCCACATTTGCACAGGAGATACAGGGATTTCCTACACCCATTGTGCATAATAGAGATTCTGGCACTAGAGCATGCAACTCCCACACTACTACTATATTTGTCTAAAACAAGCACAGGCAGATCATAGAGACAACAAACTGTGATAATAGAACATTATGAATGTGCAATACAGCTTCCAAGTATTTGGAAATGCTTTCCTACAGCATCTCAGCAACTGTGCCAGAAATGTTGCTTTTTGGACTCATGGGATTGATCTTCCATGTCAGATTCTGCAATGTCATATACATCTGAATAAAGGGGACCAAAGAAAATTAAACAACTGACCCAGTTAGAAAAATCACTATCATTAAAAGGGAACAGCGCTGTGAGACTCAAAGAGGAACAACATGGGCCCCTTTGCAACACAGACACATCAGAGAAAGAACTTTCCATAAAGAGACAAAAAGTAGGGGAAACAAATGCACACAGATTTACTAGACAGTAGTTGGGCATAAGAAGTATTCCCCTAGAACATTAATTCCATATGCATGCCTCCCTTTTTTATTAAAAAAAAATCACAAAACTGCCATCAGTCTGTAATAACTTTTGTTCATTACTGTATAGGACTAGATACAGGAACTAGCCTAGAAATAATGGGCTCTCTGACTGTAAAGAGTTGGTTATTCTCTTAATTTTTCCTTCATCAGAATAGAATGATGAATTTGCTGTTGCATTTTGTGTTTGCTAGTCAAACCACTAGATTTATATATTAAGAAGACACACAAGAAATTCATATTTTGATATGACATCAGAATAGATGAAACAAATTATCAACTCTGCCAGCAGCAGACCTAATACAGTTTGATTGGCCCCTGATTGCTGGTTCATGGCTGGACTTTCTGTGGTCTCAAAATACAAAACTTTTCCTGCAGCTGGGTCATTCATCCTCTGCTACTGCCTTTTCCAATACTAGTAAAGTCTCTTACATTTGACCAGATATTTTTATGAAACCTGAAGGAACTTTGAAAGTACTGCCCCTTGAACGAATCTGGCTGGAAATAAGTTCAGTATCAGACAGTGGTGGGAAAATCCCACTAGTTCCTTAGAAAATGAGCTAAAACGTTAAATGTTGAAGAAATGAGGAAAATGACAACAAAAAGTCTTTCTCAGCTATTAAACCTAACAGTCTACGTACAGTTTAATTTCTTACTCTGTTTTCAGTTTTGAGCATATGCTGTTGTAATCATCAAGTAAAAACAGGGTTTAGGTATGCAAGATAAGTTTGTGGATAAAGTGAAAGAAAAAATGTTGAGACATACTATACCTTGAGTATTTACATTCCTGTTTTTATAATTATCTTAATTAAAGAGTAATTATTTCACTTACAGATAGGCTTATCTCTAACATGAAACTACCTGTCTACCATAATAAAAATTGAAAAACATAAAAATTGCATTTTTTACTACCTTTAATAGCTGTTCTGTACTTTAAATGCTGTCTTCACCACAAGGAAAATACATTGTTATACTCACTTGGTATTCATAGTTTGTAAAAAGCAGTCAGGTTGCTAATAATGGAAGCAGGATTTCCAGAAACACAGAATTAGTTGGCTAATAAAAATATGCTTTCACCTCATGTGAAATAAACGGCAAAAACATAAACTGCTAACACAGGGTTAGTCATGAAAATTTAAGACTAGCCAACAGTGAAATGAGGACTCGCAGTCAAAAATATGTGCGCTTCCTTCTGCTGTCTTTCTCTGTTGCTGCTTTGTGCCTGGGGAGAGCACCCGGATAGACCAGGCCTCAGGTCTTCACCTGGGAGATCCTGGAACATGGAGCCAGGTGCAGGCAGCTGTGGTGTTTCTGCAGCTGATTTGAGCTATCAAGCAAGCATATCCTCAAGTTATCTCTTTGGCTGGCATGTGTGCTCCAGATTCCCTTTACAAGACAGAAGCAGATCTCATAAGACCCTTCATAAGAGCTGTCCTGTGACATAAAGGAGTGCTTCTATTTGTAGATAATCAAAATGAGGCAAGTAAGACATAGGATACAGATAGGATATGTATTTTCACTAGGAATGACCTGTCTTCCAGCTACTTGACACCTCACCTGCATTAAGCCCTAGATCAAAGTGGGACAAAATAGTGGAACCATCTCATGGAAGTTGCTGGGTTCCTATTCTGCATGAAGAACTAGCAAAAAAGTAGGTAGGACTTCAAAATCGGTCAGTTCACAAAACTTAACTCACATATTTTCAATACCGCCTAGAACATAAATTAGGCAACTTCTTAAAAAACTGCCAGAAGTCACAGTCAGCCTTACTTACTACTCACTGGGAGCAAGGGAAGTACTCACCAATAGGCCCATCTTTGTTGCTAGTGTATGTGCTATTTAAATAGATGTCAAATAACTCATCAGCTGAGGCACCTTCTAACCCCACTTATATTCCCTTTTCCCAGTCTAGTCAAATCTGTTTTCTTTTTCTTTCCTTTTTTTTTTTTTTAATATAGGTAAATTATGCACTCATTGTTACCCAAACACTTTACTGCTTAGCTGAGCCTAAGCTTGTTTCGACTTCAATCAAAATAACATGGGAGCAAGTACAGAAGCTGGACTTTAAACAGAGTTGTGCTTGCTGGTACCAGTTGTTTTATTGATTGCTATGAAGATGGTGAGGCACTGCATATTAATATCAACAGCTTTTCTACTCACTGTTGTACTTTGTAGGCCCACTGGCATCTACTGTTTTGTATGTCATGATGGAAGGTACTGCATTTGTGTCATTAAAACAAAACAAAACGAAAAAAGAAGCTATAATGCATCACAAGAAATGCAGATATCCCTGTGATATCCCCAGATATCCCCTGCAAAGCAAGATGCAGGGAACTGGCCTTTCCTTCCTGAGGAGTGACAAACACAACACTGAATTAGTGGCACTTCACTAGTCTAAAACATGCTCTCTGAATCCTAACCCACTTCACCTCCACCGCTCCTGCCCGTTCCACCACAAGGACTTTTAAGTTTAGTACATACTCATCAAAGGCTATTCTTTCTATGAGTGCTTTTTGAGGGGGATCAATAACATATGTTAGGGATATTCATTTATACTATCAACCAACTCATTGCAGTGATATGAACATTCACTAATTTGTGCCATTTTATGTTGCCAGACAGAGTGCTAGCAAGGTTTTGCTGAATGCTGTTAATCATGTCACTGCTACTGAGCAGAATATACTTCCCTTAAAAAAAAAAAAAACAACAGCAAAACTAAACCAAAAAACATGCCACAAAGATCACTTCAACACAGCACCTAAATCCTTTTCCTTCTAAATAACTCAAACAACAAGACGGAAAATCTACCAAATACATTGAGACTGTAGAGTTCCTACAGCGGTATTGGAACAATTGCATCAAAGATATGAAAAAGTTGATATTTATAGCAAGATATACAATAGTGTTTTACTTATGCAAATAGAGAAATTAATGAATTTGTCCAGCTTATATGTTTACCCAAAATAAAGTGAATTTCCAAACCAGACACCTATTTTTGACTACCAAAAGTTGTCTGTGATGACACCATTCAGCTGAAGCTTACGCATATACTGCTGTCAACAGGATACTTCTTTTTTTAAATTTTGGAGTTGTTTCTTCTGCAGCATGTTTTGCAATGTAACCTGAGTGCTCAAGGAGGCTTATTCCATCAGACTTACCAAAAGAATTTGCTAAATACTGGCAAAAAGTTTTGACTCTTATTCAAAACAGCTGGAGTTTTCCTCTAATTATTTGTGTGAAGATTTCACTGTATAAGGCCTTAATCACAATGACTAGAAATGGAGCTGCAGAATATTGAAAATAAATGTCCTGCATGCATACATCTCTGCAACACGCAGAAGTCCCCTTTTCAAAACAGGTTTCCTTTGTCTCTATTCTGCCCTCCAGTGGTTTAACAACGGGACAGGTCAAGACAGATCAAAACAAAAAGCACCAACCAAAACATACTAGCCTATTCCTCTATCTGGCTAACGTAGTGATGGGTGCAAGAAACAGGACAGTTCAAATGCTGAAATTATCATATTTTTAAAAAGAGAACAAAATGCGATCATTTTTTGTCTGATAAAGAAATAAACTGTTCATAAAACAGAGTTCCCAAGATAAATGCTTCTCAACCCTGATTAAGCTCATTAAGAAGTAAAATCACTTTGAACATATAATTTTCAAGCCTCATGTAGAAGGCCAATTTTAATGGAATCTTTCTGAATTATATCGGAGATGTACATGCCTAGCAATACAGTAAATTAATTGTTGATGCCAAAGCAACTACAGCCTTTGGTCTTGGTTTATTCTTATAAAACACAAACTCTTCCTATTGGAAGAAATTTCTATTCTCACCTAAACCCTTTCAAAGTGATTGCAAAAGTGCATTTTCCCAAAGTGGCTATGTCTTGTAGTCTATATTTGGGAACGTGCCTGGTGTTATTTGCTATGGCATCACAATCCATAGAACACAGATCACAGGGTGGCAGGGGATTCTATATGCATGATGCATACCCTGTAAATACATTTCAAAAGCATTACTGGCACATTTTTACTTAGAATGAAAATTCAGCTTTTGCCCTCCTCTGAAATTCTCATTTTCCCCTGCAAGAAGTATGGCTTGGAGAAAAGAAACAGAGCTTAGATTTTAACCAGGTGCAGTTTTTTGTGGCCAGTGTGAAGGCCCGTGCCTGACCATTATCACTGCATGGTGTGGTGCCTGCCTGGTGGATTTTATGCTGTAAGCACATGGATGGTAAATACTATCATTAGCGGAAGAGACTAGCAGGATGAGTGAAGGAAGCCCTCCTCTCCTGGCTCTTACCACTGGGGCTATATCTGCAGAGCTGCCCTCAGAAACAAGTGTCTCACACTCCTGAACTCTGCATGGGCATTGGGTTTCCCCCCAGTTTACCCTTAGTCTGCTATCTATTGGCCATGTAAAACCATACAGAGCCAACAACTTGCTTGTTTTCTTCTCTCTGAGGCTACTCTACCTGATATAGGTGGGGTTTGTTCAGGATTTCTTCTGTCACTCCCAGATGCTGTTTTTCAACCTGTGGTTTGACCTTCTGATGTATTTTTCCCCCTGCGGCAATGTTCTTTCTAATTCCACCTTGTTACAACCTTCCCTGTTTTCTGTCTCCCTCTGTCACACACACCTACCCCTCTCCCTACTTCTATATCCTAACTGTGTGGAAGGATATGTCCCATACTACACATCTTCCCTTACTGTTGGTTAATGGCTGAAGAAATATTTCTATGTGAAAGAGCTGGGAACACGGCACTGTGTAGGACCAGTCACAGAGTGGTGCACAGAACTGTAGTTGCAGTCACAGCTAAAATGCAAGGAAACTGCTCAACACTGTAGCAGCTTTGGCATTATAATACCACAATTCGGCAGCAAATCACAGAGTGGCAGAATACCATTTCAGAAACCCAGGGCTGAGGAACAGCCCTGCAGTCTCCTGCTTCCCCAATTCAGGCAATAGGTTACAATCAATGAGATTTTAAAATAATACCTCTTCAACCCTTTTTACATCACTCCTGGTTTTGAGCCTTTAAACTTTTCTTGAAAACCAGAAAAGCCACTGCCTTCTAAGTGTGAACTGAGATCCTCTCTTAGTAGTGGGAATCCATTTGTTATGATCCTCAGAAAACAAAGTATCTAGAGTGTTTCACAGCCAGACCTGTGATTTTTCTTACTAAGCCATGGACAGTTTGCATTTAAACAGCAACCATACTGCTTTGCTGTATAGCTCTGCTATGAAAGCTTGTTATGACCCTTAATCGGTCAGTGTGTTAGGTCGCTCTGAGTCCAGAAATCTATCAGGATATGGAGACAGTGCTCCTGCCCATAGCTCCAGCTTAAAAATCAGAGTCAAACCTTCTTCCCCTGTCCCTAGCATTAACCTGTGTCATAAATCCATGAGTTGGTTTCTAAATAATAAAAATAAGTGACTTAAAATACTCTGTCATTTTTTAAACCTCTAATTCACATTTTCAAGTCTTTATAACACCATGAAATCTCTAATTCTCAAAATACCCAATTTCTTATGATTAAAAAATGTACATGCAAAGAGAGCAGTCCATGTTAGTTTGTTCCTTGCCATTATGGATACTTTACCTGCTGAGAAGGGGTTTAAAAAAGAAAAAAACTTGCATAATTCCCTCAGCCACAGCAAGCAGATGAATGGTAATTATTTCTACACCAGTAGTACAGGGCCTTTGTTCCACTTTGACAAAGCCTAGGAGAGTACTAATTTTGTTCTGCAAAATAATGGGGGTGGAAAAGAGCCTCTTTCATTGGAAGCTTATGAGCTTATTGCTCATACTGTGCATCACTGTGAACAATAAAATGCCATAGTAGCATTCAGCCCACATCAATACTTAAGTAGGATGTGGATACAAACTGTTACTATACTGACCAGGTGGCATTTGACACCCTCCACATCTGTGTGTTCTTACTTAGTGCACAAAACAAACTGATTTAGTGTGCAAACGCCATGCCCTGGTTTTCCTTCCAGCTTCTGCCACTCACTTTCCATTCAAAGCCTAAGCAAATATCATAGTGGAGTTTTAGTATCTAAGGCTAAAGTTACGAACCATCCCTTTCCCCTGCATATCAGCTGCCTCAATTCCACAGCTACTGCATTTTTTAACGTAAAATCTCCCTAGAGGTTTATACTTCTGCACACACTCAGAATCAACTGTGCATTGAGACCTTCACCTACCCAAGATCTAAATCTCAGCTGTTTCACTGCCTGTGTCCTGCAAGAGACTTGTGATAGTAGGTATTAGTAAAGAATGCATAACACACAGAGACAAGACTGCGTTCCTTACAAAATAAGTACTGATTTCTGTAAAAGTTCTGATAAGCAGTGGTGGGTGTTCTTTCTACAGTAGCCTGATTTTGAGAAGTGGGAGATATAAGCTCAGTTGTCTCCCAGAGAGGGGTTGAAGGCCATATCCCTCACCTTCCCAACAGAACTGGCTATTCGGCCACTGTCCAGTCTGTGGAAGATACACTGAGAGGTACATAATTCAAGATTCACAGGTGAACGAGCTCTTCCTAGCATACTCACTTTGGAGAGGTTAGGGTCATTGACTAAGCATGGCTAGACTAAGTTCTGGTCCCAGCTCCCACGTTTGCTTGCACATTTTGGATTTTAGAAGTTAGTTGGTAAAAACTGAACTGACTACAACAAAGGGCACAGATGGAGGCCTGCAGCTCAAATGCAGCAAGAGGAGATGGGATGAAGTTATGAGCATAACTTTGAGAAGCAAACAGACACAAAAATTCTTGTGCCCAGAGCTTGTTCTAATGAAACAGGCTGTCATTACTGCTCATTGTATGGAAAACATACATGCACCTAATGGATGTTTCGAACAGACAGTCTAGATAATCCCCAAACCATATTTTTGGTTTGTAACACAGCTTTTCCCTTCAAAAGAGAATGACTAAGCCTTAGCCACCCCTGCCTGCCCAAGAAGTCACAACTTTATGAAATATGTTCACAATTGCACAGGCGAAAGTAGGATTTTTGCACAGACAACAGATACCTGGGGCAAGACTGATTTAATGGTTATAATTGTAATTGATCTAATATGAATAAGGAAGCACAAAGCACACATGAAGCATGACAGAAGCATGGCAACAGATACCCAAAAAGGAGTCAGACTCCTATATACCTTTACAGTCTGGAGCATAACTGTTGATACATGGAGGGCACTGCAACACCACAGTGATAGACAGTACTAAAAAAAAAAAAAAAAAAAAAATCTTAAAAGAGGTGAAAATCTGTTCTTGTTTCACCTCCTATTTCTGAATACTTCACTTCCAATTAACTGAATTACATTATTCAAGATTTCCTCCATGAGAGCACACTGAACTGGTCCAGTTGAAGTCTTGGTTAGGCCCACTTCACAAAGACTTGAAATCCATGAGCTAAGTTTTCCTCTCAGTGTCACCAGAGTAACTGAAATAGTAAAGGGAGTTTCTCTGATCTCACACAACTAACTATAAAGGGAGGGTAGCATTTTGCTCTAGCTGAGAACATTAAAACATTTTGATTGATCCTTGTGAGCCATTAGGAAATGCCATCAGTGCCTGTGTACCGATACAATTGTTGTTTTGGGTAAACCTCTGTTGTGCCCGGAACCGTGATTATACAATATACAATAAGAAATGGAGAACAGGGCACCAGCTGCCCATTCCTGTCCCACCACATGACACACTTTTTTCCAAAGGGAATGTTTAAACATTCTCTATTTAATGTTTAATCACAGATGTGCAGAAAAGGGGAAGGAAAAAAGGGAATTAATGATTATGTTACTAAAATTAGTTAAAACCACCCACAAAATTATTCCCTTCATTTACCATAAGTCAACATGGAGTGGGAGATCACAGCCATCTTTAATAATTTTTAATAATTGTTAATAATAATTTCCATTATTATTATTATTATGACAAACTTCCTAAAAGCTGTGCTGATCTTTCATGAGTTCCTCCAGACAATTAGAACAATGATTATTTATTTTTAATATAATGGTAAAAAACTATAATCTGTGCAGTTTTCACAAACCATAAGTATTCTGCAAGTGCCAGCTACTGTACTGATTATTCTCCCCTAGTTTGTTAGTGAATCTTCTCACCCATTCAATCAGAATTGGTCCCTGGTTCATTTCCCATCACTTGGTATTACGAAAAACAGCCTGGCATTTAGTCAGACTAGGACAGCTTTACTGATAAAGCCAGTGGGGGAAGCAAATAATTTGTCAAATCTTGCTACTCCTAAACATAAAGAGCACTGCAAATCAATACACGGAAGTGTTCTCAGTTTGATTCTGACTGCAGAGAGGAAAGGGCAGCACCGTGTTCACTGTCTCCACTCCAATTGAGTGAGAGTGCATTCTCCATCGTATCTACTTCTTACCAGAAAGGAAATGTGCAAGATACTGTGTAAAACTCAAGGGGGGGAAAAAGGAGAATTAAGGACTTCTTGAATTGCACCTTCTTTAGGTGAACCCCCCCCATCCCTTCTTTACGCCAACACAGCTGACTGCATATCATCTGATGGATGAAGTAGAATTAAACGGTTTCTCATCAACGAATCTCAGTGAACTTAAATTTCATATCAAAGCATCTATAAATAGGCTAAGAAAATAGAAATCCACAGTGATACCTTTGGCTGCATTTATCTGTTTTCCATGGTATCTTTCGACACGGCTACTACTTTGTGGCATCTGTGTTTTTGGAAACAAAAACTGAAACCGTGCACACAATCCATTTGCCAAATTAACGTTCAAGACTCCAAATTTTTGCTAATGTCATTCATCAAAAAGTTTATTTTATTTTTGTGAAAAAATATTTGTACCTGTTACTATAATGTCTAGCCTATCTGAACTTTAACCAACCTATGTGCTAACACTACAGCCTGGAATGTTTACCCACCTCCCCAAGTTGAAGTGGTCTATTAAAATATGCCCAAAGTCTATGCTGAGGGCTCTCATCTTTCTGAAAGGACGGTGAAGGAGGCAAGCTGTTTGCAACTCAGTCAGTAGCGGATTGTCACAACACGTTTAGGTTTGTTGGCAAGTCAGTAGTTATCCCAAAGAGTTCGGTTTTATGTTTTCTAGGAATACTAACACCGAGAAGACTATTGCAATGTTACGAGAGTTGTACCTACATTTCTTTTCGTTTAAAACTATGCAGTGAAGAAATGTGACTTTCAGGCACTTTTGCTTCCCCTCAATGTCTCAGGGCTGATACTTATTATCAAAAAGGAACGCAAGTACATTCTTTTGTGTGATGATGGCCTACAGAGAAAAACAGCATATATTTTGCTCAACCACTTTGTATACCTCACATGGCTTTCATGCTTTCCAGGCATGTACAAATCCTGTGTACACGGCCTCTGTCTGGCTAAAGATTTAAGATGCTCACGTCTCCTCTTTGTGATTGGTTAACCTTTATACCAAAGGCTCATTTCTCAACTGCTCCAGAGAGTTTGCCTCCCTCCCCTTAAGCTACTCAGTGCTACCTACCCTCCTGTTTCTTTTCATCTTGGGCTGGCTCCTAAGTTGTAGGAAAGCAGCCACCAGACACTCCTGCTGGCCCCGGTCTGGCTGAGGGCAGCACGCTGCATTCCCAGGACTCCATTCCCAGCAGAGCACAAGGGTTTATATCAGCAGATACGTTTTGAAAGATAGAAGCGGGATTAGGTGGGTTCGTATTCCTTTTGCATTAGTTCACCCAGCCTACAGCCGGTTCCGCGGACGTGGTTATGTAACTGGAAATGGGCAGCCTGCCTGAACAAGACAGTGCTTATCCCGGAGATGCAGGATCTACACAATCTTTCAACATTGAGAATATGCCAAATTAACATAAGCCCTTTAACTTTCGTGTTTGTGGACTCTTCTGTTATCCTGAAGCTTCAGCAATAACAGTGTTATGTTTGTATTTTTTAGTACATGTTGAAAACATTTACACAAGCCAGGAAGGCAGCGTCCATGTGTAAAAACCGTTTCACTGGTTCAAACGTTAAAACTACTGTGCAAACCACCATTTCTTTGCCCCAAATCCTTTGTTGCAGCAGTGTGCAATATATCAGAGCTTATCACCTCTGACATGACAAAGAATCTCCTACTGCCAGCATTCTCAGCTCACAACCAGCCAATTAATTCTCATTCCTCCATCACGGCAAGTACTCCAGAGTTAATAACACACTAAGGAACACCTTCTTAAGGAAATTCTCCCTTTCTGGGATGTTTACACTTGTATTCTGAGAGAAGAAAAAAACCTGAACAGCTTTTTCTCTAGAAGAAAGTGCATGAAATAATTAGAAGAATCAGAGACATATGGTTTTGTTCTTTTTAAAGTGAACATTAGGGAAGTGAATTACAGCAATCTAAGAACCTCAATACTTTGGAGCTGGCTGAACTTGAGCTTCTGTCTAGAAGGTGTATAAGCGTACTAGTATGGCATGATGACTGAGCTAGTAAGTCCCCTGTCTACACAGCTCTACACCCAAGATGGCTGATCTTTGGTCTATTTGAAGAGCAGAAAAACAGCTGTCTGCAGGTACCATGAAAATTAAATGCCTGTTCAGGTGTTAAGTTTTTTTTTACTAGCCACTATGAGAACAAGAGTCTGCAGATGAGTCTCTCTAAGGCTAGGTTTACAGTTATTGATAACAGTGCAATAAAAACTCATCTTGGCACGTCTTAAATCCCAGCTCTCCCACAACGCTAAGATTTGCACCGAAATGATGGTATCCACTTAGAAACACAGACCAGAATATCCTATGAATAAAAACACCTACCCCTTTATTCTCAAAAACCTGAACATGACACTTGTTGAAAGTGGAGGTGGAAATGCAAGTGGTTAGACCACTCATGCCAACAATGCTTCTGCTCCAGTCTCTGCTTCTCACACACAGCATCATGTCCTAACTACCACCTGGCAGCTTATTCTGAGTGGTCTCACTCACCTCCCTTCTGGTGGAACCAGAGCATTATTCAACAACAACTTTACTGAGACAGCGAGGGAGTATGAGTGCATAGCGTAGGGATTAGAGCACTTACCTGCGAGGGAAGAGTCCTGTGATCCGAACTCTGTTTCCAAGGCTCCTGCTATATTTGACACACAACTCAGCACTGTAAAAGGACAGAACTAGTCCTGGGAAAAGGGAACTGAAATCTCTCCTCCTAAATGACTTCTCTAAGAGTCATGCTCACTCCTTCCCCTCTATTTGGCCTAACAAAAATTATTTACTACAGAGTTGAGCAGGAGTGGTGAGGATTGCCCGTGCCCAGACTAGTCTGGCAGTTTAAGCATTCTCCTCCGAGGTGGGAGTTGAGGATGTTAATGCAAGCAGACAGAGGAGGGAATTCTCCATCATCTCTCACTTCCTGACAAATCCCTTAGGACATTGAATAGCAGGTTGCAGAGCAAAAAACTTTAAAAAAAAAATACCTGTAACTCTTGAATTTCTGCAGGAAGCCTGATCCTGTCTGTGCCACAGAACATATAAATTGTCCAGGCCATGTTTCCTATTTAAGATGATATTTTCTTGAACATGGCAATCATGCTGGCTGTAACACTTAGCATAAATGCTGTTTTCTAGGGCAGAAATGGTTTGCAAAATCATTTAAATCATAGCTAAAAATTATTTTTTGGAACACAAAACCACTCAGTTTCAGCTATGCAAGACTAACCTCTAAGACCAAATGTTGCTTGCCTTTAGTCTTGAGCCAAAGGAACTTTTTGTTGCAGCATTGCACATTGGTAGAAATGTCTGGCAGGTGACGCTGAGACATCTAATGGCTGTTTGGAGCTGCATAAAGACCCTGAACATTGAAACTTAAATTATAAGGTAAGAGAAAGAGAAATGGTTTAGTGGGCACAGTGCAAATGAAGCTGCCAAAGAGCCATATGTAAGGGCAGTTCATTAAATGTTTTTTTCAGCATCATCTGTTCTATATCAACTGTATGCAAACATTTTGTATTCCAGATCAGTAATTCTTTTCCGCCAAGTTCAAGTCCTCCCAAGATATGAGAATGGTAAGCTTTATGTTGAAGTAGGAATGAGTGATATGGATCTAGATAGCACCAGATATAAGTACCTAGAAATATATTTTTTAAACAAAATAGATCAATAGATATGAAAGTACTTACTGCACCACTGTATTGATTTAACCAACGTATAACAACATAGTGTAATATGGCATCAAGACACACACCTTACAAAAATGTCTCCTTTCTGAAGCCATATACAATACAGCATCCCAAGCAGAGACTCTGTAAAGAAAAAATTATGCCCATTTACCTTGTGTCAGTAAAATTATTACCCATGTTATATTTAGCTAACAGACAAAAAAGTTATAGGGCGTGAGCAGACTTTTGCAGGAACATCCTTTGGCAGCTGATTCACTGAGAGACATTGACTGTGGCCTTGGGAGGAGAAGGCTGCAAGATTAGATTTTTCCTTCTGGTGGGAGGAAGGCCTATTGCCTTGCTGATTGCAACAGAGGCAGAATAAATGACGTTAGAAGAGGTTGGGGGGGCATTAATATATGCCAGGAGGTATCATATTCACATATACCAGACGAGGATTGGGTAAGAGTCATGGATGGCTCATCATATCTCTTCAGAACTATAAATCACCTCTTTCCTGCCTACTCGACCTCTTCACTCCTACTTTGCATTCAGGAAGTACAAACACACTTCATGCACCCATGCCCAGTGTGTGAAGGGTACGCAGAAAACAGCTCCTACAACTTTGCTCTGGCAGTGCAAGCTAAGACATAGTCCTCAGTGTGATTGTCAATATTATCTGCACTACACACGTACATCTGGGTTGAAATATACTGAGCAGAGGAAGGGAGCGGAGGAGAGATGATATCCAAGATGTAAACAAATGTCAATGGATTCAGCAGTCTTAATCACCTAAGTGAAAGGTACAATATTTTCCTATTCAGTTACAATCAAAGAGAAACTATTCTTGGGCAGAAAAACTAGATATGGGCTTCTCTCTTTTTTTTTTTTTTTTTTTAATAGCCAATTTAAAGGTGTCTCTCATGCTTTCAGATATTAGATTATTTCTGGCTGAGCATAATCACAGCCAACTGCATTCCTATCTGATAAAGTGAGAGAACGTATCCGCATCTCTAGTCAATGTTTCTTTTCCCGTAGCACTGTAATGCAGCCCTTTGTCTTAATCACAAGATAGATCACAAAGACACATTACAGTTCCAGAGTTACTGAGGAATAACAGGTGACGTTTTTCATCTCCAGTTTATGTATTCAAGAGAGGACTAAATGACGCACACAAAAGGCCAGATTGACTAGCTGGTGTTGCACAGCATGTGCAGACTGATTATAAAACTTTGACTCACAAGCCTCTGCCGCATAGCCTTACAGAATACCTGCCAAAGCAGCACAAGCAGGCAACAAAAAGCAATTATTTAAATGAAAAGTAATCACTCCTTTGAACAGTATTTCACACAAGTATGTGTGTGTGACTAGAGTAAAATATATATATATATATACAGAGAGACCGAATTAGGGAAATATAATTGTTGCTAAAATAAAGCAAATTAGCCTTGCTTCTGCAAAGCTATGTTAAAGTCCCACATCTGCAAGAAAACTCCCTTCCTGTCCTTTTGCAATCAGCTGACAGAGTTGGTTTGCTGCTATTTCAGCTAGTGATAGCCATTTTTGCAGGAGCACACAGCAGTCTTGGTCCTGTCTAAAGGGAATATTTTCTTAATAACAACAGGAAGCATGTACCTTAGTTTTTAGCAAAAAGGAGAAAAAAGTGCTCTTACCTGAGATCTGGACCTTATGACACATGGGGTTGCTATCTTTGCTGTCAGATATAATCCTACAATGTAGAGCACTCTTAGGAAATCAGTTATTCATACCCCTCGCCAGGTCTCTGGAGCCCTGAAAACGGCTCAGGGTTAAGTAAAAGGATTGGGCAACATCCCAGCAACAATATACCCAGCTTCCCCAGGAGCATTTGGTTCCCATTGTTTCCTAGTGGTATTTTCCATTTGCTTCCTAAGTGTTTACATCTCTCGTACCCAGTAGGCTCTTCAGGATACCCAAGTAATACAGAACACTCATCAGGAAGTCTCAGAGCATGGAAGGTGAAAGACTACAATGGCTCTGAGAGACAAACTGGGCCAAGATATGCAGTGCCCAAAGCTCATAATCTGTCTGCAATTAAGTTACTACCTAAGCAAATAAGCATGTCCAGTCTGGAGAACTTGAGACATAACTGCCTGAAAGGAGTCACCAAGACAGGGAACCTTAAAGAAAGATTCTGGATGCAACTGCTGCAGGTGAACCTGCGCAGATGAACAGCTGGAAAAGGGCTCCTTTGTCTCACATTAAGCTATCCTGGATTAACATAGAGCCAGATGCTTTCTTCTCCGGTAGAGATTTACAACCTGTGATGGAGCTGAACCCAGTGGTTTTATTTTTTCCGCTCCTTTCAGTGCAACTGAGGAATTTCTCAGAACACTAACTTTTCTCAGAAATGCCTGTAGCTTTAATAGGTAAATAATTTACAGCATTTCTTTCAAAAATACATGTGGGGTATGCCTTCCTGTCCACACTTATGTCCAGTGGTAACATTTGGGGAGCTCCTTGGAGTCTGAGTTCCTGGACAAGAAAGGGAAGGATGAAGATTACTCTTAAAATAATTTTAAAAGAGATTCTGAAAAGCATAAATGGAGCCACTTGCACCAGCTCTCTAACTGCCATTTGCCCTTCTGCAAGCTTTCCCCAGTGAAGATCAGGCTACCCTGAAAAACTGATGAGGAGAATTCACAGCAGGAGTGTTTGACAGCAGCTTCCACTGCTGAGTGAATGTGCTTCCAAGGGTGATGGCCGGGACCTGGGCAAAGGGAGGAAGCACTCACAACACAGCAGGTCTCCAACAGTCCAGTAGATCTGGTTTCATAAGACAAGTAGTCAGGGGAGTCAAATACACCCTGCCTTCTGCTGGCACTTCTGTCCCTCCCAGTGTCCCAGATTTGGAACGAGCCTCAGCTAGGGGATAAATGCTTGCTGTTCTGATGATACTGTCTACCAGCTCATGTTAAACACATCTTACAGGCTGAATGAGCTGTAGAACAGAAAACCTTTAAGAGAGAGTAAATCGGTCAAAATTAAAACCAGCACAGACTAGAACGAATGAAACGGTATTTTTACCCGGGGACAATGTGACAATGGGCAAGCCCCATCTGTAAAGCAGGCTTTGGCAATAAACAGATACCAGTGCTACTGCTTACAAGGGGATGGTCTGCAGTGTGTTATTTCCACTGAGAGAAAACAGAAGGGGATCTTGGGGGAGGGGCTAAACCACTGTGTTATGAAGAGAGAGTAAAACAATAATATTATGGAAATGCACGGCAAAGAGAAATTAAATTACACTAATGCAATAAAGGAAATTGAATTAATTGTTTACAACTAGTTATGATTTATTTTTAATGATACAAAAGACAATGATCTTGAATGGAACATACAATCCCATATATATATCAATGTCCAAGTCCTTTTCACACCCTTTCCTATATTTATAATTAAGAAGGAAGTCTTCTGATGACGTGCCTCAGGAAGAATGAGAAATTACTTAGGTAAGTTAAAAAGCAGTTTCAAGTCCTCCTGGAAAATGAACTATGATCAGAGGTCACATTCATCAGTTGGTCTGAACAGAATGAGAGAAATTCTTTGGACATATTATCCATGTGTAAATTAGCCATGTTTATGTGTAACGAACATACGGCATATAAATAGTAGGTGACTTAAGATGGTGGGTTTCCTATTAACTGCTTTTACACAGGTACTGAGAATTTGCTTTTAAAGATAGTGTCAGTGTTTGGTTCCTTCAGGAGCAGAGATCCTAAAATAAGAGTATGGCCACACAGAGTGGTGGCTTTATGTTAATGAAATTAGAGTCTTTAGGCATTGAACAGCATCTTCAAATATAAATAAAAAACTAGTACTGGCCCTGATGCTGGCCTGAGTGAGGTCAGCAGAATAACTGGCTGAATCCTGTATGCATGCAAATCTCCACCTGTTCCAAACACAACTGCACTTACCTAGGAGCATCCTCTGACAGCTCGTGGCTCCTCATTAACAAGATCTGAATGTGGAGCATGCACATAATTATCACAGCTGTGTACACAGTGTAGGTAGGTAGAAGGCTAAATTGTCATTTAACTGAAACACTCTAAAGCACTTTAATGCTGCCATAGTGGCACCCAAACTTCACTGTCACTGCTGCTGTGGGTGACTACAAGTCATTATAAGAAACTATATGATTAACTACTCTATTTTCATCTCTTAACCTTGTACAAAGACTTTGCAACCCAAATTTTTAAAATCTGTTTTCATTTTATTTCTTGGATAACGAATCTTTTACCTGTATGAAGAATTGTCTTTGCTGCTTTTAATGCATGCTAAATTTTGTAACTACTTAAAGTCTTTTTGAGGACTGCACTGTTCTGGATGAGAGCACAGCCACTGTGGGAAGGTTGCTTCCTCCCATGATGAGTAGCTTTAATTGTCTAAATGAGTGTCATTTTGGAAAACATGACAAAACTGGATTGACCTTGAGAGTGTACATTCCTCACCTTCTCTTTTTCACACACAACTCTAAGGATGTGTTCACTTTGTTTTCTAGCCTCTGAGATCTGCCTTTCTCCTGCAGCCACAAACTAAATTATGGTACTATATACCATGGAATATGGTATCTATACAATATGGTATCTATTGTTTCTACATATCATATAAGTATTTTGTTCCATATTTGTCTAGAATTTTGTTCCTCGTGTACTCAGCTTGCATTTATCCATAAGAGATAACCATTTGCCTTACGTAACAGGTCCTGCAACTCTCACTCTGGTAAAAGGCAACAGGACAGTAATATTTTGACAAACCAAGAAAGTGCAACTGAATGAGCAAATTGCTGGGAACGGGTGGGCCAGAACTTCCCTCTTTTTTTTTTTGCCAGATTGTAAGGTGCTGCTTTTGACTAGTCCAACCTGAAATAGCCTGGGACTGATCTACCTGAGTTACTGCTTTTCTCCTTACGGCTTCTTGCCAGAGTTGCTGAACCCTCTGATTATAAAAAAGCGAGGAATGGGTGTTCTTTGGGTGGACTCCAGGATGCTGGAAGTAGTTCTTTATCTTGGCCCACACAACTGAATTTGTTGCCCTGCTAGGCATACTGGGAATAAAAAGGTTTGAAGCAGGTCCAGTTCTGCCTCCCCCAAAGATCCAGAGAAAAAAAGGCCTGAAGTGTCTTTGAGCTGTCATCATTCACCCACTCCAACCCAGGCTTAACAATACCATTTTGTAAAATAAGCACTAAGAGGGAAGGGCAGGCACTGGCAGGGTGGGTTCATGCAGCAGGGCACTGGCAGTCGGGAACAGAGCCCAGCACCTCTCCCAGGTCAATAAGCTACTCATAAGACTAAGATAGCAGGCATTAATGAACTGAACAGTACCAGCAAGCTTCTGTTTGTGTGGTTATTGCTGAAACTGATGATCTGAACCATTTGAAACCTGGAATAGCTTTGAACTTGTATCATTTTGAACAGACAGATTTTTACTTGGTATGAATCTGAGCGAGTAAAGGTTGCATAAATGCTGAAGGAATTGGGTACATGCAACTGGCTGGGTGTCACCGAGACTGTGCAGCTTGTCTGGGTTTGCCTGTCTCAGAGTGACTTTGAAACCTCTGACGTGACTAGATGTAATCTGGCTTGTTCTGGTGATGCATGCTCACAGGTCACATCTTGTGCGTAACACGAGGTGACAGTTTTAGGGAAGCAGGACGTATCGGTTATCCCAAATCAGCGGATTTCATTTTTAAGTTTATAGCGAAAGTTTCCTTTAGAAATACCTCCTTTTTCCCCTCGCTATTTTCATTTGTTGGTGAAAAAAATTATGTGCTAGGGTCAGCAGTGTACTTGGCACATGCCTGTCCCAAGGAAGAGGATGAAGCAATTATACAAGCAGCCTCGCAGCATGGAAAGTACCAGATTACAGCCCAATTCTGACGAGACCTGTGCAGCCATATTCCTCCGAGTCAAGCATCAATATGGCCAGATTCATTTATGCTAAATTTACACGACCTATAATCAACACTACAGCATTAAAAGCATGGCTAAGGTTGAAAAGTGCTCCAGAAATACCAAATGCCTCAGTCCAAGTCAGTGTGTCGTGGCAGCTGTTGCACAAGCCAAGGAGAAGAGATCCCACCGGTTTTGGTGAGGTTTTGAGGCGCTTGGTGGTGCGACAGCGTACGACTCCCACTGGCTTTGCCCGCTCCCGTCGGGGGGAGGATGGTGCGCGCTGGCATACCTTCCCTCAAATCCGTTAGCCTAGAATCTCTTTTAACCATTCAGAAGATAAATTTATAGCACCTTTTCTTTAAGCTCTCGGCCGCCCACGGCCCTCTCTCTCCTGCTCCCCAGCCCGGCCTGCCCGTCACACAGTCCTGGCCCCCGTTCCCTCTCCTCAGCCCGCCAACACTGGCCGTTACCTCACGCGCTCCCACACGAGGCCTCTCGCGCCGCGTCCCGGCTTCCCTCAGTCGCTCCCGCAGCTCCATACCGGCCCCTGCCACATCTCCTACCCCCACCCCAGCCCCGCGCCGGGCAGGGACCCTCTGCTCAACAGCCCGGAGGAGGCCCGTCCCGCAGCGAGGGGGTCGCGTCCCGCCGATGGGGACCCGCTGCCCCTCACTTGGGGGGAGCACACGACACCCCCCCCCCCCCCGAGGAGGGGACCCCCCACGCCACCCCGAGGGGGAACGCACGGCCCTGCCCCGAGGGCCCAGGCCGCGCCTGCTCCACACCAGCTGCCCCTCTCCACAGGGCCGCCCGCCGGCACGCCTTTCGGGAAGGATTCAGGGGACGTTACCAAACATCCCAACCGGCCCGGCGCATCCCACCCACGGGATCTGCCTCAGCCCTTCCTCAGCCCTCCTCCCCGCCCCGTGCGGGACTGCAGGCCCAGCCCGACCCCGGCCATGGCCGGGGTCCCCTTTCCCCTCCCCTCACACCCCGCCGCCATTTTTCAGTGCCGGTTCTTCAGCCCCGCAAGCTCCAGCCCCATCCTGGGGGGCTATTTTCCTTCACTTTCCTCAAAAAAAACCGTTGAAAACCCCAGAAAGTGTCCAGCAAAACCAACAAAAAACCCCAAACAAAACAAAAAAATCAACAGAAAGAGCCAAAACAACACCAAAACCTCGCCCCAAAAACCTATTACCGAAATGCATGTTTTGAGTGTTTAAAATCACAGACTTAGGATAAATACGATATTCTGTTCCTTCCCCTTAAAAATCTACAAAAGGTGAGTCATGTGAGTGGCAGGCAGGTTACCCGTCCTCATCACTGGTAGGGATTTACTGAGAAAACCCTGTGAGAACTTTACAACTTTTGCAGAAGATACAGAAAAAGTATCAGCCATATGCAATAACAGTTGAAACCACTAGATGTCATTGTTGGTGCATAAAAAGCAAAAAATGGCCGGGTACTATTTTAGCTGTAAACGCATTATTGTTTTAAGAAAAAGTTACTGCCCATACGTGGCAACATTATTAGATATGAGTGGCTTACCAAGGACATTTCTCCATCCAGGAGTCCTGACCACGCCAATGTTTTTGCCATCTCTGAGCTCTGCAGAGGTCTGGGAGCAAAGGCAAAAAATACTTTTGAGTATTTCTGGACTGGCTTAGCTGAATGTGTTCTGGCGAGACTGAAATTATCACTCAGACTTTAGATGGAGTTGGTCATCAGGTAAAAAAGAAACTTGTCGTCTTGGGCTTTGAAATCCCAAGTCTCAGGTACTCAAGAGCAGGTTGCATCCCTTTCCGCAGCTGGGGCCCTGTGACACCTAACCTCCCCCTCCTGCCATCCCAATAAAAAAAATTTTTCATTTGTTTAAATGAGGGTAAGCACATTTCCCCCCGGGGATATATGCTACATCAGGGATGCTGAGGAAATTATTTTTTATTTCTTCTTTTCTAGAGTACAGCTGAGGAAAGGGACACTTGCAGAAACAAGTTTTCAAAGAAAGCCCCAAACCAAATGGCACCATCTGTCCCCCAAGAAGCAGAGAAGGAAAAAAAAGGGGGGGGGGGGGGAGGCAGGAATTAAAAAAAGGGGGGGGGGGGCATTTCAGGGATAAAATGAGATGGGTACTTGGATACTGCTGAGCAGAGGAGGCAGGTGAAGGAGCAAAAGCAGACAAAGTAATGCATGCTGGCAACTCCTCTGATGTTTTGACATTGCAAGCAAGGATAAGATGGCACTTGAAGTACTTCATGACAGTGAAATGACCCAAGGAGTAATGGCTAAGATTGGCATCTCAGCAAGATAAGAATCTACCACCTGGGAGAGAGCCGTGCATCTGGAAGCTAGATGTGCTTAGAAAGAGGAAGAGGGACAGGATGACTCCTCTACCTTCCTGATAAACAATGTGAGGAAACGGAGCAGTGATGGCGAAGGGCAGCAGCAGAGCTTGTGGGGATGGGCAGCTCACAGGAGACCAAAGCACAAACCATAGGTCCAACATACAGGGAGGCTGGAGGAAGCAGAGGTCACCTCAGGACAGTCTGCACAGAGGAAAAAAAGGGTGAGTCAAAATATGATGATGAAAAAAGCAGGCAGGTGCTTTCCTTCACATACAGGACTTTCCTTCACACAGAGGAGTGGAAAACAGGAGATATGCCCACAAAAGGGGCATTTTCCCCCACAACTAAAATCTTCACAGTTACAAGTGTCCCAAACCCCCAAAGCTAAACTGTGACTGACTGTGAATAACTCCATCTAACAAAAGGCACGGTACCATTTGGGGTAACAGGTCTGCAGTTTCTACATAAGAAGGTCCCAAACTGGTTTTCGTTCTCAAGCATGGGGGGCATCCCTGAAGCGATGAAAGTCCATGGGCATCATCTGGAAGAGATTCTGTGAGTGGTTAAAGCAATGTGCACCTAATAAGAACCCAAAGCAAAATTTTCCTATTAATTGGAGAAAATATATTAAAATCCATGCTGCAGAAAGGGAGCAAAGACCTTTTCTATATTCATTTACACCAATAATTCACATTAGTGGAACTACACTGATATAAAATTTTTAAAGAGAGAATTGGCCTTGTATTTTGGCAACTTTTTTTCTTTAAGTTAGTTTTTTATGGCTTGGCTAATTGTTCTGCTTCCTATTCCCCCCTGAAAAATCCTGATTGGCTTCACTTTAATTTGCTGAAAACTAGAAATCTGGTAAAAAAATGTAATTTTACCCTTGCTAACAGCTGGAGAACAAAAATCAATTTCAGTAGCTTGCTGAGTAATGAAATTAGAGGACTCACAACTGACAGAAACCTCACATGACTGAGTTGAAGGGCAGCACCATCACTTTTATTTAACCCCCTGATGCAGACACCCTTCAGACACAGCTCAGAAGGCAGCACTAGGCATATCATCTTAATCTTAAAGGATGTTTCTATTAAAAGAAGATGCAATGGTAGATCACAGAAAGCCTGGTTTGAACTAAATTATAAGCTAACACACAAAGGAAGATACTCGATAAGCTCTAATACCTGTACATGTACATAAGCCATCTGCACAGCTCAAACCTACTCTAGGAGTAGGAAAGGTTCACTGGGAGAGTTAGTTGTACTCACCAGTGTCAACTATTAACCTGGGAAGCTGCCAGAGCTGAGTTAGCCATTTTTAAAGTTAGTGTCTGTGTTTCGTTTTTACTCAGATTCTTTAAGAAGAAATTGGACAACCTGCACCATCGTTAGCCAGAGTTCAATTCTGCTGTACATCTTCCTGGAAGAAGCTCCAAAGGGATGCTCCTCTACAAGACAACTGACTTCAGTGAAACAACTCTCATAGTCACCTTCCAGCTATTACTGGACTCCCATGGCTGCTGACCTACCACCCTCCATAAAGTTAATGAGAAAAAAAGCTGAATTGGCTATTCAGCAGTCATCACGCTTCTGAAATTAAGATTTGTCTGCAGTCACCCAGGGCTATAAACAGGCAATGGGTGAAAATAACCCACTAAGCCAAGACAGACCTGTCTCCATCACTGTTTGAAGAGACATTTTTTAAAAAACAGACCTATGTTTTGCAGGTATTAGATGACTGATGTTGCTGCTACCAGGTACATGTAATTCCTCTGTGAATAGGGAAGGCTGGTATTTAGACCTGTAATCTCCATTTTGCAAAACTGTAAGCTGAGCTGAGGGCTTTCTAAATGTGTGGCCTAGAAAGTCAACAAATGCCTTTGGATTTGTTATTGTACTATTTATTTGGCACTCCCGCTTTCATCCAGAGGATCCTAAAGTGTTTGCAAGGATGAGCTGAATGAAAGTCTCAACTGTCTGAGATGGGCAGATGATAGGTAACAAACCTGGGGAGACCTGCAGGACGGAGAGAGGAAACCGGCAACATCTCCGGCTCACAGGGAAACAACCCTGCCATGTGCTTCTCCTTTACTGTATGATCCTAGTTATTTGGAAAGGCAGAAGAATACAGAAGATTTTATCCCTAATGAAACACAGAAACTGCGATTCTCTCCCACCACCCACCTCCTCCTCCTCTCTTGGGTGCAGGTTATACCTGGCCCTGTGCGCTGCTGCTCGCTTTCCAAGCATGTTGGAAATCAGAGCAGTAAGATATGCCAGTCAGAGGAAACAATGCGGTCTGGGCTCTGCTTGGTTAGAAGGACTTCATATTTTTCAGAGACTGTAAGAATGTTTTTGAGACACTATAGGTGCTGGACGGTGCAGGCGGCGGTGCCTGAGACAGCCTGGCTAGGCCTTGCTTGCAAGGGAGCTGTGCTCAACGTTTCTATGAAAGAGCCACTGCCTTTAAAAGCACCTCAAGTACAATTCACTAGAAAAAGGATGCTGAAAATAATTAGTGACTTGAACTTTTATGCCATGGAAATTAACTGAGCTTTAAAAAGAACTGGCATATTTAATACCTTAAAGACACACTACATAAAATGGCTGCTGTTAAGGCTATGCCCTATGTTACAAGCATTTGCCCTTTCCCTTCATGATATCCTTCCACATAATAAAGAATAAAGGGACATCGAAAGATCATTTTTTCTTCAGCAAAGAAACCCTTTAGGGGCAGCACCAAGCACAATGGTGCCCCTTCTTACTTTTCCTCCGCAACCACCACAACAACTCAGCTAGCACAGATGACAAAACATGCTACTCTGCCATTGGTAACAGCAAGATTACTAATGTAGGGGTTAGTTTTATTTTATCCCCCCCCAAACATGATCTGCCACATACTTGGTAATATTGTTTTTACAGATGCTTTATTTTGTACTTAAAACTGACTACAGTAAAATGTGATATTCTGGTTGGCAGCCTCCTGAGAAATAAGGAGGAAGGAACTGATATTTTGTAAAAAATGAAGTGACATAAATGCAGAAAGGAACACTGAAAGATGATGGCTTTAATTACGTTTATTATTCTCCTGGTTGCATAGAAGGAGAGGTTCAAGGACTGGCTTAGAGATTAGAAAATCTGATATTGGAAAGTGGCTGATGAATTCATTATCTTTTAAAGCAGGTTCTGAGTTTGAACTAGACTGCTTTATATGGCAGGTTATTCATTTATCACCAACATACAAGAACCTCCTTTTACATCACCAATTAGTGATGTTGGCAAGGTGTGTACTGGGAGACAAGCTTCTTGCAGGATTAAGTGTGTTTATGGATTGGAAGAAGCCCATCACTTTGTCAATGACTGTCTTCTGAACTGCTGGGTGGAGGCAGCAGCAGCAGCAATGTTACTTCCAGACATCTGATTTCTGTGGGCATGGAACTGCTCATTAAAATCCGTAGCGTCTATTTGCAATACGCAGCTGGCAGGGATTCCCTGAGACCCAGTTCTGCCAGCAGGTATAGTTTTCCACTGGATAAGAACTGCCTGTCATCAGCAGACTAAGCCCAGTCATTTTTCCATGCAACTAAAAGGCAGGTGAGCAGTGTCTTTATAGGGAGAAAAAAATATTAAAAATCAATCTATGCAGCTATAAAGGCCACACCACCTTTTCCCCACCCCTTTCCTCAGTATTGAGCCACAAAAAAAGAGCTTGGTTAGACACAAACTCCTGACTTAGTGTGCAGACTTCCATATAATGTGAACTGGGAAGTCTTCAAAACATGGCATCTACAGCGCAAGTACCCCAAGAGGCATTTCTAGCAGAAGCCCTATTCCTTGTTACATGCTGGCCACACTAGCTCTCTCCTACTTTTACTCCTCATATAGATGTGTGAAATAAAGGCAAAGGCAACAACCAGAAAGATGGAAATTACCTTAATGACATATCTGTATTTGAATTTCATTCAGAACCTAACTGACCTGTATTTTACCTTGCACCCTATCCCTAATTCTTGCCTAAATTATGTTTTCCTCTTCTGCAGAACAGATAGATTCCTAAATCCTCTGAGCTCATCTCCTGGTGCTTGTACACGCAAAGTGCACAGAACAGCACAAGCTTTATGCTGCTCAGAGTACTGTGCAATTCAGGGGTTCATTTTCCCCACACAAAATATCTTCAGACAAAATATACCTGAGGTTATACAGTCAAACAGACCCTGAGAGACTGCAGAATATGAGGTTCAAACATCAACTTTTTACTGCAGTGCAGAATCTGATCAAGGAAAAAAGTCCACGAGGTAGCACAACCCCTTTATCCCTAACAAATCCATTGGAGGCATCAGGATACAACCTACCTGCAAGAGACTAGACTGCCTGCAGTACTAACCATCTCCACAGCAAATGCTACTACAGGGTGACAAGCAGAACGCAAACAAGCTGATTTCTCTGTACGAAACAGCATGAAGTTCTGTGCAGGCTCCAAAATCCTTCCAGGACTTTGTGAATAGTCACATATGTGATTGACCTGCATGGAGCTCCATGCTGCTCTGACTGCTCAAGCTGCCCAATTTGAAGCTGGCTCAGGATTAGGTGCATATGTGGCAGTCACACTTTTGATTGCAATTTAAAATTAACTGAACTGCCCATACAGTGTTTAAAATTACAGACCCCCAGTGTTTGGACTCTTGAAATAAAAACATTGCCAACAAGAACCTGCTTTCATATAGAATAAGAAAGAGGACGAGCAGTTATAAAGAAAAGAACATTATTCTTAAAGCTACTCACTGTCTCAGCCTCAGTGCTTTCTCTAGCCCAGTTCCTGCCCGTCTCCTTACTCTAACACTTTCACTCCTGCCCTTCGCTTGTGGAAGGAGAACACTGCTCTCAGTTTATGCCACTAGCAACATCAGTCTCCTGGAGAAAGGCCTCTTGCTCTTCCTGGAGTTTGTCCTAATGTGGAGAAGAGATTCAAAAGTAATTAAACAAAAAAAAGCACCTGGCCAGTGCACCTGGCCTGATCTCACGGCCTGCCTCTACAGGGAGAAAAAAGGGGCTCTAAATGGAAAATCACAGGTTTTAACCTAAGATAGAAAAGCACAGTAAAGCGCTTTCACCCTCCAGTAAAAGCACTGAACTTGGTACAAAGCAAAATCCGACTTGAAAAACTCTGGCTTCAAAAAAGCATGGTCATGCTACTTTCAATACTTGGTTTAAAACTACTACCAGGTGGTAGTTTATACTTGTGTTAAGTTCTTGTGCCTGGAAGAAGAAAAATAAAGATACTAAAAAGCACTCCGAGGGGTGTCAGAACAACCTTGCCATGACAACAATAGTGATTCTGTCTCAACATCACCAACAGAAATCCTCGCCTTAAGTAAGGAACTCAGTCTCTGGGGCATTTCACACACACACCCCCAAAAACCCCACCCCAACAACAACAAAACAACACAACAAAATCCACCCACCAAAACCAAACCAAACAAAAAACCCCCACCCCAAAACAAAACAAAAAACCCCAAACCAAACACACCAAAACAACCCACCCTCCCCCCCCCAAAACAAAGTACACCCCCACAAAGAACCCAAAACAACCCAGACAATTACCATAGCAGATAGTAGGATTAATTGCACAGGTGACCCACTTAAGGCTTAGGGGAAAAAACAAGTACAATAGAGCAGAAGTGAGATATGAAATCACAAGAAGCATGTAAGTGTTTATGACTTTTTAAAGGGGTACAATGCACTAAGATATTTCCTTCAGACATACTACCATGCCCTTTATTTATTTTTATGACATTTTCATTCTTCGTAGGCAAGAATACCGCACAAAATTTGGGACATTTTCCCAGTCTAATCCAAACTACCTCAACATATATATTCTAAATGTTTTTTTCAGGATTGATGCAGGTATATTTATTTTTTAACATTGAAATAATAATCATGTAGGTAGAAGCTTGACATTCTGGATCTCAGCCCAGGAGCTCTTAAAAATGTTTAAAAACAAGAATCCCTTGACTCTGTACCTTATAAGAATGTACAAATACAGACATTTACAAATAAAAATGGAAATCTAAGAGGCCTTTCTTCAGAAAATTTTCTTCATTTTTTTTCCTTTACAATAACAGCCGAGTAACCAACAACTCCCTGAGTCACATAGGCTTGTCTCTGAGGAGCTGCACTCACACTGGACTCTGAACACGGGCGGCTGATCTCCCAAGGCAGAAAGGCAGCTTTGCCTACTGCATTGTTCTCCATTTTCTTTCCCAAACCTACAAATATATTCCACGTCTAAGCATGCTAGAAGTTAGGGGGAAGGATGTTTAGTATGAACTGATAGCTACTCTTCGGAATAATTTATGAGCTGGAATAGGAGGGCTCTGTGCAGGAAGAGGAGGGAGTAGGGATCTGGAGGCACCTCGTGGCCCGCAAGGAACAAGGCAAGGCAAGGCAGAGCTGTGCTGCAGTTACTAAATGTAAAAACTGACCTCTCTCATGTGAATGAAGCATTTCTAAAGCAGTCCTTCCTTAAGGGCTGAACAAGTCTATATCCTACCCAACAGTGCAGATTCTCTTGGAGGATTTCTTTTAGCGAAACGGCCTGCAGAGAAATATGGAGTAGCTTCTGGCATACAGCGAATTCTCTTAGTTTTGAATTACTTTGGGGGTGGGCCTGCATAAGATTTACATACCTTGTAAACTATGGATTTATGGGGAACATAGGTTGTAAATAGGCATTGTGCTTTCGTGAACATGAACTTTATACTCATTGTGATTTAAGCGTGTTTTAATATGCATATTTGAAAAGTTTCCAAGAGGAAGTTGGATTAATTTTGCTCCATTTATGATCCTCTGTGCATCACTCACTCTAGCAGCCAATGTTTGCCAAATTTTAATCTGCCTGGGATTTTTAAAAATAAGTCTTGAATAAATAAGTAACTTAATAATCAGATTGGTTGGCTAATGTCCCAAGGCATGATTAACCTGCCTAAACCATGAAGCAGAGCTGAAAGTGCTGAGCTGCATTCTGTATTGGCCTGATCTCCTCCCAGGCCTAAGGAAACCAAACTCCCCTCAGTAAAATCTTTCAGCAATGAGATTATTTAGGTGGCTCTTGTTTAATGAGTTAATATAAATTCCTCGTCATCTAAGCATGAAAATAAGCGTGCCTTGTGCTTCCTCGTGTCTCAGAGGGGCATGTATCTCAGCCCATCCTCACTCTTTAAAATATACTTTCAGCATAACTTTTCATTGGAAAGAAATGTCCAGGAATGCATGTCTGCAGTTAAACCACACCCAATTCATACATCCGTTAGGTAACTTACCTTGAAACATAGTTAAATTGATAAAGATTTCAAATTCACAAACCGTGCTCTCATATCTTGTTTTGCTACTGATTCACTATGGCCCTGTGCAAATCATTTCATCTCGGTGGTAGTTTCCCATCAGACTCATCTAAATAGATCTGCAAGTCTTTAGGACCAGGAGAGTCTCTAACCATCTTTTAGAGATGGTTAATAACCTTGCCTAGTTATTAACAAGTTGAGAATGAAGATTTAATCCCAATAAAAAAATAACCTTCTACTTGTTTCGGGGGGGGGGGGGGGGGAGTAGTCTTTCCAAACTGTTCTAAAGTACCTTAGTAAAATATTTTCACTGAAGTCTGATTTCAGAAGCCTTTCATATCGATTTGTCAGCTTTGCAGCAGCTGAAGTAAATTCTGTTTTAGCAGGGCACTACAATAAATCATAGCTTTCCTCTCTTTCCCTTCCCATTTTTCAACACTAACAATACCTATAGGATTACTAGACAGAGAGTCCTTGCTAACCTGCTTCTGGTGTTAACACACCACTTGAAGTCAAAAGCCATCCTCAGTGCCTGATCCTACTTGGAGCTATGGAAACTACAAACATGTAAGCAGGAGATATGAGCATATGTTTAGTCCTAAATGCATCCAGTCTGGAAGTGGCCCCTCGTCCCAAAATGAAATGGTCAGAGTGTTTTCATGCACACTGCTCAGGGCTAGCCTGCTTTAGGCCAGGTGTTTGTTCAAGTCTTCCCTGGGCTTCTCAAGATGATCATGTGGTCATAGGACGTTACTGTGATTTGTTTGTTTCTGGACTTGGTTTCTGTTCTGAAGATTTTTTTCCAAAGTATTTGAAACAACGTGATACCTTTCTTGCAGGCCACGAGGGTGATACAGGTTTTTTTGGAATGAATCCAAATGTGTGTACTGTGTACCTTGCATTTGAAGATGCAAGTCTTTCTGGGATAGCAAGGAGCGTACAGGACAGAGGAGGCTAGACCTGGCCTGGTCTCCTGCACTCTGCACGCTGGGGAGGATTCCTGCAGTGAGATACCCCCAGGCCTGCACAGAGAGTCCTTCTCAGAAAGAGCTAAAGGGTTCACAACAGAAGCAGCACCCAAGAGTGAATACATGCACAAAGGGATAAGGACCTCAAAACAAACCAGAGGATTAAGATATTGCCTGTACAGACATTCCCCAAGGGTTTCATGGTGATAGTCACAGAAGTACCGCACAAACATGCAAGAAGGTGCAGTATGCATTCACTTTTCGTATTTATTATTTCTGTTGTAGTAACGCTCACAGGTTTTGCACCATCTGTATTCAAATGGCTAAAGGACTGACAAGCACAAAAAATAACACTTGTGAACAAAAAACAGTTGTGATGGAAATACTATTTAGAGTACATTTCTACAGAGATATGTACAGATCTACTGATACATCATGAAAAACCCCAACACACATGCCCTTGCAGTTCATAAGTCTAAAATGCTGCTGCACATAGGACTGCTGCTGCATGGAGGACTAAATTTTTTTCTTTACAATTCATCACGATCATATACAGCAAAACAAAGCAATTCTGTTCTAAGGACTGGGAATTTTGAAAAGCCCCACAGTAAAGGGAGACCACCTGAACGACCCTGTGCAAATACTGTGCCTTTCTGAATGCAGCAGTGAAACGAAACTGTTCACTAGGTGGTGGTCATGAACCACTACAAAAAGCACAGCTACCTGCTTGGTTAATGATGAGTTCCAAAGCACAGTGGAGAGGGAAAAAAAAAAAAAGCCAAGTATTTAAAGTAATAACATTTAGCTGGTACGTGTAAAGCTTTATTTCAGAATTCATTGTACCTACCGGTGAGTTTGCCCTCCCCACACGCCTGTGCAGATACTACACTCGCTAGTGCCCACTTGCCTTCCGTGGCTCAGAGACACAGGGCTCAGCCAGGAGCCCTGGGGGCTGTTCAGCTGAAGAGGATCTCCAGGAGGGATCCCAGGCACGGTCTGCAGTCGCTGTCTGGAAGAAGGGGAGGCATATGCTCTGTGCATCACCCTTAAGGTAGCAGCTTGAAGCTCCTCTCTGAGCATCACAGCAGCGCTGACAGTTGGGGGTGATGGGAAGAAGGCGAGGCCTCCTCACCCCTTCATGGCTATACGTCTACTGGACATGATGATGGAAGAAATGCTGGCATGGTGGCTGCATCTGAAAAGGTGTTATGCAGGGTGAAAACCCTTCATCTCCCACAACAACCGTACATAAGCTGCAGGTTAATGTTTTCCTAGAGGCCCTGGTGTAGGAGGGAATAGACTCAGATTTTCCCTGGATCCCTCGGTCTTTCATTCAGAGTAGCAATCTATGCTTCTTTGTCAGGTAGAAAATTATTTTTCCACCATTAACTTTT
Organism: Harpia harpyja; assembly: GCF_026419915.1. Taxonomy (NCBI): domain Eukaryota; kingdom Metazoa; phylum Chordata; class Aves; order Accipitriformes; family Accipitridae; genus Harpia; species Harpia harpyja. The sequence continues at coordinate 1,551,283 of NC_068969.1, forward strand.
TCACACTGGAACTGGTTTTTTTAAGACTACCGTATAAACCTTACATTCTTCAAAGAAAAAAATTCTAGACCATACTTGACAGCAAGCCCTTTAAAAAACCCTCTATTGTCTTCCTATTTCTAGAAGCAATGTGTTTTTAAAAAAAAAACAAAAACACTTCTCCCTAACTCCTTTGGGCAATCAGTCCAAGATGAAAAAAACGAAGGTATGGGTGGGAACAATGCAGTGAGACTGCAGCATGAAGTTAAATGACAAAAGCATCTGTTTGGCTTGATTTAAATTTCAGTCCTCACATTAGAGACTACAACAAAGCTGAAGGTCAAGAGCTGATAAGCACTGTGGAAGGGCAACCCGTACCCTGTCCATGACACACCAGCAGTGTTAGAACAGCAAAGTGGTACAGCAGTCGCACCGTCCATCCATATACCAGCTGGCCTGCTTTAGTAATTCCAGTAATAGTGACAGAAACTACACCAGAATGGGAGATTCAGGTACTATCGCGAGTCACCCACAGTGGTGTATTTCAGCCTACTCTTTTTTTTTTTTTTCTTTTCTTCCCTTCCCTACACATAGTTCATATATTGTCTTTCAACCTTACTGACTGTGCCCCCCTCTGCAGAAACTTTCACTTCCTAGCCATCTGCGCACTGAAGCCAGCTGAGAAGACAGCAGACATCTGGACATCTCAAAGCCCAGCAAGTATTTTCAGCAAAACAGTTTTTCACACACTCCTACCCTGTCTTCTGATGAAAGAAATTCTGAAGCAGAGCCCATTTAACAGCAGGAGTAGTAATGGGAGTAATAGGGTAGTGCAGTGCTAACTGTGGCACTTAGTGACTGTGACACTGTCTGACATTGATTGATTAAGAGGCTGAAACTCTGACTGTGGCACTGGGCTGTTAAGAATAAAACGAACTTTCACTTCTCATTCATACACATCCATCACTAGCAGACAAGTGCTAGCTTTTGTAGTAACGACTTCAGTTTCTTTTGTGAGAGATACAAGCAAGAGATGTAAATGCAGTTTCTTCTGTGATTTCAAAAGCATTTTAATTCATCAACATTTTTTGAAAGGATCTTTAAAGAAGAAATAAAAGTCTTCGGTAACACAGCTGGGTTTCAGCATGTTCAGCATCTCAGCTATCGAAGACTCTTCCTTGTTTGGCTGAGAACCTGGCTAGAGATTTTGAAGCAAATGGCTGTCTGATGTTCCCTTGAGGATGCAGCAGTCAGTCCCCAGTGCAGGACAGCTGTCAGCGCCTACCGAAACACCAGGGTCTTGCTTGTGTCTTCAAAGTTTATTCTCAACTCTGAACCTCTGCCTTGAACAGAGGACGTATGTGGACACTATAAAGGGCATCTCTATGGGATCAGCTGGCGCATTATAGGGTGTTCTCATGTTTCTATACTGTCCCATACGTACGTCTCCAACTATTTTGGCTTCAGGATTGACCGTGATGGTAGCTGTGTGATCCAGGACCTGGCTAATGTAAGTGAAAAAGGTCTGTGTATTAGGCATTGCCAGTTTAAAAAAGATAGAAGGAGGCTCCCCCTTACTTTGGCTTCTGCCTTTGGCCTTAGGGGACCCTTATGCTAGCAATTCTTCCTGTGACACTACTGTAGCCATGGGCTGTTGTGGGACCATGCCTGAAAACATCAAGATAGCAAGTCATAATACTGAATCAATAGGAACAAACCAAACCAAGCTTCTAGACTATAAGGATTATCTTTAGGAATATTGACAATACCACAAACTTCTGAAGAGGTAGTTGTCCTCAGCAGACACTTAGGAAGACAATATTGCGAAGTCATTTAATACTGCGGTTTGAAAGTGTCACTAAATAAAGACAGTGAGTGTGAAAGCACAAAGACCAACTCAGCTAAATGTTTAAAGAAGCAGATAGTCATCAGTTGAACCATATACTGCCTAGACTGGCTCATATGTAAATCATTTGCTGAACCAAATCTCTCAGTACTGTTGGCATTGCCATGTAGGAACCATATTACAGTTTTCAGCACTGATGTCTCTTGTTCAGATCATAAAATGTGTTGGGTTTTTGCAAATTAGTTTTACAATTCGCTCAGCTGCATTTGGTTGCAGTCTACTTTGATCTCTCTCTCTTTCTCCCTCTATCCCAGCTTTGGCCTATATTTGAAAAAAACAAAAAAATTTACATTATGGTCAAATTAAGGCACATTCAAACATTTGCCATTTGGAGATATGGCTTATGTGCCTTCCCCAAAATAGCCAAAAAACTTCAACAAATTTCAGGCGAATTTCATCCACCCATCCATCCATCCACCTAGGACATTTCAATTGTTTGAAACATGACACTTTCAAACTCTGTCACCCTCCTCACAGTGCTACCGCAGCATCCAAGTAAGACAATTGCTATTGAAAAAAGCTATTTGAGACTACGAACAACTGCAGCATCACTTGCTTAGTTCCCCACTTCATCCTCCTCAGTTCCTCTTTCAATCTGTCTCATCCACTTACTGTATCTTGTCATAACCTATACTCCAGCTGCTTCACAAATGGACAGCCTGTCACATAATTGCACGTCATCCAATATTACAGTGCTCTAAAATGCCGCGTCTGTACCAAAGATCACAGGATTTTCACTGCAAGTGAAAAATGGAAGCTTCCAAAGGTTAAGCACTGTTTAATTCAGACCTTTATTAGCCTCAGATCAAATACTATACAAATGTAGACATCAGCTAACAACATTTGAATGATTAATTTATTTGCCAGGTTTTACTATTGTACTAATGAGCTACCCAAATAGGTAGGAGCTTTGATTATTCCCAAGACACACACATTGCTCCACTTCCCTAACAAGATCAGCATAACTTTTTATATTCTTGATCAAAATAGACCTCAAAAGCAAAATTAAAAGTCACCATTTGCTGGTGTCTATGCTTCAAAGTTAAATTTAGCTTGCAGCAAGCATACCCACAGAAAAAAAAAAAAGAACCCTAATCCTTCTATGTTCATACAAGGGGAAAATACAAAGAGGGTGTGAACATAGCCAAAGCTAATCCATTCAAAAAGTTGAACAGCTATCTGCAGAATGCTTTTTTAGACTAGTCAATCAGCGCAGACAGCTACGATGCTTTCCTCTTCAAAGAATGCCGGCCTTTCATGTAGGCTGGCTTTGTGCATAAGGAAAGTATTTTTAGCAATGCATTGAATGATTTGACATTGAGAGAACTGAGGGACATTGTCAAACTGGGAAAACTTGGATTGTTAGTACTTGTACTGAAGACTTTCTGGGCCTAGAGAACAGCTTTCTCCTCTGATACAAGCCTGGAAGCATTCATGGACACTATAGTTATTTACATTTCTACATCATGCATTTAAAAGAAACCCCCATGCTGTCATATCATTGTCCAGTCTTCCCAGAGATTGCTAAAATACTCCTGTGTGGACATCCCTACTTGTTTCAAATTCAGGATTTAGGTAGGCACAAGGTCAAAGGTATTGGAACGGGAAATTAGCCTGGTGCTTTACTGGGTATAAAACACAAATAGAACCAAATTTGTCTGCAAATACGACCCAGTTCCCTAGGGAATACAGAACCAGCACAGTAGCTGCATCCTTGTGGCACTTGCAGTCTCTGGAACCTAAGATTTAATGAGTAAAGGTGGTTTCCACAGAAAATCTCTGTTCTGTGGTCATCCCTATTGCAGGAAACAAACCTCTGGAGCCATAGCATCTAGGCAACTTGATCTAGAATGGGCAAGAAACTGCCTTATCCCAGCAGCCTTGGGATGTGGAATATAGAAAGGTGTGGCTGGATGGTGTCCTTCCCTCACTGTCCCTGCTGAGCGCAGCTTCCCTGTACCAGAGATACTTAACCAGTGCCTTGAACCAAGCAGATACTGCAAGGATAACACTGCACACTGATATTATTACAGTCTTAAAAGGAGATACCAGGTAGACATAGACAACATCTACAGTTATAAAATTATATTTTCACCTTCACTACCAAAGTTTTTAGCCATCACACTAATATTCTGCCACTGCAAATCCTGAATTCTGCATTTAGCTAATTAGGAGCCAAGTGCTACCACATGAAACAGATCTGTGCCATTGCTTGCAATTACATGATGAAAACCTGTAGTCCTTAAAAAACTATTCAAAGCACAACATTCTTAATGTCTAACTGAAAAATAAGAGAGAACTAACCAATATGCACAACCTTTCATGAACCAGAAGTCTTAAATAATGACTGGTATTAATCGTATATAATTGAAATGATAAACTCCCTAAGATAAATCATATCTCACGTCTAAATCTTACAAATATTTTTTCTTAGCATTTATAAATAAGTTCTCATTCATAAGCATTTGCAGATAAATGCAGGGCTATGGATGTAATTTCTTTGCAAATGAAGCTATGTCAATGTCATTGTTATTTATACAGCTCTAGACTTTTTTTTTTTTAATCAAGTGTAACAGGTTATGAATCAAGGCATTTTTATTGTTTGGTGTCTAGGCCTTAAGAATCAGAAACAGGCTCTATAATCTAATTTCCCCAGAGATTATGTAACGAAAGTGATAAACTTATAGTTAGTAAAGCAGTGTTTTTGACAGCTATAATTTTTTCCCCAGAAGAAAGTAATTTGAATTTAGATTAAGACACATCACTATAGCTTTCCTTATAAACTGTTGGATTAAGTTTCTTGATTGCTCTGTATGCACATTTGCCTAAGCAAACCAAACTGTGGAAATTAAAAATGTAGGAAGAGAGGAGCTTATGCATTCCATTGACCTTTATATTAGTTAAGCATTCGAATTTTGATGTATGTATGAAACATACTTTAATTAAAGTGTAAATCAGAACTCTGAATTTCTCAGATTTATGAGCCATGTATCACCAAAGCTTCATTCTAAAACCTTTCAGCCAGCAGGCTTCTTTATGGTAGAAGCACCGTTGCTGTGTGACACACTGCTAGATGCTGATAGTAAAAGAGCATGTAAGTTAAAGGTGAGAACTTCTGGCCAATTTTCTTTTTTTTTTTTTTTAATTTAAATTTGAATATGAAGGTAATCAGAAGAAAAGATTAGTGGAAGAAAAATTCTAGCTGGCTGTGTAAATTAATAGTAACAGAGGAATAGAAGTCTTCTCTTTCTGCTTATACCTAATAATTTTATAGTATAGTCTGTCTGTATCTCCCCCCAGCCATAGGATAACACGTAAGTTCTCATCTTCTTGCTGTAGAGAGTTTACTCAGTTCCTAGTGCTACACTTAAGTATATTGAGATAATAGGAGGGTCTGCTGGCTTCCCTGCTGCCATGGAAGGGAAAGGCTATATTCCTCTTGTTTTCAACACCATTTCATAGGAAGCTATTCAGAAAAAAAAACCCCAAACAAACAAAAAGCCATCCAACCAAAAAAACCCCCCACCTAAACAAAAAAAACCCAGACACACACCCCACTCCCCCCCCCCCCGCCAAAGCCCACAACCCCAAACCAAAAAAGATGCTCTCAGCACAAACTACTGAGGAGTACATGAGGCTCAGAAACCTGCCTACGTGCATTTTTTATGTAAAAGTGGAACATAACAAGTACATCTTTCACAAATAACTGCTCTGGAGGATGTTAAAAAAAATAATAATTCCTCAGATTGGCTGTTTATTACTTTCCCTCGCAGATCTTTTACAGTAAGTTGTATATTTATAGCAGCTGAAATACATTCATCAGAATTCCCATTACTCACTACAGCATTTCCAGCATGTTCCTTTTCTCTCCTACCTTTTGTTGTACTGCAAAGTTGCACAACTCTAAAAGATGCTAAAAATTAACTCTGTTTAAGGAGATCTCATTCTGCATCTCCATTGACTTTCATTAGATTTCTCACATGAATAAATGAGTTCTAGGACACCAGTTTGGATGGAAGAATTCCAACAAATTGGTTTCTTGTTTGGACTGCACCTGTCAAGAGGTTTATGCAAAACAGACCACGCTCGTAACGCCACTGCTCCTGAAGAAAGCGTTGCATGGCTTACATAGCCCTCAAGATCTGAAGCACCCCTATTTGAGAGCCCTGTGAGTAACTGTGTTGTGTCAGGAAAGCAGGATCACAACAGAAATGAATCTCTGGTTGGAAAACTTCTGGAACTTTGCTTAGATCTGGAAGAAACCCTTGAGGTGTGGGATTTTATATTGCTTGTACTTCTCTTCCTGGGTGTGATGGTGGTACCCATCACCTTTCTATTTCTGCTGATGAATGTAATGCAGTACTGTGAATTTTATCTAGTTTTAGATCAGCTGATGCTCCTCTTTAAGAGGCCTTTATCCTCTGAAGCTGAGAAACAGTTCTTGCAACAATTAATCACAAATGACAAAATCTTTAACAATACGGTTCTCATTCTGGCCTATCTATAATACTTAGATGTTTTCACTCAGAACAATGTTATCTGAGAAATGCAGAATTGTTTGGTTGTAGTGCTGTGAACACAAATATAGAAGCTGAGCCTCACAGCCTGTCTGATACCTGCAGGCGGCCTGATCCTGCCTCTGAGGCCAAGAGATCGGCACAGGGAAGGGACAACGGTCCAGAAGGCAGAACTTTAGGAACGAAGGAAACGTATGGAAATGAGAGGCTACCAGTAACCCTAGAGTTAAATGAAAGCTAGCAATTTGCACTGCCCATCATCTTTGAAAGCTATTTGTTGCCCCTTATGCATCCTGCAGTTTTTGCTTACTCAGTTCACAAAATAATATTGGCTCAGCAGACACCCTAACTTGCACGTTGCTCCACCTCAGCAGTTTCATGCCGTCTTTTGCAGGCAGGCTACATTGGTTACATAAATTTATGCCATAACTGAAGGCAGTGGCCATTAGCCATACTTTTATTTTGACTTGTAAAACCAAAAACATTTGCACAGCCAGAGGGAATGATGAAACCAAAAGGGGAATGACAGCTGTAATGCTGTCTTCTCATATTATTATGCAGTACGTGAGCATGCTGTGAGAACGTCACTAATTGCCCACTAAAAACAAAGTCTACCTCAAATGTTAGTGCAGCATCAGTCGGTTTGCAAAGTCTGATTTAGCACCAATTTATGCAACACAGCGAGATAATTAGGCAAGGTCATTGTGGGTATAACTCTGTAAAGATGGTGGATTACATCAGGCATGACTTGGGTCCAGTGTAAGCAGTATTGGCACACTCCAAGCCTGGCTGACTAACTGACTGGGGCTGCAGCCAAAAAAGGTGAAGAGGTGCAGGTGTGGGATGCAGTTCCTGTGAAAGTGCTGCAGTAAGACAACTGCTAATTAATTCAATACCAAAATACTTGCTTAGGTAGAAGGCTGCTTCTGTAATCCATGCAGATTGAAACAGCCAAATCGCAGCTTCGACATTGCTCTGAGGTTTGCAGTACTTTCCTGAAAGACTCCAAGATTTTAATCTTAGCAAAGAGCGAGATAACGGCAAATCAGTTCTCCTCTCAGCCATATGTGGTGGTACCCCTGTTCGGCCCACGCAGCAGAGTTCCCACTCCTGTCCTCACAGCTAACTTATCTTTAGAAACTGTCCTGCTACCCATTTCTCTCCTCTGTCTCATTCATGACAGCCCCTCCAGATTCCCACTCTGAAGGGAGCAGAAAACATTACTTACCCTTCATGTGTCTGTGGGGTAAAGAGCATATCATTGTCACTGGCTGGTGGTAAGCCCCTAGGAAAGTAAAATGATTTGAGGAGCATTGGCATGCTCAAAGCCTTGGAGAAGTTGCATTTTTTTTGTATAACAGGACTTAGTTGTTTCTGATATTTCAAGGGCAGAGTCGTCTTTTCTCTGAAGGCTTGTTTCCTTGGGCAGGTCAGTCCTCTCCCCTGCTACCCTGGTTCGTCCTTCCTTCCACCCGCTCTGCTTCCCCTCCTCTGCTGGCAGAGCGGTCCCATCTCCCACCCAGCTATGGCTGCTGTCTCTTTCTTTCCAGTTACCATAATCCAGTTTTGTCCTGGAAAACACCGGGTAGACATAGCTGCACCCATCACCCCTTCAAGAGCTTAAACAAAACAAGAAAAGGGATTTCTTCCCAAGCCAACTCTTCTTTCCCCATGTTACTGCAGAAGTACAGGCAATATTTTAAAAGGGTTCAACTCTGGCATAGTTGTTATTCCTTCCATTTCAAATTGAAAGGGAGGAAACCCCAGTGCGGTGATGGTGCACTGGGGTCCTCACGCTCCAGGAAAGGAGAGCTGCAGCCTGGGGCCGGTCGGGAGCTCCCAGCTGAAACTCATCACCCATGCTTTGCAGTACCAGCGGGCTGGGCTCAGAGTTACTACAGAATCGACTTAAAGTGCCAAAACCCAGAAAATGCAGAGGACTTTTGGCAGTTTTCCACTTTACTACCTATTAATGCTTCACACAAAGATGGACTTTTGGATTACTGCAAAACATCTAGCAAGCACCAAATTTTTCCTATGAGTTTTTGGAACATATCTGACATAGAGATTCCCTAAGGCTGTCATTTCAATCAATTAGTTTGGGTATACATTTTTATTCCTTATTAATATAAATTCCGCTTCTGTTCTATAGAAGATGGATAACATAAGATTCAACTCTATTATGATTATGTAATTCTCTAGCTTAACACAGAGCCTGAATGTATTTCCCAGCACTTGTATGAGACGGAAGAATATTATTATATTTCACTGTATGTCTGAAATAGCGAGGATGATGGACCTGACAGGCAATGAACACTTTTCAGTCTGAACGTTTTATCTATTTTGGGGGGGGGGGAGGAAGGAAGGAAGGAATATTCCACAACCATAAGCTAGTTGCCTAAGGTTAGACAGGATGTCTTCTGCAAGAAGGAATTAAACCCAGGTCTCCTAAACCTTGTGAGCATCCCGTAACTTATCTAGCCTGACAATCCTCTACGTAAAGAGCAAATAAACACATTTACTGCCTTAACAGTAACCATAGGGCTAAGGGACAACATTTAAAGGAGAGAAAGGAGAGGAAAAAGAAAAGGGGGGGGGGAAGGCAATTGCGTTCTTTCCTTACTTATTCCTTGAAAGAAAAAAGCAGCATCTCTTTCACTGTCTTTTTGCCCATCTGTTTTGAAATCCCCCATGAAAGCTGCCAATTGTCCTTGATAGCATATGAATTTATTTTTGGTTTCAGCTTACACTACTCCATCGCTTGCACAGTGAGATCAGTGACAACTCTAACTTTTAGTCTGTCTGTTGCATCTGACTGGGAGCAGCAAGCCTCACAGTAATGGCAGCGGTCTGCATAAACATATGAAGACAGTATTGTTTACTGTTTGTATTTATGTTTTTATTTATAACAAATTATTTCTAAAGATTCTATAAATTTGTCACAGAAAACATAAGTTATGCCAAAATTGGAGATGGCCAACATTGTCTCTAAGAAAATACATATACTTTCTGCATTCCTCAGTGCAAGTGCTTGGGGAGGCCACTAGGACAAAGCTCAGGATTCAGGAGAAACTGGAGGGAGGTGAAGGGCCGGGATCCTAAAGTATGAGAAAAGGTTAGCCTGACCCATTCCTCTTCTAATGAGACTCAGGTCTTCCATCAGGAAACCGATGAAGGAAAAAAACGAAGCATTCTTGTTCTTTGAATACATTACGTTACTCTGCATGATGATAACGATGTGATAATAATGCCAGTTTCTCCATTTGCAACTTGATGTTACCCGGTGCAGCCCTAATCCTGTTCTACCAACAGCTTTGGTAGGACCTAAAGACAAAATTAAAGCACTGGGAGGAGGGTTGAACAGAGAGCTCCTGCAAAGGTCCCAGTTGCTTCAGCAAGCCTAACAGTACTCTTAAGACTCCATTATTGCATAAACTTATTTAGTAACATCCCAACGTACAGCTTACGTTAAAAACATCTATTTAAGTTAGAGCTTGAAGGTTTTTCAAATCTTCTGCAAATAAATCGTTAGATCACTATCCATCATTTACCATCCTATCTCTGCCTGTTCTATTAAGCAACACTTTGCATTTGTCACCACCTTCTGCCATCATTTATCATGGCGTAGTCCATTATAATCCTTGGACAAACCTTTCCTCAGCACTGAGGAGCTGCAGGATTTGGCCCACTTATATTTAATAATAGAGACAAATTCTTTTTGAAGTCTTTCCAATGTTAGTAACGCCAATGGTTTTCTTTTTTTAGATTTCATTTTATTGCCTTGTATTTAAGGCTCAGATATATATTTATATTGTCTTACCTATTTACTCATGCCTATTACTTAAAAGCTGATAACAAACGATGACATTATTACTCTAGTACTTAGGACATCCATAATCTAAATTAACATCCAGTACAAATGACTGCTTATTCCGACTTGATGGATAAATAAACATTCAACAGTAAAAACAATGAGGACAGCAAATAAACCCTTACTCTCCCATCCTCTACTAAGTGTCCAGGACATACAGCATGCCTTAAAGGTGGGTAAATGCAGACATCGATATTAAGTATGGGAAAGCAAGTTAGAAAGTCAAATCCTACTAGTATAATTTTGGACATTAAGGTCTTGGGATGCAAGCAAGACAAGGTTTGAGGGAAGAGGCAACATCTTTATTGCACATAAGGACAAACTGGTAAAAAGAAATAAGCATTCAGGCTCAAAACGCTTTTTCAGCTTGCATGCTCTAAAGCTTGTCTGTTTTTTCCAAGTATATCATTATATCTCAGGAATGATATTATCTCTCCCTGCAGACTTTATAGTGCTTAAAATGTCAGCTCTTCTTGAAGATGTCTGCTTTGCACCTTCCATCTGTTCCCAGAGATGAAGCTGCTGTCCATCACTGCTTCTCACCCTTCCCACACCAACATGGGAAAAGGTACACTTTTATAGATAAGAGTTTCCAAATAAATTATGGCTTTTAGATGAACATTAACCTCATTTCCATTCCTAAAACTAGTGGCAGAGACCACAGAGCATGGGTATTACATACTTGCCACATGAAATTCTATTTATAGGACCCAGCTCTCAGAGTAGGCTCAAGAAAAAGTTACCAGTTGTTTCAGTGCAATATGTGTACAGTAAAATCAGTCTAAAATCCTTAAGAAAAATCTTTTACTAGAAAAAAAAAAAGAGTTAAGAGGTAAAGAGTTGGTGGGTGTATAAAAATTAGTTTCAGGTCTTCCCAAAAGAAATAAGAAAAACTAAAGCAAACAGGAAGTACCCTAAACTCATATTTTAGATGCTAAGGTAGCATTTATTTTTATTAGAACTGAAAAAAAAAAAATAGTCAGTCTTTTGTGTTTGTGCAACATGGGTTAAGGGACAGTATATTTCCCATTTTGGAGAAGAAAGCAACATAGAGGGAGTTTAGCTGATTTGCCCAGTCACATCAAATCCATGGCAGTATGGGGAATTAAACCTTGGTCTCTTCCCAAGGAGGTGCCCATACCACAGCTGGTCTCTGTCCTTTGGACAGGGCATTCCCATGAAGGGCCAAAGCCAAAACAGCTTGTTTGGGTAAAGTCCCACCATGTTTTTAAAGAGGGCAGAAGGGAGGAGAGGCCTTTTGGCCAACAAGGCACCTTTTACACTCAAACCATTTTGCATCATTCCACCAGCATAAGGTGGCTTTACAGTGAAGACAGGTACAATTTATATCCGCTGAAATTCATTTATATGCTGCTAAGGTGGTGCATGGTAGCCTCGGCATTAATGAAAATGAGGTCCAAGAACTCAGTTGGCATGTCCTGGGCTGGCCTCCATCTCAGCAGCATACAGGCAGTGCCACCATCCAAACATAAGGGGACGAGGTCACAGACAAATGCAGAGACGCCTGCATTCCCATGAAAGATCACAATCCTGCTGGGCACAGATGGAGAAGATGCAGTCTCCTGGCCATGGCTGCTACCTGGGGCAGCCCAGTCTTTAGCAGCCCGCTCACACTGTGCACTCTTATTACAAATGCCAGCCACGCTTGTGTACTCAGGAGCACCAGCAAGAAATCCACCCACTCTTCTGGCTCCTTTCTTCAACATTATGTCAGTCTGTTATAAACCAGTGAAGCCAGCTAGCTCCCCCGTCAAAGCCTTGCACTCATATAGTCAAAAATATTCCTCCCTTCTGTTCCTGCCAGCTTTCAGCAAGGGGGAGTTTTGCTTTGCTCCATTTTTTAAGCCAGCCACATGCCATACTGCAATGACTTCATGCAAGTCTATAGACTAATCTTGCCAAGAACCCAGAACTAAACTGCATCCACTGAACCATGGTAAACCTCAGCACTTATGGTTTGAGGGATGTAATTCCTGGCAGTGATGTCCTAAAATGGTGCTTTCCAACTCTTCACAGTGGAAAGCCTCCAAAAGCATGTCTGTCCCAACGTTCAGTCTCCAATGTGTACGCCACCGCGCAAGGAGCTGGTGCTCACTGCGTGGTGAACAGCTCATGCCTTCTGTCCATGGCTTTATTGATGTGCATTTCTCCTCTCTATGTCTGAGAAAATGTGGGCATGGTAGAATGAATGGAAATGCCTGGAGGTGTGCTACTTCCCTGACTGGTACTAATTAAAAGTAGGTTATGAACCATCCAGTTTATTGTTTTAGGGTCCTTAAAATTTTATGCTGTTAAGGCTAGTTTTAAACATTTATTATGCCTGCTAGCTGATCATTAGCTGACAGCATGGCTGGGATAACTGCAACTACTTCAGTCATTGCTTTTACCAATTGCACTTAAAAGAAAGTCTTAATTTTTCCATGGGTAACACCCCCTATTAGTCTTCCTTGTTATGCAGTTCTTCCATTTAGTCCTTTATGATGATCCTCTCTGGCAAACTGATAATGTTCAGGTAAACCATCCCAGGGAGCAATTTTCTTCCTCTGCCATTCTTCCATGCACCGAAGAAAGCCAAGGTCAAGCGCGCTCAGAGATCCAACCTATTCCCAGGTGTTTCTGCCTTTCCTCTTTTTAAAGTAGAAATACTGCATTGATTTCATCCCCATCACAAGTCTGTTGACTTCAGCAGTATTGTATCAGAAATGAGTTTGTCCCTCTGCTTTCCCAGGATGCTCACAGAGGAATATTCTTGTTCATACATGCAAATGCAGATCAGAGACATGTATGCAGGGATGACTGTCAGACTCTGAACCCCCGCTGCCTCTTGCAGGGGAACATATAACTGTTGTTCAGGCCACAGCAAAACTGTACCGCAACACCCCAAAGAACACAGGCAGGTATAGAGAGTTATAATAATCGCAACTGAAATTGAATCAGGTCATCAAAACTAACTTCCTCCATACTCAAAGGAAAACATTGTGCTATCTTGAATCATTAAGACTATTTAATGCCGCCTTCTCTTCCAATAAGTATATATTAATATATTCATACTTTCAGTCACTTTCCCCCTTTTGTTCTGAGTTGAGTAGTTGTTCATTGTTTCTAAGATGGCCCTTCAGTACAAGAATGAAGGACAGTAGTAATTTTCCCAGGAAGCTCATAAAAATCCTTTTTTAGTCTATTCCAGAACACTATTCCAAGAAATAAAGAGAAAATCAGAGCATCTTCCACATTTCTGGGAGTCTTTACATGTATTATGGATCTTGAGATGATTACATGCCACTCAACTAAACAAGGAGGCTTCTACCAAAACACCCAAGCTTTGTTTGAGATAAAAAGTTATCTTTCATCTCAGCATGAAATTAAAATGTGAGGATTATCAGACGCCAGCATTTCTGTGAAAATGGTGTTTATGAAATGACAAGGAAAAAGTCTGCACTGCACATACGCTATCGAACACCTTCGATCAGAGGCCATACTGCTGTACTAATCATCCCAGCCCAAACTTTCTCTGGGAACTTCAACCCTCCAAGCGATTGCAGTGAGCTCCTGGACCTTCGCCACTCAGCGCAGGATATTCTTGGCAACAGTGATAAGGGCACTTGCTCCAAATAAGGAGAAATCTAGAAACTGGTTTGTCTCGGCACTCTTGGAGCCAAGCAAATCCGCCAAAACTCATGGAGCCGGACACAGGAGGGGGGAAAAAACACACAAAAAACCCAAATGAAGCAACAGAGTGAACTTATGACTGTCTGTCTAGCCAGTACCAGCAAAATCTCATTATAGAGCAACGATGATGAAGTACGTTGACAGTAAGTGTAACAGATACAAGACCTTTAAATGTTTATGCTAACACAAAGTTTCAGTTTCACCTTCCATACAAGCTTTTCAAACAAGAACAGTGCCAGAAAACATAGAAGAATGATCTTAACTTTCACCTTATAAAAAAAAATAAAACCGAAAAACCCAACCAAACACCAAAACCCCTGCTCCTCAATTTTTCATTACAGCCTGCATAGTTTGCAGGATAGGTAAAAAAGGTATTTATAGTTAGAAAAAAATGTTTCAGCTTGCTTGTGAGACAAACCTGCGTTACAGTTACATGCTCCTTCAGATAGCAGTGTGGCCAAAACCTCGATTTAGAGTTTGGAGAAACAACGTAGTCCCAACAGAACACCGGGTAGACAGCAGCACATCTGCACAGGCTGATGTGGCTAAGCCTCTTTTTACACCATGGAGGAGCTACCCTACTACCTTCACAGTTACTACACGTGAATTCACCAGCAAGACATCTGTATGCAGAGAATGAATAAATTAGCACTTTGAAAACAAAACAAAAACCCTAAGAAAGCTCTAGTCCTGGTTGTACTCCAAACACCTATTATTTAGCCTGACTGCCCCCAGTCTATTGCCTCCACTTTGATCAACTAATGGCCAAGAAAAGCAATTAGCAGCATAAAAAAAGTATATTCTTGTTATCTTCGAACTACTGTGGCAAGTGTAAATGCATTACTTTCTGTGAAAACAGAGAAAATGTTTCTTCAATGGCTAAGATAAGAAATGAGGGGAAAAAAGGTAGGAGGAGGTAGGGGAGAAACCGTGTCAGCACATGAAAGAAAACAAGAAATCCCCCCGCTATACCTTTAGTTTTTGTGACCAGCTTATGAACCAACTATACTATACTACTGCTTCCCATGAACGTCCCCACTTACACCGTTCTAGACCGTCAGCTATACCACCACTAAAAAACCAGAATAAAACGAAGCAGGTCGTCAGCCCAAAACCAACTCGACTACTTGAACACCAACTGTGGGTCAGGCCAGACGCTGCCACGGCAATGCCCACTGCTCTGCCCCAAGCTGTTTCTTATGTCAGCCCATACTGAAGATGATGCTTAAGGACATAAACTGAAAAATCCAATACCCTCTCAAAAAAAATTTACAGGAAGAACATGCGGGAAAAAATATTTAACATTAAACTCTACATTTGATTTCTTCTATAAAAGCACTCCAAGAAAGAAGGGAACATAATGCCTTAAAAAAAAAAAATAAAAAAAAATCAGTGGAATTTGGGAAAATATAAATCATCTTTTATTAGTGATTTCCCAGGGTGTGCATTCAACAACGCACTCTGCGAAGTCCCAGAAGTGCACAGAACAGCTGCCTTCCAAACTTGCAACACTGCACAGTTTAAAGCCGTAGTGTAATTTAGAATAATATTATTCTTAAGAATCTGGACTGGCAGCTCAGTGGTACTGCCAGCGGATTCGTCAGCTGCTAACACTGGTGCAGTCTCTAAGGCATCAATGGAAAAGGGTTGATGGATTTTTGGATGTTTCTCTTTTTGACCTGTGCCCTTTTAAAAGGGAGAGAAGTGATGAAACAAAAACCTCCTGGCAATGGGGTAAAAGCAACACAACCCACAGGAGGCAACTACAGAAGAGGAGAGGCTACAAGTGGAATTCATAAAAGGAAGAGATGAAGATTGTTGCTGGGTTAAAGGTACCAAAGTTACCAAATACACTGTGAAGTCCAGGGATTTCTAAGGATGGGAAAGTTGTGAAGCGGGGCTGACGGGGCTTTTGCAGTCCTGGACTGGTAAATACTACATGTAAAAAGCAACTCGGCACCACACGCCAAAGGACTGAGACTCCACCCAAGTGACACGCAGACTACCTGCACCACGTACCCATGCAAGAGATGCGAACACCCACTACCTCCTTCTCTGGACGCTCCCCAGTCCAGATCACCGAACACACAGACAAAACCCCCAGAGCCCAACTGCCACCAACCGAACTCCCCCCACACCGTCTGCGTACGGGTGCAAGACTGGTGGAAGGATGGGGAAGTCTCACAGTGCACAGCCTGGCAGCTCTAATACTGTGTTAGTTTTTGAGTGTCCTTCCGAACTGGAGGCCTGGCCTTCACCCTCTTCTGATCGCTTGATTTACAAGCCAAAAGACATTCTTTGAACTATAGTACAGGTACCTATATGGAGCAATCGTATTGTTATCTGCCTTCATTATTATATATGTCAGAGTCATCCAGGCATGATTCAGGCAACTTTACAAGCATTATATGTGTCTTTCTTCCTCTCCCCAGAGGAAAATTAAGTTATGATTAAAGCTGTGTCTTCACTTCACCTAGCCCATTCACTTCAGTGGAGCTCTGCATCAACAGCTGTTGGGAAACTGTAGAAAACTGCAGTTTTAAATTAAGTATTTTTCATAGGAAATCATTATTTTCAAGGTTATTGAGGTTGGGTTGGTTTTTTTTTTTTTAGCGCTACCTGAGTTAGCAGCTGTGGTACATGGCACAGCCCACAACTGCTGTACGTTTGTGACACCTGAGAACACACTCAGCCTCAGCACCTCCAGCCACCAGCACCATTTCTGGTGTCTGGTACAGGAGATCCTCAGGTGACAGGGAACAACCACTCAGTAGGATTTATTCCAGCCTCTAACATGGTAACAATAGATATATGACCACAAATACTCTTACAGGGTGAAGTAGGGGGTTTATTTTATAACTCTTACACTGGATGCAAGGACACATAGGGGTTGTAACCATGTGCATCACAATTGCTTTGCACCCAGTTTTCCATTTGGACAGAGCCCAGAACAGAGTCCAGCTCTTCCAAATCCCAGTCGAGTACTCAAGCCTTCCCAGTTAATGGGATTACTTGCATCAATAACTGCTACTTTTGTATAAATGGAGAGTGCAGACTCTTGCCTACCTGAACTGTAGAGCAACCGTTCAGAGCAGCATCGTCTAATATACAGGAAAATACAGGAGAGTGTCTGCTCTGGAAAAGTTTACGAACACCTGCATCTCCTCTTACAGACTCCCCTGGTCTGAAAATGTAATAAGGGTTATGCTGACTTTGGGAATCCCTAAACTTTGTGACTAAACACCGCACTTGTGCCCTCCCAACTCCAGTGATAATCAAGCATGAGTCATTGCAGGACTATCTTTTGCTCTTGTCAATACCACAGCACCTTCATGTCCATTTACATTGGGTTAAGCATTACAATACATTGGTATAATATTGCATACTTGCCCTAAATCTAAGTTAGACCAATACTTACAATGCGGAGTTCAGTTATTATGACATGTAGCTGGTGATTACACTAATGGCTAGGCACAGTCCTTCCCCTACTCATAGCAGCAATTCTAGACTATACTGTATCATTACTCCAGAATTACATTAGTCAGCCTGAAACTCTGTCTGAAATATTCCTGGTCAATGTGAAAGCTATTTCTCCAAGGTGCAACTGAAAGATAACAGGATAACTGTAATAGGCCTCTGCAAAAGGTCAGATTAACTGGGATTACTCTTATAAAACTACTGTGAAGAACATCCATAAAAGAAGAAAATGATAATTTTACGTTTCAATGGCTGCAGCACCAGCATAGTACATCTTAGCTACAGGACACTCCCCAAATTTCCAATACCAGCATAGGAAGGCATATTCTCATCTACCCTGAGATGAGTTTGGGAGCTGGGCTTTACCGTCCCAACAGTAGGAGGTCAGCGGGCACCTCCTCTACTTTCAAGGTTGTGTGAGCTGCGTGCATTTGATATTCCAGCCAGTTAGATGTGGGAAACGGCCTGTTCAGTCTCCCAGCCACACTAAGGTCTTCTCGCTACTACGATCTTCTTCCCTTGGTCAGAGCATTTGCTTTGTTACCACCAACAAACCCCAAACTTTTCATCATGGTATGTTACCTTCAAAAGGTCACTTTGTGTTAATCAGTCTTGTATCACTAGCTGACATCATTTACTCAAACTCCAAAAATGGCAATGCTCCACTTCAAATGTACTTCATTGAAGATTATCAGTCTTTTTCCCATACTGAGGGTTTTCCATGTACATTTTTCTCCTGGCCATCAATGCTGGGGAGGATCTATCCTCTTTTACGGTGCATCTGGCTGCAACCAGTAATTCTGTAATCACAGTGAGTCAAAAACCCTCTCTGGACTGTAGCCCAGTGGAGTCTGTGTTGCTGTAAGGCACCCTCATCGACACAGAGAAAGGCATCTCCACCCTCCCATTCTCTCAGGGCATTTATGTCTCTACTTTGGATGTATTTTCCTTAAATTGGATCAGCTATTGTTACTAACACGTTTTGTAATTAGTTTCTAGAAATGGTGGCACAGAGGAGAGTTTAGTACTTTGCACGTTTTGCTATTATTCCAAAATAAAATTAGAGTTTAGATCTCCCCCCCCCCCCCCCCGCCCCATTCCCAAGGATAGCATTCATCACTTGTTCTGTAGGGAACAATTTGTTTAACTCCTTCAGATGGCCCCTTCCATAGCATTTCTCTTCAGAAACTCGGTATTTCTCAGTGAGATTTGATTTAATGCTTTGGTTATAGACTATTACCACTGAAACAAATCTCCAGGAACCCTGGATAGAACTGGTTTCCATCTGCCTTCTCATATGTTATATGTTGACTAACCTAGCCCTAGATCACTTGTACATACAAGGTATCATCTCACCTGAGACCAATTCTTTACCTGGAGTGAACCCGGGGTTACCTTCCCCTTAGGCTGGTCTCGGTCTGCTAGACCAGACTGCCCTTTTTGCCGCAGCAGCTCCCCCAAGCCCCACGCCACCAGTTCAATTCTTCCAGTCCACCATTACACCACCCCAAGCTCCAAGCAATTAAAACATCCTGCTGTGAATTTATGCAGTTAGCACAATTCTTGGCTACTACACAGAAGACTCACTAATGTACAAAGGATCTCCTCCTATCCCTCCCTCCACAGTATGTAGGACACCACAATTGCATCGTCTTCCTCTCCAACCCCAACTAAAAAAAAAGAAAATTCACAGCAGATGTTAGAATCTTTAACCCTGCTACAATGGGAGCCTCAGCTCACGGGAAGTCAATGTCACTGTCCTCCCTGAAAAGCCCCCTGGGCCGAGCAAGCCCCTGCATTGGGGTGCAGCTGGAAGAAACCAGTCTCCTTCGGGAGTTGGACTCGATGATCCTGACGGGTCCCTTCCAACCTGAGATGCTCTGTGATTCCCACACTGCCAACAGCAACGAGAAAAGCCTGCGGGGCAGCCTCAGGACAAGGAGTGACACCGAGCTGGCCTGCGGCTGCCAGCCAGCTCCTCCAGCAGCAAGTGCCGGGGGACGTCAGGCAGGAGCCCTGGAAGGGTGAAGCTTATCTAAAGGGCTCCAAAGCTCTGGAAGAGTCCTACGCATTGAGTGCTATTTGTAGAGAACTTGAAGAGAAAGAATTGTGTTTTAGAAGACAAAAGGCTCAAGTTTGTCACTTCAGTTTCACATCACTGAAACTGGATATAATTAAATCCTGGTTTTCAATAGCCACTTCAAAACAAATGTCTCTGTGATGCAGAGAACACTGAAAGTGGAAAGATACTTTTTATTTAACCTCAAAGGCTATTTTTACTCCAGAATCCTAATTCTCCCCGGCTGGAACTTTCTTTTCCTCCTGGCATAGATGGGAGCAATGGGAAGATGAAGAAAAAAAAAGAAAAATGAATGGGGAAGAACAGCCAGGGCCTCTCATATGAGCTACAGAGAATAAGGAGGGAGACAAAGAATAACCAACAGATTCCCTGCATCCTGCAAACCAGATGAAAGCAACTCCTCGCCTTGCAAAGGTCGCGGGGGAAGTACAAAACTTACCCATCCACAAAGGACACCAATTTTAATCACAAACTCAAGACTTTACCCCAGAAAAACCCAAATTCAGCACATAAC
This sequence comes from Harpia harpyja, assembly GCF_026419915.1. Lineage (NCBI taxonomy): Eukaryota > Metazoa > Chordata > Aves > Accipitriformes > Accipitridae > Harpia > Harpia harpyja. Next base: position 1,571,317 of record NC_068969.1, read on the forward strand.
CACCTATCACCGTACCAGAGAACCGCAAAATCTTACTTCATTTTTGTTGTTTTATTTAATTGTTCTTCTCCTTCACTTTCCATCTTGGGCACGCAGTTTTCAGCACTCTTGCTTCTGTCTGGACCGCGAAGAGCAGCGTTTTTCAGAGCACTACAGCCCCCAAGGCCGGGTGAGCGAGCAAAGGCGCAAGCACAAGCCGCAAACCAGCGGGTGCAGAGAAGAACTAGCCCCTCACCAGGGGCCCCCCTCCACCCAAAAGCTGAGCGCTGCCGGGTGCTGAGCATCTGCAAAGCCCTAGCAGCTGGGAGACACGGAGGCAGCCCGTTGGCTTCGTAATGCCCCCCTGCTCCCCAGGGCTGAGACGGAGTCCACGGGGGGTGGGCAGCACGCCACAGCGCGCGCTCCCCGTCACCGGGAGGCCGGTGGGCTTCTGGCCGGCTTTCCCTGGTGACGCGCGTCTGCCGTGGAGCAGCTCCTTGAGCAACCCCCCCCAAGGGAAGAGGGGTGAGGAGGAGGCGGCTCAGCTTTTCCCCTGCTCTCTGAAGCACCAGCACCTGTGCTGATAGAGTCATTTCGAATGGGACCTTTGCAGAGGAGGCTGTTTTATGCTCTGATGTTAAAGCCATTATCGTAGTACGTCCCTTATTACAGCTTTAACCTCAAATGATCCAAACCATGAAATCCATGTTTGAAATCTGCTTCTGTCCTAAATCACTAGACTAAGGAATAACTGATATAAAGGAGAAGGGAAAAAAATAAAAGTGAATTAAGTTCTGTTTGTGGGACCTCGGGGCTAATAGAAGAATTTTGGCCCATTACAGTTAACAGCTTACTCTTCTGTGACAGGTGAGCCATGCTCTGGTCCTCCAGGGTGAGGAGAAGGAGCAAGACCCAAGCCGAGCACTCCGATGCCTTTTCTCTACGCCAGGCTCACAGAGGAATGCTAGCACAGGCTAGTCAGCACCTGCAGTAATCCACGTACATGTACTTTTACATACAAAGAGATTGTAAAATACTTCCTCCCTGGTGCAGAAAGGAAACAATTCAAAATACTAGGTAAAAACATCTTTCTCACCCATCTACTGCTATTTCAACTATACATTATGTAAATTCCAGTCAAAAGAAAACCTGGTTTCATTCAAATTTCCAGCAAACACAGATTTTCACTCCTTTTTCCTTCCAATGACACATTTGATCTTCCTCTGTCTCTGGGACCACTGGATCTCCCAGGGAATACAACAGCCAAGTACAGAGAGGTCAGATTTCATAGAGGCAGGAGTAAGGAACCTGCAAAGCTAAGCAGAACATGCATTGTTCAGACAGGTCACATAAAGGCCATTTCCAATTTTGGGAACATACTAATCATCTGAGTTTTAACACATATATAATCATATGCCCCAAGTCTGCTATAATTCTTTATTAGGTTTGCAGCTGTTGTCTTCCTCATGAATTTATCAGCTTGCATAGTTCTTGGGTAGCTGTTCTTAATTCACCTCAACAAGGCAAGGCCGGGGGGGGGGCAGCGGCCATGAAGAAGCTAAGGGAATAAATAAAAGCTACTTAACTCACTTCTTAGAAATGGAGAAAGAAAAAAAAAAAAAAAAAGAAAAAATATGGCTGCTCAAGAGAGAATTCAGGAAAGCTATTGCTGTTTTAAGAAAGTATAAGAGGTCATAAAGGTACAGTCCCGGCCTGAACTCTTTTCACTGAGACGTCTTTTGTGTATGTGGATACACACACTCATTCTTTGTCTAGGTTACCCAGCCAAATAAAGCAGAAGGAGCATTACTGAAGATGGGAACTGGGCCTTCTAGGAGCTACGCCAGTTGAAGGAGACCAAAATTCCAGTCCAAAGCCATTGCAACACAGCAAAAGCGCATCCTCGCCGGTCTGTTCAAGGTCAGTCATGAGCACTGTCCTAAGAAAAAGCAATGGATGCAGTGCTAACTGTCCCTGCACTGCAGCTCCTACTAAAACTGACAGGGCATACACTTTGGAATGGTAAGAGGTAAAAGATTCCTCTGGTTATTTTGGGAACAGAAGAATGTGAAATTATCTACCATAAGCCTTTCCTTGGCTTCGACCAGTTGCACCGAGCAACTATTTCTAACCTTTTTGAATGCCTGCTGGACACAGTGCTGATGAAGACATGTTTTTTTATAACATAGCATTTTTCTTATAATAGTATGCAAAGCCTTTCTTAAAACTTTCTTCATCAATTATCCGTCTAGAAAATGAAAAGTCGGTGTTACAAACTGCCAGATCCTTAATATGATTGACTATGGCTGGTTTTAGTCAGCAAAAGGTCTCCAAGTAACAAATGGCTTGTCCATTTGTTCTCTGACAAGAAAGACTGTTGAGGCTTGAATATCATTTACACTCAATCAAATACTAATGCTGATGGAAAACTCTGGGTTTCGGTGCCTCTTGATGTGCCCCATTGGGGCATGGAGAAATGTATCGCCACTTAACATGTATCCTGCATAACGGATCTGAAGGGCTCTCCTACTCGGTGCTGCGGCTGCCTCTTCATCTTGCCAGGCCTGTGGCTGTAAGATATGCATTAACCGAAATGACAAATTGCATAAACATGCGTTTCTCAGTTGGCACTTCCCTGCTAAATGCTTATGAAACTGTTAACTATGGAAAACAAAAGATGGATGGAAGAAGATCACTTTTACAAAATGATTTTTATAGAAAAACAAAGAAAAGCTTGATGTATGCAAGCTCACAGATATCCCATATTTTACAGCTGGGTAATAGCCATAATTTTTCCCTGGTAATGGGTCTTTATGATATCAGATACAGAGAGATTTGCACTTTATTATCGATAAGAGAGTCCAAATTAAAGTGACTTGAAGTGGTAGAAATTGGCCTTGGTATATAGTCAATATGGAACATCTGCCCTCTCACCACATAGGTGGTGTTTACAAGATTTTAAGATACAGTTCAAACAAATATTTTACAGAATAATAAAATTGTTGATTATGGCATAAAAAGCCATAAGATTTGATTTCTCCATTTTTTTTGTGTGTACACACTGGTCAAAATAAGATCAACTACAGAAAAGACCAGATTATTATTTTGCCAAGAAACACTGGGCCAGATGATCCTCGAGGTCCCTTCCAACCCGGTATTCTATGATTCTGTGATTATTAAACTGCAGGGTAGTAAACATCAATACATTGTAGCTATGTTTTTCCTTTAAAACATTTTGCAGAATAATTATAGCTGGAACAAAGGAAGCTCAGAAAATTCCAACACTGGAGCTTTTTCAGGGTTTTTGAGGGGGAAAAAAAAAAAAAAAAAAAAGAAAACAGCCATAAAGAAGTTCTGATATTCACTTCTAAATTCTGACAAATACTTTGATTATACTATGCTTTGCCACATCTGGCCTTCAACTTTGGACATCATCCAATTTCCTGTAGAACTAGAGGAAATCTAGCTCAAAACTTTGGTTGTGCTATTTTCTAAATGGCATAATACAAACCACCAATTTAACTAGCATATTCCTCTGTGTCATTTAGTAACACGACTGAAGTAATCTTCCTGAAGAAGAGAAGCAACTCCCCTTTTTGTTTATTTAAAATTGCAAGTGATTCCTCAGTGGCACACCCAAGCTTTAAAATAAGGAGCAGTAATTGATTATTTCATTATTTCCATGTTTCCTCTTGGACATTCCATGAAGAATTATAAAGCATCTAATCTGTACATATAGTTACCTAAATAGAAAGAGTCTGTGTAGAGAGGGATCCCAGCACCTATGAAGACAACTACTAAAAATGGCAATGAGAGCTTTTACCCTAAAGCATGACACTCTCTTAAGGCCTTGGTCTTGCAAATATTTAGCATATGAGTAGTCCTACTAAAGCAAGACTCATTCATAGGCTTTTTCACTGGTGGAGTTTTCTTTTATTCGTATATATTTTTAGGCAACATATTATGCAAGTTGGAAGGAGGAAAATAAACCGGTAATATGAGGCGAGCTAATCGTCAGTGTACACGTACGGCCTTCGACACAGCATCTCAACACAGAGAAACCTCAGTGAAGTCAGTGGCTAAGCCAAACCATAAGTTTGTGTAATAAAGAGAAATTGTTCAAGGTTTTTTCCCTTAGTGGCAAAAACCAATACTCCCAAGTGAACATCTTTCCTCTCTAGTGCAATACCCTGCAGATGTGACTAAACCTAAAAATAATTTCTACGAAAAGATTCCAGCATTTAACACAACGTATGTATTGCCTTTCTAACCCTTCCTGCGTTCATTGTCAAATGATGATGTAAAGAATTGCATAAGAAAACAAAACAAACCAAAAAGATAAAAATTAACTTAATTTACACAACCAATAAAAAAGTTTAAAGCAATGATAGAAAAATAATATAAAGGCTAGATACATTAAATGCCAGTTCAACAGTATTAAGCTTTGGTAGAACAGTTAAAGAGCATAGCACCAATAAAATCCAATGTCAATACATGCTTCAGTACGCATGAGCTGTGATGAAAATGTAAATTTTGGCAAGAAAAGTAGTGTATGTTCCCTGACGCCACAGTTTCATTTCAACATCTAACAAAAAGTCTTTAGGCTCTTTCACTTGTCGCTGAAGATAGACAATGCCCGTGTACGAGTTCAGCCTTCGAGTGCTGAAGTAGTTTTCTTCATTTCCCTTGTTGATAGTAAGGATAATGTTGTCTCCAGCATAGGCAGGCGATGGTCCAATACGGAAAATATGAGCTGGGACCACGATATTGGTTTGGAAGTTCAGCTGGTAATAGGTAATGCGCACCGGGGTATTTTGGCAGTCCAGATAATTAAAACAACTGATTCGTTCACACCTCCTAAGAGATGAGAAACGAAGCACCATCAGTGTCCATGTAACAGCAGGTAAAAATATACGTATTTCAGAGTATTGCAAAACTATTAGACAAACAGGAGTCCCAAACTTCAGCTGTGTAATTACCAGCTCCTTGTTCTGCTTTTACAGTGCCCATAAAGCATTTGTAAATGATGTAATTGTCAGTGTACAAAAGCGTAAGGAAAAGATCATGGGCATGCGGAGCTGTATTGGGAAGCTCCACAACGAGGAAAGAGCCAGAGTCATGCTGCAAGCAGCACAGAACTTGGAAGAGGAGCCTGTGATTCATCACTGACAGCACAAGCCTGGGACAGTGCTCCAAGAAAATAAGAACAAAAACACTTAAAAAGGTAGCTAAAACATGGGAATGGGAACCAAGCTCCTCAACTTGCAGAGCTGCTTAATTCTATAAAACAGGAAAAGTACGTTTTAAGTCATAAGCAACTAAATATGGCTTCCCAAAGCACTGGCAGCCATTGAGGCAGGAAATGGCTAGGGAGATTTTGGGGCTCCTGAGCCGCAGCTGCTGAGGAGCTGGAAGCTGTGGGGATGTGCCATTCCCAGAATCCTGTAGCCTGGCAAGCTCGTTATCCAGCTCCCCTGCAACATTTCAACACTCTCTGAGGAACTGCAATCTGAATATTAAACAGGGAGCCCCCAAACCACTGTAAAAGTGGTGCATTGAGCAGCCTGGCAGCTACTGCAATGATATAAGCAGCATAGAAGATCTTATTTTTTTAAAACTTAATTATAAACAGAGCCCTTTTAGAGCTGCAGCAAGTAGAGCTGCAGGCTCTGATGACTGCTGTTAGAGCAGCAGTTAGAGGACAAATGGGGGCTTTAGGGCTTGGAAGAGGGAAGAGGCAAAACCAGACAGAAACTCTATATGGGGAAACTCTATGTGCTCCAGGTGCTGAAGCATCTTCTTAGAGCTCTGAGCACTTAGACCCACCCACAAACTAAAGCACTACGTAACATCCACAGCCACTGGACTGGGCTGCTGGCTTTGTTGCAATGGCAATACTTACATGTCAGATACTTTTCTGTAGTTGGAAGGGCACTCGAAGGACAGGCAGCGGAAGCTGCCCTGGATGTTATAGCAAGTCTCTGCAGCTGAACAGTTATGGGTTCCTATTGCACATTCATCGATATCTAACAAGAAGAAACACAAGGAAAAAGACATGCTAAGTTCAAAAATAACAAGTAATCACAATTCACGGGCTGTAACATGCTTGTGGGACTCTCTGTGTGCATGAGAATCAGAGGAGTCTGTGGGTTTGGCTCTGCAAGCTGAGGGCTCTGGTCTTCACCACTCAGTTGCTGTGTGTTACCTCTTCAGTACCCGTGCCTGCTGCCTGCAGACTAGGACTGCGAGAACCCTGCAGGAAACACCTGGGCTGTGAAATGCACGTTCAGGTGAGGTGTGTCAGGTTCATCTCTGTGCACACAGACACTCGCTGGCATTTGGAGTGACAGGGTAAATCACGTCAATTCCAATTCTGCTAAAATTCATGTGTCTTCTGCGGAAAAAAATTCCTTACTTGACATTATCAGTTAATAAGAGATGACTACCACTCGGCAGTGTGTGCAATAAACAAGGGAGCCCACTCTTCCCTACAAGCAGCTTGTGATCCTTTCCAGGTTGTTTGATAGTTCTTCCCCTGCTTGGCAGAGAGTGTGGCCAGTTGCAGCCACCCAGCACACGGCCAGGGCTGGCTGCCTACAGCGGGGGAAGTTTGTTTCTTTACCTGTACTTTGCAAGCATTGGCACACCCCTGTGAACCTAGCTATTCTCGTTCCAAACACACCTGATGCAACACAGGGTTTAACTTTGTGGAGAATAAACATGAGAAGGAAAAAAAGTTCTCAAACTCCAAGATCCTCCTGTCTTGCCACTTCCCACTGCAATAAAAACCAAACATGAACATGTTTAGTTCAAACCAAACGTGAACATCTACACAGAATTGCCTGTGTTGTCATATTCTCCCTTGCTCCTGAGGTGTCAGAGGTGTGTTGTAAGTAATATTATAAACTAGATGGAAAGGAAACAGAATAAAATAATTAGATAGCAGTAGTCTAAGGCAATGGAACCCTGAACTTCTCAGACCAGCCAACCTGTCTGTCCTCACAGCTGCTGTGTAAGCTTTCCCCAGCTGTTCTGACTGAAGATAGTTTTTAAATAGTTTCTTGATAGTGATGGGCCAATTTTTACAGCTTCACAGGTCACTGGTACTCCCTGAACCACAGTTTCATGCTTAGAGCTAGCCTGCGTCATGCGAGGCGTTTTTAAACAAGCGTGGTGCTCCTATGCTGTTCAGCACGTGAGCACAGTGCACGCATGATAAGCTCAATAGCTGGGGGAAGCATCTAACCGGTTTCAAACAGCAGAGCATGTGCACGGACTTGTGCATGGCGTAGACACTGCGTGCAAGCGCTGGAGTACGAGGGACAGCCCTTGAAAGGTGGCCACTGCGATAAATCGCTCATACACCGCATAACGTGTGTGATCACAATGGCTCCTTCTCCACGGACAAGGCTGTAAAATGTCCACATATCCCGAGCAAACAAACATTCCCCCATCACTCAGTCTGCAGAGGGGCCTTCCCCTCCGCAGAGCAAACACACGTAATGGATGAAGGGACACCCCACGTCTGCCTACATATTAGCCATTCACAGCCTGTTGTGACAAAAGCTATCCCTCAGGAATAAACAAATCCCTTCAGAATGTAACCAACCCATGTTAAAAGCCAACAAGACCTTCTCACTGACTTTCTGATAATTGAGAAAGCTGGGCTATGTCAACAGAAGAATTTATCTATGCATGAAGGTTGCTCTGGATTAAAGCAGGGGGCAAATACAAAGCAAAGTAACCACTTCTGTACAGCTGCATGATCCAGGAGATATAAGGTCCCCCAGACTACGATGAAATATGGGAACTTAAGAACAACACTTTAGAACAAGGCACACATTTTTGAAAATTTAAGTTAAATATAAATATCTCCCCATAATGAGAAGTAATGTTGCAGAAGACAAAAAAGAACATTTAAAGCTCAAAGACTCATTATGGCCTAGGGCATAAACGTGGTTACCTAAATAATACATATGCACAAGCCCAAGCCACGGACCTTAAAATGCTGAAAACCAGATGCAATAACAAGGATCCAGCTTGAGCAGAAAATATTGGCAAAGATCTCTCAGTCACATTGTGTACTCCCAAATGTCTAGACAACGCACGGAGGCTTTAAAATGAAATAAATGCTAACAGACAAACCATGTGGACTGTGTAGGGCTCTGCAGTTCTGCCAATTGTCACAGAGGAGAGAGACTCTTAGAGGAAAACTATAACCTCCCGCTCCTTCCGTTCCCCTGGGATGCGCACTGATCTCATACACTGAACTGACTTGTTTAAAAGTCTTGCAAAGAAAAGTATACAATAGGAAGTAGGAGACAATCAAAGTAAATTAAATCCCTTGCTGATTCTCAGAAGTGCCCCTAGGTGAAAAGAAAATTTCTTCCATATTGCAATCATTGTCATGAAAGCACTCACTTCACCAGTTTGGATGGGCTGCAAAATACCATAGGCAGTTTCTCCAAAAAGATCCATATGTTGAGATGCTATTACACAAGATACAACTCATCTGTTTGAAAAAGAAAAAAGGTACAAAGAATGTACCACCAGTAACTCTTAAGAACTGGTCAGATGACGAGCAACTGGAGCCAGATCTTTAGCTGATGGAAACCAATATAGTTGTCTTGAGTTTAGCGCAGCCGACATCAATTCAGACAGTTTCTCTGACCACGTTTTCAGAGAGACCTCAATATATAAGCCTGCCCAAACTTGTAACTACAAACTTTCAGAGCTCAAAAAAAGGACATGTACCCGGGGGTTACTTCCAGCGCCTGACTAAATGCCAGCTCACCCAGCCATGCACAGAGCTGCCGCACGTGCGCCGAGTTTTGCGAGCAGACCAACTTTGCCCTCGAAGGCGGGTGCATGTACCAGGGGGCATAGATACTTCGAAAAGCTCTTCCAAGCGTTGCTGTACAGCTCGCTTAGCAGGGCTAGTCTGTACATCAGGAAGCCTCACCGCACAGGGTGAGGGCGCAGAGAGGATTTCACACCACACAAACAACGCAAGTGCGATCCATAGGTCTGTGTGGCAAAGATTTTTCCTCCGCCTCCAGCGCCTGGAGCACGCCAGGTGCCCCCGGCTCGGGAGAGCTGTGCTGGCCGATGAACGCGGTGACTCACGCTATTAACGTCCTCAGCTCAAATCTCACTGCTGGCAGAGGTGGCAACTAACATGCCAGCACTCATAGTTAGCAGGAAAAAAAAAAACAAACCAAAAAACAAAGCCTGAGGAGAGTTATAGCTGCAGTTTTCTAAAGGTGACTTTTATGTGTGAATTTAAATGCACATGGATATAACTGCATTCATACTTAAAAACACATTAAAAAAAAAATCTTTTAAAATCTTTTCAAAAGGTTTTGTCATTTAGTCCGTTTCTCTGCTTCAAAGTCAGGATCAAGTATGCTCATGCTGTTCATGATTTACACAGTGTAAATTCACTGCCATTACCACTGAGAAGAGAATTTAAGCATAGGAGATACATAACCAAAAGTTATGTGAAGGGTTCCTGAAAAACTAAGAGCAGGAAATGCCTGGTAGTTAGTGTAACCGACTGCAGGAATGCCTGTAGAGTACATAAAGGTAATCAGATCTTCAATCATCATTACACAGTCAGTGCATCCTTTGGAAATGGGGGATTTTTACTTCAAAAACAGACAGCTGTGCACCAGATGAAAAACACCAGACACCAAGAAGACATTTCTATGATTCTGGAGAAAAGAGGCAGGGGGGCGGGGGGGAGGTGGAAGATACATGTCATTTACACTAACATTTACTAACGCCAACATAATTAAGCTTAGGTGGCAGACTTCTGGTTGTCCAAGTTCCCATTGCAGCTCCTACATCCACTCTCCCAGTTTTCTGGGGCAGGAAACTGCAACTTGTAATGAAGCCACAGATTTCTACATCTGGCACCTCTAAAAAACCAGATCACTTACTGCTGTGCCAAGGTGCACGTACAGCTCATGCAAGTAATCAAGTGCCCCAGTTTGAATGATGAAGTGGGCTCCCTCAGGAACTCATTTAAACAATTAGCTCACATTGACAGCTGAGTTGCCACAGTACGTACTTCTAACACAGGAAAAAGTTGATATTGCAGATACCAGTATTTGGCAACTTTGTCAAATACTGGCTTTTTAACAGTGGCTAATATAAAACACGGAGACTTGATTGAATAACCATAATATCTTAGATCATTCCAAGGATTAAAGCTTCATGAGATAATCCTTTCAGTTCCTAAACTCCTCATTACCTCGACAGGTTCTTCCATTTGCTGCCATGGTATATCCCTGCTCAGGACAAGCACACTGATAACTACCAGGAACATTCACGCAGCGGAAAGTACAAAGAATGCCTGCACTCTGGGTGCACTCATCAATATCTGGGAAAAAAACAAAATTACAAACATATGAAAAAAAGAAGAACAGAAATCTGAAAAGGGAAGCTGTAGAACACAAAGAGATTCTTATCTGACGCATTTATAATGTATTTTTAAACGAGAATGCAACCATGAAAGTTTGACATTGCTCTAGGACTGTTGGTGGTGCTTTCTGAAATGCTGAACACAAGACTGCTCCCAAACATACTGGTTGCAAGTAGGTGGGACTCATGGAAAAGAACAACAAGTCTAGGGCACATCTAAGTTGGAAAAACTCTCTCTGGTACCTCTGTAATCCTTCTAGGATTGCTTTGAGGGCTTCCTTGTGCTCAGAGGAGTGTGGGTTTCTTCACCATTTCTTAAATAGAGACTCTCCAATATGTCAGTATTGGTAACTTCAAGAAAAGAGGTAAAACCCTTCCTTTCTCTACTCTGATCACTCTACTCCTCATTCACCCGCCATGAGCAGAAGAGCAAGCCTTCACTCAACTGTGGCTGAGTGGAGGCTTTAATTGATACAATAGAGGTAAACGTATCTTCCCTTCTAATTTTTTCAATCATAAGCTCTAGCTCCATGAAACAATAACCTAACCAGTTCTACAGTCACACAAGTGTATTCCAGCCCCAGGTAGGAGGCATGAAAACGAACAGCATTTTCCAATAGCTGCAGTTACCTTCTGCAGCTTCTGCAGCAGGGTTAACTTGCAACCACCCTTATGTATCACCTGCAGCATTAGGTGCTGCTGAGAGTTAGACAGCACTTACTGTTAAAGAGTGAGACAGCCCTGACCGTTAAAGAGTATACGCATATTTACCTTGAGCTGACAAAGCAGCAGCCTTACCTTTACAAGAATGCCCATCTTCTGCTAGCTGGAAACCTTGCCTGCAGTAACACTGATAGGAACCATAAACATTGGCACACTCCTGGCTGCAGGGACTAGTATCGCATTCATTCACATCTGTATCCAAAAACAAACCCACAGACATTGCCACAGTGGCTCGGAACAGTATTTTCCACTATTTCTTGCCCCTGAGAACAGCTACCACATCCTTCTAGTCAGAGTGAATAAGGATGGACTAAATTGTCCCAAGAAGATGTTTCTGCTCCCTAGGCAGAATGCCAAGAAGCGTGAGGATGTCTGTTGCGCCTGAATTTCATTTCTATATATGCCAATGAAAACACATACACATACAAATACCTGTTTCAGACCTTATATGTTACGGATTATTAAAAATATGTGATCATTGCCTTAAAAAAAATCATGGAGAACTTAAACAATTTCCATTTAATTCAAAATAATTTTTTTCAAGTTTTGTCACCACCAAGTTTCATCTTTATTAAAATTTGAATGAAAAGTCTCCTGTTCTAACTTTGTTATGTTCTCCTTTTCTCTCATCTGGAAGGAAAGGAAAAAGTATGTGAGGGAAAGGAAGAAAGAGGAGAAACTTGTCAGCTCTCATTTGACAGTTTGAGTGTTCAACTGAATACCTGCAAATCTGAGCACACATAAATCATGGGTTTACTGTATTTTTATTTCACCTCAATTCCTTCTCTAAAGTCCCTTAATTCACACTGTATTTTCTTCTTCACGGAAAAAATGTCTGGTACCTTCACAATGCTTCCCATCGTAAGACAAGCGGAAACCAGAAGAACAAGTGCAATGGTAGGACCCAGGGGTGTTCTCACACGTGTGCTGACACAGGCGTCCAGGGTAATTCCAGCACTCATTTATATCTGCCAGCATAACAAGAAAATATGCAATCAACTTAGAAACAAAAGCATCAAGCAGGATGCAGGAGGATATTTTAAAAGGTGTCAGAGACTGATTTGCAGAGCATGAAATGCTGCAACCTTAGGTTTTATGCTGTCTGACTTTGCGCTTTAATTGGTGTACAGTAGCGATAAAATACAAAATGTTGTATCATACATAGTCTCTTATGAAGAAACTTGTGAAATCTTCAGACAGATAAATTTCTACAGCAGCAGAAGCATAACCCATAGGAAAGTACTTCGCAGATGACTTTAATTGATAAATTGCAGCTAAACCAAACCAAGGGTACCTGGTCTGAAATCACAGCATGGAGTGGCAGAGCTCTAAATGGCCAGTCACACCGAACGACGGCTGCTTTGGAGGTGATTCCATTATCTTTTGAGGCACTGCATTGCAGAACTAATAACTGCACACTACAATGGTGCTAAATACTGCCTTGAGGTCCAAGGCTCAATCAATCAGTCATTTCATCTCATCTTGTGCCTTACATACCAATGCAGCTTCTGCTGAATGCATCGTACTGATACCCCATCTTGCAGTCACAGCGATAAGCCCCAGGAAGATTATGACAAATCTGCCCTTCGCCACAACGGTGTACACCAGCTTGACATTCATCCACATCTGCAGAACCAGAGAAAGCAATTAGGTGAAATATAGTTTGCTGAAAATCAATGTTTATGAAGAGAAAAAAAAAATTAAATAACAGGAATAGAAACTGTTAGGGTTGTCCCTGGGACAGAACAAAGAATATCAGCTTTTCCCACTGTGCTCTTCTCAGAGTCAGCTTTACATATCTCCAAGTCAAACTTTTGAAAAGCAATACATTATCCTAAAAATGAAAACGGTAACGGTAATGGCAATGAAGCTTTCCCAGCATATTCTGCATTTCAATGTAAACACATTTTGATTCTGATCAAACCATGACATTTAAACACCCTATTCTGATGTTCTGCCACTACGTGAGTCACAGCAAGCCATTTAAAGCAAAACAAGAACTAGCCAGAAATTCTGTTCATCCCTTCAATTAAAGCAATTGCTATTTTCATCTCCAGTTGCCCTTTCAGTCTTGCTTCTGCTGTCTACCTTTTGCTCTTTCCCAATGTTGATTTTTCTTTTCTCAATCAATTCACATTTTGATGTGCCTCATGGCCTCTCATCCAAAATCCAATACCAACAAATTAGTTGCTTCTCCACTCACATGCATCACTTCCAATCTCATTTTAAAAATCCTCAGATGAAGATGAGACTTTTCAATACACACTGATTTACAAGACTTGTAACATGAATAAATAGCTCATCAGTACCTAAGAAATCCCTGTTACCATCTGTGAGAAGCAGCACCAAAAAGTCTGATTAACCCTCAGAAACTTGTATTTCTTCAAGTATTCTGAGTTCTGCCATTTCTTAAGCCATCAGATCCTGCTTCCTTCCTATTATTCACATCTTCAGCTACTTTTACCACCCAAATCCCTGTTCATGTAATATTAATTAAGAGGGTAGTCTAAGGCTGGAGGTTCTCCATACTACCCTATTTGAAGTCATAAATTTGAGCACTATTTCATTTCCAAGAGTTCCTGGGCAGTTCTCCATCAGACAACAGCCTTGGAGAGTGCTCTGAAAAGCAGTCACTTGCTGCGAAAATGATAGGGAAGTGAGAGCGAGTTACTTATCACAGAAACTTGGATTTGGAAAAGTGGATTATATCAACCACGATAAGAGATGTTAACAAAGACGTTGTTCAGTATTTCAGCACAGATTCCCACCTACACAGTCCCTGCTGGCACCGGGGTTAGGGATGGCAAGGAATGCCACTCGCCAAACAAAGAATTCCTGACGGGCTCATAGATTTCTGCTGAAACACTGTCTCCTCATTTTCTTTTAAGATCAGAGGTAGCATCAAAACAAGGAAGTTTCTAATGCAGATACAAATTTGTAAAGTAGCAGTTTTATTTGTAATGAATTAACTAATTTCATTAGTTTGTCCAAAATCTTATATTCCATTGTGCTCAGACTTTAATTAGTTTGAGGTCATTACATCATAAGTGTGCTATATTTCACAATAGTTACAGTGGTTTTCAGTTAAGTGTAAGAGGTAGTTTTTAGTAACTAATTTACTAAATCAGAAAACATGAACATTTTAAAGAGATAAATCCTCTAAACAGAGAATATGACCATACAAGTGTAGTTCTGCTGGAGAAACATGTGCAGATGATGTATTTATTACTGTGAATAAATCTGAATAAGGAATCTAATTAGCTATTGTAATGCCTTAAAGAAACTAGTCTTTATCATAGAGAGGGGAAATTAGGACCATATGCTTTTCTTTTTTCTTCTCCATGCTCTCTGCCTACTTAAAGAAAGCCAAACCAAAAAAATAGCAAAAGATGTAGACTGCAGAGACAGAGTGCACACAGCAAAGACAGAGAAATCACCAATTAACATTAAACATTTGTTTTCCCAAATTCAAACCAGAGGAGCTTCTTTATACCTGCTCCCTAGAAGCACTGTCAGTCACATAAAGTATCATCAGTAATTACAGCACATTGTGTTATCTCATCATGCTTTAAAGATATAAATGCTCTATGAATAATGGCAATTTCTTCCTCACATATTTACACACAGTCACTCTTTTTTAGGAACAACTGGGGAAAAAAGCTGGATTCTTTCTATAAATCATCAGTTTGAAATTTAGGCATATAATTTGCCCTAGCCATTAGCAGGGCTTGAAAACGAAGGCTGTTAGCACTACAGCCAGGACTTCTGAGCTGCTCAATGATGACTGCTGACTTGTGAAAAAAATGGTGTTCATGGAGATGTTGGCATGGTGGTAACCCTAAAAACAATTTCAGGGTCACCACATTTCAGGTGGTGCAAAGGTACCTAGCCCAGCTGACTTTGCTGAAACAGGACTGATCGAAACCAGCTGAGGAACTGTGTCTTTACAGCAACTGAGACAGGACTTTTGGACCTTCCCTTTGTAACAAATGAAATATTTCAGGCTGCTATGTAATAGGACAGCAAATGAGACCGCACTACTTTGCCCCAGATTTACAAAACACAACCCCCTAGAGCTGTATTAGCAAGCTTTCTCAGTTTCCTCAGTTACAGACATAAACTGTCCCTGTCTTCTGCTACTTCCAAATCTTCCCCACCTTCTCACTGGCCAAGCATAGTCTGGCTAGTCCTGGGGGTAAAATCATGAAGGGAAATACAGTGTAACAAAGAGCAAAAAGGAGAATGCTGAAATTTAGGCAGGAATGGGATCTTTTAGCTATACCGCTATTTTTCGCTACAAGTTGCTAGTCGCGACCAACACAGCTTCCACCCACCTGCAGCATCACAAAAGCATATTTTGTTTATTTTTTCATCCTTCCTTTTATTCAAAGGGAACATAAGTAGGAATTATTAGGATATCATCACTAACCAAAATACTGATTTGTCTTTTTTTTTTTTCCTGCCATTGTATAATTTCCTATTTCATGTCATACAGAACACAGGGAATTCAAAAAGTACATAGCCAGCCTTGCCTTGGGCACCAAGGTCCAAGCTTTCAATCCATCTGTGCCTAGTGTGCTCATTTACAGAACAAATGCTAATAAGAGATGAAATTGCTATTCTGAGTCAGTACTCCATAAACACATTGGAACAAGTACAAATCAGTATCAAGCTGCATGCCAGCCTATATGAATATCTCAACATTCTTTTCACTAAGAAAGTAAGAATTTATCCTAAATGTACACACAACTGGATGTAAATGGGGAACACCATTCATAGCACTACAAAGAATATCCACTTCGTACTACTCTTGTAAGTCCACAAACTCAGTGGTTCTCATTTGCTGCATCCCATGGCTTCAGATCATACCGCTTACAGTAAGATACTGTAAAAAATAGCAAAGGATCATGGTTTTGACTGACAGCATGAGGTTAAAAAGTAACTAAATCACTACAGAACGGAAGCCAGTAAATCCCATATGCAGTCAAAACCAATGTCACCCAGCACACCCAGAGGAACTCCAGGCAGCAGTCAGACATCAGTGCAGCAGCCTGCAGTGCAAACAAATCATTGAGCTGCTTGGACAGCAAATGCATACAGAAAATTCCCATTCCTCAAATAAATTTAGGAATCTGGAGGTAACTCAAAACTACTTTTTAGAACCGTAATGTACTTTCTCCTCTGAGAGGGCACCTGACCAGACACTGGAGTCAGACCTTACCGATGCATCGGGTTCCCTCCTCATTGGAGTGGTAGCCTCTGCTGCATGTCAGCATGTTCCTTTGGCAGGTGTAAGACCCAACAGTATTGATGCAGTTGAATCCTGGTTTACATGGCTCAGGGAGAGATGTGCATTCATTAATATCTGGTGAAGAAAATGAATTAGAACAGTGAGAGAAGCTATTTAACCTTTCCGGTCTGTTTTCTTCCAGCTGTCACTTCTTTTCCTTCATTTCAATTTATTGTGCTGCAAAGATAAAGCTGATGAAGGTCTGCTGTGGTAACACTTTCAAATTCAATATGCGAGTATGCATATTTTAAAAAGGACAGCAACGTTTAAATTAAATTCACAGCAGGATTTGAGGAAAACTACATGTGGTCAATATAGACCGCTTGGACAGGCTAAAAGGAACAGGAATTGGCCAGTGCTGCTGCACATATTACAAGCATATTGCTGGTCATGCTTACCAACACAGTTTCCCTCAGGGTCTTGTAAAAATCCATCCATGCAGCGTTGCTTTGACTCACAGTAGAATGATCCTTCTGTATTCTGACAAACGAAGTTTACTTTACAACTATGAGTTCCTTTCTCACATTCATCAATATCTGTTAATCAGATCAAAACACCAAATTGTGACTAGTTAAGCTGTAATTTTCAGTAGTCTTCATCACTAGTTAACTTCTCAGAAAGGAAGTTAGGAAGCATTATTTAAGCCAGACACCCAACATTGCTTATGGAAAATCTGAGGTTTGCTGTTGGACAACCTCTTCAGCACAGGCTTCAGAATTTGTCAGGTCCTGCAGCAAATTTGATTCAGGTCCTTACTGCCTTGTTCACAGCATCTCTTGTAAACCACAAATACTGAAACATCTGCAGTTTTAAAATCCTAGACCCAAATTAAGACTAGGAATAAGGTACACATAATAAAATGTGTACCACACTCTTTCAAAAGCAAAGTGGTCTCTTATTCCTTATATACCTCAGGAATTCTACATAGAAACCTACCTCCACTGAATTTGATACTAATAGGGCACCTCATTTGAACAGGGCTGGGATTTCACTGTGTACACTGGCACATGTGTGTATATGTATGTACTTACGTACACAAAACAAACACTTATCCAACTCTGAAAAATATTCTGAAAAAAATCTGAATGAGAGGTAATACTATTAGTAACAAATGCAGCTTTTTTTTCTTACTCTGCAGCCAGAGCTCAACACAGCTTTCTCAATTTTTATTATTTATATGAAATTATTTCTCAAATTATGTTCACCAAATTAATGCTTGCTTTCTAGGCACATTGAAAACACTTCCTGCAAGTTTCAAACTTATAAATTTACACTCAACTGGTCTGTGTTGAGTAACTGCATGGATCAGCTGGTATAGTGGCATTGCTTCCATTTTCCAGTTGAAGAAACCCCACCTAGGAACAGAATTCAGTTTGAAATTCAGTTCCTGTGAATATTTTCAAATGCTGCTTTAACATGCACTGGTTCCTGAGGACACTTCCTATGATGAACACCTTTACTAGAAGATAAAGACAAATGGAGGAAACTCCACAGTTGAGGGGTTCCCCCTCCAGGAAGAACTGCTGGTGCTTCTCATTCTACCCTAAGTCCTCAGTTAAATGTTAAGGTCACGAGGGAACATCACCAGTCTCCCAGAAGGTACTATATGGTCTTCCAACCATATTTATTGACTAAGAGAAATAAAAAATGTGGAATTCAGTATTTCATAGGCCTCTGCAAATTCAATAGTTATCTGCAGGCAATTTCCAGAGTAGTTCTGGAATTCTAGTCTGTCTTATAAGTCATTAATTTAAAGGCTACTTTGAAACAATTCATAAATTTTATAACCTGTTATAATCTAACTTTAAGACTAGAAAGCAATTTAGATTAGCAATAAATGTTAGAAATGTTATAGAAGAATCAGACAACAGAACAAGATGTTCACAAACAGCCTGTTCAAGTAAACCAAGGTTTACTTATGACAGCTGTATATAAAGTGAGATTTCTGATAATTTCTATTTTATAACCTCATATGTCAAGAGCTAAGTTCTTTCCTTAGGCATCTCTTACTCCAGCTGTCAGGAAACTCTTTGTATAAAAAAATCTAGGAGTAAATAACACTGACTTATGCCCTGGAAGGCAGGGCACATGCGTCTCTCGCATGCTCCAGTGCTGCAGAGCAACTTCTGCTATGCTATGACTACTGACGTTACCTTCTCCATTAGACCTCTATACAGACCAAGAAGGGGGAGATGAAGAATATCTTCTTAACCCCATGACCATTCCAAATGTAAATAAATGCAGACAGACCTCCTAGACACAGGAAGGACTGGACTGAGTAAGCCCCATGATCCATTCAGTGTTCAACAGCAAACAGTATCTATCAGCCCCTTCAGAGAAAAGCAGAGCTACCCAGAGAAGCATAACAGGAATTTCTCCATCAGTGAGATCTCTCTCTAACCCCTTAAAAACAGGGTAAATCCTAATTCATAAGGTTTCATGCATTTTCCAAATTATTTATAGCTATCATTAGAAAGTATTTCAAATAAATGAATGTACAGAAGGGGCTTATGAAGCCAAACATTTCCATGATGATCAGCCTTTCTTAGTTACAATCTTGATATCACAGACCAGCAACAATAAAATGCTTTGCAATCCCTTCCCTTTCCTTTTTGGTAACAGCAACTGCATCAGCTGAAAACCACTTGTCTTACCAACACATTCTCCATCCTTAAGTTCATAACCTGGCTGACAGCTCAATTCCTGGAGACATTTGAATGATCCCATCGTGTTGACACAGTGCTCTCTCCGCTGGCAGGTGTGTGTATCTGTTACGCATTCATTAATGTCTACAAGAAATAGTTAAACAACTTAGTGCCACATATTTATCAAGTGATCTGCCTCTTCCTGCTCTTTTGGAAGGAGTCAAAAGCTCAAGTGAAACCATTTCTTCCAAAAGATAGTCAATATAGACTTTGCTACAGTGTTTGGATGAAAGACGTTTTATTCCAGGATCTTTTGTTAACACAGAGTAACTCAAGACACAAATCACAGGGAGATTTCCTTCTCCCCTCTTCCCAAACATGCAGTGGATGGTGCAGGCATTGAGGACGAGGGATGGACAGAACTCATTAAATACAGGGTGGACAGAGGACTGATAATCAGCTCAGATTCACTGGATAGAAGCCTCCTGGACAGCTGAACGAGAAAGTGATTAATGCCTATTGCTCATTACCAGGTTTTCATAGCTCAGGCTATATATCAGTCCTGCTGCTTCATGCCACGTAGACAGGAGCTGCTGGTGTGGAACTGCTGCAAGAGATAGGTACTGAAACTGCCTGCCTCGCTGCAGGTGGAATCATGTAACATACTTATTTCCTAAGGAATGCTTCATTAGAACTGGATGCACAAGAAAACATGGAGAGAGGAATCCTGAAGGCTCAATCAAGTTTGTAAATTTGTATTTAAATCTTTAAAGAGATTTGATTTCAGCAGGTGGAATAGCAGAGAAGTTCTTTTAAAAGAATCACTTAAATACCAGATCATGGAATGTAAGACACAAATCGGAAAGGAATATGCCACACCTTTAAAATCATACGTTTTGATAGGCTTGGATGAAATAATCTCAAATTCAGGTTTTGCTTATTTTAATAATGAAAGCTAGGAATACCATGATGATCAAACACTTACAAGCAACATAAAGGGGTAGAGATGGGAAGAGAAACTTTTTTGCCATTCTCCACAAAATCTTACACATTCACAGTTCTATATAAAGCTAAGAAGTATTTCTAGAGCTAACAAAAGCCAAATATGACCATAACTATTACCAGTCATCCAGCCTTTCTGTACATGAAGCTGTTTTCATACTACACAATAAAGCAAGTATCGTTTAAATCAGATTTTCATTTTGGCTGTGGAACCTCACTCCCAGATAAGTACAACATCAAATATATTACTTCCCCTTGTGGAGCATGAAAACAGGACAGGCCATTTTAAAAGCCTTTTGTCTTAGAAAATGTATCATATTGTTTTCTACTAAACAGATGAAGACGAGCACCAAGAAATTTCCCTTCCTGCTGAAGTCAGCTAACTGGTGATGTGCACTGAGATTTGCAAGACCGGTATTTTAGCTTGGTGCCATTTCACTTTTCATTTATTTGTGTTTTCTTTTTGTTTGCCATTGCTATTCTTCACATGCTGTGTACTTGCTTTCCAAAGCCAGCTGATTAATGCACAGCAAGGTCACTACTGTTAGCTGGATATCTTTCTGCCTGTCCCACTTTATGTTTGTGTACTTCCACTGTTTGGCAGGTAATTGCCTACCCCAAAGTTTTTCAGGGTTATGTCCTCCTAATGCTCCTACAGTTTCCCATTTTCTGCACATAAGCTTGAAGTGTAAGCAGCAATATTCTCATAAGTGGCCTTGGAAAAAAAAAAAACAACAACAACAACCAAAAAAACAACCAAAAAACCCCCTCATATGCTGGGAGAAGAATATGACCTGCTGTGACAGACTCCTCCCACCTAACTAGACTTAGTTCTTAAATAAAATTGAGCATTTTTTTTAAATTTTAGAGAAAAATGGCAATGGAGAGCCACTTAACAGCATCCAAACCAGTGCAAGACTTTCTACTGATTTAAGAGGCTATACAACAGATCTGAGATTATCTTCTCTTGCAAACCACAAAAAGCCTTCTCATATAAACAAATTGTCAGCACTACACTGCATCATATGAACTTAAGTCAGTTCAGTATGATATCAAAAGAGCCACTAGGAGGAAAGCATGTTTGTCTGAAATACTACCCAAACGCAGGAAGTACTCCACCTGATTAGCAGGTGTAAACAGGTAAAAAGGTTAAGATTTCACAGAGAAAAAAGATCTAATATACTTCCATGTTTTGTCTATATTTTTTGATTCAATTTTCAGATTTCTGAATACTTGAGAAAATAAGTAGAGGTGGCCAGAATGCATTGAGGAAATTAAAATTATGGAAACTGGAAGATTACATGCAGAATTTTTGCTTTCAATGAAAGTTTTGTGCACAAGTGATACACTGACGATCTCTAAAGTCTAATGAATGTGACCTGGGCTGAGATGCAAGGCTTAAACTATGAGCCATGCGGTATGCAAGGCTCTCCTCTGTCCTATCCAATGTTAGGGCATGAATCTCTATCTCTAATATCAGGCCAGTTTCCAGCCCACCAGAGTTTCCTTTCCAATTTATTAAGCAGACCTGCCCTTTTTTGTTCATTTTTCTAAACAAATTCCTAAACGGTCATGCCACAAAATGAGATCTCAGAAGATTTGCAGCATCTTTCTCATGAGTTCCCATCAGTCCACGTCACTGCTGTCACTATCAGTGTCTACTGCAAAACAGTGTGCATCTTTGGGAACAGGGTCCCAGTTTTTGCTGGGGCAGCACACAAGCACCTGCACTAGCTCTGTTCAGCCCAGGCTGTACCTAGTATCATTTTGCTCTACCGTTATGGCACAAAGTAGAGGGGAGTGAGGACTGAATACAGTTTTATGAAGCAGGACAATCTCTTTCTCCTTTTTTCCTCCCTGTTTATTATCCACAAAATCACGAGGGCCCCTAACCTGTCTCTCTTCAGTACTGGAAACCAACTCAACAAGTCAGTAAGACGCTTGACAGAGCACTAGGAAAAATATGAGTTATGTTTTCAGTTTGAAACGAAGTTAATTCCCAACATTGGACAAGCTGTAGTCTTCATCCAACACAATTAAGACTGTGATGCAGGGCAAGATTATATTTATAAAAAACCAGGAATAATTCAGTAATATATTAAAAACAAGTAATACAGTCAATTTTTGAGAAATCTACTAGGTCTATGTGTGTGGCAACAACATTCCTCATTTTATGTCAGTAAAAACCAGAATGAAACATTACTGAGAAATATCTCTTTTTTTATCCCGGAATTGTTGTTGGGAACAGCAACATATACATGATCCCTGAGCATATCTGTTGCATCTAAGAAGCTGACATTTTTGCAAAGGAATATCAACATTTACCTACTGCTATTTTTTTCAACACATACTTCAACATTAAATTTTTTTTTTGCATGTTTTATAAAAATGTGAAATGCAGACTTTTTTTGTCCTGCATATGTACTTTCTCATGATTTTTTTTCCTCTTCAAATTACTTCAGCTCAATTTGTTTTATGGAATACGTCTGTTTTATCTAGACCCATTGTTATTTTGCAGCCACCCATCCTGTGCTCATGCACAGTCCCTATGGTTCAGCAATAAAATGACCACTTACTGCTCACTCTGGCAGGAGGGAAAATTTAAATGGGAGTAGCAAAGAAAGTAGCAAAGTGGTCTCCCGTCAGTGTGCATGTGGGTGGTGGTAATGACTTTGCCTGATAGTCACCAGGAAAAGCAATCCACGTTAGAAACACCCAACCTGGCTCTTATCTCTGGAGAACGTGGAGCTTTCAAGCCTAAAAACATTTTAATATCTGTTCACAAAGCTACACAAAGGCTGGTGTGTGCAAGCTATTTAAACAGCTGGTGACTCTTCATTGTGCATGGTTGGCTTTCAGGAATTCTGGATATCTGCTCTTGAATGCACCTGGAATTATCATCTTCCATAGTTTGACTAAAGGAAATTCAACAGATAAAAGGTTATCAGCTGTTTTGTTGCTGTGCAAAGATTGTTCCTCCCGTCCCTAAAATATGCAAAGAGTAACATCATTAAAACAACAATAATTTGCAAACAAATTACCAAAGCTTTCCTCATCACGCTTGAGGTAGCTCAAGATGGAGCACAAAAGCAGTTAAGCTGGAAAAGGATACCTTAGGTGAATGTGGCTGCAATGAGGCAGTTCAACAAAACAGAAACCACAGTATGCTTGTGACTTTCCCCTTTGACTAGAGAAGTAGGAAAAACGTTAAATACAGCAAATGTTCTCCAGGCACCACACACAGAGCAGAGCTGTATACATTTAGGGTGCACACAGGGTGTATCTATCTGAAAAGAAAGAGAAACTTCGACATTTTCTAGATTATTTACAAGGATACCTGTAAAAACCAGACTTGCATTAGAGAAATACAGAGGTTTGTTATTTAGTGAGGGAGAAGAGGATCTTTTACCTTTACAAATGAGAGTTGTTATCTTTCATTTTATTAGCGATGCCTGAGGTTTATCTTATATCAGTCACAATAAAACTCGGTTATAATGTCATGAGGTAGAGGGCAGGAGAGGAAGAAGGTGAATAAAAGGAAGCATTTGGCATCTTCTATAGCACCTTCTGCCAAAGTTGCTGCCAAACATGCATTAATTTAGTTTCAAAACACTCCTGGGAGATGTAGAAAAGGACAGATATATCTCTGCTGCATAGTCCAGGAAAAATATCAAGGGATTAAATGGCAAGATTTTCAGAAGCAGAAAGCAAGGTGAGGCAGTTCCTTCAGCTCCTCACTTACCAGACCTTATATTCAGAAGTGTGGTACATGCAGCAGGCTCTGTGAAAGCCTTGAAACACACCATGCAGACTATGGCCAACTACAAATACCATCTTCCATCTCGCAATCTGATATTTTCTCTGTAAAGGCATCCCTCCTTCCAATGGTGTTCTCTCAACTGTTTGATTTAAACTAAATAATTTTATTAGTTTTCCATGCTTACCAGTATCTCTGATTTAAAAATAAATAATCTTAAAAAATATTTTAAAAATCCAATTTTGACAATTTAAGGAAAACCCAGAAGATAGTAAATCACATCTCTGCTCTAAACTATGACACTGTATGAACTTTCCTGCTCATTCCCTCATGCCATATAATGCTCATTAATAAGATGAGATCATAGAGCTTTAAAAGATAGGAACAAAACCAAAGCTGTGATGGTCAGAAAAACGACGTTACAAATGTAGGGAGAAGGACACGGGTGGAAGAAGGCAAATGTATTCACACATGACATTATAGTCACAGGCACTGCTGCTTTCATTAACAACTAGAGGTCTCCGGGTGTTCTGTTTTTCCAGGCATTACCACACAACACTGCTGCAGCTCAGGTGCCTCCTAAACCAGCTTCTAGAAAAGTACCCCAAATAAGTTTCTATTTCATAAGCTCAGGCCTTGGCTTTTTGAAGCAAATTAAATCCTCACAAATACACGTGTAAAAATAGATTGGTTTCTTATATGAACTTAAATAGCAAGGATGATACAGCAGAATTATGATGCATCTTGGCCTCTTACACAAAGAAATTTGTGCCAGAATCAACAAAAGACTAATCTGAATTTTAAAATTCCATCACTTTGGAATGGATCTTTTCTACTGCCTGGACTTATAGAGATTTCTTGAGCTGCATTTATGAAGTTTTGTTGTTTCATGATGTCTTGGGATTTGGCAGTATTGACATTGTCCAGAGAGATCAACTGCTACGTTTTCTTAGTCCAGTTTAATAGCCATCAGTACTGCTGTGGTCATCATACCTATGAACTTTTATGACTTTTGAGTAAAGTTATATGTATCCTGAGAATGTATTGCTAGGGAAAAAGCCAAATAGCATACAACTCATGATGTTAAGCGGCTGAGCAAATGGTGCACATGTGTTTTTACTAACTCATATTGAAATGTCATATGTAGAGATGGCCAGAAAGCCTTTTAGCACAAATGGTTTAAATGCATTGCAGAGAATGAAGAATTATGATGCTGTGGTGAACGGCTTACACCTATCATCTTACCAACACATTTTCTATGCCTGTTGAGTATAAAGCCGTCTGCACAGATCACTCTGTGGTTGACACAGTAGAATGATCCCAATGTGTTCACACATAATTGTCCTCTGGAACAAGTGTGAGCACCTGTGAGGCACTCATCCAAATCTATATCAACATGTTGCAACCAAAAGGGAAAAATAGAATTCTATTAGAACAATTTCTGAAATGAAACAACAATTCTTTCATGCTAAAGATGTCCAAATGAAGTGTGTTGGAGCTACCACATCAGCACCATGCTATAATACACACAGCGTTACACTGAAAATAGGGCTGGAATAAACCCTCGGATATCATCTAGTCCTTGCTTGCACCCCTACACTTTTGTCATTCCAGAAAGAGCCATTCTTAAAAATAGGCAGTCACACAGAGGCAACACACACTCTTTGCGGGAAACCTGTTCCAGTACACCACCACCCTTACCATCAAATACTTACTTTAATATAGATTATAAATGTCCCTTGCTACAATTTAAACTCACTACTTCCACTGACATTTCTGATTTTTTTCACCTCCTGTAGGAAAACATTGAAATGCCCCTTTTGATTCTGACATTAATTAATCAAATTAGCTTCCATCACAGTTGAGTAAGCAATGCATAGTGAATATTTTATCTGGTGATATTAAATTCCCATTTTCTTCACAGACTGTCTGGAATTTCATGAAAATGATTTGTTATTCAATAAGATCTGAGATTAAGAGGGATGTGGCTCACTTGTGAGCAATTCTGAGCATCAGAAGCTTCTACTTGCATTTCACTGCTGGCTGTTATTGCTTCCATACTCACAGATTTATAATTAAGATATGTCACAGGGCATTGCTTCTGACCCCCAAATCTTTCCTGGGCAAATGTATCCTTTATCACTACCAAAACATGTTCATTTAAAATTTATATAATGCGAACTCTCATGATGCAGCTTTGGAATTCACTGTTCATCACTGTGCAGGCCTGAGCTGCAATGTCAAGTGAAACACATGGAGCTGGACCAGCTCACAATGGCACATTCTTTGTAGCAGTGAAGCCTCACTGAATTCAGGTTTTCAAGGCAAGCAGAAATAAAAACAAACAGAAGAGGTGACAGGGGAGAGCTGTAACTCTGAGGGCGTTCCTCAGGGCAACAAACATGCCCACGTCCTGCTCGCTGCTCCCATTCTCAGGAAGAAAAGCTGCATGTCCATAGCTGTGTAGACAGACCCTGGGAATGAACAGTAGCGTGAAGAGAAATCAAGAGGGCTGAAAAAAAGCCAGGAATGTCAGAGGAAAAGAGCACAAATCCAGGCTTGCCTTCACCCGAAGTCCCCAGGTAACAGGCACACTGGGTAGTCGTGCTTCAGGAGTTATCTGTGAAGCAGCTTTGGTATTCCTTCTGCCAAATAGTCTCTGTACTGACAGTTGCAATTCACAATACCAAAAATGAAGAATCCTTAGAGAAACACCTAGGGGTATGAGATCAATGAGATCCATATAAAAGTGTTTTAACCAGGTCTCTGTGGTGAACCTGAACCACTTACCTTCACAGGAAATCCCATCAGCCATGATAGTATATCCAGACAAACAAGAGCAAACAACATTTCCTTCCACAATATTGCAGACGTGCTTACAGGGGCCATTATCTATACAAAGCAAAATTGCAAAATATATTAGCATTCACAACACAGATCAGCTGAAGTTACAGACCTCCAGGTCACCCAAATATAATCCCAGTTTCCGCAATGGGGAATGCAGTTTGTAAACAATCTGTCCAGGCAGCCCTAATCAATACTTACAACCCTCCACAGAAACACACCTGTGCCACTCCTACCTGTATTGTTCACATTATGCTGCACAGCTGCACTGCTTACCTTAAACTAAGGAGCAGGTGTGTAATAACCCTGAAATCAGAGTAGAGCCTCAAATTACTTCCTCAGGTTTCCCCTGACAATTCCTCAGTCTTATGCCAGAGGTAACAAATTAAGGATGTGCATTGAAATCAGATTGGTGTGTGGAATTTTATTCTGGCTCTCTAAACATTCCTCACTCATCTGCATCTGCAATTTGCACCTCCAGTATACCTTTACACTTATCCTGCTCTTCTTGTAAGGTCATGATGAGAAGAGGCTGAGAAGGAGAGGCTGCTGGAGGGATGGTGGCTTCTGCTTCCAGCCTTGTCACCCGTCTTCTGTCAGGATCTGCAAGGAAAGGGAGGCAGAGGGAGATCAAGGACGGCATCATCTCCACCAGGCACACCACAGCAAAGGTCCCGGTCCCATTCATCCCACTCCGTCATGGTTTGTAGGAGGATACATTTTGGTGACCTGGAGAACTGTCTATGCATGGAGGTGAATAGTTGGTTTTGGAAGCTGCCATCTGTTTGATACGAACAACTGTCCAACAGCACGCACACACAGAGTGC
Organism: Harpia harpyja; assembly: GCF_026419915.1. Taxonomy (NCBI): domain Eukaryota; kingdom Metazoa; phylum Chordata; class Aves; order Accipitriformes; family Accipitridae; genus Harpia; species Harpia harpyja. The sequence continues at coordinate 1,598,809 of NC_068969.1, forward strand.
TGCATGCTAATGGAGATGCTCACGAACGTCATGGATACAGATCAGGGAGCTTGGCTGAAAATAACTTCTTTAGAGTAAAATATTACGACACCTAATGAATCAAACAGAAAGTGTTTTGGGTTTTTTTTTAAATGCTGCTATATTGTAAAGACAGTGGCTGTCTTTCATTTGGTGTATGATGAAAAAAAATGTCAAACCCCAAACAAGTCTTTAAACTTACTCTGTACATCCTATTTCAACATAGATGAAAACCAGATGCTCACCTTTACAAGCACAGGATACTCTGGAATGACTTTTACACAGCCAAGTGGAAAACATGACAGCTGCTATCTGTCATTAAGATTTTCAATAAACAGTAATGTTAAAGGTATCAGAATAGTTTAAAAAAAAAATATGCTGTGTTACATCAATAAGAGTAATCCAGTTTGTCAATATCATCAAAACAGAAGCCTAAATCCATAAGGCTAAATTCTTCCTTAAGAGGGATGTGTCCTACTCCTATTGATTTGAGTTCAAGTGTCACCTGGAGCAAAGTGTGAGCCACCAAACAATGACAACATTAAATGATGAAGTGTGATTACAATGCAGGTTTGGGGTACAGGAAAGGCAATTTCATTAAAAAAACAAACAAACAAACATCAAAACACACACCCACCCCCCCCGCCCCTCCAAGCAATCACAGACATACAATGGGCTATGACACAGAGGCAAATGCAAGACATCTGCTTGTGGCATACCCTGAAGGAGTTCCCCAGAGAGCGCGCAGAGAAGGAAGAAGTTTTTGAAGTTTCATCAATGTATGCTTTCTCCTTGCCTCACAGAGCCACTACAAGAACATCAATTCTTCCAAGCCTCATGAAAAAGTGTGACATGTTTTAAAAAACAAAAATTAAATACAAAAACAGTCAGAGTCCAGCAAAGAACAGGAAGCGTACTGGGACAGGTACAAATACAAGAGCATTATATCTAATCACAGCAGTAAAAATTACCAACAGCATGAGTTTTAAAACTGTCTGGCATGGGTCTCCATGCACAGACCACATGACAGAGATGTGCACGTACACAGAGGAAAAATGAGAAATCAAAGGCCACTGTGCCACGTTGCCAGGCAGAGCAGATATGGTTTAGCCAAGCGTAGCAAGTGAGGTTCCCTGCCCTGCCATCTCCCTTGCCCAGCCTTTAATTTGACCCAGGACTCCAGAATGACAGTAGCAACCCTTCCTCGCCTCACTCTTCCTATGTGTCTCATGTCTCACTCACAGTCCCCTACCCTCGTCACAATCCTCTACCTCAACAGAGCTCTGTAAATCCCTCTACACTTCTTGGCACAGCCATAAGCACTGCAGTCTTGCAGATCTGCCAAGAATACTGACTACCCAGATACAAGATGTATTAACCCAAATCCACGCTTCAACTGAGTTAGTAGTGGGAGAAGCAAAGCAAAGCAAAGCAAAACAAAACCACATATATGCTCCAGGTGAACGATCAAGCCAAATTTTGCAGTGCTAAAATAAGAACCATTTTCTTGCCTCTTTTGGATTAGGTTCCTTCCCCAGAATTTTAATATAAACAACAGAGCACACAGCTGCTGCAGAAACACTGTCAAACACATCATTGATGTAAGCACTGTAACATCATGTTGAGAAGAATGACATAATGAATGCTCATTGTTTGGCTTGGCCAGAAAGTATTTGAAGTTTAAGGAACTTTGTCATTGGATGGCAACACTTATTCTGCTTGTTAAATACCTGAAAGCACTTGTAACTAATATAAGGTTTCAACTTTTCAAGTTATCTGATTTGAAATCTTGCCATTGGAGAACTCCAGACATCAAAACAATTACAACACAACAGACTTTCTTTTCAAGACTTCCACCACACGAGAAATATTTAGATTTTGTATCACTGAAAGATGTTAATGATTTTAGATAAAAATCAAAGTTCAGGAAGCAATGTTGCCTGTCTGAACTCAGTAAAGTTTATCTAAAGCAAAGCTAACTGTGAAATACAAAATTACTCTAAGAAGAAAAGGTGTTTCATTAACAATCTTTACAAATCCACTTCTGAAAAGTGAAAACAGTCTTGATTTTAACATATTAAATAACACCCTGATCTCACGCCACCGATACAGAAAAATAAGGCATAATTAAGTTTCCTAAATGGTTGTTTTTCTTTACATTATTAACCTGTCCAATTTCTACAGAAAATGTCCATGCATCAACACCCATAAAAAACCTCACAGAAACTAACGAAAAGCTTGGTAGATCGATGTAGGTGGCACAAAGACACCATCATTCATGGTGTTTCCTGCCCATTTTGTCACCTGGAGAGCAGCTGGTCCCATCATCTTGCAAGGTGAATTCTGGAAAACACGAACACTTGTAGGACCCCATGGTGTTTATACACAAATGCTGACAGAGCTCCCCACCATAGATAAGACATTCATCCAGGTCATCTCCAGGCAGGTTATTTGACAGTTCAGCTTCACTACTAATGGACAAAGCTTCCTTGTGATCTTCCGTCTCTGAAACTACAACAGAACAACACTTGCTGGTTCTCTAACAGGTGTTTTAGCATGAGGACTGTACAGTATGGAGCATTTGGTCACACAAACTCCAGATACAGTCAAATCTACCCAAAACAGTTACTCCACAGACAAGAGCAAATAAACCCAACCTGAAGATAAGACCTTTGTGCTGAAGGTCCACCACCTCCTTCCGTAAGGCTAGAGGGACAGACATTTTATAGGAGCCACCGAGAAACAGGGTGACCCTGGGAGGTCACAAGCTCACATTTCACACTAACACCATTACTATTGTTATTTGAACCAAGGTATCACATTGAAGCCCCATCTGAAATTGGCCCCACTGAAGAATGACACTGAATTCCTAATTTCAGGAGAAAACTTAGCCGGTTGGTTTGGAAACTCTTTTCAACACCACTATTAATTTATTGGCTACTTCTGTAGCTAGCATTACAGACATTCTGGGACCTACTTAATAATGACATGGCTATCCTACCTACTGCTTTTAAACACTGGCAAAAGGACTATCCTTTCATTTCCTGACCAAGATTGACAGGACTTTCTGCGATACTAAAATTAATTGTTCAGTGATTTTCTCATCACAAAAGCTTTCTTAAACACATACATGAAAACTTCCTTGCTCAGTGAGGTCTCAGCTAGGTCAAAATCAACCCTTACATTTGTTGGTGAGAGAAAATACACATTTAGTTCATGAGAAAAGAATGGACAAAAATTGAACCCTAGCATATGCAGGAGGTTACCATGCAACTCATGCATGACAGGTGGCTACAGAGTGATGCTGGAAGGAGCGTGACCTTGGGCTGAGGGAGGAAGCATAGCTGTCCAAACTCCAGATTTGTCATGCTCCCTTTGTCATGCCTCTTTGGCTGCAGGGATTTGATTTAGGTCTTCAGCATCACTATGTTCATATATTGAAAGAGTGAAAATAAACTTGCAGTGCTCTGGGGCTTCTCCAGAGTGTGCTGTGAGAAAGCTGCTGTGATGTTCAGCAGTACAATAGGAAACCTATTCCCAGGACATTTCATTGGTATCATAATCCATGGGACTACTTTGTCTGGAAAAAACTCATATTTTGCTTTATGCAGAATCATTCAGGATTGCTTCTGCTAAAAGACAAAGACCAGCTTCAACTTGCTTCTTACCAAGGGCTAGTGGCAGGTCTCTGTACTATGTGGCTTGGGGGGAAGAAACACACAAAAAACCCAAACTACTAAAGAAGGTATGTTTTAAGGATCAGAAACGCCTACATATTTTTTTCTTTTTCAGAACTGTTTTAAGAACAAGGAAGTCTATACTTGATCTGAGAGGGAAGGTAACTGTGCTCCTGTAGCATTACACCTTCCAGCACCTCCCCATACGACCACGTGAGACAGAGACTTTATATGCAATGTCTTCAAATCATAAATGGACACTTACCCTTCTCAGGTGTCACTGTTGGCAAAGGTTCAGGATGCCTTTTTATTTCTGGATGGATAAAGTGATCTCCGCCTTCACAGCAGGACAGCATCACATGACTGCAGGGGTAGCCCAGATTTATGTTGGACTCACAGGTTTTCCCCTCACTCCTTAATCGCAGGCCCAGGTTACAGCAATCGCAGCATTGCTACAAAAGAAGGAGACTATCAGTAACAAAGATTTAACACAGTCTGCTTCAGGGATGAGCCCCCACACACACTTGGAACTGATCTGCACTTTCTTTAACCGTGGAGCATCTGGAAAAGGAGTTAGGGTTTAGACAGTTGCAAACATCAAAGCTTTATTTGTGCTTGGTTTTGCCATCCTGCACAAATGGGTCAACTGCAACCAGGCTAAACACAAAGTCTCGCTGTGACAATGCAACTTCGCATGCAAGGAAGCAGTGGTGCCACAGATCATCTCTTTCTAGCTCTTGCACACAGCCATTGCTTTGTATATAGTATATTATAAACAAAATAATACAGATCTATACCTCTTTGCATTAGATCTAAAAAAATGGTTAGCTATTTGAAGCAACGTGAAAGGAATTGTAAATATCTTGCCTGGTGTCCTCAGCTGTCCTGGCTGTGCCCCCTCCCAGGTTCCTGTGAAAATTAACTGTATCCCAGCTGAACCCAGGACACACGGACATAAGGATCAGCAGCAGCATCTGAGCTCTGTCAGCACGTCAGTAAAGACTCTTTCCTCGATGCACCACTGCCCTGCAAACCTACTATGACCTTTAATTACCTGACTGTCCTGGACAGCATCCCCCTGAGACAGTGGCTAGAGAAAAGCCAGGGTATATTTTATGAGCTATTTGCCTTCCTTTTCTTTCCTGGATGCATCTAAGCAGCAGCTTCACAGACAGGTTGATGCAACGGGGCATCCCTGAAATGTAGTCTCTTGCAGTTTCCTCTGTTGCAGGTGGCAGACAAAAACGGTGTTATGCTTTACTCAGTCACATATAAATATATTGCATAGTCAGGCCACAAAAATAAATCAATTATATAAAATTCAAAAAGTCTATACTGTGTATGCATAGTTGATACCTAATCAAGCAAGGAAGCTGAGGAGCTGTAAGTCTCTGCTACAGAGACATACAGGGGCCACATATGAATTGAAGATGCCTGTCTGGATTTAAGTGTAAGTGTCCTGACATCATATGTATATATTTAGATGCTTTCACTGACAGTACAGTTATAAAATGCAGAGACTGTTTCCCTCTGCAACTCCTTTGATAGTCAAGACATCCAGCCCAGCAGCACTCATTTATAGTTTGCAGCTACACTGAAACAGCCTCTCTGAACCAAGAGAAGTGATTTCAGTCTATTCAAATATTCAGTCTATGAAAAGGCATCAGACACATAATTCAAACTGGCAGCAGTTAGCTATGTCAACAGAAAGTCCAAAGATGAAACAGAAGAAAACTGAACTAAGCTCCCCTTTCCCAGGAGAGAGATGTCTGACCTGAGGAGAGCAAATAAGAGAGGCAGTGTTGTAAGGGTTGGACACAGTATGGAAATGGAAAGGAAACACATTTCATGATTAGCAATCCTAGATGGGCATTCACCATTAAACCAGAGTCTGCCTCCACCAGGGAGACAGGGAAACTTGTCCACTAACAGCTCAATCTGCAGAAACTCTTCCGCTGAGTCACTTTTTTCAAGATTCAAACACTGTAGCTTTAGGGTTTCTTGGGCATTGCACACACAATATGTATCCCTTGCATGTTCAGCCCAGTACCTATGACTACAGCTCATATTTTATGTCCCTGCTTTCTAATCTTGTAAATCCCCAAACATCATAAATAGTAGACATTATTCACATTTGCAAATATGCACAGCCATAAAGAGTTGCCTTTATGTGCCCAAATACACATTTGTGAAAAATTTACAGTACAGGTCCTGAAGATGCTGAATTATTTTTTATACTAAATGGGCTAAATCATCTTTAAAAAAAAAAATATAACTATAATGGATTGTGGTCAGGCTAGAAAAGAGAAAAATCCTGTTTTCATCCTGTGGTGGTGCAGCCCCCTGGACCACATTGCGACGTCAGGACCAGCCAACATTGTGTTCTTGCACAGTGAGTTGGGGCAGCCCAGTACCTTCTCATCCTGGCTATGGTACAGTGAGTCAGGACAATTAGGCATCCCCTAATTGCACCTGAAACTCCTGTTGCCTGGATCCGTACGTGAGACTACTGCTGCTTGGATCATGACTCGCTGTTGTGGTTACCTGACAAGAATTATGGCTGGAATGAAATCACACTGACCAAAGTCAATAATCATCTTGCGAACCTATAAGCAGCGGTCCCAAGTGAGGCCCTTTGAGCTCTCCTGGACCACAGCGGGCTGCGTCCAGCATCTCCCTCTGAGGGGGACACCTCTCAGAGCTCACAAACTCTCTAGTTGGTGAAAATCGGAGGACTGTCACCAAAAGCTGACAACAGGACCTAGGCTGATATTCACTGCTTGAGGCTCAACCCTTCGCCCGTTGAGAAACGCCATGACATTTGATGTGAATATTTCACTGAACTCGAGGGGAATTTTTAACAGGTATACCTCTGTTTATCTATCTATCTATCTATTTATCTTTGTATCTGTGTGCGTGCATGTGTGAATTGACCTAGGTATATTCAACTGAATCACTTTGTAAATGTTAAATTAATCAGTGATTAAGTGCTACTAAATCTTGTCTTTTACCTCAAACTGTACATGAACCTCAAACCGCTGCTACACACATAATCCCTTAGACGTAAACCATTGACCAAGTTTGGGACTAGGAGTGGATCCAGCCACACCTAATCTCCAACAGGAGTTTAGAAAGCAAGGGGGTCTTCCCTGAACCTTGTGACTCAATGGGAGGGTCTCCCCTACCCTTCGGTACCCCTGGTCTTTGTACAAATCATGAAAAATCAATTCTAACTCAAATTCTCTTTTGTATGTTTTTCCCTTACTCTTTTACATTTACGGTCTCTATATAAATCATTCTAGTTTGATTCTAACTTGATTTTTCTTTGTACACTTCACCCATGTATTAAGTAATAGAGTGAACCTTGCCATCGAACTTTGTGAAGTCGTGCTTTTATAAATTCCTATTAAATCACTTTTGCTAATACCTTTGATGGTGATTCTTTAAGCAGTCCAAACCACTCATTCATGACACATCCTCGCCAAATCCAGAATCCCCAAATTCAAAATTTTATGAATGGAAAATTCTACTGTCTGTAAATATTTTTAGGTTTGGTACAATTCTTTCAGCTTCAATATGCAAAATAAAAGTAGTTAAGGATAATACACGTTTTTACTGAAGTATTGTAAAATATTGGAGTATTTGCCTTGAAGAATACGGCTTTTTTCAGTCACAGTTTTGATTCACAATTTATCCCATGTGCAGGCATCACAGAGAGTATTAAATCAGTCATACACTTTTGGGTTCACATGTTTTCCAGATGAATACAAGTGTCTCATTTTCCAGTGGAAAAACTTGTTCGTCGAAAAGTTCCTGCTAAAATGCAAAAACTTGGATATCTTGATCTTCTATTAGCTACCTTTTGAACTTCATCAGAGTTCTACCACTGATTTAATAACAAATACAACTATTTTTATGTTTAACTATGTTTAGCTATAATAAAATCAGAAAGCCGTTCTTAAAGTCTCAACAGGCTCAATATTTATTCATTTTTATTATTTTTTTCAAGGAGTAGCTGTAATGGCTAAAGGAGCTAAAGAGGAGGGCAAAGCTGTTCCTTTGGTAATTTTACGATTTCAGATGGTGTCTCTTGAAGGAAAACATTACATCGGAACTGGCACAAGGAGCTATTCCATGAGAGTATTTTGTAACTTTTTTCAGTTCAGACAGGAATGATGCAGCTTTCCCTCTCCACTTCTTTCTGAGGAATGGCATGTATGATAAGACTTACTCTACAGCTTGTGCTCTGTCTGGCATGCAAAAGACCCATGGTGAAAACCTAAGAATAATAATTCTGTCACACTTCAGAAATATTAATTGTCTTCTCTCAAATGCACAAATTCTCTTTTTATTCTAATGGTGGACTCTAGACCCAAGTAAATAATAGTTCTGAAAATGACAAACTGGCATAGCTAATTAAACTTTAAACTCCACAATAGACATCCATGTATTTTGCTTTTCCAGTGAACAATTATCCACAAGATCACCGATATATAAGAACAGACAGAACTAATCAGTTTCCTGCTGAGACAACGGAAGCTGCATTTAAGCTGAGATATAGCTATGTAAATTATTATCAGAGTGAAATGAATTCTGAAATGCACCCTTCTGGTAAAAACAAGACAAGCGAGCAAGCAAGATGCTGAATCTTCAAACTGGTTTAAATTGGTTTGGCTCCACTGATTCTCATAAAGCAAATCTCATTTATATAAGCTGAGGCTGTGGCTCATGATTTGTGATTTGAACCATTCGTTAATGATCTGCCTTTATTTATGAATAAAAGCTTCCATCATCATCTAAAATGCTTGTTCCTCTAGTCCATCGTTTTGTTTAACTGAGAAATGAGGCTGCAATTCAACACCGTAGCCAAGCAAACTGTTCAGTAATGGGTTTTGCATTACATCTGCGATTAAGTTTTGCCCTATCATTTCTAAATTCTTCTACACCATAGATATAAAACCTAAAATGCTCTTTTCAGCTACTTCCAAAGTGAGGAAGCGAAAATAATACAGCAAGTTAAAAATGAAGACGGAAATAATTCGAAACAACATTATTGTGAAGTTCTAAAAGGGGCTGCATCACCAGGCAATTGAAACCTAAACGCAAACAGTGTAATTTCCCTGCCACTTTATAATTCCTACAACTTTATAATTTTCTGTGCTCCATAATAATGTATGAAGAAATTACTGCTAAATACAGGAAACGAGGACACCTCATATTCGGAACAAAACCAACAGAAGCATCAGAGCAACCTACCTTATATGATGATCCTCCACAGGGATCGCTTTCCTCTGGTCCACACACATCTCCTTCCTTCGCAGCAATCATGCCAGCCAGGCAGCTGTTCTCCTTTACGGTGGAGACGCAACACTGCTTCTGAGCAATTCTGCAAAGGATCACGGAGGTCAAGCGTTCACTGACATTAAGACATCAGGATGGGATGCAAAAAAACCCAGACCTATTGGATTCACAATACAATCCACAGATTTTGTCTCTGACATGTCAATACTAGTATAATACAGACGGTACCACTGACCTTTGCAGGATATACTTTTTTCTCTTTTCTAATAAAAAGATGTACTGATAAATGCTCAAGAAGTCTTGTGTTTAGGTCACTGTCTCTCAGAGTCTGGTCACCAATATCCCTTACAGCTCATCTATGTTTGTGCAACAGATGTTTCCCTCTTCCCCATGTTTTCCTTCTCAGAAGTCTTCAGAAGGTTTCAGAAACAGAACACAGACAGAAACCTTCTTCCCTGGAGAGAGGGGAAAGGGAAATGCACCTGTACACACTTACTTCTTCACCAACCAGAGGACTGAAGCTCTGGACAGGACTTGAGGAAAGTGTCACATCACAAAACCCCTATAAAATCTCCTTTATAGCCCTGCAGATCGTAACCCAGGATTTAAGCTTTCCTCTAACTTCAGTTATCAAAGAGAAGGTTATGGGTGACTTGATCACTGTATATGAAGTACTTTGAGAATGTACATTTCCTATATTCGGCTCTTCAAATCAAACATTTAACAAGATTCACTGAAGGCTGAAATGAAACAGATTGAAAATCTAAATGGCAAATTCCTAAATGAAATTTAATAGATGTTCATTGAAATAATAAAATACTCTTCCCTACTATTTTAAAGTCTATAGTGGATTTCCTCCCCGTCCCTTCAAAGAGGTATGTGCTTCTTTCATTCATATCCAAAAGGGCTGACAAAATCACATGGTCCCTTTGGCTTTGCTCCATGACCCTCTCTCTCAGTCCATGCAGGATGGAGACTAGCAGCGCCCCAGGAGGGGTCTGTGTCCAGTCCCGGGGTAGGGAAGGGCCCGTATGGTGGGGAAGGGCGAGTGAGGACTGAGAGCTGCAGGCCACAAGAATTCTCCTGAGGGGGTTAAGCTGAGTACGTGACCTGTAGATTGGGCACATGTGACACGGATGAACATGTTAAAACTCAGATGAAATAATACATTATGTTATAAGTAAGGGCAAATTTCTGTTCTGGACAGATCTGGTGGCATGAAGGAATTAAGCAAAGTTTTTCTTTTTCCAAGATAACCTTGATGTCTAACCATCTTTTGCTGATGCATTGTCACAGGGCACACTGCCTTATGGGGTACCCTGGTAATGATGAATGGGAGGTTGATACATTTTAACAGCCAGTGCCTCATAGCAAAGCAATTCCGCAACAGAAATATTTGCAAGTAAACAACTTTTGTCAGTAAGATACCATTATTACTGCAATAAAATACAGTTGTCCTAGGAAACAAAACCTTTTCTTTTCTGAGCAGAATATATTTCCTATTACAGCTTCCATCCTAATGCTTCAATTAAAAAAAAAAAAATAAAGAAAGAGAAAAAAAAAGGAAAGGGATGTCTCTTATTCTGGCAGAAACAAGCCAGTGACAGCCACTTGGCCACTTTCCCAATACCAATGGCCTGTTGTGTCAGCTTTACATTGATATTTTTATGCCGGATAGCATAAGAGAGGTGTAACCAGGAAGCAGTGGTTTGAGTTTGATTACAGCAAAGGGATTACTACCTCCATCTGCTTTGTTTTCAAGGAAGTTGGTTTTCTAATCCAGTATTAACCGCCAACTGGAGAAATACAATTTTTTGAGCAATGAATGGTTATTACCCAAATATATTCCAACACCAGTAATTTAACTATTATTGCTTACATAAGACATCCAAACTTTCATTAAAAAATTTTAAAAAAAACTAACTGAAAGTTATTATCATTTGTAGAAATGACAAAATGCTACTAGAATTGTCTTTATATGTGCAAAGTGTTTACCGTATTAAAACACTGAAACCTCTATAGGTTCATGTTCACGTGACATTTAGCCATGAGAGATTCCTTTTATGTACAAAATACATAGTAGAAACAGTACTGTCTGGAGCACTGGAGTATCACTGGCCATTTTTTTATTTTAGTACTTCCTTAACTATCAGCACAGCTCAGTTTCAGCTACTCTATTACCAGAAAATGAATTGGGAACAGTGGTAACCACATTCTCTTGTTTCTTCTTCACAAACCTACTCTTCGCAGACCAGATAAATGAGTTGTTGGTTCAAAGAAGATTCAGAACATTCCTGCTTTAGGGAAAGAGTTAATGAGTTAAGATCAGTGAAATGACATCAATGTATTAAACTGATGTGGGTCTTTAATTGGGACACAGTGTTAGCAAAAAGCAGGATTCATACTTGTACAGCTGATGTAAATGCCACACAGATAAACGCTGCTCTGTTATGATAAAACACATATCAATTATGAGATTATGGGTCAGATGAGATTTCATCTAGCCTAACATGCTATTTCTGATAGAGCTACTGGTACAAGCTCTGGGGTTATTTTTACATCCGGCTATCAATTGACTAAGAATTTCCTGTAACTTGTTTTATTTGAAGTTCATTCACCTAGTTACTACACATGATCTCTTTTAGGTAGTCCCAGTTCCCATCCTGAAGCTAGTGTTGTTGGTCACTACACAGAGGTAGGCCAAGTTGGCACATGAATGTCCAGAGACATCAAGATACGTCAATAAGTAGCTTTAACGTTTAAGTTTTTACCACTTGAAAACCCCAACATGGCATATGGGAACAACAGACACCTCAATCTGCAACCTCTGTACAAACAATCTACAACCTCAGCAGACACGGGAGGCTTCACTCATTTGCCTCAGCTGAAAAAAAATCAATCTTTCAGTGCAGTGATGGTCACTTGTAAAACCCAAGTATTTATAGAAAACTATCCTGGCTGAACAGTAACTGATTTTTACACTTAGTATCTATCTTCTACTTTTAAAAATCTTTAGATACTGAGTTGAATTAGTGGCAGAGTCTTGGGAACTTGCATTACTTGCAGGCATTCTGGCACACAAAACAGTGCACTTGAGGTTTGGATACGTGCACAGTGACCAGCTTTGCACGCTGGCACATCTCCCAGTGGGAGCAGTAAGTTTTTGTCTATGCTTTCAAGGTTCTGAGGCCACAGATTTGAATACTTTTTCACATGAAATGTTTTCTTTACACACAATATTTACAGGTCGTTTTAAATCTTTAAAACAGGGACACAACTGAAATTTTGAAAGTTAAAACAACTGAACTCCTGATCTCTATTCTTTTAAATCCCAATAGATTCACAGGGACTGAAACATTTAGGATCTGGCTTTTTCATCTAAACCCAGCCTCAGATGTGCAGGTGCAACTCATTAATGTATTGGATTTGCACCTACTTAGGCCAAGGCTGGAATTTTTTAATCTGTCTTTACTTCATAGACATGAAGTAAAGTTGGTATGTGTCAGTTATGTCATGCCAGATCCTGGGGTGGGGAGGGATTTTAACCTCCCAGTTACTTCAGAAGGGTGCAATGATACTAACTTTGATAAAACCGATTATGCCAAGCTTTTTTAATGCTGAAAATGTTGGGATCACTCTTAGAGAAATCCATCTGTCTTATGTTGCACCGTGTGAGTCTCAGATAACTTTACCTGCATCCCTCCCTAAGGCCTGTTTCAGACTACAGGGGAGGAGAGAGAGATGGGATGAATTGCAGCTAGTGTAAAATGTTGTCCACATTACTCTGCACCCATTCTTCTTTTCTTGCTGTGCAGTTTGAATCTGGCACCCTCACTCAGACCTGATGCTACTGATACCAGCAGCATTATCAAGGCATATGATCCCCCCTCCAGCTGAACATAGACATCAGAACCAGCAGCCATTCATATCAAACAATGAATGCATCATATAATGATATGGATAATCATTGCACTTAGCACTTGCCAAACGGAAGACAAACTCTGCCCTTCTATTTATCTGCAACTCCACAGATGCGCATAAAACTGGGAAACAAAAATTTGTGCTCTCCTCATGAGAGATGGAAAGAAACCTTAAAAGTCTTTTATTTAGATTAGATTTTGCGGAAAGGGAGGGGGAAATCCTTCTTTCTAATTTGCCATGACTTATTGCCAGTCTACCAACAATTTATAGAATGAATGAAACAATTCCCAGTCTCCTGGACATCCCACGAACTGTACAATCATTTGATTTCTTCTGAAGGGCTGCTCTCTTTGTTAATCAAAAATGCTCAGTTTTGCCTTACATACCTGCAAATATCACCATCCGTTCCACTTACAGGGATTTCTGTGCACTCCCCGTTGTCTATAGCCCACTGCTGTCCAGCTCCACAGCAGCTCTCAATCAATTCCTTTGTGGAACCTGTATAAAACATACACCCAGAATTTTTTGTATGGAATGGATTGGTTTTAGCTCTGTTTTCTTAATTGAGAAGATCTTTAAAATAAAAATAAGAAAAAGCTGAACTATTTTTTTTTTTCTTTCCACATTTCATTTGGTTATATACAAAAAAAGAGGCAACTGGTACCTGCACTATCTTGACATAATCAATCACCTGGTAATGTCTTTCAGGCAGGAACAGCAGAAGCAAATTAGAGTTTTAAATACAATAAAAGACATAACTGGTTTGAAGACAACTCCAACTTTGACGTCTCTGAACAAAAAAACCCTGAAAAGTCATGCTTGGCCACTTAATGCAAGTTGATTTAATAAGTCATTATGCTGTTGTAACAGTGCATTCACTACCACTAGCTGGGCTAGCATGAAGGTGTCCAAGTTCACAACAAACGAAACACAGTACACAGAGTGTATACAAGCTTGGCATATGGCACGCACAAGCCTCAGTAGTTCTCTTATACCAAACTGTAAATATGAAGTTTCACTGATGAGTAACAACAAACTGAAATACATTCCTTGTCACAGTCCCTTAAAGTTCTTAGTATTTAGCAAGGGTGCTTTTAGTAGGTTTGACATATGTAGCATTAAGAAATTGTTTCCATAAGGCAGAATAAGAAATTTCACTCCTCAGAATTACCTAGAGTACATATACCTAGAGTGCTCTACAGCTGAATATGAGGGTTCAGCTGGTTTAAAACCATAATGAAAAGGGTTTGAGAGACATAACTCTGACTCTGCTAATGAGCTCATGTAAAACACTGGCAGTAAGATGTAGTAATGCTGCACTAGTTTTTACATTTTTCCTTGTGGATTTCCACTTCAGATGTAAATTTTCAGGTTACAGTGAAATACGACTCAAACTAGTGGATTTGCAATTTACTGCATACCTACTATATAGATCAGATTCAGGCCACATCAAACTGGGCAGAAACAGTATTTTTTGGAGTCTGTACAGAAGTTTACTTCATGATGGGACACTTGCCATGCTACTGGGGTGCAAACACCAAACACTAACATAAGCCACTAAACCAATGCTGGAGTGCAAGGAGCCTGCTCTGTGGCAACAGCTGGCAAGTGCTGTGCTGTGTCATCAGGAAGATTTCTCCTGCGACTGCTCACGCAGTGGATGGGCTCCATCGAACAAAGCACGCGGTCTCCCCCTCACCAGCTAATGGGTCCGCAGCAGGAGCTGTCTGCTTTGGGAACGGTTACACAGATACCGGGAAAGAAAATGATTAAGAGATGCCATTTAGAGAGACATGAGGTGCATTACAAATGCTTGGGGGCTGTAATTTCCCAGTATTGTTATACATTTCAACACACATCATAAAGATGGTATATCAGACCACAGGGCTCTGCTTTCTCCACAAAGAGTCAATGGCCCTGTGCTGATGAGTTGGAGCAGCACCTGCTCTCTCCATTGGCTCATCAGCACTGCTCCAGTTCCTTTTAAAGCCATTTATATGGATATAAGGAACATTTTGTGCATTTTATTCATACTTCCAGGCCAGCCTCTGGCATGGTTTGGTGTTACTATTAAGAGGAAAGAAGACGAAACCACCTCAAAGTTGAGTTGTAGGAGATGCGTGGGTGCAATGAAACTTGGGTAGCTCCACATCTGAGCGTTCCTTGACCAACAACCAGCAACCCACACTGCAGAACAACGTATTTTCAAGAACCCTCAGCCAGTTTTTAGATAAATCCCTCCTGAATCAGTTCTGCTTACAGCAGGAAGGGGGAACCTTTTTTTCTACAAGAATTTTAGGAAAAATGCCATTGCTGCAGAATGGCACTGCTGAAGGTGCAGCACTCTCCTGTCAAGGCTTGGCAACAAAGCTAAACATTTGAAAGCCAGCATCTGCTGGCCTGGCCTTGCACAACTTTGATCTGTCAGGGAATTGCATTCAGGTTGATAGGAGGGACTCTGCAGACATCCCATTTGAACTGAGAACCTTCTCCTCCTGCATGTAAACAGCAGTGTTAGATAGCAGCTTCTCCAATAGGCCAGATTTGATGAAAAAGTTAATAGAATCCTTTCTTTTGCCTGCATTTGGTATATGGTACCAAGTAAAATAATTTTTCTTTACAAAATTGTAACACAACTATAAGTGAGACATTTTTAGAAATGGCTACAATTCAAAACATCTGGGTATCCATGCTGCACAATTCAGAAGAAAGAGACAGCCTACGTTACCAGTACATTTCTGCTGTCATGTATTTACAGCAGTTGTTCAATGTTTCAAACAATAGTAGAAGAACTTCGTATAGGGTCTTGTAGAGCTAAGTAGTCATTAGATATCAAGGGTAAGTGAAGTGTAGCGCTGTGTTCAATGTTAAAATATATTGGCACTTACACAAACAATACAAACCTCCTCAGCAGAGGACTATTCCTTTGTACTTGTTGCAGTTAATTTAGGAGATAATATTACATTTTGGAAACTGGAAAGTTCTCATCACCAGCATGGCTTGCTTTATAAAAAGCAACTGGAAAAATTAAACACACACAAAATATACTGCTTGCGATCATGAAATGTCTGCTCACGAGAAAACAACTTTAAGAAACTGTATCTAACAGGAGGGAAAAAGAGGAGCAGAAAGAAAGAACACACGTCCCATTACTGATCAAGATCTTGCAGGAGAAAAATTACCAAATTCCATTTCCTTCTGTGTTCTTTGATCCCCGATAGGGTTCATTTCACGCACTCTATAGCAGTGCCTTAACAGCCCCGAGTCTGATTTGGCTGAGCAGTGTTGGACCACTCCAGTAGCCAGATGAAACACAGTTTGGGGGATAGTCTTGCAATACGATTAAGCCATGGTAACCAAGGACAGGTAGGGCTGCCTCCGCCAAGCCTGAGCCACCTGCAGAGGTGAGAAGGGCTCCATGGGGGCTGCTGCCTCACGCTCCACTCCCAGCTGCGCAGCGGTACCGCGGGAACTTCATTTCCAACACAGAGCCCATGCTCGTGGGCGGATGGGAGCATTAAGCATTTCCAAACCACAGCACCTGGTGAAAATATTTCCACTTTTTAATTACATTTTTCACTGAAAAGAGAAAATGGTCTGTGGAAAAATACCTTCTTCATCGCTAACTCAGATGGCTGGGTGAGGGGAGGAGATTACAGCAAGCGACAAGGCATGGCTTCTCACAGCTGCAGCCATGTGTGCCCAAACCAGCAGCAACCTTGTGGCCCGGAGCACCAAACCCTGCGTCACCCACCGCCTGACTGCCATTCTGCCCCAGCCCTTCTGCATTTTTTGTTAGTGCACCAATTAACAGTAACTCCAAAAAAAGTAGTAACAGTTTTGACAGCTGACACTAAGAGGGAGAGTTGGGCTTCCAGGAAAAAAACCATCCTTTTTGTGCCCACAAACTCCAGTTGTGCAACTCCATTAGGTTACAAAGAGAAGGGGAGAGGCCTTATGGCAAGTGAATGCCACAGAAGAATACTGTGCACAGTAAGGACTGCAGATGAGATCCTGGCACAGACAGCCTCATCTCTACCCTAAGTCCTTATTTACATGTTGAAAAAAAAAGGAGCGAGGGGGAAAAGATGGTTCACTTCACACTTTTGTAAATTTTACTTTGTTTTCTTTAAGGCTTCAAGGAGAGTCAACCCAAACCAGACTTGAAGCCATTGCACCCTCACCCTGTGCAGCCCAGCTGCAGAGGGGTTTTGATGACCAAAGCCATTTCTATCCTCCCACATTGCCACATTCATGCTCACATACAAGGGCACATAGCACCATAACAAACTGCAACTGGACTTCAGTCTATGCAATGCTTTCATTTTATGCAGCATGTTAACAATGTTAAAATGTTCTTGAGTCTTGAAAGCTGTATTATGTGTGAGAGTTGCTATATGACATGAGAGGGATGATATATGCAGTTAAACTAGGCCGGAAATACACCTGGTACCAGATAATTACAAAACATTGCTATAAAACAGTTTTTCAACATAGCTTTAATTCAGTCACTTGGTAGAAACTCCATTCATTTTACCAGGGGCTGAAACAACTTTGTTGCTACAGTATTGCTAGGTTTAAAACACAAGAATACAGTAGAATTTACTAATCTATATTGCAGTAATCTACATGATTTACAATTCAAATAAAAATTAATTACTCATTCTCACTAAAGATTCAATATCAGATTGCTGTACTGAAGTGCCACACTATTAAGCAGTCATATTTTCAAAATATATGGCCTTTTGTTATGATCTTATGAATAATTAAATCTAGAATGCACTTATAATAAAATGAACAAACTATTGCATTTTATCTCAATCAGGAATTAGAAAAACTGAATAATTCATAATAGGACTCACACTCATTAGGAAGGATTTATGATATTTTGATTATACATTAGCAAGAACAAATATGTACAACCAGATAGATGCACAAGACTGAAGGTCACAGCTTCTACGCTGGATGGAGACTTTAAGCTATACGTATAACAGACTTTGAAATACTTAAGCATTCAAACAGAGCTTTATTTATTTGGGGCTTTCAGGATATTAGCAGATTTAGAAGTAGATTTGGATCTGCTCACGGAAAACAAAGTCATTCTATTTGAGAACACTATAATCCTGAATATCTGTTATACTATGTACAGTTTTGATACTTCATAGAGTCATTTAACAAGATACCTGCTAACAGATAATTTGCTATTTATGAATTTCTTCACTAGGACAAAAAACGTATTTTATTTCAGGCTGTACTATAAAACAGCATCATGTCTCCTCACTCGTTTTCAATTTAGTAACTTATCTCCTACAATTATCAATCTACATCACTCTAAAGATATGAACTAAAGTACGTTTTGGCCTAATCTCAAAAGTTTGTGTATTTTTAGAGACATTTAGAATTTACTTCAAACATTTAAAGAAACATTTTCCCCCCATCCTTGACTGTGCCTTAAAACGTCATGTCTCCATGCTTGGTCCAAACCTGACTAGCGGTGGGATGGCCTCCCACTGACTCAGGGTCACATCAAGTTTTTCCATAGCCACATGATATCCATGCAGCTTTTACATGCTGCTATGCAGGAATTTCATCTTTCAGCTAGAAAAATCTGGTGGGGGCGGGGGGGAGTGTGTATGTATCTTAAAAAGTTTAGCTGAAGCTCAGACATTACACTGAGGAAAACACACAGTTAAAGGCTACTGAATTATTTTGCCCCACTCACACAGGAAACTATAAGTTTATTAGAATAACAAAGGAGACAAAAGGGATTTTCAAAAACCCTCCTCCCCTTCCCCCCCCCAGCGTTCACAAATTATGGTTTGAGAGTGATAAAACATCGGCCAGCTCTATGACTAGTCAAGAAGCGATTGAATATTTCAGTTTCTTGCCAGAGCTTTTTTAACATTAAAGTTTCACTGATTTCAGCTTCACCTGAATTTCCACTCAGAACATTTAAGAGGTTTAACACCTCTGATTTCACTGCTTACTGCTGTTCTCACTTTAGTTTTGCAGCTCTGCAGAACATTTGCATCCATTGACTAACTCCTGTTGTGCAAATACCCATTCTTTGAGCAAATATATTGGCTCACTGACTAAGCTGTTAGACATGTTTTATCCACCATTCACCTGTCCTAAATGTTTCTTTTGTCTAAGCAGAACAGAGACAGACAAACCTTAAGACTTCAGCACTTCTCACACGGTGCAAGCAGTGAGCACCGACCCCTCACACTAACCAATCCATCCAAGCCTTCCACCCACAAGTGGCAAGCGATGGGTTAAATCTTGGCCATTAGCTTTAACACTACCAAGATTTCATTCAGTTAAAATAAACAATTATTTTCATTTCTATTAAAATTATTATAGGAGCCATGACGCATTAAAGAGATAAAGACAGTAATTTTTATCTACAGAGAGACTCATGTAGGCATAGTGCAGGGGCTTGGATATAACCATTTGAGCCAAGATATAGGTAAAGTTCAAAACTTACATTACTCCCAAATAAGATCACCTATTATAGCCAGGGAAAGTAAGCACACCATGTTCCAGATGAAGCATGAATCACCAGGAAGATTGGCACTTCAGAGGCTGCGTGACGTTGTCAGCCCCAGGCAGCTACATCTTTTCACTGCTGGCTTTAATTTAAGCTGTTAATTGCTGGATCAGCACTCACATGCAAAAGAGGCAATGTTCATACTTCCAAAACTGAGCTGAGCTCTTGTTCTTATGATGAAGCATGCTATTCAGTTCCTATACCCGAGGAAAATAATTTATCTTCCTCAAAACTATAGTAGTTACTCTTTGGGCTGGGGGAGGCGAACTAAAAAACAACACAGGATCTTGCAAGGAAATGAGTTTGTGCACTAAGATTAATGTTGATGTGGAACCTTCTAGAAATGAGGCACTCCATTAAGATGCATCTTCATTTTGAGGATCTCATTGCTCATCCACATGGGAAGCTGACAGCCGTGGCTCTCAAGCTATAACATAATTTTGAAAAAAGCCACTGCACAAACTGCCCAAGTCCTGAGCTGGCATAAATCAGTCACCCCACCGAGCTCGGTGGAGTGGCCTGGCAGCCCAGCATCACCTGCATGAAGGCAGCAGCAGCAGCCTGCAACACATCAGGTTAACGAACCAGCCTCTGAGAGCAGTTAATGAGTCTCCCCAGCAAGACCCGTGGCAGATTATGACTTCCCAAGTAGCAAAACATGAAGGCTCACTCCTGAGGTACTAGAGTACACTAGCATTTTTCACGCCTCAAAAGAAAGCTGTTATTTGGTATAAAAGTTGATCCAGTGGTATAGGTTGCTTTCACCTGCGGCAACCACCCTCACCCACCAGAAATGAGTGGAGAAAGCACAGAAATGGTACAAAACAGAACAGGAGCAGTTTCCACCACCTTTCCATGAGCACACATGGTCAAGGAAGGGATCAAAGCAGAGTGCTGCTTTTCCTGTCTAGTCAAGTGCTTATGACTTGTTTCACACTCCCTTATAAAGAAAAAAAAAAGCACCTTGAAAATATGTTTATAGTTTTACATATGTCTACCTGCAATGCACCCAGCACATACATTTCATGAGAATTACTTGCTCACACTGGAGAAAGAGGTATTGCATTTCCTTATCAAATACCTGCCTGAGAACACAAAACCATATATTATGGCAAATAACGAAGAACTTCTTCACAGAACAACGATTAACTTGATAGAATTCTTCAAATACTGAAAAATACCTGTTTCCAGTGGGTCTTTTTTTCTGCTCCGATCTCTTCATCATTTAAAGCTTTAATAAATTTAAAAAAAAAAAAAAAGTCCTGTAGCTTTACCCCTTAATAGGTTGTCATTTCTTATCTTATCAACAGTCTGAGAGGCTTTATTAAATTCCCTCACTGAATTTCACCATTTGGTTGTGCAGTGTAACATGTTCTTAACTTGATTTATCTGAGATGGCTAGGAAGACATTTTAATGAGTAAAGGTAAAGAGGAGAAGAACATTTATCTTGGCAAAGATAGGGGAGGGGAGAGTGACAACACAGACCCAAAGCCAGCTGCTTTCCCTTGAAACTGAACTATCACTTACGTCATTAGGACTGGTTAAGCTTTCTTCAGGACCTGTTCCCAGATAAATTAGTGTATGGTTTATTCTGTGCAGGTTACTGCAGGCTCCTCAAAGTGCCTCAGTGTTCAGAAGCACATTTGACCCTAAATCTTACTGAAATGAGAGTGGTGCTCATGTGTTTCCATGATCAAATCCTCAGTTAGCTCACTGCTGGGGAAGGGGCTTTAACCCACGTGCACTCATTAGACTTTTAGGCTCCTCTCGTTGGAAATAACGAAAAAGCAGATTGCAGGAGAAATATAGGCTGAGCTGACAGTTCAACACACACCGCATGGCTTCAATCCAGTACCTAATCCTCTCCTCTTCTCCATCATCGTCTTCCATTCCTACTGGACTCAATTTGCCATGCCATCACCGCAGTAATGTAAGTGAGGTCCATCACACTTGCAGCAACCTGCCTTCATTTTAAACTTCATACAGAAAAGCGTTTTTCTACGCTCTCCTACTTCCTCTGAAGTCACCTGCGTCTCTTTAGAAATCCATCCCACCATTCATCCAGGACAAGTTCCTGTTATATTGCCTTCACTCCTTGGGAGGCATCTGCTTTCCATTTCAACCTGAAAACTCTCTGTTTCCTACATTATTCTTTTTTTCATAAATTCCTTATGCTGGCTTGCTTGGCAAAATATAAAGAGTTGTGTCTGCCCAAAGGCACAATGAAAAACTGGATAAAACAAACTGAATGTTCTCATTTTACTATGCACTGTACAATAGAGACATACATCAACATAACCTCAGCCAGGATTGTTTGGCAGATTTTGTTCAATGTGTGAATGAATAGCAACCTTATATTCCCTCTGGCTTTAGTTCTGGATAATCCTTGTAAGTCAAAACTTGTATTACCTGTGCCAGAGGTCAGATAATTTAGACTATGTTTGGTCTTTAACGTTTCCATGACAGCACCCTTTATTAGCTCCAGGTTGGAAGAAGGGGGGACAACTAAATAAATTCTTTGACCTTTTTCACCAACTAAAAACCTAAGCAATTTCTCTTCCTGCCTTTTAAAAATTTGGCTCATTTGGGTCTATCCTTCTGTCACTGAGTTTAAAGTGAAACAGTTCATACACAATCATCCTTCTATTAGCTACAATAATAACTCAAAGTAGGCATAATGTTTCTTGCCCTTCAGCATAGTCTTGGCCGTATTTTCCTCCTCAACTTTCCTTCCTCAGATATTGCACAGAGTATATTTATGCTGTCTATTAACTTTCAAAAGAGCTGAGGCTTTGGAAAGCCTGGTTCCGATTATCCTTGTAATTCCTGCCTAAAGAATTTTATCTTGGGGGAGAGCATGCTCTTTGCATGCTCCTTTTTGTGGCTAGGTAGGCTCCTTTCTTCAGAGACAGCATTTCCACCAGCCCTGTTTAATTTTAAAGTTAAAATTAAGAGGCATAGTGATTATCGGGGAATGTATTCATGAACTGTCTGTCAGAGCACTTGGGAAATTTAGGCAGGATCACTGAATCTGATGCAACTCAAGCATTTAGTAACACAAGCACTTTCAGTATGTTCTTAGCCAGTTACAAATTGAGCTGAGGTTGTAATGGTAATTAAATTACAGAAATAATATTCCTTTTTTTTTAAAAAAAAAAAGGGGCAAACAAACATAAAGAGGCAAATGGATGTTTGCGTAAGGCCTTAAATTTAGCTTACGTGCTCCCCCTACTTCTGTGTGTTCATCTACAGAAAAAAATCCATTAGTTTCACTGTGAAACTAATTTCAAACCTACACACTGCAATACTAGGGACAGCCATCCATCAAGACACGTTGCTGCTTTAAATTTAAGAGTGTAGCAGTGAAAAAGGTCTTAGTTTTGGACTGGGAACGTTGAATGAGGACAAGCCGAGCTATGGTGCCATTTTGGAGTTCAATTGCTTAACAACGCTAGACACCTTAATCATGTAATCCATGTAAATACATAATTTGATCTCCTATCAATCACACTAGAAATTGTACTTTTGTTTAAAGTCACAAAGGAGGATTGTACATTTGTATGTGAATTGAATCTTCTTCACTGGGGCACAGGTTACAGGTTTAGACACCGCAAACACACTGGCAGAGCCAACACACAAGAGGGAACTGGCTATGAATAGTCAGAGGAAGCCAACCCCAAAGTTCACTCATCTTTCAGGTTGCAGTTGTGAGATTTTAGGTATTTGAGTTTTGCAACTTTAGTAACTGAAAAAGAAAAATCCCAAACAGATGACCAGTGCTTAATCTGCTTCGATCAGTACAACCGCATCCAGCATAGACTAGAAATACACACTCTTAGCTGCACTCTAGGAGAGCCCATCCAGAAATTGTTCACAGAAAAACTCATGAATCATTTGGGGGGAAAAAAAAGGCCAAGATTTTCTTTCTCTTCATGACCAATTCATGTAAAGTACAAAACCAGTAAAATTCATCAGAGAAGTTATTCACTGTGAAATGAATGCTCATCTCTGTTCAGAATATTACTGAAACAAACTGGGAAAATTTACTCACTGACTCATCCCCAGCTGCTGGTGTCAGCTTGTTTTCTCTGCTACATTTCTCAACACAACTTTCAAAGTAACTTAATACAGTACGTTAACAGAAGCAGCAGCCCTAGCCAAACAGTCTTGCACACCTTGAAAACGTAAGGGCAAGATAAGATTACACAATGCATCAGTCAGTGAGCCGCAGCACGCCCCAGGAGCCTGACGTGTTCCTGGTGAAGTATGTGCCCTCCAGCTCTGTTGGGACAGGGCTGAGGATTGCTGACCAAAAAACTCTGAACATCAGAGGAAGGAAACCTGCGAGTTTTACTGAGTTTCTAATTAGTGCATAGGGATGCTTAAACTGAACAGAAAAGTTGTTGTAGGGCTCCAGCTCTCCTTATTTGGGTGTCCTACTGTACTTCTTGCTAGTTCTTGTCAAGTTTATAATCATAAATTACATTGTTTATTTATTTTATGATGTTCTGAAGAGGTCTCTCATTTCCTTTGGCTTTTCTTTCTGAAGTTCTGCAATCAGTGTTTGTGCAAGAATTTCAGCAATAATGATTGCAGCCCAGGGCATTTCCTGGATTAATGACAGGCTGGAAGAGTTGATGGCCCACGGTTCTGCCTTGATCCATTAACCCCAAGAAGGTTTAAATTCTCCAGGAAGCACCCACTGCCAGAGCAGTTATTGTGAAGGAAATTCAGTGGGATACTTTAGTCAACAGCAACAAAACAAACGTCCTTTTATCCCTCACAAACCTAGGAGGAAATATTAATTTGAATGGGCTGATAATGATGTTTAGAGTGTTCCAGGGGAATTTAGCAGACGCTAGCAGGAAGCACAGCAGGAAATTTCTCTTTTGCCATGCAGTATGCAACAGAACCAGAGCTGTTTGGAACAAGGTTTTTCAATTCCCTAAGAAATTAATGATTTGGGGTGGAAATTAGGAAAATGGAGTTTTTAACTTCTAAATGAAGCATCTTGTTTGATACTGTTACTGTGGTTTCACACAGGAGCTATTGGGTGACTCATTTTGCTCATTTCCACTTCAGACTTTACCTCCAGCTCAAACTATCTGGTCTCCCATGGTACAGCTCAGTGTAACCCCACTGGAGCCTTTGGCCACGATATACCAAGAGAAATACAATGGCATTAAGTGGCAAAATACAATGGCATTCCCCAATTCCTTCCTGTCAAAAATCTACACCACTCAGATCACACACAAAATTCATAGGTTTTGTTTCAACTCCATGTTCCTATTTAAAAGTAGCAAGTCATGCTCACTTGTGTTCATCAAGATTAACGATACTATTGTATACTTGCAAGCACTGTCACTGAAGTCACCTTCAAATAAGGCAACCATTTGCAAATTATTGTAAACTATGGCAGAAGTAGATGTTTTCACCTAAAGCTAGTGTTTAAATCAGTGCCCATGGAAGCCTACAGGCCCGGTCTGCTCCTTTACTAAAAAACTAAAGCACAAAGTCTTTGAATATGTAGAATAACTATGAACATGTTTATATTTAAGCAAGTCCTTAGTTCAGTAGCATTGATGAAACTTAGACATGTGCTGAAGTCCTTTGCTGACTCAAGTCCCATGAGGCGCAGTGAGATCAAGTAAGACAGTGCTTCCTACAGGGAACATTGAACAAGTAACATCTGTCTCCTACAAAGTATGAAATAATCATAAGGATGTTGTGAACAGATTAGCATTTCATTAGCTGACAGCTTGTATCTGTCTCTACAGAAACTATTTCTTCAGCGATCTCAGCATTTTATGCTTTTTGTAAGCTGCAGATATAGTCGCAATACTTTTCTTTCTCGAGCTCTTATGTATACACCACTCGAAACAAGCACAAACACAACTGGAAAGACAGAGCCGTAGTCCAGTTTAGCCATGCGCTCCATACCCAGCTAGGAAGGAGATCTCTCCTTCTGATCCTGACCAGCCGGACTGTGGCCCACTGCAGCGCTGGGGCAGGCTCCACAACCCCGCATGCAGCACCTGAAACAGGCGCAAGTTAAATCTCAGCTGGAATTCAATCTCCTGCAATGGACTCTGGCTACACTTCCTACTCGGAAACTACAGACTGCAGCCAATTTTAAAGGAATTTACATTCCTGAACATATTTTACTTTGGAACCAGAGATGAAGAGAAAGAAGAGAGACTGACTTGTGAAAAGCTCCAACTCTGTGATTTAAATGTGTTTTGGAGCATTTGGGATAAGGCGACAAATTCTAATGAAGGGCGGAGGAGTCTCTTCATCTCTCTCACAAAGGCTCATTACAGTTACTTACTGCTGGAGACAGCTGAAACAGAGTAAAAAAAAAAAATATTAAAAGAGGCGGAGCTTTACATACCACTTCATGAGTATGTTTCCAAAAAACAGGTTTTATTATTTTTATGTAAATAAGTAAAGAGTCCACTGCTCATGTTCTTTCTTTTTTAATATTCAACCACCAACTGGGAAAGCAATGTCCATTCACACACATCACCTGTTCAGGCTGAGGAAACAGAAGCTAGATAAGGGAGGAGATGATGGAGAACAGAAGTGACTGAAAAACAGAGCAGGGAAGCGGTTTTAGTGCTTCATGTTTAAAGATCAAATTGTAATTGAATGATCAAAGTATCAGGATGGTTCAATTGTGAAATTTCTTATCCAGGTTTCTAGTTCAAGTCAGCCTACTAATAACTAGTGACAGGCATACAGTCTTAGTTCTGTACTGGAGGCTGTTGATAATAAGATCCATACAAAGCACTTTGTGGTGATAGAAACCTCTTGGAGGAGCACATAAGAAAAGAACTAAATGTCTACATACTTAAAGCCAGGAAAGTCTGGACGTAGCTGCAAAAAGAAAATAACTTGCCAAGTAATCATCCGTGAAGTAGGGATCCAAGTGGTTGAAACACCAGGCTCTTGGTGGCTGAGAGGTTTTGGAGCACCACCAAATTGTACAGTCCCACGTAGACAAGCACAGTGCTTAGGAAGGCCAAGGTCCTTTATTCTCAGAATTTTAGTTGTAAGCTTGACAACTGTGCTGCATTAGCTGAGCTGGCCAATACCTTCAAATGGGACAGTGTTTGTTTACAATCTTAGGCTACAAAGTGTTGATGCAGTCAAGCTTTTTAATGTTCGCATGTGTTTAAAATTAAAGTTTTTCTCTCACCCTTCTTGAGTTCTCGGTGGCCTATTAATTTCTAAGGAAAATGAGCAAAATCCTTGCATCTTCACTGAGAAAGGATCAGCCCATTTTTCCTGGAGTACGGAAAAATACATTCACAGCCCAATAAAGCATAAATTTTATCTTCATGTACAAGGTAATTACTTCATACAGAGCTGCTTGCATGCTGAAGAGCTACAAACACAAGCACAATTCTGCTAACTACTGACACATCATTAAAAGCGTTGTTTACATAGTCTGCATTCAGTCTAGAGGTGGCTTCACAGACTGAAGTGTCTGAAGTGTGTCGTTACCACCTCAACCGTGTTTCAATAATCCAGCTGCATGTCCACCCTTGAAATCAAAGGGATATATTTATATCCTGCACAGAGACCAAAATCACTAGGCAGATTTTGGTTTTTTCAGTGCTTTTTTCTTCCTGTGTCAGTACACTTCATGAAAAACAGATTCTTTAAATAAGGTCAGAGAGCACTGAGAAGACAAGTGAAAGATGAACTCACCCCCTCTTGGTTTTTCAATAGATCCAGGCCAAGAGGAGAAATATCTTAGTGTTATCTATGCACACTGGCTGTACTACTTATAAACACTGACATCATTCTGTAAAAGGGACTGTAATATAGATTTTTAATTCTGTGGCAGATTTAATCTAATTTACTTTGTTATTTATGTACACAAAGGTAAATCAGCACAAAATAGGTCTTTTATAAACTACTCCATAGAAGCAGGATTGTATGCATAATATTTGGTCCCTCCAGCAATTTTAAAATTTTGACTTCTCGCTGAGATCTACCTTGTTTTTATTTGGATTTGCCAATTACACCTTTCTATACTGTATCTGCAGTCTCAAATGGATGTGAAATGGATCTTTAAAAGCAAAATACAACACTAGGGAGCATCCACAGGCAACCTGTAGATCTCGGTAAAGCGCCAGTGGCATCCCCTCAT
Source organism: Harpia harpyja (assembly GCF_026419915.1). NCBI lineage: Eukaryota > Metazoa > Chordata > Aves > Accipitriformes > Accipitridae > Harpia > Harpia harpyja. Next base: position 1,626,435 of record NC_068969.1, read on the forward strand.
TTTCTTCCCCTCATTTTCCTCATCAGATGCAATTTCTTCCTATAAACCTCCAAAAAAGCCTCTCTTCCCAAGAAAGGCTTCTGACAAACCAAGTAGCACATCCCGCACGTCCCAGATGGCATCTTGGAGGCACAAAAGGTGGCAAGTTCCTGTGGGATGGACCCTCCTTACCTCCGCCGGGCTCCAGGTCACATTTAAACCCACTAACTCTTAACCTCAGTACCTAACTCATGCAAGGGGAAATCCTCTCTCTTACAGCACTAAAACACAAATGTTTTAAGACTTCAGAGATGAAACCTGATGTAATGCAGACATGAACTCCGGAATAATGTGCTTTCCGATGACACCTATGAGATGAGAGCTTTGGCATTTAGCACTAGCTGCATTTCTACAAGCTCCAGAAGTGGCTACGCCTCTTCCCACCCTCCATTGCTGCCATCGCCGATAAACTGATCTAGACTTCAGTGGGAAGGAGAAAGGGAGCAACGTGCGGGCCAATGCAGAACGGTACAGCATGTTCTTGGCAGTGGCTGGGCACCAGCCAGATCCCTCCCCCAGTAAGGAATGCATCCTTCTTAATCAAGGGAGAGGTTCAACTTTGAACTTGCTGCTTCTCCCAGTCAACAAACACTCTTTGTTAACTGTCAGCTGTTTCCTAATCACTGCAAGATATCAGCTTTCACATAGGACATGGGCCATGCAGGGGTGAGAAGCGAAGAATTGTTCCCTTCTACCATACTGTTGGAAATACGGGGTCAAAATCTGACTTCTGGTGTGGCTTTGCCACTCTGTATAAACCTGCAATGAAAAGGAAGAGGGGTGGAGGGAAGATGAGGTATATATGACTGCAGCAGAGTATCGGCACATATCTTCACAGTGTCTGCAAACCAAAATGAAAGCCAGAAACTCTTATCGCATCAGATAGGCGAGTCCTTATAAAAATCTGAAGAAAAATCTGAAGAAAAATGTACTTGTTTCCCACACAGGAGTGGTCTGGAAGGTCACTCACCCAACTAGCCCAAGCTGCAGGTATCCAAGACGCATTTTGATTTGAAGGATTTTCCAGTCCTTTCCGCAGATGAGATAGAAAGCTTTCTGAGGCCTAACACTGTCCCTACGGCTCTGATGTTCAGTACAAGGGCACAGGAGAAGGTCTTTCTGCAACGGCAGCACAACTAAAGGTTAAAGCTGCCATGCCAGGGGGAGCTCCAAAGCTGCTGGGAGAAGCACCCGCTGCGAGCTGTGCTCCCTTCAGCAACGGTTAGGACCACCAACAGAGTTTATTGGCAAGGCTGCTTTTAGGGAGGAGTTGTTTGTTTTTAAACTCAAGTTAAATGCACTGCAACCACATTATAATGAAAGATTGGCTATCTGGCAAAAGACAATAAAAAACCTCTTGGGATCACAAGCTTTCTAGGCAATTTGTTACAAAAACTTTCCTATAAAATATGAATATTCAGCTTTCAACAACTGAAAAGTGCCATCCACATGTTTCAGGTTAGAGCCACTCTTCTGAATCTTCTTGTCTCACCCAAATTACATGGGGCAAAGGCAGTGCTGTGCACGCAGCTGTGACCATAAGCCGAGTCTGCTGCTCACGTGGCACTGTACCGTATTGATAAAAGCATCAGTAACCCAGCTGCCGGGGCAGACAGAAGTAACTATAGCAGTGACAGCCCCTTACAACACTAGGCAATGTCATCTGTGTCCAGCTGGCTTCCTGTAGCTCTTACCCTGGAAGGTTTCTCTGTTTCACTACTGGTTTTTGTCTCCGAGTCCCTTAGTCTTGTCCCTTTGCTACCTGCACACATTACTCCTATTTTTCTTGACCCTTTTCCCTTATCCCCCCCAAATGCTCTCTCTTTTCCCACGTCTTTTTGGAAACTCTCCAACAGAAGAAAACAATCCCTTTCCCTCTATGTCAGGACACAAAACAACCACCCAGCGAGCCCACAACTACTGATGCTACATTTACTGGCCACTGCACTGCTTGTGTGGTTTACGTGTTTCCCCTAGCCCTTTATCAGTCTTAAACCCTTTTGCACATTCGCTCGCTGACTCAGTAAAGCTTCTGATTTCAGTCAGGACTCCCAGTGCTCAGTGTATTCAAAGTGCTTTTAAAAGTGCTATTAGCCCTGAGCTCATATTCAGCAGGTCTGAGAAGAGGAGATCCATTATACTGTTGGCAGCACCAACACATACTGTGTCTCCGCTGCACCACCCCACTGCACAATTCCTGTTTGCAACCACCTCAAGCCAATGGATGAAATCAAACTCATATGATACTTCCACTGAATTCATACAATTGGAAACGATTTTATTCCTGTGCAGCAGTTCGTTGACTTTTATATGACTTTTAATCTCCGGTGTCTGCACATGAACTGACTAGCACTATAACTGAATGAATAATATTTCAAGAATTTGAGAGAACATGGAAACCTGCATTAACAGTTTCATGAATTCATAATGATATTAAGATGACTTACATTTACAGCATATGAAGTATAAAGCAAAACTGCGTGGTGTAGTGTAACAATTTGTTATTGAAGGCTAATTACTTTTCCACACCGTCGTCTGTTAAAGTAATGATTACTGCAACTCTACACACTTGATTTGGGGATTAAAGTTATTTAGTGAGGAAGTAATATTGAATACTGAAAGGAATGAAAAGAAGCCTTCTAAATACAATTTTGCTTTCCACATTCTCTTCCTCTCTACAAATTTTCCCATATTATAGTTGCTTAATTGCCTAGGAGCAGGGAAACTTTCACCACTTCCAGCTTGCCAAGGCTTTATGTCACTTTGTATCTATGACATAAGAAAGTTTAATAACATCAATTGTCACTAAGAATCAGTTATTTTACAAACATCTGTACAGTGGGGTTGGCACATAAAAAATAACCGCAAATAAGGAAAATACATCGGCATTACATTAGCTCCCAAGAGTCAATACCTGGCTTCAGACAAAATCAGCCCAGGACCAGCAAGAGCCCAAATTGCCCAGTTCTCTGCCAGCAACATGTAGATCCAACTTGAACAGGAACAGTACCAACAGGTAAGACTTTCTAAATGCTATTTCCATGGAATAGTTCCAAAACACTTCATATATTTAAGAAGTCAGTTAAATTTGATATGTTTGCTTGATATCCAGTGATATTTGCTAAAAAGAAAGACTCAACATTTTTAACTCTTGATGTAATATTTTCACAATCCAGTCTGGTATAAGAAAACAAGTTATAAGTTGAACTTATGAACTATGTACCCAGCACCATCCATTACCAACTCTGTTGCAGGAATGCAAGCGATCTGAAATTTTACAAAGTTATACCTACAATCAGCAATTAAAAAAATGATCATTGATTATAACTACAATCACAGCTCCACAAATGCTCAGCCTCTCATAATTTTTCCCCATTGCAATGCATCCACTTTTTAAGCAACTATTTTATTGCTTTATATTCTGAGGACAGACTGACCCGACACTAATTAGAATGATTTCAAGCTGAGGATACTTTCCCTTCAATATGGCCATAAATTTAAATCCCAGCAGTCTAACTCACAATAATCTCTCTTTATGCATATCTTGAAAATCTTCTCAGTGCCTGAAGAACTGTTTTGGCTGCTAGCATGAGGCATTGTTCCCATCTATAAAGTTATGTACAGCATGGCTGAGGTCATCTTCATTTCATACAGATCTCTTTCTCAGATGACTTTTCCTTCCTTTGTCACCCCAGATAAACAAATGGGTCCATCACACATCACCTTTACAGAATGATTTTTTTTTTTAAGTAGGACCCAAGCTAGCATGCAATTTTTATAAATTTTTTAAACTATCTTATCAAGGTACTTTTCCCTTAATAGTGGTAATCTTCAATTACCAGAGCTGGCGCAATACAAATCCCCCTCCCAACCCTTCTTTCCCCATAAAAGAAAAGATTATGTAATTTTTCATGTTTTATGAAAAAACACATTCATTTTCTTTTTGTAATGGGCAGGATTTGAGGAAAGTAGGGTACAGGGATAATGACAAAAGATAAAATGCGGTGGGGCTAACGTCCCCATGGCTCCTGACAACAGCAGGGAGGGACAGACTCCTCCAGACAACAAGGCAAAATACTTAAATTGAATTCCTGCTCCACGTCACTCTCTCAAGCAAAGGTTGCCAATTCTTGTGCCAAAAGCCTTCGCAGGTGCCAAGTCACATCAGCTGTCGAGCCAAAGGGAGGAGAGGCTGCAGGCATGGCTCCTGCACAGGAGGTGCCAGCAAATTCCCTCAAGCTGGATGGATGGACCGGCACACCCCGGTCCTGGGATGACCCTCCAGCACTGAATGGGAGCCCTGTGTGCTGCTCCCGGGGGCCAGGACCCCCATTGCTGGTGCCTGGTTGCAGTCCCAGTGGCAAACGGCTGCAGGAGACTCCAGGGCCACTGGCTGGCTCTGCTCTAGAGCAGCCCACATTCCTCCGTCATCTGGGGAAGGAGCCGACAGACCAGCCTCTCTAGGCTGAAGTTATCCTTTGCGAGCAATCCTGACACCGAGGAGTTCAGGCAAACCGTGTGCATTGTTCGCCTGATTTACTACAACTGTGCAATGCATTCCCACCTCTCCTCAGGGGACTTGGCTCAACTAGCTCCAGCTCACAGGTATGAGCATTATGTTAGTTATGATTTACTTCCACATAGTTACAAGCTTATTTCAGCAGACAAAAAAAAAAAAAAGAGGCCAGCCATATGTCCTATTAGATCCCGAGGATCGCACTTTCTACAGCTTAATCTGACATTTTGAAAAATTAAGATCTGCCTTGTCTCATAGTAAATGGCTTTTGAATGACATTCCCAAGGATTATGTTTGTAAACAAGTCATAATTGGAGTAAACTGAAGGACACAGGTCAAAAAAAGTGATGACCTGGGAAGAAGCCAACAAAAAGTAAGAACTACGTGTACTACTAAGTTTCTTTCTGGCTTCCTTGAAAATGGATATGGATAGTCACCAAAAATCCCCCCCACTTTACTTACTATTCTGTGTTTCTTTAAAACTATCTGAGAATTTTCAGTGCCAAATATACCCATGTCTGTAAAACAGAGATGAAGCTGCAATTACTTACCTATTTCTATTACCCTGACACAATACTCCTTTGTTTTCTTTTTCTTTTTTTTCACAGGATTTCACAAACTGCAAATGACAGAAGTGGACTTTATACCTGTAGGGATTGATGCTGCTTATCATAACACAGTACCCAAAGGTAAGTAATTTTGTGTACATTAATTGTTCATAGGAAGACCAGCCTTAGAACTGTAATGACAATTGAAGTAGGGATGCTGAGTACATCTTCAGTCACCCCAATCTCTATTCTGTAAGCCTCATGGCAGCTTTAAGCCCTGTGTGATGCAAAGCTGTTTGCTTTGACAGACTGTAAGAAGATAGAGTTAGCTTTTTCTTTTTCTTTCCTGACTGAAGAGCCTGGGTCAATGACCTTACATTTGTCCATTCTAAAGTGCAAGCAATCCACACAGCCCTGTGCAGGCCTCCTTGTTACTCATCACTCCCTCAGCCTACATGTCATCTACAGGCTTCATCAGCAGTGACTTTTAATTTTAAATTTCTGATTAGAAAATGCAAAAGAAAAACCCTAAATGCTGTTACAGGACCCCACTGGAACAGCATGTAGATTCTCCTCTACTCTTGTGGCTTTTTCACTTTCATACCTCACATCAAAAAGAAATGACCCACAGAACTGCACATTGCATGTCTCTATAACAATTTCCAATCATCTCATACATTTTTTTAACTTCTTAGCCAGACTTCCAGTTGAAGTTGCCAGAAAGATAGCGATATCAAAGACGTCAAGCTCCTGGAAACACTGTGAGGCTGGCTGGCCCAGGCGGAGAGAGGCAGCCCAATGCGGCGCCCCAGGGAAGACCAGCTTAATGCCAGGCAGGACCTCACTGCAGACACAATAAAATCCTCTCTGGGGCATTTTTTGAAATATCTGCCCTTCCGAGACTCAGCTTGCACAACCAGTATTTAGGACAACTAACAACATATTTAAGTGCAAAATAGGCTTTGATCTTTTTAAAATTGGTAGATCCACACCTTCTCTCTCTCTCTCTCTCACACACACACACACATTTTTTTCAGCTTAGAGACTGGAAAAGGAAAAACAGCTTTGCTAGACTTTGAAATGCCCTCCCCCATAGCAGTTTCCAAGCTCTGATGAAAGGAAGGGTTGAACTAAACTGGTTTGACCAGAATGGAGATGATACTCTCTGGATCTGCAGCAGAACCTGCAAGTGCCGGACACTGATTTACTGCTTGGAGAGGTCAGGCACCAAGCGCCCAGGCGCTGAATTCACTCCTTGCAATTCTTTTCAGTTCCCTTCCTTCCTTCCTTTCAGAAAACTTCAGCTGCACATATGAATTGTTTCAGCAGCATTAAGTTAAATCACAGCTAGTTCTTTAGTTAATTAAAACTATTTTTATTTTCCACACAGACACACCATGTTGCTCATCCTCTGTTTCAGTCACAGAAATCCTTATCACATAGGAAATACCTCTGTCTGCCTTGGCCCTCCCCAAAACAGGTATTACAATGTCACAAGCCATCCTCTTCTCTCTCCTCTCAGTGGTAGGATCGTTGTATCAAACCTCTCTCAGCCTGAAAGAAGCTCAGGGCAGAGTCCTGCACGTCAGTGGAGCCAACCCTGCATAAACCCTTCTTTACTTGGGCACAGATGCAGTGCAGCCGCAAAACTTACGTCACTTAGCAAAGCAGCAGCACATTTACTTATTTCGTAACTCTCTCAACACACGTTCAAGCATTCTTTTTGATCGCGACACGGTGACATTTCACTGCTGACGCTGCAGGACCAGGCAGATTTGCACTGCACTGGAGCTCTGCTGTGTAAGAGGCTTTCTTGGACCAGACTGCTGCTCAAGTCATAGGTACAGGTCCAATGATGAACAAGTTCAAAATCATTACGATAAATGTAACTCTTTCAAAAATGAGGATATTCTTAAATTTTCTTACATGACTGTTTCCTCAAGTGGCAAAACCAATGACAAAAGTAACATACAGATATTCATAGAGTTGGCAATCATTTAGTGGTTCATTCTGGCTGTACCAACTCCATCAAGTATCAAATATACAGTAAAAGAAATATCTCTCAAGTAAAAGAGAAAGTTTTTTAGTCTTCTTTTAGCTAATGGGGGTATTTAAAATCAAGCTCCATTAAAACCAATAGAAACTACCACAACAGCCTGCTACCTATCCAAGAGATAACAATTTCCATTTGTAAAAATGCAGCCCTGAAGTGACAACCTCAAGTTTTAGAGTAATAGAGAAACCTGCTTATCTGCTCATTAAAAGACAATTCAAAAATAAATTTCTCATTCTGTTGAACCAAATTACTAGCAAACAGCTAGCTATTAAATGCTACTAAATAAATCTTTGCAAGCTTCAGACTCTTAACTTCTTGATTGTTGCATAATAAATACCAAGGGCTTGAGGTAATACAATATGCAAGAGGACTGAATCATTTTTTGGCCATACAAAGAAGAGATAATTTAAAAACTTTACATAATCTTACCAGACTGACAGCTGAGGTAACCACCTCAAATGACAGATATATCTAAAGAACCATATGAAGCATGGCACTATCCCAAAACTCCTCTGTCATCATTCACTGGGTGAAAGCTATTGTCAGTGTGCAACTTTCAATACTAGAACCTGTTTTCAGTATGGAAAGAAAACCTTTACCCAAATATGACCTAAGAAGCTTAAATAACTGCCAATAATACAAAGAGTGGAAAAGTCAATTGAAAGTAAAGATGACCTGCTATCATGAATCGCATGTACATCTTGCATTACAAGTGATAAGAGTAGTACCCCAAGTAGTACAACAGGAGTGCCGATTCAGAGCGCATAACTTAGGTAATGAAAGCACTAGAAAAACGTAACAAATTATTCACTGCAATGCACTGTATATTAAACATCAGATTCCATTTTGCTCATAGGAGGATGAGGGTGACTTAAAAAAGGAAAAGAAAGTTTACCTGTATGACTCAATGATACTAACGAGTTGGACAATGAACCTCCTGACCAGTAACCCAGAACATGCAGAGGAAATACTGAGAGAAGGAGGAAAGACTCATCTGTGCAAGCAGCCTTCACCTGCTCCTCGCACACATCCCCATCACCCGCAGGACTCCTGGCAGAAACTTTGGGTGTTGCTTCAGGATCAAAAATTTGTTGTAGCTTTAAACTAAAAGCAGAGGTAAGTTTTAAATGAGTATTTACAGCCAGGTAATTCTAACAGGAGTTACACCCTTATGACACCTGCACCCTCCACTCCTTTAGACCAAATTGCAAAGTGAGAGCCATAAAAGGTTCTGCTGTACACCCCAAAGCTGACAAACATGTCACACTAGCAATACAAACATCACATGAGACTTGCCTGCAGCTGTACCACAGCTCTGAGGGCTCTGAATTTAAAAGTGCTAGAACATACTGCATGGAGGCATATAACACTTCAGAGTATTGTAGCCCTCTAAGCCGTATATTCAACAAGGATTTCTTTGAGTCCTGTGGTTTTGTTGCTTAGTACACCGTCCACCAATTAGCTTTCTTAAAACTTTATATTTACCTATAAACTTCAGTAACAGAATCTCAAACCTTGTTACAAAGGTGATAGCTGACAGGCACAGGACTCCACACAGACGCATGCACCACCCATCTCTTTTAACCCCTTAAAGTAAAGTTTAATTGAAGCTATAGGATGCACAGATCACATTGAGAATTTATTATACCAGCAAACCACTCACAGAAAATCTGAAAGGAAGAAAGATTTGTTCCCATTGTAGACAGAGATAAGGACTCAGAGGCATACATTTTTGCAATCTGGGCTTCTGAGCTGCAGGTTCAAGACTTGAGACAACCTGAAAATATGAAATGTGAATTTTTAACCTAAAACTTTCTTAAAACTTGAGTTATATTTAAAAGTATAGCCAGCAGTGCCAGTCATTTTTAAGCTGGAAGGAGAATGAAGTCCTTAGCGAGGCATACATTTTCACAGCTCAATAGCAACGAGAGAAGATGCTGATGATAAAGAAGCTGAGTCAGATCGGGAATAGACAGCTTGAGAGCATCTGCAAAGCAGAATGGATGAGATCTCTGCTGTGATGAGTCACCAGAGATATGCAGGAAACGAGGATTACTCAAAACAGGAACAATTATCAGAGCAACATAATGTTTTTTAATGGGAAATTAATGTTTTATTCAAGTGATGTATGCTAGATGTAATTCCTTGTATCCAAGCAAGTCTAGAACTCCAGCTCCACCTTTAAGACTTGGATCTGATTTTTGGCTCAGTTATGAACTCCCACAATTTCACAAGCTTCTTGAATGACAGACTGTGCCTTTTCACAAGCTGGGAAGCTGAATGGTATAAATCGGATTTATCATACATAACGTGATATAGACGTGGATGAATGGGGCTCTTTTTAATAGATGAAAGCTCTTTGGGAACAAACATTTATCCCAGTATATGGTATAAAAGATAAACAAGCACTATAAAATCTTCCATAGATACTGAGAAAGACTGAACCACAAAGAACATTCAGCTCCAGCCTTATCCAGAAATGTAAACAGTTTAAGGGGGCTGCTTGTTGTCCACAGCCTGCAAGTAATTAAGCACTAATTCTCTACCAACTACTGAGCAAGAAATTGGAGAGGAAATATGACACAATGTTAAGTATGTACTTTTCAGGCCGGCCTCAACTGATGTATTCTCTGCATCTCCATCATCTTCACCAGACCAGTACTGATTTGCCCTCTACATCTAAAAACGGAGAGATGAAACTAGAAATCTCCAAAGGCAGAACGACAGATTTTTATCTCAAAGTGAGGGATTTCCAGTGTCAGCTCAGATTGTCCCAATACATCCAATGCCACCCACAAAGCAGAAGGATAGGGTGAAACATTTCCAATTCCCTTAAGTGGGGCTCATTCATGATAACCAAATCCTTGAGAGGACCTTCATACATTTCACCAAAACATTTTACACTTTATTTGCAGATTCTTTTTCACTGAAAGAAGATAAAAGTCTTAGTGGCCTTATCTGTAATTAGAAACACATTTGCCACACATTCCTGGGCCAAATAAACTGAATTTACCTTAACGGGATGCTTTTATCCAGCTGAACTACTCTAAATTTGCTGTTGCTTTGTTGCACAGTAACATTTAAAAAATAAAAATCAAACCCAGTCCCAGGAAAGCAGCATTCCATGGCATTTTTCCGAGCTCTGCAGACCTCCTGGGGCAAAAAAAGGAGGAAAACGTTTGAAGCATGAAGGATTTTTCCCTTCCCAGAGTCTCCAGGCCCATGTGAACCCTTGCTGGAGCTGCTCAGTGACGTCAAACACATCCACATCCTCTGCGGCGCGGCTGAATCACTGACTGCGGCAACGCAAGCTTCAGCATGACTCCTCAAACCCACTCAGGTTTCATCACTCAGGTCCAAGTTTTGCTTTGGCGGACAGACTAAAAGCTTGGTCCAGACCTCTATTTTCAATTTAGACAAGTATCTATGGCAACTACGATACTATTTTAAACCATTCCTATTTAGCCGCCTCCAGGTTGAAAGTAAAATAGAAAAAATACCAAGCCCACCCCATCACCCACTCCTCTAACGGCTCATAGTGTGCGACAAAGTAGGACATACCTGTCTGCTAATCTCCCTTCCCTTGCTGAAAATTTCAGCAAGGTTCTGTTTTTCCCTCTTTAGCAATTTCTGTGGGTCTCAGCAAGAGAAATGCCTTCATTTGGCTCTCACTCTGAATTTGCCTGGCTCCTCTTTGGTTCCTCCTTGCTGCAGTGACCTTCCTATGAACGTGCTCCAGGTGCACACAAGGAGAGGCACTTGGAAAGACGGCTCCCCCCACACTCGCAGCCACCCCACCATGGCCCTGCCACCACAGCCCACACTGCCCACGGAGCACGATGGCTGGGGGAGGACTGCAACGGGCTGAGCAGAAACGTGTACATGTCTGAATTCTTTTAATTTGCTGTCTATTTACAAGGTGGGGTGGGTTTTGTTTGTTGGCTTTTAAACACTTGTGATTTAGTTTTTCTCTTTATGGAAGACTGTGGCTCTCCCACTTTTTTTTTTTTTTTTTTTTAAATCTTTTAAATGAAAGGTGATGGTTTTGGCCAGCCGCATGACTCTGGGAGACGGGACCTTACAAATAACCTCAAATATCAGATTGTTTGAAACATGTTGTAGGATTTGGCACTCCTTCCTTAATTTTGTAGCTGATGTCCAAGGCATACATTTCCATGCTGGAAAGTGTTTATTAGTCTCCTTTACAAGCATGTGTGGCATAACACTTGACGAGCAACTTCACCACAGACTAGATTTTCACTCTTTCTTGTTCTGAACATGACTTGCTGCAAAAGGCAGAAATTTGTCAAATTAATCAATGTGCATAACTGGCAGTTATGGAAAAAAAAGCCAGGCAAGTCTGAGCTGCCAGAAATGTTGCAGTTAAACATGAAACCAGGTGAAGTCTTGTTTACATGTTCTTTTTATCAAGCTACAGTTAGAAATGCATTTGCTGTGTTGCTTTGGTTTTGCAAACTAGGGCTTACTTTGCATTACTTTGAGGATTTTCTGAGCCTTGGGGCTCAACTCAGTTACCCAAGCAAAGGCTCCCTGTTTCACTAGGGATACCTTGCCATATGGCTTGACCTCCAGCCACCAAACCCATGGGGCTCTCTGCAGCACTACACTTTTAATTGACATGAATAAAGTTTACATCTGTCTATATGATAAGTCTTTACACTGAGCTAGCAAGCATTCCTACAGCACTATGCAAACCTGTGGAGTAATTTTGCTACTTAAAAACTCCTGCATGCAAAACTTCTATTTTTAACTACATAAATTGTGGCAACAGCCATCACTACTGCAGAACCAAACTCTCCCCTGCTTGACAGACTGATTCAGAGAACACGTTAGGAAGTATTTTAGCGTCAGACTGAGGTGGTTTTTTTAAGTATAGACAAGTAGTTAAAAGTTGCTTAGCAGTTTGAAAGTTAGTAACCAAGTCTTACTACCAGGGCATAAGAAAAGAAGAGGGCGAACAAGATAAAGGCATTTTCCAGTCTTAGCACACAGCTCCCCAGCACACAGCTGGAAGTTACTTTGCACCTTTTTTAAGGCATGTGATACCCAACAGAGTCACACACAATCTGTACATCAGTGTTGGCTGTACTTACGCATTCATCCGGCGTGCTCACTGTGTGTAACTTCTGTAATGAACACCAACTTTAAATTCTATGCTATAGCTCAGCCTGCACATCTCTGCATGAGGGTACAGCTGTCTCCTTACTCTCCACCAGCTGCACACACAGACAAGCCCTGAAACTGCTCCACAGGAGCCCACATGTAGCATCTTCTCCTAATTAGATCAAGATAGGGCATAGATAAAGCCTGAACTTTACCTTTTCAGTCCCATGAGAGGCACTGCTGAACAAACCTGCACTGTACCACTAGCGCTACCAGAGCAGCAGAGAGAAGGAGACAGGTTATCAAAGCAGATAAGCTGCTTTCCATTCTTGGGAGAATGCACAGATAGGGCAACACATACCCACAGTATGGAGTGTGCCACAGGTACTACACCAGAAATATCGGTCCTCTTAACACCTGTTGCTAACTCGCATTCTCCTTGCACTGCACCAACACTTGCTCCTTCTTATTTGTCATCAGCTTTGGCAGTTTTCAGGTTCTGAAGAGTCTGGAGGAGATTCAAGCAGCAAAAGAAAAATCTCAGCAAGGTGGCAGCAAACAGCCAGCCAAAACAAACAAGTCGGGTTTAGAAAACCTCTCTAGTTCATCTTTGAGAATAGAATCAATCACCATTTCAGCAGTGTGGTCTTCTGGCCTTCCAGGAAATGGACTAAATCCTTAATCTTGCAGCATATATATATTTTTGTTTCTTGCCATTAAAGAATATAAAATATGAAAGTGCTGTGGAGATTTCTCCGCTAGTACCAGGGCCTACCTGTGTTGCAATTGCACCAAAGTAAGCCAAGATTTGCTCCAAGAACAGCAGTATTTTAACCTAGTATGAAGGCAGTACACAAGGACAATTCTCATACTAACATCTTTAGGAGACAGTGCAATTACTCTGGGTTTATTGAGTAGCAAAATAATTAATTGCTATCTCTCCATTATCTGAAAGAGAGCTATATTCATCTACAAAACCGACCATAATCCAGGTACTTATGGTCAGGTGCATGATTAACTCCCTGGGGGAGCCTGGAATTTTCTGTGTCACATTTGAAACGCAGCAGTGTGAATCTCAGTTCTATTATACGGGCATGGATGGGGAAAGCATATTCATCCATCAACACCAGCTCTTTTTTTTCTAAACAAATGTGCTTTGTGACGCTGGATCAGTAGGCATCAAGCCCTTTCCTGCCTGTCATGGGAAGAGGTGCTCATTCATGACCCTCAGCACCATGTCGTCCCGTGGGCTCAGTCAGTGCTATCGACTGCATCTCCATAAACATCCATTACCCAGACATTCAGTTTGTGGAATTTACAAAGACAAAGACAAATGGCTATAATAATGTATTTGTATAATGATCGTACGTTTTATGAGGTATTTGTTTACTATAAATTAGCTGTAAGATCTGGGAGAGGAATTTGAGTCTGACCAAAAAAATATGACAAGCAAGTTTTTTTTGTGACTGCAAAGAAAGCCTTGTGAAATGAGACCAACTGTTGTATGTTCATGTGAGATGTAAGGAGTTCTTTCTTAAAGACAGCATTTACTTTTTAGAATTTCTAATGCTTAACAGTTGCCCTTTACCATTTTAAAGTAATATAGGAGGAAGCAATACGGCTAAAATAAGTGTATACCTTACTGAAACTAATGGGGTTAATTCGGCATTGACAGGACAGGATTTGACCTTCAAAGTATTTTTTCAAGAAATGTTGCTAACTCCATTTAAAAGCCCAATAACAGTGAGCAATCTCTCTGAAATATCAGGGTCAGATTTCAAGACTGCATAAAGCTGTTCACCATACCAAAATGGGACTTTAATATTACCCAATAAAGGTCAGATCCCATAGTTTAAAGGAGTGCAGACAAACAGCGGTGCTGATGAAGCGTTCCACCTTTGAAGTCACTGATGTTACCTTAGGCGCGAGCTGCTTGCTCTGCCAGACTGTGCTGGCATTCCGCAAGGTTCGCGCTCACCAAAGTGAGAATGGGGACTCAGGACTAAAGGTTAAAGGATACTTAGTTTCAGCCCCAAAGTGTTAAACTCATTTAACCTTAGCACAGGAGTGTGAGCATAAATAGTAAGCCTAAACTGGCCTCTCTGCCACATGCCAGAATTTTTCAGCATACCAAATTATTCACACTGCAAAGCAAATGTAACTGGTTGACTCCAAAAGCTCCTATTCATTTTAACTGGTTGGTTATATTCATCAAGAGTAAGAAAACCAGTAGTATAACTCTTTTTTTCATCTAAATTGGTTAGTTTCACCTAATACCAAGGCAGTGACAGTCCGTGCCTGTCCCACAACAGATTCTCGGTCATGCCAGAGTACAAACCTGCTCCTACTGTCCCCGGGGCCATGCATAAAGGAGAAAGAGTGCAGACACTACCAGGAAAATTGCATCCCAGGGCCATAGGCCAAGCAAGGCAAAAGTCCGTATTTCAAGAACATATGTAAAGCACATTCATTAGTTTAATGCAACAACAGAAACTTCTGAGACCAGTGCACAAGATTTTGGAAAGTCTCCATATTTATCTTCCACCTCACTTAAAGATACAAGCAAAAACACAATTTGCTTGTGACCGCAGTCAATCCAAGCTGATTGAAATTAAACATTTATGTAACCTTCTAATGTAAAACCTAGTAACCGCTGATGTTTACTATACTTTTCTTTTGATTTCAATGCCATGAGTTAAGACAATGCTTATCAACTTTGATCCAGAACCAGTGAAAGTACAAATTTTATCATTATTACGCAAGACATTACTTAAGTGTATTTTTATGTTCAATGAAAAACAGTTCCTCAGAGTAAATCTCTTACAAAATCATTTGGCTAGAATACTGTAGTTTTGAATCTGGAAATGAAAACTACTAGTAGCTTAATGCAAGGCAATTCCAACACAAGGAAAATTAATGCACATTGCAGAGGAAGAATTCTTGGATAAGAGGGAGAACTATACTGATCTTCAGCTGCTTATAGGCCATAAACAAGATGTTTTACAGCGGTAGCTGAAGAATTACAATAGGGTCTATTTGAGCTTTAGAGAGAAATAGGCATCAACTGAAAGCTTGATAGCCAAATACTGACAGCATTTGGCAGAGTTGTTGGGTGGGTGTAAGGCTTTCCATGCCACCAAGCAGATAATGGATTGACTTAATACTCTTATCTAAAAGTCCTCCTCCCAGTGATTTCTCAGAATCATTATTAAAAAAGACTCCTTAAACACCATTAAACTAGCTGAAAGTTTCCTATTCTGCCTGTTCAATGCAAAAGAGCTGTTTAACCTTATGGAAAGAGTCATAAGAAATGACCATTATATACAGTAAGTTCCATTTTCATTAAAAAGATGTGGTTTTAGTAATGAATTTTACTTTTTTAATGACAAACTACACAAGCTCAAACACGCATCTTCTCCAAAACCTGTCCTCCCAAAACACAACACCTGTATCAGGCACACAAGGCTATCTGCTTTCACCGCTAAGGTAGCTGGAGAAGACAACACGCTTTTTGCTTCCGTGTTTGGTTTTCAAGAAATTCTGCTCCCCACTGAAGCAAGGTTTGTGTTTCTGGAATTTCTTTTGCGTGTGTCATGTGCTATCATTACACAGTAGGTTTGGTATTAAGTATAATAAATTCTATGTAACAAACCACTGACAGCAAAATATAATTGTTTCCTAAGTCCCTGTAGGATGTCTCAATCAGAATATGAATACAAGAAGCACTTTTGATATTTCACTTCATACAAGATGTATAACTCTATAATATTAATCAATTTAACTTGTGCTCTGAAAATAATTCCAGTAAGTAGCACATACAATGTCTTTCAAAACTCAGACAGAAACTAACATATAAATAGTGAGAGGTGAGAAGAAAAGGAAACTGAAGTATAGCCAGATGTTCCTGTTGCAAGAGCTCATTCATTTTCTTCTCAATTCTGTTCCCTGCATATGAGCCAGCTCCAGTCAAACTCCAGCTCCCCTGCTCCAAACACAGCTGATGATGTTGCTCACAATGAATATAAGGAGGACATGAGTGCTATTACAGCTCAATGCCAGACTGTAGCCCTCACACGGTGCTATTGAGCTTATTACTCAAAAAAACACACCAAAAGCATCTCAGTGACATACTAAGACCAGAAAATATTGTGTAAAATTGGCTTAAAATTTCTTGGATTATGTATGATATCCATGGCAAATGCCATTTTTTCCTATCTGGTACTTTTGTGTCCCATTTCAACAGTGCTCACCGATGATCCTGTACTGAGCACTGACTTGCCTTTTGAGTTTATCTGGGGTTTTTTGTAACCTGTTGACTTGCCTAACACCACTGGAGGCACATCTTCCTCCATTTCTTTCCTGCAGCTCTCCCAGAAGAGTTCCTGTACTGGTCCCCAATGTCTGGTGGCCAGCGCCAGGCTGCAAAGTCCCTGTGCTGGGCCACAAAGACCCCACGCTGGGCTGCAGCCAGCCACAGCCGTTGCAGCAGTCAGGGGCTGCCACGTCAACTCCGACCTGCAGCTATCAGCATGCCCCAGAGTGCTGACTTCAGGTGAAAGGAAACATTTCCTTAATTGCAAAGCCACAAAAGTTGGCTCCTCAAGGGCTATGGGACGGGGAGGAGGAGACATGCAGCAAGTGAGGAGTGGGAAAATCCACAATACGCTCCAGTGACAACCAAAAAAAAAAAGCAGGGGAGGTAAAGGTGCAGCACAGATGGCTAACACAGGAGAGAAGATGCAAATTCTTCTTCTTGAAATAAAATTTCTACATAGTGACCTCACACAAAATAAAGCTTATCCTAAGCACTTGCCTTGTTTATCCTTGAGACATACTCATGTGCCCAATTCAAATAACCTTAGTGGAAAGGTGTACAACACCGTATACAAACCTATTACTTGTGCAGTACCGGGGTCACTGGAGATGCAAGCAATAACTTGCCCTATGAATAACAACAGTAAGGCTACGAGATTTCATTTGATGATTTTCGTTATTTTTAAGATGTGTATTATAGACAGAGAAACAGTTCACAAGAACATCAACTTTCACAACATCTTTTAAAAGAAGTTACTGATGCAAATCCTCCCCTTTCATGCAACTGTTTATACTGCTGAAAGGTTTTAAACCCAGAGTTGTTTGAGCCATAAACATTTTAGTACTTGGTAATGCAAAACTACGGTCAAGCAACTCTGAGCCCTTCTGAATGCAATCAGCATCGCTATGGTTCACAACAGCCGCACAAAAAAAGCAACCAGCACTCACAGCAACAAGGGAGAAGGAATTACTGTTCTGTGTGTTTTTCTAAATTGCTCCTTTTCTGGCGTATGAAGGGGTTGAATAAGTTGCAGCCAGAACCGCACACAGCACGACCAAGCTGTAGAGGGGCAGGCAAGGCGAAGCAGTACCTCAGCATGCTGCCCACGCACCCCCGTTAGCCCCGCGCTCCCCAGGCTGTCCCGCAAGGAGCGGCTGCCTCCCTCTAACACCCCACAGCACCCACGTTAGCAACTGCTACCATCTAATTAGGTACTCCATCACCATCAGTGCGTCCCAGTGATGGAGTAAAACCCAGTAATTCCACCAGGCAGCGAACGATTGCAGACCCAGAGGCTCTGTAATGTCGCTGCTTACAAATTCATTCACTGCAATGTGCTTGGTGGGTCACAGACACTCCACGTGTTGTGTCAGGGCAAAGGCAAGTGGCTCCAGGCGGGCGCTGCCGCTCCCTGCCCCCCCCCCAGGCAAAGGCAGGAAAGGGGAAACTTTGCCGCGGAGATTTGCTGGTCCTAAAGATAGCACAATTACTTTTTTCCCCCCCTAGCCCTCTCTCAGACTTTGGCTTAGTGCCAGCACCACCAGTGCTTTGGGATGGCGGTTTAGGACTTTTTGGTGGCTTTGGAAGAGAATCGGTCATCTCAGGCACAGCACAGACAGACTGGGAACAGTCAGCAAAACATAAAACCTCCTCACACATAAGGGGATCTTTATAAAATTCCAATTACTTCTGGCTTGTTACCTAAGAATCCCTAAGAGGTAAGAGATATTGCTCGCTGTGAGGCCCGGGGTAATGAAATTACAAATCCTTTCATGAGTAAGCATATGCTAGAAAGCTACGTTTATTTGGCCTACATATTTGAAACTGTTCAAAAGGTTATTGTCTCGCAAAATCTGGATCAGAAATTACTACTTGTATTTGCCTTTCTCTAACAAGGAGCTATATTCAGGGTCATTTTTAATTCCTCAGTGATCGATTAGAATACTACAAACGTTACTGCAAAGAAGTCTCATTTAAATTCTGTTTTCCGAAGAAGTATCAAACATGCAAACAAAAAAAAGAAAATAGTCTCAGATACATCCTATAAATAACCAGCAAATGTAGTCCCCTTGAGAAACCTGGTGAGCCCAACAGCCTTGTCTTTTCAAGTGGTTAATTAATTTGTACTACAAAACTCCCATCTTATTTCCATAGTTTGTCTCCAGCATGTTTTAATTTCAGAATTGAACCATGGATGGAGCTAACTTTTCACAAACAATTATGTTTACCTCTACAAAATAGTTACACGGGATGGGTTTCCAAAAATATTTTGATGCCATCACAGGTTAGGTGCTCAACTCCAGTTGAATTTATTACTTCAACATATAAGATTTAAACTATCTTGGTAACTAAATCCCATGAAGTTAAGGATCCTCGCCTGTGTTCAGTGTCACTGTGGAAAACCTGTCCCACGCAGACACTGCCTTTTGGGCTTGTGCCAGTGCTGCGCTCCTCCAGAGCGGGATGGGACACCGATACTGCCAATATACATTCCCCAGCCAGGTGTGAATGTTTCATCCTGTTTCGCTTTTTCTTCAAACGTTCTCTGCACCTCCCCTCGGTGCCAACACTTAACACAATGAATTTCCTTATAAAAAACTGCTCCAGCCAACTGCATGAGTAATAGTCCTTGTTGCTGCTGTAAAAAGAACTCGGTGTATAAAATGCACTATCAGCGGATGGGAAATCTGACTACACCCCATCATCGCACCAGATGCTGGGAAAAAGACCTTGCTCTTCAGAGTGTATTTAATGAAGGCAAGACTAGCAAGATCTGAAGGAACATACATGTTTGTCCCACCTTATATTGCTCATTGTACCTGCTTGCCAGGGTCCCCAGCCCCATAGCCTTATCCCTAAGATCACACTGAAGTGAGGAGCTGTTATCTTCATTTTATGGGTAACTCAGGAAGAGAATGAGCCACCACCTCAAACACCTCTAGTTACTAGATTGGCAGGTACTGGGGTTTAAAAAGAAAAGACCTCAAGACCTGAGCATTTCTGTAAGTTTTTTAGGCTCTTAAAAATCTGCATACATCTGACTATGACAGGTTATGCGGGCAGTTTTTAGTGACACGTGGCGCTGAAACTTGGCATTCTGCATACCATGCTTGTGCTTGCACCAATTCACAGATCTTCACATCTTTAAGCAAGGATCTTCTAAACTATTTCCTCTAACTAAAGATCATGAGCTCCTCGTTCAATATACAGCTACCACTTAAAACACTCTGCAAGAGTTAAGGACCAAAGGAGCACCACAAAAGCCTGACACAAAAGTATTGCAAACCAGGAGCTCATGACCTTTAATATCTCCATTTTAAGCAAGGAGATGCACATGATGAATGGAAGAAGGTCTGCAGTGAGGAGGGCTTAGGCTTACCAGGGGGATTCTTGCAAAGAAAGCATGATGCTCCATATTCAGAGCGCGCAGCTTTCAGAGGCACACTGAAGCCCGGCCAGCTGGAAAACCAGCAGCAGTGGTCTGACCCATAGCAGTTCCCAAAACACAAACAGGCAAGCAGCAGTCATGCAGCAACATGTCCAGAGAGATCATCTAGACGCCGTACCATCAACACTGACCCCAAAAGTATGCTCCTGGGTAGGGCAAGTCTGGATACTCAAAATTCAGCTGCTGCCTACATGCCTAGGCTGGCAGGCTAGATCAGCCCTCCTGATCTGTGCTCAAATTCCTCAAGTGGGACTATTCAAAGCACTTGATTCAGGCCTAATGCTGCATCCACTGAAAGCAAGAGCTTTGGAAACAGAACGCCTGGCCACATCTGGCAGTCCAGCGCCTGGAGATTTGATACTTTTGGCTACTGTTTATTTCAGAGTCTGCAAACAATTAGTCTGAATACTCTCCTCCATGGCGTTGAGGCAGGCTTTGTTTTTCCTTGCACCCTTTGCTCACAATTTCATGCCACAAGCAGTGTTTAGCGTGCACACACTTGAAATTACTGATCTTGTTAAAACAGAAAGTGCCAAGAGGGCCCATCCCAGCACAAGCAGTTCCCTTCATCTCGCTGTCCAACCTCAGCCCCTACTTACGCTTTTAGATATTGGAAGGAAGACAAAAGACAGGGAAACACGATTGCGGCGACTACTGCACTTCAGGCAGGTTTCCTTCCAAACCTTGCGTGCAGGGAGGCAGACCTCGCCACGCTTCATCCTGCAATGCTCCGTTCAGGCACAAACTTGAAATGACGGGTCCACTGTCAGCAGGGCTGGCTGGCAGTGGCCCAGCAGCCCAAATCTGCCGGCCGGTCCGAGGAAGGTGGCTGCGTGAGCTGCTCACGGCTTCACCACCGGCTGGGCTGGACGAGGAGGGGGTGGCAGCCCCTGGCCATGGGCGCTGGGGTCACAGCATTGAGGTGAGCAAGGGAAGGGGTCTCGGAAGAGGTTGTGCGCTATCCATGAGAGGATCAGCCCCCCACGTACCACACGTGGTATTTTTTAATTAGGAAAAGGTTGCATTTTTTCTTTTTCTTCCCAAACTAGCATCCAGCTACCCTATAAGGTAGGAATGCCATTTTTGGCAGAACAGATAGATCTATTTTGTGGTTCTCTAATAAAACACTTCTTAATTTTATAGTATTTTAGTATTCCTCTTTCAATAAGTATCTCAGCCTGCCTTATACCTATTCACGCTATCTTCCTCTATAATCGTACTATCTCAGAACTTTAACTACCAAAGAGACAACTGAACACTGTCACCTGGGACCATAATTCATGCTGATTCACACTTGTGGCCCAGAGGCTTTTTCTCCCTGCACCCTCTTCTCCTGAGGTTTATTTTTATTCCTCAGGTATCCTAGTTTGAGGGCTCAGAGCTGATTTCATCCTGTTGCAGAGAGAACTGAGATGAAGTAGACAACATAGGATTAAGCCTGAGGTAATTCAAGTAAATGTGAAAGAACACTTCAGCTGATACCAAAAAATGCAAAGTAATTGCAAATAGAGTTTGTGTTTCTGAAGCACCATCCATAGCATTCTCCCACCTCCAGTGCATTTCATGGTGGCAGTAGGAGGTACGAAGGGTTGGTGTGCTCAGGGAACGCCGTGGAAACCCTCACTGCTGGTCTGCTTTATGGATCTCGTTTCCTGTTTGTCCTCAGTTCAGAAATTCAAGGTCATCTTTCTTCATGAGCCTCAATATCAGCAAAGGTGCAGTAGATGGGTTGGTTGAAATCTCAACTACATCCTTAGAAGTTACACAAGACCCTCCCAGTAACTCCTACCTGATCATTATTCACATGCAATAAATGCCATTCTCACAACCACTGATCTCGGCTCACAAATATTTACTTGGTGCAATTTACTTCAGCTGGACGGCAGTTATCCTTATCTCTAAAAACGACCACGATAAACTCATCCACAACTGGTGATTTTTTTTAAGTGGAAAAATACCTCCATTCTGAAACACAATGGTTCCAGCTAGATGCAAATAGCTATTCAGCCTGCCAAAACCAGAATGCAAATCATAAAACATTCACAATGAGGCTGTTTGCTACCTGAGTTACATTTATCCAAGAAACAGCACTCTACTGGCAGAGCATAGGGAAATGGAAAAAAGTGGAAAAACCATAATAAAACTTGACAGTAAGATCTTTAAAGATGTTTTATTCAACCCTCCCCTGTTCAGGGCATTTTTAGGATGAGGAAATAGGAAGTACAGAAATTAAAACTCCCTCTGTTTGCTGCTCTTGCAGTAAGTGACAGGATAAGATCAATGTTTGGAAAGAGACTGTATAAAGAGAATAGTCTCCATCAATCTCATCCCTTCCCTTGGTGAAAGTACTTAATTTACACTTTCTCAGCTGAGTAATTGCCTCTACTTTACACTTACAGTTCCTTTAGGAATGGTGTAATTAGTATTTGCCACAGAAACTTCAATAGGTCTGTATGTTGCTGAAGAAAGTTGCTCTTTAGTCTATATTCAGGATCTATGACAAGGGCACTCGCACACCGAGTAAAGACAAATGTTTCCACAGCAGGGAGGGCTACAGGCCAGCACGGAGCACAGGGTGGTGGAAACCCCTGAGGAGCAGCAGCTGCCCCTGTCAGAGGCAGGAAAGCATCCACTGGGCTCGTGCAGCCCTGCGGAGCTGGTGCTGTGCTTTCCACCTTCCAAATGGAGAAACCAGCTCCTCAATGTCACCATTTTAGCGGTGGGCTTGCAACAGGGCCCATTTCTGTGACGGCAGCGGCACCCGCATCCTCCCTGGGGCCACGAGCACTGCTGCTGCCCCAGAGAGCCACCAGTGAGAGGGCCTGGCCTCACACAGCACCCAGATAATCAGCAAAACGGCTGGTTCAGGAAAGCTCAGAGCAGGCAAAAAAGGAGAGTGGAAAAAAAATTCCCCAAACAAATGGCAATTTGTTTCAAACAATTCACTGGAGTCCCTGAGTGAAGATGCTAAGTAGATCATCTTAGCTGGCTGATGTGAAATACAGTGCAGTATTACATCTTGTTGTTTGTGCTTGTGTCTAACAACAGCAGGTTTTTAGATGCAGAGTTATTTCTGTCCCCGGGACGGGCAGAGCTCAGCACATACCCCAGGGCAGCCTCGCCGGGGACGGCACCTCTCCTGGGGACCAAGCCCCGTGTCAGCGAGAAGGGAAGCAGCGCGTGCTGGCCTCACAGAGTTGTACTGAAACACGGACGAAAAGCGAAGCACAAAAGGAGAAGGAGAATCAAAACACAAAATCAACCTTTCCGAGCACCAAAGTACTCCATGTTTTTTCCACTATTAGATTACATACGAGCCATCAGAGATTTGGGAGATGAAAATTCAGCTACATATAAAACCAAAGTGAGATACATAAAATATAAGTAACGAAGCCAAGTTTTTAACCAAAGGCATCAGGGATCCAACCACAGCTGAGTTCTGGTGCCAGGATACAGCTAATAGGAAGAACAAATGCAACAGCCATCTAACTCGGGCTGAATTTTTAGTGGCAGCAAATGTTTCTGTGAAGCCTCCTATACTTTTCTAAACTCTGGAGAAAAAGAAAGACTAAAAAAAAATATCTAGAATGTCCCTACAGTCACAAAAATGTAACTCCCAGTGACTTGGGAACCTAAATAAATGTATGTTTCCACAAAAAAAGCAATTAAGTTGAAATGTTAATAACCAACCATACTGACGATCTCAAAAAAGGAAAAACCCAAAATAAAGAAAATCCATCCCCATACACAGACTGATGAGAAAAACAGGAAAATTCAATTAACTGCAAAAACCCCAAGCAATCCGCTAACCCAGCTCCCCTCTCCCGGGCAGCCGCCGCTGGAAAGGCACGGCTGCTGCCAGCCCCTCGGGCCGCAAACATCTTCCCCGCGCACCGCGACCCTCCGCAATCACACAGCGCCCACGGAGCCCAAAACGCCCTCCCCGAGCTGCGAGCAGTGGCCTCTGCACCCCACGGCACCCTGCCGAGAGCTGGCCAAACAAAATCCGCACTCGCTCCTTCTGGGAGCCCCCGGGCAGGGCAGGGCAGGGGGCGGCCGGTGGCCTGGGAGCGCCTGCTCGTTTTGGGACAGGAGCGACTCGGCGCCGGCCTGAGGCCTGGCTCGCGTCGCACCCCGAAGAGCCGGACAGGACCCGAACCCTCTCTTGGGGCCATCCGTGTGCCGCCTCCAAGGAAAAGCCCAGCGGGACCCAGAGGCGCGGCATCCCCCCGCTGCCAGAGCGGCAGCCTCGTTGGGAAACAGCGAAACGGCCTCACGGGTCTTAAAAATTAGGGGATTGATGCGGTTTACATCATGCTGCTGATTCTTGAGGGGAGAAAATAAGTTATTTGGCAATTCTGGTAGATTATGCCATTTTCTTGTTAGAAATACATGCACGAAATTTATGTTTTCATTCTATATCTGAAGGCAAAATTAATTTTTCTTTCAAGTCTGACTAATATCTTCACTCACCCCCTATCACTGGCTCAGGAGTCACCAAAGAGACAGAAGATGTATGTGTTTTATTACTTGAAACATACGGATCTCCTCACATGAGTCACAACAGCATCAATTAAAGCAACAAAACAAGTGAAAATACAGCAGTCCCTAGGCACGAGCGCTGGCGCTAGCCGCGTCAAGAGAGATTCCTCATTTTTGGAGAACGTTCTGTAGTTCCTTTACAGCCTGTACGGATCTGCTTCCACCAACTATTCCTAATGGGAATGGTGGAGCGGATGGGATGCCTGGCCAGGCCCCGCTTGCCAGAGGCTGCGGGGTGATGCGCGTGGTGCCACGACACCGGCGCTCACTCCCAGGACGCACAGCAATTCCGTGGGCCAAACGGAGAACCAGCAGCCTCAGAGCTGCATTGTCCACAGCCAAACAGACAGTGCTGTGCTCCCAAAGGCTGTTTATTTTCATTTCTACTTCTACAATATTTAAAGGAAATTTTATAGAGAGAGAGATATAACTATGCAGCTTAGCTAAGGCAAAAATAGCATCCAGTGATTTCCAAGCCTGCTTCTGTAGGCTAGACAATTCACGCCTGACATGACATCCATGACATTTTGCTCCTATCCAACAGGCTTCCCAACCTAATCCAGACCGCAGCTAGACCTATCTCAGACAAGCAGTTCCCAGGAATCACAGACTGGAAATCACCCAAGGAGACTCTAAAATGTAGTAGGTAGCTCTGCTGCTCAACGCTTTCACCCCAATAGGCTTTCTTAAACCCTCTCATTGAAAATTTCAGGATGGTTCACCCATCTTTTCTTTTTGAGAGAAAAAAAAAAAGAAGGCAACTTAATTTTAAATAGATTGTTTTTAAGTTACATCAGAAAACAGGTTATTGCTTATTAGTCCTAACTCAGACCCATGTATTGTGCACAGCCTTGATGCACAGTTCATATCAGATTTTGTGGTATGTTGCAACAAATATAAAGGAAGAGCTTTGTGCTTAAGCTGCATGGTAATACTATGCAGTGTAAAATCTGACTGCAGATGAACTCAGTGCACCATGTAGGCAGATGTTTCTGCCGCTTGCATTTGCACAAAGCAGATAAAGGTCTTGCGGACAGATCCTCTTATTCAGGTCACACAAACTGGAAGGCTGGAATCAGTTCACTACTCCCCTAGGATAATCAACCAGTCACCCCTATTTGATTCAGCTTTGACATAACAAAAGGAGCTAGAAGTAAAATACAACAGGCATCTGTGAAGAGAAGGTAGGATGGAGGCAAGGCTTGGAGCACACTAACAATCTATTAAATCCTTTTGAAAGTCTACACTTCCTAATGGCATCCGTCTGGATGGTAAGTATGCTCAGCTAAAGTTTTCTCATTTCAAGGCATTGTATTCAAACACTGCTGCCTGGTGTACTCCTACAATGCAGTGAGGTTCTTCAGGTAAGACTGATTTCTAGAGCATTGTTTTGGTGAAATCAAGAAGTTAAGATCTGACTGAGATTATAGCTGCTACCACTGACCGGGAGGTCAACATTTACAATAAAAACATAAGTGGAAGTGAAAGAAAAAGAAAACGGCTACCATCTCCATTCATGGACCTCATACATCTTTTGTTTGGTAAACAGTCATGAGGTGCTGTTTGTGTTGGGACCTAGAGTCTCAGCTCCAAATCTGCTCTCCTCCTATCTCCCTTAAACTTCTTGAGTAGATGGACTAGGCAGCTCAAGATGTTTAAGGGCTACCTAGATAACCCAGGAAGAAATATCACTGTCTAGGGAGTAATCAGTATTCTCTACTCAGACTGCAAGTATTATACATCTGAGGCTCATGAGAACATTTTGTGCCACATCTTGAAAAGGGAGATATTACTCTTGATTTGATGAAAAATGAATTGGTAATACGAGCTGTGTATGTGCTAATTTATAGTGATGAAGTTTGCATTCATTACAGTAATGAGCATTGCATAAAGCATATAATCAACATTCACTGCAGATGTCAAGAGGAATCCAGAGGCAGAGAGGAAATATGTACACTTGCCACAGTTGATCATAAACACCATAAACTTCCAGCCCCCAAAAAACACAAAGCAAGAGACAGTCCTTTTTCTCCCTACTAGTCCTCAGGGTTATTTGAGTGTATCTAGCAAGTTCTTGTACTAACGAGCTTAGACAGCCTTCCAACCATAGGATAAATATTACAACAAGTGCTGTAAATATTTTCGTAGTAGAAGCACAACTGTTTCACTTCCTCCCCAGCAAAAGACAAAAGCTACAAATGTGATTACATTCAGTTGGTAACTGGATGATCCAAGCAGATAACTAATTAAATCCTTTTGTGCAGAGTAAGATGTTTCTCTAACATCACATTAGAAATTAAAAGCAAGTAATAGAAGGAAAAGGTCGGAGTTTAACAAATCATCACCTGAAATAAAGTTAAAATACCAGAAAACACCATCCACAGTCCGCAAAATCAAAGCAAGGTAGGCAATAGTGAAGTGTTATCTATTACGTCAAATGAAACACAAACCATCTTCTGAAAGAGATGAAAGAAGGTAACTGGAAGTTTGCTTGATTTCATGCCCATATGGAGCAATAAGAAGAAAAGAACAGTGGATACGCACCAACGTTATTATGAATAAATATCTCTAGACATCTACACTAGAAGTAGTTCTTACCTTCTGGTAATCTGGGGTTAGCGTGAATAGAGTTGGGGTCCCCATCTTCCTCAGGATGATAACGATAAAGCGTCTGTGACTGCTTTTGGGATGACTGACTACGGTGTTCCTTTAGAGCAACAGGAGGAGAGGTTGTTGCACTGAACTTTACCTTGGGGAAAGCATTTCCCTCGTCCGTTTCATGGGAAGCTTTTGACCAACTCGGCTCTGTTAAATTCACCTCTTTCAAGCCTAGATGCATGCTGTTCCCTGGGTCTTCTTTTCTGGCATGCTTTTTCATTTTAGAGTGTGGGGCTCTTTCTTGTTCATGCCTCTCTTTGTCCCCTTGCTTTCCCTTTGGTCTCCTCTCTAATTCCTCCAGGTGCTTGGGTGTCTCAGTGGTGGCTGTTGTGTGCTCCGGAGGAGCACTGGTGGTTACTGGTGCTTCTTTATGCGTTGCTTGCTGGAGGGATGCTACAGTGGTGCGGGGCACCCTCTTTCGCTCACTTCTTTCTGTGGCACTGCGAACTTCAGAGGGGACCTTAGGCACCGGTGTGGTGAGTGGCGCAGCCATTTCCTCGGTGTACGGATCGGCCGGAGCCAAAGCTGAAGGAGCAATGCTGGCTGGGAGGTAGTCATAATCCTCGCTTTGCTCTTGGCTGATGCTCTCTTGCTCTAGGTGGGATGAGTAACTCCTGTATTTTTTTGGAGACTCCACCTGGGTGTTGTCTCCTTCTGGTGCCTCCTGGTCGTAGCTGTACGGATCGTCGTAGTGCCTCTCCGGTTCATTATCTTCAGCATCTATTGGACTTGCAGTGTTTAAGGCGAACGTGTTACAGTCTGGAAGCTGGTAGCACATCAGCTCACCACCAGCGTTCGGGCAATGGCAAACCTTGCAGGGGGGCATGTGAAAGGTGTGCCCCGCTACATACTTCTGGCCCTCGTGGAGGCAACCTATTCTCCCACACTGAGGACACCCGTCAGCTGGCACCACCGCATCAATGCAGTTTGGGGGCAGCTCTGGGCACAGCATGAACTGGCAGCTGATCTTGCCCCCTCCCTTGGGGCACGAGCACTCAGTGCTTCCAAAGTCCACGAAGTAAGACTGCCCTTCAGGTACTTTGCCGTTGATAAAGCCCACGTTGACGCAGTCGTAGTACTGGTAGCCTTCACACGTGCAGCCGTGCTGCAGACACGTGGCACAGCACTCGCCAGGCTCCAGCACGTCCTCGATGCAGTTGTCCAGGGGCTGGCACTCTGCGCCCGTGCAGTCCCTCTGTGCACGGGAAAAGCCAGACCACAGCAGCACAAGGAGGATGGCATTCAAACAGCTCTGCTGCCAGCTCTGGTACCTATCCATAGTCTTCCCAAACAAATATAGCTCCGGTCCAAACTTGCACATTTGATGGGCTTTTTTTCCTAGAAGGCTGTAGATTCAGCTCCAAATCTGCAGTGTTTTCCCGAGTTACCTTTTCTCATAGATCCTAGAGTTATGAAAGAAAACTCTGTTAAAGACTATACTCAGCACATATCCTGTTAAACATTAGAGGTCTTTAAAAGTTGGGACAAAATCCAACATCTGGAAACCTAAGCACGAAATTAATCATAATGTCTTCCAAGCATTGTAGGCACTAAGTTTGGCGTTGCATGCTTTCCCCCCCACCCCCATTTTGAAAAAGAAAGAAAGAGAAAGAAAAAAAGGTTGTGACTGTTCTCTTTTGAATCTGTTCACAAATGTATATATATTTCAAGAAAAAGAAGGCCTTTATACTTCAACGCCTTTTTGTTAATTTTTCTAGCTAAAAAGAGAAAGATTTTTTGGCAGATAATAAGTAAATACACAGTTCTTCCTCTGCAGATGTACATTTAAGATAATTATTCTTTATGTTTCAATTACAAAGACCCAAATCTTAAAGATCTTTCTTAGACAAAACTTAGCCTTGAGATGTGAGAATTTGTCTGTACACATGTTAACTCAAAATAAGAGGAGGGTTTTTTCTGCTTTCTTCCCCCACTTAGCGATATTTGCCCTTCAGTCTTCAGCATTAACAGTGATTTTTTTGCCCCAGAGGTGCTAAAATAGAACTTCTTTGTATATTGCTGTTCCTGTGTGGTTAAACATCATATTAGCTATCCTGTAATACATATTAGAGGCCAGATCCTCAGCTCACAGAAGTTGGCACAGCTCCACACCAGGCCTGTAGCACACAGAGGGATCAACTGACTTCACTGGAGTTACAACTGTAAATGCAGTGGATGTTTATACCAACTGAGGATATGCCACCATTGGCAACCACTTCTTTTATTTTCGACACCACCAGTGAATACTTTATAGTGAATTACTACACTATGAACAGAATAAATAAATAAATAAATAAATATATAAATTAATTGGCATAATAACACTTTGTTAAAATGCGTTGAGGAAAAAGTTGTTTGATTTTTAATTACTAAACCCTTTGACCATAGAAAGTTTAAGAGTTAAAGTAAATCAGCTGTTGTCCTTTATATCAAAAGCATGCTCAAAAAGCTACACAATTAACATGGAAAAGTAGTTAAAACAGAAAAAAGTCTGCCTATAGAATTTTATAGAATTAGTGATCTGATTATTTTTCCAGAACCCCTCCCATCATCAAAAAAATAAAGACCCTAAAACATTTATCTAGGGGGTAAAATGTAGTCACATCACCAAGAACAATAAACCACACACGCAACAGGAATCCTGCCAAAAAATCCATTCAGAAAGATTACTTCTCCCATTCAAACTGGGCTTCCAACAAGTCTGCTTCGGCACTGCTGGAAAGCAGCCAGGCTGTGGGAAAAGCGTGCCTGTTCTGATAAGATATGGACAGACTGTGCTAAGAATTTCCACAGTTCTGCCCTGGAATTTGAATTACTTCAGTACATTGTACAGAGATATAATTCTTACAAATGTAGGTTTTTCTACTACTAATTTGAGTGTATTAGTTGAGTGTGCTAAAAGATACTGATTGAAGGAAAAATGTAATTGTCAGAAAGTATAATAATGGCTTGGAAGAATCTCACTTTTTCAGAGCTGCTCTCAAAACTACGGTATTTTGTATGAAGGAGAATTTTCATTATGTGGTGCTGAAATTAATTCTTCAAAATCCAGCCTGCGAATTAATCATTCATCCTACTTTCAGCAGCTTTTCCAGGTAATCCAAATCTGTAATTACTACATAGCTTTAGGTGCGAAATAATGAATGGAAGGACAATTAAAGCTTACAGAAGCTTCTTCTGTGAGGGTCCCACAGCAGGATTTTGTCACCATCCCCTCCCATTGGTACCTCCTGGCTTTAATGCTTCAGTGCACCTAAGTCCCTTGGTCAAACTTGGTGCTTGCCAGAGCACTGCTGGCGGCAGCTGAGCTCAGCTCTGCCCTGGCCCGCGCCTCCCTCTCCTGCATCAGTGCTTCCCAGGCTCAGAAAGCCCCAGGACCCCGATGTGGGCCATTTGGGCGTCACAGCCCCAGGTCTGAGTGCACGGAGGCAGGGCACAGCATTGCCTCGGTAATCAGCTCCCGTGGGTCACAGAAAAGGCAAGCTTGTGCGCATCGCCCACTTTATATCCAAACGGCAACGGCTCACAGTCAACTACTGCTGTCCTGGTGCAGCACAGCCCATCGAGTCAATGTGACAATGGGAGCAGGACACCCCTGTGAACGGTGTTTGCCTGCCCTGCTCATACGTTCAGGTTTCCCCAAAACAAGCACTCACTTCTCAGGCATGAACTTGAACGCCCAGCAGGAAACCCCCCATTACCTCGTCTCCTGAAGCAAGCAGCGGAAAGCCAGTCATAATTGATATCTAGCATGCCTAGAAGTTCAAGCACAGCTGAGGGTTTATCATGGGACAGTCCTGTTTTCGTGAAAGGAGCTGCTTGACTGCCCTCCCTTGTACAGTTACCTCCTCCCCTCCTCATCTGCACCCACTTTCGGTCCAAGGGTTTGTTTGCTTGTCCAGGTCACCTCCAGTTTTTCCTCTGGTGCTCTCCTTGCTCCCTTGCCTCTCACCCACGGAGAGGTTCAGAGAGCTCGTGGCTCCTCTCCCACAGCAAGCCCTGTCCCTGCTCCCCACCTCTCATGCTTTCTGCTCAATGCCTTATTCAGTCCTTCTGTAACCTTTCTCTTTTGATCATTTCCACATCCCTCAACACTTGGTTTCTCGAGCTACCAACCTCAAACTGATAAGGCTGAAACCCTTATAAACCCTTCTTCTGTCGATAACACCACAATCTTCCCTATCCTCAGGCTCACTTTCCTTCATCAGAGGCTGCTTGTTTCTGGTGTAATGATTCCAACAGAAGTCTCTCTTTCTATTCCTTGAAACCATTGCATTTTCCCTGTGCTTTCTCCATCTGTTCCCCACACCCATCGCTCCCACCCATCCCCACCCCCCCTCCCATAAACTTGCATATCAAAGAAACAGTCTCTACTTCAGGCACAGAGAAAAACAGCTTTGAGTGAAGCGCGCAGACACGACTATCGAGCCCTACTGAGAAAACGCAACCCTCCAAACAGAGTGTGTGTGCTCTTGCCAGCCCACGCAGCTGATGCGCAACTGCCTCTGGATCTCTGCCCTTCCCCACTGCTGAAACGATGCTCTAGAGACAGCAGCTAATTACTTGGTAATGGCATCAAAAGCTGGAGCTGTGAAATAAAGGTGTCTATACCAAGAGGGTAAAAAAATGCACTATCTCTGGAGGATGGGGGATTTTCATACCAGTAGATATTACTGCAATAATTTGTTTCCATTAACTATTTTCATGCTTTCTTTAATGTCCTTTTACGCAACTGGGACAATACGCAAGGGCTTCACCTAAATGACAATCAGGTCTTTTCAGTCTCAATTCTGTCCTTCACCCACTGTTATCAATGTCATTGACTTTCGCTGCTCAGTTGGGCGAGATGTCACAACAAATTAAGCACACCTAAAATAAAGGTCTTTCATAGTCTCTGTTGAAAGCTTTACAGAGCTCTACAGCAAGATAACCCAAGTGACACCCCAGTCCTCATGCATTGCTTCATGACCCAGAAGACTTCAATTTATGTCCTTTGTGCAGTTTCCTAACCTGCTGTGCTGCATATCCTGATCTCCTTTGGTTCAAGTGCTAACCCTATTGGCTTTAGTGGAGTTGTACTGGGCCACTATTAAAGTAGCTGTTGCTGGTCCTGTGCACACAGTGCGTCCTGAGAAAGCATGAGTGCCCACGCAAGGGAGGGCCAATGCTCTGGACTGGGACTAAGTCCCTCAAAGTCAACAGAAGTAAACCTGGGAGGTAAATCAGCAGTAAAGAGAGGATGGTCAGACCACAAAGGAGTTCCTTATTCCTCTATTCCTTCTTTAAAAATGATTCCTAGGAAAGGCAATGCAAAGACACCTTATGGAAAACCAGCTTAAAAAAAGTAAGAGTCCAAATGAACATGAACTACAGGCACACATCTTCATAGAAAAGGAAATGAGAATGCTTCACATTGCAGATGAAACCAGTATCTGTGTGACAGGACATCCAAGGCTCACAGCAAATACCATCAAAATTATAACTAACACTGGCTGAAAAACATCATATTCCTGTCTCCTGGCAGGGGAAGTGGGTAGAACAAAACAAGATTTCAAAATGCTTACTTCAATTCAATTTAGGGCCAAAAAGTTATAAATTCTGACATTTTTTGCAAAACAATATACTCAGAGTGATTTACTTCAATCAAAGCCATAACATAAAGTCGAAAGGAAGAATGTTGACTTGATTAAAACAGTTCAGCTGTATTACTTGAAAATGTTGATGAAACCAGTGTGTTCCCACAGAAGATCTAGACATTTTAAATGTGCAACTTCTTTAAATTAAGAGGAGTATTTTATTGGGAGATTCTTTTTCCAGATGGTTTCACTTCAGTGCTGAACCAGAAAGCTTATTCTAGGTAAGCAGAGGTGACAGGAGGCGCTTTCCTTCAAAGACTTCACACGAACACCATCTTTCTGTGTGACGGTTGCCCCAGAGAAGGCAGAACAACTGCAGAAGGTGTGCACGTATGGAAGAGATACTGCAGGACCAAGAGCATTCTTTCAAATGTTCATGGAATAAAGAGAGACAGCCATTTATAAACAAAAAGCAATAAATAGAATAAATTCAGCCCACTGCAGAGGACAACACCTGCATGAGAACCTGCTGACCTCCAGCTTTGAAGATGTACCTGCGATTTAATCTGCTGCAGATCCCTACAAACAGGTTTAGATAGAACAATTCTTTTCTCTATCCTAATTCTCAATTCCTCACTATATTGCCCTTTTCAAGGATGGTAAAAATAGAAATGCTGTTTTGATATACATCTTCTCCTTTTGAACAATGTGCAGGGCCAGATGCAAGCCTGATGTGAAAGCAGAAGGTGGCAGACAGCTGTGTGATCCCTCCTGTGCCATGTACTGGGAGCACACTCTCTGCTGGGTGCAGCTGTGGGGGTTAGCCACTTAGTTCATCCATTAATCTACGCCCAGGTTTCATGCATACAAAAAAGAAGTCTGTCTATGCCCTAAGCTGTGAGAAAGCAAATCCTGTGGTGGCACTCGCCACCTGTGCACAAAGCAAGTTCATCAACCCCCAGAGCAGCTATGAACCATTCTCCTGGTCTCCCAGTGCTACCCAGTCCAAACTGGCTCTCCAGGCTCAGGCTGTACGTAGCCAGGGACCAACCACAGCCCTGGTCTGTGATGTTGCATCTCCTCTCTATCACTTTGGTGAAAGCACTGTAAAAAGCACAGTGGTAGGCCGAAGCGCGTGTGCACGCCCGCACCGAACGACAAGGCTAACGTATTTCACCGGTCTGTGTATTTTAGCACCTCTCCCCAGCCAGACCTCTCTGGTCTGCTGCAGCTGCCAGCAGCTCTTAAATGGCTGCGGTCATAGTTTAGACTAAGGGAGGAAGAAGGGAGGGGACGGAAGGAAATATCAATTTAAAAACAATCCCTTTTAAATGCAAGAGAAAATGGAAATTTGTGAGAGATCTTTCTTGTATGAAAAACAGAAAAAAACACCCCTAAACCCGGTAACTCCTGAGTCGGCTGTGCCAGGCAGTGGATTAGCTCTTCCTTTCACACCCTCTCAATCCGGAAACTTGTGATCTCACCAAGTGCTGGAAGGGATTGCTGCTGGCTGCTCCCAGCCCATCTCCCTAGCAGAGGTAACTGAAGTGCTATTCACCAGACGGATGAATGAAAAGTGGAGACGGGTTTCCTTTACTGCTCTTATGCAACATACAGTGCACAGAGCCAGGCATTTCTGCCTGCTAATTAATGGAATTTGAGATGAGCTGAAGCCAGCCTTCTCATTCAGGGCACCTGGGTTGGGGAGAAAGAGAAGAGAGGCAGGATAAACCCCAGTGTAAATCCAAATTCAACGAGCTGCTTTTTCTTATCGAAAGTAAAGCACAAGATGCTTAGTCACTTCAGTGTTGTCAACGCTCCAGTTCTTGGCGAAATCAGCCTGTTTTCAGAAGTCATAGCTTTTGCAGGCGGTTTTCCTCAGCTTTATTTTCAATAAAAAAATCAGTTACTGTTAACCCTCTTTTCATGGAAAAGCTTAAAAAAATGGACATTTGGGAGTCCAGAGGATCATTACTTAATTCAACAGAGAACTCAAGAGTGGGACAAACAAGGAGCAAGCAGCACGGGATCAAAACTCACGCAGTTTCCCAAAAGCGGCTCCGATAAGACCTCCCTTCCCAGCAGAAGCGCCCCTGGGCAGAGATGCTCCCGATGCTCTCCAGGACATTCCCCACGCTCAAATCCAAACAGGAACCTGACACGCTGCAGTAATGGAAAAGCATCACCCAAGGTATTTCAGCTGAAGTAGCCAAGCATTAGCAATAGTGACCAGACAGCTCTGGGACATATTCTTCCAGAATGTGCAGCTTTTGAAGCCATTTTTAAAGCCCCGGAGAGTGAAAGCAGCCTTTTTCCAAGTGAATGACAGGGCAGAGCCGAGGAGGGGAGAATCATGCCTTGGGTCTATTGTGTCAGTGCTCCCCCTCACCCCAGACCAGCCCAAAAATAACAGGGCAGGTACTTGGCTCACTGGAGAGTGAAATTCTGTGTCATTGGGAGTCGCCACTGCAGCGGATCCAAAGTGACTCAGTGGGAGGATGGCAGCTGCAGAGGAGCAAGAAACGACTCACATGGGGGAAAGGAGGCAAAGAGAAACACCGTCCCACCCAGTGCACGTGGCTGGTCCTCGTCCCAGCTCTGACACGCTGGCAGTGGAGAGCTCAGCAAAGGGGCTGTGCATGGACAGGGCGACTACGGCAGCTGAAACATGCCAAGCGCACTGCCACGGAATCTCTGACAAACCAGCTGAGATTCAGTTTCTCTCAGGACAATGCAAGTGCAGTGTCCGTGCACAGGAGGCTCAGCATGTACTTGCAGCTGGGCCGGGGTCACACAGCTCTGCAGAGCCTAACTCTTTCTTTTTAGTGAAAATAAATGTGTTTGTTATTGATACACTTTTTTTTTTTTTTACATCACCAAGTTTCAGGTGACTATATATGCATCTCAAAAACACAATTAAATAATCCAGCTATTTCCACAACAGCCAAAAAAATCTGGGATAAGATAAAAGCAAACTCAGCAACAGCCACTCAGAAACGTTTCCCAAGGCACAGCCAACAAAAACTTGTCAAAGCTCGTAAGTTATGAACTAATTTGCACAGAGAGCGCTCTTTTGGCAGCAGGCAAGCAGAGCGTGTCCCTCAGCTCCACAGCACCTCGAGCAGCCGCACACATGTGGAGACAGCCGCAGGAGATGTGGCAGCGCAGCTCCTGCCCCAGGTCCTGTCACCAGCACCAGTTCGATGCTCTGGGCTCAGGTGAACACTGTCAATACTGGTAGCTGCTCTGATGAGTGAAGGAAAGGAGTTTTCTCAATTACTTGAAATGCTGCACTCCTCCCTTCCCTCTCAGGAAGAAACAAATCCCTAGTTTCCACTATGCTCCCCATTATTTAGATACTTTTTGGCAAGAAACTGTAAGTAACTCAAGCAGAACATACCCCTGTAGAGTCTCATAATGGTGCTCCTCAAAAAGCATCCTTTCAAGGTCCTGGATTACATTTCTCT
The DNA here is from genome assembly GCF_026419915.1 of Harpia harpyja. Taxonomy (NCBI): domain Eukaryota; kingdom Metazoa; phylum Chordata; class Aves; order Accipitriformes; family Accipitridae; genus Harpia; species Harpia harpyja. The sequence continues at coordinate 1,662,724 of NC_068969.1, forward strand.
CTCTTCTCTTTTCTTTCCCTAATCTTCCTCCAGGATACCCCAGTCCTCTGCCCCTTCCCAGTGTTTTAGAGAGTTCACATATTTGCAGGGCTGCTGCTGACTCTCACCAAGGAAAAAAACAGCTGCAACCTCAAGGACAGTGGCATGCAAAATCTGAGCATCTCATGTCCACTCCCTCCGTGATCCCATCTCCCCATTTCTTCTTTCCTCAATGAAATGACTACGATGCTACTTAGAACTTCCTGTAAGGAACAGATCTAAGCTTTGAGTTTGTTTGTTTTCTTAATCCAGTCTTCTATTATGCACGAGCCCTGCCAGCACTTTGAACCCCACTGCCCTAAGCAGTGACATTCAGTAGTACAGATCTTCTCCTTTTGTTGGGAAGCATGTTGGCTGGAGCATCTGGGCATTAAAGAGAAGCACACTGGGGTACTGTCTACCTATTTCAGGCAGCCTTTTTGGAACAGTTGAAAATGACAATTCCCCACCCCCACCCTAAAATACAAATTAGGCAAAAGAAAGCCTACTATTTAACTGACAGCTTAGCAAGTGGCCTTTCCGGCCCTGTGCACCGCCATGTGCCAATTTGGAAATAATTAACAACTGTTTTCATTGAGGGAAGACTGAAGGGAACTGCAACACAGTTTTCCACAGTCTACCTGTGAGGCAAAACTGCTCACCAGCCAGAGGAGCGGCGGTTCCTGCATTGCCTGCGCTTCAGCCTCAGAATTGAAGAATTCGATTTGAGACTGTCCAGAGTAACTTGGAGGGGTTTGCTTCAGTATGCCAATTAATTCCAAATGAATATCAAAACAAAATGTCAATACAGTAAGTTTGTAGTAAATAATTTTTCAGTAAATGTGTCCAGGCCTTGTCATTGTCAGGATTAGTAATGAAATTCTATCTGCTGATGAGGTGAAAATAACACATATTGTACAGTGAACATTTTATAGTGTCTTACTAATTTGGTTCACAGTTTCTCCATAACTTTTATACAGAGCTCTGTCAACGTACCACTTCTGATCCACAACACATACAGTTGCTGTCTACAACCAGGATTTCCCTAGGAGTAGGCTGTGAATCTTGACATGTTCCCCTCAAAAGGCACAATGATTTTTCACAATGTGGCAAAATCCCCAGAAGGACACAAGATCAAACTCTTTTCCTTTATGACTCAACAGGATCCAAATCTGTCCCTCAAGAGAGTAAACGTGCTCTCAGCAACCAACTGTAGCAACAAACCAACTCCTTTCATTAGCTGTGCTCTGCTCCACAGCTGAGAAAATACATCTTCCGCTCTCCCAGCTGCAGAACGCACCTAGCTGAGACTCGCATGACAGTAGGTGAACCTCTGCACACCCACTGTCCTGCCTGTACTCTGGCTCTTAAATAAATAACACTTAGAGACAGCACACAAGGCCATCACTGTCTTTGTTCCATACAGAGAGGGCATTCTCTGCCCTATTCTTCTGGATAAAGGCTGGGGGGGAAAACCGGAGAAGGAAGACTCCTTAGCTTATTATAACTGGTGGATAAAATGCTAGCTCAAATTTATCCATCGCAAGCACACCGCTGCTTGCAATCCTTTCCAGGTTTTGGAGGCATCATTGCTGTCGTCTTCACCTCCACCTCACACTTTGAGGAAGTATCTCTGTCTTGAGTCATTGGGACTGCATTTTCTTTGTTACAGTAAGTGTTCTCAGAATTTTTTATTTACAAAATTTTCAGCCCTCTATATAGCCCTGAGCACATTATTACTGCTGGAGTCATCCCAGATTTGCTAGTTCTTCCCTTGACAGTGATCCTGAGAGTTTGCTGTGCTCTAATCTGAACAGAGAGTCTTCCTGTTAGAAGGCAGGGACAAGAATAAGCAGCACAAGAAGAAATAACTGTCCTGACCACTACTTCTACCCATAAGGCTTATCTGGAGTAAGCCTGGCATGAACCAAAATCTTTGAGCTTCACTGCAGGACAGGTTGCAGAGGACCTCCACTGCCAGAGGCCAGTCTGTGCCTGAACCTGCACACAAGAACCACGGATACAGGATGAAATGGAGGCGTAAAAAATACAAGGGTGGATGCATCTCCCAACAGAAACTGGTACCGGTATCACTAAATAGTCATCTCCGCTTTGCCGCCTCTCAGCCCCATTTCTTGATTTCCCAATCTTGTGGTTTTCTACAAGCCACGAAGGAGGAGATAGGGTTTAGAAATCAACTCCACAAAGACAGGCTGGGTTAAGGATCCAGCCTTGTAATTTTGCATTGAAAAAGGTCCAGCTAATTAATCTGGTTGAGTATCTGCCCAGATATTCTTTGGTATGAAGAACAGGAACTCAGATTTATTTCTGCACTCACATACATGCCCTATCTCCACCCACGCCATGAGACAATGGACTGCAGACAGAGCATATCTGTAATAAGTGGACTGGATGTACCATGAGGCATATTGCCAATTATAAATTAATGAAGTCCAGAAAAAGCAACAATGATCGTTCCTCAGGAACAGTTTCCTCTCATATGGTGACAAAAGAAATCCCATATCAGGGTTATTATATATACCAATTAAATTCTTTAGCTAAAGCAAGAAATTATTATTTTAATGGAGGAAAAACTAGAACATTTGGTTAAAATGTTCTCACAGAAATGTTAATTACCACAGGCATTAAACAAATGGAAATCAAAGCCTACCATTTGTTGAGCACTTTGAAAAGTTTTAATGCAAAAAATGTGCTGGAAAGAAACCTTCTATTTTTCCTTATGAATGAAAGTAAATCCCTGTAAATGAAGCTACATCTATCACGCTGCTAATCAGTCAGCAGCCACAGATGTAATCCATCAATCAAAACTGTTCCTGCACAAACTTTCCATAAAAGATAATGGAATGAATTTGGTTTGTTGGATACCAAAATGTGAAAAGATGCCTGCTCTGCTATTTCATCTCAGAGCCTATCATTCAGAGACAACAATAATGCCTGATGTAACTAATAGAAGTTATGCTTGCAATTCCTCCCATCTTCTACTCTGTGTTTATTCTTCACTGATCCTCAAAGACTGTGAAGAGCTGTGTAAGAGAAGCTGAGAGCTGCTGTGTGACTCCCATTTTTGGAACGTAAACTACCCTGTGCTTCACTGGCTGGGCGTGAGGCTGAGGAAGGTTTTGCTCCTTGGCGGCCAGCGAGTGCTTGAGGTGATGGGACAAGCAGGTCAGGGTCCCACGCACCCAGCACACACACACTGCCTGGGACCTTTCATTATATCTGCTGTAGCACACAATTACATGAACCAAACTTGATGCTGACCAGGAAGATGTCTAGCTCCTACAGACAGACAGAATCGGTACTCTGCCAGAGAGGATCTTGATGGGTAGTGCTTTGAGCCCTATTTATCCTTCAAGAGGTGCCAAGGCCAGTAATGCTACCTCATTTGGTGAAGATTAAAATCTAGAGAAGTGTTTCAGAGGAGGCATCATACTAGATGTTGGAGAAACTCTGGTTCGTTTCTTCAGTGATAAGACCTCTTCTCTTCTGAGCAGCAAATTTATTTATAACCAACCTGAGTTAAAGCTATTAAGAGGCTGTCATAAAATGAAAGCACTGACCAGTACTTTGAAACTCGTAAAAGCAAAGTATCTAATACTAATTCTTGCTGAAGGGTTTCAACATAAACAGATATAGAAACATAAATACACATACTTCTTGTACTCCCCTGGAATGCTTTTGCTCTCTAAGGAAGGTGCCCAATCCTTTTGTCTGCTGCACCTGTGGAACCCTGGATCCTGAACTCCTTCCACTGATTTCAGTAGCTTTGGACCAGATCCAAACTGTCTGAGGTGCAACCTTAATTTGGAGGATAATTTCCTGGAGATAGGAGCACTGTTTTTTTTCTGTATACTGTACAGAAACTCAAACTGACATACTCGGTGATCACCAACAGATAGTTTGCTGTATGTCTAAATACATTTAGACAACTTCTGCCCTCAGATGCCCAAATGTAGTTCTTGCGTTCATAACGATTTGTGGTTCTGTACCATATTTACCCTACAAACCAGAACAATATTAGAAGAGCAAGTCTTGTTTACTTTCTAAGTTATACATTACTTTTTCTATTACCACAGAAAGCTAGTATGATCTGCTGTGTAAATATGCAACACATACTCCTGAATATTTTAAGTTACTGATCATCAACAAATACAAGTAAACCCATGATACTTGCAACTAAAGGCAGAACAGTCAAAATTAGAAATCTCAGCAATCCAGAAACACTGATACTGCAAAATTTGGCTTTGTTGTAATGGGGAACATACTATGGGTTTAAGGTATCTAACAAAATGGAGATTTTACTTTAACTGCTGCCCAGAAGAGAACCGGTGTCATCACTGAAGAAACCAACCAGACTTCTCCAACATTTCTGAGAAAAAGGGAGCTCCTTTCAAATATACTGAGAAGCAAGCTAGCCCCATATTCTCATATAAAGTTTTGGGGAAATGAAAACACTGATGTTAACTCTGCTTTTCATGTCAGGCCACACCCAGGTATTCCTCTGATGCTGGAGAGAGAATCCAGAGCAATCAACTGATGAGAACGTTGTTTTTTGCATTAAATGATGCACATGCAGGTACTCCCACTAACATAAAATGCTGATTGAATATTCTTATATGTTACCTTATAGAGTTGCATATAATTTAAACAATACGAATACTTCTTTTCCTTTCACAACATCTTGTTTTTGTTGAATGCACTAACCAAACAGTAAATTCAATCTGATTTTCATTACAATGAACAATACTCCATGAAGGTGGTATTGACTAGCGCACACAATTCGTTTGGTCTTGGTATATTAAAACACGTATGTATGTTTTGGTCACTTTTCTCCAGGAAGGAAAGGAAGCTATTTTATTTTGCAGCTGAAGAAATCCTGCAACTGTAAAGATGATTTATGCAAGGGGAAAGAAATCATTAATACAATGGAAGAAGAATGAGCTGATACTCCCTCCCTCCACGATAGTTATGCACAGTCCAGCATATGACTGGCAAGAAAAATTAAGATGACAAAGTTACTAATATGTAAAAGATAAAGTCTCCCCAAATCACAGAACATTTGGTATTAAAAACCAAGACAAAACAAAACAAAAAAACCCAAACACCAAGGAAACTAAAGAAAGTGAAATGAGAGGTATTCCTGCTTTCCGGTCCTCTCTCAAATTCCTCTGTTAGTGCTTCCACAAATACAGCCTCCAAGGCCTGACTAACATGCAGCCGTCCAGCAGAAAGAGGCACCTGCAGAGAGCCTTCCTGTGGCACAACCTTGCCTCACCCCAGAATGATTTTAAACACTTTGGCAGCCCAGTCAGACGTTCACACCCAGCTGACTGATTTTGGAGGCTGGGAGAAGGAAGATTTTCACTAGATTTCCAATAATATAAAGGTACAACTACTTTGCAGAATCACTTCTAAAAGCAAGTTGCTGATACAGTGATCTTGGGTATTCAAAGAACAAGAATAGAACAAAGGGGGCCATGAACTTAAATTCTCTAAAGATCACAGGTTCAGTTTAACTTCAGTTTTCTGGAAGTTACCTCACTGATGAAGCTTCCTCTACAGTCAGCGGAGAGGTGGTTAAAACTTCAGAGAGCAACTGCTCTCACTGATAATCTGTTTATGATGGATGGATTGCCCCCTCAAGATGTGAGCGTGTCTTTATGCACCATACGGGGACCTTACATGATTAATTACCTTATTTTCAAGTAGATAAAGCTGAAGAGCCTGTGATTTTTCAATTTGCAAAGGAGAACTCTACAGGGAATGTGAACAAAATTTATAGAATTGCAAGAAAGACAGATAAACTGAAGGGGATATTCCTTCACCAAATGCGGACCACAGAAGTGCAGAGGCCAGTGAAGAGAAAGCAATCATTCCCTGAGGGGCCAACTGGAAGAATCGCGGCAGAACTCTGAAAAATCATGGATTCCATCATCCTAGCAGTTCCTGGTAATTTAGAAGAACGGAGAAGGAAAGCGGTGCAACTTCTCACAATTCTGCCAATCCTCTGTTTGACTTGTAAGACTAACTTTTATGGAGGGTGCAAGATGTGCATCACGATGGAGATGTTCTGCTTACTTCTGTAGGGTTGGCTACATTATACACTGACATGATGAGGACTGTCAGGGTCTGGGTCTTCATTGCTTCCACACTATTCTCAGAGAGCCAAAGCTCTATAAATCAAACAAGGCAGAACTTTATTGCATGGAGACAAGATGAAGACGTAGCCAATCTGTCTGATGATAAATGTAACATACTCCTGTTATACACAGACTACTGTCAGTATATATTGACCATGTTATATACTGACCACTGCCTTCCAAGTCCTGATATATCAGATTTCCCATTTGGGATGTTTAACCAAAATAAGCGTTCACCTTTAAAATAATGTTAAGCAATAGCTTTCCACGTTACCTTCCAATGTGTACTACCACCTCAGCCTACAGCCACTGTTCTTCCTTCAGTATAGGATTTCAAGTTGTTTGACTCTACCCTGTTTATTTTACACAAATGCTATTCCTTTCTTACAGATGGATACGATCTGTTGAAGACCTGGAACATTTTATCCCATAGCAAAACTCATTCAAAAGTACCATCTGTTCTTCCTGCAGGGGCACAGTAATGCCAGAAACTGTTTAACATTCCATAAATAAAGACCATATAACGGATAGCTCATTGTTAAAGTGAAGCAAGGAATCGTTTGGAACCTGATGACGGATATTTTGCTGGGATTTTGCCTTAAAAATAGTATCCAATGTAATTTTTTTGGTTTGCTTCTTTAAAAACTTCACATTCAACATTAAACAGCAAAGGCATGTCACAATCTAGACCATCTTAATGCCTGGCTTCATCCCCACTTCCATCAGTGTCAGCAGGGTCCTTTCTAATAACTTCAGGGGAAGGCTTGGACTGGGCCAATGGGTTAGAACAGATTCACTGAAAAACCAAATTCTGTTCTCATTTACCCCAGTATGTGTCTGTTGTATCTGCATGATACACTTCCTAAGAGAACAGAACTCAATCTTCAAGTTTAAAAGCCATTAAAATATGTCTTATTGAATAGATGTTACACTAATATATCACACTCACACACACATACACACACGGCTCCCCACCCCGCATTTTACTTATTGGTAAGAAACCCTAGCCAGAAATGAACTGCCATTTGCTATTCCTTTGTACATCCAAATGCTAAGACATGCAGATGTTTAATCAATAAAAAGGCTGGACATAAAATCCTGCTCTAAGTATGTATCATTTGAGTCAACATTAAAACAGCCTTCATTTGCCATTCATACAGAGAAACCACAGATTAAAAAAAAAGTCTACAACAAAAAAATAAAACATGCACAAAAGAAATCAATAGTGCTTAATTGGAAATAAATGGCATTATAAAATCCTCCACCCAAGAGTGGGACTCAAGTGGCACTCTGCCCAGTTCTCTGGGCTTCCTGGGGACAAGCAGTCCTCCCTAACATGCAACTCTTGTCACACGCGCTGGGAGCTGCGTGTGAGCTGTGCTCCAGCAGCTCAATTCAAAAGTTACACTTCTTAAATCAGAAAACTACTATATACCAGTGCATATCAAAACCCGCTAGTGCAACAGATAAGCAGATGACACACGCTCTAAGTGATAAGAATTATCATCTAAAAATTGAGCTATTTAAGCCCATAAAGTCATTATTTAAGACTATGTATGTAAGCGTATACAATTATTATCATCTCTTTGTGAAGCTCTCACATTGCATTATTGCTATAATAAAACTTGCAGAAGCAAAGCACTTTTAGCCCAACCATTACTATTCCCACAGACAACGCATATATTTTTCCATCACATCAGATCCTGGATGGTGGGGGAAGGGCAGGAGTGGCGGGGAGGTGGAAATGCAACTTAAGAAGTGGTAAGTGTGTCAAAATCTAAATTACTTGGAGATATTTTGCAGCACAATCATCCTTTATGCTTGTGCAGCTCGGCTCACATGGCTCACATTCAGCCTGTCACACTGAATCATTGCTACTTCTTGACTTACATTAACAAAAACAAACCTAACTTTCGCTTCAGTACATGAGGTAAAATGCTCTCTGAATTCCCAGTCAAAAGGCCAGAAGAAGCATTAGAAATAATTGTTTTTGTAAGAAGCTCACTTCTGAGGAGAAGATAAAAAAAAGTCCATGAAGATCTGACTAATAGCACAAACACATGTGTTGCTTACGGAGTATTTTGTGAAAAAAATCCGTACTGCAAAAAGCTTTGTCCATGAGCAGAGTAGACACAGCTTTAGCAGTCTTAACTAACAAAGCAAATCCGTCCCCATCTACTTAAGTCTTTAAACTCTACCAAACAGAAGATATTTAGCAAGAGCTTTAGAGTCTGATGAACAGTTAGAAAGTAAATCTGAAAACAAAGTACAAAATCAAAGAGAAACACAGCAAATACAATCTTTGCAACTAGCAGAACACAAGGCACAAAGCAAAGCCAGCACTCAAACAAAGTTATTTTACACTTCTCCCAGTAAATTTGCAACAAATGTCCAGTTAGGAAGGATTTCTGCTGACCTGTGGATGTGCAGCAATGTAGATGCAGTGAGTTTTCCTATCACCTTTTGTTCCCAGCCATGTCAGCTGTGCTCTGCTCCAAGTGCTGCTCACACTCCCAAATCCCCTTTTCCAGCTCTATCTTAGGAACTGCCCAGATTTTGTAGTGTAATCTGAGCAGGGAAGTACCATGTGCCTATGATATGGTTAATTCACTTTTTACCCCCCGCAATGCCTAAGGAAGCTGCTTCACATTTCAAAGCCGTGCCTGCAGCCGCCTGACCCAGGTACAGCCCGGGCAGCACTGGGGCTGCCTCCTCCACCCAAACGGGGCTGTTAAACAGCTCGCTCCCACCTACCAAACCCTGGGATGGGGTATTCACTGGGCCGCTGAGGCCGTTGTCTCCCTTTCCCCGGGTGCCCAGCGCACAGGGGACTATAGCCCCCACATCAAAGGGGGCCAGCCCTCCTTGCTCCGGGCCACCACCACCACAGGGGCCATCGCCATCCCCATGGCCACTACCAAGGCTCCCCACTGAGATAGCTCTGGTAAAGCCCAGTGAGGCCCCTTGAGACCCAGCGAAGCCTGGGCATCTGGTCCAGGATCTTTGGCAACAAAGACATTACATGGGTTGGGCTGCAAGACTCCCATCCGTTCCTCTCCAGTGTTGCCATCAGCTAAGTGAGAAACAATCTCCGTTTTTTTCTGCTAACGGAAGAAACCTTTCTACTACTACTACTACAAAAAAAAAAAAAAAAAAAAAGGCTCTAAACTTTCTTCAATTAATTCTTCCGTTCTATTGTTATTCATCTAATTCTGTTTTGTACTTGCTATCGTCATCATGCTTAGTGATGAGAAGACTACACTCCAAAGAAGGAAATGCCTCTTCTTCACAAATTCTGCACAGGTAAGAGTTAAACCAGCTGCAAAGCTGCATACACCAGAGAAGGTGCAGAGAAGAAGGGGTATAGTCCTCAAGTCCTGTCACTCCTGCTCGTCCAGCCCCAACCACACCATCAGGTCCTAAGTGCCACGCACCAAAACCCAGGTGATTAACAACTAGCACCAACCTGGCGTAGGCTTTTCGTGAATGTTTAGGTCTTGAAAAGGGCAAAGTGCAAACTGTCAATGGTTGTGCTATTCCCCAACTTTTTTGAAAGCAAATTCCATGTAATGCCAATGTCAGTGTTGTCAATGTCTCAAATGCTGCTAAATCAAATTATGCAGGGAGGCTGAAGGAGCCCCACTTGGCAAAGAAACGGAAGGTTTTATTATTCTCTCTGCCAACCCTAGGCAGATGGGGGGAACAGCTATAGCTGCTTTTAAACAGCTGAGAAAGGGCTCCTAAAAGAGATTAAAGGGGAGCAAGAGTCAGGGATCTTGGAAAAGGAAGGATGTAAGACACAAAGATGGCAGAAAATAGAGAAGCTTTGGGGGCACTTTTAACTCTTGGCCAGAAGGCAGCAAAGCAATTTCACGTAAGAAACCTGCTTTTTAAGTTCTTGGCCTTGTGAGTAACACCTGCAAATGCCTTGTGTGGGATTTCTAACAATTGCATTATGCATCTGTGGAGTTTTCCTTTCTTCAGACCTTTCCCAGACCTTTATTCTAAAGCAAAGGTGTTGGTTGCGCCTTCCCTGTTGCATAATTTACTGAAACCAGTTACCTTTGAAATCAGCATGTGTGTAAAGTAAAACTTGAAATAATGTACTATATAGGAATATTTCAGAGAAAAATATACATTCTTCAATAATGAATTCAAGATCTCAGCTCAGAAATTTTATCTTGATCAGTTATAATGACAATTGCTTACAAAAAAGTAACAAAAAGGAAGTGAAGTGATCTCAAAGGTCAGGAATTGCGGCCAACAGACGTCTCTCTTGCTGGCTGTCTGCACTTACGTCCACAACTCGTACCGCTGCCAGGCACAGGCATCATCTCCATTGTGCCCTGAGCGGTGCTCCGTGGTCCTCACCCCATTAAATGGGACTCTACGCTCCTCATCCCTGATTCGTGTCGGTGACCCCTCTGATTCCTGTGCACCTCAAGCCCTCCAGGTCAGGGCCAGGCAGCGAGGGCTGCAGAGCTAAGGCAGGTTACAGCTAACTGTAGGAAGCCAGCTCTTCGCTGCTTAATTTCATTAGCCTGTAGAACAGGCTATAATTTGCTGAAATGACGATTAATCAGATCTTATTTTTCTCTAAGGCAATTAATGAACAGCCAATTAAGTGTCTCAGTAATTCTGAAATAACAAAGGAGTACTTTTCAGAGTGACAACTAGCAGCTACTTAACAGCGCAAGCTAGCATCACAGTAAAAGCCAGTCTGGCTGAAAGGGCAGAAGAGACGTGACTAGAAGGTCCTTTCACCCACATCGTCACAAAACCACCGTTTTTTTCTGGTTCAGACAGTCCCTTAGAGCTCAGAGGCCCTGTACTGGGCTGAGCGTGCCAAGTGTAGGTGCACCCCCCCCCCCCCACACACACACTGCTTGTTCCCAGGGCTTTGCTTTTTCACCCCCCTTCCCAGCTGCAGCTCTGCAGAGGGAACCGACCACTGCCTCCAGCCCATCCCCTGCGCCCGTTGCGGCTCCTCAGGCCTGTAAATGGCGAGGAAGGCCAGGGAGCACTCACAGTGCCGCACAGCCAGGGCAGGGGCAGCTCCGGCTGGGATGCCCGGGAGAGAGGGCAGGATGCTGCTATAGCAGCCCAACATCCAGCTGGAAGAGCCTGGGCATCCAGAGCCTGCAAACTCAGTAGGGCAGCGACTGTCTATCTTGCGGTTCAGTTCATATCTTTAACAGACTCCAAACAAATCCGTGAATGCTTAGGTTTGATCATATAAATCAGGGTAAGATTAAGACATATAAACACAACTTAGTGCAGTACCCAAAAAGCAAGGAATGACATTTTTAAAAGAATCCATAATCTTGGTTTTTGAAGAATTTCTTCAGTGGGAATTGTGCTGGAGCAAAGAATGCAAAACTTACAAGCTTCCAAGAGGGGGTCATGTGAAATTACTCTACTTCAAGATTTTTCCAAATCACTAACATTTTGATTCTGAAGAATTTTTGTAAGAATCTGCCAACAAACCATTTTTCACCATCAAAACAGACAATTTTTTGAGGTTTCTAACTGTCCTTCTTTTTACATGTTTAAAAGAAAAAGATTTTGTAGAGAACTTATGCAATTTCTATAGAAACTTCTGCAATCCACAATGACGTTGCATATTTTTTCAAATAAAAAGCAACCCCCCTCAAAAAGAACAAAGAACATCCTTTGTTTCAGACAAAGAATTTCAGGAGAAACCACAAAATGTTCAAGCAAAACATTAAACATTTGATTTTCCACCCATTTTGCCAACAGTCTAAGTTTTCCCATAGTTCTAATATCAGTGTCAATAAGGAGGGGAAGGGAGGTAGGTCAGATGGACGACACTCACTCTGCAACTTAAAATCTGTGCTAATTGAACGAGGATGAAAACAGGATGTGATTTGCAGACAGCATTTTTCTTCTTTAACTTTGCTTTTCTTTTAATGAGGAAACAAGACCTACTTAATCTACCCATCAGGAAAAAATGCCATTGAAAAACAACTAGAAGTTTTTACTAGTATTATTACACAAATCCTGGGCTCTGCTCCTGCCCAAGTGCTTGCCTGCAAACACCTAGCTCTTCACCCCATCCTAGTGACTAATGTGAATGTGACATGCTTTGCACTCTCAGGGCTAGGGCCCAAACATAAGGATGTTACTGATGGCAGATGTTTCGTAGTCTCTTTAAATGAGCTTTAGAAAAGAAGGCTTAAAAAGAAATGGAAACATTTCAAACCCAGGGGTGACTATTTTATTTAAAACACACACATACTTGCCTGACACACTTCACTGCCTATTTTAGTGGGTTTTTTTCCAGTGCAAAGACATATCACAATCATGGCAGCACGTGGAACTCCAGCAGCATGTTAGAGTACAACAGTACTGCACAAGCATGCAATAAAATGCTATTCCTAGCCTCAGAGACAAGCAACCACAAACTATAGAACTGTAACCAAGAATTAGAATTAAATATATGCAACTGTCTAGTCTAGAGATACGCTTCATTTTCATGATAAACACCAAAAAGTGCTAATTTATTTTTTCACTCTTTACAGAAGGAGAGATTTTAGTACATGTAAGTATATACCAGCGAGTTTCCTTTTTGATTACTAGCATCTTAGTTCATTCTGTTTAAATGTAGGAATAAAAGTGATGCACTCAAGTTAACCTGTTTGCCCAGACAGAATAGATATTATTATGTTCTTGTTCTTTTACACATCCTAAATATTCAGACACTTGTAACACTCCAGGGTACAGTGTACTATGTCAACACTTCGAGAAGAATGCAAAAATCTTAATAAAAATGAAGAGAGATTGCTTATCAATGTGCTCCTGCTATTAACGTCTGCATTTTAGAAAAGTCTACAAATTATTACAAACACTTCCCATGGGACATATCCTTCTAGATACGCAAGCAGCCATGCCAGGAACCAAATAGCATGTCACAAAGCAGATCGCATTTTTGGTTCTGCTCTAAAGGCAAACTAATGTTTGAGAGCATACTGCAGTTCCTCTTACTGAGTGGATCCATTTACGCTGTTTACCAATTCGGAACTCAGGGGTAATCTCCCAATCAATCTGCTCTGTACAGTATCAGATTATATCCTTTCCAAGTGGCCATCCAATTTCTAAACATTAATCATACCCAGTCTTTCAAGATTATCAGATGGTATGTTATATTGATTATATGACAGAGCTCCATGCACGAGGCTGATTAGTTTAGAATAGGAAAACATGACAGGCTACCAAATGTAAGTGTTCTTGTTACAAAAATTGAATAAGTAAAAGATAAGCGTCAACAGACCCGGTAGAGCCACTGGGCATGCCTCGGCAGCTCAGTAAGAAAGATGTTCTCCTTCAGTAATGACTTGATTAGGCTGTTAGTAAGTCCGTGGTGACTCTCTGCCCTCTCGGCTGCAGCTGTGCTGGTGAGGAGACCTTCAGCTGCCTGTCCTTACACCCAGCAAGAGCCCAGCTCCCTTCAGATGTGGCTGGTCGAGCAGCCTCTCAGAGTCCTCCCTAATTCACTTCAGGAAGGAAAGAGACAAACCCCAAAGCCAGCAGGATTATCTTCAATAGTCTAATTAGTGGCTTGAGATAATCCACTTGATTTTGCCTAAAGCAAATTAGGAAGTGCTCATGTGAACTATGCAACTAGCAGATAGGAGGACTTACGTACTGCCAGGAGGCAGTGACAGCAATGGGAGGCAGTGACCAGGCACAGCCAATACCAGAGGAAAAAGTCTGGTAGCAGTCAGAGGGGTCGGATATCTGCAGAGATGCCCACCCTTGACTCCATCCTCAAGGGGTTTCAGAAGAAGGTGCAAGCCAGGTCCAATAACTCTGCCCAGTAGAGTTGCTAGCATCTTTTCTGCCAACTCCATTAAAAGCCAATAATACATTCTGCAAAGCAAAACTATATTAAAAATGAAACAAAATGGGGCTTTGGTATCAAAACTAAAATCTGGTAGTCTGTTCCCATGCAAAATCCATCATGAGTGATACATTTGTGGAGGACAGCTGGAACAAATCCATGACATTTAATGACATGGTAAAAGCAAACCTTGAGCAAACAACTTTAAATCATTTGAAATACTACTGTGAATAGATGAAACTTTACAGCGCTCACGTTACAATAATTAATCATTTCTAACAGTGTTTTTTAATTCTTAAAAAAAAATCATCATTTGCAGAAGTGATTTTTTTTTTTTCCATTCTGGCCATATATTTAAAGGAGCATTTTCCTGTGAAAAGGTTTCAGGCTACAAAACACTTCAGAGTTTTAAATGTATTCTGTTTCTCTCCTATCTAAAGATTCATGACACCAGCAAAACAGTGTTTTTCCACCTTCCATCTTCTTTTTTATAATCAACCTGGCCTTCAAAGCCCACTGCACAGTACGGAAAAGCAAAAGTCCTAGAAGTTGTTTCTATAAAACACTTGAATGGGATTGTCACAGAAACACAGACAACAAATTGCCTTTTAATTTAAATGGGAATTCAAATCTCATAGGCATCCTCTAAGTCTCTGTCCATGCATGCATATCCAGTATCATCCTAAATGGTTCGCAAATCCTCAGGTAAAAGCACAGGTCTGTCCTTCCACGGGTAAAATAGCTGTTCAATCTGAACCACACAGACACCCTTAAGGAGTTCAGCTGGTCCCGCTCCTGATGGCTGCCGCAGAGCACCAGTGACCTGTGAAATTTCCCAGAAAGAACTGTTAATGGGACCTGAGCTAAGAGCTGGGGGATAGGTGCCAAGCTGAAATGATTTAGGACAGCAGGAACATGAGTGTAAGGGGCACATCTTAAGCTGATTCTGTCTGACAAACGTGGTTAAGTTGATATTCAACAAATGGCTCAGCTCTCATTTAAGTAATGCCTGGGGGACACACAGACGGTCTCTCCTGGATGTGGCTATAGCAGGAGTTGGCCGAGGACCAGCAGCTGGCTGGTAGTCCCCCACCGCATGTCTGGCAGGAGGGACAGAGAGAACATTCACTGTGCTAGTGCAGACTCAGCTAATTTAAGTCAAAAACAAAGGTGGTTTGAGCTAACCTGGCTGACTTTGCAGTGAGGTGGATTAAGAACACCATAAGACCCCTTCTGCCAGCTCTGTTGGGGATATAATCTTTGCTGGTTATATTTTCTACTTCCAAAAAGTCATGTATCCATGCCCCAGGAATTGCTTTTTCTCTCTTTCTCCATGACAAGTCTAGACACAACCACATTAAGATCCTTCTTTGACTATACATGTACAGGTCTAAGGGGTTAGCAGTAACTAAAATGTTTTGTGGATATAGGAAAAAATGAGCTCCTTGTCTCCAAGGTGTGCTCACTGAATAAAGTCAAGAGTGAAAACCAGAACTGAACTAAAAGAAGTTTCATGCTAAGGATCAAAAAAAAGAAAAAAAAAAAAAAAAAAGACATTCCTACCAAAATAGGCAGGAAAGAGTCTGTGAGGTGAAAAGGGACACTTTTTAAAACTTCACATCACAAAAAGGAGTGTGTGATGTACTTCTTCATGACTTTTTCTCTCCAGCGTCCCCTGACCCCAGACCACCTCCAGACCACAGAAACAGCACGTCCATCCATCGTATCTGGGGCTGGACGTGCAGCTCTACCATGGTGGGATCGCCAGCGCAGAAGCACTTCTCACGCTCCTGTCTCCACCCACGTCTCTACAATACCGGATTCCTGGCACTGGTTTGGACAGCTCGGCAGTCATTGCCTGCCTTCATTCATAAAAATGAGACCACACTGATGAAAGCCACAGGCTCTAGTGCACCCAGCAATAAATGTCAGTGACATCTCCTGATCAAACATTTACTTCCACAGCCACCCCTACGCGGGAAGCCTGGAGGTCACATCTGAACAATGAAGTCAGGGAGAGTTGCATGCATGGATCAGTGACAGTGCTTAAACTTCTCCCTGATTTTGGATTCAATCCACAATATTCATTAGCAAACAAGACAGACAGGAATGTATGTCGTTCTTAAAGCAGACCAGGAGATGTAATTAATGCAGCTTAATTTTCATGAATAATATATTAGGTTTTTAACACACAAGAATGGAAGGGTAACTCAAAGGGTCTGGTCTTGCTCTGATCATGTTCAGCAGAAGGAGTGGATCCACGCCACAAGTGAGCTGCAATTTCTTCATATCTAAGTGGGATATATGTTTTTTTTCAACAGTTTGATTTCTTACAAAAAGACCACAATAATGTAAGCAAGAGAAAACAAACCACTTTTTGGAAAGCCCCTTTTAGAAGTCTCTTTCTTTTAGCTCCTGATCTATATGAACATGGAATTGGAAAAGGACCTCTTGGGATATTAAATCCAGGCCCCTGTTATTAAAGGCAACATGTCACTTCCAGCAAAAAGAAAGGTTAATATTATGCCAATGAGCTGAAAGGAAATCCAAATTTCTAATGCAAGAGAATGAGGGGAAAAGCTAAACAAAAGTGAATGCGTGAGACTGTATGACTATATAAGAGCCTTATTCTAAACACACGGGCTGTTGGTACATCTAAGAGGAGATAAGAGGCAGAATAATTAAGAGTCAAGGTTCTTTCTGCCACTAGGGATCTGCATACAACTTAGAAAAGAAACACTTCAGTACAGTTCAGCCCTGGGACAGGGGAGGAAGGGGAGATCCCGGCAGGCACAGCCCTCTCCTGCGGCAGTGTGAGGCCACCTGAGATCATGGTTGCCCTAAGGTCAAAGGCTCATGGAAGAGGCAAGCAGCCCTGGCACTGGTGGGCCAGCTAGCAGCAGTCTGGTTTCTTCAGAGTATGATGCTGAAAAGCCAGAAGGCAGCTGTAGGAAAGCATGTGCCCACGGTAAGTCTTTCAGCAGCCACAGAAATCTCTGGATAGTTTAAGGGACACTTCTGGTTTTGCCAGAAGCAGTTAAATCCCACCTCTTAGCCACAAACTAGGGGAAGAAACTCCCAGGCATGGAAAAATTTCCAAAGAACAGCTTGGAAGAGAAGACCAACACTGTAAACATTTGTCATCTCCCGGAATAAAGGAAAGAAGGCAGCTGTGAAAGGCATGGTTTTGTTTGTGGGCTTGGTTTGGCTTACAGGGGATGCAAAAATCTAAGGGCACAAGGATGGCAAGGAAGGACAGCTGAGGTAGCCTCCATACCCAGCAGTCTCCATGCAGGCTTTGAGAACTGAGAGCAGATACCAGACACTACAGCAATGAGAGCCATAGGAGCCCTTAGAGGTTCCAACACACACCAAAAAAGGCACAAAAAGCATAATTTTTAACATGGAGTGAAAGCAGGTCACAGCCTGGTGGTGGGATGTAACTACTTGGAGTTACTCCCACAGCCTGCAGAAGGCTCCGGGGAGACCTTATAGCAGCCTTCCAGTACTTGAAGGGGGCCTACAGGAAAGACGGGGAGGGACTCTTTAACAGGGAACGTAGTGATAGGATGAGCGGTAATGGTTTTAAACTGGGAGAGTGTGGATTTAGATTAGATGTTAGGAAAAAATTCTTCACTGTGAGTGTTGTGAGACACTGGAACAGGTTGCCCAGAGAAGTTGTAGATGCCCCATTGCTGGAAGTGTTCAAGGCCAGCTTGGATGGAGCTTTGAGCAAGCTGGCCTAGTGGAAGGTGTCCCTGCCTATGGCAGGGGGGTTGGAACTAGGTGATCTTTAAGGTCCCTTCCAGCCCAAACCATTCTATGATCCTATTCTATACTCTCTGCTCCTGCGAATCCAGAGGAATGGACATCCGCAGGGCTGGGGCGGTTCTGGCAGCGTGGAAATGCCCCAGCACTGTCCCTCCTGTTGATGAGGAACTGTCCAGCAAAACACTGTATTTCCAAAAAGTGTAGTAACAGGGCTCAGTACCAACCAGAGAGATAGCAGTTGAGAAGATGCCATTTCCTCACTGTGCTGCTGCTCTATACCAATCTACCACCAGAGCCAAAAGCCAGCCTGGGATGTCTGGTGGGCTTCACCTCGCGCATATGCAGGAGTAAAGCTACACTCATGAGCACTCCGGTGCAGACTCCTGTGTGCTCATGGGTCTTTTCCAGTGGGCCAACTGATCCTCAGGTATGCCCACCCAACCAGCCCTCAGGTATGTGGGTTGTTGTTGCTTTCTCATGCTGCGTGCCTGAGTGGGACAGAAGGTGCCAATGGCACCGGAATGTCAGCTTTAATGCCACCAAGCACCATGGGACTCGCTGCCCATCATTGCCCCTGAAAGGCTACCTACCACTCAGTGCACAAAATTGCCTAAAGATGGCTTCTTCCAGCTTCAAGTAGATCAGATAAATTTAGAAGTATATAATGCCATGTTATCACCTAATGCAACTGAAAAGGTGTTAAAGTGGATGTATGGACAGATGGAAGGAAAAGAGTGAGATCTCTCCAGTCACAGAAACGGATTTGAATTAAAAGAAAAAACATTTTTCCTACTATTTAAATACACTGCAAGGCTAGCATTCACCTATTATTTATCCCAGTATAGCTTGCAAATCAGCTTACTGCAATATGCTCAGACCAGCAGTCCCACAAAAGTGGAACCCCCGAGGAGCTACCAGGACTGAAGGCCTCAGCTGCTTTGCCATCAGTTTCTTGTCTTTACTGGAGAAGGTAAAGCACCAGCCACCACACTGAATTCAATAAATCCTGCTCAGAGCCTTGCTTGTGAGACAGAATACATGGATACAATTAAAATAATATGGTTGTTGAAGAACCAGGCAGCGCTGGAAAAGGTTTGCCAACACAGTAATGCCAATTAAGGGTGTGATTTTTGGATGATATTTTTACGCCAACACCAGCCCAATTAATGCTGGTGTAACTGTCTTCAAAGTGATTTTGAAGGTCCAGATGACTCCATTTGGGAAAAGAAGCAGTTAGAAGATCCTTTTTTGGCCTCTGCAGGCCCCATTCTGCCATTAGAGGAAAATCTTTCATATTTAAAATGGTTTCATCCATTCCACTAATAAGAGTGTTTTATGTCTAGAAAGCTGTATCTTTCTCAGATAATTTTACACCCATTAACTATATACCATAAGCCGTAGTTTTTGTTGTTAAATGACAGACTAACCAAGTAAAGCCACATTTATGGGATGTGCCCATAGCCTCCCTCTGCAACTGAAAGGACAAGGATGCCTAAAACAAAGATGTCCCATGAGGAGGAGCAGGAAAGGAGAGAATCCAGGTGCTGGTGTCTGTTAGAAAACCCTGGGAACAGATACACTCTCAAGCACCACCTCTCTACTCATCACCTATGGGTGCAAAGAAGCAAAACTCAGTACTAATATAACTCGGCAAAAATAACATCTTTTCCTTCAGTACCAAAGGCTTAGAGAAAAAACTCAATGCCAGTGTGGCCCAGTAAGCTCCAAGGACCTTCCTGCAGGTGGTACAGACCGTGCGCCCAACCCCACCGCCTCTGGCCTCCTTCCCCGCGGGTGGCTCAGCTCTGGGCGGACCGAAAGGCTCCAGCACAAGCCTTTGAGTGACAAGACGAAGAGATAAGGTGAGGGGAGTCATGGGGGCAGAGAACAGGCTGGTTCTCGCTCAAGCCCTGAACATGCCGTGGGCAATTCTGCTGCCAGCGGCTGGATTTCTCCACCGATCCTGCAAGCCTGGTCCCCCAAATGTCCCCGACAGAGCCCCCTGTTCCACTCTGCCAGGGAGGCAGCCGGCGAGCGTTCACACCCAGAGCTGCTCGCTCCAGGAAAAAAAAGCACACCAGCAAAAGCAGGCAGAAAGCACTTTTCTTAGTTATCCCATGTATTTTCTCCTCTTCCTTTCAAACTTCCCCTTGGTTTTCTTGAAGCTCACACCAGGCGAGCAAGCCTGCACAACTCGGAGAACGCATTTATGGAGCAATTTTGCCAGATTTCCCCCCACCTCCAAATGACATTTGATTTGCAAACACTCCCACCGAACCGCAGCCCGCTCTCGCCTCCACCCAGGGAGTTGTTTTCAATAAAGCAACAGCTCTGAAACATCCACGGCAACTTTTTTTCTTTGACAACTTGCCACTTTCAGAACAACAGAAAAAAAAAAAAAGAGAAAGAGAAGAGAAACAGCGTAAGGAAATATTTGCACATTAGTCCCAGTAGCCGGCAAAGGGCTCTGGATCGCGTCCCCCGCACCGAGGGGCTGCAGCCGGCTCCGCTCCGCCCGCCACCGGCACCGGGACCGGCGGGCGGCCCGGGACCTTCCGCCGGGCTCCGCGGGGGCGGCTCAGCCCTGCACCTCCGCGGAGCGGAGCGCCGGGGGGCCGATCCGCGCCCGGGGGCTCCGCGCCCGCGCTCCCCCGCTGCTGCACTTACCGCCCCGCTCCGCGCCGCGCTGCTCCGCTCCGCTCCGCGGGGGAAGGGGCGAGGGGACCCCGGGAGCCAGAGGGAGGGGCCGGAAAGCTGCGGCGGGGCAGACCGGCGGCGCGGGGTGTTTGTCGAACCTGACACCGGGGGCTGCTGCTGCTGCCGCCGCCGCCGCCGCCTCCGCACCGCGCTCCGCACCGCGGCCGGCGGCAGCCCCGGCGGCAGCGCGGGCCGGGCGGGAGGCGAGCGCCCGCCGTCCCGGGGAGCCCGCGGAGCGGGGCTGGACGTACTGAAACAATGAGATCGGCTGTTTTATAACGCTCACGTGGAGGAGAAAAGTCTGCGTCCTATTTCCTGGGGTTTGCAATTCAAAAAAAAAAAGGGGGGAAATAAAAAAGCGGGGGGTGAAAGCCGAGCCCCGCGCCCGCCGTGGGGCTGAGGTGCCGCACCTCCTGGGTTTGCCCAGGTTAAGCCCGCTCACTCGATCAAAGGTGGCTTCGAAATTGTGCGAAGAAGCGCTTTCAATTTTCTTTTAGTCCCACTGCTGCTTACTGAGATCTAAGTGGCCCCAAACTTACCTCGCCGTAAGCCACCCCGGAAGCATTTAGTGATTTTGATCCTAATCTTTACATCGAGAGGGTCCAGTTGTCACATTTATATGACAATAGAGACTGTTTATAGCAACCCATCCTGGTATGAATTAGACACAAGTCCCTGGGAAGAACAAAGTCAGTGCAGCACTATGTCATCAAGAAAACATCCCTCAGAGGGTCTTAAGAATAACCCAGGGTGCCTTCTCCCAGCCAGGCAGCAGGGATGTGCCTGCAAGCACAGGGGGCTCGCTCAGAGGGAGCCTGTCTCACTCTGGATGGGGAGCTCTGGGACCTCCCTTTGGGGCGCCAGGCTCAGCTCCCCCCTGCATTTCTGCCCCTTCAGCACAAGCCGTTTCCAGCCCTTAGCCTGGCTGTGGGGCCAGCCCTGAACCTCTGCGACAAGCGCCTGGGGCAGGCAGCACAGGGAGACCCCGCCGGGCTGTTTTCCCACTGCAGAGCTCCTCCATCCTCTCGGGCATTTACTGGTGGGAGAAAGGGACTGACCAAACACTCCCTGCACATCCAGGCCTCACCGCTGATCCTGTTTGATGCCCACCAAAGCTGTTGGCAGAGGGCAGCTCTGCCCAAGCCTGCGTGGCACTCATCAGCCCTCAGCAAAATGGCTCTGCACCACCAGCTTGCCCCTAGCACAGGCAATGTGGACAGCTGCCTGGAGCAACCGGCTGATGGACGTAGCAGAGCACCCGCGGTCTGACTGCCGCGTTTGCCTCTCCCAGCAACCCAGGGATGGAGCAGCACCTACTGCTGCAGTCAGAGGTGGTGGCTCCCTGCAGTGCTCGGTCATCTTCTCCTGTCACTGCCACCCTGGGGGAGAGGTTCCTCGTCATGCCCTCCTCCTCCTGTACTCTCCTCTCCTCCTCGCAGCAAATGCAGCTCAGCCCAGCCTGTGACAGTAAAAAAGCAACATTATCAAAGAAACTTTTGGGCTGCCTCTGGCTCTCAGTAGCTCCCATTCACAGGCAAGTTTGAAATCTGCACAGACAAAATGTGCGTACAATTAGGGAAAAGTAGCAGTGTAAGAATTTCCATTTCTGAATACTGTGGTATCCTGTCTCCGACACAGCCAAAGCTTGGGAAAGTGGGACTGTCTTACTGTGTGATGTTGCAGCGTGTGTGGGGAGGGGGTTTGCTGCCGATTGCTGCTGGACACCCTCAGGGCTAGACCAACTACACAAAATTATTGTGTAACTTTAGCCAGAGGGAAAAATGCTGTTTGCTTTGTGATTAGCCAGAGGGAAAAATGCTGTTTGCTTTGTGAGGAAACAACCAACCCTCCAAAAATGATCCTACCAGTCTTGAATTTCATCCGAAGGAAAAAAGGAAAGCACAGAAAGAGCAGAGGACTCTGATTTCTCTCCATTTCTGCGAAGACGCAACGTGAGCATTGCTGCTCTGAAGGTAGCGTTTACAGTCTCCTTAAATCATCTGGTGACAGCCCATGAGTGCCGCTTGCTGTCACCCAGCTGTGCCATGAGCAGATGGGAAGCAGCAGAGCCAGTGGTAATGCTTCATCTGGGCTTTGCACTGGGTTTGTGGCTGAACTGGGAGCGAGCCCATGTCTGCCAGTTCCACACCCTGGGGTCTGAGTCATGCGTGTTTGAGGAAGACCAGGAGAGACCAATGGAGTCAACCCCAGGACTGTGATAAAACTGAAACAGAAATTACAGGAGACTCCTGAAATCACTCCAGCAGTTTTTGCCGTTAAAGCCATGATGGCCTCAGCAAGGCAAAGCCTGTAGGTAGGGGTAAAATCTCTCATCAGACCGGTTGATGCACGTGGAAAATATTCAAGGAGCTTTCAGGCACACAAATCCTTCCTCAGATCTAAGAGGGGGGTGCAAGCTGCAACCCTGACTATGGTAGATCTTCAACATGAGGTTTCCTCTCCCTGAAGCACCCACTGACTGTTATCACCATTTTTGCTCCACCAACACAACCAAAGGCAGCAGGAGATGCCAACAACCAGGACCATTAAAGACAGAAGTTAAAAATCCTTCTCACTGCTTGTACAACAGCATCTCTAATGCCCTTGCTACGCCCAGACCTGAATGTATAGCAATGGGGGGGGCTTCAGGAGGAAACATGACCACAGACTCAGTGTTTGTTGCTGCACCTTTAGGAGGGGAGAGGTGTGGGGAAGTCGTGCACAGGGTCTCAGTCTTGTGTCCAGCAGCTGAGGATCGAGCTGAAGGAGAGCAATGGCACTATCAGGGTGGATAACTGACACAGGGAGCAGACTCTACCCTGCTCTGCCAATGATCTCCTGCCATGCCACTGGGACAAACCAATTCATCCCTCTACATATGAGTGTAAAACAGCAATAACAGATGCAACATAGCCCCAGAGGACCTTACTGTAGAGGACAGAATCTCCTCAGCACAGCAGAGCAAAATGGCTGTTAAGAACCTGCCAGCTCAGCTCTGCTGCACCTCACCACACCACCACTCACCTGGATAAACCCAGGAAGCCCTAAACCTAAATCAAAAGTTGGAGTCCTATGCTGGTGGCCTGTCCTCAGGCAGCGCTTTCACTCAATTTGCCTGAGTAAAAATATGGCTCAGAAAGAGAGTAATTTTTTTTTAACATCATAAGACACTCAAAATATTTTGCTTTGACTTCAAGTGACACTGAAGAATTAATACATCCAGGATTTCATTAAGTGAGGCTAAATGGAAATATCCATCATTTCTGAATGAAAGAAAACTGACAAAAAAACATTGTTTGGGGACTGAAAGTATAAGGCAGGTCATGTGAATCCACACAAAGATACAGAGCAGTCATCATCGTTGGTGGGATTAGCACATACCCACTCAGGGACTAGCTTTGGAAAGCAAAACTAACTCCTTGAAAGTCTGACTTAAAGAGGAAAAATGTTCTTTTGGACTTTCATCCAGCCATTTTTTTGCATCTCCAGCACTCCTGAAACTCTGAGCTCTCCGTTGGGCACCGAAGGGGAGAAGGGTAGCACTGCCTCCTTCCAAGAGTCAGGCAGGAAACCAGAACACATAGAGAAACCTCTGTGCATGGTGTAGTTAATCCTAGAGAACTTGATCCACTTAGAATCAGCTGGAGCTTTTCGAAATAAAAGCCCCAAAGAACAGGAAACAAATCAGGGGAGAGAAGATGTGACATTTTAGAATTCCAGGGCTAACACAAAAAAAGTCTTTAGTGTTTCCTAAGCAACAGTTTCCTAATTGCAGACCAGTGGGAACCACACCACCAGTGTCCTCTACTCCTTTTTTGATGCCACTGTAAATTGTAGGAACTCTTTTGCCGCATCTCTTCCATGACTCTCTCTTCCACATGGCTATAGCATTCCCACTTTAAAGCAGTGCAACTCTGGTTGAATAACCACAGAGCAGAGCTGAACAATTGTCAAGTGCGTGCAGACTCAGACTGAAATATTTCCTCACATGTCCTCATCCAACCACAGTTTTTCAGAATTTGGGAAGATGTCACAAAGCAACAGAAAACAATGCCTACTTGGCCAAAGTCAGGCCATTCAACAGCATGCCTTTTATTGCAGTGTACAGTTGAGAAACGTAAGAAAAGTACAGCTCACATAGGAAAAGCTTTTAGCAGATGTTGCTGCTTTGAAATACCAGAGAGTCAATATTCTAACACATTTCAAACAAGAGAAAAATTGCACACTTTATAGACTAGCCCAATCCAAACAAATCAATTACAATGTATGTCTACTCTGAACCCAGTGGAGAAAAGCTCATACTGTTCTAGAGATTTCTAATCACCAGGACTCGCAAAGATTTACTGTGACCTGCATGGTTGAACGCTTAACAGTGGAAAGTTAAAGAAACAGCCTACAAGAGAAGATTCCTGTGGTGCTGGATGAATGCAGTGTGAGAATTACCTACCTGGACAGTTTAGGAGGAAAACAGCATCACCCTTTCTTTGTCATCAACCAGTTTTTCTGCAGGTATTTGGTCAAATTCAGTACTCTGCTGTATTTCCTTCAAGGGCACTGAATCGGTGAAGTCACGCATGTGTAACAGAGTAAAGCATACTTCTTTGAGCAAGGAGCAAGTGTGCCCAACAGTAACTTGCTATTAATTTAATGTACTGACAAACCAAGAGCACTTAAAAGCAGCATTTGATAAGGCATTCTTTCAGATTCTGAGATTTTACTGCAAGTGCCTGAGAAATGTACCCAAATCTAAGATCAAAGGGCTCTTCAAGACAAATGCCAGGAAAATTATCTTTATCTTGGAACCCGACTTGAAACTATTCCTTGTTCTCAAACTTTTCCACCATCAATAAGTACATAATGGAAAGCATGGCTCTCAGAAATCAGCACTCTGATGCCAGCAAATGTCACCTCATCGATGAACTTTTGGACTGCAAAGGCTGCTGAGACAAAACCTCTGCCAAGGCTCTTCCTTTACCCCATAGCCATAGAAACAGGTACAACATGCCCTCTTCCATAGCCACAGAAACGGGTACAACATGCCCTCTTCCAGCGCTTGTTACCTTCATTTTTGTCACACGCAAAGTTCCCAAGAAAACCCAGCTGAGCATGTCAGACACACTTTTGTTTGGACTGATTTCTGATTATGCAGTAGTAGCTCAAATCTGACATCCATACAGACATGCAGTGAGGAGGTGGAGTTGCATTTTTCCCCAGTCACCCCTGTTGGCATCTCCCATTTCCTCCTGGCCATCCCAGTTCCTCTCACAGGATCTTCAGTACCTGAAGATTTTGAGAGTGAGGAAGTTGAGGATGCAATTGGAACAACGAGGGGGCTTTATTGTTTTCTTTTTTTGAAAGTGTTCAGTATTGACCTTCAAGTTTTGAGAAACAGATGAAGCTCTAGCTCTTTTTGTGGTGGATGAGTGACTAATGCAGACCGTTAAAATCCACTTCAGATTTGCTGCAGCAAATTGCATGCAGGTTGTAAACAAAACAAAACAAATATCCAAGATAAGAATGACCGCCAACATGCTGCATCACGCGAAGCTACCCTCCAAGTAATGCTTTGCATTATGATTCTGAAACATGCTCTTAATTTAGAAAGGATAACAATATTGAAATGTCATTTCAACAGAACATTGCAAATACTTAAGGTTGCCAACTAGGACCCAGAGCCCACGGGCTCTTTCTGTGTGGGCTCTTTTTATGTGGGTTTTTGCACCCACATACAACTCTACTAGCGTCAGCAGGGTTCTCTGTGGGTGCAGAGATCTGTCAGCACTGCACCCAGCCTTGCTGGATATAGCAGTAGGTAGGATGCAGGAGAGCAGCCAGTGTGAAAGCCAGGACGGCTACGGGTTGCAAGAAGTAAGCAAGCAATGGGAAGCCGGGCAGCCAGACCGTGAGCAGGGCTGAAATGCCCTGAGAAGCTGTGCACGCTCTACATTAGTGTTCTTGTAAAGAGCCACTCCAGTTTTCAAAGCCTGGAGTCCTCTTACAGTTTTGACCCCTATTGGTGCATGGACAAATTCATGTCACAAGACACTAATTTGTCTGGAGAGGACTTACTGACAGGGCAAATAGGTGGCATTGCCCAGAGCTATTCAGAGCAAAGGAGGAATTAAGGATTAGGGCATCTCCCAAAGGGCATTGACCGAGCAACTGGCAGGCAGTAAACCCAGGAGAGGGACTGACAGCAAAGGAAACAGAAGGCAGCAAAGGGCCCCTGCCTGGTAACATTGGACTGTTGCTTCTCTAGGTCCACTTAGGATCTGAGCACGGACGCAGGGTGCTCCCAGAGGAGCAGGACTGCCACGGCTCCCTGCCCTGAGCAGCAGCCCCCGACAACTGCACAGCGAGGAGGAGGAAGGGCAGCAGCCACCTGCCAGGGAAGGGGAAGGGATGAAATCAGAGAGGCTGCAGGGGCATGCAGCCAGCCCCAGGCAGGGTGGCAGGGATAACTTTAAGTTCTGCCTTAAGTTTGTGTGGGCTTTTTTTTTAATCCCTTTGCCCTTTCAGTGCAAGCAAGGACTTGCCAGGCTTTTAACCTGAAGTGTATCTTCTATCATTCCTTTACTAAGACATTTAGTTTACATACCTCACAACTGCTGAATTTTACCTGCTCATCTTCTACTACCAGGAGCTTTTCCCTTTGTGGAAATATTTCTGCTCACAGCAGTGTGGTGGCTCATACTTGTATGGCCACCTTAAAATTAATAGTTCTCGCATTTGCTTCCAAGATGAGCACATATCCATCTTCTTCTGCAGTATCCTGTAGCTATCAGGAGGAGTTGCTGCTGCTAGAGTCAGCATCTTTGCCCATGTGCACGCTGTCCGCACCACAGAACTCCCCCAAAATGGCCTATGTGTGTTCGCCACGGCACAGACAGCGCTGCAGGCTTGTTCTTGTGCACTCGTATTTCTGCTCTTGTAAAATCCGGGGTTCACTCCCACGTCCACAACATTAGTTCTGTGTGCTTTTTATATGTACCAGCCTATGTGGGATCCCCTTCTTTCCTTTCCAAACTGTCAACTGATTTTGTAAAGGTTTCATTCTGGGCCTGCACGTTCCCATCTAGATTCCAGTCGCAAGCTTGTCATCCCCATAACACGCTCCATTACCAACCCAAAATGGGAAGATTGTGTCTTCATCCTTGAAGCGAGGTCTGATTTCCATCTGATAATTCTGCGTTTCACTGCGTGGGAAGTATCATTTCTCAAGTTTCTGCTTTGCTATCTGGAGTTGCCCACTGCCTTTGCCCACTCCCCGAGTTACCAGAAAATTGCCAGAAACATACGGCCCTTCAAAACCGCTAGAATCATAAGTAAGTCTACATCTATCTCATCTCTAGTGCTCAGAAATGCAGAGGGAAACACTGTTTAAGCCTTCCACAGTTCTCTACTCTCCAGCAGGATCTCAAATCCCAGCAGCACTTTACATCACCTTGTTAACCCAGGCTGTTGCTTTGACTCATCTGGTCCAGATATGGGCGTTGCTCAGTCCTCACATGCGACTCACACACAGGTGTCTCTTCTAACCAGCACCTAAATTTTTGTGATAAGCCTGGTGTAACCCCAGCCACGGTGACATACCAGACTAAGGCAGAGACTGCCACTGCTGGTGAGAGGTTTCTGGCTCAGCCCACACAGACAGAGACCAGCTGCCAACGAGCACAGGTCACTGTCAATAACCTCTGCATTTGGGAGGTACAGCACGGTCCCCTTTAACAAAGAAGTGCGTAAACCCTTATAATTACTTGACACAGATCATTGTTTTCCTCTGGTGGATACCTCAAATAAAAATGTTTTCACTGAGGCCAAGAATGCAGGGTAACAATCTGCCCTAGTAACATCCTGGCATTCATAATAAATACCTACTATACAAATAAACCACCTGAATGGCTATTTCCCCAGATGTCACAAAGTTACCCCATACGCAAGTTGCTGTTTGACGCTGCCTGCTATCCTGAAGGAGCATGACAGGCAATTCCTTGCCATAATACTTTTCAGTAGATATTACAAGCCATTATCATTAAAACATCCGAGAAGCTGCCCTAGTCTGGGTGTGGATCCAGCCACGAGGCTGGCAGAGCTGTGCCACACTGCCTGGCTCTTCCCTCCAGTAACACACCAACGCGGGGATGGACTTGGCACAGGCTGCTGGTTTTACCACTAAATCTGTCTCTTGATCCCACCAGGCAGTGGTGGCCACCACTAGAATACTCATCTTCAATTTTTTTTCCCCCCAAAGCTATTCTCTAGTAAAAGCATCAGCCTCAAGCTTTCAGCACCTTTTCCACAGAAAACTAGACTTATGTTAAAATAAACCAGTTGGGTTAGAAACTAACCTACTGTTATTTAGTATGCAATTGTCATTGCTGATTTCCTTGCTTGTTTTAAAATGCAAATGATCCAAAGAAACAAGTAAAATTGTGTTTTGACTGCTGTGGGGAAACGGGTGACTGTCACCAAGTGCTGGCACACCATACCTCTCCTCCAGCCAGGAACAAGGCCTCATATTAGAGGCTTCCCAAATTGGATAAGGTGTGGAGCTAATAAAAACTTGAATCAGCCTAGAGACCTGATGATTAAATCTTGGAAAGCTGAAGTCCATGTGAGCCAGTTAGTACCGACTTCTACCGTGATGGATCTCTAACAACATGTGAAAGTTATCATCTAGTGAGGCAAAACATCCCCGTTGTTGGGCAGCGCAGACACACAGCTAGCCAAGTTCTTAGCAAAACCATCTCATGAGCCCCACAGGGACTATTTGGAGATATCATCCTGCACAAATATACCTAGCTCACACAAAATCATCTCAGTTCAAAGTTAAAGAGTAGTCCCAATGTTACCTGCTCTGGAAAATCCAACTGAGATGTTTCCTTTCCTTTTTTTCCACTGTAGCTGAAACTGCAGCTTTGGAGCTGGATCCATGCAATAGGCATCCACAAACAGCACATATTCTTTGCTGAATTTATGGATGCTGCTGTGTAGGAAAGTAACGAGGCTGTAATACTATGTGGCCCTGGTTAGTTAGTACTCAAAGGCCAACCCATGATTGCTTTGGACGGGGTTGTCCTCTTACTACTGAAGGGAATAGATGACCCTATAAAACAGACAGCAGCAACGCCCCTTTCACAGCTGTCTCCAGTTTCTCTCCTGAAATTTGGCTGGGTGTTTTCTTCACGATTCAGAACACAGATGTAAACTGTTTAGGGATATCCCTCTTTCTCCTTAACAGTGCCAGAGAGAATGAAAAATGTGGCCTGTTAGTTTTATAACCACCCAAAAGAAAAAAAATATTAAATAGAAAAAAACCCTAAACCCTCTACAGTGAGGGTCTGACCTGCAGCAGCCTGGTCTGTTTTCTCAACATGTTAGAGTTTCTGGGGAAGTGTTGCTCTGAAGAAGTTTTCAGGCAGCAGTGGGCAGGTCCCCAGCTGCCCACAGATCCCACTCCAGTGGTCTCCAGTCTAAGCCATGCGCCTTTGCAGGGAAAAGAAAGAGTCAAAGAGAAAAGTTTGTTTGTTTGTTTGTCTGGGGGTTTGTTGTTGTTAAGATGAGATCTGTAAACTGAAAAACTGGGATTACCAAAGCACTGTGGTAGCTGCTCATCAGAAAGGCTCCACTTACCTCTGTTACCTGCTCACCTCCAGGCTTTTCTGAAATAGTTACAGCTGGCCCACACTTTGCCCCTGCACGGGGGAGAAGGAGAGGGAAAAAACTGGAGGGCACACCTGGAGCCTGTGCAAACCCCTGCCACCAAAGAATGAAGGAGGAGCTCATTTTTCCCCTGATTTTAACACAAGCCAGGCATTAGGAGGAGGAGAGGTGACTCTGCATGGCTGCCAAGGGCCCCGTTGGCGCGGTAAGCAGGGGAGCCCTTGGAGACGCAGGGCTCCTCTTGCAGGAGAGCCTCTCCTTCCCCAGCACCGATGCGTGTGGCCAAATGGGGACTAGATCCTTTGTGGCAGTCCCACTTGCGCCGGTGGCAAACCTGGAGCAGGGGTGCCCACTGAAATGTGCCTTGGTTCCGGGCAAGAGAGCGGGGGAACTAATTAACGAAGGGAAAACGCAGGATTACAGCTTACAGCCACCTGAGGAGCGTCTGCCAGAAGCTGGTGAGCCTCTGACCACGGGGAAGAGTTTCAGACCGGGGAAAAAGGGACAAGTAGAGGGACAGTCTCCCAAGATGAATGAGTTGCACTTACAATTCCTGCTGGATAACAGTAACAGAAGCGGGGAGAGCGTACCCCTGCTGCGGGGCAAGGGGCCGGGGGAGCCGCAGCGGTCCTTCCCTCCTCCTGGCGCTCACCATTGCTCTCTGCTTTTGAAACACCTTTGGAGCAGTGCGGTGGCTTTTGCTTCTTACGGTTTCCACACAAAAATAAAACCCTTGTCCGTGTTTCTCCTCGGACTGGGTGTCCGTGGCAAGGCTGGGGGGCTGCGGGGGCCTCTGTGAGGAGAGGCCGGGGCTGCCCCGAGCCGGACACGGCCGGTTCCGGCCGGTTCCGGCCGGTTCTGCAGCGGCCTCGCCTCAGCCCCTCAGGGAGGCTGGCGGCACCTCTGGGGAGAGGTAGTTAAGAAAGGTTAAAATGCCACACGGCCGTGAGGAAAAAAGTGTTAGAAACAGCCCTGTGACACCCAGGGGAGATGAGGAGGAGGAAGGTGGTTTAGTTTTTTGTTTCTGAACTTCTCTATTTTAATCAGCAATAAATTAAGTTAATTTTCCCCAAGAGTTCAATGCTAATAGCTCCTCTAACAAACAGGAAGCGCCAGTCACCTAGAAATCGGGAAAGATAATGAAGATTTCCCTCTTAAGCATTATTTACGTAAAGTAGCACAAAACAAGATACTTGGAAATTATTGCCATAAATAGAAGACCTTATGACATTTGTGACGAGAGTAGCTGCAGCTCCTCACGATTTCGGATGAAGCCAACCCAGTGGCCAGTACCCCAGTAGCCTGCACCTCCCGTCGTGGGCAGCTCTGGCTCGCCTTTAGTCACACTACTGTTGAATTTCACCCCGAGGTGGTGTGTGCAAGGTGTGGTTAATCCCTTATTTATCTTACAGGGGAGCTGTGATGTTTAAACAGTGCTTGGGAACAGCTTGGAGATCCTCCGGAGCCAAACTCTGTGGCAGAGAAAGTCACGTTTCCATCCCTGCATTGCCTCACACTTAGAAGTTTTCCAGCAGAACTTTAACAGTCTCCGCATGAGGTTCAGAAGGGCTAAATTTAAGCTTGCTGTTATTTAAGAAATGATTTTTTTTTTTTATGAGACATATCTGTGTGCAAAGCACTTTGCAGAAAGTATGTGTGGGTTTGAGGAGTGGGAGAGAGCTGTGAATAGATTCAAGTTCTTCAGCAGTTACCAAAAGTCTGCTTGAGATGTAAATTCATCCTTAGCCCTTAGTACTGAGATCTTAAAAATGTGTGGAGACCAGAGCTGATATTGTCTTTTTTATTTTGTGTAGACCTTTATCTTCCAATAACAAACCAATGCTATGGCTTATGCAAGGCACTGCTGAAGAGGGAGAGAAAATGTCTTTTATCTCCTACATTGTTGTTATGTGGCATCAACACAGCATTTAATAAAAAGCATCTTGATATAATAATAGTTTAAAGTTTGTTTTTCAAACAAAACTGTTGTTTGTCATAGTAATGTAAATTTGCAGTTCTCCTTTACACTTCACAGATGACGAGAGAAAAAGATTTTAACATCTCCCCAAAGGAGAGATTTAATTGTAAGACAAAGCACTAAGTATGACATTTAGCTGAGATTGTAAAGGCTACAGTAATTAAAAAAGACTAAAACATATGGTGCACTTCATGAGGGTGCTTAATATGATCTCCCAAACTGAACCTTTTTGGTTACTGAGAAGAAACAGGAAAATACAGCTATTCTCCTCAATCTTGAATCATAAAAGAAGCCTTTGCTTTATTCCTGGTGAATCAGGAATGGCACTCCCATTTTAATTCAGTTAATCTGGAGGAGAATGATTTCCTTGCATCTGCTAAGCAAGATATGAACTACAGTTGTGATCTATTAATGCATTTACAATATGATATGAGGGAAGGAAATTGTCAGTAGTGGCTTGTAATAGTCTGTCAGCTGATGCCAGCACATGATAATGTCACACTTCAGCTAGAGGAGAGGTGTCACATAATCAGCACTTACGTTACATTTAGGGCACCCTCTGATTGCAAATGCTAGGTTATATTTCAGTGATGTTATAGAGTAATATGGACCACAAGAAAGCCTTTGTCAGCAGGGTCTTTGACAGGCTTCTAGCTGGAGATGTTGCAATGCAGTCAAATCCCTTAACAGCGGACCTGGAGATAAAAACAAAACAAAACCAAACCCACAACAACAACAACAAACTTGTGTAATCAGATAATACATAGAAGCTGAAAGCCAAATCCTTAGCTGTTGTTAACTAGCATAGCTCCAGTACATCTACACTCACTTTCTCCACTCTGGGCTCAGTTCTCATTATTTCATAGTTTTTAAGCTCTACCTTCCCACTTCAAGATGCAGAGAAACAGACTATAAACTTTGAGCTACTGGTTTGAAACAGTGACGTGTGAAAATCTATGCTTGGTTAAAACACATAAGTGTCTTTTCCAAACATTTACATCTTTTGCTGCTGGGCATCAATTGGGTACACACAGCTTGGACTGGCAAAGTGTCCATTTCTGACAGCATATCAGTACCTGCTGGCCATTTAAGCCTTCCATCTGAGAAGGCACTATGAATTAAACTAAATGTGATGAATATTCACAGCTTTTTGGCTTTCACGAAGATAGTCCAAAAGGAAGCCAAGCTGATAAGAATTACTGTGGCAGTGATAAGAGACACTCTGGCAATAGTGCATTTTCCAGGGCATTTCATGGGCGCTGTAAGGACAGTTTCAATGCATTGACTCAGTGCTGCAGCTCGATGTATTCTGCGGCTGGGTAAAGGAATGCTTGCATTTAATTCAGTGGGGCAAAGCAGAGCACTACCCTGATGAGTTATTGCAATGTGTCCTACCCATGGAGAGGGAAATCAGAGAAGGCGGGTAACCAGGAAAAGGGTGTATTTCTTCTTTCTGCTCCCTGAAAGGGAGGTCAGAAAGATAACAGTATCAGCAAAAGGCAGATATATATATATGTGAAAAGAAAAGCAGATAAGAAAACACATTGGACTGCCATTAGGCCAAACATTACTTAGTATCACACGCTTGCCCTTATGACCCAGGCATGTGATATATGCCTGGTATATTACATATACCTCATGATACATAAAGTGTATCACAAGAAGTCCATCTGATGCTGAGCTCATGCTAGTCCCCAGTCCAATCCCCGGTATCACTGGTGAAGATGGCATCCATTACACAAGCATGCGAATATGGCATTGGCCAAGGACCCTCTTCCTCAGCCCAAGCAGCCACTACCACATAGAATTCCTTCCCCGATCTCCTTTTGAATTAGCCCCAAATTCACAATTCAGCCACGTTGCTCTTAATCATAAACACCAGCACCCAGGAGCACATGCTATAATAACCATACTCAGCGTAACTGCAAGCTCCATCCTTGCATCTCAGCAGGCAGAAGGGCTGGTCCACCCCACACAAATTAAGTTGGTAGCTCCATTGATTCAAAGTGGCACCTTCAAAGGGAAAGAGAGGAATTTTGGGCATGTTTTCCCTGGAGGGTAGCCTGAAACTCGTAGCCCTCTTCCAACAGTATTTATAAGACATAATTTGCCCAATTAAATGACATCACTGGTGGAGAAAGGTGGGCTGATACGTCAGACCTGCAAAGCAATAAATGTCGGTGACAGCAGCAGCAGCTAGAAGAGCAAATGCATAGCAACAAGTAGCCAAACCTTTAGCAAAGGAAGGAAAATTCTTCCCTGAGATATACCTTTCCTGAAAAAGTAATATCAAGCTCATAAAAGCTGGTGGGTTTCTTCCTCTTTTCTTTTTTTTTCTTCTTCTGTATAAGTAACATGGAAACAAAACAGGAGGAAGAGGACAATTTCTCTAATATTGAAGTGCTTTCTGACTGCAACTATTTCTGGATTCCTCAAATGGGACATTTGCAGTTTCATCCCAGGAGAAAATTGTGTGG
The DNA here is from genome assembly GCF_026419915.1 of Harpia harpyja. Taxonomy (NCBI): domain Eukaryota; kingdom Metazoa; phylum Chordata; class Aves; order Accipitriformes; family Accipitridae; genus Harpia; species Harpia harpyja. The sequence goes on from NC_068969.1 coordinate 1,697,350, forward strand.
CTTGCATTTTTAGGAAAAAAATTCTCAGATTAATTTGGGCAGATTTGGATATAAATTACTTTCAGGCTCAGCTTCCATCACAATGGCAAGTCTTTTTTGTGACTCCCCAACTGTCTGCAGTCTCCAATAATTGTAGCAGCCTGTAGGTATTCTCTCAAGTTGGGTTTGCTTCATTCACTTGAGTATGAGCTGAAAGGCAAAAATATGTTCTCTTCTACCAGACGCCTTATTTAGATGTGATTTACATAAGGAAAAAAAGTGTGAAAAATATCAATATTTGCATTTTAAACATGATTTGAGGATGTCTGTCATGGCTCATTCATCTGCTTTTTGGCTCTTCAATACATTTAGTTCACTTTTATTTGACTGCACAAGCATATGGGTCTCATTAGCTTAATGGCGTGCTTATTTATTCTTCATCCTTGCTGGCACTTTTTAACTCAGTGGGGGGGTTAGGTGAACTATGTTTATATTCAAAATTGTCCATATCATAGCTAACCTGATTGGTAACTCATTGATCCTGGCTAAATACCCAAGGAAACTTTAGGTGATGATCATCTGGGTTTTCTTCTTTTCAGGTAAGATGTGGTACCTTTCTGCTAAACAGAGACTTTGGAGAGGGAAGGCCATCGAGGACAGCTGGAAGCGTTCCCTGAGGCTGACTGGGGACTCATAGCGTCCAGGCATTCCAACCGAAATGATTCTATGATTCTATGATTCTATGTTTGGAGCAGGCTGTCTTGGGTCCAGTGCTGCCACACAGAAACCAAGTATGAATGTTTTTCCTGCAACCGGACAGTGAGATTACACGTCCTGCTCAAGCAACCAGGCAAAATGCTGGAGAGGAGAAGCACCTTCCACAGGTGCTGGATGTCCCCAGCTTAACACAGGCATTATGTGGGCTGGTCACTGCACCGGGTGACACTGGGGTGCCAGAGATGCCTCCCTGGAGCCCAGGGTAACCTCCAGCACAGAGACACGCAGTTATTATGTGGGTCCTATGGCCACCTCTAGCTTCGGTTTCAGCTCTGTGACAGTTTTCCTTAGAGATCTATGCAGGTTACCTAAGCCCCTGTGTGACTTCAACAGGAGCATGCCTTTAACTTGAATAGTGTCAGAATAGCAGATCTTTTACCTTTTCTCTTCCCTGAAGGAAAAGAGATATAGATATAGCTACAGATATATAAAATCATTAAATGACTAAGCCACCTCCTGGGACACAGAAAAAACTGTGTGCTTAGATATGTTCAACAGCCTGTGAGCCCCTCAGAGAGAAGGTGGGAAAGGGAGGAGTGCTGCTTGGAAAAGCTGCTGAGAAAAATGAAGTAGCTGTCTTTGCTAAGGAAATACTGCAACAGCCATTTAACACTCCAAGCTGAGCTCACATGTCTAGGAAATACATGGGTAATTTACCACTTACCAAGTATTAGTGTTGCATCGAGCCTAGCAGTTCATAACCACAGACCTGCTAGCTATTTGCAAAAACACTCCGAGCATATCTCATCTTTCACTCTAATCCAACTGATAAAAATAATAAAGCAGTTTTGACCTCCCTTGTAAAATGTTTACATTACTGCTGCCATTCCTATTTGTATTTCTCTTTCGCCCTTCTCCCACCACGGGCGATGACTGACTGTTGCAGGATCACAGGCTCCCTTCCAGCAGCAATCCTGCACTGCTTGGTGCCTGCTATCCCTCACAGCTGCTTGATGCCTGGCTGCGGTTGCTGTCACGCTTAGACTTTTCTGTTCTTCCTAGCAAGTCCCTGTGGTGGTAACAACTTGAAAGCATTAACACCCACCTGACATGCCAGAGATGAGAAAATTGTTGAAAAATATAGCAATTGAATTTCCTAGCTTATCAAGTGGTGTTGAACAGCCTTCCCCCCATTCAAATTTCACACAGAAGTCTCTCACTTTATCTTTCTGTAGTTCCATCAATGCTGACAAGTTTTAAATGTGAAGTAGGTTGTAGCAATGGAGGGCTTCTTTCAAATCTCCCATAAACCCCCTGCCATTGGGGCTTCCTAGCAGGGGGACTGAAAAGACAGCCAGTTTGGCTCACCTGCCTTCATTGTGCTTCCCAAAACAGTAACTCCCCAGAGCTCACCTTATCAAATTCCATCTTGTAGCCTGCCAAAAATATCTTCTTATTTAAAGTCTACCTTTTACGTTATATACAAGAGCATAATTTCTGTAAAGAACTACTTTGCATAATACAGAAAGAGAAATAACACATGAGAAGGATTAAATAGAAATTTGGTTTTGTTTCAAGAAATCAGTTCCATGACAAAGAACCATCAGCTTCCAAAAGCAGATATACTGTTTCCTTTCAACTTTCTGCATATAGCCAGCAGGAATATCTAAAATAATTCCATTAAAATAGAAAAAAGGAAAAAAAAGGAAAAAAAAAAAGCAGTCTGCAAGATAAACTCTTCTGTATGCAAGAGCAAGTAAAGCTGATAAATTTTTATGGTGAAGTTCACTCTGCTGCAGAAAGAATGTCCCCGGGGCCCAGGGATTACACAGTTTATCCGACCTGTCCTACTCCTCGCTCCCCTCTGATTCTGCATCTTCCAAACCAGAGGCCCCATCAGAGCTCAGGGAGTTTGAGTTAGCAGGAGTTTGCGTCTGACCCCTGCTGAGCAGTCCCACAGAAACTGGGGGGATGCTCAGAGATCAATTTCTATTCAGCTCAAGAAGATAACACAGAATTCTGAGCATTTCTTCACAGGGATGTTTGGGTTTGCATAAATCAATAGTTACATCCTAAGTGGATCCCAAAGGCAGAAGTGCTCCACTCTTCAAAGGGGCCCAGCGGGAAGACAGGCAGTGTCTGGCAGGCCACATGTACCACAGACCTCCCCCCAGCATCCTGGGCGTTGCATTATTAATCTTTATCCAATTTCCCTAATTGGATACATGGCCCTTGCCGTTTTTGTAGTCTTCTGTTCCATCTTGGGCCATAATTTAAAAGGTGTCTACCTACAAACCATCTAATAAGGGGTCATTAATGGAGAAAGCCATGAACACTATTACACTATTCTTACACAGAAATCTTAGAGAATGAGCTAGCTGTGGTGAGCCAGCTTGTCACCAAAAAAGTCACCCTGACATCCAGGTCACCCAGTGGGGGTTAAGAGCCCAGGAGCAACAGGATGGAGGGTTTGGAAAGTGATAAAAAGGCAGAAGCAGTCTCTGGTCAGCTATTCCCACCAGCTCAGACTGAATGAAAAGTGCCAACTGATGGAACTGTCGAGCACGGGGTGCCACCTCCTCCACTGCGAGCACAGATCTTCAGGGACTGAGGGAGGAGGCACGTGGTAGTGGGAATCAATGCTGAGCTCGGACCAGCCGCTGCCTGGGGTCCATTCTTCTGCAATCTACCAATTCCACGCTCCATCTTAATAGACGACCTTAAAATGCAGGGAACAGCATCGCCCATCCAGAAAAATAACTTAATAAAGCAGTTGGTTGCTGACATGCTCCAAACTTTTTCCAGTTACAAAGCGTTATGCACAACTATCAGTTTCACAGGAGCTGGGATGTGAGCAATAAAACAGTAGGTAACATCATTATGTACCAACGTAGAGAAGGGGGGAAACGAGGCTCACTTGAAATTCTGTTTGCACTTCTGGCACGGCAGTAACGAATGCAGTGAAAATGCCAGGGCAGCTCTAAGCCTGGAAAAGAGGAGAATCTCACAGGAATGGCAGAAACTAAAAAACAGAGCTAATGAATGCAGCTGCAGTACCATTAGTACTAAGACTGCATTTTCTTCAAACTCAGGCTTGCAGGCAAAGTTAGTAGTGGTTTTAGTTATACAAGGAATGCTGAATAGAGCATTAAATTGGTCTGCTGTGACAACAGAAAATCCTACATAGGAGTTAAGCAATACAAGCATTAACAAAGAGATATTGCAGTTCTGGGCTAATAAAAAATGTAGACACCACAACGCATAACAGAAAATCCAAACCTCTCGGTCTAAGCCCAACAAGTCTCTTCTACACCGACAGTCCCACTTTGGTTTCCTACCTACCCTTACACAGGGGATCTGCTTAGCCAATGGTGCATTTTGCATCGTGGTTTAAACTCAGCAAGCTGTTTTGTATCTCTTTAACGGAATATGGCCCAATATTAAGAAATGTTCCCTTAATATTTTGAGAATTAATGATGCATGAGTAATGCAGTATTCTGATCCAAGAAATGTTCCAGTATACTTTCATATTATCAAGTTTTTCCAAACACCTAATTTCACTAACTACCCACAAAATATTGGAAGTGACTAGTCACCATCTGAGGAAGCAGTGACTGCGGTTTTAGAAGTCAAAGCAGCCGAGGCCGATCCAGCCCCTGCCAGGCTCACCGACGGCGCAGGGGAGGGGATCATGAACAGGCATCTGTAACATGTGCACTCACTCGCTGGAGGCTGTACGGCTTCTGAAACTCACTTGAACAACTTATTTGCATTAATTTAGAATTTGCAAAGGAACTTTCCCGGCGCAGGCAGACAGAAAGATGTACACCAGCATATTCACACCATTTCTGCAGCAGTACCCACAGGCACCAGCTGACTGTGCAGTACAGCTCTTCCTGCGCTGCCTGAGAAGTTACAGTCCTGTTTGCTTCTGCGTCGTCAACCACAGGATTTCTTTTAACTAAAAGCCACCTCCTAATCGGCATTTTTTGGAGTTGAAGAGTTTTTGGAACTCAGAAGATCATATGGGGTTACTTAATGAATTGCATGTTTTGTCTTTCTTCTGCTAGTTGCTTTTTTTAAGATGACATTCCTTAGTCTGCCTCGATCAATAGTATCTGTCAGCTGTGCCGTACCTCTCACCAAGATGTTAATGTGGGTTGTGTTACAATATATGTGACTTCCTTAAAGCCTGATGTTTCTTACCAGAACGGCAGCAGATCCTTGGCTTTAAGAGTCTGATGTGCTTGCTTTGTTGAAGTAACCAGAAAAAAGCATCATTACTTAGCATGAGTTACCACAGAGACAGCCAATAACTGAACACTCTCCAGTTTAGCTGCATTTCTCTTTCCCTTTGCAACCATTACTGACAGTTGCTAAATTTTGTGGTGAGGACACCAGCAGTGTCCGTATGAACTTGTATGCATATTTTCAAAAGAATGGATATATTTGGGCCTTTTCAAAAGTATTAGCAATTTTCTAAGAAGTTTTTCACGCAATACTTAAAACTGATCTACCTGACACTGTCCAGTAGCGGAGCTGGTGGTGGCAGACACAAAGGTGGGGTTGCGCAGCCCCCCAGTTTTGCAGGACCGGTTGCACGCAGACCACACTGCCAAGGCCCTTTGTGCTGCTCTTCAGTTCAGCTCCGAACTCTTGTTAGTGACCTCTTTTTTCCACTGCAGTTCCACTCTGCAGTTTGACATTGGGAAGCTGGCCTGGTGGTGTTTCATAACGATCTGGAAATCCATGGGAAATGATAATGTGTGCACAGTTCACAGGGTGATTTTTTCTTTCTTTTTTTTTTTTTTTTTTAATTTATTGCTAAGACTACAAAACCAAATCTGGGATCTGAAAGGCAAGCTGGATTCCTTCCTTGTCATACCCTAGCAATAAAGATCTGTAGAAAAAAACTCGCTTAACCCTTCTGCCTAATGAAAACCATGCAGAGCTCTGTCTCCTGAAGCTCTTCGTGCTCAGCTGTCGGGAGGGATGAGAGGGCAGGGCAAGGGCAGGGCAACCAGCACTGACTGAGATTGTACCTTCATTGAATTTGCACCTTAAAAAACTAGGCAGTGCTTTAAATAAACCTAAATATTTTTTAATACACTTCTTTTTCAACAACGAAAACCAGAAACTATTTCTAGTGAAAATTCAGGTGATTATTAGATTTTCAGTGTCACTGTTAGATTCTCCACAGTTATTTAAACTGCCTGGATAAAAGGCAAAAGCTTTAACAGAGCAAAAACAGAGACTTCATCTGGTGCTCTTGTTTCCCTGCTTTAGTCCCAATCTCACTTTCCAGTCTTTGCACCACTCCCCAAGGATTTTATCTGTCGCTGGCTGATCTGAATTTTTGTTATCAGCTTTCTCTATTTCTACCCAAGTTCCCATAGTAAGTCTCTCAGCCGTTTATTACTGTGAGCCTCAGCCCTCTCTTCTCGACCTTCCAGTCTGTCTCCACCTGATTGTGAGGCATTTAGTATATATAATCCTCTTTCAAAACCTTACCATTTAGCAAAGGTAGATGCAATGGTTCTGCTACCACCTGCCCTATTCCAACTGCCAGACTGTCAGAGCAGTAAATAGGCAAATATTTTGTTTGGCAGTACTGGTTGCAGTAGGAACATCATTGTTTTGCACACTGCATTTAATGTCCAGAGGAATGAGTTCCTTTTTATAATACAATACAAAGTATACAGGACAGTATGCTCAGTTTTCTGTACCTAGTATGGAAAGAAAATTACTATAAAACCCATAAAAATATTAAATTCGTATATCAGTTGGTGGCACTACTCCTATGAGATGAGGGACATGCTGGTAGCTGCAGTTTGAGTATATAGGTATGAAAATTACACCTCATCATATTCATAAATAAGGAGAAGCAATTACTTGAATAGATCCCTGAAGTACAAAAGAAAATTACCCCTTACTTGTTGTAAGACAAAGATGACAAATCAGTAAACAGTTATATTTCAAAAAGATATGTCCAAAAATGCTGAAGCTGCTGTTATAACCTTGACAGACAGGCACGACCATGTCAACGTTTCCCATAAATACTTATGCGGTGTCAAAAATACATGTGGTTTATTCCGCTCCTGGAGAGCTAAACGAAAAATTGCTTCATCCTTATCCCAGAGCAGTTCACTGTGCTATTGTGCAATGGAAAGACATTTCAGCACAGTGTAAACTTGGAAGGGGATTTAAAAAATGTTGGGTTTTTTTCCCTTCATGGTTAATGCTGCTCTTCTGCAGAAAAGAATAGTCTTTGCTGTTGGCTTCACAGCCTAGAGACCTCTGCATAGGAAAGATGTGAGTATTTGTTATATCACACACACACACACACTTACCCTGTTTACCCTTCACTTGGAGGTGAGGAGCAATTCCTGGGACACTTGTTAAGCGGGAACTTAGCATGGAGACATGGATGATCATGCTACAGAACTGCTCTCCATGTAGATCAATAATTAGTAGCCAGAGGTGCCCATTTCACCAGGGCATTTAAGCACATGCAGCTCTCCACATCTGCTCCCGGTGTCAGTGCAGAGACCCTCCTGCTCCTGCCAGGCTGTGCAGCTCCTGCTGGGGGTGAGGTTCAAAGGCACAATCCTCCCCTCACCCACATTACTGTAAGAATATTTTCTGCATTCATGTAAATACCAATGGGTTTTCCCAAGAGGCAGTAGTGGTGTTCTTGTCTATCCTTTGGTCTAACCAGTCACAAAGAGTCAAAAGGCCAATTTAGCATTGAAGGCTGTTTCGCAAAGAGATTTGGCCCTATGCCTCCCTGCAAATCCTGGGCACACCCACCTTCCCATATTTTTCTTGCTGCAGGTTGATTGCATGGCAGCAGTTCTTGCAAGCTGGCCTCCATCCTGGGTAATACTGGGAGGACATGGCCACCACTGTCACCGCTGCCAGCTGAAGGAGCCTACGGCACCAGCACAGCCGTATAAATTACAGGTGTCTCCTTACGGTTCATGCAGCTAGAGGAAATGTTTTGTGGCTGCAAAAGATTTAATACAACTTGATGGAGAACCTTTGGACTTGGTTTTGCTTATTTTTTTCACGCGGTATATGGAGGAGTATGATGTCTGGGGGAATGAGGTGGCTACAAAAAAGTTTTACCATACAGCTGGTTCTGGAGCCACATAGGTTTCTGGAGGCGGGAGAAAGCTGAGGCTTTGCATACAGCATGCTTTGAAATTCTTCTTTATCACATTCACATTCCCCACTAACAACAGAGGCATTTCTGACACAGCAGTGGCCAACTGGCAGGCGCACGCAGAGATCAAAGGCTTTCCTGCGGCTCCGTGGCTCTCCAGTGGATGACTCTCTGCAGGTCAGGCCAATGCTTTGTGCTGTGAATTGTGTGACCCTCATGAACCTGCTGAATCAGGACCAAAAAAATGTTTGTCCCATCCTTGCATCTGTAAAGTCTACAAAGAGCAAAGCTATTTTTCATTAATTGCCAACTATTCCTCTTGGCAAGCTAGTTTCCCTCCCACTTTTATTCACTTTGAAAAAATTGTCAAGAGCCCATTTACTCCAACACCACAATGGGGCTGATAGTGTATCCTTAGTTTCTCTTCCAAATTCCCATACTAGCTATCAAATGTTGGCATGTAACAACAACTAATCCAGTGTATCACCTATGTGGAATCTGAGATAACTATATTTTTAAAGATAGCGTTTAAACAATCCTTAGTGGTCAGTCAAAAACAATACCGTGCCTCAAAGAGAGAGCTGCAAGCCCAGGTGTAACCAGGCACGGTGAGGAAAAGCAGTCAAACCCATCTTTCACTTATAACAAGGGGAGACTGTTTCTGTGATGACAGCACAGCTATTGTCGGGGGGACAGGATTTTGGAAGCTGGCTTTGGTTAGCCACATTTGCATCTGGGACTTTCCAGGTCACTCAGCTCTGGGGCAGCTCTATGTCGTGGACTGCTCCTGAGCTGAAGCTGCCGCAGCCTCCTGCATCACCAGCTTCAAACTCCTGTCGCTTCCAAGCCCTTTTTTTCGCCAGGCAGGACAGGATGGACAGGAAACCCACAACCGACAAACATTGGGACTGTGTTTCAGTGGGAGCCTAATCCTGATACCCACGTCTTCCTTCACAGTTTTCTAAATTAAAAGCTTTGGGTGTTGGGCTCTGGTATTTTCCTGCCAACGCAGAAATATAAAAAATTCTGCTAATTGCTCTGAAACAGAATTTAGCACTCTGCAACCTCCCCAGCAGTGAAAGTGCTGACTTCTGATCAGTTTTAGTCACGGCCCGATATGTCAGTCTGTGAATATGTTTCTGATACAAAATGTAAATTTCCTCTTTCCTTAATTTCATGCTAATTTGCCTTTTTACTTTACATAATTAGTTTCTTCTCACTGGTATTTACGAATTTAAAATATTTGTTCCCTTTTAGTCATCCATTAAATATCTGGTTTGTCTATAGTGCGAGTGGAATGCAGCACAGCCATTTCCTTGTTGCCTGGGAAACTTGTTTAAGAGTTACCATCGAATTAACATGTCAGCAAGGTCCTCTTCTAGACATTACCCAAAAATAACTGAGGATTGCAACAGACCAAGAGCACCCATCTGAAATTCACCCTCCCCACTTCTTCTCAGGAGTGAGGGTTACACTGAGTCCATGAGACAAGTGAGGCACTCGCTCATTGGAGAGGAGGGAGCCAGCAGCGGTGCTCAAAAGGTCCGTATCATGGTATCGATATCGAAGCAGTCCTCAGGACAGTCTAACCCACAATATCTTGCAGGAGATTTCTTTTTCACCCATTCTCTTCCACAAGATTGAAATCACGGCATGCAAAATTGTTTGGATGCAGCAGAAGCTGTGCCTCCCAAAACTCCCCAGGCCTTAAAACGAGAGAGTTATGCAGTTTCACTCTTCTTCACAAAGCTCAAGGGCTTTTTTTTAACTGATTTCTTTTTATTCCTTAATATCTTCCACTTCTCAAAATAATTTCATGTAATTACAGTATAGATGATTGGAGGGTTGTTTTTTCTCCCTCATTCACAAGTTGTCTCTGGATCACTGAGCTCTTTGCACAGCGAACACAGCCTTCAAAGCTGACTGAACAGGGCTTCCCTTCTCCCAGCAACTGGAGTTTAAATTTTGATTCTGATTTGTAAATTTGGGAGAAACACTCCTATTTTCACTTATAAAAACCGGGGTGGGGGTGGGCGGGGGGGGTGGGAAATTTACTTAATAATTGCATGTCCTGCCCCCCTCCTAAAGCACCTGGTAAATGTGTCCTCACCAAGGTAAGCAGATCAGCAAAGATAACCATCAGCTCTTTCTGGGTAGTAGACTGCTCTTTTTACCAGTTTGTCAATTCAAATAAAGGTCTTGAAAAAGCGGTGACCTAGGATAAACACATAATTAGAAATGCTGTCTGTTTATGAAATGTCATTTGATATCCCTGAGACAGACTCAAAATAACCCCTTTTTTAAATACCCATTGATCTTGTCACTGACTAGTAACATTGGCATAATGATGGAATTCCTGTCTCTCATATGTAATATTATATTAGGATCCATTAGAAAGAGCAAAACCTCCCTAAATTTTTAAGACCATTGTAAATAGAACTTCCTTAGTATGTTCACTGAATGATTAAAGCAATCCAAACGGGAAATAACAAAATACTATATAGAGCATAATTACATAGAGAATATATTAAAAATTTAATGCAAACCGAGTGTTACTGCATGTGCCAAAACCACAGCATAACAGTTTGTAAGAGCATATTGTATACATGTGTACCAGTCTAACCTACAAATCTTTGGGGACAAAAAGGCATCTACCAGCGTACAGGATAGTATTTCATCACTAGCCACCACCTTTGGGCAATACTCCATGTTCTTGTCGAGTTTTACATTAAATATATTGTACCTAGGGGATGAGAAAGATGTAAGAGAAAAATCTTGATGATTAAAAAAAAAAGTTACGTACTTTCTTTTGAGCTAGTAGTTTATGAAATGCCTTCAAGGCCTCTACTTCAATTTTGTGATACAATGCTGGAAGTCCATGCAGCTAGCATCCCATACAGCCGCAAGCAGTGTTAGACATCCCAAGACAGCGTTTGCTAGACAAGAGTGGGCTTGGCCTTTTTTTGTTTGTTTGGTTTGGTTTTGGTTTTTTCCCCCATAGCTACAAGATCCTGTGCCCTTTAGATCATCTGGCTGACCTACATTGCCCCAGGGCATACAGGAGCTGCACAATGCGTGATCAACTGACCCCCTTCTTACTGTAGCTGAAGAACATGAGGTGCTGAAGCAGTCTGCTTTTGCAAGGAAGCACATGGGAATTCATTTAGAGCCTGATCAATCACCTATGTAAAAAAAAAAAAAAAAAAAAAAATCAGCGACCAGATCTTCTGTAGCTATTGATTAGAGTTACAAAGAAACTGGGAGGCAAGGTTCACTCCAAGCAGTTCCCAGTGAAACAGCAGGTATCAGCAGGAAAATATTTTACAGGGAGCTACTGTTGTTGCAGCATTTGCCCTGAGTATTAGAAGGCCAGGAGGGTTTTTTCCCCTGCAGGTTGTTTCAGCTGCTGGGGTACTCAGAGCTGCCAGGGAACTGCTGCAGCGACCAGAAGCAGCAAAACAGTCAACACGTATGGAAAAACACCTTGGGGGATGACTTATCTCTGCTCCTGCTAACCAGGAGTCCTCCACAGGTATAAGACGAAAGGTTTTGTTCTTTAATTGGCCTATTACTTCTTTTCAATCATCTCCAACCAAGTTACCCAATTAAACTGAATTTAGATTATACTGGAGTCATACGGTTTTGGTTTGTTTTACGAGTGGTATTCGGCCCTTTTCTTTCTCACCTAACGTCACCATTGCCTCCTGTGTACACTGCCAGTGAGTCTCGAGCGCTTTCCGGTGGCGTGTTGGAGCAGTTCAGAGCTTTAAGGCCGGTCACTCTCTATATACCTTTGAAGTGGTCATGGTGCTGCAGCTCTACCCAGAACAAAGACATTCTCATCCCTTGACACGCTGCACCACCGAGGAATTTCGTCTACCAGATGGACTGCAAAGTGAAGAATCGCCACAGATGAGAAGTAATTTATGGTTTCCATTAATTCCTGCCACCGACCACACTGACTGGCATTTATCAGCAAGAAATAGATGAACAATTAGTCACAGGAATAAAAACGAGGGAGTAGACCCTTGAAATGAAAAGAGGATTATTACTGTTTAAAAATCAAAATTATATTGGCTCCTTTTAAAGTGATTAAGTGGAGAATTTTTAGGAGACTATGCCAAACACTCAATTTTTAATTGTGGGAAAAAATTATAATGGGTCTATATGCTTTGGTGGGTACTGTCAAACTGCTCCTGGTATGAGACATTCTTCCAAGATTTAAGCAATGAGGACGAGTTGCCTTCAACCCTTATTGCCAAACAGTCATTAATTTGTACAGTTATTATGGGGGAATTGCAATGCAAGAGGAAGATGAAATCCAGCCCTGGGACAGGCAAAGACAGCAGCACTGGCCCTCCCACATTTCCCAATAGCCCAAGTTCCCACAGTCTTCCCTCAGAAAGGGATGTGCTCAAGTGCTGCTGCACTTGAAGGCACTTAAACATGGCCCCGTAGAGCAAAGTACTTATTTGAGACCACTAAGCCCATGCAAACCCCGGCCGATGTCAGTGTCCCTCACCTCCATACCACCTGGGCTGCGTCCCAGGGCCTCTGCAGAGCTGGGCTCCAGACACATGAGTTTGTTTATCCCAAAAGTTCTGGTGTTTTCCGCAAATTATATTCAGAGCACAGCATTTCCAGGTTAAAAGATTATATCTATAAAAATGTTGATATGAGAGAAATATTCCCTATGGGTTTTTAAAGAATTACAGAGTCTTTCCCTGAACTATGGTTTATATCGTTTTCTTAATGGAATGCAGCTGGCTTAATGAATAGAAATATTCAAGAATAATTTATTCAGTGACTGATGGGGGGAAGTATCCCAAATAATTTATTTATATTCTATGAAACTGATCTATTAATGAAGGCATTTATTCATAAGAAATATGTTCAACAATGATGGTGAAAATTAATCAAACACGTTATTAGCAATTATTATTCCACTGTTTCTAATTGAGAGATAAAATATCCTTTAGCTATAGTTTCTATATAAAGTACACAGTGAAATAATTATTCAGGTACCCACACAGAAATAGTTCAGCAGATTTCAGGGGCAATGGGTGCATCAAACAATATCAATTAAACCCATTCTGGCTAAAAATTGCAATGTTCTCCTTGGGGTTTCTGCTACTTTCTAGTTATTTTGCATTATTAATTTGGAGTAATGCTAACACAGAATACCAACAGGAATTTGACAGGAAATTAATGTAGAGACTCCCCCCAGAGATCTTAGATGTTGCTAAGCCCATTTTTCCTTACCCAGAGTTAATGAATAATCATCTCCTTGGCAATGGTTCCTGGAGTAGAGACTTGTACTTTGGTTTGTGTTAAATATAGAAAAATAAAAAGTGTCAGATAACGTAGGCATCAGGGGGATTTATCTAAAGAAACTTAGTGAGTAAATATCCTCCAATGCAGTGAATCATTTACTTGCTCCAAACTGTTAGAAATATTAATATAACTAACTTCCGTTTTAAAGAAAGTTTTATATACATTTATTCCCGGTCATTCTAAAGATACCTCGATGTCTCTTCCACATCCAAAAGCAGCCCTCCCTCCTCCCTCAGCCCTGCAACCAATTCATAAGACCAGGGATTTCTTTCATGCTTTCTTTCTCAAGTTGCAGGACAACTTCTTTCATAGGTGCTTTTCTGGTATTTCACCACTTAATTTATTGCAGGCACAAAGGTGAGCGCTGGAAGTCGTTTTCCTGTTGCTCTTGTGCTAACGAGAAGCTGACCTCTGGGGCAATCTCATGGGGAGTGAGATTTCCTTGAAAAACCTGAAACTCTGAGCTAGAGCTTAACGCCCTTCAGAAAATTGATTAAATTACCCCCACTTGCTGATTGCTGCAGAACGGGGGCTGCTGCGGCTCCTGGAGCAAGCTCAGCTTTTCCCTCCTGGATATGCAACATCCCCAGTTCTGGCATGTTTTGCGGGCCAGGCTGGGCTTTCTGTAACACTCCGGCTATCTGCGCTTGTCAGTGGCTTCGTGCAGGACAGCGAGACTAAGAGTGAATTTGTGCCACGGTGGGAATCCCGATCTCCATCCCCTCCAGCACATTGCAATGGGACCAGAAGGGACAACAGCCATTTCCAGGATGAGAGCAGTCTTTACAGGCTGATCCATATCATCCACCCCAAGGAGAGACAGAATTAGTGTTTTCTCCCAAAGTACATAATACCGTCTTCTCCAGAGTATATTTTTCATCATGACATGTCACCAGCTACTGCCCCAGTCCCTCTCGCACAGCGGTGCGGACTGCTCACGGGCTGTTAGCGGGGTACGGACCCGCTCCCAAACATTTTATAAAAGCCATTTGCAAGCTCCAGCAATAACCTGATGTCAAATTAGATACTGCGTATAAATAGGAACTAAACAGGCATCAGGGACTGGACTAGGGACACACTTAAGTATAGCGACGTGCTCCCAGATCCAGCCCGCACACGCAGGTTGTGACCGTGGGGATAACACACTCCGCCACCCTCTCCAGTTAGAAACGTGCCCCGACTGGAGGAGGGTCTCCCACCCGCCGCCGTCCTGCGCTGCGGGGGCACCGGGGGTGTCACCAGCTGCGGGTGGCAGTCGCCTGGACATGCCCAACACGTCCCTTCTCCTGGGGTGCAGGAGAACGCTGTGCCTGCTTACCGCCTCGGACCACAGGGTGAAAATCATTTAAACCTAAAGCAGGAAACTTTCAACACAAACCTTAAAGAAATGAGAAGGAAGCAGAGGGGGGAAAGCGTACCCTGGACACGTGCGCTCGGCACAGCAGGTGTTTCCGCGGGCCCACTTTGAGCTGGGGACCTTTTCATTTCAGCAGCCAAAATAGGTGGCAAGGAGGTAACTAATGTTCCTCAAAATGGTTAATATTGAGACCCACGCTCCAGAAAAGATACCAAACTTTCCGTGCCCTGCCCCCGCTGTCTTTTTGTAAACGCTAGTGCCAAATTGGATCCAAAGTTAATTTTTTTTCTCCCCAGCTAGCTACAATAAATCCCTTTCCCCTTTAGCCAGACCCTCAAGGAGAGCTGGAAAAGGCAGAAAAGGATGCTCAGGACCTTGTGTGGTAGGAGACCGACCGAAACGTAACTTCGCCATCACTGACCACGAGAAGTGCTAAATGCCTGAAATATAAAAACCGTGAGCGGCAGGTTTGTGCCGGTGGTGGAGAGGATGTGCCGAGCAGCGTCCCTGCCGCCCCGCCGACTACCGCGGGGCACCGCATGGCCACGCCGCCGGCCACCCTGGCACAGCCCAGCCCGCTCCGCCTGGCGCACTCAGACCCACATCAGCACGGCTTAGCTCACCAATGTCCCACATGGTCGTATTTTCCACGGGTTTTCCATATGCGCTGCAATACAGGAGTGTATGTAAACGAGATCAAATCTTATATAAGCCTTTTGCATAGACTGGCAACATGTGATCTAGAATCATTTTCCATTTTTATATGTACTAAAGGACATGATATGCTAAACCCCTTGATATCCTTGCATTTTTAATGCACAGCGTAAACAAGTTTTTTTTCAGTAGACGTTTAGAATGATAGCGCTGCCATACAGAAAATTCTATTTACAAGTCCCATGTCTACACCCTTAAATGCACCACACTCAAAATTATCAGTTTGAACAAGGGCTGCAGCAGCAGCAAGTCCCAGAAAATACCACAGAAAGCAAAACTCAAATCAGGAATACAAAAATAAAATATGTACACAGCTTAAAATGTAGGTCCAGATCGGAAAAAAAATAATCTTGAACATATGGCATTGTACTTCTATAATTAGTGACACAAGGAGACAATTCACTCACATTCATTTCTAGCCACGTCCATGAACGCGTGCAGAGTGAAGGGCTGGGCACCAGCCCCTCAGGACTTCAGTGATGCAGTGGTGCAGCTGGGTTGTGATAGCTCCAGTGGAAGCTGGTTACTATGGCTTGGGGCTTAGCGGAGATAAGACTAGAAGTAAGCGCTAGAAGGCATTTCCCAATGTTTCTCTTGTATAGATTATAACTGAGTTTTCTACTTTGAGGGTTGTTTTTTTGCTTATTCCCCTCTCCTTTTTTTAACCAATATTCTAGAGTTGCACTTTGATTTACTTTTATAACTAACAAATGTACTCGTAAAGTCCTTTTTATCTGGTCTATGTCTACATATCCCTCTTTAAGTAACCCTTTTAAGAACCACTTACGTCAGAACTGTTCCTTGAACCACTTCAAGGTAAAATTATCTTATAAAAAAGGCAAAAGAAGCATAAGCCTCCATCCTGCAAAGCCCTGAGATTAGCTTTATCCAGTCTCTGAACCATGCTGGGCTCCGTCACCTGAGCCTGTGAGAGGAGCCTGGCAGAATTAGCCCCGCCAGGTCAGTGATAGTCTAGAAAAGGAACTGTAAGCACAGGAGACGAAGGGGCAGAGGCTCCAACGTGTGCTTTAAGACCTGCTGTCGGACGACCCCCCCATCCCCGCAGGGCAAATCCTGGGGAAGGGCAGGGGCTGAGGCCCAAGGGCACAGGGACGCGCTGGCCACGGCGGCCCCGCAGCGGGGCTCCTCCACGACCCCACGGGAGGAGGCTGAGGGCCCCCCCCTACCAAAGAGGGCTGAGCTCTCCATCCTGCCGTTTGATATCTGACCCCGAAGAATTGGCTTCACCTCGCCATGCCTCTGCTTTGCCACCCAAGGGTACCGCATGCCCACTGTCAGTACGGGCTGGAGGTGAGCAGGGGACAGAAGGTGAAGAAATAGCAAAGGCAAACAGCGCACAGCAAACGCTCTCGCCCAGGCGCACGCCGCCTTTTGTAGGACGCGAAAAAACAAACGGAGTTTTGAAGTTCAGCCATCCCTCAAACACAGCTGTATCTGTAAATTCAGTCCTCTAATCATGAATAGCAAGAGCAAAAGAAATCAATCCATCCGGCCCACTGGGGACAGGTAATCAGCTGTGGGCACTACCCGGTATTTGATAAGCTCTTATTGACGTCATTAAATCCAGGTTTCTGTTTGGAGACTTCAGTCTCCTCCTCAAATAAAAACCAAAATCAAACAAAAAGGTAAATGTACAAAAGGATCTAGCTTATCCTGAGGTCTCTGGTGGGCACCAAAGACCTCTGAATAATTCAGAGGGTAGCTCTCCTCTGCCATCTGCATTCAGCTTTCCTCTCCCTCGGCGCAGACTAGGGAATAGTCATCTTTGTAATAACTTCAGATACTACCCCGAATTTGTGCGATGTCTCTACTGTTTCTCAGACTCCTTTGCAAACATTAGCAAGCTCAGAGCCAAAATGGTGATTTTCGCAAGGACTGCAAGATGAGGTTGGCAGAGCTCACCGAGATGCGGGAGAGAAGATCCAAATTAAAATGACTCCCTTGAGGTAGCTCCAACGCACGACTGAGGGCAATGTTAAATCAAAGTCTATCCATCCCCCCTGCAAGAACATTTATGACTAAAAAAAGCGAGTTTGTTTCTAAAATAATTTGGGAAAATCACGGTCACGGAGCCTCTCTGCCGAAGGTGGGGTTTTCCAGGCGACATCAGCGCACCTTTCAGCATGGGTAGGTGCCTTCCCGAGCAGAAAGCTGGCTGCTGCCCACACCTGCCGCACAGCCCGTTCAAAGAGCAGCACAACTAAGCCTATAAAGCCAGTTCAGTCTGCAGCAGAGAAAAGTCAAGATTTTGGCTTCAGGAGGTCGGTGATCTGTGCTGAGTTAGGATTTGACCACACCTGGATGCCTGCTCTGCCCTTGCCTGGCAGGGACCGCTGGCAGCACCGGCAGACGCCCGAGCCGTACCCATACGCTCACAGTGCGGGGCACTGATTGCGGTTTGTCAGACACAAGCTGGGCCTCGAGCTGCGCTGTCAGAAGAGCAGAAAAGCTGCTCCTCTTCCAGCCGCAAGACACGCGGGGCCCTTGAGCAGAGAGGAGTTTGCGTGAGCTGTAGGAGCTAATCACTGTGATTGCCCCATCAGCAATCACTTCAGACCTGACGGAGAGACAGTCATCACTGGGAGCTTAATAAGAGAGATGCTCATATGTTGTAGTACACTGATCACTTCATTTAGGTGTTTCTTTCTGCTATCACCATCCTTTTGCTAAAGCGGTCTAGGGAATTAGAAGACTCTGAATGCACAGAGAGTGCTCTCAAGTAGGTACGTGTCTGTCTGAATGTGGATCGTTCCTCTTTGGTTCAGGTGAAAACAAAGGCATTTTAAATAGTGTTTGCATCCTGTAATGGCTCCCTCAATACTTACGCAGACCAGGGCAGCAAATGGAGACTTTGAGAAAAGCAGCAATTACATAAAAGTGGTGTTGGGAAAGCAGGAGGTAGAAAAGTACAGGCAAAAGCAGAGAGTGTATATGATGTGAGATTATTTATTGTTTAATTGATATACTGCAGGATATTGTTCTAATGGTATGGGGAAAAGAAATAATGATCAGTTAACTCATTATTAATGTTCATTTTCTTTTCCAGAATTGCCAGTGGGTTGAGTTAGTTATTAAGCATGACAGTTGGGCTTTAATATATCAGCTATAGATTCCAGTCACAGCAGTCTAGTTCAATAATTGGGTTTCTTTCTGCTTCATTTTGACTAATAGCATACTTACAGCAATTATTAAAATTCATCATAGCACAAAAATAGGCCATTTGAAACCTCACCGAAAATGGCAGCACAGCAGACCTCTGCTCGTTATTTAGCTGCGAATTCAAAACAGCTACTCGGCAAACATCGAGCAGCTTCTCTGATAACTTTTCCACAGTCACAACATGAACGTCGACATTCAGTGAAAGCCAATAGTGCTTCAGGCGAGCCAAGGCAGTGTCAAACAAATAGGCTGCTGTCGCTACGAAAGTGCATTCAGACTTCACAGGAAAATAAAATTCCCTCCGAAAATGTAAATTCATACGTGAATCTTTAGCTACAAGTAGTTCAGCCGAGCCATGGAAGATTACTAGTGTTTGTGGAAAGGCAGATGTTTTAACGCTGTATCACCAGGCTGCTCATTGAGACTTGATAGCCTCCCTTCGAAAGGCTGTAGGTGCCAAATGGACACAGCTTCTGCCATCAGCAGCTTGAAATCCTCGTTGCTGATCTTGCAGGCTCTTTAAAGTAGTTTCACTTCCAACATAAGCACAGCTCTGCACAAGCACCCTAAACTTCAGACCTACTGGTATCAAGGCACCCAGCAGAAATCCTACACATTCCCACCACGCCAGAGAGGGATGGGGCTTACAGCAGAAATGACAATTAGGCAAGATTTCGAGTGGCAAAAGATATCATTAATTACAAAAATATAGAATGAAAATAGAAAACGTGAGAAAAGTCTGGTGTTCATAGCCACTGGAAGAAGGATCAAAGGACCGCAAGCTGCGTACTCGCCATCTCTTCCTGCAAGCTCACCACGTGGATGGAGCCCAGGTTTTGAAGAGCCACATGGTATGATGCAGGCATTGAAACCCTTGCAGATTTGAAATCTGTTCACAAGTAAAAATAAGGATGGAATAATCAAGTAGCTGGTCACACAGAGACTAGTAAATGCCTCGCTACCTCGGTAGGCTGCAATAAATGTGTGCTTAAACAGGACCCACGTAAACCACCACAGGTTCCTCTTGCACACATGGCTTGGGCTCCGCTCGGGCGACAGCCCTGGAAACAAGCCCGGCAGCCAGGGTGGAGCGGGAAAGGGTTGTGTCCTGGCCACCGGCTGGCAGCCTTCCCTCCCGGTGCAAGGAGGGCGCATTTCTGCAAGAGTAATTGGTGTCACCACAGAGCAAGAGAAGAACTGGGGAGAAAACTTCTGTTGGCACCGTGGAGCTGAGCAGTAAAAGTAGAAGACTCAGTAATTAAGCAACCCTCAGATTAATATTTGAGAAAAACTGAAGACTGGAAAGCTACCGAAGACTTACTTCCCAAGATCATTCAGTGACATGCTACTTGAGAACTGAAGATAAAACAGGTCACAACCAACCTCCACCTCCAGCCATTATTTAAGAGTCAGTAGAAGATGACTATGGAAGTGAGAAAACACGAGTCTGTTGGTTTTGCTCTGAATCAAAAGTCCTTTGGCAAAGGAGCACCAAGCTTTCACGCATGGTGCTTTATCATTTCATGATATTGTTAAAAGCTTTGTTTTGTGTGTTCAGCTGCTGCATAGCCCATCATTTGGCTGAGCAGGCTGAGGTTTGGAACACCAGCAAATATGATTAGAGCAGTGGAATTGATGCTATAATTGTTGGTTTTGCAGAGTTATCTGGTTAAATGATCACCGGGAAAAAAAAATACTATGTATGTATAATGAATCTGTTTAGAATTTTTTGTAAATTAATCATATTGGATATTAAAAATATTCCCTATTCTCATGTTAAGAAACAAAATAATTCCTCATTATTTTCATTCTGGTCTTACTAGAAATTACGAAGCTGGACTTTGGTATCTACCTCTTGTGTTATTACCTATTGCACTGCCGGAAATGTGCTAAATAAATGAATTGCAAGTTCCCTGCAGCAAAGAGCTGATCTTTTAGGCCCTCTGACATACACATAGCAGTGAGCCAAACAAACAGAGCTGTTTGGGTGTCTAAAATCCTGTGTCTCTGGGTGTTCGCAGTAGTTGGTCCCAGTTAAGAGGTGAGCAGCTCCACAGACGACCAGAGGAACTGTAGCCATAGGTCTGTGTGTGCTATGAGATAATTTAAGTATGGCCCACCCAGAGCTACCTTTTTATTTCTTGATCTTTTAATTTTCAGGTTCAAGTTTTATATTGCTAATATTTACTGACCTGAAAAATTCCTGAAAGATGCAAGTCTTCAGGAGGGACACGAGGGAGGCAGGAAAACAACACAGAGATGTATCTGAGAAAGAGATGGAGACACTGTTGAAGGAGACCAGGGGAAGATGACCAAGTTAGAAGCGTAAGTAGTACCAAAGGAAGGATGCCATGGCCCATAACAGTCGATGAGCTGTATCAGTCAAGAGTCTTACACTAGCAGTGGGGTTGGCAAGGTGGACTTGATGTCAAGGGACGCATCAAATAGACAGGGAAGCCGGCAATACAAAAAAAAAAAAAAAAAAAAAAAAAGGAAAACAAATAATTTTACATCGGTAAAGTAGCTACGGAGAGGAAATGGGGACATAGTCTGAAAAAAAACAAAAATCAGAATTAAGGCAGAAAATCAAAGACTAACCCAGCTCCCCAATAGCACCACATCCTTGAATAGTGTGTGAGGGTCTCTAGTGAAGATCAGCAGCCTCAGTAAACGACTGGCAGTTGCCGAGACCACTGGGCAAGACTGCAATACAGAGGCAGACTAGAGAGGATAAGATCCCATCACCTCCAACCTTAGGTATTTTCGCTAGGAGAAATATTCTCTGAAAGCAAGCTTTGGGGCTTTACTGTAAAATATTTATGTCACTGTTTTGAAAAATTTATAGGCCATCAAAGTCTGTGACAAATCTCAGTCTCTGCCCTTGCATTTCCCCTCTACATAAACAGCTGACCCACTTTACCTAGGAAATAGAGGAAAGCATACCAGACCATACTGCATACTCTGTGTACGTATAGTACATACATGTACCAGTATATATATAATGCTGTACATGCATATTGAGACTCAATAGATTTTTATTTTAAAAGAAATTTAGAAAATGACCCAAGACACTGCATTATACTGGAAACACGAACTGCTAGCGTGACTGCAGGAAAGGAAGCCTTTAAGAGAAATGGAGTTAAAGGAATAAATATTTGTAATACCACAGTACATATGTACAGTGTTATTCTTTCCCCATATGGTGAGACTTAGGTAAACAACTCCTAGAAACTGCAGTAAAAGATGCAAAGCTAGCAAAAATACAACTGTTGCTAAATACAGTGTTTTGTGCCAATATACATGTGAAAACATGGTTCAGACAATGTTGTGGCAAGAGTTAAAGATTTTCTGTAGCAAGAAGCTCTCTAGAGATTTACTGAAATACACATGGTTTTAGGTGAGAAAAACATACATGTGACATTCACTTGATTTCTTCCCGATTTTGGGCAGTAGCTTTCAAGTACGTATTAATCCGGGCTCACCTGCTTTATGATTCTTTGCTTGAGAATCACGCCAAGGTATTCAGTCAGCTCGCATGAAGGCTTGACAGAATCTTTGAGACCCCTGGATACCCTATGAGATTTTTGTTTGTTTGTTTGTTTGGGGGCTTGGGGGTTGTTTTGACGCTTCAGTTAGTAGATCACAGAAGGTGCATTAAGTTCTCCGCTCAGAAGCAGTGCCTGTCTCGGGGCAGAGGCTCCACATTCCCCAGTCCCATTTTCATCACTGATTTAGTGTGAGTTAATTCCAAGTTAAGACAATTGGCATCTGCTACACGTGTAATGAGGGGGGGCTAAATAAGTGGAAAATGCTATTTTGTTATGGACCTAACACCACAGCATTAGTTAGTTGTATTTACTGAAGGCTGCAATATAAAGCACTCTTAAGACAGCATCCAGCAGCACCATCGACCCTCTTGTTTTTCCAGTTGCCCTTGCACAGGCAGGGAAAGGGCTTCACAGGACCTGCTGCTCGGACTCCTTCATCTTCTCCTGCACCCACTGAGGGCAAGGCAGGCTCACTGCGGTGCTCGTGACTTGATGCTGCAGACCTTCCAAAAAACTCTTCACACCATTTAGCTAACGCACCTCCTGGCTCCATTGCAATAGCTACTTCTTTCATTTAGGTGTCTTGAAGAAACGCATACTCTCAACCTGAAACAGTTGCCACAATTTTCTTCTCTTTCTCTGTTTCAACCTTTTAGACTATTCATTCCACTACGATAACCAGCATTGGGGAAAATACTGGAAAAACAGTTCCATTACCTGGTACACAGCAGATATTGCTTTGGCATTTGCAATAATGGCAAGCAACTAAGCTCAAACGCTGCTTTACCAAACTCAGAGTGGCTCTACGCCAGCGTAGCAGTGCAAAGAGGCAGCGCGGACCCACCAGCCCCAAAGTCCTCTGCACCATGAGAAACTTCTGCTCATCTTCTGCACGTGCGCAGCCTACCAGCGCAGCGCACAGTAACATGAATACTAACACAGAAAAGTGGTCGGAGTGTACAGGATTAATTGTCCTTGACTGAACATCCTAAAACAGCATCAAAATCCCTTCTCAAAACTCAGTCCCATGCTTAAAGCATGAAAACAGGTGTACGTTCTTCAAAACCCCATCAAAGCACTTGCTGGTGCTGGCACCTTTCTCTAATTAGCTGTTTGCATTCACTTTGCAAATTTCAGTCTAAAAAAGAAAAATGAAGTTGGTTGAATTAAAAAAACAGTAATAAATTATTCATTAATCTACTCAGGCAATTTCATACCTTGCCATTCTAATTAACAGTAGCAATTAGAAAATAATAAATTGGATTTGTATAGTACTCCCGTCTCAGCTAACTAATAAGTAACTTTTAAACAAAGTTTACAGGTGCTCCTTGTCTTTAATATTAAAACATTAAAGAATTGAAATTGTTATACCCGAGTCCAAAATACTGCTGGTCTTGTTGTCCATTTCCCACCCAGTCGTGCTACACGTCTGGTTTTCACCAGCTCACAAGAACATCACAGAAGCAATGGAGGACAGCGTCGAAGACCCACAGAGGTTTTTAAAAACCACATATTTTGTTCATGTTTCAAATCTGGGCTCCGTTTCCTGTTCTCACCCAATAGACTACATACGTGAACTCTCTAAAAATGACCATTTACTCTCGCTATTCTGGGACATCCAGATCCTTTAGAGCCACCAGTCTTGCCAGGAATATAATTTCGGTGCCCCGAATGCCTGAGTTTTTAATTTCTTTGGTCACGTTTTTAGATAAATTAGATGCTTCTTCCAGATGTATCACTCTACTGGACACACCACCTGTTTATGTGTGGTTTTGTGGAGTGAACAACCTGTGCAGCAGAGAGATACCCTGCAGAAACAAGTGCAGATATATAATTGAAGCTGCCGGTTTGCTCATATTGACATTTGGGTCAGGGTTTCTGAATCAATCATTCAGAACATCAGGTAACTGAAAAAATATTGCTATACAGGCAGCCTTCTCACACCGTAGTGGTATGTGCAATAGAAACAACAAAATTTTTTTTAAAAGGCATATTTGTTCTTTTCTAGGATGATTTTGGAATCAAGCGCTGTAACACAAAGGTATTTTTTCAGCTTTGAAATAGCACCTCATCTTTACAGATTCTGCAATGCAAATTGGTCGCTGAATGCCACCTATGCATGAATTAGTGACCAATTAGCCAAAACCTCTCTTCCTTGTCACTAACCCGTCTTCAGCTATGACTCTGCACATTCAGAAATTATATGGTGATGGAAGATTTTATCCTCTTAATAACAATAATGCAAGATCGTAGCAGATGCGGTTTTACATTTTAATTAAAACCTGGTCCCCAGCGATGCTCCAGAGTTACCGACTGTTGAGAGGAATCCCAGCTCCCTCAAACATGACTGCACCAGCCAAGGACATTCCATTTCATGGCCCGTGGCAGCAGAAAACCACTGCTACAAGGCTCCGATGCCAGTGGTCCAGACTATAAACACAGCAGATATTCTCTTCTCTTCCTTTGCTACTGATTTTCTCTGGCAGGGAGTGGAAGAGTAGGACCTCTAACTATTGAACTTACCTGAAGCTGATCAATAGCGGCATCGACGCAATTGTTTTTATCGTCCCTACTTCAGGGCTAAGGAGAAGAAAAACCTGCCAGCTTTTCAGGGGTCATATTCTGCTCTCAGGTGAAGGTGCTCCCCACGGGAAACTCCCGCCCATCTGTGCAGCAGAGCTCCTGCCTTAACCCATCTCAGCTCACGTCGTCGTCCCTGTCGCAGGTCCCAGGTCTGCTGCCCGAGACCTGGAAGGGTCCCGGCCAGGTACTGCTGGCTCTGCCTGCGCTGGGGATGTCACCGCCTGTACACGCACCTCGTAAAAGCGTTATAAGCCACCAGCATTATCGTGCGTGGCTATAAAGTTACGTCACTGCTTCCATAATAAAATTATTTCGGCGGGTTTTGAAGTCAGGTGTCAAAACTCTCTGTAGGCTGAAACTTGGCGCGCGTGCACGCATGCAGACACACACACGCAACCTGATTTCTGGGAAGGGGAGAAGTGGGGAGAGATTTTGCATTACCTCTGAATCCTGTGAAGGAGCAGAGGATTTTCTGTGGGGTATTTTCACAGGGTGAAGCTGCAGAGTTCCTGCGAGGACAGTGGGGAAGGCGGGGACTGCTGGAGGTGGGATGGGGACCGAACTTCCCAGTGCCCTCCTTCCTAACTCCCAGCTCTGGAAACAAAAGGGGCAAGGCAACTCGTTTGTCTGACGTTAAGGTCCCTTAGGTGAGGAATACATGTGTTCAAAGCTCAGGCTAAAACTACAAGGGTATAGGGACACTTCAGACTCCCCTGCATATACTGCAGGCTCCCAATGCAGCTTTGAAGGAGAATTTCTTGGCAGCCCAGAGAGACTAAACCAATCCTTGGAACAAGCTTTGCTTCAGGTTAGTTTGGATGCACCTGAATGTTACTGCAAACTGCAGAGGAGAAATGCCTTTTGTCCTGGTTTCAGCTGGGACAGAGTTAATTTTCTTTCTAGTAGCTGGCATGGTGTTGTGGTTTGGGTTCAGTATGAGAAGAATGTTGATAACACACTGATGTTTTCTGTTGTTGCTGGGCAGTGTTTAGGCTAAGTCAAGGATTTTTCAGCTTCTCACGCCCAGCCAGCAAGAAGGCTGGAGGGGCACAAGAAGTTGGGAGGGGACACAGCCAGGGCAGCTGACCCCAACTGGCCAAAGGGGTATTCCATGCTGTGTGATGTCATGCCCAGTATATAAACTGGGGGGAGCTGGCCTTTGGGGAAGCACTGCTCGGGAACTAACTGGGCATCAGTCGGCAGGTGGTGAGCAATTGCATTGTGCATACTTGTTTTATACATCCAATTCTTTTATTATTATTGCTGTAATTTTATTATTATTATCATCATTATTATTTTCTTCCTTTCTGTCCTATTAAGCTGTTCTTATCTCAACCCATGAGTCTGACTTGTATTTTCCCCAACTGTCTCCCCCATCCCATGGGGTGGGGGGGAAGTGAGCGAGTGGCTGCGCGGTGCTTAGTTGCTGGCGGGGGTTAAACCACGACACTTCTATATAATCAGGACTTTACTCAGACACAACTACAAAGAGCGCAAACCCCCTGCTTACAGAGGTCCCTCCTGCAGGGGCCCTGCAATTTCACTGCTAGTATTAGAAGAAGAAATCATGCAACTGGAAGCCACATCCAACAGTGCTTGTACGGGACATTGAGTGGGAACAGGGGAGGAGTTTTTAAGAAACATAAAGGAAAAGAGAACCTCTTGCTATCTCTTGAAACTTCACCCAGCTCCTCCTTTCAGAGCTGGAGCCCTCTACCAGAAGAGAATAGGGCACAGACTGACTGTAACTGCAGCATCCTTCAGATCATTTGCAGCTGAAGGTGTTTAGTATACTTGACCTTTTGAAATGCAACAATAAGCACGTTTTCTTCACACTTACTTCACAGCCTACAAGTCTATTAAAAAATAGACCAAACTCGAAGCAGTCATTTGCTGTGACATTTTGTTCCCTGAATAACACAATGCTCCACCTTTATCTCAGTTTTCCTGTGGTTTGCTGGGTTGAAAATCCATGTCTAGCCCTTGGGAGGTGAGTCATTTCCCCATGTGCTTCCACTCCTGCTGCAGCTGCAGCCCTCCTAGAGTCTAGATGATGAACATATATAGGGAAAAAACATAGAGAAAGAACTATAATAATATATTAACATATTATCTGGTAATAAAAAAGGGGAATGTGGTTGACAATAAGGGTATTCTTATTTAATCTCATGCAACCATATTTAGTGGTATTAGTGGTTTGAGCATTACTATGCGTCATCCCAACTAGAAATTATCTGACTTTCTGGTTACACACATCATTCAAACTCAGGAACACATCACAGCTACATCTTTTCACGGCACACACAGCACTAGGATCTCAGTGACTGTTCCACAGAGCAGACCCTGAGCACAGCAGTTTGCTCCAGCCCCGAGCACAGGGTGATCCCAACCTGAAAACTTCTGAAGGATAAATTATTAAGAGTATCATTACAGCAGGAACTCTGATGGTTATCATGAGATAATCATCACACATCTGTATTTATAAAGACACAGGGCATAGTCTGGTGCTTTCTATTCCCGAGTGACATGATCTCATAACCACACACCCCTGGAGCTGTACCATGGCTGCTGTTAACAGAGCGCTTTATGGTGGGGGAAGTATGCATTTCTATGCTGGAAGAACATGAAATTGGCAACTCATAGCTGTAGTTTACACAAAGCTGTTTGTTTCTTGTAAAGAGATTTATTTTCCTTCAGTGGTAGGGACCCAGGAGACCCACTGTACAGCAACATAACAGAGAGCATCTTCTTGCAGAGCAGTAGCAGGGGAAGAATGGACCTTCCGGCATGGGCAGAGTGCTCCCATGATGATTTTTTAAATGAAGAGGTGTAGTGAATATGTAAGGCTAGATAAGGTCAGAAAATCTTTTGCTGTATGAATGAACTCCCTCCTATTTGTGTTGCAGAGGTTCCAGGCATCCTGCTCTGGGCCTGGGCTCCTGCTGGGCTAATAATTCTTCCCAAAGGGAGGTGGTGCCACGTCACTCATTGCTTGGGTCTGTCTGTAACTATCTGGTCGTTCCTCACAAGCTACGGCTCTAGCCCAAGCCTCTGCCTTCTGATCAGTAGCAAGCAAGATTAAAATTGTCCTTACCCTGCACCCAGAGAGATCTATTGATACAGACCCACACTAACTATGGAAAATACCCATATCCAAAACATCCGCCTGACACGACTTCAGCTGATGCCCCCTCCCCGTGTCAGCCCCCAAAGCAGAGCACGAAGGAGAACTCGGCGGCGGTGGCTGAGGATCGACACCTAAACTCAAACTCTCTCGGGACTCCCGTCACCTCAGGCGGACGCGGGGCATCTCTCCACCCGTTCTGCTCCACTGCTGCTCATCGGCGAGGAAGGACAGTGCCCACTCACCGCCCAGGCAGCAGCTGGAGCTTGCACGGACGTATTTCAGCTCCCTCCGATCTGATCGGGTTGGTGTCCGGGAGCAGCATAACCACGACCACAACCATGGTGCTCGGTACGGCTGCAAAACCTGCTGGAAATGCATACAGCAATACATAGGCGGTTTTCTATGCTAACCTCCATTTTTCTTTCTGCTGTTCCTGGTACCTGTGCTGCCTGAACCCAGGCTGTGGGTGCCCTTTGAGGAGAAATGAACTTCTGGGGCCAGCTGCCTAATGGCAAAGAGGTGCCAAACTCTTCAGAGTTACTGGTCTCCTCTGCCTGCCCTGCAATTAATAGCCACAAACCATTTCTCTCCCCTCGTATTTCTTCTCCCTGGTCCCTCAGCCTCTACATCGGTTTCTCAACCTTTTTTCTGTCTCTCGTCTTCTCTGGAAGTCGCAGGATCTTCTGTCCCCTTCCTGGGGAAAGCGCCATGGGCTCCTTCCCCTTCCCACTCGGTTTACTCCTTCCATGTGCTGGGAGATGCATCGGAAGATGGAAGTAGAGAATGGACCAAGCCATATATACGGGAGAGAAATTAGGGGAGTACTTAGTTATTGGGCTTTTTTTCTCATTCCTGTTTTTCCTCCCCTTCCTTCTCCAGCAGCTGAGGGAGTGCTGTAGAGGCTGCCTGATCCCTTTTCCTTTCTCCCATGCAAGGCTCCTACGAGCTCCTGAGAAAAGAAAGGAGATCTCTGACCCGGGCTCCAGCACGCCTGGGTCCTCCTCCTCTACGGCAAAACTGCTCACAGTGGTATTTTTCCTCAAAGCAACGCTGCAGCTCCCTCAGGGTGAGGGCTTCCCGCAGCATCGCCTGCTGCACCGGCGCCCGGCCAAACGCCATCATTAACGGTGTCACCGAGAAAGGCGACGGCTGCGGGACCTGCCCCGCAAAGCGCCTGTTTCACACACTGCCACTTACCTGCTGCTCTCTTCTGCTTGTATTTCCACCTCAGGAGACGGCAGCCTGCCTGGTTTGTCCAGCGTCTGCAGGAATATCCAGCGTTTCCTCCGCCTCATGTACTTGGCTACCCGTGTCGGGAGTGTTTGATGAACGGGGCTGGGGAATCTGGGGAGAGGAAGCCCCTCTGACACAATGGAGGAATTTATGGTGATGTGTAAGGAAAAGGGAAATTGAAGAGTAATTTGCCTTTGGGGGAAAAAAGAGCTCTGCAGTGAATGTGCTAATTTTTTATCACAAGGTCCAAATATTTCAAGCAACGCCTAATTATTTCTTGTAATCATAGTTATTTACTTTGAGCAAGAGGAGAAAGAGACAGAAACACACAAAAACGTCTTGGGAAACATCACGTGCCCACCTTACTCTGCTCGTGACCTGGATGGCTCAGAGGAGCCCGGCCCAGATCATGGGGCGAGTCTTTGCACCCCCAGCAGCTGATGAGCGACGGCACGAAGGGTATTCAGCAGAGTACAGTCCTGAGGGAAGAAAAACCATCACCACCAGAGAAGGGCAGAGGGACTCGGACCCAAAAAACCCCCGCCAAAACCACACTTGTGTGCTGGAGCTGAACGTGAAGTTCATTAACAGCGCTACGCTCTTCACAGCGTAAAGCTTTAAATGCCACTTACTTACATTTACAAAGCTGGGGTTATGTTATCGCTGGGTTGTTTGATTTGATTCGGGGGAACTAACAAATCTGGTTTACACAGTTTTAAAAGATTGCCTGGGATGCCCAGCACCCTGGGTGGCTGCTCTTATTACAGTCAGTAAAAACCAGAAAACAAACAAAATATGCCCAGCAGCTTGGTGCGGTGTGTTGCGCTAAAAGAGGGCCCGTTCCCGACTCCAGTGGCACGCACACTGGTGCTGGTCTTCGCCTGGGAAAGCCGCTGTGAATTCATCCTGCAACTTTCGCAGCTGAAATAATACGCCGACCTGCGTGAACTAAATCTTCACAGTGGGCACATTTTTTTTCCTACTGTTTCCAAACAAAAAATCAAACATAAATAGTAAGAAACCAGCCCATCTCTACTAATGAATGGCAGCACGAGAACATCAGCAACGTTTCAAGGCGGAGGGGGCGCAGGGGAAGAATAAAAATCTTTCTGGTGCACTGAATTAGGCTTTTCCTGGAGTGGAGCAAGAACTTTTGTGCTTGAAAAACTCACTTTCCAGTAAACCCACAGGCTACGGGGAGAAGCAGCCTTTTTTCTTTTTTTAATCCTTACTCAGTTTTTCATTTAGCCTTCCATACCTTTTAATTACCAAACACACTGTTAAATTAAGTAAGAATCTGATTCAAAACACTGAAATGAATCATTCTGTCAGCAAGAAGACACGAGACTGAAGTGTCAGTTTAAGGCAGATGCAAAGGGGGCAACGAGCCACGTGGAGAAGGCGAATCGCAGAGAAACATGACGCTGCTTGAGGCCACACCACACGCCCCCAAAGAGGGGCTCCAGTTGGGCTCCGGCTGGTCCCCAGGTCCCCGTGGGCACCCAGGGAAAGGAAAACCCCCGTGCACCCCGAAGAGCGGAGAGGCATCCGCCGCCTCCTGGACACCTCCGTCCAAAGCACATCTAAGAAGCACGGAAAAAAAGTTCGTACGGAAAAGCGAACTTCACCCGCTGACACGATGGGCTGCAAAGTTCAGCGCGGCGAGAGTTTCCTCCCCGGCTGCTCCCCAGGGAATCGCCTCTGCCAGAGCCGCTCCTCCAGCGCTCGGCCGGTCAGCCCCGTCGCGGGGACAGATTCTTCTGGCCGCTGGAGAACGGCGGGGACAACCACCGCAGGCCCTTGTGCCACAGAGGAGCTAAGGGACCTGTGCTCAAACCACCTCAGCCGTGCCCGAGAGGGACGGCCGTCCTGGTCTGGTACTTGGAGCAAAAGCGTTCCCCGAGCAGGTGTTGCAGGGGAAGCAAAAAGCAAAGGCTCGGGGGAAAAGGAACTGTTGCAGCATCACAGAAGTTGTTTGTGTAAGGTATTATAAGAAAAAATTACGTATAATGGTCTTGAATCATAAATAAGCTAGGAAAACAGTGGTAATAATTCTTCACCGATGCCTTTGGAATCAACCCACTCTCCCAAGATTTTCTCAAATTGTAATATTTAATAAAAGCGTATACGTAATATCACACACGTAATATTATAAACACATCTATGTAGCATACGCATGCAATACTTCACCCCTCACCGCACTGCCCACCTACCCGCCGCGGCTGCTGCCTCTGCCAAGCCATGACCCGCTGCTCCGCACACCCCGGGAGGCCGCAGGACCACCCGTGGGCAGGGGCTGCGGGGGCTGCTCTCCTGCCCGGCCTCCCCCTCCGGATCCCCCCCGAGGACACGCTTGCGACTCGGGCCGTCCAGCAGCGAGAAGCCTGTGGGCTCCGGGTGCATTTAGGAACCGGCCGTGTCGTCGCTGAACGTCTCGGTGCAAATTCGGTGAACCACCTCTCGCCAGGACGTGCTTCTAAATAAGGAGGGATGGAGACTCATCGACCTGAAGGGCTTTCTGTGGAGACGGGAGGACCTGGACCAGCGGGACTGCCGAAGCACGGCAGGGAGAGCGTCCGGGAAGGCTGCCGGCGGGCCAAGGCTGGGGTGATGGAAAATCCGTGGTGGGAAGGAAACAACAGAGCGTCTGGTAGTTTGAAACATGGCTACAGTTTTCCTGTGCGCTCTGGCTGCGAGTCAGTAGCGACAGGCTGCGAAATTCCTGTGCTAAGCCGATATCCCTCTGACCCCGGCATGCAGCACCCTCGGGGCTGAGCCACGGGATGCAGCTCAGGGAGGAGACCTGGGAGAGGTCCTGGAGTCAGCGGGGTCCCTCGGGTCCGCTGGGGTCCCCCAGAGCAGAGCAGAGCCCTGCTGTGGGATCCCACCCCCCCCAAATGCAACGCCATAGGTTGTTCAGGAGACGCGTCCCCACTCAGACGGATGCTGCAGAGGTGCCTGCGCAAGGGGGCAAAGAAGCAAAGAAGCCCCTTGGGGGGGCAAATGTCACAGCGGCCATCGGTCCCCTGCAGCGTAAAGCCTCACCTTTCGGTAAGCTGAGCAGCAACGTTGCTCTGCCCCAGGCAGCCACCTGCGCCAGAAGGAGCAGGAGAGCACAAAACGGTTTCTGCCAGAAAGAGAGGCCCAAAGCAGGTATTTCAGCAGCAACAGCAATGCTGCTTGCTGCCAGCCAGGCATCCTTCCCTGGGAGATGTCTCTCTCCCATCCGCACCGGGACGGGGCAGGGGTGCGAAGGGGAATCGCCTCCGGGCGACGGCCGGGGAGCAGCTGCCTGCAGGAGGGGGCTGCGGACCCTCCCGTGCCACCGCGGCCAAGCACCAGGAAAAGAAGGCAAATAGCAGCGGAGCAGGGTATTTTCTTTCCATTAAAAGGCCAGCAGGACCGCAAGCTGTTTGTGTATAAAAACGTCGGTAGGGAGACAGAGGAGTAAACTAATGGTATCATCTGCTCCGAGGAGCAAACTAATGGTAACATCTGCTCCGAGGAGCCCTTCGCAGAGTGACGGTGCGCGCAGGGGCAGCAGCCAGCCCGCAGTTCGGGGGGGGGCAGCGGAGCGAGGGGAGAGGGGAAGAAGGTCACCTTCAGCATCCTCGCCGTCCTCCTCGGCAGCGCCTGCGAGCGAGGAGGTGCGAGAGGCGACGCGGGAGCAATCGTCCGTCCCTCAAGCGGCCTCCAGTAACTCAAACAGGGGAAAACACGACAAGAAGAAACCACCCTTGGAAACCTTTCGTCTCTGTTCCAAGGGGCCGAGCGGGGAAAATGCTCACAGAGGGTGCGTGCGGCCCCTCCTCGTGCGCAAAGGGCAGGGGGTGCAGCCTGGGATCAGTACTTTGCCCGGTGAATCGCCGCAGAGCCGGACGCGGGTCCCCACCGCTGGCAGAGCCCCCAGCTCAGGGCTAAATTCATGCAACCCAGCGACGACCGCAGCCGAGACCAGCCCCTGCAGCGAGGCGCGACAGGTCTCGTCACCACAAACCCGAGCGTTGCATCCGAAAAACAGCACCCTCAGTCTCACAGACGCTTGGGAGAAGTCCTTACCGGAGCTGACGCCTTTTTTTGCTGTTCTGCTGGATCCCCTCTCCCCGTAGCGCAGAGCCGCTGTGAGATGAGCCCTCCAGGACCGGGGACGTGCGGGCGGCTGGATCGCCTGCTGCTGCGTGCATTACCGGGCACCAGGACCCCCCTGGCCAGCGCCCGCAGGTTATCCATCATGTTACCCATCACTTCCCACCTTGGAATGCCTGGCGAGACATACACAGAAGTACTGAAACAGTAGAAGGAGACAGAATCCCAGTTTTATCAAAATAAATCTTTGAACAATACACCACGGTTCTGAAACTTCCTACCACTACGCATTGATGAAAGGTGTGAGTGCTTGCATGTGGCTGTAGAAGACCGAATAAACAGCGATAGATGTGAGAAGGCTCTGATAAAATTCATCTCCAGGCCTGCAGTGAAAAGGAACAAAACCCTTTTTTTCCCCCAGAGGTGAAACCAGCATTTCAGAAACCCTGAGCCTGCATTTCTTTGAAAGGCTGCCTCCTGCTCCCCAGGAAATTCCTAGACTAGAAAAATCACTCTCTAACTACGTAACAGTGGTGATAAACAAGAAAGGATAAACATATCAAGAGATACATGAGCAGATAAAAGCAGGTATCGGCTGTGCAATCAATCCACATTGTGAAAACAACTGCCCGTAAACAAATCCTACTACCTTACAACCTGCTTTTCTACAAGAAGCAGGGGTTTTTCCCCTCAATAATAAGTTATATTTAGGGATAAATCCCAAACACGGAGGAATGCATTAGGCAAAAAAAATCCCAAACCAGTTTCTGCAGTATTACCTGGGAACCTCAGCCATAAACCAGCCCCCCCAGGGGTTCATATTGCACAAAGTGCCAAGCAACAGCATCAGCAGCCGGTTTGGTTTCATAGAATGGTTTGGGTTGGAAGGGACCTTAAAGATCATCCAG
Organism: Harpia harpyja; assembly: GCF_026419915.1. Classification (NCBI taxonomy): domain Eukaryota; kingdom Metazoa; phylum Chordata; class Aves; order Accipitriformes; family Accipitridae; genus Harpia; species Harpia harpyja. The sequence goes on from NC_068969.1 coordinate 1,731,281, forward strand.
TTCCAACCCCATTGCCCTGGGCAGGGACACCTTCCACCGGACCAGGTTGCTCCAAACCCCATCCAACCTGGCCCTGAACCCTTCCAGGGATGGGACATCCACAGCTTCTCTGGGCAACCTGTTCCAGTGCCTCACCACCCTCACAGCGAAGAACTCCTTCCTTACAGCTAATCTAAACCTACCCTCTTTGAGTTCAAAGTCATCACCCCTTGTTCTACGGCAACAGGCCCTACCAAAAGGCCCCAGGTTTACAGGCTGCCGTCACGGTTTCGAAGAGCAGGACAGCAACACGGGCTACAGCGAGCCAAGGAGCTCTGCAGAGGTGCCACCGAGTGAGCTACAGCAGCGAGGGGACATCTCCACTGTGAAACTCTGACCAGCAGCTCTTCCTATATATGCTGGCAAAAACTGAGGGTCTCACCTACCAAGAGAAAAAAAAAGAAACCGAGAGAGTCTGATCTCAGCACACGTGGCATGGGAGGGCAGAGCAGCCTCGTGCCTTTTCTCAGCACGTTCGTGCCCGGCCGAGGTCCGCACCACTGATGGATTGCTTTCTCCACTACCAACCGCCACACCACATCCACAGGTTAACAGACGCTTCACGGTTAGATTACGGGGACCTGTTTTTCAGGATAGATGGAAGTCCGTATACTCTTCTCTATGTAAAGCTCTCCCAAAGGATTTTATGATCATTTGTCATCCTTAAGCCCCTAAAGTCTACAGCAGGCTGCAGGCCAGCCCAGAAGTGCCCACGGTGCAGCTGCCCCAGGACAGCCCGGGACCCGGGAGTAACGCTGGGAGCGCAAAGCTCCGTGAAAAAAGTTTTTTCCCTAACCCAGCCCGGGAAGCAGAGCGAGACAGCCCGCGCGTCGCTCCTGGCCACCAAGGCAGGTGGGTCCCAGGGTCTGAGCTGGGGCGTTTCGGTTTCTCTTGGGCAGCCAGCCGCCGCAGCACAGCCTGCGACACCGCAGGGTCCCCGGCAGCCCCCCCGTATTGCGTGCAAACAAAATAAAGCCAGCAAAGAACAAAACGCTCTGGCCGCCCTTGCCCGCAGCCTCCCTCTGGGCATTGCTTGCAGTACCATGACTGCATTCATTTAAGAATATCAGGTAAGCGCATTTATTTGCCTTGCTGTGCCACCCATCCCCGTTCCAGGAGCACACGAGAAGAGGGGACACGCTGGCAGACAGCAGCCCGGGTTATTTATATGACAGAGCAAAGCAAACGGTGCGCTTCACTTGTTAGCTGAGAAGGAAATATTAATGGCCTTTTCTTTAGTAACCGTTAGTCCATGGAAGTCTTTGATGCAACACCTTTTTCTCTTCCAAAAAGTAATACAAGAAATCTTCTTCTATATCTAGTTTTACATCTGCGTTGACAGAGGTAAATGAAAAACAAACAAGCTGAGGGGAGCGCAAGCGAGCACCGGCAAGTGTTTGCCCAGCCGTGGGCTGTTACCCTCGGATTTACATTCCAGGAGTCACACACCGCAACTGGAATTCTCTCTTCGTTTCACACTTACATGTCCTGGCTAGAGCCAGGCCCCTCACACTCTGCACAGCTGGTTTCGGGACACCATCCCTATTGCAACTCAGTAGCTTTTAATCAAATTATTGGGTTTTTTTGTTTTGGTTTGGTTTTTGTCTGTTTGTGTGTGTATGTGTGAAACTGCACTAACAGTAACACATTCCAGGATCATTTACATCTTAAGAAACATGTTCCTGGGTTGTTTTGGTTTTTCGAAAAAACAAGCTATCCATGGGGGGGAAGGGTTGTGTGTGGAATCTTTTAAATAGATGGGTTTAGCTACTATCTTTGTTTTTCAAAGAAAAGACAACATAAAAAAATATTTTTCATAGTAAAGAAAACTAAAGGGTTGTCCCCCTTTTCCCCACCAATTCAGTGTTTAATTGTCAAACTATTTTAACAATTCTGGGAAACTAAAAATACTCTGACATTTCTGCAGGAAAAAATAAGTTACATTTAATTCTTAATCTTTACTCTAGGAAGCACTAAGACACCCTAGTGAGAACCAACCTGCTAGAGAGGCTCCTTTCTGATTGAAGATTTGTACCTTATCACAACCAAATAACCTACAACCTTGGCAATCTCAGTCCTTTTCAAAGATATTTTTGAGGATTTTTGTTCTTTTGTGCGTTTGCAAAAAAACCTTCGTGTATAGGGCATTTCTGACAAGGTAACCTGTTAGTCTCTAGAGACAAGCTTTAAGCACAGCAGGCTCTGGGAAGCTCTCGAAGACAGGCTCTTGGTTTGCTTCTGGAAGAACCAGAGCAGGGGAATTGCTCTCAGCTTTCTGCCGCTCTGCTCCGTTTCAGGGCTGTCCCTGCTGAGCGGTCCCCACTCCGCTGGCCGGAGATGCTGCGCCGATGCGGTTCCCGGCTCGCTTTCCCATGAAACTGATTTTAGTGCTGTAAAAGACATTACGTCTGCAAAAACAGCTCAGCAGGGCTTGAGAAGCTTTATATCCTTGTTTACATTAGCTTGTTGAATTCTCTGAACAAGAGTTTAGCTTTTGTTGAACGATACATTTCACCTGGCAGAAGAACTGATGCTCCATTTCTTACAGAGGCTAAACTCCCATTGACTTTAATAGCTGTCTGGCCAGCATAAGACCTGGAAAACCATTTAACGGAGCCATTTAGTACTGAAAATGGCCCAATATATGTACGAAAAGAAGCTTGTTTAAATGTTGGAGCTGATTAGAGCATCCCTTAAATTAGTCAGTGGCAAATCTTTCTCCCTCCTTCCCTCCGTGACTCGCGAGCAGCACGTTTAACATAGCTCTCATCCCCAGAAACTAAACTGCCCATTTTTATTCCGGAAAACAAAAGTAAATATGTTGTATGTTCTCATCATGATCAGAATGACCTGCTTAATAAAAATACATTAACAAGTCAGACTGTGGAGTTATTTCCTCGGACTGCAACACCGTACCTAAAGGGCTTCTCTAAACGGTTATAGAACAGGCTGTATCATCCCTTGAAAGTGTAGAAGCGCTATTATCGTTAAAAGCAGTTCGATGCAACGCTACAGCCTGCGGACATAACTCTCGAGTCAACCACAGCAATAAGAAAGCTTTAGCGATTAGGCCTAAGCTGATACTGATGTCTGTCTCGCATCTGGAGTAAACGGCACCAAACCATTTCGTACCCGAACAAAGAGAAAGAAAAGCAGCGTATGGAAGAGCGCAGGCTGAAGGGGGGCTCTGACGGCAGGTAACCCGTCACCCTCGGGACTAACACTATCATCCCACGTTTGGTTTGTGCTTGGATGGAGACCCGAAACAGCATCTGGCAAAAGGAAAACGAGGCAACAGAGGTCCCCGGCATCCCCTGGCAGCTGAAGGAGGAGGTGGCCCCCCGCACGCAAGCGGGTCCGGAGGCAGCTGGAAGAGTCGACCCAGAAGGGCTGCCCGGATCGGAGCTGCCCCGGGTTTGCATGAGTCCGGAGCTCAAGCCTTCTTCTGAAACGACAGCATTCAACACAATAAAATAAAGCAAATACTGTTCAACTATGGGGAACAAGTCAAACTGCGCTAGCTTGTAGCCTTGTTGCTCTGGTCACTGTCCTGCTTAATCCCAGCTGCACCCTGCTGTGCTCTAAATTTGGAGTAAACTGCTCTTATTTTCTGTCGGATGTGTTAGGGTCGTGACACCGAAACTCTCAAAGTGAATCAGCGTGAGCAGACAGCGGTAGCCCGGCTCTACCGAGGACACACAGAGCCCCGTGCCTGGAAGATAACCTTTGGGTATTTTGAGAGTACAGACTTGCAGCCCTGAGGGGGGAAATCAAAGTCCGGGGACACACTGTCTCTCATTTTATCAAAATGCTTCCGATGGGAACGAGGAAGCCAAGTTCTTTAGAGCTAAAGCTCCTCTGCCCTGTGAGGACAGAAGCTTTCTCTTTGTTTTTCTGACATTTGCTTTACACTGGAAAAGACAAGAGGGATTGAATTTATTAGGCATCTTCAGTAACCGAGCTATGAGCCGGCTGCTGTACCTCTAATTAACAACAGGTTTTAGAAAACTCACCTCGGCTGTTTTCCTGCATCGCAGAATATCACCAGTCAGCAGCGCGTCCCCCGCTCCAACACTTCACCCAGAGGCTATCCAGAATGAGAAACAGAACAAAGACATTATGGATGCAAACGTGCAATTTCTGCTCTCAGATCGAGAATACAGAATAAGGCTTGGGCTCTGCACGTGACTGGAATTGAAGATGTCTAGCACAAATATAAGAGACACTTACACTGCTATTCAGGGTTTTGAAGCTTGCAGGGTGTTGGTTAGTTACAGATTGCCCTCCATCTATTTTTACAGATGAATCCCGGTCTTTTCGCTCTTACTTGTTCCTTTGATTTATTTTTCTCTTCCAAAAAGGCAGATCAACACAGATCGGAAGCCCTGGGATCACACTTTCAGAAAGTATTAGGGGTACAGAAAAATCTGCGTTGACCTCTCAGCTACACCCTCACCAACTCACATGCACAGCTCCAGGTTACCTTACCTGACCAAAAGAGGTCATGCGCTTTAGGAAACTACATTATTGCTGAGAAATAGAGCTTTTTCTTTTTTTCTTAATAAACTTTTAGCACTGCTAAAAGGGGAATTAATATTTTAAAAGTTAAAATCTTCTCTGGCTGTCCCAGAGATCAGAAAATCTTCCCCTACATGCACAAAACCAAAAGTGAAGAATTGTGAGTATCAAGAAACAACCAAAATGCCAAGATGACAAGTATTTTCTGTAGAAAAATGTTTCCCCTTCCTTGTTTGCTAAAAGCCTGATGATTTCCTAAACCAAACCAAAAAGCAACCCCCCAACCTTCTCTTACAGAAGTGGGACCTGTTGAGTTCCAAGACCCCTCTTCTTCGTCCTTCAGAGCATCCCCCGGCCTGCGATCCCTCCCCACTTTACATCTCTGACTCCCAGCAGACTCAGGGCTCCTGTGTAAGACACAAAACCCCCCAAAAGGTGCCTGCGACACTTTCCCTGAGGTGAAAACGCAGGTGGCATAGCGATAATTACTGAAGACACGAGTCGAGGTATGTGTGCGCTCTCACCCTTACAGCCGCTGCGCCCTTGGCTGCTCCTTCAAAGCATCCTCACTTTCTGAAAGCAGCCCAAGTCCTACACTCGGCTCTGGAGTTTCAGAGCAAGAAATACAGCAAATGAGATGTGGCATGAAAGGGGAAACGGAGGTCAGCTTTTCGCTACTGCATACCTTTGTCTTAAAATTCTTACATATTACTTTTGCTTAAAAACCCTTCAAAGTTTCGTATTTTTCCACTTGGGAGTAAAAGAAAAAAAACTACAAGTCATGCCTTTGATAGGAAAGGGAAAAGCCACAACGCAACCGTGTTGTCTCTACAAAGAGCAAACGAGACGCTTTTGCCGATGAACTCGGTATGTGAAGTACCACAAGGTTCAGATTTCCTACCAGAGTTTCATGTCGCCCATCCAGACGAAGTCAAAGTATTTCTTTAATTAAAAACAAACCCACGAACTCCGTTAAGAACCTGGTTTTAGTTGTGACCAAGGTAAATGTGGACGTGGAACAGAAAACAGTGTTGTAGTTGGACTTGGCTGTACGGCCAAATCACCTGAAAGCAAATCACTTGCAGTTATTGTGGGCGCTTTAAAATGTGTTTGTTAACTTTGAAATGAATAATGAAATATGTCTCTTTTCCTAAAAAGACAGCTATATTGTTGTGTAATGAAGAGCAGATGTCAAAAAGTATTTCAAAGACTTGGAAAAAAAAAAAAACCAACTTAGAAAAACAGCACAAAGGCTACGCTCGCTAACTTTGCCGGAGCTGCCCGCGTCCCCCTTACAAACGTTGACGCTGAACGTGTTGTCGCTTTGCTTTAATTCGAGAGCACGGTTCCTGGGACCTCCAGCATGTGTGGTCTCCGCTCACCCACCCCTTTCCGCCGCACAGGCACGTCACGAGCCGGGAATCTCTTCCCAGCAGCGGGAAATTTCCCTTGGCGCGACTGGCAGCAAACAGCCCGTCCTTCTGAGGGGAAACCGCGAGCCAGATGGGAAGGGAAACGCATCTCAGAACGAAGCGCGAGGCATAACCGAGCCCAGCGGACGCGTAGCGGGGACGGGTGCCCTCCCGGCCGCACCGCCAACGCGCGGGCTCCGGGCAGCCTCCCCGGCAGCGCTCCTCCTCATCCTCCCTCCTCCGCAAGCACAGCGGGGGCCGGGGCAGGAGCCAGGAGTCTCCCACCAAGAGAAAAGGGCCGGATCCTCATCGGATGTATCGCAGCCGACTTGCTTTGGCTTCAGGCAGCATCACCGGTTTACACCGCCGAGTAACCGGCTCGGGTTTTTTTAAGAGTGTTTAAACTGCAAAACTGAGTTCAAGTTTCATGTACAATTTTATTAGAGGGCAGAATTGCAGCCAACTGTTTATCTGGTGTCTGGCCTAAGTGCTGATAAAGACTTGGCTGAAATTTATATAATCTGCCATTAATAAATGCAATTTATGATAGTCTCAAGGAAAGACATGACCGCTGCTGGCTCTGTTAATGCTACACTCAGCAGAGGCCAGGGAGTTCGTCTGTACCCAGACAAGACTTAATTCATTTTTTTGTCCCTAAACGCTGGTGATTTAGGTCAGGCCCACGACAAAAGACTATGTAAATCTAAAGGCTCCAGGTCAGAACTGCCAGGCCTTACTAATACGAGCTCAGGTGCTTTAATACAACCCAATACCCTACTTTATAATTCCAGTGACCCACCTAAATCAAATATTGGCTCCAATAACCACACTCCAGTTAAAGTGATAAGCCCTGAACCTGACATGATAGATGCATGAGCTTAATTTTACACACTAGAAGTAGTTCTGCTGAAGTGCAGCGGGACAGAGCACAGCTCATAAACACCTTTTCAGAACTAGAGACATCGAGATCAGAGACAGAGAAAACCTATTACACCGTGTAGTCCAGGACCCCTTACTGCTCCCTCCGCCCACCCCCTTTTTTTTTTTTAGCTGCACTTCAGCAATTTGTGAGCTCACACAGACTCTCTTTGTGCTTTACCTCTGCCCAACACTTAGCCCAAATGTCAGGATCCCAGCTCCAGACGGGGTCTGCTCAATGCTCTCTGCAGGGCAGCTGCTGAACACCCCAGTGCAAAACACTGCAAGGAGAAATAGCACATGCAAGCAGACAAAAAAAATGAATATACAGGAATGACTTTGGTTTCGGTTCATGATGCCCCATCAGAACAGAATTAAGTCAAGGAAATAAATTTATTTGGCAAATGGTGTCATATTTAAACCCAGCTTAATACAAAGGCGCATATTCCATTGCCTATAATACATTTAAAAATTTACACTTACCGTTAATGGAATGTATACAAATCTGATCCTTACGTAAGCTCTGCATATTTAAAGGAACCTGTATTTAAATGTACATACACTTTATAGTTCGAATTCATCTTCTGAAAAATTCCATGACCCTATCTGAAAGCCAAGAGACATTTCTTTTCAAGATCTGTGATGAATGAGATCCAGACACAGGACTGTTTCACAAAGTATCATCCATGCCAAAATCTTCATCCAAAGAAAAATTCCAAGAACTATTATGAGGATCTAAATATCAAAGACCTCGTTCTGCTGTATTCCAAGCAAAAGAGAAATTTATAAATGCATGGATAAATCACTTAAAAAGTACATGTCAGAAGACATTAAAAGGCAGGCACCTAAAATATTTTCTAAAGTATTACTAAATGAGTAATTTTTGGATTATCTTTTCAATGTCTAATATCACTATTATTTAGTGCTAAAGGATTGGAATACGTTTACTCATTTTAAGATGGAATTTAATTATCGGAGTTTAATTCCTCTAGATAACCTGACTCTGCAACAGGGTGAAATTCAAAGGAGACAATGCAAATAACAGCAAACGCTGCAGAATTTCACTGAAAACCAGTTTTAAAACTCATCTAGGCTCTTTTCTCTACCCCCACCTACTTTGAACTACTCCAATACTCCCAACCAGACAGGACAAAAATTCTTGGCATCAAAGGTAACACCACTGCTAAAATTTGGCTCCAGGTATGAAGTTGTCCAGAACAAATTTCCTCTGACAGCTCTTGCCAAGAGACCCAGTTCACAAGCCCTCCTCCTGGTCTGTCCACCCGGCTCCCCACCTCCGTTCCCTAAATACCTTCAGGTGGTGGGATCCCTACACCCGCTCTCTCTGGGTTGCGATTCAAGTCCAAACATTTCCAGTGTGCAGTCCTACTACTGCTGGTCTCCAAAGGAAAGCGACCCAAGAGCAGGCGGAAAGCTGAGCTCCATTAAACATCTGAAAACACCACCGACAGACAAACCGCTGAGCATTTAGGGACTTGGGCGACCTTCTGCTACCAACTGCATCTAATCCGCGGCAGTGCAAACGAAGCAGTGATGGAGATGAACCCCGTTTAGAGCCACTAATGAGAGAAGAATTTGGCCTTTTTTTGAACCCGAGACAAAACCTGACCGGGCAGGGCGGGGAAAGAGCACACACGGTGTATTTGTTGCTTTCCAAGGAACAGTGCTGCTGCCGTGGGGTTTTCTGCCAGACACCCCGACCCCGACGCTGCTCAGCCGTCCCTCCCCACAGCGATGCAGGCGAAACACCCAGTGGAAAAACTTGATAGACCAGAGCCCTAAAGACCCTCCTCGATTTGGCTCTCATACACGGAGGTCCCTCAGGTACTGAGGTGTGACTGGGACAACTCTCGTTGGCATCCCAAGCAGAATAGCCCACGTAGTGGGTATTTCTGTGCTAAAGAACCCACAGCTGAACTTTGATGTACCTATAACCATTTTTGTTAACATTGATGAGAACAGATCTTGATTAGGAGACAGCAAACATTACAGTGCTGAGGCCGTTAGCCAGTGGCTCAGTGATGGTGTCTGTTTAAAGAACAGAAACGTATGATAAGACTTAGGTGAACCATAACACTCATATATCAAATCTTTAACACACTTTATAATAGCACTACGCTTGAAAAAACATTCCACAACTTCAGTAGTGAATACGTTTACAAAAATACTGCTGGTAAACAACGAGATTATTGAATTTGCTTCATAAGTTTTTGTCACACGTGGCATAAGTGGTTTTCATTCACACGCTGCATCCACCTGGTTTGTTGGCCTGCGGCAGCCGGGCATCCCTTGGTAACGCGCACGAGAGAGAAGCCAGGACCGTGGTTAAAAGAATTTTGCATTTCCTTGACTCGAAGAAGGACCAAGGACACTTTTGGTTACACAGAACCTAGATCACAATAAAGAAACGAAGCCGCTTTGGCGAGAACATAAAGGGAAAGAGCCTCTTAAACCGCAGAGCCTGCCCTCCCCAGGACCCCACGCCGGGGTCTCCCCCCGCTCGGGGCTGGCCGGCGGCGGGTCCTCCCCGAGAGCGTCCCTGGTACCGTTTGCTCTGCTTCAGGGGTGGCATGTCGGCGTTTTACAGCTCGTCCGTTAAATTGTGCTGATCTGGGCGACTTGCCCGTTTGTGTTTGCGGGGTGATTTTATTGTTTTTCTTTTAATTTTGTGAACATATGCAGAACCTATTGAACATACCCATTTAAGGCTGTTTTCATCGCAGATTTAACACGAGTTTGCTGCGCTCAAGTTAACTTCCCTTGCATTAGCTGTGCTTAAATGAGAGCAGATACAGCACTAAATATTACTCAAACTGCACAGAGATTGCATTAGCAGCTGGGGAGCTGCGCTAGCGCAGGCTGTAAGCAACATCCCCAGAGAGAGGAGCCAGCTCAAGTTCAAAAACACAAATAACTGTTTGCGTGTGCAGACAGGCCCGAGAGGTATAACTAGAGGTAAACCTGCAGTGAATGCTAGCCTCAGCAAAAATCACCTATTATCTGGCTAGACACAGAAGAGAATTTGATGCAGTCCTACAGCAACTTTTAAAGACAAACCCAAATGCTCTCCTAATAAAATGAACACAAAACAATTTACATTTATCGGTGCTTATGTAATTGATTTGGGCCTCCAGCTGTATGGAAGTGATCAAGCTCTCTATGTTTCCACACACAGACAATTATTAGCTACCCATTCTTGATATTATCAAACTCGATCAGTTTCTTCAATGAAGTTGAAAGCTGGTCATCTGCAAGCATCTCTGAACACCCCGACAATTCTTTTGTTCAGGTCGTATTGCAGAAAAGTACCACCAATTCCTTTGCAAAACACGTGGAACAATTTTCACCTTGTTCCTCAAAACCAGCCATTACTTCATCTCCCTTCCCCCACAGCCGTTGTCTTTCTTAATCAGACATACTAATAAGTCAGTATTAAAACCATACACATTCCTTTCATGCTGTCCTTTGGCAAGACCTTGGCAGTTTTTCTTGTATTATGCATTCCCTTTTTCCAAGCGGCACTGTGTTTTGAGCCCCTGCCGTTTTTACCAGAAGCTTTAGGGCTACAAATCTCAGGCATCTGTCAGTCAAAAATATGTTTCCCATCTGGCTGTCTCTCAGTCAAACTCAAGCCTCGAGAGACCTCTGCACTAAAACGATTCTCAAAAGAACAGAAAAGTTGTTCAGCGTACAAGAAAAGAATTCACCACAATTATAACAACGGAAATTAATAAAGCTATCGTGCATTTGTAAGTGAAATAGTGCTTGCTGGCAGCATTCAGCAGGGAAATCTGCACAGACACTTTCCGACTAAAGCACAGCAATGCTTCCTAGGAAGTGAAAAATGTGCCAGTTTACCTGCCAGATACAGACCCTGCCGGTGGTGTTTACTGGCGTTCATACGTCTGGACTGCAACATTCATCTACCTTTAGACAATTCTATTATTTTTTCCTCTTCTTTAAGCTCCATGAGATTCTTTGCATCTCCATTATTAATATAACAATACCAGATTTTGCACATAAAAGGGGTATTTGGGATAGCGTGAATTTATGGGGAACAGACACTAGTATGAATACTCTTCACGGAGGGAGCTGCTGAAAACCGGCGAGATGTGTTGCAGATAAACGTAAGCAGTTTCTATACAGTGCACACGGGTACACCAGCATTGACACTGCATAGGAACTGACTAATGAATACTTCCAGACTATCCTATCTCCTCATGCTTATAACACCACTTTATCAAAGCTGAATTCACTCTTAGACACCTCGGTAATTCACAGTGACTTAACAGAGCCAGTTCTGTAACTTAACCCAGCAAATTACCTCTTTCCAATCTGCAGGGCATGTGATGCACAAGGTACAAGAAAATAAGCAGCTCTTGGAGGAGATGCATTTATCTGATTCACGAGGGATGACTTCCCAACTCAGTAAGTTCATGATGCAATGGAAATGAGTTGTGGGATTTAACGCGAGAATATCTACTACTACATTCAGGTATTCCTCATGTTATAGCAGCTCTGTGAATGTAATCACGATACTTAAAAGTCTACATACATTCCTGCTACCACCGTGGGACTTAGTTACAATTAAATACTCAGAATTTGCTGCTTTCGCCAATCAATCAATTTACCCTGAAGCATCTCTATATTCTCCTGGTTGTATCCAACTACAGAAAAAAAAAAAAAGAAAAAGCTTTTTGATGGACAGCCTACTTTTGAAGCTTTTCTGAGATGAAAGCAGAAAAAGAATTGTACCTTCTTCCTTCTTCCCTTCCCAGCGGGAGCGAAGCTCTGCCCCCGAGACCTTGAGATGCCAGACCTGCACCCAAGTCCGGAGCACCCTTCACTCGGTGGCCTCCTGCTTCTGCCACAGCCAGAGCAGAAGAGCATCACGGACCGGTAAAGCAGGAGATCAACTCTGCCATCGCCAGCCTTGCCCTTTCGGGAGAATCCCAAATGGGGAGAAAGGCACACGTCTTTCCCGCTCCGTCTCAGCCAGCTGCCCTCTGCCTCCCTGGGGAGCTGCTCACAGCAGAGGTGTGGGATCCACCTTCTCGGAAAGTCCTTGTCCACGTGCTTCAGAGCAAAGGCCAAAGCTTACCAAGCCTGAAAGAGACTGCAACAAGAAGCGTGAGCCTGCGAATCCCTCACAGATGAGCTCACCCAGCCGATGCGTGGCTCAATGTTGCAGGGTCTTCTAGTGCTGGTCTGCGTTCTTTGGGGCACTGAGCAATAGGATCAGGTATTTGCTTTCACCTGGGGAAGGGCAGCATAGTCGTCTGCCTTTGGGCACCGATTCAGCTCAAAGTAGCATCTGAGCATATGACAGCACTGTGGACAGTTACGGCGCAAAATTTAAAAAAAAAAAAACACAACTATCTGAGATTAAGTTAAGCCATCAGAAAGATGATTCCCATAATGTGGCATTTTAAACATGTAATGATTGATTTCCCTAATAATAATGGAGGCAGTGTCCTCTAGTGGTTAAAGCACTGGACATGGAGTTATAAGCCCAGCAGTCCGCTCTTCGCTTTGCAGGTAACTTCTGTGTAGCCTTTGGCAACTCACATCGGATGAGTTCCATAAAGCCACTGAGGTGCTTAACATGCCTTTGATTCAACAGGAATTAGGAACTAAATGAGCCCAGGGTGCCCAAATATTTTCAGAAACTTGGGTCCCAGCCAACACTTACTGATGCCCTACGTGCAACATTTAGGATTTTTTAGGACCTTTTATTTCTTTAAGAAGTTGTGAAGATGCAGAGATGCCTCCCAATGCTAGCATAGCACTCCTATAAGGACAGAATAGGCAGGATATTGAAAAGGGCATGGACAACCCTTCACCACATGGGGCCACATGGAGAAGCTGCTGGCAGGCCTACAGTGCGGAATATTCTCGCTCTGCTTCCCAAACTTCTCATTAAATAATGGACATCAAGCCACTCACTGTGAAGACTCATGAAATCAGCTTGAATCATGCACAACCTAGAATAAGAGGGGTCTAGGGGATCCAGCACATCATAGGATCAAAAATATTGAATACACTGACCCTACATGGAACATCAGTGCCCCATTTCACTCTAAAATTACTGTATTATCAACATCTTTAGACTGGAGTGGCAACAAAGGAAGAGTTTTTTGGTTCTGTATGCAAATCACACTGTTCTTTCAGCTGAAAATGATTCATTAAATGATGAGGACTACCTCTTAACAACTTGCTCAAAAACACCATGCCAAAGCCAAGAAAGGCCTGTTGTGAGATTTCACTTATGCTGTCAGCCAGTTTTAGACCAGAGGACAGGTGCACTGCAAATCTTACCTTTGATTAAGCGAAGGTTTCTGCATTTTCACCCAGAAAAGTGATATTCCATAAAAAGACCAGCTAGATACAGTTCTTACAAAGATTTAAAGATTAGATATAGTGAAGTGAGCCATTATCATAGAGTTCCCAACTAATTTGGTTATAACAAGATGACTAGCTCAGGGATTTTTAAGATCTCCTGTACACAATGTTTTGAACTATGCCAAGTACCCTTCTGAAAGTATAGCTAATTTCTGCTTTAGCCCAGATTTAAGCAACTGGATCCTGAACATTTTATACCACGTTAGGCTAATTAAAAATATGGTAATTAATAGAATTAGACTAGATAAATACTCATATAACTGAATTAATCTCATCCAAAGCGTGTAACATACAGTAAAATAACAGCATGTAACACAAATGCAGTCTGAAACCAGAAGGGATGGAAATTATTTTAATCAGACTTCTCTAGTAAAGGGAATGTCATCCAGCACATATAATAAATACTCTCAGCTCATGGCAAAGTTGGTGGATTTCCAAGCAATAACGATTGTGATACATGGAGACATGTTACTAGGGAACTTGATGAAATGCTATAGTTGAGAGAAAATTTTTGACCTAGTGGGAGTCCTGGAATTTCTCAGCGCATTGCATATTTCTATCTACATTTCAGCCAAAACCAGCAGGCCAGCCTTCAACATTAAATGTTTCTCCAGAGCACTTACAGCCTCTACAATGGAGACAGAAAGCCTAATCACATTTTAATTGAGCCAAATCATACTTCCAAATTCAACACACATTCAAGAGATATTTCCTCCAGTTAAAATATAAAACCTCTAGGCCCTTCTGCAATAACCAACTAACTTAGAAAAGACAGATTGGAGGGTTTAAATACGACCACGCGCACAAATGAAGACACATCTTCTAACAGTGTTACCATAAAGAGGATAATTGGTATTGCCTTCTCTTCAAGGCACTGGATTTTCTTTTCCAAGATTATGCAACCTACAAAAACAGCTGGGTTTCCCATTAACTTATTGTAAACACTGGTCATCTTTCCCATTATCATGGTTTTTTCAGGGTCTTCCCTGTGGAGAGAGGCTGAATAAGGGATGGTGGTGAGATTGCCATGGGGCCAGAGAGGCCATTTACTGGAAGCAAGCCGAGCCACACAATTACGTTACACAATGAGATGGACCACGAAACGGCTCATGGGAAGATTTACACAGTAGCTCAATGCTTGTTAAACTGAGAACTTCTGGTTTTTTTAATTGCGGAGCACTTGGTTTGTTGTAAATGCAATAGAAGTTTAAATAACCTAATTTTAATAATACACCTCTTACGTTATTCCACCTGTTCTATAGACCTGCAACACCTCTGTTATGAAGCGATGCTAATCCAAGACTGCATGCTTCTGACAGGCTCCATCCTATAAACATCTGACGGCTCCTGCCATAACACATACAAAGACATTTTTGACTCTCAACACACAGATCATCCCACTGAGCTGAGGAACAAGGAACACTTTCACGGGAGCAGGTTTTAAGTGGGTCACTGGAAATAGTACATTAGCTTCAACATGATGTAACCAAGTCTCCCAAATTCAAACCAGACTGAACCATCCCTTGTACAATGCCAGGAGGGAACCTGCCTAAAACCAGTCACGTTAGCTCCCAGCAGAGTCACTATAAGCATGAATCTTGCTTGTACGCTCAAAAAAACTAGCTGTTTCCATCTCAGAGGACAGCAGCGCCGTAGATGCCGCTCCTGAGCAGTACACCAAGACTCAGCCGATTTCCAACACTGAGCAGCTTAGTGGCCTACAAATTCACTTAGCGTCTCCCCTCAAAATTTTTAACACCCCATGCAGCACCAAAAGATCTTTTTTTCTCAGGCTCAAGTACTAAAAATGGCAAGAGATATAAAGGCAGCAATGATCATTATTGATGTTTAGCTGTATATATTCTAAATCCTTATCGCACCTAGTTAAGATTCGGCACTATTCTCTGCGACGTATCAAAAGCTCTGCCCAGTTATATCCATTTTTAATGCTACACAGAGAAGTCAAGATGCATTTTTATGGTAACAGAAGTACCAAGATGTAGTGTAGACTTTTTCCTGCCACACTTCTGCACAAGATGTGGTTGGAAAGGTGTATTAACATGCTGAAGAACATACATTTCAAAAACCATACGCTGTCACAAAGCTCAAATGCAGGAACACTGATGTTATGGCACTGCCGCCCAATTGTCTCTATTGCTTGAAGGAACAAGTGTGGTTTTGTCCAAGAATAAGTAATGTTTACAATTGGTCTGACAGTGCAGTTGACAAACTCGATTCTGACAAACACTTCTATTTCTTTTTCTAGGGCTGTTATAAAATGTCTTTAAAAAAAAAAGGAAAAACACAATCCTCTGCTCGTTGACTAATATAACCTGGATAGCAGGTTACTCTAAGACACCTAACTTTTCCCTCAACTGCTTTGACAAAAGTTTAGAGGGAATTTATTTCCCTGATCATCATATGACTAAGTTTAAAGGAAATTTATCATTTGGTTCAAGCAAAGCATTGCTATTTCCTCTATGGAAATGGAAACACTAAATCATACATTTTTCTCACATACCATTATTTTGAAAGGTCTGCATTCTTTCACGTTTCAGGCTCAAATGTTCCCACAACTAAAGCATATTATAAAAGCATTCAACTCTTAAAGCACTCCCACCTCCAGTAACCAGTCAACCCCAAACACACCCCAGTTTTACATGTAGCCTCATTCATCCAAAACAAATAACTTAGTCCGTTCACTGGAGATTTATTATCTTAATGTGCTCATTTCATTGTTGGCCTTGGCAGAGATGTCCAGGTTTAGAATGAAAGATAGCAAAAATTGACAAACCTTAAATCCCAGTGTTACAAAATTCTATTAGGTAACAGATGGAAAAGATAATTAGCCCACAACTCAACCATCACATGCTTAATTAGGAGCCCTACTCCTATCAGACACATTCTCTCAGAGATTTTATCTTCTGACCATAATGGCTATTGTTTCCCACCACAGGTCCTTGAACTGGCAAAAAACAAGGCGAGCTCTTAAAATCTGGAGAAGAAAGCCTACATTCTTCTCTGAATTCAGTGGTCTGCTTACACATTAGTAATTTACAGCTGTAAACTGGCCCTGGGATTGCTGTGGGGGATGTTATCGTGGTGACAAAAAGGCCAGCTCAAGAGTTTCCTAGCCAGTCTCTCTTTGCAAGGGAGAAGGAGTTATACAATCCTTGGTGGCAGCAGAAACTTGCTAAACAGTCATCGTGCAGTGCAAAATAAATATATGTACACGTACATATACCAATAGCAATGATAGTTTCCTCTAACTTCCACGCAGTCAAAATTTAACCAGAGTCTTGCTACCTCTGCTTACGTTCGTAAAGAAATACTGAAAAAGACTTGTACGTCTTTGTCATCTGCTACACAGCTCTACACTTAATGAGAAAAATATTCAAAGTAAGTGTAAATAGATGAAATACCTTGTAACACTAAAATGGCTTGTTGAAATGCGTACATTATTTATATAGGTCAGACCCAATTTTCCTCTGGAAAGACCTCTGGCGAAAATAATTAATTTCTAGGATTTGTGGCCTCTCTCTCCCTTGACGAGTTATTTATTGATAGGACAAAACCTTGCCAGCTGTCTGACTTGAACTCCTCAGCCCCTGCAATGTCTATATCTTTTCTGTCATTTTTGTGATACTCTATATTACTAGTCATATTTTCACTCCATTTAAAAACAGTTTAAGATTAGTAATTACACCTTTCAAAAGAACTGTGCGCTGATTTATTCATATAACACAAGTTATGCGCAGCAGAGGAACCCCATTAAAGCAGAGCAGAATACCACATAGCTGGTAACACACAGGAACTTTCAAAGAGAACTTCCACACACAGTATTCTGCCATTTATATATTAAGTCACTAAAATGACCTGACTTCTGGCTGAGGACACAGAAGTTGCATCCTGCCCTCTTCCACTGAAGAACAGCTTGAAAACCACCCATATAGAGTGCAAAAGAAAAGCAAACCATTTCCATAGAAGCAGGGGAAGTATCATTATGAAAGCAGCATATTTTTTTCAGATCTACAATTTTATTCTCAATGGAATTCTTCCAAATAGTCAAAAGAACCGAGCCAGCCCTTTGATTTGCAAAAATCTTTTCCACCTCCTTTTAAGTAGATGAACTGCAAAACAGCTACAGCAGAGGAAGAGAGAGATGAAACACAACCAGAGCCCTAATTATTAAATACACCAGGAGTCCGGTTTGGTAAACCCAAGCTGCTGCCAACAATGGAAGGGAAATATTAAAAACACACAAAAATTAAAACATTTCTAAGCATTTGAACAATCAACTTCAACTCTAAAATAAGCTTTACTAGCTGCCAGTCTGCGACAGTCTCCGGGTCTTCCCTCTGGAGAGGACTGTTGGCTTTCCACCTCTAGACAGCACTGATGAGCAGTCACAGGTCAAGGGTGAGCAACAGTATTATTCTTCTCCCCGAGGTGAACTACGATCAAAATATATCTGCCTGGATATTATTCCAGCTTCAAAACTTGAACTGCTCCTGATGACTAAAATGACCCCATCATTCCCTGTACACTCATTTAAAATGCTGCTGAGTGTTATAAAAAAAGGCTATTCCCACATTCCCAAATGTCTCCCGAAGAGCCGTACTGCGTGTCCCCAACAGGATGCCATCCACCTCCCAAACACCGTAGGCTACTCTCCTCGCGTGCTGGAGCACAGCTTAAGGAGAAGGTGTACGTGCATTTTGTAGGGACAGTAGCATCACCCAGTGTGGAAGCAGTGGGCACCTCAAAGACAGCATTTTACTGAGACATGCTAAAAGACTACGTTTTCCACTCTGTAAAATTTGAAGGCCTTTGAGCATGACTCAGAAAAAGAAACCAGAAGCTTATCTCTGTTGTGTGACCACTACTGATTTCATCACATCCACAGCATGGTAATTTGTTGAGTTGTAGGGTTTTTTTTTTTCCCCTAGCAATACCTCAGTGGTGAAAACTAAATCAAATCCAATCCTCTAAACACTGTCTGTCTTGTAGAAATGTGCAATAAATCAGGCCCAACTTTGTTAGCACTGACCTTGACAATTCTTTATAGGTTTATATTGTCCACATCTAAGCTGAAATATTCCTTGTCCTTAGCTGGGAAAGGACTTGTTAAGAAATGCAGTTTGTAAGCTTTAGTTCACATAAAACAACTAACATCTCTTGCCCACCCCACCCCCTTTTGTTTTTTTTAATAAAATTGACCTTAATAACAAATCATTCAGATAGCAGTGCACCACATGTAGTTATTTGTTTTAGACTACATTAGGTGAAGCTTAAGTAAGGCTTGGTCATCATTGGAAAAATGAAAGGTTAGTCTTTGGTTTTACCTGTACCCTGAAAATGCTACATTTCCTCAAATTATTTGCTTAAGAGAAAAGGGAGACGGCATGTATAATTCTCTAGTTATGAACAACATGAAAATGGCCATACTACAACACAGGAATGCCTGATTTTCATTGCAGTGTTTGGGAAAAATCAGCCTTCCAGTTTTAATGAGGAGGAATATAAAAAAAACAGATGGCAATTGTTTTGAATGCAGTTTATTGCATTCTTCATTTGGTGACTCAGCTTTATTTCTCAAGCTGTGTAGACCCATTACATCAAGAGCCTCAGGTACTGAAAAATAAGATAGAATTACTGCAACTACACCGTGAAGAACAGATCTCTATTATAGCTTGTTAACTTTCAGACATACGTATTTACTTTTCTGAGGTCAAAACAAGGTAAAACTTTTTGAATTCTTAATATTGTTCTCAAGCATATGCAGTCAGCTCTAAAAAAACCACGTCTGCAGTTCATCAGCACTGTTGCTGCCACACTTCATGAAACCCTTTAATTCAATCAGTGTGCTGGCATGGAAGGCTACACATTTATACTGCAACTCTCACCTTTCACATTCCTGCTTTGCATATGCTGTTGGTCTGTGCAAACAATGTTTTCATGAGCAGACAGAATGAACAAAAATTTGCACATATCAAACAAGCAGCACTGAAATGAAAAGGCTAACAATGATTATTTCTGCTACCTCTTCCTCTATAAACCAAGAATTTCTATAAAATGAGGCTACCTAGCCTTTCTTTTTGCAAATCCAATAAAACATCTTAATTGCTAACTCAGCCAGTGCACTATTTCTTAAAGTACTCTTACTGTTTGAACAGTTGTTAATAACCATCATTATTTTCATATTGCAGTGTACTCAGTTTTCAATTTACACTAACGTACGAGATGTTAAACATACCTTGAAGTACATTCACTACACTCAACACTATTGAATGACCTGCAGCATTCAGACTGATAGCTACACTGCTTTCTGGCCTGTAGGAAAACATCTGTCTAGAAATACTGTATAAAACCAGATTAATTCAGAAAATAAATAGTGAGGTGGTCTGATGTAACAGTACAGTAGGAGACTCATCTTTCTGGCTGTTGTTCCATTCTGAGCATACTTACGGTATCACAGTATTCAATTCCATGGGTGGCATAACATGTGCCCAGACAGAGACAGTAAAAACTGATCTGTGTAAAATAGCCTGCTTTTGTGACCAAGTCACAAGGATTCTTTGCATACGGAGTGGAGAAGCAGGCCTTACGCTGCTTGCCATGTAAAATTTAGCAGAAGTTATCTCCTGCTGCAGCACTTTAGGAAACGTACTATAACTTCATTAATGATCAAGTCCTTTTCGTATAGCCATGCACAGATCCTCAAGACCTACATATAGCATGTTATAATTGCTACTCACACACAGCTTCTGTGAGAAAAGAAGAATTCTGGAAAGAGTTTTTAAACAGCATTAAATCAAGCTTCGCTTTTCATCCTCGTCTTACAGCTTAGCAAACTATACATTCAGAAAAATGTCATCTTTCTTTAGACAGCTTTTTCTTTTTCCCACAGCGTCTCTTTCTTTGAACTAGTTTTTCTAGTTAACCGGCATAGAAATATAGTTCATATTTTTATTAACCAAACGAAACCAGACTACAGAGCATTTAGTAACTTTCTGGATTTTTATGACAATATAGGGAAAATTATCCCTAGCAGGAGATACAGCTGATGAAGCATTAGGAGTTATATGGAGTTGTGTTCATAGTCACAGTTAGATACAGTTTTCAATTTAATTTTTCAGCATATGGTCTTGTACCTAATCACAACAAACAGTGTGAAATCTTGGTGGACCATGGAACCTCTACAGCTCTATATCACTCACCAGTTTTGTTTCAATATCCTAACTCCCTAAAGAGTCAATGAATGCAGGCTAGAGAAAACACAAAAGACTTCTCTTGCCTTTTAATGTAGCCACTGAACATTGTACTTATTTTTCTGTCATAATACAGTTTGTACTGTGTTATTTGTAAAACTTGTGCTTAATTCAGGATTGGGCAAAACATGCATCTATTCTACAGCTCAGTGAGAGAGCCAAGTCTGAAACACTCCAGGTGTTTCCAACTTGCTAATAGCATTAAAAACATAACTCTTAACTGGAACTCTTAAAGCTTTCTAACACTATCACCAGTAAATAGAAGAAATCACAAGGAACATTGGCTTGAGATACACTTGTTTGTTTGTCTATTATTTATAGACAAATATTACTTATATACTACTTGATGTGTTTATAAGTCAGTAAACATAAGAGAAGGAGGAATTGGGGAGAATCACCCGGGCAGCAAATCCTGGGTGACTTCCCCTCCAGAAATCAAAATAGAGCTGTGTTTTACTATGGCTTCCACTTCAAAACTGCATCTTTGTGACACCATGCTTACATCTAGAAGCAGTAAGACAAAAGAGAAACAAAAGATTAGCACCATTTACAGAGCTGATGATACTGCATACTAGAAAGAATGAAAGCCCAAGTTTGGCTTTTCTTCTCAAAAAAAAAAAAGGGGGGCGGGGAGGGGGCTGAGACTTCTTTGCTTTTATACAGTCTCATTTATTTCTACCATCTAAAATAATTCTTTGATTTTCTCTACTTACTGGTTGCCAATTCTGTTCAATAGTATGATATCAAGCTCTAGTCTGTCTTTATAATCTCACCACAGGATATTTCTTTAAGCTGTGAGTACATCTAATTTGTGTTTGTAGAATTTTGTCCTCTGATCCTAACACGGTAACAATAGCTTTAAGCGTATCATTTAATTGCATGTTGAAGTAAAAATCCTTAAACCATTTTCCCGTAGTTCCTGTGATACATTTAGCATTGCTAATACAAAGCTGCCCAGAAGTGTAGGGTTTTGTTTTGTGGGTTGGTTTGTTTTTTTTTTTTAATTAACAAAAGGTGACTTTGAGAAGCAGTGGCCGAGATAAAGAAAATTAACCTCAGAATCAATTTCAGAGACGGCATACCATGAAGCTGAAACAATTCATCCAGAAAAGGTTAATTTCATCAATGTTGCTGTTTGCAACTTCCAATAGTCTAAGCACTTCCGCTAATAGCATTTTAGGAAGTTCTCATAAACTCAATTAAAAGATACGGACGGCAATAAGCAGCGCGTTGGGCGGTCTCACAGGGCTACCTGAAAACGGACACAGGGTATTACTGAGATCAGAACCGGGTGCCTGGTGTTCAGCGGCGTTATCAACCGGCCTTTCTTCGGGAGCGCAGCCGGAGCTGCCGCCGGCAGCCAGGCACAGCCGGCAGCACTCCCACGTACACCTGAGCCCCAACCTGCGCTCGCCTTCTCTGTCAGGCTGCAGCTGAGCTGCGGCCGTTGCTCACGATGCCATTTTTCAAACTCTTCTTATAGAAGCTGTAAGAATTAACACTTTTTTCTTTTTTTAAAGGAGCACTCGAATCTCACGGTGTTCAAATAATTACATTTTAACTGTTACGAAAAAAGAAAATAAACGGGGATTAGGATCTTTAGAACCACTTAGCTGCTTCAGAACTTCACCCTCTTGCTTATGTCCACAAAGCAACAAGCAGGGCTGCATCTTGTTATACCATTACTCCCTCTGCTAAGCCAGAACAGAGCGATCACAAAACTGAGAATGATGACAGCAGTTGCACCACGTCACCAGCAGCTATGCCCTCTCCCCTCTGCTTTCCATTAATCTGCACTTCTGTGATTAGCATAGGATGTAGTCTTGGCAAAGACTAACTCATCTAATTTACAACAATACTCCAAGACAATCGTAATATCTTGAAATTAAGAACCATCAGACACCGGTTTATGGAGGTCCTACAAAAACTCACATCTACTTCTGAAATCTGTCAACTTGTTTTGATTTTTAAAGGAATCAAATTAAAATCTGATTTTGTTTCCGTTCTTGAACAAGCTCTTATAAATTACTTCTACTCAGCTAGCAATCAAACATCTCTTTTGGATCTGGGACCCTCTCGAGCTGCTCATCCTAAAACACAAACACTTGTCAACAAAAGCTGCTGCGTATACCTGCCACTTACTCAGACCCTCAGGTGCACGTGCAGACCCTGCCTTGACACATCCATTTCTGAAAATCTCACACACTAGACAAGATCCAAACTCTAATGTAGCCACAGACCAAAACGAGTAAGCCCAAATTCTACTAAGCCCTTACACTGAGAATTTCTGGAGTGGCTAGAGGCCTCTATAAAGTGAAAAATCGGTCAGCGGGAAGCTGCAGCACAGCTGGAGAACAGTGCCCACACAGAGAAAATCCTGGTCACCATCATAAAAAAGCAGAACGTTCTTGGTGACACTTTTATTGGACAGTTGTCACAGGAAAGATTAGCAAAGACTGAAAAGAGAGAGAAGCTAGCATACAAGATATGGAAGAAGCAAATAAATATGCCGATACCCACATATACCAGGAAAGATCCTACTTGATTTGTACAGGAAACAGAAGAGGCTCTTGCTGGCTGCAGCTCTTAATGACACGTGCGAGGAAAGTAGAGAGCAGGCTGCAGCTTTTTGTTTAGGAAACTTTCAGTCTCCTTTTCTCATCTCTGCTATAGACCTAAATAGACCTTAAGTCTATTTTGCCGCCTTCTGTACCTGTAGCAAATACAAGGGCAAAAAAATCACACGACAAATGACAAGCTTTTGGCTCACAGGATTAAATTACCATCTTTCTTGGGTGTCAAAAGTGAAAGAAAGGAGCATCTCTTTGCTCTTACAAAGCATTGCAATCTGTTATAACTCTACTAAGGACTAAATTTAAGACCCTATACAGACAAGATGCATTACTTTAGGTTGGCCTTGGATACTTTTTTTTTTTCCTTTTCTCATTTTTTTTTACACAAATCAAACATGCATTTCCAGAATAAAGATAATAATTTCCGGTCAAGCTCAAAGGATGTCTACTCTCAACTGCAAAATAAAACAAGAGTTTGGACCTCATTAGTGAAGTATGTAACTAGCCTTATATCTGACAACAAAGAGTTTAACTAATTATCTGTAATGTTACTTTTTGAAGTAAGAAATGATTTACGGAAGTGTGCTATGGCTCCACACACCACTGCGCTGGCAAAATACAATACTGCAGGACTGGTAATACAAGATGTCTTTTCATAATTTTTGTACTTAATTCATCCCCAACCAGAAGCTTAATCTCAGGTAAGCTGTTGGGAAGGAGGTCAGAACTGCACCAGGCTGGTAAGTCAGAACCACAGCCCCACCACAACAATTTCCTATGCTTATTCAATCTTCTCAATCAAAATGGCATTTTTGTCTTACCACAGTTTTCTGAATTTAATTTCAGGAATTTAGTACCATGTGCAGCACATAGCATTCTTACACATTCAAAATACTAGGAAAGTAGGGCAGGAGTTACTTGCTTTGTCCTAAGGATCATCTACAGCTTGGTACCAAACTTCCATTAAGTCAGGCATTGCGCAAAACCAACCTCCTGTTCTCGCTGCCATGGTAAGCCTAGAAGAGAATCAGGCCTAGTAATACGAATTAGTCATTCATACAGCTTACCAAAACATCATCTCTTTTTAGAAGGAATTGATTCTATTGATCTTTGGTAAAAAGTGACTGGCTGCAGCAAAATGGCCTGCATAAAGGGTAAGATAAATTAAAGAAGGGAGAATTAGTTGAGCACTGGATGGGAAATCTAAGAGGTTACCAGAAGTGTCAGGATCAAGGAAAGACTGAAAACCTGAAAAATCACACCTATTTAAAGTCTAAACTAAAGGCTGGCACATACAGAACAATTTGCAAGCTTGCCTCTAGAATGGCTGGGGAATATACAACCCATGCTAAATTCAAGGCAAGTTCAGGACACGGCATCACTTGGGATCAGGCCCTTTATTGTTGCTTCTGATATGCTCTGCATTTCAGAATCAACCAGGGGGTATAAGGAAGATCATCTTCCACTGGGCAAAGATAGCAAGTGAACTTTCTTCTTCGCCAAGGGATTGCAGTTTTCTCGAAAGAAGAATGTTTTCAATTATTCAAAAACTGGCATAGCACACCACACCAAGATCCGAGACCCTGCAGCTTTCTGAACTCGGCGAGTTCCTTCAGCTCCTGGCAGCACAGCGTGAGCAAAGTCTAGATCCAAGATTACTAACTTCATAACTTCTGGATTTGTCAGAGAGTGCTCTCCCCAAAGCAGCTTCGTTGCATGTAGGACACAGTTGTATAGAACAATTTGTAAAAGTACAAGAAATTCCTAAGTGTCACTTCACAGGCCACAAAAACCATGTGCAGCCAGGACTGAAAAGAATTGTGTGCCTTGCTGTATGTGCAAGAGAGGGCAGAAACACTGCTGAACAACTTAGGTAGCAGGACCAGAAGGTATCGGGGAATGGTTTCGGGATCATTAGGTTCCTCAAGCTGCAAGGAGCAGCAAGGAATAGGGAACCTGGGAGCATGGACATTAATTACTCACCAAACATAAGCACTACCTGCCGCCCCCAATAAGCTGTCTACCAATTAAATTTTCATAATATCTTTTTTTTTTTTCTCATCATAGCTGACTACAGCATTTCTCAAATTCTTCCTTGTATTCATGATACAAGCCTGGGATTCACAATGCAGAGTGTTCAAAAAAAAAAAAAAAATCAAAGTCAAACAAACAAAGAAAATCATACTTTCAGCATGAAAAAGATTGATATTACCATCTAAAGCTAAAATTTAGTCAGTGTAAGACTACGACCACAACACCCAGTGTTTTCAAGGCCAATTTCTATACTGTGTGTCAACTGTCAGAGAGGCAAGTGGTGCTGGAGCTTGATGTGCCAACTGTCAAATCAAATAGATGAAAACAACTCCTCAGTTTATTTTTTAAATAAATTTCATACACGGATGACTAGCAAGAAATGCATGTTTGTACATTAACTATAAGCTGTTGAAGAATCCTCACTTACTTTAAGTAATTTGAGTCAAAACTAATGTCTTACTATGAAAGACAAGACCTACTAGGTCTTTCTTCAAGGTAGTTTTTTGGTTTTAAGTAAGGGCATCAGTTCTGAAACACTCCTTCCTGTTACGGGAGGATTTTATAGTTACAACTGCAATTAAAAAAACGAAAACAAAATCCCAAAACTCCACACTTTTTCCCCATAAAATTTGTGACTACACAGCATTCTCCCAGCAGACTTCCATAGGTCTTTGCGTTCCACGAAAGTTTTTGTCAAAGCTAAATTTTTAGTGGTGGTAGCGCAAGGCAAGGTTTCCATGATGAAATTTTCAGTGAACTCTGCCTAATGATAACAGTATATTAACTATGAATCATATAATATCTGCAGTCCGAATTCAACTTAGAAACAGTTTCACCACTTCTTTTTGAAAAACAGTACACATTTATCTTGGACTAGTTTCTTAATGTGTAGAAATTGATTTTTTGGTTTTACCAAGTCAAATATCACACTAAATTAAAATTTTTGAAAAATATGAAGAAGGAGTTATCTGTTTACCAATTCTAACTTTATAATGAACACTGAAAATGCAGTCAATATGTCCGTGGCTTAACAATCACAAGTTTTACAGATGAGTCTGAAAGCTAGCAGGCTCTTCTTAGTTCTCTCTGAGAAGATACTGATTTATAAAAGACCTCTAACAAACTATTGCAGCCTTAACAGAAGCTTAGTTTACCATTTAATACCTGTAACAATAAAATACTTAAAATAGGATTTACAATATAGGTAATGGAATGTAACTTGGAATTAGAAAGTGACTTTAACCCCTTATGATGATGACATCTTAAAAAGTATTTGGACACAAAAATTCCAAGCTCACTTTCAGAGGTCAACACATTAACTCTCAGAGAAGTCATCCACTGTTGATAAACCTTGTACTATTCACCCTTAAGACTCACTGGAGTTTCAGTTACATTTTAAGTACGAAAAACATCTTCTGGTCTTTTCAATAAACTGTTCCATTCAAAGTTTGACAGCTGAGATACATGCGAAGTGAAAAGAAAAATCAGGCAGCATTGTTCAACATCATTTTAATCTCCACCGAGGGAAAAATAATATAAACATGTTAACACAAACAGAAAATGTTTTAGAAAAGACCATATGGTACTATGACAGGGTTTTAGTTTATAGAAATGTAATTTATAGTTTTATAAAAATTACATGAAAGAACAACATCTTTCAGTAACATCAGACAGTATAGAAAAAATAAATCTCAACATTAGTTGTACTCTGATGGTCCTTCTAGTAAGAAATTTAAAAGTGCTTTTTAATAACAGTGTTGCAACTCAAGATTAGTGCAATATGTCAAATCTGTTTTAAAGCAGATATTTATAGCAATTGTGCAAGTTCATACAATTAACAAACCCCATCAATCTAAAAATTAACACTAAGAGAGGTAAGTATTCTCATTAGAATTAAACATTCCTTAAATAGCTTACATACCAATTCTACTACAAGGAAAATCCTGGTGTTCCTTCATAGGAAGGCTCAAACCTAAACATGATGTGAAACTTTTACTACAAATCAGTGAATACTTGGAATTTAAAAAAGCTCTTGCAAAATATACAGTTTAGTACGTTTACGACCCAATGCTACAAACAGTACCTAATGCAAAATATACCAACTTAAATAAAACCAAACTTTACAGTTAGTGTACTGAATTTGCTTTTGAATAAACTATTTTGTTCCCAAATCCTCCTAGAAGCTCCCATATAAAGTTAGCACATTAAATTAATGCAGAAATTTCACTGTATTTTTATCTGTAAATATGAACAATTTGGTTACCAACTATGACTGCAACTATGAGTACCATTACTCTTCGAGCAAGTGAAAAAAACCACAGCACTAGTTGGGAAAAAAAGAAATCAAAATTTACCCTTCACTTTTATACATTACAGGTTAGCAATAACAAAAGATACCCTACATTTCTACATAACATTTTCTGCAAGAATTCTCAGAAGTCTAAAATTAGTTTTAATTTTATTGTAGTTTATTTACTCTGTGATTTACGATGCATAGTAACTATTGCCTTTTATATGCAGGCCTCATTTTAAGAGAGGCAAAAACTAGACTGCTAATGCTGAGCCCTTCTGGCTCATTTGCATATGGAGCCAAAGGCATTTCGTATTTTATTTCTCAAGGTGTTTATAAGTAGGATTTAAGTCACTATCAACAACAGGAATAAAATATAAATTAATGAACTTTCATTCTAATAGGCTACAGCCCAAAAACCTACCAACTGAACTGTTTTTTATAGTGTTGCACTTAACTTTAATACTAAACTGACAGTTGAAGCCTGCACAGAACTCATCTTATAACAGTATTTCAATAGAAAAAGCAATAAATAAAATGCAGTATCTAAAGAAAAATGCCAGTAGCTTTAGTCTGTATTTCTCCCACCACAGTTCAAACTGCATCATCCAAAATAGGTCTGGGACGGTTTTTGGATACCAGCTGCATAGTTCTTTCAACATAACAGACTACCCATAACAATAAGAGAAGCAATTAAAAGCTTTCTACAGTAATATTATAATAGAATTCCAATAGAAAGACAGTACCCTTGAGTATGTGTCTCAATTAGCTTAAAAGAATTTGCTGCCTTTACTCAAGATAGCTTCAGAAGTTAGACAGAGCTATTCTGTGACTGCATGTTATCTCTACTGTGTTATTTTACAGGCAAGCTGAGTCTTTTTTAAATATGTTATATTAACCCTGATAATGATGTGGAGACTTCCTGCTCCTAAACCAGGAAGTTGTTTCCTAAAATTTAGTAACTTGTCATTGCAGTGACAAGTTGGTTAAGTCTTTAGCAGAGTCTCTAATCATCTGCTCTACCTTGGGATTTTCAGCTCCACTGGTTGCTAGCTCCTTGTCGATAAGCCCCAGGTTGTGCAAATTAAGGATGGAATCAGCAATAATCCGCGCTGTCCTCTTCTGATAGCCTCCAGACGTCACCATCAGGATTGGGATTCTGCGCCTTCTGGCAGCCTTGAACACGACTTCATCTCTCTTCACAATTCCCTGCAAGTTTACAACAGTTACAAAAAAAAAAAAAAAAAGAAAGAAGTGATATGAATATTACAAATATGGTATTTTAGTTCCAGTCTATGGTTTATAGATTCAGAGTATTGGATGCTTGATAAGTGATTAAGCCCTACATTTTACAATACAGATAAAAAATTCATTTAAAAGTCCCATTAGCAGGTTTACATGCATATTAAAAAAAAAAAAAAAGGAAAACAGCAAATCAAAAATCCTTGACTTGGTTTTAGAGGACACAACAGATTAAGTCTTCAGTATAAATTCCTAGAAGAATTCCTGACCAAAGGCCGTAAAGTCTAAACTGACTACAAAGTTTAGAAATGTTCACCCTATTTTACAGGCACAGAATTGAGACTAAGAAAGATCGTCTGAATTCAAAGTGCTTTAGTTTGTGCTCAACTTGCATAACACCCTTTGATAAAAGTTTAGCAACTTGATCAAGATTTCACAAACCTTCGGAGGAACCAAAAATTCAAATCAGATTTTTCATGTTCACAATCACTAGCTGAATTACAAGCTTCCAGTTTGTTTAACAAAAGCTAATACTAAAAGAATCTATGGCTGAAGGGGGAGTTCCAGAATCTAAGTATTGGTAAATCCATAGAAAGGAAAAGAAATTCTAAATAACCTCTTACTTATAGAGAAGCGTATGGAACTAAAAAGTAACAAAAGATTGCTGACCAAGTGGTACTGTACTATCATTGAACTCATACAACAGAAGACTTTGAGTCTCTTCAGTTTCAAACAAGTACATGTGGGGAAAAAGAGAGAATTCAGAAATAAGTAAGAACAGAACTAAAAATCTACTTTTCTGCAAAAAGTTAAAGCAGAGAGTTCCAGAGATACATAGGAGGCATAAATAATCCATTACAACTCCTCAAAAAAAAAGACTAACAACATAATAGACAACAGCTTACAATGGACAGCTCAAAATTTAAATAACTGCAAAAGCTGGAGAAGGGGAAAGGGATTAAAGTGCAATCAAACACAAAAAATTAAGGAAGCAGCAGTAAAAGTGTTACAACAAAATGAGTATGCACTACTCAGACTGGTTAGAGGAAGACTGTAAATACGTCAAGAAATATTACCCTGCCATTAAAAAAAATTAGACCACAAACAAATGGTAGAGGGAAAGAATAAAATTCAAATGTAGCTGAAAAAAATATTTTTTAAAACCATATAACTGTAATGGTTTTTGTATAGTTTGACATAGCACTGTAAAAGAACAATGGGAGTAAGGAATAATAACTGAAAAATAAGACAAAGGAAACCGAAGAATTATATTAGGAACAGATCCTTAAAGGAAGTAACAGAATTACAGAATGAGCTGTACATCCCTGGGGAACCATTGCTGGATGTAGCAAACATTGTACCACAGAAGAACTGGCAGCAGTCACTAGTCACAGGAGCCTAACAGCCTCATCCCTGCTCCAGCATCTCTAGTGGCTGAGCCTGGAAGAACTGAGGGGAAAACACACGGGCTTATTCCAGCATTCGTGTGTTACCAAGAAAGAAAATACATCAAATGAAAATGACAGCCTGACACAGCTCCCACTTACAAAGATAAGAGGGACTTAGCGCTACACCTCAAGTTTTCTGGTTATAGCCTCAAGCACCAAGAAACTATCACTCATAGCACTCTGAGGAGGCATAATTTTGAGTAGAATTAACACTGTAGCAAGATTTTAAGACATGAATGACATCTACAACTGCAGTACTGAAGATTGGACTAGCGAACCTTGAAGAGATGAATTATCCAGGTTCAATGCCTTCAGTTTCGGCATATCCAGTGGCCTGGGATTTCAAGCTCGGTGACACATACTATTCACACCTAAGCCAACAAGATTAGAGAGACAAGAAACCCTGCCCTCAATTCAGAAAATGAAGGCTTAGCTACAGAAACCTTTTCTCCATCAGGGACCCGAGCCACTGCTTGTGCAGAGAAACAGCACTCTGCCTTTCATCTCTGCTTGTGACCAGAAGAATCATTTCACCTTTCTTTCCCCATCCCCACATTTTGTCTCTTTCCCTACACAGCACCCAACAAGCTACAGCAACTCATTTTTCTCGGCAATTAACACTGCTCCTTCTCAAATGGCAGAAAAATTTTTTGAAAAGGCACATCTTAAAGTATTCTCCATCTATCACTAGCTTCCCTTTCTCCTGGTGGCCACTGCCCTCCAAAAAGATCAAATGAGATCTTACACCTCAGGTCATATCCTCTCCAAGGTTAAAACCAAACAAGTCCAAGCCCCTCTGCTCTTCCTTTCTCCTTAGAGACTTCTACACAGCCATGGAAACAAAACCCGGAGATTCAGAGTGGCTCCCAAGTCTTTCCACCCTGGGTCCACCGAGGACGTGGCAGGCAGGCAGAAAGCAACAAAGCAGCTGCTCAGTGACAGAGACGATAAGAATGAGGAAATACATAAGGAAGCCAATAAAACCCAGCAAGGAACTAAAGCTCTGTGCAAAAGGAAGCATTTGAGAACTAAAGTACTGCAAAATAGAATGAAAACTGAACAGATCGAGTGATGGCTCAATTAGAAGGGAATCCGAGAACTCACAAATCAAGAAAGCACTTTTCTATGTTGAACTGGTAGACACTAAAGGAGAACCAAACGTGAAAACAGCAGACACACAGAACTGAGGAGCTGTCAGAGGGAATCATTTAAAAAATGGAGGAAATACAAGATCTGTAAATTTTTGTTTATTTTGAGAAAAGCAGGCTTGTTATATCTGGAAGGTGAAGACTTCTACGAAGCTATGCAGAATAAATCAAAATTTAGATCTGGTAACAATCTGGGGAGAGAGAAGGTAAACTGAACTGTAAAAGGGTAATGATATTTGTATAGAAAAGAATGAGGAAAGGGAAAAAAAAAATCTGTTCATTTGCTAAGAATACACAGACAGGCTGCACAAAATTGCTAGGACTGGAAGATACCAGAAGAGCAATTTAAAACAGCTGGGAGCACTACAGAGGAAATTAAGTGTAAGATACACACTGGGGGCAGGTGACAAAAGAAATACATCACAAAATGGGTTATGTGAGGGTAAAAGAAACAAAGAACGAACAAACCAAACAGGAAAAATAGGAGTCAAGTGAAGTGTGAAAATATATGCCTCTCTGGTTACTGTCTGGTTACTGCTGTTCAAAATCAGTATATTTTAGAAAGAAGACAAATGATACTGGAACAGGCACCTGAAGAACAAAAATATTTAGTCAGGAAGACACAACAAAAAAAACCATAGTGAAAAGAGGAACAGAGATGTATCGATACATATCTGTAACAGGAAAATGCTCTGGTTTAGTGTAAAGTATGCACCTTACCTTCATCTAACAAATGGCCACAAGTCACTCTCAGGACTGCCTTCAGTATCTATTGAGGAGTGAAAGACTGTAGCTATTTTAGTATTATACAAACCTGAGGTGAAATAGCTAGTCCTCCCAAAGGATCGCCATCCAGAATATCAGTCCCAGCATTATAAACAATGATGTCAGGTTTTAATTCATTTAATGCTCCTTCCACGTGAGTATGTACCTTCTGAAGATATTCTGTGTCCTCTGTACCCCACTCTAATTCCACCTTGCGTTTTATGGCACCTAAAAAATGTTTCGATGTTACTCAATAACCAAAGCATTGCTTTGACAGAAAACACAAGATTTAGGTAAGCAAGAGAAACAGATAACATTTCTGGAAATTTTGTAAATACACTGCATTTTCACAGAACCTTGAATTAAAGAAAGTTATTCAACTACTTGTTTTCCCAGCAAATGTAAGCACAATGACCTTGAAAAAATTCCACTGAAGACAGAAAATTAGATGCGGGGGGTGGGGAGGGAATAATCTGAGACACAAGTGGAAAATGTTACTGAAAAGCAGCTGATCTGCATGTCCATTTACCAATCAGCAAAAAAAAATCATAAAGAAAATTATTAAAAGTAATCTAAATAAAGCATAAGGGAAAGAAAACACCAAATTGCTATTGCAGAGGAAACAGTTGGGGGAAAACACAAGATAAATATCACTGAGAAATTATTAAGATGTTTTATTTTTATCACAACACTCAAAGCTAACAGCAAGGGATCATGAATTTGTGAACTGCTTTATGAATGTATAACAAGATTCATCTTTGCCCCAAGCATTTTCAATTTAATGTTCTTACCCTGTAATCCTACCAGAAGAGCAAATATCTATTCTTAATTTAAATCAAATTATTTCTAATGCTTCTAATAAAGCATTAGAAGATGAGGGTTGAGAAGGTAGAGGAAAGAAACCCAAAGTTTTGCAGCCTAGCTTTGGGTGCTTGTACGGAGTTATGTGAACTCTAAATCTGAATTCATCAACTCTACGTCAGAGGTGTTTGAAAGGTATGACTTCTACCTCACTATACCCTATGCCTTCAATTAAATGCCTTGGAGTCCTAAATTTGAAGTGTAGAGTCAGCACCCACCAAGTGTGCATGAATGCATTCAACACAGAATGATACTTATTTATTCTTGTGATTGCTGGGTAGGGTTTTTTTCTGCTTTCCATCCTTGTTCAGCATTAGTGAAGCATTCTTTTTCTTTATTTCATTGCATCAATATTACTTTCAAAGAATTTGGTTCCTTTATGATATTTTTCCTGAATTATTTTCTTATTGTTATATAAATGTTCATGTAAGTCTGCACAGCTGTGCTCTTCTAAACAGCACTTAGACCCTCTTCAGGGTAAAGAATCTGCTAGCTGGATAGAGCTTTAGAGGAGGAGGTAAACACATTAGCATGGGGACAAATAAGTATTGTTCTGATGAAACCATTAAGAAGTTGAGACAATCGTGAATAAGATTCCATGCCTCTGCAGGTCTCTTGTCTTCATCTCCACCACAAAACACAGAATTACAGATTAGTTATTATCCAGATCAGGGACTACCGAGGGACATGGTGATGCATCTGTAGGTTAGAATGAACACAGCTTTTGCATTTGACACCCTTTTGTCCATCTCTTGCTAACTAGTGAATGTACTTCCACAGCTTTGAAAACTGTAAAATGACACTCAAACAAACAGCAACACTTTTTTAAGGCCTTGAGTTTCAGCTATCAACTTTCTATGCTCACCCTTCAGTGAACTAGTCCTTTTCCCCATCCATCTTCTCCTTTCTCTTCCTAAACGTCTGGGTAATTCCAAACTACTTCCCCTTAGGGACTCAATATGCCTATGGCTAAGCATTAGGCAGTGTTAGCTAGTCTTCCCCCCCTGCGATGAAGTGCATGGGACAAAAAAATGTACAGAGACTCCTGTAATAAAACATGGAGAAAATGAGTAGGAAGTCCAGGGAGAGAGCAATCAGAGTTTACCCTAAGAATTCAAACTCCCAGGTTCAAGCCTCGACCTCTCTTCAAAAAGATGCCCTCCCTGATCTCATCTTCGTCTGGTCACCTAGCAGGAGAGAGTTTAAAGGATTTAGCCACTGAACTCCTATTTAGATACCCTTATACAAACTACAAGGAACTACATATTCACATGCCTTCGGCCACAGCCTTCTGCACCTCACGCTTCATCTGTAGAAAGGGAATGCTAGTATTCCCAGCGTCACAGGAGAGAGGTGAATTCAGTTGTTCGGATTTGCTAACAAGGGCTTACTTTGTTTTGGTCTTAATCCATCTGTTCAAAATGTTGCCATTTGAGATATGAATAAAGAAATGCTTTTCTTAGAAAGAATACACCTTCATTTGCTTGTAATTTGTCTGCTTACAGACAGGATGTGCTTTAAATG
This sequence comes from Harpia harpyja, assembly GCF_026419915.1. NCBI lineage: Eukaryota > Metazoa > Chordata > Aves > Accipitriformes > Accipitridae > Harpia > Harpia harpyja. Next base: position 1,765,747 of record NC_068969.1, read on the forward strand.
GTCTTTTTTTAGATTAATACCTTGAAATACATATACTACAATTTTCAAAATCTTTACTAGTTAAAAAACAGAAGTACAATGCACTGCACCTAATTCTTGCCAAGAATCCAAATTAAGTAGGCTTTTCAGAATGACAGCATCACTGAAGAAATTCAACAGCAGAAGAACATCTCCCCCAATAAACTATGATTCAGGTAACAAATTAAGCCTGTAATAAGTGACAGTGTAACAGAATCAAAGATCAAATGAACTTTGGGCTTTCACATTCCAATTTAACCATTATCAAAACCCCACTAATTAATTGTGACAGGTCACCAGACACAATAGGTACATCACAGTAGGGATAAACAAACAACAACAAAAAAATTAGGCACCAGCTCTTAATGTTTGTATGACTTCCTTTTGCTTCCCAACTTGTTTCACATTTGGATGCATCTTGTTTTCTAGATGCTTATAAAACAAGTTCTACTGGAAAGACAACACCTAAATATGTTTTAATTTATAACTTTCAAAAGAACATGAAACCTTTTTACACAGTATTAGCTAATCCTTAGTGAATTCTTCTATAAATTTAGTGTAAAGGAAAGATTCAGTTCTAACAGTTATCTTCAAATCAAAAGGATTATTTAACTCGCTGTTCTAAGCATGACATGAGCTTTTGAATGGACTACTAACAAAGTCCAGGTAATACCCACACCTTGCATTCCAGAAATTCATTCCAGAAGCGAGGGAAAACACTACAGCATTAACACTATTGTGATATATCACAGTGATCATTGAAAATCGTATGGCCAATGTGAAATTTAAAAAAAAAAAAAAAAATCTAGTTAACATTGTTGCAAGGAAGCTTATTAGTAAATGAAGAAGTTATTTAACAACACAGTAGGTCTTTCACATTTTGGAATATGAATTTCAATTATACTTACGTTTAGCAAATCCATCCCCTGGGTAAATATATCTATTGTACACATCCATAATATATACCCGATGATCATCCATAAAGTCCCTCTCATGGCCATTTCCCTGAAGAAAATTTACAGTTAGCTATTCCTAGCATGCTAACACAGAATTAAGTAATCTACAAGTGCTAGAGTAATTCAGACTACAAAGATCCAATACTTAAAACTCCTCTGTCATTCCGTTATTTATAGTCTTGAAGGTTATTTTGAGGTGTAGAGTTCTGGGGGCTTTGACAGCATCAGTCTGAAGACAGTAGGTTCAACATCAACATCCTAATATCTCTGTGAAGGTAATTATCATAGATCTCATTGCACATATAAAAAAATACAACAAAAATTAGAACCCAATTGTCTTCAGCAGCATCACAAAAGCAATCTCTCGTCTTCCAATTGTGCAAAAAAAAAAAGTCACTTTCAACTGCTGCAGAGATACTGATATTCTTATACAAGGATTAATAAATAAATCAAGCTGACTACAGCTCTTCTGACAATTCAAGCCTTGGTGAGGTAAGCAATCCCTGGAAAAATTACAAACACTAAAGACCCAACAGTTTAACATATTGTTTAACACCAGGAATTTCTTACAAAAAGATTGCATTGGGTGTAAAGATAGATGCTCAGGAAAAAACTCAGATTCTGAGTATTTCCCCTCCCCCCATTTCTGAATTTAAATAGTATTCTTTGGGCTCTCATTTAGACTTTTTTTCCACTAGTATAAAATCATCTTTTCACAGCAATCGCCAAGATAATTTTGTTGAAATCAGTGTATCATACAGGACCCCGGACCCTACCCCCAACAGACTTTCATTTAAACTACAAAACCAGACATTTCCACAGATTTAATTCTGTAATTCAGTTACATAATTTATGTCCCTGGACAGTTAAGCTATATTTCTGCTACAGCCTCCCTTCCAAGAATCACTGGGCTGAAGCTAGTCAATCTGTGTGAAAGAGGGAATGGGAAGCACCAGAATTGCATTTCTTTATGCTAAAAAATGGCAACACCTACTTATTTCTTCAACACCTTTGGTCCACAAATAAACAGTTCATGAACAGAAATCTAGGAATACGAGAGCCTCTGGGTAAACCATTTTCTTATGAAAGGTTAAACTCGCCAATGCACCAAGAACTGGAACACTTACAAGATGAGAGTATCTGCATACTTAAAAAGGATCTGCTGAGCTACTACTTCACACACCTCTCATTCCCCAAAGAAAGGAAACAAAGGGGTGATTTAGTGTGCAGACTGAGATTACCAGCATGATACCTGAAAAATCAAAATACATTCCAAGAAGTTCTTAAAAAAAAAAAAAACCAAAAGAACACCCCAGAAAAGCACAAAAAAATGCATACCCTGACAGAGACAGCTGAAGAGAATCATGAACACAAAACATCTTTCTATTGCATAATCTATGTCCTTATTTCATGGTAATTTTAGGATGCCTTAACTTGCAGATAAGAGAAATGACAGAAGATGGAAAACTTGCAGCCATTAGGCTTCCTCACTGCCATGGAGCTACTTAAAAATGGTTTATTTACACATAATAAATTATCTTCAATGCTTCAGATTGGACATAATTTTAGTGCATTAACTGCTTTTCTAAAAGTACTATCTCCCTCCCTTCAGGATTTATTTTGGAAATCCCACCAAAGATGAGATTTGTTCTCAGTACCCACAGTAAATCACTTGACCAGGTAAAGAATGATGTATTCTTTACTTCATTAGCCCGAAGCCAGGCTTTCCATTAAAACACTGAAGGTCAAATTCATCCCCTGCAAAGGTTGCTGAAATGATCACGCATGCTGAACTAACTGTAATTCTGTTTTAAGAGATTCTTGTTTCTTCTGGGATACTGATCTACTCTGGAGACCATTATGCCTCAGATCAGTATGCAACTCAAAAATATTTTCACATCTAGCCACATGATGGAGCTACAACTCAGTTTAATTTTACTGAACTGGCTTAACAGCCTTTTGCACCATAAAATAATTAAACAACTGTTCAGTTTCCATCATCTATGATTAACTTTGTATTCTGCAAGTTGACAGTTTATACTACTATTAGAAAAAATGGTATTTATCACACACTGGTATTTTGAGCAAAACATCTGCACTACTGAATACAAGTAAGCTACTCACCTGATGAGCATCCAGATCAATAATTGTGGCTTTAGATACCCCTTGTACTCTTTCAAATAAGAACTGGATATATAAACAAAGAAAAAGATGGAGAATGTTATGAAGTTAGGTGACAGATTAAACTGGAGGCTTGAAGCTTGCACAGGATATTACTGTTCTGATTTGAATGTAGAGTGTGCCTCCATTTCATTCACCAAATAAATGGCTAAATGATTCCAATATATTTAATTACAAAAGCTCTAGTTATTTCACATGAAAAGATAATTTTTGTGGTTATACAGTAACAAAACCTATACATTTCCACCAGGTGAAATGCACGAAGCGTGCACTTCACAGTCATCTGTGCAGCCATCTGCCTACCTATTGAGAAAGTTGGTGGAGAGAGGGAAGAAAGATTTCTACTCATCTCCTCTTTCTCCCACAAAGTACCAGACACAACACAGGATCAAGGACATGTCTTTCTACAGCATCCTGCACTAACCTGTAACGTGGACTCTGCAAATAAGGCGTAAGCCCAACGGCACTGAAGCCCAGGGCGATAAACCCTTTTGTAGTAACGCTGGCTCTACACAGGCGTAGCTGGTACATCTCTGCTCTCGCACCAGCCAGGCAGAAAAGGACAGGTCCAACTAGGGATCATAAAGCTGATCGTGGCGTCGGTGCTGTCAGAGGCTGGGGTGGAACCAGCGACACAGCAACAACTGCGGGTTGGGACAGGGTGAAGCAAGAGCTGCACGAGCCCCAAAACATCGAGGAGCTAACTTCATGAGACACAAACAATAGCACAAGTGAGGCTTATCAGCAGGAAGGGAGAAACAGTCCACTGTGATGGCATCCAACTGTATAAGCATGAAATCTACCATTTAGGAAAAGCTGCTGTAGGGACTGTATGCATTAAAGCCACTTTTAGTAACAGAATTCATTTCTCATTCCACGTCTGTGAAGAAAAAAATATTTTTTAATTCTTTGAGTCTTAACTTTGACAAGTTACTATCTTTAATATAGACATGTTAAAACCCAAAGATTTTGTACAAACTGTCACCCACTATAATTTCTCAATCTGTATTTTAATGATAGGGAAAATAGAACACTGTGGATTACTTTCCTGCAAATTACCACGTACAGAAATTAGGATGTTATGTCACAGTGTGCTGCAATCACTAGAGCTTTTTTATGTTTGATTATTACTGATACTTTGTAAGTATTCTAGTATACAAATATACCATAGTACATTTGATAAAAATAAGCCCTAATTGCAGAAGGCTCTTGCTTCAGCCTTTCAACGGCTAAATACCAAATGTATTCATTCACATTCAATGATTATTTTGGAGACACTCACATTTTTATTCATGAATTTGAACCAGTCTGAGCACTGTAGAGTGCAGCTTGATTCAGAGAGAGGACTTCTGTCTCCGCATTTGTCTTGATTGTAACCACTAAAACTAATGTGGAATTTTCAGGTTCAACTGCAAGGCTAGGATAATTATCATTAAGGATATTAAAAGTCAATCTGGTTTGATTTTGAATGGGTTTTTTTTCCCAAGACGACATTATTAATGCAATTGTAGTGGTTCATATTTACATTCATAATTCTGACCCCTGCAACTCTTCCCTTCCACTTAACAATACTGCATAAACGCTATGTTCTGCAGCATCAAGTACCACACCATTTTCCCATTCCCACCCATCTACAGATGGCTTTATTTTCTCCTATTAAATGCAAATTAGTTCTTATGAATTTGTGTGGATTTTTTTCCATTTGCACAAATAGTAGAAAATACTGGTTTAAGAGTACTTCTTACCTTTATAGCCAGTGTGATATCAGCATATGCACAAAATCCTCCACCTTTGTCACTTGAACAGTGATGAAAACCACCACCTAAATATAAAAATGTTGAAGAGGTGAAAAGCTAGATACTAAGGAACATCGATGGTCTTTGCAAAGAGACAGAGATCACTTACGTGTCAGGCACTTGTTTTTCTTTAGCAAATACCACACCTACAGCTGTTAAACCCTTACCTAGCAGTGCAAAATATCTCACAGGGCTTCTGTACCGATCGTACGTGTGGCCTACCAGACCATCAGGCAAAAGATGTGCAGAAGCCCAGATTAAGAGGAATTGTCCCCGTCATCTAGCAAGCACCCAAAGAACCGGGAAATGTATATATATGTAACACATGGTGCCTCCACGACAAAGCATACTGCTTTCAAAGTTCAACTCCCCGAGGCATGTTGGAGTTGCATAATTAACGTTACGGGGCGGGTGGAAAGGACATGTGGAAAGTTCTTTTCTATGCTGAACACCGGGTCAAAAAAAATACCAAACCAAGAACTATGGTGTTATTTGCACATGCCATTGTCTTTTGCAAACACTCAGACCAAAAGAAACTTTTAAGAACTCCTCTTTAAAACACAAACACACACACTCTTCACATGACAAAAAGTACTTAGACCTCCCCGGCCCAAAACATATTTTTTAATATAATAAACCAGAACTTTTTACTGAGACACCCACTACAAATACCTAAGCAAGAAACAGAAACAAGCTCACGTTATATATCAGTAAATATGACAGGCTTTGGGGTTTGTTTTTAATGTCTATTTAATTTTTAACATTGGATATTCACTTTGCAAAAGATACGTGTAAGAAATAACGGAAAAATCCCAGAATTGATGAGCTCTATGAAAATGACAAGCTAAGTCTTACATGACACAAAATATGGCTTCAATAGTTTACTGGGTTTGCCTTGCTATTTACTATGAGCAGGAGAGCAGATTTATATTCACTATATTCTTCATAATTTGTTCATTCAAGTCTTTTTCAGGAAAAACTGCACAGCCAGATATAGACACTAACTAGTGCAGCCCTGCTCTCCAGCATACCAACCAATCCCTTGATCTGGTATAATATATAAATTAGCTGCTGATAAGATCTACGATAATTATTTTATAATTTAATAAAAACAAAGATTTTATTGAAATATTTACATTTACTCCAAATTTTTCCTTATTTTTTTTCCACACAACTTCAATCCAAACACTTTTCCTTATATATGATATCATACCTTTATCCAGTTATCTTTTTTCTTTCCAAAAATATTTTATTTAATTATAAAACTGCAATACGGGTGATAGTGGATAAGAAAACAAATCCAGTACTTTTTCCATTTTTTTTTTCCTTTAGAGTTGACCTTTGTTAAACACAATCCAGTCACATTCTGCTATTATAAACAGAATACACATTGTGCTAAATGAAAATCATATGATTTTAAACATATTATTTCAAGTATCATTTAATGTACTACATTCGTACTTACCCACATTGATCGCCCAGCCTCTATCAACAGCAAGTTTTCCTGCCTTAAGAAAATTATGGTGAGAACTTCATGAATGAACGAGGCAACCATTTAACACTGTCTGCTTCCACCCCAAATGCAACTCTTGGCAGTCGGACGTGCCCATTGAATTTTCAGATGTTTTAGCACTGCAGGTCATTCTGCATCAGAGCTCTGAATACGAGCCATGCAAAACTATCCTCAGCATAATTAGTTGAAAAAATACTTGATATCTCATCTGTATTTCATTCTCTGGCAGTTGAACAGATCTAAAACTAACTGCACTTTGCAGAGATGAACACAGACCCCTACAGACAAATGAGAAAGGGGAAAGCACAAGTGATGGCAAGAGTAAAAAGTGAGCAAGAATCTCCTAATATCCTTCCTGTTCATGTAAAAATAGGAGGAACATAAGCTCAAAATCCTGAAAATACAGATTAACATAGTTTCAGCTGGGGGTGGGGACAGAAGAATGCTACTATATAAAGTGTTCTGTGACTTTTAAGTTATACAGCATGCACAGTATACAATATTACCAATCTTTTCCCCTCCAATACAGAAAAACTATACTTGTATCTCTCCTTTGAACTCAAATGACATTCAGGGAACGGAAAGTATTGACAGGAAGAGATACAAAAGGCTTAAATCATGAAATTTTAATTGAAAAACCTGACTTATTTTGGCCTGGAAGAGTCAAGCAAGTGTTTAACTGCAGTATTCCTTAAGTGTCATGTTAAAAAACAGAAGATATTACTAGCCAGAACTATAAATAAATTAGGGAGGAAAAAAAAAAAAAAAAGGAGGCGGGGGTAAAACCAGATTATTTTTTTCCTTAATCATGGAAAGAACATATTACACGTCATATATGAAAGGAAGTTTGAACAGTTGAGAATTCTTCATCACCAATATTTACATTTGAACAGTTCTAATTTAGTATTAAGAAAACTACTGGGAAAGTAAACATCATCCTGTTATGAGTGTGCTAACTTACACAAATTAGATCTTGAGAAAAGATTGTAATTTCTGAACTATAAAACCCATTAAGTCACAGGGAAAGCACATTATCTGTGATTTAGCATACTTCCTAGGGATTCCTCACCAAAAAACAATCTTCCCATATTGCTAGAAAATCATTAAAAAGTACAGAAACTCAACAGGAATTTTCACAATAAACAGGACCATCAGGAATAGCAAAAGATTGTACTTCTGATGGGTACTGTACAAATTTTATTGTCTGACAAATCAAAATTGCTTTTAAAGTACATAGCTATTTCCCCATAATGAAAAATAAAAAAAGTAAAAATAACAGCATGTGGCATCAAGATCAATCCAAAAGTGACCAGTGATGTCATGTGTATTTCAGGAGGCATGACACAAAGACGTAATAGACAACTAGTGGCTATCTCTTCTGCATGACCACATTCATAACTAGTGAACACGCTTTATGAATTAAAGATAACACGAGCACAATGAAAAACATCACAAAACTATATAAAAGTATTGACTAGTTAGAACCAAGTTGAAAAAGACTTCACATACGCGTACTGTCAAGACTCTTAAGAAGTATCAAAGGTAGAATATTAGGAAACCAGACTTTTGCCAATTATTTTTCTCTTCTACCACTTCCTTCATTCCTCATAAATATTGTACAGAAAGACAGCATGCCTGTAATAACAGAAGACTCTGCACGTTCCTCTTCAGACAGGACTTTGCAGACCAGAAACCCCCATCTCGATAATCACTACTGATTGCAGTCAGAAATATGGCACAGAAGAGAGGACTGACCAGGAGTCTGAAGTGATGCTGATGGACTAAATGGAGGCAGAACGGAGCTACTTCTCTGAGCGACAACCAAAAATTTTTAAGCACCTTGAACTATATGAACCACATGAAAACAGAATTCTTTCTCTCTACTACTACCCAGTCTATAACATCAGGTTTAAAAAAAAGTCAAACTACCCCCAAACTTCCCAGCAGTCCATTGAAAGCAAGATGACTACACAAATATCAACAAAACCAGTTCGGTGCTATCTCCAGCTCCTGCTGGTAAATTGCCAGGAGAAAGCGTTCCAGGTGGTTTATGCAGATTTGCATTAGGGACATGCACTGTGTTCCACTTCCATCACCTCTGCTTTTGCCAGTTAACACCTACTAAAAGTAGCAGCACTTTTTGTTATCTAGCCTATTACCATAATCTAGTAAGTCTAAAGATTTATCCAGAACCTAGCATGTTCTTTCCAAACTCCTATACTTAAGTTGTCCTTAAAGACTGGTTTAACATTTTCAGTACTTTATCTGGTTTTCTCATGCTTATGCAGACTTTTAGGCTTCAACAAAAGCACCAGGTATCGCTACACTGTACAAATGCTTTCACATATTTCCTTACCTCACTATTCTTTGACCTTAATATGTACATCCAAGAAGACAGAGCAACACAAGAGAATTAAAGTAGAATTAGGAAATGGGATTTAAGAGGTGAGAACAACAATAGTTGGAGAAACAGAGTCCAAGATAGGCAAGATACATACAACTTTTATAAAATAAAGCCATTTCCCACTCGCAAGCCTGAGTTAAAACCAGACTCAGCAACATGCAAGGGTACTTAAACATGGTAAATGTCACAGGACTCACTATTGTCCTCATGATTTAGGAAGAGACCGCTGGCCATTTTTCTTTAACAGCTCAGGGCAATAAGCAGCAGTTAACTCACTGCACAGACAATTTCAGCATCAACGAGGTGACATTTTGATCTTTCCCTCCACTATCCCCATGTTCAAAAACTTACTGGAAATATTCCTTCGCAACTTCTCTGCTGTGATTACAACTCTCACCTTTTCCTCCAATCATAAACAAGATTCTTCTCAGCACATGCATATGTATGTCAATACATTTTTCAACTACTCTGAGTATTTCACAGTACCATGCAGAGCTACATTCCGTAAACACTACATTCCTCATTATAAATAATAAAATGCACCAGTTTGCAACACAGCTCAAACATGATGATATACTCAAACTTTTCAAAGAGCTCCAGATTTTTAAATATCTATGACCACTGCTTTGGATATTACAAAGGGAGTTAAGGTGACATGCTTAAAACAATTATATCGTGCCATTAGAAGATGTTTCTGAATCTTAACAGTTGATATTTAAGCCCAGTCACAAGTTGGCCAGTCCACTCTATTCCTTTCTCTAATACCTTTTGGTAGCAAAAACAACAACTGGCAGAGTTACTTTTACATACACACTTGCAAATCCAGCAGCTGGATGGGACACAGATTTAACAACAGAGTGCTAAAACACTGAAAGAAATTGCCTTTTTTTTCCGATAAAGAATCAGGCATTGAGTAGTTCTATCATTAAAAAAGTAAATCCAACAGAAAAGCAGGATATTCCATCTTGACTTAAAATCTGATAACAAATGGCGCTCTCCTTTCATTTCACATAGTAAAACCCAAGAGGGCTGAAACTTAATAGTGACCAGATCCACTTATACAAGTGATAGTAGCAACAGTTAATCTCACATCAGCCCCAAAAAATTAAAGACTTGGAGAACTGCTTCACCAAACTTTTGGCTCACTCACATTCTCATAGGTCAGACTCAAACAGATTTGACCTTTTTCATTGTTTCTGAAAGCTGTACTGCGGTGCCTTTTATGCAGTAGTCATAGAAGAGCTCTTTACATTATTTATGCCTTTAATGAATTCTTGATACATTCACGAAGGTAAGCATTTAAAAATAAGAAACCTTGATTCCAGTGCAGATTACTAAGTACCTACATTTCTGTTGACAGAAAGGGGGAGCTACCTATTATTATCCTATTTCTGAGAGTAATGCTGCTATTATCATTCATTTATGGCTTCCCAGTCTTGCTCACCTTTAGTATCTAGTAGTTGCAATAAATCATATTCTCATGTCTGGCATAGACATACTCTGAAAGGTTTGCCAACCCACAGAATAGTGTTCTTCAATAACTGGCCTCAAAGAGATACAGAAAAAGCAATATGGGCTTCTATCCTTTTCACATGCACCCACTGTAACAGCTACCTTCAAGAAGAGTAGCTAAAATGCAGCAAAGAGCTATTTGTAGCATAATATTCATGATTTCAGATAGGATTATTTGTCTTGCATTTATGTAACAGCTACAGCTCAGTACCTGCAAAGAGACATCAGGACTGTTACCATCTACTCCCAGCACCATGCTATATAGTTTCTGAACTCTAGCTCTAATATGACAAGGAATGATAAAAAGGGCAGAAGAGGTTCCATTAGTTACCAGTTTACAATTATGAAGGCATCTTTTCCTCAATACATTGTTTAAGTAACTCATTCTTGGCTCCAGCTATTAACTGTTTTCTTTCCTCCTACTTCCTCAACATCTCTAATGGCAATTCTCAGGCAAAATTAAATGTCTGGCAACACAGAGCTCTTCTGACCAGAGCATTCATTTAACTAATTAGAGAACAATTCTGTTAAGGCAAAACAGGCTATGTCTCACTTGAGTGCAGCTGAGCTGCTTACGTAGTATTTAAAATAGAAAAAATAGATAGACTAACTTTAATCATTAAAATGAGCAAGGTGATATGATTTTTAAACACTTACCTAGTCTCAAGAGCAACCAAACCATGCTTCTCTTCCTGTACAGTACCAAGGTTGTTTGGTAAATCTGTGCTTCAAAAATAGCTTCTATATTATCAATTTTGAAACCTCCCATTCCTAGAATTTGCCTGTATTTGTCACTTTCTCTATTTGCCCTAAGTCCTGCCGTATCTATCATTGCTTGCCCAGGCTGCCCCTTACTGTCTCTTCCGCTTCTGCAAATTACGGACCATAAAATCAGGTATGTCCTTCACCTTGGTAGTTGTTAACAAGTGGCAAACTTTGCTCATGTTTAGGACTGTACACTAACTCACTTCCTTCTACAGGCCTCCAGGGCTCAAGCCTTTGAGTTACACAAAATATTACAACTCACAGGTTTATAGTGTTTTGATCAACAGGTTTAAATACGATAAAGTGAATCAAGAGCACCTTACCATTATTGTTCCTCCTGTCTGGGTTCGTAGAGGCTTCAACACTTTTCTCTGAACAACGAAATTGGGAAGAAAGGCAACTGGTGGAATTTCTGTGATTGTAGCCACAACAAATGACCACTGCAAGGGGGAAAAAACTTCCAATTAAATGCAGCCTGTCTTAATGATGACATTTAGATCTCTGATCAGTTGCTATTTACTAAAACGGAGCTCACAGGTCCTTAGCAATATTTTTAATATTTTTAGATAGAGGTGACCACAACAGTACTTACTAGTAACCTCCAAATAGGTTTGTCCTCAAGTTGTTAACTATGAGAATCATCACTTTCAATCATCATCACTAGGTTTTTCAGATTTTAGTATCAAATGGTAATAAATCAGCAATTTCTCAGCAAGCTGGTATTACAGAAAATCTAATACACCAGGGATTGGGAGGAAGAATTGTAAAATGTCCTTCAGCAGTATTAATAGTAAGCTACGCTTGATATATTGTTCAAACCTAAAATATTTTTTCCTGTGTCAAGTCAAAAGGATATACCAAGGAGAAAGGAAAAACAAACAGACAACTCGACTGAGAAGTTCAAATACTTAAGTGAACACACAGTGCAAATTTTAGCATGGAGAACTGATTAAAATTTATTTAGCATATTAAACACTTCTGGAAAATGTTTCAAGGAAACGTTCTGTTAAAAAGTCATATCATCAAGAATATGATTTGAAGGTTAGAACACAAAATATTTGCAATATGTAAATGCTTTTTTTGCAAACACATATAGATTACTTCAAAGAAATTCTACTAACATTGCTACCAGCGATAACACTTCTAAATATATTTCAAAGCATAAGTCACAGGCAAGAATCTACCTCTTCATCCGATCTGAAATATTCAGGAACAGAGAATTATGAATTTGACACCCTGTACAAGGATTCGGAATAGATCCTATTTTCTTCAACACTAGGAAATTTAACTAGGTTCAGTACATTCGTTGCCCAATTGCTGTTAGCTGTCTGTTTACAAATGATAGGATGTATACAAGTGGTCAATTTTAACCAAAGACAATCACATGCCAATTTCAGGGTACTCTGATACTCAGAAAAACTTAAGCTACTTTGGCTTCCCAGTTATCAATGTTTCAACTACAAAGTACTATTGGGTGGGGTGGAGGGGTGGCATTATTCATAAAGTTCTTAAGCGCTAACTATGTTTTGTCAACAATTCATTTTAGGCTCTTAGTACTTTTGTTTGTAAGACAGTATTCTGTTACCATACTATCAGGTCTCCATCATTAACAAAGTGCTTTGATTATTTTGTAATACAGTCAATCTTGATAAAGTCCTTTTGCAAGATATTTTAGCTTTTAAACAAGTATAATGTAAAAAAACTAGATTCAATCCTCTTGTTCTAATATAGAATTGAAAAGGTCACATTTGCATAAAATAAATTTTGATCTCAGATGTGAACGATAACGAAATTGCAGAAAGTTTTAACACAGTTTAAAAAAATTTTAACATCAACAGGAAGAAGTGGGAGCAATAAAGACTCAAATCAACATGTATGCTGCTGCAGGTTTTTAAGTGAATGCAAGAAATCCATACATGGTATGAGTAAAGGGTAAGCAAAGCTTTCTATTTGCAGCTGAAGACATTTACAGAACAGTGCCAAGCCCAAAGACATTCACTGCTCCAGACTTAGTCCTTTACCGTGTTTATGTAATACCTAACAGACCAGGGAGAAGTCATTTGACTGTGAGGAAAGTCTCGGGGTTCAAAGATGCAGCTACAGACTAATGAAAACACTTCTCAAAACACACCACGATAGTAATTGAGAAATATATTGCCTGAAACTGTGGACAGTTTTGCACTTTTTTTCTTCAACATGCTAATTTTGTTTTCCAACATTTCCTGCAATAAATTCTCTGAGCAGCTATGTATATACTTGAAAAAGAAATCAAAAGGAATTGGTTTTATATAATTGTATACTTTTTCTTGTTGTAAAAATAAAAAATTATTTTGAATGAGGACTACATTAATTATGTTTTCCAGGCTGTCAGTTGGCTTCCATAACACAACTCTTTACACATATTAGTTTCCTTTCATATAGAACAAACCCTTCAAGTTTTTTTTTTTTCAAATCACTATTTTTTGCATTCAAATTGCATATATCAGAACAATATCAGTTACTATTTCTTTTGGTAGATACTTGCTCTCACTCAGCCATCATCAAGTTACTGATTCTCTAGTAAAGTTTTGTAGCCATCTAATTATGTAACTTAACAGAAATTAAAACTTGGCCTGGATTCAGGGAAGAGTAATAATCATATATAAACACTATTCAATAACATGCCTTCACTTATTCTTTTTAGTTATCAACTCCATTTAACTCTTTCTTTCTATTGCCAATATCATAAGATCTTTTAAATTATTCACCTTCCTGTGTTTTGGATAAATAATGCAATGTATGAATTTAAGTTTCAATTTTTTCTTAAAAGGAGTAAAGAAGTCCGTTTAACCCTTAACCAGGTATATTTTCCTTTAATACATGCCTCCTACCAAATTAACTACTAGGCAATATCATTAAATGTGGCTAAGTGTAACACTATACCAAGATGCTACATTCAAAAAAACCCCCAAACCAAAATGAAACAAACAAACAGAAAAACCCACACAACTTCAAGAGTTCTTTATTTTCCTTGCTTAAGCCCAAACTCCATAATAACATATACATAATGAAGATATTCTTGCAGGACTTTGCTTATAAAGTATTATTATTAACCTTAATTCCTTAACTATAAAAACTCTTCTTAGTAAGTTTAAATGACTTTACAAATTATTTCAAATTATTAGTGTTCGAGGACTAAAAGTTAAACTGAAAAACTAATATTACAAAGGTAAAGCTAAAGTAGCTGCTTTGATGCTGATACATCCTGGATTAATACAAACAGCACATTAATGATCAAAACCAACCTCTGATGAACTGCCTTTTAAGTTACACATTCATCGTATTCCAGCATTTTAAAATAGCCAACAACACGTTAAATTTAAAAAAATATGCAATCTTGTTCTTTACTACCTAAATTTAAGCCGTGCTTAAAGCTTTGCTAAGTTCCTGGAGCTAGTCGCAGCTTCAAGGGAAAATTGATGGACTTACAAATCCAACACCAAGCAACTAACCTGATTTTATATTTAGAAGCTTGCCTGGGACAAAGCTATTTGGGTCCATCTTCAATAGATAAAGAAAATATGTTTTTAGCTTGAATTAACATAAAATCAAATCATAAAGGAGAGTAGGAAGCTTGCAATTTTCACAAAAGTTTCCAAGTCAATGTATGAAGGCACTATCATCATTAGGAATAAGATACTGCACTGGTAGAAACCAGTGATAGCCAGGTGACACACCCAAGAAAACAAACCAGCCAAGAAATAATACTGGTGCATCAGTCTCCCAACCAATGAGTTGGAAATATTAAAAGTAAAGAAGCAAATCACTGTTAACCAAATGCCACCTTATCCTTAAGAGGTTTACTAGTTGCTTCAGCTGCAAAGAGTGCCCTATAGCATTTGCGCAGCAGTGTAAATACTGAAACCTCTCAGACCTTGCTCCCTATGACTAAGTATTCTTGTTAGCATTTTCTCCAAGCATACTCAAATATCATTACCTTTAAAATAACATTTTTGTATATTCCTACAGACCTCTACCTGACACATTAACATCCGCATGACTATTTCGGTAAAAGGTATCAAATTCATTTACCTGCTCTCATGACCTTTTAAATTAACATCTTACAGCAAACCTCCACTCGCCTTCATAAATTTTTCACCAATGAAGTTCAGAAAAATTGAGCAAGGAAAAAGCACAATGTAGGGAGCAGAGACAACGGATGACAGCTCAAGAACTGCATGAACTGAGGAACCGGACAGGGGAATTTTAAGGACTTTTGAAGGTGCCCATTTTATCCAAACCAAACCCATATGTTTTCAGGTGCCAAGTCACCTGTGGTCACTTAAGGAATGCACACAGCCCAAGATGCATTCTGTGCTGGTTTATCTAAACACCTAAACCAGCCAGAAGTATCACAGGCTGAACCGATTATTTTATGAGCCTGCTTCTGCTGCCTTTATTCCCGAGAGTCCTACCACCTTGCCCAGGCACACTGCCAATACCACCATGCAGCAAAGAGGCAGGTACCTCTGGTCTCTTGGCAGATGCATTCACGTGACCAGGCAAGAGTCAAAGTACACAAGCACTTGAACACCAGACAACACTCCCTATAATCACATCAATCCACTTTTCACTAGGCATAAAAATTTACATTTCTAATAAAGTGCTTAACTTTTTATTTTTAAGCCTACATAATTTGCAAATACATAAAAGAGATTAAAATTTCTAAGTTCATTTGATTGATCACCTGTTTCAGATCACTTTCAGAAAAGCACATCTTGCATTCCAATGGTCTGAAACTAGCTTTAACCTCATTGCCTATCTCCTTCCAAAATTTCAGAAAGCTGATATGCAGGAAATTCATTATTTTACATAACACTAGAAAAAAGCAGTAAGTGGAAAAGTACTGCAAGCAAATTATCTGAAGTCCAGTCATTACCTTAGAGATCTAAATTCTTCAAAGGAATAACTGAGGGGGAATCACCTGAATTCAAAAGGCGGCCAAATTTTGTTGTAAGGACTAGTCGTGTTACCTAAAGCAGGGAAACAGGGAGACCCTTCCTTCCAACACAGAACTAACTGCCAGTACCGCTTGATCTACTTCATGCGTACCATTTTGTTTCCCTTCGACCAACCCCCAGCCAGCTTCTTCAGCTGCTGCTAAGATACCAAACACCACCTCTTCTTGCAAGCGTATGGAATTTCCTACCAAATTCATGCTCAAATTTCAAATGAATACTCAAGTGATCTAATTATTTTAAGAGACCTACGCATTCCCAGAAATGCAAGCACCTTTGTACTCTTTAGAGCTGGTCTAACATAAAACTATGCCATTTATTGGTGGATCTGTATTTGTCTGGATTAAAAAAAAAAAAAAAAAAAAAAGCACAGCAGACTTTGGATAAGGCAATACAGAGGATACCCAGGGCCTTTTCATGTCTCACCATATTATTTTTTGTTTGCAACTAAGCACTTTTATCTTCACTGCTTGGTGGGAATTTGCTGGCATGACCAATACATCTTCCAGTTTCTACAGTTGCAGGAAATATTCTCTCAAGAAAAGGGGAATGAGAGATACACAGTTAATCACATCTGAATGCACATGACAGTACTGGTTTTGAACACCAAGACACAAGTTATACAGACAATTCCCTGTGTAGCCATCCTGTAGGTACTAAAAATATTATTATGGTATTCCAAACTGAGCTATGCACATTACACCCTGCTTCAAAGAAGTGATTCAGTAAAAAGAGGTGGGTGGTTCTATGGAATTAAAAGCTCAATATCAAGAATAGCTGCGGTGAGATCAAATCTAATGATGTATGAAATTGCATGTAACTTTATAGCACAGAACGAAGAAACGTAAGAGAACTCAGAAAAGGAGTAAGAGTGAAGAAAGTTCACACAAATAATAGATCCCTTACACAGAAAAATAAAACGTACCAGAAATAGCAATACAAGGATTCTCACTGTGGAAGGGCAAAGATGACTCAAAATAACTTCTTTTGAATTACGAAATGGAAGAGGATTTCTCATAAAAATCCCTTCTCTGCCCTCCAAGAGTTGCAAAACAAAAGCAATGTCACCTGCGCTCACCTACTATCCAATTCCACCTACAGATGACTGAATATATTCAGAAACAGAGATCTCATGTTTATGTTTTAAAGTTAGATTGAAATATAACAAATGGATGTTTCATTTAGAAATACGCAATGAATGCTCTTTACCCCCTGTGAATACATAATCCTGTATGAGCTGGTATTGGAAACCTTCACACACAGATAACATGCAAGGTTATGCCCCTACATTGATCTTTAAACTCTCTCCATATTCCACCGATACAGGCAGTGTCTAAGTATGAAGCCAGTACTTCCCACCACAACAGACTGACAACAGAATCCCTACGCGGATGCTCTTTTGAGATTACATAAACCCCAAACCCATAAAGCAATCCTTGCACTAAAACACATCCAATAAAGTACTCCATTTTAGTGCTCTCCAATGTATTTTCGATTTCAGAACCATATTTTACTACAGTAAATCAAAACTTTCACTTTTGAAGACTAAAACCCTGGTACTAAGGAGAATATTATTTACATCTCAAACATTAAAATTTTCCTTATGTTCATTTAACTTCCCTGAAATATCATTTCAGGTCACCCATATAACATCATAGACCCTCTTTCCCCTCCACCCCTCTATAGTGTGAATTGCCTACTATTTCTATGTTTTTCTTTCAGTATTCTCAACGACAATCTTATCAAAATACACCATTCTATAATCTGTAAAAGTTCATTCTGTAACAAATAGAGTAGGATATCTGTTGCCTTTGACACTAATTCTTGACAGTTTGCTTGAAAAACACATTAATAAGTACAGCACCTTTAATTTATTAAGGTAGCGCCTTGTGTGAACAACCAAGAGATCTTCATCAGTAGCTTCCCGTGCCTGTACAATGAAGTCATCTGCAATTAGTTTTTCTTCTGAAACAGGAGAGAAATAACAATTGGCATTGTATACCATCACTTAACTTCCCATATTCCACCCTGCCAACGAAGCTACTTTGACCTTGATGCAATAACTTCATCTGTTATGCAAATCATTGAAACAACTTTTGTTTACTCAGTGTTTACAAATTATCCAAATACAAACCCTCTACACATGTAAGCTATTAAGGTAGTGTGTATATGATAAATATTGTTTACAGACAGTTTTCAGAGTGGAATCAGGGTAACTTCTTGTTTAAACTGAAAGAGAAGACAGGTAGTGACAGAGGATGGACATGCACAAAAGAATCACAAGACTCCTTACAGTCTAGGGCTTGATACACTGGGGAAATCTTGGTGCTCATACCATCAAATATTCACTATTCCTTAACATGCTTTAAGAAACTCTGCAGTTGATACTAGTACTTAATTCCCTAAATCAGAGGAGAATAAAAAAAAATAATCAAAATTCAAAACAAAATAATTGCTTGGATGTTCACGGAAGCGAACACTTACACTTCATTAGGATATTTCTGTCACACCCCTACCTCCATTTAATTTCAAGAAATACCAATGACCAGCTATTAATTCTCCCCCTTAGAGACCAAAAGATAGTTTATTTAAAAACCTAGTTTTATAAGAGCAAGTTACAAAACATCACTCCAAGATTTCAGAATGTGATCAAAGATAATATGTTCGAATACATACATCTGGATATACTTGCCAGAAAGTTCAAGCTAGGGTCAGCTAAAAAAGCCACGCAGTGCAGAAAAAACAACATTGCTTTGCACATGATCACTACAAACACCAAATATAAGGCATCATGCTGATCTTCCCAGACAAATTTTGATATTTAATTGCTGCACAGCTGCAGCCTTCTAAGACTGTACCTTTTCTCCAATTTTATTCTTGGAGGAGGAAAAAAACAACTCTCACACGTGAGAGATTTTGTTCTGAAGTGTTATACAAGAACAGCACCTGCAACAATATTTGTTTTGGCAAGCTTATGTTTCTCCTGACTGAGGCTTGAGAAACATTTCATTCATTCATTGGTGTCAGACAGAAAGCCAAACTACTAACAGTTTCATTCCTGAGGAAGGAGAAGGTAAGCGTAAAAAGATTTTCACTGGTGATTGTCTAGAACGTGATAGGGAAAAGCATAGGTCAGCTGTTGCCAGGAGTTGCTACAGAGCCAGAGAAAACCAAGAGCACCCTGGGGTATCCTGTGGCTTCTTTCTCCTTTACAAAGCAATGGGAGTAAAGCGATTGGGAAAACTAATTTTCTGTGAAAGGCTGAGAATAAAGAGTGGACGCTTCACACAGAAAAGAGCTAGAGGAAAAGACTTTACACAGAGAAGGAGCAGAAAGGCAAAGCTTTTGATTAATTAAGAAAATAGTCATGGAACCCAAGACTTAATTGTTTAAGGTTGTTAGAGGGAAGATCCAAAACTCAGGTACTACATGGAGTGTTAGAATTCATTTAACTGAGGTTAAATGAATACAAGGCAGCCTAAAATTGGAAGGGCAATACTTAACTGCAAAAAATATCAGCTGAAGGAGTCATTAGGACCACATAAATGGAAGAGGCCTGGCTCTCAGACAACCTTTGTCTTGGCAAGAGAAGAAGTTTGGGTTTTGGGGGTTTTTTTTAACTTGATGAGCAAGCTTAAACTTTAGATGAAGAGATGCCAAGATTTTATAGGCCCTGATCCTAACCTTGGTTCTTACATTTTTATTTCCTTAATGTATTTCTGCCTGTATCTTCCAATTTGTTTAAACAGCTATAATGAGCACGTCACAAAAAGTTCTGCCTGTCACCAGAGGCGTCTCACAGCTCTTCCCAAACATTATCAGAGTATCATGAGGTTGATAAAGGATGGATTTATACAAGATGCACTTATCTTTCAGCCTGAAAAGTGCCATTTGCCAGTAGACCGTCTGGAGTAGAAGTTGAATAACTAAGTTACACCCCACAGCAAGCCAGTCATTAACACCTGTAGTTTCACAAGCCGAAAGGAATGCCCCAGTTCCTGCTACACCAGGTGTAAAGCAATGGAACATTCAAATTGCAAAGACCAGAAATACTTTAACATGGTCCAAGACACTGCTATGCTCATATTTCTCCCTCCTCCTTTTTACCCACAGTCTTGTAAAGCTCTGGGCCAGACTGAAATGAACCAAACTAGTTACTCTGATTAGTATTAGTCATGCCTCTGGGGAGAGCAAATCATTTAATGAGCTTGAATTTTCAATCACATTTCATGAGTTTCACTCTGCACAGACGCAACGGAGCTGAAACCAAAACTGTGGGTTTCTTTAGTGGAGCAGGCTAGAAAATACATTTTCAAAGGACTGTGAAACAAACCTTTGTATTAAAAAACCCTGGTGTAGGATGTTTGCTCTAACATTACAATGTCATCTTTTAAGTACTGCATAGAAAGATCTTCAACAATGTGTAACACATGACATCCAACCCACCCCAGAAACCCTACAATCAATTTAACTTGCTAAGATGTAAGTCTGCAAATATATCAGAAAACTAAAGCACTCCAAACACGACTAAAGAGCGTAGCTTAAATCTACACAATGAGTAATGAAGATGCACAGTCACTATTATAGTAGCAATTATTAACATAAGTCTGCACTAACCACATGATTTCTATTAGCGTTTGTGCAAATGTTGGTCTAAGAGGTACCTTCTGTTATTTTACCTTTCAAGAAATTGATTACTTTTCCCCATTTCCCTGCATCGAATGGATGCAGTTTCTCAAGTCCCATGAACGTGATGTTGTAGTCTGGAGAATATACGATAGGGCAGCATGGTGACGGAGGATCCTCATACAACTCGGTTCTGTGAGGCCTTGAAAAGCAAAAAACAAATTAGTCACCATTTTTAGCAACTATTTACGGAGTTGAACGTTTTTCACTAAAATCCCAAATTACCAGTTAGAATCCTCGTTAATACCAACTTTACATTAGGAAGGACTCCTGAAGATGCTACTTCCAACGCTTACTGAAGGAAACACTCGGTTGTTTAACTGCTCTTCAGCAGTAAGGTCAGGGAGAGTAACATCCCTCACTTCCAACCAGTACAGTTATACTCCTGAACTAACCAGTAGTGGGGAAAAAAAAAAAAATACTGAAGACCGAAGAATGTACATTAACTAATTATGCATATGAAGTTCATCGCAGACAATAATTAATGGAAACATTCGCTTCTCTCCACTTGTCTTTCCAAGTTCATGAAGGGGCAACCTCTACCTTAGAAGGCGCATCCAGTTTTCCAGACAACATAACTTTCAACAAGTACATTACTAGACTTACCTTTTAAAGTCTGTATCAAAACACCATTGAAAAAACCAAACCACACTGCTCCTACACACGATACTTCTAACAACGCAAGGTTGGAAATACCTCTAGGATCCTTCCCTAGGAGCAACAGGTTATTTTGTGACCAGCTCAGCAACAGTAAAGAGGCTTGGTTTTGTATCTGCACAGCATACAACCACAGGACATGCGCTCAACCCTAGATCTCACGCCTGTAACCCTTAACCAATACTTTCCTTTACCCTCCCTCCAAATTCTTGTATTCTCCAAATACGAGGAGAGACGGCACAGCCAGCTCAGAGCCCTCCTTCACGGAGCAGGTGAGCAATGCCGTGCTCCGCGTTTACAAACGCACACGCCGATCATTCGGCGGACACCTGCGCGCACACACGGGTCAACAGGCAGGCCAAACCCCAGAGGCGACTCCGTGTTCACGCTCAGCCTGCTCCGCCAGCCGTGGCCTCCCTCCTCCGCCCCAAACCCCGAGTTGCCGAGTTATGCCGAGACCCGTCTTGCCCCCCAAAATTTATCAGAAACCTGCAAAAGGCTTCACAACTTACTGAGCGCGACAGAAGGGTCTTTTGTCAGGCGAACAATACAAACAGAACCCCCCTTATTTCCAGCCTAAACATGCCCCCAAATACCCTTTCAAACCCCAGCGAAAAAAAACCCAAAACAAAGCAAGAAACCAAACACGAAGACAAAGGACGCTTTTCACCGGAGCCCGCAGCCCCGCTCCACGCACACCACCCACGAGCAGCGCCAGGGCTCGCTCCCTGCACCCTCCCCCGCCCCACCCGCGGCAGAAGGCAGCTTTTACCGAAGGCGACGTGCCACCCCCGCCCGCCCGCCCGCGGGGCCTCGCTCCCGCGGGGGGATGAGGGAAGGGGACGGCTCCGCGCCCACGCCTGCAGCGGGACACCTCACGCCCCGGGGCCGGCCCCGCCGGGAGCGGAGCAGGTGCCCGCCGCGCCCGACTCCGGCGCCGGTTTCAGGCGCCCGAAGCGGCCCACCTGCCGGGCCGGGGCCCGAAGAGGCGCTGCCGCCGCCCCAGGCCGCCGCCGCCCCTCTTGCGGCCGTGCCGCCCGGGCCCTCCCGCCGCCGCAGGGTCGCGCCCGGCCGCGGTACTCACATTCCCCCCCCCCCACCACCGCCGCCGCCGCCGCCCCGCCGGTGCCTCCCGCGGACAAGCCGCGCAGGCTGCGGGGCGGCCCGGCACCGACAGCGCCGGCGGCCCCGCCCCGCCGCGGGGCGGGGCCGCGGAGGGGCGGGGCCGCGGAGGGGCGGGGCCGCGGAGGGGCGGGGCCGCGGAGGGGCGGGGCCGCGGAGGGGCGGGGCCGCGGAGGGGCGGGGCCGGCCCGGCGGCCGCCCCCGGAGCCCCCGCAGGGCCGGAGCGGTGGCAGGGCGGCGGCGGGGCCGAGCGGGGGAGGCGGCGGAGGGACGGCCGCCTAGGCGGGGAAGAAGCGGGGGTGGTGCCGGCAGGGCGGCGGGGAAGGCGGTTGTGAGGCCGTCTTACACGTGGGAGTGATCTGCGGGACCCCCGTGAGGGACGGGGCGGTGCAGGATCAAAGGCAGAAGGCATCCCATGAAGGGGACCGAGAGGTCGCAGGGGGGGAAGCAGCCGGTCTCACGGTTGGAAAGGCGGGGCGCCGATACGCGGGTTCTTACATCGGCTGCTGCCGTCATTTTCTGTCGCGGGCCTCGGAGCGATTCCACCCAAAGGGTATCTTTGGACAGGAAAACACGATTCCCGTTACAAAATAAAATTAACAAGATACCAGCAGGTGAAGAGACGTAGCAGGTCAGCAGCAGAATGAGGAAAACAAAGGTGAAGCGGTGGTACTGCCTAACTGAGCAGCACAACGCGCGCCGATTTTGTCAGGTCAGGATCCACCCCAGGAACGCCATCCCTAAATTGAGGCACGCAAGGGACATAAGCTCGTTTCAAGTCACAAGCCAATTTCTAAGTGTACTTCACTAGTCCTTCTTGAATATATACAAAAAAGCGTTTCTTACGCGGTTGTATAGCTAAATCGATAACACTGTCATGAAAAATGGGCCATCAATAGCAGCGGTATCTACCAAACCAAGGATGAATGTACAGAAGCACTCTTTTCTCATGAGGGGTAATGTCTCTTTATGAGAGGTCCAGATAAATGTCTTCCTTCTTCAAGCATGCTGGCTTTGGCTTGGCATTCAGTTTTGATGGATGCCTGGACTTCACCTTGGTATTTATTTAGCAGCGGGAGACTGTTATCCCAAGAAAACATTCTATCCCTTTGACATTATCTTTTAATTAACATTTCTTTCGTTCTGGTCCTTTGTGCGCTTGCCTCAGTATTTCAGCGTATCTACCTTTTATTCCTTGTTACTGGCTACTTAATCCTTGGTGCTTAATTAGAGTTCGAGTGTTGTTTGGTTAACTAGATACAAATATAACGTGTTGTTATTTCATTTTCATTTAAATTAACTTTTAAACTTAAATTAAAAATAAACTCGCAGACTGCTTTCCATATTTGTTGGATGTTGTGAATTGTTTTTCGTACGTGCTTTCCCGTTAATCATTCACATCTAAACTATGGCACCCACACTTCTCCAAATGGAAAGATTGCTTAGCCATTCCTTTGTGCACCTTCAAAAATCAAATGAAAATATCTACTCCTGTGTTCTGGCTAGCTGTGACGTTGCTCTCATTTTCCTCCTCTTGTGCCACAGTGAGTTGGATTCTTGCCCGCAGGCCGATTCCCGCCAGGCTCCCCAATAACACCTTTTCCTTTCTGCGTCAGTGGCAGAGACAGGCTCTCCCGGAGGCCCCCTAAAGAAGTGCTGCACGTATTTAGACTAATGCCTGTTCACTCTTGCTGGGGTACGATTCTTTTTTTCTCCAGCTGAAAAAGAAATAAGATATTATAAATTAGAAAATATTTTTATAGTATGTATTTACCATTTAGGCACTCTGTGATTGTTATTCTTGACACTGCCACGGTTCCAGGGAACAAGCCGCCTACATATGGGCAGTCCTCACCCCAGAGAAGGTACAGCCCTACTTTGCGGAAACATTGACAGTTAGTTTCATTACCACAATGAGTTTCTAATAGTTTTTAAACAAACCATATGGGGCATAACATTGTTGTTCAGTCTTATCTTTTTATGTAGGAAGGTAATTATTTCCTCATGAATTAGGCCCAAGATATGCAAGAAAATGACCCGTGCTGGATTTTGGACGTTTTCTGAGCTCCAGTTTTCTGCCAGCAGACTTTTCAAGGCAAATGGATTAGGAAACCTTATAGCGTGGTAGAAGAAGCAGAGCTGAGCAAATAATGACATTTTTGGTTCACTAGTCACTCTGAAAAAAACTTTTTTGAAGAAAATTTGGGGTTCACATTGTCTTTTTACAACGTTGCAATATTTAAAGCAAAGTAAAATTTCAAAAAAAGTCAGTCTGTCCTGAAATTGTATTTTAAATAAGCATAAGTGAAATATTTTGATTAAAAAAAAAAAGTCAGACTCAAACAAATAATAAACTTTTAAATTAATATACATTCACAAAATATACTGGAATAGCTGAATCCATACTTCTGGCTGAAAGATATTTCCTTTAAAGGTTCTGCTGAGTTCTAATCTGCTCCTTACAAATTTGAAAAGCAGGGCAACAACCATTAGTCAGCAGCAAATATGAGAAGATGGCCTAGTCTTTTAGAATAAAAGCACATACTCATAACAAGCAGAAAAAAGTTACAGACCGTACAGAAGCCAGCCTTCTCTAAATTTCTTGGAATCCTTCAAAATTAGGCCCCAAATACACCATAAAAGTGAGAAAATAGTTGAATTACAACTCAGCTCGTGCAGTGTACTGATGTTATTTCTCAACCGATAGCTCTATTTTCCCAAGACAAAGGAAATGTTTTCTCCTTATACCATTTTGCTTCTGTTGACACAAAGTGCAACTTGAATGGTTTTGACAATATTATGGATAACGCTGGCATCCTGTGGTAAGGGAGTTTATTAATTGCTGCATACTTGAAAGCACAGGCATATCATTGTTATAATAAATAACCAGCAACCTATTAACTCTCAAGGTTTGGCCTGTTTAACGTGCTCTTCGTCATCCAAGAGATCATTCATCTCGTGTTGAAAATCATAAAAAGCACCTCTGGGAGGACAGACTGCCTTCCAAAGAGAAATACTTCATTATAATGGGGCTCCGGCTTGAAATTGATTCAGATAATGGTGCTGTCCTTCTGGGGAACTCTTTTCAGGCTGTTCATGTGATTGGTCTCCTTAAAGTTCAGGGACCCACTTGTGCAGATCCATTTGAAGATGGGTCCCAGAGTCTCAATCGCTAGCAAAACCAACTTTTAGCAAACAGAAAAACGAGTCTGACTAATGTCCCATATGAAAGAGACTGGCCCGTCGGGCCTGCCAGTAATTGTGCCAGTTTATTAAATCTGTTCAAGTAATTTGTTGCACATTCATTCTTCAGGAGAATGAGGGAATTTGGCAAAAGCCCTTCATCAGCTTCTCAACCTCCCATGTCATAGAAAATGACTTCTTAGTTCTGATGTTCCATGATGGTGAAATTACTTAAAAATGATGAATAGTGAAACATGACAAGGGCTTTTCCATATCAAGAAACAGTGAAGTTGGAGACAAAAGTCAGTGGTAGCAAATTCATGATACTATGAAAATTGGGACTCCAGATCCAGCCATCCATAATCTATATCAGCGATGTAACCTTTGGGTCACCTGCCTCACAGGTGAAGCAGTATGATGCCAAATTAAGAGTTGATGCAACTTACAGTATTGTTTTAACCTCCTAGAAACTTTCCAGTTACTGCCTGGAGCTGGAGTAATGCAAGAGTTGGAATAATCCCAGTAGGTTTGATCAGGCCCAGCGTGTGCAGCTATCCTCCTCCCCTATATAGAGGCAGCTTAGCTACCTCCAAAGTCTCACCCCCATCTCTTGTCACGACAGCCTGTCCTCTGTAGAAAAGCAAAGCAGTGTGCAAATCAGCTCATTTTGTTTCAGTTGTGAGATGCGAAATATCCTTCCTTAAAGGGCGAGACACTCTCGGGACTGAAATAAGAGCCACGTCACAAATAGTTTGCTTTCAAACTACTTTGAGCTGAGGCTTTTGAAACAGGTAACATGAAGAAATGTGCTACAGATAAAATCAGGGATGAAACACTTTTAAAGGAACATATAGAAAAGGGATTTTTTATTTACATTGGGACTGACTTTTCCTGTAAAAAATTTTAATAGTAACTCATTACATGAGCTTCTACAGAAATTTTAATTAGCGTTTTTCAATCAGAAAATAATATTTTGAGAGCCTGTGCTACTTTTTAATCTCTTTGATCCTGAGGGCTTTGATCTGCCATGTAGTGACATGACGGAGATCAGGCATTTACTTCCATGGTGTGTTGAAAATGTGAAATTATTGATTCCTGTAATCCAGCGGAGCAGAAAAAGGTCTGTGCTTTTTATAGCTCAGAAACTGACACAGTTTTCTTCCCTTCCTGTTGCTCGGAGCAGCTGGAAATGCAAGGCCTGAATATTCCTTAAAGATATCATTATTCTCCTCATAGTCTTATCTTCACTCTTATTAGCCTAAATCCTTCTCCCTCACTGAATTACATCTAACTGAAATCCTCAGTTTTTAAAACAATAGAGCATGATACCACTAACCACCACTTTGTGCCTTCAGTGTCATGCGATTTTCAAAATGAGAGATGTAGGCTATTGCAACAGAATTCAGATTATACAAATCCCAGCAAGGGTTTATTCAAAATAGACTTTAAATAGCCTTTTCAAATTCACTAGAGGGACTCAGCTTAATGCTTTGAGCCGACGACCAGTGAAGGAAGCCATAAGACTTGATTTACTCTCATACACTGTAAACATCTGCAAGTCAATACCAAAATGGAGAAAATTGTATTTAGTACAATGAGGTGCTTTCTGAAGCAAGAAAAGTTTTCAAACAAGCGATTCATTTGCAGGTCCCTTCAGAGGTGCAGCTAGCTACTTAACCGGGTGAACATGAACACAGGAGAGAAACACAATTAAGTTAATTAATAACACATTCTTTATTACCTCAGATTTGTCTCCAAATTAATTTGTATCCATTCTCCCAGAGTGTATTTATAAACGTATGTATGGCATATGATTTTGTAATTTCATTGCCAATTACAGAGACAACCTGAAGTCTAGTACTCTGTTACCTATCAAAATAAACAAGGTTGTGTATAAGATGTACAGTTTTCATAATATTCAGTCCTAAGAACAACCAGATACACAAAACCTGTTTTCATTTAATAATTAGCATGTTGAGCTGAGCATGTTTAGTTGATATTTCCTCTATTCTGATTTTTAAGTGCTTTGATAATATGAGTGATATTTAGTCTGTTTATAATACGCAAGAGAGAGGCAAATTAAAACACAAATTTCTGTCCTGCATTTTCCGAGTACATTCAATAGAAATACATTTAGACATCTGTTACTCAGCTGGTGGTAAAAGTGTAATAAACATTGGCAAAATGTTGAAAAGTATACTGTTCCTTATACTACCAGGAAAAGATTAAATCTCGGATTTCAGGACATCTTTTTGTTTCTGATGACCTCATGCACCTTTCCCATTAACAAGGTAACAATTACTACAATTTTCTGCGCAGCAATTGTAACAACTTCCTAGTAATTAGTATTGGTACTTAACCAAATTGGGGGTGCAGGGATGGGGAAGGAAATGCAGTTTTACAGAATATTTCTGAAGATATCAGTAAGTTGAAAGGAGAATTCCTACTGGAATAAAGTCTAGGAAGGGACTAAAATGTCCAGTCCAACAGTCTCATGAGAAAAGATGAATCAGAATCATTGATATGCCTTTATATACACATTGCACATGTCTTACACGTTCTTTAGAAAAGGTACTGTACAAGAAGCAAGGACATTCAAGCTTACGCTGGAAAACAAATACATGTGAAAGTTCAAGTTCCCTTGAAAAAATCTTCTCTAGAAAGATAAGTTAATATAGAAATCTGGTTTAAATATATAGGACAATTATATTTGACTATTACTATGTTACGGGTTAAAGCCAAGCACGTAAAGCATAACCAGGAGCATGAATTTTCTGCTACCAGCAGCACAATTACCATTTGCAACGACTAGGAACACTTGTACTGTCCCAAGAGAAGTCAGGGGTTCAGCGAAGGAAGTGAGGTGTGGCTTGGGCTTGTGGGAAAATTCATTATGACACAAAACATACTTGAAACATTTCCAATTCCATTATCCCTTTTCAATATTTTCATATTTCTCTACTAGTTTTAGATTCATAAATTGCAACGTAACAATGCCTCAAGAGACAGCCTGAAGGAATTTCAATATCAATATTCACCTGAGCACAGTCAAGAAAAGCAAAGGAACTACAACAATATGAACCATTACTAAACAACCTGGCTTTGTTCCAGGCTTTGTAGGTTTGATAAGCTCAGAACTATTCAGAAACTCTCCTTCAGAGTCAAAGGCCTTCAGATGAAATTCCTCGCCGGCACCATGAGATGTTTCCACCTTTAGATAGGGATGTCTTGCGATAACTAGATTGGACATTTTATTTGTTCTCAGATATCACGGCACAACTTCGAGGTGAATTATCAGATAATTGGCACTCAAACTATATTAGGCATCATGAATTAATATCAATGTTTTGTATCGTTTCTTTTAGCAAACAGGCAGCTAGTACAATCCAGCTCCTTACGTCTGGAATTACTAAATAGATGTTTCAGTTGCTGAATGATGATGTAATGATCACAAGAAGAAAGACATGGTAAAATGTAGTTGAATAAGGCCATGCAGCTTCCGAGATAATTGCCCTACACCACTGCATTCAGCCAAACTGTGGGTATTGAAGGAAAGAACTAAACTATTACATGAAGCATTTCAAAATGAAAGTGGCATACATGGAGGGATGCTAGGGATATTCAGGATTTATTTTTAAAGGGTGAAGAACACTGCTTTGAGTCATGGTGATCAAATTCCCTAAGGAACTTCCCAATGGTATTTTTAAATCCATTTTTCAGTCACTTTAAGCAACATTTTAAAAAAAAGGGCTTAATTACTATTCATCCAGAATTGGATATACTGCTCACAGAAATCAGAGGGAGTAGACAGGACTCTGCAACAGTGCTTGCTCTGCTTCGTACCCAGGAACTCTTAAGGAAGCCAGAAACCTGTGAAGCAAAGATAAACCCTACCAGCAAGAAAATAAAGTGCCAAAGGAGAGCCTGCATTGGCTCTGTGTAGCTACAGCACGACTCTGGGGTGCGCTGGTGCGTGGCCAGAGGAGCTGCCAGCCAGAAACTACCCAAAATCTAGTTGTGACAAATATTGCCGCATCACACTCCCACATCTGGGATGTGATCTGTGTTTATTTTCTCTAGAAGAAAATAACATTTCTTAGTTGTATTGCAATAAAAATTCCTACTGGTGAAGAACCGTAAGAGATATATATGCATATATTTATATATAAAAAGGTAGTAGAAGTAATATGAGAACAAAGATACACTTAGTGCACCGTGATGCAATCCCAGTTTAAGAAATACTTGCTTTTTAGAAAGTGTCAAAGCCAGGGATCCTTCATAACATCTGCACAGAGGAAGAGCATTTCAGAAGATGACTCCTTCTGCTTTCCCTCACCATCTTCCATATGACTAACACTTACAATCAGAGCAAAACAAAAACATGTTTTTCAACTGTCTCAGCAAAACTCCTCTTAATGTGTAAGGAGGAGCTCATTTCTTATTTTTATTCCACAGGAAGTTATTTTGACAAAGATGTGCTGATCACACAACGTGATAGTAATAAACCTCCCTCATTTCTAAGACTAATAGGCTGCTTATCAGTTGAAGTATGTCAATGACCAGAAATTAGCACCCTTCTCATTTAGCTACTGTGATTACACCAGTTCTTGTATTAGTGCTGCATTAACTGCAGCTTATATCATCTTGATTTGGGGTGTGTGGTGCTTTAAAGCAGCAATAGGGGGTGGAGACTTTTCTTACTTCCCTCAGGGTCAGAAAACCTGGGAAAAATCACCGAAACAACAGGTCAGGTAATTAATCTCCCTGCCTGCTGACCTGCTGCACGTTGCAGGCTTCCATTTCTTCTTCCCGCTCAGTCCTTCTCTCTAATACAGTGAAACTCATGAGACTATTTCCTGCTCTCTCAAGTTTAACTATTATTATTTTCTTATGAAATAAGGGATTAACTTCAAGGTGAGTAAGTTCTGTTGGGTCAGCCTGGTCTTTTCTAGTCCTTCAGTTAAAATTATTTACCTTTGTAAAATTCATACATCCTTGGGTTATATGGCTACTATGAGAGAGACAAAATCTCCTATTTGGGACTTGGCAGAGCTCCCAGGAGTCTGCAACTTCCTATCTATGTAAAAAAACCCAACTGCTATGGCTGAATATGGTGAACCAAAATATGCAATGAAGTTTATTCTTTCTGGGCTCTCCCCATTTGAGAGCAGTATTAACCTTGCTTCTGAAACTGAGTTCTTAATAATTAGGACTAAAGATTTCATCAAATGCTCGCTAAAATAATGTGCTGTTTTCGGGGTGCCTGAGGTTGGCACTCTGTGGTTGGCATTACAGAATTGTTTATACAAAAAATTAACAAAAGTAAAATCTAAACATATCAGTGTCAGAAATCCTTGACTACGCCCCTAAACCAGGGCATTTCGAATGAGTAGTTGTAAATTGTGCATCTGTGGCTCAGTCGTCCACCAGTGTATTTAGAATTCTTAATACCACTACTCCTATAATTATGACTAATATAACTTTTCTGGCTTGCAGAAATGTTGAGGAGATCTGTTCACTAGTGGTGGCTCTTGGATGGGTAGATGTGACAGAAAAGGAAATTAATTACTCTTCTCCAGAGCATGGTTTGAATCATGTGCAGTAGATAAGGTTTCAGGGCACACGCTTGAATAATGAGGAGAAAACAAAATAGCTAAGTATCATCCTTTCTGTGCCCTTGAGTAGAGCAGGGGTTCTTCTGAAAGGTGCCTGTCCATATACCAGCACTGTTTGGACAGGTAACTAGAGATTGTAAAATCCTACATGTGAAAAAAGAGGCATATTAAGTTTGCCCAAGTAATCTTATTTTGGTATTTCCTAACTTTTCAGTGTTTGTGGTTTGGGTTTTTTTTATAATTTTTAGCATATTTTAATCTGAACTTGTCTGTATGTTTTGTAACAGCCTGTCTTCTGGCAAGCTATTATTGGTTTATTTGAATATTTTTATGACTAAACAGTGGCATTTGGTGAAAAAGCAAACAAACTAAATAGTGGGTTTTTTTTCCCTGAATGGATTACCTTCCTTATATAACCCAATATTCCCTTCTCCACAGTGCAAAACTAACCCAAATTGGAAGCCACCTTCCATATAAGCCCAGCTGAACAGTTGCAGTATGTTTCATTCATTTAAACTGTCAAGACAACTAAGCCTTTGGGGAGGCACCTTCTTCATACTTTCAAATGTGTTTAAGATGAAGGCCAGAGGCGTGAGATCAGTCATCACAGATTACTTATATTCCCCTGTAAATGCTCCTGGCAGTGCAATATGCTTTGGGTTTCACTATGCTTCATCTTTCCCTCTTCCTGGAGCACTTGTACAGAGCTGATTGACTAGCAGGGATGTAGTCAAGGGTAGGTACTGTTTATCCCTTTCTAATTTTGGCAACATACACACTAATTTGACCTCTCTAGAGAATGTTCCTCCTTCCTGGTGTCTGCCTTGGAACACTGAGCAGTTTACCCACTTTGTCAATTATTAGACAATCACATTTGTCTGCTCTTTCTATAAACCAGGACACAAGGGATAGCTGGGAGAAAGGGAAGGAGGAAAAGGGGTGAAGGACAGTTCCATGTAAACACAAAACTTTGGGTTCCTTCTGTTTTTCAGTATCAGATATATAAGCTGTTGGTTCATTAATCAAAAAGTAAATCCTTATACTTTACAGAAAGCTAAATTTCAGCAAAAGTATATCTGTTTATTTCAACTGCATTACTAAGCCAAGTATGTAATACCCATTTCTAATACCACAGCTAAAATGTAATTAACATTATTCATTCATTATCAATGTAGGCTAGTGCACTGGGGATTTGCTCTGTTATCAGGCAAAAAGGCAACAGAGATGAAGAGTAAATGATGAACTGCAGCAAAGTGCAAACATGTAATGTACGTAAGTATATAATTGGATATATTCAATAGCCAGGTATAAATTCAGATCACCAGCCTGAAGTCCTGGCTTGCAGGGCAGATAAGCTTCTTTTGGGAATGATGTGTTGTCTCCAATTGTCTCTAATGTGTTAAAAGATAGACTTCTGAAAATTTTTCATGTAAGTAGAGAAAACATTAAAACCCATCTGTTTTCTGCTTGTCAATTCATTACAGTCCCCTCTGAAAGAAAAGTAGATTTATCTAGTTCAAAAGATACCTTGCTTGGCCTTCTAAGGCATCAAAGTTTTTCTTTGACTTTGGTCTCTACACACACCAACCCAGTGTCAGTGGAAAGGAACGTAGAGTCTATAGCAGGATTCGGGACAGTTATTTCCAAAATGCCAACATTGCAAAATGGAAGCAAATGTGAACTCCAGGCCATATATGCACTTCAGATACCCTCATCTCACAAATCTGGATCAATTTATAGCAAAAGATGCAATTTAAATATAACAATTCAGAGGGCAGGCAGCGTACAAGGGTAAGTACATGCATAAATCTGCTGAGGGGCAGAGCACCTGTAATTATAATGATGCATTTTTTAAAGACTTTGGAAAGTCAATAAAATATTTAGATCCTTTACAGATAGTTTTTGCACTGAAGGAGTATCTTGTGCTCTACTGAATTGTTTCTAATTAAATCATGTCCTTTACAAGAAGATCTAGGATAAAGAAGAGCATAGTTAAGTGACTGAGATATTACTTAATATTTGAATTCTGAAGCAAATGTTGTTTTTTGCAAATATAGTACTTGCACACGCACATAGTCCTGCAATATAACTCATCTGTTTAGTTCATTGCAAGGTGAAAATCAGGCATAAGTTGGAAGGAAAAAATCTTTACGGAGCTTTCAGCATAATTTTTTTAGTGGAATAGAATTACAGTCCCTAAAGCTAAGCAGATGCAAGATGAGATCAGAAAGAAAACTCCATGAAGGTCAAAGAGAATGTGTTCTGAACTCACAAAAACAAAGTACATCTTACTACAAAGCTATAGAATACATAGTGTAGAGTATTTTTTTTTTAATTTAAAAATTAGGGCTATTCATTATTCTATACAGAAAAATACCATTTGTCTTCTGTTTTTCACCAAGTGCTTTTCAATTTGAAAGGGTCATTTGATGGTAATTAAGCCAAATGTTAGGGAATAATTCACCACCTTTTTCCTTCATCCTGTCTTATTAATTAGTTAGAGCCAAAAGGCTCAAACTTTCAAATAATAACAAATCTTTATTCAAATAATTGGTAATAATCAAAGACTCAAAGCTTTTACAGCAGTCAGTTATGAACAAAGAAGATTGTGAAATGAGAACTAATGAGTGAAAAATTAATTTTTCATCAACTTAAATATTTCCAAAACCGTAGGCCTTCATACAATGTACTTTTGGGAATCTCTGTGTAATTTCATTTGACAAACACAGAACTAGAATTGGCATCCTTGCAATTAATTTATGCTATTGCATAAAAATATGGGGAGAATAATTCACAAGGAGAAACTACATGCTGCAGAGTTGCTTTAAATTTTTTTCCTCTTTCTACGAATTATGTCAGATACCTAGGTATATAAAATAGCATGGCACTTTTGGGGGCTCTTACAATCTGAAACACTTAAAGAATTTTGCAAATTTTAAGTAGAACTCTGTGATTGTAAAATAAGCCAATATGAGGCTATATGGAGATCCTTCTAATTTTATTCATGTGTTTCACACAACTTGTTGCAAAACTCTTACCTGACAAAAGTAAGAAAAAATGTTGGTCCGCTGTTACTAAAGAGAGCAAAAAATTTAAAATTGCTTGAAACCCTGTTGACAAACACCCCCTTCTGTGGTTTCAGTTCTGGGTTACTGCTGCAACTACAAAGGACTGTTTAGCAATTCCATTAGAGAAAAGTTAAAAATTGAAATTTCATGCTGCAACAGAGTTCATCTAACAAAAATATTTAGTCTTGTAGGATTGCTGTTGCTTACAGTGTAACTAACCTTGGCTCTACCCTCAGCATGTGTAATGCTAGTGAACTTCTTATAAATTGATCT
This sequence comes from Harpia harpyja, assembly GCF_026419915.1. Lineage (NCBI taxonomy): Eukaryota > Metazoa > Chordata > Aves > Accipitriformes > Accipitridae > Harpia > Harpia harpyja. The sequence goes on from NC_068969.1 coordinate 1,800,493, forward strand.
TCCTGTCTCTTTATCCCCCAATTAGTATGCTTGTTATGCAGAGAACTGATCTGAGGTAGCAAGAACTTACTCAAAAGGAACCAAAACCAATAACAAAAGCAAATGGGCGAAAAAGGAGAATACAAATGTGTCTCCAGGATTCCAAGAGGAAACATTTATAAAGAACATCAAAAATGGTGTCACCAAGATGCCAGCTAGTAAGGAAAAATAAAATGGAAGATTGATTTTGATGTGCTCAGTGTGATCATAAACGAATAAAAGTAGACTGATGACATCTTGTAAAGAGCAGATCTTCTCTTGATAAATCGACAGAAGTACATTCAAGAGAGTATCGCCAAACAGTGCTGAGCTTGATAATGAAAAGCAAAAGGAGGCAAACTATCTTCACAGGTTCCTACACAACCCAGCATGTGTTATAACAACGGGCTTCCAGCTTCTTGCATCAGAAACAAAATAGACTTGAAGGTGGATTTAGGAATTATTAGAGACACAGCCCTCCTGTCATATCTCATGTGAGATGGAATGATCCTAGCTTCTTGTGAAGTTTAAAGTAAAGCTGGAACTAATACTTTTCCACTGTATTGTGGGTCTTTTCTATGCTATTATTTTGTATTACAACACCTTATTTAGATTTTGACTGCTGCTGGGCATTGAGAAGAGTTTTTAATTGTGCTGGGTGCTCTTTTTCCCTTAGCAGTTAGCGATAAGTTAGAACAGAGCCATGCGCACAAGCAGTTCAGATTTTTCATTCTAACGTGCTCTACCCTACATTTGTCAATGTCTGAATTTCATCAACCGTTATGCTGCCAATTTGTCTAGTTCTGTTTCCGTGAAGTTCATCACAGCCTTCTCTTACAAAGACTTACACTAAGTAATTTTGTCATCTGCAAATCCTGCTGACCTCATTTTTTTTGTGCTACCCCTCATTTCTGCCTTTCTGGATAATTAATGAATGTATTAAATACTAACTACAGTACAGATCCTTTGGACATACTAATATTAACCTCTACTGAATTGAAAACTGACAGACTAATGAATTAAATTCTCCACATAAGAACAACAGTGTTGACAGTGAAAATCAGGATGACTTGTGATTTATCCCTAATCTGAAGGGAAAAAAAAAACCCAAACCAAAAAACCCAACCACCCAAAACTCTGCAAGTACAAGCACCTGCAATTTCCACTGACTTTCATGGGACTTGTGAAAAAAACAGGCTAGTTAAGAAAAGAACAAAACCAATTAAAAAAAGAGGAAATACCACCTCCGTATACCTGTTTCACTTGCTGTTTATAGAATCATTGAGCTATCAAACAGTACCTTAAGCATTTTTTCCCCTACAAAATTGTTAAAAGTGCCTTGGCTAGAATATCCTTGGAATGTCAAAACTTGCGTAGGTATTCAATCCAGAGAGGACAAGGTATAGAATTTATAGCTAATCAAGCCTACAGTAAAAGATGAACAAAAATGAACTAAACTGATGACTACCATATCTATAATCATGTTGGCAGGACATGCTCCCTTGTCAAAGTAATTTAGTTTTTTCTAGATATCAGAAAATTTCTCACATTTCTCTGACACTTTGATACAGTATCTGTAGCAGACATTTCTGTAAGCAAAAAATATATTTGGAACAAACAGCACCAAGCCACACAAAGAAGGGCAGTTTCTTTGTGTTCTGCCATTGTTATAAAATCTAATGTATTAAAACTTAGATGTGTTATAAACATCAGCAGAACATCTAGTTATTTCTGAAACTATCATACTTCAGCATGTACAAAACTGTGTAATTTATACAGCAGCTTTAAAATACGCTAATTAGTGTCTTCCAAGTACAAATCCTGTTGTTTGAACTTTGTACCAAAGAAGGCCTAGAAGAATAATGCAAAAATACTAATGAATATTCACATGCTCTTGAAATGAACCTCCTTCATTCATGAACATTTTGAGAGATCAAATTTTATTAGCACAAATGTTCACAAAAAGTATACAGGTGTAATAATGCATTTAAATTATCAACATTTTAATAACCTCTATTACTGAGCTAATAGGCCTTTTCACAGGAAGCCACTGGGAGATGTGCCTTGTCTTACTAAAATTTTCAATATAGGTTCTAGTCAAAGCAAATTCCTTTACTTAGGTTAGAAGAGTTTACAAAGTGCCTGAAGGCAGATACAGGTTCCTAATGTGTGATGCTGAGAAAATTCTGTTAAAGTTTAAAAAAAAAAAAAAAAAAGAGCATTCTGCCTTTTAAGTCCTATTGGATGCTATCTGCATAATTAGGTACACACTCACATTTAATCATCTGGATCGCCAACTTTAGAAACTAAGACCCAATCTCAAAGATAAATTAGGGGCCTAAACCTAAGTGAAGGTCATTGTAACCAGACTAGCCTATAGTTTCAGTGGTCATGGCAGAGTAGGGCAGCATTCAGTGTGTCCTAATTCTTCTCCATATATCCACCATGGCAATTTAGATGTTTGTTGTTCAGTGGAACACTGGGCCACATCATACAGTCAGATTTAGTGTACTCAGATCCGTACAGGAGATTTTAGCATGCGCAGTGGCTGTGTGCAAGATTTTCAGGGTCCCAGCAAGAGCTAATGCTACTGTCCTGTCTGAAGAAAGTCCTAGTCAGCCTCCAAATTTCACCCAAATCACTTTTCCAGACATGATACAGGCCACTTGGCAAACCCAAACATATAGTAGACTGGGAAGGTTCTTGGTATGTTAGACAGGGACATTCATTGTTAAGAATGGAATTTCTAGCATAATCTCAGATTTCTTTCATGGGTTTTAGTTGCATGTCTGCAAAATGAGGATAAAGGGCAGCTGTGAAGACACATTAATTAAATACCTGTGAAGCACACTGTACCAGTGGTAAAGTGGCAGTGTAAGATGCAGGACAGAAAGGGCAGAAGTGAAAACGAGGCTTGCATGTAACTAGGATGAGTCAGAGTCAATACAGAAACAAAAATCAAAAAAGGAAAAAGGTGTATGCACTTAGAGATGGCCGCAAGCAGCAAACTTCAGACCTCGGTTTCAAAGGCCATGGAGTTTAGCTTGCTGCGCCATACTTTGCTAGCCTGGGTACAATTTTACTCACGCAAGCTGTGTCTGTGTTGCTGGGACTAGACCTTGGTTTGCCAACATTCTGAAAGTATTTTTAAAAAAAGAGAGACCTTTAAAATCTCTGTCCAGTGCCTCACTATCTGCAGTGAATTTGTCTCAGTGACACTGTATTTAACTTTATTTGTCACAAATCTGCAGTTGCAAATTCATATCGAAGATAACTTTTTTGCTTCAGGAATGGTATCTTTTTTCAATGTTGAATATTCCATTCCCCAGGGTAACTTGACTGGTAGGTGGCCTACCTGGAACAGTGACCCTGAAAGGAATTAAGGAGAAAAAATAGAAATCAGTTCACTTTAGTGCAATGTGTACATGATATGTTATATTCTGTTGTGCATTGCAGCACATCCTGCTTTTCTACTAACATTCTACTGCAGTAAGTGAAATCTCCATTGGAAGGACTCATTATACACATAGCAGAATTTGTGTTAGGTTTCTTCAAGGTCAGCAAGAGGTGCTGAATTTGTTGTACTTATGTATATATTAGAGTGGAAAAAAATAGAATTTATTTTGAATAAAAATTTTTAATTTTACAGTTGAAATGCATACTATATACTGCCAGTATATATGGAGAAATACAGAGGAAGTCTGACAGTCTTCCTGGGTAGGTGCAGAAGCCCTCTAGATCATTGTCAGTGCTGAGATAAGTGAGGTCAGACTACTGCAGGAAGAGAATGGGAAAAATAGAAAAGGTGATGGAATTTTATAAATTGTCCCATGTTGGTGTTTAAAGCATAAAAAATAACAAACCAATTCAGAACAGTGTTGATGTTTAAAAAGACTCAGAATTATTGTACTTGATTGCCCACTTAAAATTTCTGAGGTGTACATGCCGTAATTTGCAACCAAGTAACCTTGAAACGATCTCAATTCACTTTCCTTAGTACTAAGTCACTAAACATATTCACATGCCTATTTATAAATTGTATTAATTATTTTCAAAATTTAAGACTACTGTGTTTTCCTAAATTTCCCTGATGTATTCAAAGCACAAAGGTTGGGATTTTTGTTTGTTTGTTACTTGTCTCGTCTTGTGAATTCTCATCACTCATACATTCATTCAGTTGTTCAGTGAATAGCTCATTAATATGATTTCTATATGTGTATAAAGGCACATGGCAAGAGCACAGTTATGTAACAGTTTGAAAAGACAGCTATAAATAACCTACTTTAATAACCATAAATTTACATTAGAAAGGTAGATAAACTCTGAAGTGAAAAACGTTTATTTTTATCTGATGTTACTGTTTCATAATCTCCATGTTATCAGATTCATCCTGAATAATTTAGTAAGGTCTTGGGGTTTTAGACCATCTGGGAAAGTCTTGCATATCAAATGGATTTATACGATAGGAACAGAGATTTAAAAAGAGCTACATTTCCCTTTTGGGACTGAATCTTACTTACCTGGTACACATTCAAAAACTCCCGGTGACATCACTGGCAGATTAGACTATGCAAGGAATGGCAGGTTTGGCCCTTATTTTACTGATTTTCTAAACACAAGTTCTCCTTTCTGAATACTCTGAAGGAAATCAACCTTGATGGAATTTTAAATTTTCCTTCCTTATTACCATTAACTGGCTGCCTTAATTTTGCATATTTACTGAATTTATGCCTGCCTTTGGCCAAAAATCTTCTCTTGGAAGGAAAATACTGGCAGGCATAACCAAAGTGTTCAGTTTTATAGTTGCTATCAATCTATCATTATCTCTGTAGAGAACGGTTGTAAGACTGAGAGGATGTTCTCATAAAATCTTCAATAGGCGTATGAAGATACAGAAAGTCTAATACAGTAAATTGAACATGATAACTCTACTAGTAGAGAAAGTGATAAAGAAATAATTGAAAAAGGAATGTTGTTTTATGTACCCTCTAAGTCTACGATACCTATTTTAAAGTAATGAAGTGTAATGCCCCCTCTTACAATTAGATCTCCATAGGTAGGCAGGAGCAGCTGAACAGAGACATAATGCAGAGGCAGGAACCTATCCCATGCATTTCTGGCAGCAGGATCAATGCCTAATTAATGAGTTTTACCAGTCAAGCTTAACAGTTGTATGTATGTAAGATCTTCCATTTAATTTTTAAATAATGGATGGTTATAATCACATACTCAAAGACAATTATCTGTGAACTACTAATTCCCATGAGCCTTTTGCTAGTACTAAGGGACACCAGTTGTAATCTTGTTCCTCTGTTGACTGTGTTTTAAAGTACCTTTTCGTATATTGGACTACTTTAAATACTTCTTTGGCTGATGTTTCTTTGGTGGAGATATTTTTGCAAGGCTCTGCAGCTATGAGGATGAAACCAGACAGCAAACTAAGCAGAAGAAAAGCACAGCAATGAAAGCCATAGAGCTGGTCAGCCAGCAAATACACATAAAGCACTGTACTTTAAGATCAGCGATGGGTAAGACAGACACAAAGGGGGCCGCTGAAGTGTTATAAGATGCAGCCTGATAAGGAGGAAGGAAACTGACCATCTTTCCCAGCAATTTTTGCAGGATACTGTTTTATTCCTCACCTTAAACACAGACAACATCAGACAAAAAAAGGCCCATCACTGTTATCCTCACCTTAAGTTACTATTCCCAGATCACTTTCTTTCTCCAAGTCTATTAACCTGCCCTTTTCACCTCCTACTCAGCCTGGTGTAGGCAACTCCCCATCTCTTCTCAACCAGAGCTTCATCCCTGGAGGAACGGTCTTTTCGGTAAACATGTTACTCTTATTTGTCAGTCGCTCTTTAGCCTTTAAATCAAGTGTTATTTTATTTGAGAGGTTCATGAGCGTGATAGCACAGAATATTTTTCATCGTTCTACTGTGTGACCCCTGATTCTTCCAGTGTAATGAAACTGTTCTTAAAATTAAATTGTACACAATGCACTTAGCTGCTGATACTACACAGAGCCAGCCCTATACTGTTACACGAGTATAGACATACCTACAAGGGTTATGGTTGGAACTATTTTGAGTTAGTTTGACCCAGTACGCTTTAAAATAATCTTCCACACCTCATTGCCTTACCATTTTGCTGGAATTTCACTTTCTGAGTTGCAATTATTCAGAGTTGGGGTTTTTAGGGGGCTTGGGTTGTGTTTTGGTTTGGGGTTTTTGTTTGTTTGTTTGTAGAGGAGCGTTTTTAAAGATTTTAAATTATTCAGACATGTTAAAATATGAAATGCCTGAAAATAAAGTCAGGTGTTCCTTGGCGAGATGGTTTTTAGTAACCTTTTTTTTCTAGAGAATGAACTCTAGAACCTGAGGTTTTCTTCATTCAAAATTTGTCAGAGACTCAGGCCTCAATCCAGGAAAGCACGTATGCAGAACCGTAATATTAGATACATGCTTAGTACTTGTATCAAGTTGGTTTAGCCTTCCTGAACATGATGAGCCCTGCAAGCCCTTGTACTGCCAAAAGACGAGACACACATATTGTATACCCTTGAGACCTGAGGGCTGGGGAAGCATTGAGGCAATTCAAAGGGAAGACAGGCAAACAGGCACCATCACCATCATCATCATTGTGCCATTCAAATACTTTCTTTTTTTGAACAAGGATTTAAAATTATGTCACTGTGAGCAGAAGATCACCTCACTATATACTGATACAGGTTTTTTCTAGCTTTATAAAAAATCTCTGTCCACCAGAAATTGATTAATTTAAAAGATTTAATCCAAGTATATGTCTCCTTGCTTCCTTGGGAGTGTTTTCAGATCTTCAGACCAACCAAATGAGTTTGTAAAATCTTTCAGTAATTCTCCCCCTTTTATTTTTGTATTTCACTAGAAACATTATCAGCACCTGGTGTTTTGTTATTTACTGCATGTATTTTGATTGCTTCTTAAATCTCTTTAAAATGTAATTCTTCCACAAATGGCTCAGCTGCTTGGAGAATAACCATTTATTGTTCGCCTTTATCCCTCTCACAATTAAGCAGCTCATTAAAGTACTCCCTCTATCGTTCTATAATTGCATTCTTTGTGACTAAGAAATTTCCATTTTTGTTCTTTATCAGACTTACTCAGGTGTACATTGATATGCATGTAAAATTATCTCATATTCCTAATATGTCTATCCTGTTCGTATTCTCTACCATGCCAGCTAACCACCCCACTGACTGGAGGTATTTTTACGTTCTTTGCACTGTCATTTTAGTGTGAGAAAGGATGTGCTGACTCCATACTGGTCTCATCACCGCAGTATGGAAAGAGAAAGTAGAGCACTGCAGCAACTATGCTAAGCCAACCCATGATTTTAGTGACTTCTCAGAGCATGCAGCTACACTGTCTGCCTCCTAGCCTACTCTTCTCTGTCCAAAATAGTCTTTAATGCTAACGCAGTGCTGCAATGCATGACTTTCAATTTAAGCAAGCAGAAAATCTGCTTCAGAATTTTACTGTGTAACAGGAACTGCAGAGTTGCTCATCATTGTCTCCTGCCTTATTCTACTCTTACAATTGCTTAGTATGCTTTTGAGATATGTCAGACATTTAATTGCTGTATTTAACTGTCATGTTTCATCAATAAGGTTTAAGGTCCTAAGCTCACTTTGCTGTTCCTTATGAAAATCACTCAGGTCTAAGAAGTATTTGAGAACAACAATAATTTTCCAGTAACACACTGAATACTCATCACCGTACACTGCTGATGAAAGAAAGTAAAGACATATTGAGATTGCAAAACCTACTTTTAAAAGCTAGGAAGCACTGGGATACAGACATTTCCTCACCTCATTCACAGCACAGGATGCAAGGTACTCACTAGCTACTTCTTATCTACTCAGCTGTAATTATATTAACTGTAAACATATTGTACTGATTTAGTCATGGGCTATTTTGTCACATCCCTCCCTAATATATAAGTCTTCACTGAACTTATCTTCATAACATGCCTATGAAGGAAGATTATAGACTGACCGACACTAAGAGTAAAGAAAAAAAAAACCAACACTCTGTATTTTGGGGAGCAATTTAAGGTGTAGTGGCTTGATTCGCCGGAGCTTTTAATACCATAGATCTTTCTGGGCCCAGCTCCTGGTGACTTAAATTGCAGCTGTAAAGTTCAGCTCTTCTCTAAATCAGACCACACAATTTCAAGATGTGCATTCAGAAAATGAGTGATATACAAACAGAAGCTGCAGTGAGAAGTGAACTGTCCAGCAGCACACAGTCCTCTGGGACAGAAAATGGAATAGCCTTGCTGAGGTACTGATAAATAAAACACTAGCTGAATAAATATTGAAAAAAAAAAAAAACCCACCTCATAGGTAAATAAAAAGTCCTGTATAAGTTTACTTACTTAGAATAGATGAGAACTCGATAACTTCTACCCTACCTAAATTAGACCTGGGTGAACTCTCAGGTGGTGTCCCCGGACAGCATCTGATCTTCCTGGGCAGAATTTAACTACCTTAATTCCAAGATGATTGTCCCCTTCTTAAAACCCCTTTTCTTGTTGCATATATGTACCGTCCCTCTGTCGTAGGTAAGAACAGGCAGATCTTCCACACAATAACTTCATTCACTAAATAGCTTTGATTAATTCCAGGACCGTGACCTTTCCCATGCACCATGAATGGCGAAGAGATCCTACCATTAAACGTACATTGAAATGATGATACATATGAATTCCTACTGACAAGGACAAATTAAGATTGCAATACCAGCCTGACTTTCCACTTACAAAATATAATGGTCTTTCAAGAGTACTTTCAGGTGTGTTCAGAGTTTCTAAAAATGCAAATTATTAAATACATAGAAATTCCATCCTACGGAATTGTGTTTATCCCTACATAAATCACCAGTTCATTTAAGTCTTCAGCAAAAACATCCGTAACAAAGTGAACTGAGTAGGACAATGCCACGCTCAACAAAGTCCAATCACCACCAGGAGGTAAAATATACATTTTGCAATATGTTTACAAAATATAGCGGGGGGGGGGGGGGGCGGAAATCAGATTGAGACTTGTGATTCCTGAATTCCATTCCAGGCTCTGAACGCACTTAAATGATTACAGATCTGTCAGTGATGGTTAAAACTTCCATCCTTTTTCTTCTTCTTCCTACATTGTCCTATTTCCCATGCTGTCCCACCATGCTTTTGAGCAATACGCAGGAAAAGGTCAAGCTCCTGTTAGGCTGGCTGATGAAATCTGGCTACTTACTGTGCTCCTTGGAGGAGCTCCAAGCGGCTCAGACCAGGACTGCTTGTGGTATTCACCTGGTTTGCAGAGTTGACGTACCACCAAGTTCCTTGTCTTGACTCCTTTACCTTTTTCTGCACTTTGGTCTGCCTACCATTTTTTTTCCCTAGGACACAGAGTACAGGAGAATAAGTCTTCTTACTTGAAGGGTATAAGGATATAGAAAATCGGTGTTTTTATAACAACAGAACTGTTGCTTCGCTTAGCTGTTAGCATCACTGTATGTACCGTAACGTGCACACTGGAAGAGTATAGTATGTAAAGCAATACCTGTATCCTCGATGGATTTTTTTTTTAGGGTTTTTCTAATCCATAGGATTTAGGCTTTAATCCATTTAGGTTGTTGGGTTTTTTTTAAACCACAGGTCCTATTTTTAAAAACCGACACCTCATCCCACTCTGCCTTCAAGCAGGGCTTGTGGAAGGTGCTGTCCGGGGCAAGGTGAAGACGCTTGTCCCCAGCGGGGTGACACCACCACATGCTCCGTTTGTAAACAACTCGAGGCGAGCTGCTGAGGCAGCCGCGGGCGACAAGCCCCATCCGAGCCGCAACCCTCAGGACTGTCCCCTTCAGATCCCGCCTGAAGAAAACCCACCTCCCTCCCCAGCTGCTCAAGCCGCTTTCCGACACGCTGTCGCCCCGACGGCAGCCCCTTTTAGCCGCCAAAACCTGGCCGTGGTTGAACTTGGCGGGCGTCCCCCGCCTCGACCGCGGCGCTCGCTCCCCGCTCTTGGCGCCACGAGAAATTACCTCAGGGAAGGCGGCGCCGGGGCAGCGCGGCCCCGGGGGGCGGAGGGGGCGAGGAGAGGGGCCGGGCCTCTCTCCTCGCCCCCTCCGCCCCCCGGGGCGCCCTGCCCCGCCGCTGACGTCCCTCCGCCCGCGGCGCATAGCCGCCCTTTCCCGCCCCCAGCGGCGGCGGTTGCCCGTGGCGGAGCATGGCTCCCCCCGCGCCTCAGGCGCTGTCTCTCCTCCTCGTCCTCCTCCTTTCCCTTCACCTCGCCGCCTCCTCCAAGCTCAACATCCCCAAGGTGCTGCTACCCTTCACCCGCGGCACCCGCGTCAACTTCACGCTGGAGGCCAGCGAGGGTTGCTACCGATGGTGAGTGCAGGTGCCGCCGCCCTTTGTCCGCCGCTTCTCCCGCTCCCCCTGCTGCCGCCGCCGCCCGGATGCACCTGCGGCGTTTCCTCAGCCCGCGGCGGGAAAACGCGACTCGGCGGAGCCTCATCGTTCCCTCCCTGGAGCCGTTCCCCTGAGGGAGCCGGCAGCGCCAGGCCTCCCCTTCGCCGTTTTCACGTTACTTCGGGCGGTTTTTTGGGGTGGCCCAGCAGTCTGGGGGGCAGAAACGGAGATAATCCCTGAAGGGGAAGGCTGGGCTTTACAAACCATCGCTGTTTTTTGGTTTTTTTTTTCCTACAGCGCGGGTTAAACCTGCTGGAGAGGGGCTCTGGCCGGAGGCCGGGGCCGAAAGGGCCCTGAGGGGAAGGCCCCTGCCGTGGGGGAGCTTCCCGCCATGGCTGGGCGCCTCGTGTGCGCCTCGCACCCCACGCGTGCCCCACGCATGCCCACCTTGCTTCCCTGCGCACTCCACGCGTGGACACCCTCGGTGCCGCCCCGCACATGCTTGCCCCGCAGCCCCACGTGCGTGGTGACAGCACCCGGAGCTCAAGCTTACGCTGCTGGGGTAGAAACACCCGTTCCCTCGCTGTGGTTAGTAACGAAGGACTGAGGGCTTTGAGTTTGGGGTATGGATGTAGAGAAGGGGGACCGAGTCGCAGCACCTCGCTGAGGTGAGAGCCTCTTGGTGCTGCTGTAAGCATAGGCAACGCCCTGAGCGCGTAGCTTGGGGAGGACGAAGTCAAGTTGTAAAAGGTTATATCTTTTCTGGTTTTCTTTTGGAGGCCTTGGTGCTGAGCAGGGGGGATATACTCAAGCGACTTTGGGCTGGCAGCCCCCAGCCCGTCTTGTGCAGGGGGGAGGCCTGCAGGCCGGGCTCGCAGGAGGCAGGTCTGGGTTGTGTTGAGAACTGGGGGCTAAAGGCCAATACTATGGTGTGTGCAGATTCAGAAACTGTGTCGCAGTCTTCATGTTAAACAAGTGTTACCAAATCCTCATCCTTCCTTTAGCATACCAGAATTGTAATTTGGATCAGTAACAAGCAGGAGGTACCCACCTGAAAAAAAATGTGGCAGTCAAGATAGGTTTAGGATGATACTTCCATATGTGCCAGATGGATGTGTGTAGCAGTTTCCAGTTGTTATTTTGTGGCTGACAGTTACTGAAATACATCTTGTAGGGCTATGTTTTCCCTCTGTCTTGGTTTCTTTAGCTGGTGGTCCTACACTTCCCATCCCTGGGCTGGTTACAAGCCTTTGGTCTGTAACAACTTACACATTTGAGGGTGTTTGCACACAAGAGAAGTAATCAAGAGTTTCTGCAAAAGTTGACTGAAAGGAAGTTACTAGATGAGCTACATGTGGTTGTGTAATTTCATTTTTATATGGGCCATTTTAGTGAAAATCTTGCAAGTATGGCTCTTTTTCCTTATTCTAATCTTTGAAGGCAACTGAATCTTTAAAAGGATTTGGTTTATGTGGTAAAGTACATTGTACGAAGCTAAAAAACAAACTCATCAAAGCACTAGTAAAATCTAGGAGGTGTAGACTGTCCTATTTTGCCAGCAAACTGCTAGGTGATGCTGGGCTGGCTACAGCCATTCCTGCATGTGCCAGGCGCTATCCAACTGTCGGAAGTATGTAGACCTTTGCAAATCTCACTGAGATCTACAGATGAAAGGATATAAGATCGTACTCTAGGGAAATAACGGATTTGGTCCACATGTGTACCTCTAATGAGGATGATTTGTAGGCACTTCAGAGCATGTTATATTGGTGCCAGTTGCCAGCAATGGGTTGTATCCCTCATGCAGATAAGCTTCAACATGCTTTTCCATCCTCTCCCTCTGTCTGCCCTTCAGAGATTAATTAATTAATTTTGGTTGAGAATTAAGGAAACTATACCAACTTCATACAGAGTATGTCATCATCTTCCGTACCAGGGTTGTAAATGTGTATTTATTCACTTCTGCTTTGCAGGGACTGGCAGGATGTGGGTGGTAAAACTCAACGTGTGCTTACAAAACCATCAGAAGGAACCAGTATCTGTGTGTGTGTGACTGAGCAGAAGCAGCCATGCTTGTCGTGGTGCTCAGAGCATGTTTGCTGGATTGCATCTGCGGCTCTCTTTCCCTCTACATCCTTGCCCCCACAGACCTTGAACTGTAAGGGATTAGAAAGAAGTGTACTTTGGAGGGGCAGGCAACTCCACAGCTACTTGCTGACAGGTTTCCTGTACTTTCCTGTTAAAGCTGTCAGTAATAGCTGTTACTGGAAGGAGGCTGTTAAACTGAAGAAGTTAGGAAGTACCAAATGTAATGACTTTAGAAGGAGTGACTATTCCTCACCCAGAATTCGTAAAATGATGGGTGGGTTTGCATGCATGAAAGCAGGGATTTAGAATGGAAATTATAAGATTGAGGCCCTTTGTGTCTGGAGAGGGGACTGAGGTTGTGTAACATGGGTGATTGTGAGGTTAGAGGTAGTGTATGAAAGCTGTTCTCATCCTACAGCAGCATCTACCTTCAAAAGACATCCTTTGAGTATTTGAAGGGCTGCATTACTCTTCTCAAACATTCAGAATTCATACCTGAGTGTCCAATTTCATGAAAAATCAGTCTATGACATGTGACCTTATTTCTGTCCACTTTCCCTTTGGGGCTTCAAGTTAACCTCTGAAAGCAGGAGATTTTCAAAGAGATTGTAGTGGTGTCTGAGAATTCCAGTGATTCAAAGAGAAAAGGTCAAATTTTATCATCATCCCAGCAGATTGGGAGCAATGATAAAGTTACAAGCATGGCTTTAAAGTGTTTTCTGATTTTCAAGATGCTCGTGCCTTCTGGAGTTTGGGTTGCCTTTATGTTAGAATTATTTTTTGGTAAAAGCTTTGTTTTCAAAGCATACGGTATTCCCATCTGTAAATATTGTACATGGTACTATCTTCTGGGATAAAACACAGTCTGTGCAGATATATTTAGCATTTAAATTACATCTGTATTTATCTTTTAATTACCTTAATCCAGAAATTACACCTGGAAGAATGAAAGCATTCAGAAGCAGAACTCTGTCCTTGAAATCTGCCTTACCGTAATAACATTCGGGGGGGGGAACACACACAAAAAAAATCCCCATTTTCCTCCAAGGTATACAACACAGCGCAGGGTATTTATAGTAGAAATTATCTGTAACGCATAAATACGCTTACATGTCTGTAACATTATTTCATATCTTGTAGAATTGAGGTACATGGTGAGAACTGGTGGAAAGTTGAAGCTTCAGGAATTAGCTTTGAGAAATACAACCGCCTGAATTTGCACCATTGTCCACTGAAGTTAGAGGTTTTGCTATGGAAAGGTTACAGCTATAGGAAACTGCTCAAAGGTAATAATGGCCCTGTACAATTGTGTTTGTTGCAAACACAGTGAAGGAGAGTTTATTGCCACCTTAAATAAAAGGGTTTGTGTGTGCTCCTGAAGCCCTCACTGATGAGGTTACATAAAGTTAATTTCTGTTGTGAGAGGAGCAGGTGGCAGAGTGCTGGAGTGAGAGATCCAGTGGCTGAGTGGTGTTTGAACTGCATAGTGCACAGGTACTTCCAGAGAACCCAAAACCCATATACAGCGCTGCTGTTGCAGTAGTTCGCTGGCAAAGCTCATTTTCTAGCTCCTTGTCTTGTCATGTTTCTGATATTGGGTTGTAAATTTGTCCTATCATTCCATGGGATGTATGTGGTGGCTTATGTTTTTTAAAAATCTATATTAAATAGAGTGCTGCTGATCGAGGTCTGTTACTTTGCTGTAAGACTGACAATCTCATCTCTGATATTCTGGGGGTTTTGTTGTTGTTGTTTTATGGATTATCTGTTTTACCATGGGTCTGAAAAACCCTGGTTTTGACTCTCACTGAAAAATGTTTTGTGTGATATTGACTGTTAATTTCCATATTATGCAATAACATCTTAAATAATGATTGTTATCCCCTGTTATCCTTACCCCTTCTTTGGTTCTCACCTGCTCTGCATTTCCTACTTAGAAGGCCATTATAGCAGGCAACAAAATGTTCTCCCTCCTTCTGGGAGGTGCCTATGCTGCTGACTGTCAGGTAGGCTGCACTGCAGCGTGTTCTTTCCTAGCACGGCTTCAAGCTCTTGTAGATACCAGAATGAGCTCAGAATTGGGTTGGGATATCCTTGTTGGTAAAGTGAGACAGGCTGCGCTGCTGCGGCTCAGGTCTGTGTTACCCGAGTAGGTTGGCTCAAACCCATAGCAGGTAGCGTGAGTCTGCGGCATAGATGTTCTGCCAGAGTTGAAGAGGCAGAAGAAATAATCGTGATTTTTCTCTTAGCCGATGTGTCAACCTGCATTGCAGGTTTACTGTTGAAAAAACTTTTTCTGAATCTGAGCATAACCTGCCTGGCAAGGAGGACAGAAAGAGTAAGGACTGTTCTTGATTTTGGACAGCTTTCACTGCAGAACACCCATGAAATGTTTTAGGACTCTCTCTGGGTGTGGATCTCACCTTAGTAATTGAAGCTTTAAGGGTGTCTACACGTGAGAAGGTTTAACAGAGTGGATAATTTGAAATAATGCAAAATGTGACATT
The DNA here is from genome assembly GCF_026419915.1 of Harpia harpyja. Classification (NCBI taxonomy): domain Eukaryota; kingdom Metazoa; phylum Chordata; class Aves; order Accipitriformes; family Accipitridae; genus Harpia; species Harpia harpyja. The sequence goes on from NC_068969.1 coordinate 1,815,552, forward strand.
TGTGTTTTGGAAGTAAGTGGCCATTTTTTTTAGTTTTATTTTCTAATTTGAAATCAGGCTAAGCTAATTTCAGAGGAACTAGTGTAGACCAACCTTTATCTATTGCATCCTCTTAGTGGGAAGATGACTATCACTAGTGCGGCATGCCATTTTCCTTCATGCAGCTAGAAAAGGTACAAAGATAAGTACTTACGGTAAAATGCTTTTGGCCACCAGTTGATTTCATAAAATATTAAAGTTACAGTTCGGCATCTGGGTTGGATTTTGAGAACAATCATTGCTGGCTTAATTCTGCTTCCTTTGAAGTTAATGGGCATGCCAGCTGATCACCAGTATAAAATCCCATGAGCAAAAGCTTCATCCTTGGCTCATTCTGTGGTGTGTGATGTTTCTATTTGCTTTTAAAGCAGAACTGGATGGAGGATTTTTTTGCTGCTTTTTGTTTTCCCAGTACAATAAGAAACATCCTAGGAGAGGATTGAGTGAACAATAGAGAGATAATCTGCCACTGTGTTGTTAAAAATCCTTAAGAGTTGAGGGAACTCTGCCAGGCTCCCTCTGTGTTTGCTTTGGAATGCGTTCAGTTCCCATATCCTTGGTTCTCTGGGAGGCTATTTTTTATCATACAACTACACTTGTCTGGATCCTGTTCTGGCTTTTGTGTCTCTTTTCATTTTTGTATGTCAACAGTGTTAGTCCCAAGAGTGACTAGAAATAAGGTACCTAATGTATTGGTCAATCCAATCTTACCAAACTCTTGGAAACCTTTACTATCCAGTTTCCCTCTGGCTACATATCTGCCCACATGCCTGATACAAATTCTAAAAGATTAGATCAACTGACACTCATGGTGCATCTCCACAAAGGTGGATTTTTGCTAATTTAGTCAGCTGAGTGTAGTCTGAAGAGTTGACAAAACAATATAAAATGCTGAAGCAATCCAGAGTATTGCTGGAGTGTGGAAAGAGTAGTATTTGCCTGATCTTTAAACCAGCTGATAAATAAATTAAGTATAATCCTTGAAGTATTCACATGTGATATTACAGAACAGTTGATTAAAAATGTGCAGGCATAAGTTTGGGTAGATCTGTAGATAAAATCTTGGCACATGGTTCTGTGTCCGGGGGGCAGGTGAAAATCATGAATGAAATGGAAATCAGCAAGAAGACTGGCAGTCTCTACTGCAAGTGTCATTAATTCCTCAGCCAGTAGGTTATTATTCTGAGAGAAATAAACGTTGGGACTTTTGTTAGCTTTTTTTCCTTACCTCCTCACTATTCTTTCTAGTGCTTCCTCCCCTGCCTTGCTCTTTCTTACAGAGGCTGGTATGGGATTGAGAGCTAGTGCCAGAAATGCTTCCCATTGCTTGCTTCTCAGGATCTAATTTTGACCTCTGACAAGCCTAGCTTTCAATATTGCACGCTGACGTGCTGCTGAAGATCTGCTGTAATTGGAAGGTGATATAAGTTGCAGTCTTTGATGTCATTTTAAAGCAAAAGTCTCTTTCTTGTCCATCTAGGATGCAGTAGTGATCCCTGTGTGTATTACAGTAGAGTAATGCCCCTCTAATATACAGCTTATTTGATTAGTGCCTTATCCTTTCTGTACTTGACCCTGAATTGGATGTAGCTGTAAACAGAATGTGCTTTTGATATTGCCAAATGATATTGAGTAGTCATCAAATATTTCATATGTTATGGTGTAAAAAACAATAGTCATGCAGATTTGGTTTTTAATATAAATCAATAGTAAACCAAGCCTCAGAAAGGCCCTGCTTCACCTGCCCAGTTAAGGTAGTTGCCTAAAATAGCAGACAGGAATAAATAAAAAATTAGGAATTTCAGCTGATATTCTACCTCCTATTTTAAACTACTGTTAGAGACCAAATAGTATCTAATCTCAGGTTCCCTACTCCAGTGACAGCTAAGAGTTAACCAGCATTCAGCTGTAAAAGCTTAAAAGTTCTTTTATAATTGTGGTGTGTATGTAAGTTTACAGCTAAAATTTAATGCAAACTTTTAGTTTATCTTTGTTCCTTACTTTTTCTAGTCTGAAAAATATCCTGTAATTAGATTTAGTTTTACAACAGTGCTGTTAGTGCAAACTGTAGTGGTTATGTATTACAGTACATAGCCATGTATTAAAAGAACAAATACAAAACACAATAAAACCCCTGTTGTGTTGTAAACACAGTCAATTTCAGACTGTAAGAACACAAAAACCTTGAATGAATAAAAAAATGTAATGGCAGAGAATATTAAGCAATATAGTGAGCTAAATAATAAGAGTAAATGTCAATTCCATACGTATAATGCTTATTTAAAAATGCCTATATGCACATTAAGTCAGATCCGCATGCTCAGCTTAAAAAGCCTACCAGCCAAGTACAGAAAAAGCCTTACTGGTTGTGAATACTAACGTTGTTTAAAGAAACTTGCTAAATGTTGGAAAACTGTTTCATGGCTGCCTAAGAAGCTACAGAATAACACAAAAATAACTAATTGTTCACTCTTAAATTAATCGCTGTATAGCAAAGTTAAATGTACTACTAATATAGAAAATAAATAATACTATTTTAGAAACAGTGTAAACCCTAGTATAAAAAAACATGCTCATATTTGTGTACATTGCTTAGATATCTAGAATATAACAAAACAATTTTCAGGTTTAAGCTTCTAATTGGTGTTTAAATTGTCAATTGCATACTGCTGTGGGTTGTTACTTTGAAATTTCTGGGTTAGCAGTTGCTACTGTTTTTTCAAAATCCTTTAAAACTAGTCTTTGTGTAAGCAAAATATTGTTGGGAGCACACCAATATTATGAATTAATAATTCACTGAATTAATGAATTTCGCCCAAGACAAAAACATCATACTGCTATGCAGTGTCTAATGAACCTGTATGCCGCCATTAGCATGCACAATTAAAAATATTCTGACTGGGATTTTGTGTCCTCGGATTGCAAGCTTTTGGGGCCTCCTTGTTTGGATAGTATAGTATGATAAAATCCAGGCCCATATGTAGGGAACCAGAGAGCTGACGCAAATGTATTTTTGTTTCATGTGAAGTTTCTGTGAGAAATGCAGTGTTTGCTGTCTTACCAACTGCTTCGAACCAAAGGGGTCTTGGAGTTCTGCGTGATTGGATTTGTCTTCAGAATTGTGCTTTTCATTGCTTAAGGTTGAAAACAGGATTTGCAGTTTTATTCCGGTGACTACAACCAGATTGGTCCCTGTTCGCCTGGACTGCAACTGTTAACTCTAAGATAACTGAACATATTGTGATGTGTTATTTTTTTGAAATGGATACAATTGTAGTTAACAAGAAACTTTGGTCTTCACTGTTCTGGATTGGTTGGTTCTGCCAGTAATAAAAGTAGGTAAAAACCTACATCTGGGGAGAAGTGCATGTATGATATTGTTCTTTGTTTGAAACTCCCTTCCAGCTCCTTGCTGAGTTAGAAGATTTTTTTCTTCCCATAGGTCACAGGTAGGCATTTTTTAACATCCTCCAGAAGAAAAGTCTAAATCAATCCAGTTTCACCATCTTTACCAGGTGGGGCTCTAGTGCCCGGTTTAGACTGTATTTACCAGATAACGCAATGTTTTCATCAGAACTGCTGTCATCATCTGGGAGAAGCAATTCCTGAACAGCTTTGTCATCAGTGCTTTCTTTCATTGTTTTAATCCTTCAAAGGACCCTTGTGAAAGAGCTTTGACTCAGGATCCCTGAGCAAACAGCGATGGCTGTTTCAGGCGCTTAATTCATTAGCAGCTTAAGCAGGGTGCTGGACTCTGAGCTGGAGTCCAAGCAGGCTGCCTTTCTGCTTACTCTGCAGAGTAGCATGACCAAGGGGTTGTGTGGAGCAGCCGTGACCCAGTTCTGCAAAACAGTTAGTCAGCAGCTCATCCCAGTTCAGAGGGGTTACGTTCTTGACTATTTGCAAGAGGTATGGCTTGCTTGAATGTTTTAATTGCTTTGAGCACTCTACATTCAGGCCTCAGATGTATATTGCTACTATCTGAAATTTAATTTCAAGAGGCTTGGTTTTTAATAACTTCTAAATTTTTTTTTTCTCACTGTACATTTTTTGGCACACAGGAAGTGAGAACTGGGCTCCACGTCCATGGTGAGCTTCCTACAAGCTCATTCCTGGAGCAGTTGTCTTTAGAAAAGCCATACAAGTCATAGCAGGAAGTAACAGATGCATCAATTTTAGGTCAAAATTCCATGTAGGCTTACATTTCACCAAAGATGATTATACAACTTTGCATGTTTTACACAGTGTTACATACTTCAGCTAAACAGACTAAATCAATTTCTTTTTTAATTCCTGATTTTAAAATGTTGTTTCTTACTTGTTCAGTGCCTCTGCCACAGCAAACATATGTAATTGTGATGTTCTGTCATCATGGAAAACTTCCAATTTTTTCAGAACTTTGTGTCAAACTTGTTTTGAAAATGCAATTACAAGTGGCAAATAGAGCTTTAGCTAAAATTATTTTACCTTCTACTTCAGTATTCTGTATGTGTTTTTGCTTGTTCCATGCCTCTAAGCTAATAAATAGTCAGGCCAAAGGCTTTGTAATTTCATTTAGTAGCTGGGTGTAGCTCTGAATTGACTGAATTACATTCAGCAGTGAACGTGCCACGGTAGAGAGAATGCTGTGTTTGTCTGCCTGGGCTCTGGTGGGCTTCTGGTCTGTGCTTTCCCCTTTCCCCAGCCTGCACTCACTTTTGCTGAAATCCTCAAGGAGCTGTTGCCATCCAGCTCTTATGAAAGTCAGGTCCTGACCATGTAGCATGTCTCATGTAAATTATTTTGGTGGCTTTTAAACCAGACCTTTGATTTCTGTCTAGCAGTAACTTAAATCCTGCTAACACAACCAAATAATCTTGTAGGTCCTCCACGAGGCCAGAGGTTGCAAGCATAGAGCTTGCAGATCAGGATGAGCGCCAGTGCTCACAGAAAGCTGTTGTCCAGGCACGGTCCTCACAGCCCACACGTCTGACAAGTATCATCTTTGCTGAAGATATAAGTAAGTTTTAACCTTTTTAAGCACACCACTACTTGTTTATGGGCATCCTGGCATCCTCCAGAAACAAAGTAGAGATTTAAAAGTACACAAAACAAGAAATTTCCATTCATATGCATAGTCATTTTAGACTTTCCATGGGCATGGTTTTTATGTTCTGTTTGTTAAAGGCCTCAAATAAGCGTTAATGATATTAATGATACATCCAGGAAAATGGGTAATTCTTTAAAAAAAAAAAGGGGGGGGGGGGGAGGGAGGGGCTGAAAATAATCTTCAGTACATACTTTTTACATGATGCAAATTCAGATGTTTTGCATTCAGAAAGCTGGAAATTGTATTTGTGTCTGTTATACAATATACCTGGTTAGTTTCTATAGTGACAGATAGGCAAAACCAGATGGTCAATTAAATGTCTTGCAGTCACTAAATGAAGAAGTATATGGGGTTTATCGTCTGTGGGTAAAAGTCATTAAGTTCTCTAGGACATGAGCTGTGTCTGACAGTTGCACTGTAGAAACTCCTAATATGTACTCAGAGACAACATCTATAACTGTTAGTGTAGACGGAAAACACAATTTTTTAAGATTTATTCTAAAGTTCAGTGAGGGAGGGAACTGCTTTTCTTGCTTGCTTAGCCACAGTCACCATTTGACCAAGAGTTTCTTAGTCAAGGTCATGACCTAGTTTCAGTTCCTTCAGCGTCTTGTGTCCTTGGCTAAATCTGAGGTGCATTTTGTCTTGTTGGTGCTCTTCATGAGCATGTCCAGTGTTGCTGATTTCATGTGCTCTTTCCGATGTCTCTTTAAGCAACTGGACAAGTGCTTCGTTGTGATGCTATAGTTGATATAATTCATGGCATCCAAATTGTGTCCACAACAAGAGAACTCTACCTTGAAGATTCACCACTGGAGCTAAAAATTCAGGCTTTGGATTCTGAAGGTAAGAGATTTACTAGTAGGAGATAAAATATATATTGAAACTCTTAATTGTCTGATATTTGCACTGGTTTTATTTGCGTCACGATTGAATATTAGAAGCCACACTGAGTAATTTTAAGGGAGTTCTCTGGATAATACATTCAGTAACCTATTGTTTTTGTTTAAGTGTAAAAATCTACATACCACATGAATAGGAAAATCACACACTGCTTGATTTCCAACAACTTTGCTTGCCTTTTTTCCATATTTTCCCAGGAAACTTAACTCTAGTGCTAACGGTATTTTTAAAAATCAGAATTTAAAATAAAGGTGTCAGCTTTTAGCAATTCCAGGTCAGGACTAAGAGTGTAATGGAAAAAGTCCCAACAGTTGTCCCGTTGAAATGCCCCATCAGGATTTAACTAGCCTGAGCAAGGCTGCACAGGAATGTGAAGTAGTCTGTTTTGGTTTGGGTTTTTTTTTCCCTTTTTTTCTTTTGAGCTGAGATAGTCTAAGGAATTTTGCAAAACAACATTTTATCTGAGTCCAATCAAGCATCCAACAAGATGTTCAGAGATTATGTTGAAGACCAACCACCTATTGCTTGGATTAATATCCCTTAATTATTATAGAAACCCTCACTTTGGGGAGGTACCATTTAGGCTCATAAAATCAGTGCATTTGGACTGAATGCATAATTTTTTAATAGGAGCAGAAAACTTCTGCTTTTCATACTGTCAGTAGCATCAGAAAAAGAACCATGATGCTGGTAAGAATTTCATGCTTTGGTTTCAACAATCGATTTTTATGTACACATTGACACTTACACAGACCAAGTGATTTTTAGGACAGCTACTTGGCTGGAAGAAAATGACATGTAAAGCAGCTATAAAAAGTTGAATTGTTTGTTTTGGGTAGTTGATGAGCCCATTCTAAATTTGTTTGTTTGTAAACAATGAATGCCAGGTTATGTATGGCAATATGTTAATAATGAAAAGTAATTTTGTTTTCTTATACTATGCATAATACTGGATTCTTGGCTTGGTGTTTCTGCAAACTCTCAGGCATGCTCAATGGACAAATTTGCCTTGGAAGCCACCCAATTTAGAGTCTGAACAGGAGCAGTGGTTCAAAACTCACCAAGAAGGTTTAATCTGCCTGACTGAAACAAGGTGTTGGTTAGAAGCCATAGGGCTAAACTTCCCCATCTAAGTTCAGGGGATCAGGATACACTCAAAAGCTTTGAAAATCAGTTCCTTTTGACCCAAATGACCTTGGGATCCATCCTTGGGTGACCTTTGAACATATTGGACTCTCAGTGGTCTTTCTTGGCACACTTTAAAAAAAAAAGAGCAGTGGCAAGTTTATTGAAGGACATAATTGTTCAGGAAAAGTCAGAGAATTGAATACGGGACTTCTGAATACTTTTTTTTTTTTTTAAATATTCAGAAGGTGAAAAAATTAATATAAAATAATTATCCAGTTCAATGAATATCGGGAAAAATTTGGTTAGATTTGCTGAAAACTTGCACAAAGAACGGGTGTCAAGCCTTTTACTGGAGCCTGTGTGAGAGGGAGAGAGTAGATGATTTGTATCAGCCCTTGTATGTACACAATATTGCAGAGACATAGCTTTTGTCCTGGTATGTAAAGTTGTTAAGTAGGCCCTAGGGACGTACCAAGTGCGATTTGTTTTGGGCTGATGGTGATTATTGCATCTTACATTGCCGGATTATTGCATCTGGTATGGGTCAGACCATTCATTAATATTGATGATTCTACTCCTGTGAGTATCGATGTATCTTCAGGAATAGTTTTTCCTTATTCTCTTCCATATGTTGTCCAGTTATTTTTTTCATGAACTGTATTTTTTAATCAGTTACATTAATGTCAATTCCTTTTTGTGCATGTTTTTAATAAGCCACTCCAAATATAACCTCGATTCCTATTTCTTTTCAAAGATTCCTAATGCAAGAGAGGAAGATGATCATGGAGATCTTTGGCCAAATTAAGTATAGAATGTAGAGGGGAAAAAAAGTCATACTATATATTGTTTTCTTTTATCTGTTGAACTTTGTTCAAGTTATTTTATTATGACTTAACTAGAAGCGAGTTAAACAAGAGAAAGACTTAAAGATGTGAGTTTGCATTTCGTTGGCTATGAGTGTGCAAGGAACAATGGCTTCCTGCCCCAGCGATGGAGCAGAGCACATCAAGACAGCTCTCCTTGTTTACTGGGGTTTGCTCCAGCCTCGCCAGTGAGAGCCGCTTTTCTGCTGAAGCATCACAGAGGAGCAGCTCTGGGCCGGGTTACGGCTGTGGAGCAGGAGCACAAGTTGCTGCCTACACTGACATCTGAGGAGCCTGGGAGGGTAACGTTACAGCTGGCCAGGACAGCTGGTCTGCAGCTCCTGTGACAGCTGTGTGATCCTGCAGGGAAGGACAAAGACATAATACAGTTCATGACAAGTGCTGTATTACCTGTCTGCCTCCCTGGGTGCTGCTTCTGATGGGCTTAACCTGGAGACAGCTGCTGCCCTCCGTGCTGCAGAGATAGCTGATGCAGGGTCTCACTCATTCAAGACAGTATCGTCTGGGAATGCTGATGATAGATTGTCTTTGATGACCTGACTTTGCCTTCGTAGTGAGGGACCCCAACAGGAGCCAGGACAGCCAGGCCCAGTGGTGGTTCAGAGGCTGTAAGGACGGTTTCATGCTTCTGCTACCAGTTTGCTGCAGCACTGGCTGTGTCCAGGCATAGCCTCTCTGTAGTGCCATAATGTGCATTTCTCCACTAGCCTCGTTATTTTCAATTGGAGCAAAACAAAAGAGTGTAATACAGCTTTGCAAAGCTAAAGCATGCATCATTAAAGAAAGTTAGACTTGAATGTATGTCAAATAATCCAGTCTCAATCAATTTTAATTATATTGCCTTGTTTGTTTAGAGTTTTATGTTTAAAATCCTATTTATTTGGGATTTGGAGCTATCTGCAGTAAGTTGTACAGAAATGGGAGAAACAACATAGGCTGTGTTTTGTGTTAACTTGTCTTAAAACATTTTTGTTGCTTAAAACTATCATAAACCTTTAAGCATAAGAATTTGATAATAAATTTGTGTTGATTCTTACTTTATTAATATAGATACAAATGTCAAAGGGAGTAACACAACTGAAAATATATTTTAAAATACAGTAAATACTGGGATTTCAGCTCCTTATTGTGTCAGTGGACACTGTAATTCAGAGCAAGACTCATCTTGAAGATTGTAAGATCTTTCAGATTAGCAGCTCATTACACTTAAATGTAATCATGACAAATCTTTGTTTTCAGTCTCTTTATTCCTTTCTGTTCCTTTTTGTTCCTTTTTAACACTTATAATTTCTCACATTCCAGTGGTTCACAGTTTCTAGAAAGAAAGTGCTCAATTTGAGTTATTTGAGTGAAGACTTATTCCCGTCATGGGTAAATCATGGTTGTGCTCAAAACCAAAACAATATATGTGGAAAGTGCAGTTCATCAGTGCTGTGAACTCAAGTTACCCAAATGGTATCTCAGATCCACATCTTTCAAAATGAAAGATTGTTTAGCAGGTTTTTTTGATGTCCTGCTAATATCCAAGGAATAGTAAGGTTTTTGTGATCAAAGGGGAAGGGAGGTGGTGAGGGCCAAGTATATCTTAGGGGCTGACAAGTGGAGGATAGGTGGTGATACCTGCACCTATCTAGTGGGCTTTGTGAAAAACAAAGTGGCATATGGTGTTGCAAAATGTAAACAGAGAAGCCAGTTAACAGAAACACCTTAAATTTGCCAAAGTCAGTAAAGCAAGGTAGATCGTGTTTTTTTTTAACTAGATACCAATAGTGCTTCTTTTAGGGATAAGATAGAGAGATTTCCTAGGGGAAAAAGTCATAGTTTGTGTTCCAGGAAGACTATATGCTTGCTATTTTTTTTTGTTTTAATCTGATTGATTGTTTGATTTCTAGGAAACACTTTCAGCACATTGGCAGGGTTAGTCTTTGACTGGACAATAGTAAAAGACACAGAGGCTGATGGCTTCTCAGATTCCCACAATGCGTTACGGTAAGTTCATATAATTTGTTCTCGAAAATCTGGTGTCCATTAAGTTTGATGTGTATGAATATTTCCCCACATAGGCAGTTTACTGAACTGATTCCTAAAATAATGCTTATGGGTCAGTTGTTTAAGTTTTGGGGTTTTTTAAGTGCCTGCTCAACAGCCTGGGCACTCTCATCCCTGTTTAATTTAACAGCTGATAGTGTTAAAAGAACATCCCAGGTAGCTCTAATGCGACAACTAGAAATAAATAGATGCAACTGTTGATCTTCCCAAAACATCTTGTGCAAAGGAAGGATTTATCAGTAAGACTGTTATCTCAGGATTTTAGCAGAGATTTTTTTATTTTTCTTAAGGAAAAAAAGTCCTCTTTCATTTCAGAAAGGAGCTCTCCGAACTTGAAGAGTTTCAGGTTTCAGTCAACACTTAGTTCTGGTGTTGAAATAGCTTTCAAAGTAGCTAACCTTTAAATTGGAACAGATCAAGTGCCTGCTTGTAAGCTAGATGCAGCTCATAAGGCCAGATAAAATAATTCCGTGAAAGGCATTCAATATATTGTCTTTCAGACAAAGCAATGAATGGAAAGCACTTGCTTGATAAATAAGCCATGATGCTTGGTTTGTCATCTGTACTGACTCAGTAAGTTAACTGGAATTTAGAAGTACTGTATTTTGTGGAAACCTCTATCCAAAGATCTTGAAAGTGCTTTTCAACTCACTAATGAGATAAGTGTTTTTCAGTGTTTCTGTATAATAAGGAAATATTCTTTCCATTTAATGGAGGTGGAGTTCTTGCCCAAAAGTCAGAAGGCTCACCTGTGGCAGGGATAGGAATAGAATCCAGACTGTGGATGGTAGATCCAGGCTGTGGTGAATTTTGACTTTGCTCAATGAGGATGTTGGTAGAAAAAAACGCCTCCCTGATAAATGTGAATTTGACCAGACTGCGAACACATGAAACATGTTTTTTTTCTCACAAAACAGTATACAAACACTTCTTGAGCACAGCTTTAGTCAAAACATGCATGACATATAGTAAGCTTGTAAGATGAAGTAGATTCAAACTCATGCATCAGAGGCTTCAGTTACTTTGGAAAACAGGCGCCAGCAAAATGTAGGTAGATTGCGGCACATAAAATTATGTAGGAAACTATGTTCCTTTAAAGAGCCTGACTTTCTTGATATGATGATTCTATGATTGGCATGTGGGAAACCGCTTCTCTTAGAGAGCAGAATGGTTAACAGTTAACTTCCATCCTCAAACCTGTATTCCAAATACATTGGAAATAGGGTAGGGGTAGCAAACAAGACTCTCTGCTGCTGGGTAAACGCAAACTCCAATTTTGCAGCCTTAGAGAAACAAATGCACAGCATTACCTGAGGAAGGCCTGTTAAGCCGATAATACACTTGAAGCTGCAGGTATGAGTGTATGGCCCCTATCTACAGTGAGAGCCAGACAGTGTGCTAATTGTTCAGTGGGACTTATGATCCAAGTCCTAGTCCATACAGAGCTTTTTCTTTTGGTATAAGCATTTGCTAGAAATGTGATTTTAACCAAACTAATATTGATATATGCTCTACTGTTAGCACAGCTATGATAACATAAAAATGTTCTAATGGTGTTACAGCTTTGCAAAATAATTGATAAACTGTCATAAATATTTTAATATTCATAACTGTTCTCAGTATGGCTTTACTGATTTTACTGTGAGAGTGCACATAAAGCCAAACAAATCGTGTGCATACAGAAGCTGGCAACCTTTAAAACATGGTCCTCTTTCAGTTTCTGTCCTGTCGTTTACCCATTCGTGGCAAATTCCTTTCCTCTCTGTTGCCACATCTCACTGAAATTTCTAGCAATTACTACAAGTATTCTGCTTGTAGATTTTTTTTTTTTTCATAGTCATTTATTAAATGCATCCTAGCTTCTTCATATAGGTGAAAGTTATGTTCTGGTTTGTCAAGCTGTTGCTTTTATAAACATAAGCTTTGGGTCTTTCACATCGGTTGTTCCACAATAATCTAGACAGTTTTTGCAGTCTACACCTACTGTAAAAACTGGAGGGATCATTATAGACAACATGTGCAGTCGTCTGATATCTCTTGAAAGCCCACAAACAAGCTTCAAACAAAGTTTTATCAGTCACAGAAATTAGCTGCAGATATCTTGAAGAATGAGTAAAATTTGGATATCTGGTCCCAGGCAGACATCTTAAATTTGCTTAAAAATGGAAATAGCTGGGAATAGATGCTGGTGGTGTTTCTCTGTGGGTTTACAAAGGCTGGTAAACAATTTTCTATTCACTTTTTCGTTCACCTTTCAGTATACTTAAGTTCTCAGAATCCACTTATATTCCACCTTCCTATATATTGGAGATGGAAAAAGTTGCCAAGCAAGGAGATACGATTTTGGTGTCTGGAATGAAAACAGGGAGTTCTAAATTAAAAGCAAGAATACAGGAAAGCGTCTATAAGGTAAGAAACTTACATTCTTTTTTTTTTTTTTTTTATTATTATTTATAGTCCAATGTTACAGGAGTGCTGTAAGTTTGCCCTGCTGTATTGTTCCCATTGTGGATATCAGTGCTGCATCTCTGTCTTACTGGATTGACTCTGTAGCCCATATCGTACAAGATGACAGTTCTGCTCTTGATTACCCTGAAAGGCTTGAAGTTTGATGCAGTTACCTTGGTGCAGTTACCTAACCCAGGATGGTGCATGTGCCAGAGATCATTTCTAAACGTAACTCTGACAAAAGGCCCTGTGGCAGAGGAATACACTTCAGATACTTCTGTACAATTTTATTATTCCTGATAGTCCTTCATATTATATATATATAACTAGAATCATGCTGGACAGGGCATTGGCCTTTTAACTCTTTTTAAAAATAACCAACTACAACACTTTAGGTCTTTGTTTCAATAAATAAGTAGCTAGAACAAGGATTGCTATGTTGGATATACCTTTATTTCCTGTTGTGCTTGAAATGAGTGTCATATGAATACTTTGTTAGTATCTAATTCTACCTCATTAGATTCTGGTCTCCAAGGAGGGGCTTTGGGATCAGAATGTCAATGCTACAAGGGTGTTAAACTGCAGTATTGGCCGTCTTCCCAGCTGTTACGTAGATCCATGCTGTTTCTTTCTTTGTAACTTGTGGTGACTGAGTTTTTTCATTTAACTCTGGTCACAGAGTTGTTTTTTCTCTTAATAGAATTTACAAACACCTGAGAGAGTTTTTATGGGTTATTGCTTACAGGAATACTTGGCATTGTGCTAGTATCAACTTAATACTGCACCTTAAAAAAAATCTTTCTATAAAATGGTGGGTTTCTTCTGAAGTTCATCTCATATCTGCAGTCTGGTTTTGCAGATTTGTGTTACTACATGTTGGACTTAATGTTTTTGCTTAAAGCAGAATTGCCTTGGACTATCTAACCCATACCTGTAGAAAGTGTTCTATGAAAATATTATCTAAACGTATGTAATACAGTAATGTGGCACAAATAATAGCGGGTGTTAAGGATTGTATTTTTGTTACAGTTCTACCTAATTGTGCTGCATATAATTACTCTACATGATATCAATCTGACTTTTTTTTCTTGAATGCTTGTAGCTTGGTTGGTTTTCTGTTTTAATATTTATTTTTCTGAATTAGTTTTGAGCTGATACTGTAAGTAAAATTGAAATAATATTGTTCCGTTCGCAATTTTTTATGGCTTTCTGGTTAGTAGTTCCTTTAAATCTTTCACTGCTACCAGACTGCGCATTTTCAGTGAACATCCCTCAAACAACTGTAATAGAATTTATACAATTATCTGTTGTATTCCTAATTTAATAGACCAATGAGTTTGATACAGATTCCTCTGTGAAGTTATAATGGATATGTTTTATGGAGGTAGGATGTTTTACAATAGGGAAAATAAATTTCTAGATGTCTGAAAAGTCACTCTGCATCTGATTCAATTTTTTCTGTATTCTCCAGAACACTGAACCAAAATGATGTCCATACAGACTTGATTTTTTTTTCTTCAGCCTTGCACAGTATGCACAGAGCAGATCTCTATACTATTCATTGTCCCTTGCATTTCCCTGTTCTGACAAAATTTGAGACAATAATAAAGAGCCAATTACAGCAAGTAATATTTTTCACTTTAATTTATAAGTTATTGCTGCGTGGTCTGTTTCAAACAAATGAGCTGCTTTAAATGTGGTTACTTTTTTGTTGTTTTTTTTTTTTCCCCTCAATCAACAGCATGTACATCCTGCAGAAGTCAGATTGCTTATTTTGGAAAACATCCTTTTAAATCCAGCATATGACATTTATCTTCTGGTAGGAACACACATTCAGTACAGAGTTCAGAAAATAAGGCAAGGGAAGATTACAGGTTTGTCCTGGGGTTTTTGGGGGGGGAATGGCCGGGGGGGTTCTGCTTTGTGTGAATTTTTAACTGCTGAGAAATTTTTAATTGTGTTTAAACTACTTTGTTAATATTTAATACTGTTTTCCTAAACCACATGATGATACAGCTGTTTAGTTCTTTCTTTCAAAAAAAATGTGTCTAGAAAGGATATGCTCTTTCAGATTTGTCAAGGACATAAAGGTAAGGGTAACATAGAATAGGAGCTAACACTATTGTTGTAGATGTACTAATTTATTTCACATTGACTAAGAAACTGTGTCTGACTTTCTTAATTAAACCAAATTTAGATTAGTAAATTTTCTAACAGAAAATGTTTTCTTGACAAATGGATTTGCTCTACTTCTACAAGTGTGAGTTAGCTGGCTTTAAGTCCATTTAAAAGTGTGGAAGTTTGTAGTTGCATCTGTTGCTTACACGGAGCCTGTGCTGGTAGTGACTTGACTCTTTTTTTTTTTTTTTTTCCTTCTGGTGTTTTTTTCTTTTCTTTTTTTTTTCCTGTTTTTTCTTTTCTTTTTTTTTTCCTGTTTTTTCTTTTCTTTTTTTTCCTGTTTTTTTTCTTTTCTTTTTTTCCTGTTTTTTTTCTTTTCTTTTTTTCAGTTTTTTTCTTTTCTTTTTTTTTCGTTTTTTTCTTTTCTTTTTTTTTCGTTTTTTTCTTTTCTTTTTTTTTCGTTTTTTTCTTTTCTTTTTTTTTCGTTTTTTTCTTTTCTTTGGTTTTTTCTTTTCTTTTTTTTCCTTTTTCTTTTTTTCTGGTTTTCGAAACTAAATAAATGTTTTACTAGGCTAGTAAACTAGGCTCACTACATCAGCTAGTAGTGCAGAATGGAGCAGCAGAAATTGTCAGTAACTCGTAGAAAGTAATTTGACCAATTTTGAAGCTGGGAATGAATTGGATGTTAGGTTTAAATAGTGGGATGATATTAGTTGGAAATTGTAGCTTCAAAGAAGTTAAAGTTAGGTGAGAAGCTCATTTTGTGTGTATGCGTTGATACAATCTCAGAAATGCCATTTCTATAAGACATTAAAAATACTGATTTAATGTGTACACTAGGCATCAATAAAAATTAATCAACAATAATTAGCAGCATCCAAACACTGACACACTTGCTTTTATTGTTTCATATGTTGTCTTGTTTTATGTACAGAATTAATGATGCCGTCTGATCAGTATGAACTGCAGCTACAGAACAATGTACTTGGTCCTGAGGGAGATCCGTCTTGGCCGGTTGCCAAGTTGGACCAGGCAACGTCGGTTGTAACTGCGCTGCAGCAGGGACAAACTAACCTCATACTTGGGCACAAGAGTATCCTTCCTAGGTGATGCTTTTCCATCTAGTCTTCGTGGCAGGAGACAAACTTTCTACCTTCTGCAGCACAAAAAGATAAAATTATCCATATTTGTACCAGTACTCTTGAAAATCAGGAGCATCTGGTGGAGCCATAGAAAGCAGCACTGCTGAGAATTCAGTCTCAACAGAGCTGCCTGATGCCTTGAAATGTTCTAAGAAATTAGGTTGGCAAAAGATCAATTAAATCATGTCTGTTCCCCTCAGTCAATGTGGAAATGCGATGGGGCTTTATTTAATTTTTATATTTAGAGCATTATATTCTCTAGTGGAATCTCTCTAAAATGCTCACTGTCTTTCAGGGTAGTGGGGATAACATTTATTTTCAGTGTACAATTAGCTTTAAATATCCAAAGAGGCACAAGGAGCCCCAGGAACAAGCTGGTCTTTACTTGAGTTTTGTCAAAACTTTTCTGTTCCTTTACTGAGACTTCAGGTATTCGTATGCAAGGGGTTTCCAGACTACCAAACAGCACTATCTATGTTGTAAATCCTGGGTATTTAGGTTGGTACTGGCTGTAATTTTCCTGATTTCTTAATATAATTTCTTGCCTTGTTTTTGTGTTGGTGTTTTTCTGTGCATATATACACGCTTCCATTTCTCATATTACTTTTCATAGAAAAGTAATTTTATTCATAAAAGTAGCTCAATGTGAAATAGGTTTAGTAGTAAATATTTATTTTCTTTCATCTCTGTATTCAGCAGCTTAAAACAATGAATGTGCATCTTCAGAGCGTGGGCACCAGAAGCAAAATGCTTATATCCATTATGTAAAGAGGCTGTTGGTTTGTGCTGTTCAATATTTCCTGTTTTTTAGGATTTACAGTTCATCCAGGTGACAGATGGGTCCTAGAAACGGGCAGACTTTATGAAATTACAATTGAAGTGTATGATAAATCAAGCAATAAGGTGTATTTATCTGAAGTAAGTTGAAATGGTGATATGCTTCTGAGTGTCTGTCTCCTAAATCCTGGCTTTCTTTGAAATTAGTTGAGCAGTTTCTTATGTACATGGAGTTGGGAGGTGTCAAAGCATGTTGTTTCTTGCCTTTTCCTTTTTTCCCTTTGTTTTGTTGTTTGGTGTTTTGGTTTTGGGTTTTTTTTTTTTAATTATAAAGGCACTCTGGGTGATCCACGTGAAAGTGCCTACTGGAGTCTTAAGTGCTGTAGAAAAACACTGGAAGAAGTTGTGCAATGCACTTCAAACATGTAGCATAGGCATTGCACTGGAAATTGCAAGCCAGTGTAACTGCTGGAGAGCAGTACTAATACAGTACTTCATCTCATCAATCTCCCCCAAATATAATATTGTCACATCTAGAAGTAATCTTTCCTATTAAAGAGTGAGGCGTAAGGTAGGCTTATAACACTCTTGAGGAGCTACCTGTTTCCTTTCAGTTGATTATGGGAAAAGCTTAGATGATTAGCTAGCATTAAAACACTTCACTGTTTGGTAGTTAAATAAGACAAATTCTAGGTACCAAATATATATTGTTTTTAAAAAAAAATAAAGAAGAAAAAATTTAAATGGTTCATTTGCAAGCAGAACAATTTTATTAAGTTACTGCTTTTCAGAATATCAAATTTATGCGAATGTTATTTTATTTGCACTTTTTTGCTTCCTGAGATATAGATCTGAGTTTCAGCTAGATCTCAGAAGAAATGTGCTGTTGGGGCAGTATATTTGTATGTTCTTCCCCTTTTGTGTTTAAGAATGACAAAATTAAGAAATTATTGTAAAATATGAATTATTTAGTGGCATAAATAATGGTACTTTTCATGTTAAATTACATGTTGCTGACAATTTTAAAAAGTAAATATTTTCTGTGGAGTTAATGCTGTGTCTAAAAGATATAATCTTGTTGAAAGACTGAAACTTTCACAGAAAAATTCTTGGTGTCAGATAAGTTCCTTCGAACTGTTATTAAACAATTGTTTTCTCATTGATTCATTGCTGATATGCTTATGGCTGGCTGTACAGTATTAATGTCAGTTACCTGTGGCAATATCTATTTAATGTTCTGGTTTTAGAATATCAGAATTAATACAAAGCTGTCCAAAGAATATTTTGAGGTGCTGAAGTCATCTCTGAATGGATCATATCATTATGTGAAAGCAATAAAGAAGGGTCAGACCATTATTGATGCTGCACTGACATCAGTAGTAGATCAGGTATGTTTTTATAATAACTTTTCTGCTTTACTGCTTTTACGTAGGCCTAAAAATTATTTACTTGTGCAGTAGTGACTTAATAGTGACATAATAAAAGGAAACCTAAGACTTACATGGATCTAAGCTGTCTTTGTTTAAAAAGATTAAGAACCAAATTCTAAAATCCTTACTTCATGAAAACTGTCAATTAAGTCAACAGAAGACTTGCTTAAATAAAGACTTCAGGATTTTGCTGCCGAGTGTGGCAAACACCTGTTAAACTAGTGGTGCACAGCACTGATTTTTTTTTTCATGGCAGATACTTATGTGGTCAGATATCGTATCCTTGTGCTGGTGCAAAGGTCCTCTCACATTCTCTGAGTGAATTTTACAATTTATTATGGTAGGATCATCAATGTCATACCCTGGCCTTGTTCTGCATTCAGTTACATTTGGAAAGTTTTCTATCCTTTGGTAAGTGATGTTAAATGCTGGAATGATAATCTGCCAAAAGTATCAGCCTGCAAATTTCTTCAAATTAATATTCATTAACTTTCTGCTAGTTGGGCAGGCTGCTGAATGTATGGCTAACTAGGGCACGTGGTGTGAAAGTGATTTGCTTTTGCTTGAAACTTGGAAAAATTCAACACTTCAACCCATTTGCTGTGAAATCATTTAGTGATTCCTTGAGTAGGATTTAGAAGATCCTTGTATATGATAAGCCATGCTCATTCTCTGTGTCAGAGAGGTATTCTTGAATGAAATGAGGTCTACTGAGAGCTGTTAAAGTTTTCCTTCAGAACTCCAGTAAGAAACAGTATGTTGTGCCAGAGGATTATGGTATTACAATTACAGCAAAGTTGTAAAGGCCAGTATTTTGGGATGGGTTGAGGAATGGGTCTTTTAGGCTGAGTTTCATCTTCACCTGCTGCAGAGTGGAATGAGCAAAGAGTAAATGCAGGTGTAGAGTTACTGAATTAGTTCTCCAGACAAGGTCTCAAAAACTAGGAGTAGTGAAAGAGTATATTTCTTATTGCTGTTTGCCTTTTAAATTAATGGGGGCACCTGTATCTCCATAGTAATACTACTCATTTAATACAATAGCATACTTTGCTGCGATGAGCTGACTATTTGCTCACAAGTAACACTGTTTATAAGTGACCTTAAATAGTTGCTTTCCTTTCTCTCTGAGATGGTTTCAACAACTTGTCTATATAAGGATTAAACATTAATTCTAGGAAGCGCTATGGTGCCATTTATAATACTGTGCTGTTGCTTTTTGTAGGATGGAGGTGTTCATACATTACCAGTTCCAGTGCGAAACCAGCAAGATGTTGAAATATATGTTCCCATAGTTCTTTCACCCAGCATTTTGACATTTCCTTGGCAGCCAAAAGCAGGAGTCTACCAGTACACCATACAGGTAGGCCAAAGAAGTATCTAAATGCAGGAAGTATTGCTCAAACAGGTGCAGTGAGGCCTGTAATCAATATAGAGTTGACTTTGGATACTTCAGGCACAGTGATATCCAAAACCTTATTTGGAGGAATTTTGTTGGGTGTTAGTTGCAGGAATTAATGTGTAGTTTAAAAAAAGAACACAAGAAACCAGCAAACATAAAAACCCCACCAACTTTTACCTCTTGTCTTTCATTCACTTCCTCTCTCCCTCAAGGATGCACCACACACATATGCACAGAATGGTTTGGAATTACAGAAAACATCCTAGGTACAAAACTTAATAGTAATAATTAGAGGCTACCATTTACTGTAGAGGGATGGAAGTATGGGAGTATGAATCGGAGTATGAAGTGACTGCAAAAAGGGCATGACAAGATTAATGAGCAGCGCCCTATCAACCTTTGACATCAGCATGCTTGTAATAAAAAGTTACAGGGAGGCAAAGGCCACAGTTTCATTTACAGTATGCCCTTCTAAAGGGACTTTTTTCTTACACTTCTTATGTGTGTCTTAGCATCCATGCTGCCAATCCTTCCATACACTTCATGAAGCAAATGGCTTGTCTTCCAGTATCCAGAGTATAGTCCAACTGGAGGAAAGAACATTGTGCTTCCCCAGCCTGGACTGTTATCCCAGTACAATCATACCCAGATCCTGCCCTCCAGTGTTTCTTGCACAGTTCTTACCTCTCCCTTTTAGCATGGAGTAGTGCTGAGTTTTGGGTCTGTCTTCAAGTAAACAGTATACAAAAAGAGGCAGCGGGACACGTGGTGTCTGAAGTAAACAAATCAATCTCATAGAGATAAAATTGCATTCTGTAGTGTAAATCTGAAGGTAACACCATTGAGTCTAGCACTGTCATCTGTACTTTTAATTTCTGTGGGATTAGATTGGTTTAGTTCATGCTATACCCAACCACACCAGCAGAGTGTGCTAAAAATTCTTAGTACAGATAAGCATTTTCAGTACTTCATCATAACTTCTGCTAGAGTTTTCCCAGTAAGGGAAAGTAAATGTGTTTTTCTGTTTCCCAACTCTTTTACAGTTCTATTCTTGTCTCACCTTATCTTGCATATATCATCAAATATCTCACTAGAGAACATTCCTTCGTGTTACTCCAATAATTACATCAGTATTCTTACTTTACTGTGATTTTTTTCATTAAAAACAGAAAAACTTTTTTTCTCCCAACATTTAAATTAGTTTACATTTACTGAAACTGTGAACATTTTCCCAATCAGCCCATTCAAAAATACTAGTGGTTGTTTACAATAGCACACAGCTTGACTGTTGTTCCTGCCTGTAGATTAGTGTTTGCCTCCTACTTGATAGTTTTTGAGTCAGGCTATTTTAAATTGGTGAATAGACTTTTTCTGAAAATAAGTTAAAAGGGATTTTTGGATCTAGCCGAATTCTGTTTATAGCTAAAGTAACTCCTTCCAGATGGTATCAGAATGACTTTTAGGCTTTACTTTGTCAGCTGTTTGTTTGTTTTGTTGGTTGCTTTGTTCATATTTGTGCTAATAAGATGCTTCTGTTGCAAGTAAAAAAGGAAAAAAAGGGGAAAAAAAAAAAAAGGACATTTCCTTCGTTCCATGCATTAGAGAAGTGAAGTGCCATCTTTGTGAAGTTAAGTACATGGAGGTTATTTTTTTCTAATGAGAGCATCACCGTCACTGGTAACAGTTTGTGGAGTGGATAGTGGATAGCCTATCCACAGGCTGTGGATAATGATTAGACTGAAATAGAAGCTGGTTTACCCTTTCTCTTCTCAGAGCAAACTGACTGCTAGAGAGAAAAATGTAGTAATGCATCTGGTTTTTATGGCAATGAGATGTGACTCCATAGAATTATTAAGAATTGGGTATTTCTATTTTATGTTTTCTGCTCATTTCCCTGTTTTAATTGAAAATATCTTTATAAAACATTCCGAACTTTTACATTCTTCAGATGTTTCTTGCCACATCCCATGTATCTCCTGTCACACGCTGTTACCTATTTATCCATTTGTCTTTGTCTTTGTCTGGTGCTCTTTCTGTAATCAGGTTGTGCACATGCTCATGGGAAGGAAAAAGGGAAATGGCTGTCCTTTTGATTTCCCTCCACCCCCACCCCCCCCCAACACTTATTAGCTAAGCTCCTGCATAATCTAGATTTCTTTATTTTCCACAGTATCTTTTTAGACAAGATTTATCATCTTGTTCATTTTTACTTTAATTATGAAACAAGTTAGAGCAAATGCTGAGGAAGTTAGAGAAATTAAATCAGTACATGTAAAAAAACAATTACTCCCATGTTCACCCTTGCTTTACTCTGATGGAACTCTGAAATTTATTTTGGAGTGTGAAAGTTTTGAGTTTAACTTGCTTTAAAAATGCATTATTCTCAGTGTACCTTTCTGCACAGTATTTGTCTCAACAGACACTTTCCATAGCTCACAATGATAATGTTTAAAACCTATACATTTTACAGCATTGTAATGATAATGTTTCTTTGGTAACTAGTATTACACATCTAGGAAGACAATACTCTGTGTGTGTTGGCAAAATGTTTTTTGGCCCTTCACTTTATAAAATATGAACCTGCAGCAGATATTACTCTGTCCTGGCTGCCAAGTGCTCATACAGTGGATATAATTATTTGTCTCCATTAATGTGGACCATAATATCAAGTAACTAGTTCTTCCTCTTCTGCAGAATAATTCTGATCATTTAAGCTCTTCTAATCTTGCAACAACGCTTCAAGAGCTGGGAGCTCTAGGAAAGGAGTGCGTTTTTCTTTTTTGTTGGTTTGGGAGGTTTTGTGGGAATCTGCATGCTAAACCTGAGTTTGTAAGTTTGGCAGTTACTGACTCCTTCCTTGAAAAGCCATTGTGGGAGTGTACATTTTGCAGACCCTTGCAGTGCTTGTGGTAAGAGTGGGCAGTTTCCATATGGGCCTAACACTCATTCCATGGATGATCAGTTGCTGGAGCAGCATGTTTATTGAATGGCTGCAGGTAGACATGCTATTTTTCAGCATAAAAATAAGGAATTGATGCCAAGAAGAGAGTGACTTTTTTTTTTCTTTTTTTCCCCTCTTGCCTCGTTTCCTCCGTGCCTCCCACCTTCTTTTCTCTTCCCTTTAGATTCCTTAACAATTCCCATTGAAAGAAGCTAGTAGGTACAGAGTGTCAGGTTAGCAGCTCTGAGACCCCAAATCAGCACTTAGGCTGTCAGCAACAGAGAAACAGTGGGAGTTTTCAGAAGTACAATAATCCCATGTGCCAGGCCTCTGGTGTGCCGATTTGTGAAATGCTCTGCTAAGCACTGACTCTAGCACTGGGAGTTGGGAGCATCAGACGTCTGCAGCTGGGAGAGAGATATTTGAGTTAGCAGCACGGGTGAGCACATAGGATATGTGCATGACGAAAGCTGAAATTAAAATGAATTGAAGGGTAGTAATCTTCTCACCTCTTACTTCACCTTGCTTATTTGAAAGTTCTCAGGCATCATATTATCTGTATTTCCTCAATAACAACGTTGTCGTTGCTCAGTGTGTCCCTGATTTTCATGCAACGTATTCAAAGGCCTGGCAGCTAAGAAACATGAGAACTGTATACTTCATAAAATATTTGAAAGATTTTCTCTCTGTATTCTAGGCTCATGGTGGAAGTGGAAATTTCAGCTGGTCCTATTCTAACCAGGCAGTTGCTACAGTGACAGTCAAAGGAGTAATGACAACTGGAAGTGATATTGGCATCAGCGTTATTCAGGCAATTGATGTTCAGAATCCGTTGCATTACGGAGAAATGAAGGTAAAACTCTTATTTTCCCTGGTTGCTCTTGAATATGGATTTGGAAACAGTGTAGAAACTGAGAATGCCATAGACATTCCCCTTTCCAAAATGTTCCAAGAGGTTTCCCTGCCTGCCCTGTGGCAGGTTAAGTGACCAGTTTCAGAGTTTGTGCTTCTGGGAATTCAAGCTCTCTCCACTGCATTAACTTAACTCCCACTTTTGCCCCTTCGTTATTTCCTTGGCAGGTCTTTTTCTGTGTTGAAAGTTTTGAGTACAAGAAGGAAACAGTGATTTACTACTGGCTTAGCCATCTAAGCAGACAAGCCAAACTAAAAATGCATTCTGCAGGATAAGACATGGGTGTTTTCCTTCAATATAAAAGGATGACAGATACCATCAAGGTGCCCAAGGAAATTCCTGCCTGGATCAGTGGCTGAGATGAATACAGTGCCACATAATGAATCTAGATACCAAAGCTGGCCAAGAAAAAAATTAATCTTTTAGGAAAAGTAGGAGGAAACAGGAATGAAAAATACACCTCCCAAGAGGGATTTTGCATTCTCTGTGCAAATCGTACCCTATTCTTAGTATTTGGTCAGGGTGATCAGTGTGTGGTATGGAGTGAAGAAAATACAGGAACATATGTAATGGCCCCACAGGAAAGAGTGTGCAAAGATAGGTGAAGAAGCTGCTCTGGTTAACACTGTAAATCTACAGTGTTAAATATTTTTCTCTAGAATGTTATTGATTTGGAAATATCTCCTTGTGTCCTTCGGACACAAATAATTTTCCTTAATGAAACTGTGGCAGTGCTTACTCTCTCTGTCAAGCTGTTAGGAACTGCAAGACCTGTATCGTTATAGAATAGAAACTAAAAGTAAGTACTGCTGTGGTGTATATTCATTACTGTGAAGTAGTACTACTCTGCTACCTTCACAAATTCAGGCATTTTAATCTATGCTTTAACTCTATGTCTTTTGTGAAGAGCTAAGCATTGGAATGGAAACCTGACAGAGAAGAGGAAACTTGTTCCTGACCTCAGAAAAACTAAGTGTACTAAGCACGTGTGGCTAATGTGAGATCCAGAGGCTGTGTTTGTCTAACTGCATGGTCATAAATGAAATAGGTTCGTTTATGCCAAGCGGATGCTATTGAGGCTGGCAAACAACCTCCATCTGGCTAAGGCTTTATAAAGGTGATGGTCTTTGTTTCTGAGGGAGCATAGAAGTTGATTTAGGAAGCATGTCTTGCAGGCCCTGGGCAGTGCACCTTCCTTCCAGGATACATGCCTGTAATTTAGCAACTGGTGGGGAACAAGCTGATTGCATCAAATATATATACATTAGCTTTACAAAATACCTCATCATTTTTAAGTATTCCCATGTGCAGCACTGCTGTAATTGTTATACTGCACTTCTGTTGCACCAAAGTCCCTTTTGACAAAAGTTTTAAGAAATGTGTTTGGTCAAGACTGCCAAGTCTGTCCCATAATGAAGAGAGCTATAAGCAGATTTTTTTTTAATTTTTTTTTTTTTTTGTATGTGTGTTTTGGGAAGGATATTTCTAACCAAGTTTTACTTGGAACAGCTGCATCTACTAATGCTGGGTTTTTTGAGGGGTGAATTAGCTTGGGTTTTGTGCTCAGATTATTTGTGTAAATTTTACAAAATGCATTGGAGAGGTACGAAACTTCATGCTTAAAATAACAACTTAAATGATTAAAATAATGACACAAATTGAAATTTCTGCAGAATTTAGTTTACAGACTTGCTCTGAAATTATTCTCTGGACAGCCCAGGATGCTGCTTTTTAGCAGTGTGACAATTACCAGCAAGAGATTCAGGAATGAAGACTTTTTCAGTTAAAACTTCTTATCCTCAAACATAAGTCAAAGCCTGAAGACAGAAAAAATACTTCTCTCCATGTGAGCTTTCAGAGCAGCGTATTGCACAATCTGAATGGGTTATTTTTGAATGCCTTTGTTCTTGTGTTAGGAATTGCATGCTTCATAGAGTAACTGAAGAGTTCTATTTACTGACCTCAGTGAGCAAGTTTTAGGAACAGTTAACTATGTTCCACAAGGATTACAGTTTTAACTCTGTACCATATGGTTCAATATTCTATGCTGAAGCCATTTGCAGATGGTTAGGAAGTTAAGATATTGCAAATGAAAAGCTTTGATCATAGCTATTGTTACAAAATATGCAGTCAGTCTTCGGTGGATTCTTTAACATTAATGGGAAAAGTAGCAAATCAGAATAACAAATAATACAGTTAAGGCTTGTTCATCAACATACCAGCTATAATAGCATGCAAGATCTATTTCTGCCGGTCTTATTTCTGAAAGTAATCCTTTTGATTTCAAAAGTATCTCTCACATAAAGATTCCTTGTTGAAGCAGAAGGTTGTTAGATTAGGCAGTAGATATTTGTTAACTTATTTTAGATTTCAGACATATTACTGTGGGGAAGTGTTGAGCCCTGGACACTTTTAAAAATGTTTTGCCAACAGAAATGTGAGAAAGAAGAAGGCGGGGGGGGGGGGGGAAGCAGCCATTTAGGAAATGTTTAGGTCATTACTTCCCTTAACTTTTACATACCTGCTGCTGTGAGTGATGGAGGCTGGGGAGCCTTGCTAACTACGTCAGGTCTACTTCAAATATTTACACTGTGAAAGTCAAGGTTGGGTACTAAATCTGTCCCAGTTGGTGATAATACCTCCTGGAGATAGCGCACACCTTAGTCCACACTTTAAAATCAATCAGAATTATAGAAGTAGCAGTAAAAGGATCACCAAGCTAATGTGAACTTGGACTGTTATGGAAAAAGAGCACTAAAATAGTAACCAGCTTTTCCTGGCCCTTTCTGTGGCAGGTAAACACAAAAGCAATGTTAAATCTGAGAAGAATTGTTTCCAGCAATCAGAGGGAAGTCAGCTGCTGGGATAAGTATACGAGAGGGCTAATTAAAATAAGGAGATCATATTGAAGTCTATTTTTCTTTTTTTTTTTTTTTTTTTTTTTTTTTTCTTCCTGGTGTCTTTTTGTGGGGTTGTGTTCATACATCTCTGTCCTGTGTTACTTTCCTCCTTCAGGTGTACGTAACTGAACCCAGTGGGATGGAGTTCACACCATGTCAAGTTGAAGCGCGTGTTGGCCAAATATTGGAGCTGCCCCTGAGGATTAATGGCCTAACAAATGTTGAATCGGGCGAGACAGTCCCACTGAGCGACTGCTCACACTTTGATTTAGTTGTGGAAGTAGAAAACCGTGGTGTGTTCAGGCCACTCCAAGGTGATTTGAACCCCTCCCTGTTTTGAAAGTTAAATTAAGATGTTACTAAGTCACACATCTCCTTTAAATCACTGTTTCAATTGCTGTGTACAGTATTCCGACAGAGGTGCTTAAATTCAGAGGTGGGGATCAGAGTAGTTTTATTTTGAGAATGTATTTACTTTTTTATGCAGAACTTCCCTTTGATATTTTTGATGTTTTGGAGGACTCTGAAAACATTTTAGCAATTATTTTATTGGATAATGTGTAGTCTCCCGTATGTGTTTCTACTGATTAGTATTTTTAACATGCTCCTGTAACAAAGCTGATGGGTTTTCTCATAAGAGGGGTCCACATATATTGTGGTTTGAGGTAGCATTGGAAGACTTAGAAGAACACTAAGATTAATAACTACTTTGCCCAAATTGTCCGGCACTACTTTCAGTTCTATAAAAACACTGTTCATTGTTTGCTCACAAGTGACTGAGACAATCAGCTGCTTAAATTTTGCCAAAGCTCTGTCATTGTAAAGCTCATTGCTTTAAGAAATGCCTCTTGTAAGGTTTATTAAGAGTATGGACTATGCATGCTATTTTTAAGGATTGCTTATTAATGTTGCTGGGCTAAGTGGACACTAAGCAACGTGCTTGTTCCCGTGTCTACTGAATTCAGTATGCTGTTCAGATGTACCATTAATTTTTTCCAAGGGTCTCTTGTATGGAAGCTCTTTCCTGTGCTCTTGAGCCAGTAAAACCAGTCTGCATTGTGCCATCTGTTTGCCTGAGAAGCAGCTATTTTAAATGTCACTATGTGGTATGCTGTTGTACTGTTTGTTTCAAAAAAAATTAAAAATAGACCCCTCCCAAAATGTCCTCTAGTAAGCAGAGAAATTTCATGAAAATACCTTACTTTCAGCTAGAGAAATGATGTATTGCCTACAGTTCAAGTTATTCTGTGCAGGAAGGCTCGTCTAAGCAGTGTGACTTATTTGTGCTTAATAACAAGCCAGTTTCATTTTAGAACAGCAAGATGAAAATGTGCAGTAAGAGATAGAAGTTATATCAGTTTGTACCAGAGTAAAGACTCACGTCCTGTTTAGGACGGTGTGACAATAAAGAAGTTTGAGATGTGGATACTTCGGTAAGCGTTGGGTTTGAGATGAAAGACAGTAGTGAACGTTTTTATCCATTTGGTTGGAGCACACATCTCTACTTACTTCTGGTGGAAATGCTTTTGTCAAGGAAAGCCATATTGAACTTGAATTAAAATGCCTGGGCATTTCTCTGCAAGTATGTATTTATATATTTTTAATTTATCTGACAGGAAGGCTTAAGCCAACTGCTGATTTTTGTAGTGGAGTCAGAGTAAAAGCTGAAACTCAAGGATACACAATACTTGTTGTTAGTTACACCCATGGTCACGTCCATCTCAGTGCTAGCATCACCATTGCTGCTTATCTACCATTAAAAGTAAGTCTGTTTTTGCTGTTCCTAAAGCAATCCATCACTTAAAATGCCTTTAAATGACAAATAGCAAGTTGATGTTATGTAATAAGTGTGTTTAAAAAGAATGAGGTATGTGGTTGATTCACAGGAAAAGATTTATGGACTGTTTGGGGAATTGTGTTTTAACCCTTTCTCTGTGGAGCATATATATAGTAGAGTTTGCCTACATGGATGTTGCAAGCCAACTACAGAGGAGTGAGTAGTGCGATAGCAAACTAACACATGCTGCAACTTCTGAAGTGGAAAGTGAATTTGATATCCTTGCCCATTTTTCAGACTTTTGGCAAAAGAGTCACAATTGCCATCATCTGAAGAAATATGCAGGACAGTAATAGGAGTCAACTCTCATAGAATCATAGAATCATTTCAGTTGGAAAAGACCTTCAAGATCATCGAGTCCAACCATTAATCATGCCCCCTAAACCATGCCCTGGAGTACCCTGTCCACTCGCTTTTTTAATATCTCCAGGGATGGTGACTCAACCACTTCCCTGGGCAGCCCATTCCAATGTCTGACAACCCTCTCAGTAAAAAAATTTTTCCTAATATCTAACCTAAATCTCCCTTGCCTCAACTTGAGGCCATTTCCTCTTGTCCTATCTCCAGACACCTGACAGAAGAGACCAGCACCCACCTCACTACAACCCCCCTTCAGGTAGTTGTAGAGAGCGATGAGGTCTCCCCTCAGCCTCCTCTTTTCTAGACTGAACAAACCCAGATCCCTCAGCCGCTCCTCAGAAGGCTTGTGCTCCAGGCCCCTCACCAACTTGGTTGCCCTTCTCTGGACACGCTCCAGCACCTCAATGTCTTTCCTGTAGTGAGGGGCCCAAAACTGAACACAGGACTCGAGGTGCGGCCTCACCAGTGCCGAGTACAGGGGAACAACCACCTCCCTGTTCCTGCTGGCCACACTGTTCCTGATACAGGCCAGGATGCGATTGGCCTTCTTGGCCACCTGGGCACACTGCTGGCTCATATTCAGCCGGCTGTCAACCAGCACCCCCAGGTCTTTCTCTGCTGGGCAGCTTTCCAGCCACTCTTCCCCAAGCCTGTAGCGCTGCGTGGGGTTGCCGTGACCGAAGTGCAGGACCCGGCACTTGGCCTTGTTGAACTTCATACGATTGGCCTCAGCCCATCGATCCAGCCTGTCCAGATCTCTTTGTAGAGCCTCCCTACCCTCAAGCAGATCGACCCTGCCTCCCAACTTGGTGTCGTCTGCGAACTTGCTGAGGGTGCACTCAATCCCCTCATCCAAATCATCGATAAAGATATTAAACAGAACGGGGCCCAACACCGAGCCCTGGGGAACACCACTTGTGACCCGCTGCCAACTGGATTTCACCCCATTCACCACTACCCTCTGGGCTCGGCCATCCAGCCAGTTTTTCACCCAGTGAATAGTGCACTTATCCAGGCCACGAGACGCCAGCTTCTGAAGGAGTATGCCATGAGAGACAGTGTCAAAGGCCTTGCTGAACTCTAGGAAAATAACATCCACAGCCTTTCCCTCATCCACTAGGCGGGTCACCTGGTCATAGAAGGAGATCAGGTTGGTCAAGCAGGACCTGCCTTTCGTAAACCCATGCTGACTGGGCCTGATCCCCCTCTTATCCTGGAGTTGCCATGTGAGTGCTTTCAAGACAAACCGTTCCATAATCTTCCCCGGTACCGAGGTCAGGCTGGCAGGCCTGTAGTTCCCCAGATCCTCCCTCTGACCCTTCTTGTAAATGGGCGTCACATTGGCAAGCCTCCAGTCCTCTGGGACCTCCCCTGTTGACCAGGAACGCTGATAGATGATAGAGAGTGGCTTGGCAAGGACCTCTGCCAGTTCCCTCAGTACTCTTGGATGGATCCCATCAGGTCCCATAGATTTGTGAGTGTCCAGATGGCGTAGTAGGTCCCTAACTAATTCCTCCTGGATTAAGGGGGGTATGTCATGCTCTTCATCCTTACCTTCCAGCTCATGGGGTGGAGTACCCTGAGAATGACTGGACTCACTATTAAAGACTGAGGCAAAGAAGGCATTAAGTACCTCGGCCTTTTCCTCATCACTGGTTGCTATGTTCCCTTCTGTATTCATTCTTTTTACTGTTAACATATTTGTAAAAACATTTTTTGTTGTGCCTTACGATAGTGGCCAGATTTAGTTCTAGCTGAGCATCTGAGTGAGGATGTATATCTTATTTTGCACAGCACACCTGAATTAGTAAATTACTTTTCAGCAGACTCTAGATGCGTGGAAAATTATGTGAGACTCAAATCTTTTGTTTCTTGACTGTCCATTTTAACTGATTAACAATTGGCTTAGTAGGGTAATAAGGGGGCAGTCACAATTCTGTGTCCATAACAGCAAATGGAAGTAGACCTAACTTATCATTTCTCCTTTAATGGTATATAAACTGATTTTTGCAAGAAAGCAAAGCTGGCTTGCCTATATGGCTGTGAAAATGTATGCTTTTTCCCTACAAATGGGAGAAACATATTTCACGGTTGGACAGTTCACTAAAGAAAACAGGAATAACGAACCTGAGTACAGGGTCGATATATGGAAATATCAAATAGTACGCTTATGTTACCCTCATCTTCAGAGACCTAGCACTGAATCTGCAAAGCTGAAGTCTAATACATTTGACCATAGTTTTTTTTCCCCCAAATCTGGAACAAAAGTTTCTGCAAATCCTACAAATTTGTGACTGTAATGATGATTTTACTTTTTAAATATGCTTTTCTGTCAAATAGCTTAAATAGCTGAGTATAATTATTTGAAGATGCTGAGACATCCTAAGCAGAGTGTGTAAACTTTCTATTATTGGCAGCAATGTGTGAGAGAGGCATAGTACCTTTAATTAGGAATTTTTCATATGTCTGGTATCATTCACATTTATTAGCAAAGTCCCTTGAGGTGTTGTAACACTGCTTTTCATATATAAAGTTAAATGATTCTAGGGTACTTAACAGAGCCAATACATGGTGACAAGGAGGATAGATTAAGTGCACTTCGGAAAAAAAAAAAAAAAAAAAATCTGTGTTTGGACATCTCAGTGAAGAACTTATTTCTCTTTGAAGCGTGGAACAGAGATTTCCACATTCTTTTCCCTCCTTTCTGCAGAATGAAATATTTATGATGCCCAAAAATGGAAGGCAGCATTTTTATGTCAGATATCTATTTTAAAAAAATAATAATTATAACATAAAAAGTGGGAGAAAGATAAACAGGAGTCAAAGGGCAGGCAGACACTTGATAGTAAATCTCATAGTTTTCCAATGGGTTTTTACCTTTATATTACAAATACAACCAGGGAGTAAATGGGAGGAAAGAGGAACATTTATGCCAACCCTTGCCTTCTCTCTCTCCCGACCAAAATGCACCTATGGAAAGAATTGAACCATGCTTTATGTTAGCTGCTGTTTCTTTCTTACTAAACACCTAAGTAATATGGCGATGTGGAACACAAGCTACAAATAGTTATTGTGTATTAAAATGTCAGGTTAATTTCTGTGATGATAAACACCACAGGCTGTCCCAGTGATGCACATCAGTGTAGAATTTGTTGTAGAGGTTTGAAGTAAAACTTGTGTAGGAGAATAATTGCATGCACAGAACCATGCTGCAGAGAGAACTGTCAAGTGAACGTAAAATGTGACATTATTTCATTCATTTAAAGTTGTCTATTTAAAAAACGTGGTAGAATGTTATCTCTCTGAATGTGCTCAGAAGAGCATATTAAGGGTCTTTTGCTGTAATACTTCATGAAAGAGATGTGATTAGAATGTAGTTAAAACTTTTCTTTGGATCCATGGGTTACATTGAATATAATCTGACTGGGCAGAATTCTTGTAGGTGATGCTAACTATTTTGGTACAACTCTGTTCTTAAATAACCATTCTTACAAACCACTGTGTGGGAAAAATCATAGCCTAATCAAAATAACAAAGATAGCTCTTCCATTAAGAGGGAAGTATCTTTTGCAAAGTACAACCAAACTATGTGTAAATAGAATCATTAATTTGTAATTAATTCATTCATTACAGACTATTGATCCTCCATCTGTTGCTTTAGTGACTTTGGGTTCCTCTAAAGATATGTTATTTGAAGGAGGACCTAGACCATGGGTACAAGAACCTTCAAAGTTCTTCAGGAACATCACCACTGAGGATGCAGAAAGTATTGGTCTGTCTTTATTTGGACCTCCTACATCTCGAAATAACATCCAGCATTGGGTTAGAGTGTCTTGCAAAAGCCTGGGAGAGCAAGTAAGTGCCAGAAGGTATTTGTATTGCCCTCTGTCAAACACTGAGCTAAGGCAACTGAGAACAGGCTTCAGACAGATTTATGATACCATATACCTTTTATTTAACAAGCAGGTTTTATAGTAAGCCAGTAAAGAACTTGGGTAAGTATATTGTTTATGCATTGTGATGCTGGTCCAGGTTTTAGAGTAAGCATTTCATAGCATTATGTTATAAAGTGGTTTATGATGGGTTTATTGCAGTATAAAGCCAAGTCACAGAAACCTTATGTTGTGGAATGCGTTAAACATTAGATCCCAAAAGTGCAGCTTCAGTTTGCATAAATAGGATCATAGCAGAAGGTTACTGCAGGAAACTGACTCTTTTGTCTAACCTGCTTCTCTTAACCAAGTTACCTTCCAGTGTAATTCTGTTTAGTCAAACAAAAGACAGCCATATGAATTTACTGCTCTGATATTTGTGCAGTCATTGTGATAGTGGCTGTAGATATTTTCCACCTGGTCTTGTTTTCTCCAACATGCAGAAGTGATTTATCCTGCTTTACTCACCCTGGCCAGTCTATAAAGCATTTAGCTTTGATTTAATGTTTTTCTCCTGTAATTCTGCAAGGTCTAAGCATTTTGGTGTGGCTGCCAAATTGTTTAACTGATTTCCTCAGTGGACACTGTACAAAGTGTAGCTATTTCTGTAAGTGATAATTCAGAAAGGAAAAACATTTTGTTGTTGTTGTCGATGACTGTGCATGCGTTGGCTGTCTGTCCTCAAGTGTTGCCCAGAACAGATCACATCTGGCTCTGGCGACCATCAGTGCATGAGTGGATAAAGCAGGTAACCAGGGCTACCTCAGCCTGCTGGGATAGCCTTCTCTGTGTTTATATCCACTTTGTTTTGTTGAGGGCTAAAAAAGGAATCTAAAATAAAACGTAGGATGGTTTTTAAACACAGTGAAGTGACTATAAATATTGTCTTTGGGCTGTGCTGTTCTCACTCTGCAAGAAAAACACCCGCCTGTTAGCTTGTGAAGTTACAAAAGATTTGTCGTTTGAATCAAGTTTGATAGTAGTAAACATGAATACCTAGGAAGAAAGTTCCCAGGAATAGTACTTTGACAATGGTATAGAACTGTTCGTGAAATATGCACCTCCTTTTGCATCTTCCTGTGTCTTAATGGTGCTGTAAATCCCCAAGAATCGTATTTTCGCTTGTTCATTCTGACATCAGAGTGTAACTGAGATCTGTGAAATAGAATATGCCTGAACCCAGTAGTCCTCTTCTCTTTCCTCACTTACCTGTTTTCATAATTGTACAGGTTATTGCCTTAACAGTTGGAAACAACCCCACAATCACCAACCCTTTTCCAGCAGTTGAGCCTGCTGTTGTGAAGTTCATCTGTGCTGTCCCTTCACGACTCACTTTGACTCCTGTTTATGGAAGTCCTCAGCTTGATCTCTCCTGCCCTTTGCTGCAACAAAACAAGCAAGTGGTAAGTCTGAGAAGTGACAGGAAAAGAATGTGTCCTTGTAACTTAAGAATCAGTGTCTGGACCTCCACATAAGAAATAAAGTATCTGACTTGCTGCAAGCGTAGCAGTAACTCTAGTGTTGTGGGCCACACTAGTATCATTGTCTCCTGCAGAGAGCAGCCTGAATGCAAGTTTCCTACAGTGATCATTTGAACAGGTTTATAAAGGGACCTACCAGAAAATAGGAGTATATGTGAAAGCATTTGGATTGTGGCTTCTCACAAAAGTGTCACTGTGAGGAAGCCTTTCTGACTTGTTTTGAGATAAATTTCTTTTTTATTTAAAAAAAAAAAAAAGGGGGGGGGGGAGTGAGGGGGGAAATGTTCTCAGCAGTTGTTTCTAAGGAAAGTACTTTTTCCCTATACCACTTCATTCTAATCTAACTATTCCATTGAGTATATATAGAGACATATTTTACTATACACATATTATTACATGAGTGTACATTTGTGTGTGTCTTACTAGTAAAGGCACAAACACTGCTGACATGAAGATACCTATGTAAGCATATACAATGAGTATTGTTCAGTGACATAAGATGTATTCAGCTTTGCAAATCTGAGTCACAATAGATGGACAATGCATATGTGTAGATTATAAAGCATAAAGAACTCTTTCTTCTATATCCTAATGAGTGCCATCACATGTCTGCTGAGTAAACTGTGTGTTTTGTCATGTTAATATTAGCAGGCAAATAAAAAGTCATCCTACTTTCATAAAACGGCAATGTGTATTGAGTTGATGAATCATTTTAAGTAACTTCTATGTAATAACAAGATAAGGAGATTTTTGCATATTCTAAGTCACTTCACAGTTCACCTGTTTTTCTAGCTCTGTTATGTGTCAGTTAGACTACATCAGTACACTGCGATCGCTAATGATTTTCAGAAGATGAACACTAGAATTTTGAGCTATGTCTTCTGAGAAATAGAAATATTTTTCATTATTTGTTTGAATTCCAAAGATGACATACTTGAGCTGTGTAATTCAATTTTTGTTTTAAGGAAATTCACTAACACCGCCCCCCCCCCCGCCAAAAAAAAAAAAAACCCTTGCAGCTGAAGTACAGCTTAATGACTTTGCACTGATGGCTCATTTTAATGGCTCATGTAATGAGTGTTATAATAAATCTCATGCAACTCGGCATACATTTTTTTTTTTCTTTTAGTGATTAAAAAATCGTCTTGCATCTGTTCAGTTCAAAGTATTCATTATTTTTCAGGTTCCTGTTTCAAATTATCGCAATCCAGTATTGGATTTGGCTGCATATGACCAGCAGGGCAGTAAATTTGATAACTTCAGTTCTCTTAGTGTTATCTGGGAATCAACAAAAATGTCCTTAGCTAATATCGAGCCTGATATGCCAATGGATCTGACTTTGAAAGAAGATGGAAGTGGTCAAAAGAAAATGCATGGTATGAATTAGTTTAAGTGAGAATTTCATTGTTTGAAGAAGGTCAGGATTAAATGTATTTGGTAACATGTGAGCTTGATTAAAGAAATTACTGTAATCTGTAGTCACGTTTCAGCTTATCCTCAGTGTGCTGTCACGACCCAGACTGGACAGACCAGGGAGTCATGTTTAATTTGAAATTCCCTCGGGCTAAATTAAGGTGAAACGACACCAAATGGTCAGTTAAAGATTTTATTCATGACAGAAGCAAACTGAACTGGGGAGGCATGATAGTAGGTGGCAGGGTTTCTCACAGCAGGAAGTGGCATAAGACTACTTCTGTAAACCGTGTAAGCCAGGGTAACCATATACATCGATTCAGGGGATAAGGAGATCCCTCCTGTCAAGTCACGAGGTTCAGAGCAGACCCCCATGCTTTCTAGACTCCTCCTCAGAGAAGGGCCTAGGTGTGGCTGGATCCACTCTTAGTCTCAGACTTGGTCAACGGATTATGTCTTGAAACGATTGAGGTGTAGGGATTGTGGAAAAGGAAAAGGAAAGAGAGAAGAAGAGAGAAAGATTTCACCGGTCCTGGGTCCATCCAGCGTTGGTTCAGTCAGCCGAGGGGTCCAGTTCCAGTGGGCTTGCACACCTAGGGCTTCAGTTTGTGTCCTTTTATCATCTTTGCCCCTCCTTTGGGCAGACACCTGAACTGGTCAGGCTAAGGAGCAGTTTGTGAGCCTTTGGGCGTGGGGGTCATTTGTGGAGTAACTTCTCCTTCCCTGCAGATGTGGCCATTGTTTGATCTTTGTATCAGAAGAGCTTATCAGAAGAGGGAGCTGCGCACCCTCTAGCACGCCCTCCCCCTCCTGTTGCTGATGTCTGAGCTGATGGGCTTTTCACCTTGGTTCCTTGCTGTGCAGGGTTTGTCTTTAAGCAGAACTTGCCCCACCACAATGTTTGAGACATTAACTCTTTCAGTCTCTCACATGTGCATTTTAAGTGTCTGCCATTTAAAAAAAAAAAAAAAAAGAAAAAAAAGAACCAAACCCAATGCCTAGAACCTGTCTTGAGAGAGAAAATCCTGGTCTGTTTAGAAGATAATGGAAGAGATTAGCAGTGTACATTTAGTCTTTTTTTATTCCCCATAATTAGATTTATTTGACTTTTTGTTTGATTCTAGGCTTACAGACTGTTCTAGTTCATCGTGAGTCTGGAACAACTGCCATCTCTGCAACTGCAACAGGATACCAGCAATCCCATCTCAAGGCAGCTAAAGTAAAAATACCGGTACTCAGAACTCTGGTTTTTTTGTTGCCATTTTCCTGGGATGCTTAATGTATAGTGTTCCTATGTATTTATTTCCTCAGTGCATAGTAATGTAAAAATAAGGCAGCTCCATAGCTGATTCTGAAGACAGATTCATAACACAATGTTTTTATAATGTTCATGGCTTTTCCTGCTTTCCTCTGCACTACCTGCTGCTATCCATATCAAATATATCCAATTCCTTTTTTTTTTTTCCTTTTTTTAAACCATCTGGGCAAGGGGATTACAAAGAATTGTTTCAGTTCGGTTTATTTCAATTTAGGTTTTTTAATGAATTGGTGAATCTCTGCTGCTTGTCCTTCACTAAGGCAACCATGTGCTTAGTGCAGCTGTCTCTGGGGAAAGCAAATGTATTATTTCCACTGCAAAACTGGGTAGAAAGGTTCTGCATGAGCAAAGCAAAAGCTGGCTGATATCCTCATACGGACCATATGTAAAATCTGGACTCTGACTAATGCTTTTTTTTTTCTTTGGTCTCACATTGATCTTCCAGACGGGAGAGACTACTCATTTGTACAGTGCCAGCCATAAGCCTAGGCTCTAATTTTACAAGTCATTAGCCACTCCCTGAAATACTTTAGTTTGTAGATAAGTACTCAACATAGGGAAGAACAACAGCAAAAAGTAGTGATGATGAACAAAGAAGGCACATGTAAACAGATGGCAATTTTCTGTTTGTGTCACTTTTTTTAAATGAATACAAAGGCAGGTTTCAGCATATGGAACAACCTGACATGCATAGTAACTAACTCTTAAAATATCCTGCTTCACTAAATTGAAGTTCTGTTTAATTTTGTTAAGCAAGATTTAAGTGAGTTTTGACTATATGTGGTTCTGAGTCACGTACCATGAAAACAGAGTTGAGACAAAGAGTAAAATACAGAGCTCGAGGTTACAGTATTTTTACTTCAAAGCAGGTAACAGACGGGCACTAGTAATGTGAAATATCCTGTGGCCCAGGTTTCTGTCAGTATGTCCAAGGTTTGGCATCTGGATGGTAAATTTCTTTGGAAGACGATCTGTATTGCCAGTTGGCTCTTGTCTTTTCACTGAGGTTTCCAGTCTGCTCTTGTTGGGAAGCATGGTGTAGATGCATTTCCACTGAAGAATTTGACTATAACTTAGTCAAAATTACTAGATTAGAGACACAGCTACTTTGCCACCTAAGATATTCGGTTCTGTATCTTTTTTCTCTTAAGAAAACTGAGTTGTAATAGGAACACTTGGTGTTCTGCAATCATTTTGTAATTCACTGTGCTCTGCTTTATTAAACCAATATTCAATATTCTTTTTTACATTTAGAGATAATTAGAAAAGTGAATTCTCTAAACTTTGCCTTGAGTTCAGAGAAGTTTATTGTATTTCAGTGTGGGATACATACATGTAAAATGGCACCGGAGTTCTATTTAAGTTCTAGTCTCTGAGTTTGGGAGGAATCTTTTTGATAGTTGAAGAGTAGTTGTAGATACCACTTCTGGTACAGTTACATAGGCTCATGTGTTGTTTCTTTAAATTAGGCAATTTGTCTGCTTTTTTCAAATACATTAGAAATGGACTGCTATATTCTGCTTTCAAACCTATCCATACTTACACTTTTTTCTTACAGACAAAAATGCAAATAAAAATCTAATAGATGGTGTGTTAAGATGTCTTGATCACTGTTCCATGTTTAAGTGGAGCATCCTATTGTATTAGGGAAAGATGACATCCTTTCTACATCAAGGAAATAATTCTACTAATTAGGTGAAATGGGTATATAATACTAACTTCCTCTAAAAAAAACCCCCACCATTTTCCCTTTCTAAGCAAATGTTATTATGAGTGAATGATTAAACCTGCTTCTGGTCCAGTGTTTATGCACTTACATTTAAGGAAGAATTTCTTTTGGTGGCCTGCTAGGAAGAATCCTAAAAAGATGAACTTGAAGTAGAAGAAAACATTCTGTCTCTATGCTTTATCATTTTGTATGAACATATAACATGTCTCTGAGTTAATATCCTATCTGTGTATGTCAGACTTGGTTAACTGATCCTGCTACATCTTTAATGTACAGGCCTTTGCTCTTTGTCTTGGTCAGAGATGCAGAATACACCAGCATGTCCTGTATATGACCTTACCTGTAGAAGCAAGGTAGTTGCTGAGCCAATTACTAGATCTTGTGGACATTCTATTAACCTAAACTTCTCCAGCTCTGGCTCCTTGTTCATCTGCTTTAAGCATCTTTCCCTGCACATGCAATAGACTTGCACTGTTTTCTGACTCTTAGTGTTTGCTGTAACAACTAGAATTGTTTCTTTCAGTATGAACCTCTTCTACCAGTGTCTGCCACTATTGAACTGATACTAGTGGAAGATGTAAAAGTGAACCCTACAGATGTCTCCATTTACAATCACCCTGACATACAGGTAAGGAATTATTCTGCTACTTTCTAACTGCAGGGAGGAAAACTTCAAAAATTGTATGATATGTGTTAAGGATACCAGTTTCAGCAATGTACTAGAAAGACGCAACCTAATTTTGGATGCTTTTCTGG
Source organism: Harpia harpyja (assembly GCF_026419915.1). NCBI lineage: Eukaryota > Metazoa > Chordata > Aves > Accipitriformes > Accipitridae > Harpia > Harpia harpyja. The sequence goes on from NC_068969.1 coordinate 1,854,538, forward strand.
TTTTGCAGGCAGAACTTTTCATAAAAGAAGGTTCTGGATATTTTTTCATTAATACCAGTGTTGCAAATGTTGTAAGAGTGGCACATGAGGAAACTCAAGGTATTGCCTTGGTGAGTGAAGTATTTTGTTCTTTTATGTCTTTTTGGCAATCTGAATATCATTCTGCAGATTCATCACTAGTGGTTGTTTTCCAGTACACGTGGATAGAGAGGCAATAACTGAATCTTGGATGTGTTTGCCTGTCACAGTCAAGCTTCAGGCAGGGGATCTTTGCACTAGCAATTTCAGGTATAGTTTAAGGTATAGGAAATTGTTTCACCACAGTTGTGATGTCTATGTATACTCTATACAAGATAAAAGCCAGTACCAAGTTGTTCTTTACCCATTACAATTTTGCAGTAAAATGTTCCTGATTTCATAAATATTTATTCATAAAGATTCATAAATAAAAAATTAAAAAATTAAAAATAATGTGACAGAATTATTCAGAAGTGTTATACAAAAGATTAATTGGTTTCTAGAATAATAGTGGAATATTTGTTGTAGGTCAGTACTTCTGCATTCTTCTTCCAGTTCTATTTCAGGACATTTTGCTATCACAGTGTTTTATCCTGATTTTGTGAATAAGTATCTACTAAAGTGTTGATTTCTGATCTCCATATTAAATTTTTAATGCACTTTTCCACCAGAAGATGCAACTAAACTACAGTTATGCTTGACTTCATCCAGGCCCAGGATATGAGATGCATTCTACAGTGAACAACAATAAAACTATATATTTGCATTGTAGCTTTCATTAGACAAGAATTGGAAGTGACACAAGTTGTTTTTAAGTTTATAATTTACACATTTATCTTGTAATAAATAACGTTGATGAAATTGTGAAATAATGATGATAAAGGTGGCTTTTTTTTCATTGTTGAGAATATGGAAAGTATCGGTGAAACATTTTGATTGTCTCTGTCAAAAGCGTAAGGTGGGAATATTTTTCCAACAGAGTCAGCTAGGCACAGAGGTGGGGAAAAATAGAAGAGATGACCTTGGTTTTGTACATTCTACACTGTTTCAACTCTTAATATTTTTTCAGTCGGATCTCCCTCATGGGTTTAGCAGTGCTTTAATTGATGTACACAAGATAATTTCAGAATAGAGCAGTGAACTTTAGTAGAACAGTGCCAGCAAGATAAGCTTTGTGAAGTACAAAAAGAGATTTATTTTAACTACCTGTCAGATTAAAGGAGAGAAAACTCCAACTTTTAACACATTTAAAAAACATTTTGGAAAAAACAGAACCACCAAACCCCCACATTTTAAGAATCTTTTAGACCTGCATGCTATGTTTGAGTTAAATCCCATTATTGCCTAGGGATTTTTCTTTCGATGGAAGCCAGCAGAATGGTCTGTGTAGAAAATCAGCAAGTTCCAGTCTGATGTGCCAGGCTGATGCCATAGCAGGTATCAGTGGAGCCAAGTTGATATAGGATGGTTTGACAGTAAACTGTTCTGAGAAGCTAAATTCAAGTTATCTAGAGCAGTGATTATCAGACTTTTTACTGGGGCTGCCAAGGATAAATTCTATACCTCTTACTCTCTTTTTGACACAGCAGTGTTTCTGGACATGGGTGATAACACGGGCGAAGAATGAATAGTGGTAATACACTGTATACTAGGGAGCCACCGGACACCTAATAGCCGATGGGAATGGAAGAAGTAGCTGGGACAGGAATGGTTTTTCTAAGTTGTAGTAGCCCTGCTTTCCCTTTTGGCCCTCCGCTCTGGTAGCTTCTTTTCTCTGGTCTCCCAGCCCAAACTGAGCTCCATTACATCTTCTTCCCCATGGTCATGCTGGCTGCCTCCTCCTGGCCAAATCCCCTTCTCTGCTTTCCATGGCTGTGTGTTAATATATGCCCCTAGCACCTGTATTAGCCACCCACTTCGGGAACTGCTGCTGTTCTGAAAGCTGACATTTGTTAAAACTTTATATTCCTTTCTATTTTGAGGCAAAAGTAAGAGTGGTGCCCTTAAAGAACAAAATGTCAGCCCTTCCCACTGCTCTTACTGCTAACTCCTGTAGTGCTGCCAAGTAATGCTATGAATTGCATTAAAATCCTTTGAACTGGGGGCCTGGCTGTCCATCACCCCTTGTTTCAGAGTTCATCTTCATAAGCCAGATGAGTGCATAGAATAGGGCACCAAACATCTGCACTGTCTCTGGCCAAAGTGAAGGTACCTGTGAAAGTGAAGAGAATAGCTGGGATCATCCCTGAGGTGTGTGGCAAGGTCAGGCAAATGGCAAGAGAACTGCAAAGATGATGTGAGCAAGGTGTGGATGCATAGCCTTGAGAAAGTGTGTGGAGACTACTTTGGGATTGGTGCCTAGTTCTGAGGGCTTGTATTTGTGAGCAGAGGTATCTTTCTCCATTGTTTGATTCTCCTTGTATTCTGAGAAGTATAATATGTACGTTCTTTGTATAAAAAAATGAATAAAATAATCATAATAGTTGTATCAAAGAAATACCTGGTTTATCAATCATCCTCTTGGGAAGATCTACCACCAGATTTTGGCTATTCATCCAGATTAAAAGCAATAACTGTAAAGCATGAATCTTGTAGGAAGCAATACCAATGCTTTATAAGCATAGTCTCTGTCCTTGATTTTTCTTTTTTTTTCCTTATCTTTTTTTTTTCACTCCACTAAGAAGAGTGTCATTGCTCTGAATGATTTGTTGTGGTGGGGTTTTTGTCCTTCTGATGGCAGAAGGAGAATAACAGGATGCCAGACTGCTTCTAGCTTAAGACACGTTAATTCTGTTGCTGCCCAGAGGCTGTCTGCGCTAGCTCAATAGTATGATACTTTTTACATACATTTTACAGCTTTACTTTTACTTTGGAGGAAGAATTATCTGTGTCTAAAGCTTGGAGACTTCTGCATCCAACTGCATCAGCCCTGAAAGTGATATAAATTTTATCCTATGAATGACAGACAAATGAAAATAAGAAGTGCTATAATAGAACTTTCTTTTGGCATTGCAGGTGAATCCTCTGCTTCCAGGATCAGTGACTGTAATGATTCATGACTTGTGTTTGGCTTTCCCTGCACCAGCAAAAGCTGAAATTTATGTATCTGATATACAGGAACTGTATGTCCGAGTTGTTGACAAGGTTAGTGGCTTTGAAACCAGAATTATTAGCTGATCCAGATTGCCCTGATTCCTTGTGCTGATCATGAACATAAAGATGAGACATGTACAAGATGATACAATGTAGTGGTTAGGGCCCTCTGCTGCAGCTGTATGACCTTAAGAGAAATAGTTTGATCTCCCTATGTTTCTGTTTCTCCCTCCCAAATTTATCATTTTAGGTTGTAAGTCTTTCATAGTATCAAGTGTCTCTTACTTCATGTTCTGTGTGGCAGCAATCTGAACTTTTGCATTTACACAGCAATGTTAATTCATAATTTATATGAACACGCTAATTTACATTTCCTGTTGTTTAAAGTGCATGAGAACCATTCTTTTAGGAGTAGGTTTTGCCCCAAGGTCATTTTCCATATGTCATGTTTTAAAAATGAACAAAAAAAAAAAGTCCAACTCATTCTACTTGCCAGTGCATCTTACACAAAATAAGTGTTGATATTTCTGGATGCTTTAATTATGCCCTTGCCAGCTGAAAGACCTGAATTCATTTATTTAATTTGACGCTAACCATAGCTGGCAGGGATTATTCTTTAAAATCAGTGCTAATCTAACCTTGGGGCTTTATCTCTAAGACCCTACTAAAAATGTAATACAAAATAAAACGAAAACGTTTATGCTAATAAATAAGAATAACTCAAAAGAAAAATGACTGGATGTGACTGTGTTTCAGGTGGAGATTGGAAAAACGGTTAAAGCTTATGTCAGAGTTCTGGATGACTCTAAGAAACCTTTTCTGGCGAAATACTTTGCTGTCATGGATCTAAAACTAAGGGCAGCATCTCAGATTGTTTCCCTTGTGTAAGTTAATGGATTTTTTTTTTTATTATTAATTTGCAAATATGTTTATAGGCAGAATAAGCAAAAATGAGTGAAGGTATTGGCTTGGAGGCATGGTAGTATACCATGAGTATATGAGTTTTTATTTATTTTATTTTTGTAAAGTTTTAATTACCTGTTAAATGGTAAAAAATGGTTATTTGTCAGGAAAGTTGCCTAAGCTAACAATCTAAATCTTGTTGACTGACAAATGAGACTGTATTCATATGCTATAATATTTTGTGGAGCCTTATGCATCTTGGAAGCAGTGACTTGGCAAATAATGTCATGTGAAGAACTCTGTGAAGACATATCTGATTTATCAAACTCATTCTGTCTGTTACTTAACCTTTTAGAAACAGGTAGCCTAAATCATCCTATTGCCTCAAAGCTCCTTATTTTCCAAGCTCTAAACACGATTAAAATCACAGGGGAAAAAAGGGGGTTTGGACTGTTGATTTTTAGTGTTGAAGTAATCAGTAAAAATCATTCTGCTTTGTATGGGGAGGTGTGTGTCTGTATTTGCAAATACTGTGCAAATATATATGGACTGCTTGGCTGTATCTATCCTGCTCCATTAAATAGTGTCAAGGTATGTAATCAAGGCTTGTGCCACTAGTGTCCATACTGGTCAAATTGTTAGTGGGCTCCCTGGCAGAGTTCTGGTCTGTACCAACTAACACTCTTGTTTTATTTTCATTTCAGGTATTTCATTGTAAGATAAAACATAGGCTACAAAGAGCCATTTCATGATGTTACATGTAGAAATGCGATGGTTACCTTAATTTTGCCTAAGACGTAGTCACTTAGTCATCCTTATGATAAAACTGCTATGCACCAAATAAGTCCTTTGCGTTTGTTATTCATGTAATTTATCCAATGAACTTCTCTATTTTAATGTGTTTCTTTGCTACAGCCCACTCAGTGAAGCTCTTGATGACCATACTGCTGCTTTTCTAGTGCATGGGATGGCCATTGGTCAGACTAGTCTTATGGCAACTGTCGCTGACAAAAGAGGACAAAGAATCAACTCTGCTCCACAACAGATTGAAGTAAGTAATTTCAGATAAAATACATGTGTAAACAAAATCTATGTTGTGATAGAATAGGAACAGTGTATTATAGCGAATTTATAGTACAGAAATTACTTTGTCAGAAAAAGTAAACACATCGTTCTGTCCAGAAATTACCCAAATGCTAATCTGTTTCAGATTTCAGTGGTTTTTAACTGCAAGTGATGAGTTAAGTTTCTGCATGCTCATTTTACTGTAACTAAGCAAGTGAAGACACAGTTTACACTTGCATGTACTGTTTTGTGACATAATTTATCTGATTGAAATCATGTGAAAACAAATATTTATATTTCTATTTTTAGGTCTTTCCCCCATTTCGACTACTGCCAAGGAAAGTGACCCTAATTATTGGGGCCATGATTCAGGTGAGGCATCTTACGTATTTTCTTTCCTTTGTAATTTCTATTTTAAAATAAAAGTATATAACTTATTTTTCAGGAGTAGATATTCAACTTGGCAATTTAGCTGATTCACACTGAATACTCCTTCTAACAAGAATAGTTCATTCTTGAGCCACCTTCCATTTTACTGTATTGCCAGATCAAAGGTTTTGTATTTATTTGTGTTAAGGGAGCATCAGCTTTTCCAGTGTTAAATACCAGCACAGCATTAATAAATCTGTCACTTCCATGAAATTAAGCATAGTGGGCTAGTTCTACAACCTGAAACACAGAGCAGAGCTATACCATGTGTGGTGAAGAGAAAGTGAGGTAAAGTTTTTCTGAAACTTTCTGGACTAGATGTAGCATCAGCCTGTTACGTTCTATAAAGCACATAGTCCACTTTTGCGCTTAGCTCACATATTTCCCAGTCCATCATCATGCAAGGGCCAGTGTGCAGGAGAAGTAAGTCCTGAGATGCCCCAGGAAGGTTCAAACAGCATTTTCTTACTGAAGACATTGTGGTGCTGAGCACAGAAAGGGTATGTACCCTGTAACATTAACCAGAAGAAATACCTGATGGGTTAATTTTAGTTGTTTGTGTGCTTTTACTTATAGATCACTTCAGAAGGAGGCCCTCAACCTCAATCCAACATCATTTTCTCCATCAGCGATGAGAAGATTGCATCAGTGAACAGCACCGGACTTGTCAGAGGAGTGGCAGTTGGGAATGGAACAGTAACAGGAGTGGTGCAAGCTGTTGATGCAGAGACAGGGAAGCTTGTTGTGGTGTCTCAGGTAATGTTTTATGATCCTGTTTGGGGCTGAAAGAGGCTCTCTAACTCATAAGTATGGCTCAAAAGGGGCAAACAGTCTTTCTGAATCAGTAATGTTATCTTGTGCGCTTTTCTGGTTTCCTTAAGGAGATGAAAAATCAGTGTTTCCTACTCCCTGGCCTGTGAACTTACGTGTGTACTGATACAGGTGATACTTTCGACAGATAGCTAAATCTTGCTGTACCTTAAAACAAAGTTATACTGATAACCCAGGAAGACTTTATGAATGGTCTGATATCTTTAGAATTGATTAGTAAATCTAGAAAAGCCCATCTAAAGAAGCCTTTCCAAACCAGCAGAAGGTTGTCCCTGCCTGCATAACCTTACAGTTTAGCAGCATCTTACGTCAGTAGAAGTCAGAACATAACTGTTGCCTAAGAAACACATTGTCTCTTAAGCTATAGGCAGGCTCTGTAGAAAGCTATCATCCTGTGCTGTGGTCTGAATCCATCTATGAAGTTCAAGCAGTGAATCACTGATATTCCATCAGAATCTGTGTCCGTATAATTTCCTACTAGCTGAGTGTAGGCGAGCTGTTGAGCAGGCCTATAAGGGAGCACAGGTCCCTGGGACTTGCATGAGACTCAGAACAGCAGAACTTGGGCCAAATCTTATGGCTCTTCATTTGAGGTCAAGGCAGGACAATGCTGCATACCACAAAGCTCTGCTGCTTGAAAGATGTCCCCACAGGCCAAGAGGAGACAAATTTAAAAAAAAAAAAAAAAAAATCTTTGCTTTGTAATGCAGGGGCAGCAGCCTGCCCTGATGCTGTGGCAGGAAGTAGAATGAACTTGAAAGCTAAATCTACTGCCCAATGAGGTCCAGGTCTGACCTTTCCTCCCCAGTATACAGTAGGAATAAAGTCCATCAGGAATGTCAGGATATGTGAAGAGGAGACATCAGAGTATCACATATATCATCCTTTTATTCTCGATTGTCCTGTTTGCTACTTACCATTCTCATTTCCTTCTAATTCTCTCAATGTCTTCCTCTATTATTCATCCCTCTTCTCCTAGGGACCCCTATGATCTATTCCCTTGCAGTCTGTCACCTCTCAGCTCCATCATTCATATTGTCAGTAATGTTGAGCAGAGCTTTTTTTTTTTTTTTTTTTTATTTAGGTGGCATTTTTAAATGCCTATGAATTTACAAAGTTAATGCTTTTGTAGTTTTTTTACAGTCCTACTGAGTTATGTCCATCTGTATTTTCTGTGATAAGTCACATGCAAATCACATGGCAACAGTGATTAAATAATGGCAAAATAGTGAATAGATCCTGAAAGTGAAATCTAGTTCACATTCTAGTTCACATTTGACAAGTGCTTACAATGTCTTCCCTTCCTCCTTTTTAGGACAAAGTGGAAGTTGAAGTAGTACAGCTGACAGCTGTTAGAATTCGTGCACCAATTACACGAATGAAAACTGGTACACAGGTTAGTTGGTCTGTGATTAGCTTTTATTGCCTTAAAATTTTGACCTGCAAGCTGTGACCATTCCTATTAGATCATTTGATAATACCATTCCAGCTGTCAGAGTGGTTGCCTGCTCTGAGGGGTACCACTGCTGCTGCAGGAATGAACATGCTGTCAGTGGAGAAGCTCCAGAGCTGAACATATTACAAGAGTAAATCAAGACAAGTTTACCTTGTACACCAGACTGATTTTCAGAAATTCAGGCCCTGCTGAAGAAGCGTCATTTCATATGGTGAAGGGTTCTCTCACCTTCATTCTGTTTGCAGTGGAGACTTTCTTCCTTTGTGTGTTAAAAATCTACAGTATGTCTGCTATATCTAGAACAACAGATACTGTTCAAATTCTCTTTTAATAAGTCTATTTTTTAAGAGTCTATAATTCCCTTATTAGTTACTCATTCTAAAATGGCTAGTGATTCTAGCTCGTTGGTCCCAGGTGCATGAATTGCTTTGAAGATTAAAAATAAAAAGCTGAAAATTCCTGTTTTGTGTTTATATGTTATGTTGTCTTAATTTGGAGAGATGGAAGGGGAAGGTTGATGTCCAGAGCAGAGTTAATCAGAGAGATCATCTAGACAAAGATGTAGAAAATGTAGGAATGTATGATTTAACTAAGACGAAGTGATTTGATGCTACAAATGGGACAAATAAGTTATTGAACTCATCTTTTCTCATGGAAGACCGGTACTTGTGTTTTGTAGAGCACATAGCAAATGAGAATAAATCAAACTTCACTTTTTACAAGTTGGTAGTTATTTGAGTCTTCTGCGTGATACATCCTTGCAACATATACAGCAGCCAAACAATTTTTTTCATAAGAAATACTATCTCTTGATCAATAAATTTTGAGTTTAATTATGTTTGCTCTGTGCAGGTTTGGTTAGCATCCTAGAATTACCTAAGAAGTTTGGTTTCTCTGTTTCTAGATGCCAGTTTATGTAATGGGCATCACCAGTAGTCAGACTCCTTTTTCATTTGGCAATGCAGTACCAGGGTTAACGTTCCACTGGTCTGTCACAAAGAGGGATACTCTGGATATCAAGACAAGACACAGTGAGGTACATTGTGTGTGTATGTGTGTATGTGCACTTGCATGTATGTGTATCTTGGGAAAAGGAAACTGCCACGTAATGGGAATTGAGAAAATATTGTTGCTTCCGCTTACTCAAAATCAAAGCAATTGTCAGCATTGAGTGTGGTCTTTCCTCTGTATCCATGTCAATTCTTTCCATGAGTAAAATTTTAATCACTTTCTCCTGTCCAAGGCTTCTTTTCAGTTTCCTGCAAAATATAACTTTGCAATGGATGTTTATAGCAGAGCAAAGGGAAGAACAGGCCTGAAAGTTGTTGTGAAGGTCCTTGATCCTGCAGCCAACCAGTTTTACAACATGGCAAGAGAGCTGTCTGATGAAATCCAAATTCAGGTATGATGATGTTCCTCAGAGTTAATGTTTTAATATCTATTTCAGAGCTGAATTGAAGTCTGTATTTGAAGTAACCAATTTGAAATGCAAAGTAGTTCCAGTTTTGGTTTATCTTTGAGCCCTTACTCTTGTTTGTATAACATTCCGCTCTTTGGAAACCTCCAAGTTCCCCAAGTGTTGGTAAGGTTTACACTGAACAGTCACACACTGGTGTGATGCCTGAATGATATCCAGGAGTTGGTGTTTGTTGTAGACTGCCTGAAATTGAGGTGGCTTTTGTCTTGTGGATAAGCAGTGTTAGAGCTGTAAAAGAACTTTGCTGCTGTAGTTCCTCTCTGCACACTAATACTTCTTGGTTTTAGTGCTTATCATACATGCCTATGCAGGCATGTTAATTTGGGTCAGGAATTAGCTTCTGAAATAAATCTCTTGGTTGTTCCCACTTACCATACTTCGGGGAGCAGTTTCAAAGCATGCAAACTGGATCCCTTTACATGGAACAAAGCTGGAAAATGTGCTTGAGGAGTGCACCTCGTGGGCGTGCAGTTCATGGGCTCAGACTTGGGGTAGTCTAAAGTAACTTTGGTGAATGTGGTGTCTCCAACACAATTTCACTTGACAAATATGCTTCTTTTTTCATAGTGCTTCATAGTATAGCTATAGCCATAGAAATGAATGCTCTTCAGAATAATTTGTAGAAGATACTGCCTATCCCATTCTCAAATATTCATGTTTAATTTTCATTTTTTTACCATATCTACTATGCAAGGAAAAAAAAAAAAAAGCATGTTATACCTTTATTTAGGGGGTTTTTTTGAAGGTGAAATAAATGGAAATAAATTACTTGCTGCACAGAACAGTAGGCTAAAATGCCTTTTATTTTGCAGGTGTTTGAAAAACTTCATCTAGTCACTCCAGAAGTAGAAGCAGAGCAAATCTTAATGTCACCAAATTCCTTTATTAAACTTCAGACAAACAGGTTAGTGATCAGTTTTCATCCTGTGATTTGTGTCAACGGTTTACCAAAACCGTAAAGCAATTCTGCTTGAAGTAAGCTGTTTCCATCTTTTTAAAAGAATGTCACAGTACATCTGTATAATACGTAACTTATCTGGTGATTACTAGTAACTTATCTGTGCTCTTGGGCTCTGTCAAATCTTGTATTAGTTAGTTCGTAGCTAGAAAATTCATTCAATATTTGGAACTTCTAGATCCTTATTTTAAAAGATGCTGAGCCAGTTGAAGCAGTAGCCTGCTTCCACTAGAGTTTTTTTTATGGGCCATCAAGGCTTTATGGAATATACTTCTCTGTATGTCTTACACGAAGTCTATGACTAGATTTTGAGACTAAAATGTCCTTTCCAAATGAGAAGTCCTTTTTACCTAATCTGTTTTCAAAGACTGGCATTTCAGACTCATTTCAGGCTTGAAATTTGGTTTTTCCTAGTATAAGAATGTGCAGATATAGACAATAGGACATATGCTAAGGGCGAGGCTTTAGATGCATTTACTTTTTAAGGGGAGGAGACTGTTAGTTTCACTGGAGCTCCAGCAACCATGGTCATTCAGCATCCGCTTTTGAAACAGTTATATAGGAGCCCTGTCGTTTGTAGTCACTTACTAATGTTGTTTCGCTATCTCTTCTGAGCAGTTTTTCTGATTAATTAGCCATTAAGTTTTTAGATACCAGTTTGTACATTTCTTTGTCCTGTTATCTTCACTATCCAATGTTAGAGCCCTTATGTCTGAAGTCTACCACCAAAAACAATTACAATATTGCCAAGAAAGTGGCAACTAAAATCCAGCTTTAGTGCTTGTTTCCTAGGATACAGTATTTCTATCTCAATGGAGGAGCTTGGGAGAAAAAAAAAAAATCATTTACAAATCTCGTAGAAGATGTGATAAGTGATACTCAAAAGTAGCTGATGTCTCAGAATGCCCACTAATTACAGTTTATGTATTTGCTCACTTTATTAATATGCAAATACCATGGTGAGAGTTATTCCAAAAATTAACCTTGTCTGCAAAACCATTTCCAGGAAGCTGATGAGATCCACTTAATCAAGTTCCTGGCTTTATCTCTAATACCAGCATTGGCCCTGGCAGACTAATCTCCCTCTAGATATTGTTTATAGGAAGTTACGGCAGAAGCTGCATGTTGTAGCCTTACCCATTATTATTTGGAATCAAGTTTACATCAGTGAATGATGACACTATAGGGCAGTGGATGGAAACTAGATTTCAATACATGCCTAAACCCAGATAAGACTTCTTCCAAGTGAGCTTGAATTGGAACTTAAACTTTTCTTTCTTAGACTAGAACACAGGCTTTTCGGCTTTTATTGCAGACACGTGGAAAAAACACATACCAAATAGCAATCTTTTAGACTTGCATTATATATTGGTGTAAATATGGTTTTACTTATTTAAGGGGGTCCCCTGTTTTTTTATTTTTCTGGGGTTTTTTGTTTGTTTTCTTAAGGGATCGAGTGGCTTCACTGAGTTACCGTGTCCTGGATGGACCAGATAAAGTTCCTGTTGTAAAAATCGATGAGAGAGGTTTCCTGAACTCTGGGTCTTTGATAGGATCATCAACAATTGAAGTAATTTCACAAGAATCATTTGGGATCAACCAGACCATTGTAGCTGCTGTTAAGGTAGTATCATCTCTCTTTCTTTGCAGTTTTCTGTTAGAAGTATATCTTTATGACTGCAATGCAGGTTGTTAATTGCACGTTTTGAACTTCACTTCGGAAAAATGTGAACTATAGGAATTAATAGTCAGTTCTGAGCTTTGAAAAAAGTTTAGTATACTAAACTAGATGGATAAACATTAAATCCCAGCAAATTCTTAAATTTGGTACATTTTATGAAAAGGCCTTTGTGTGCATGTGCCTTAAAAACGTTAAAAAAAAAAAGTATGTCCTAAAAATCTCTTAGAAGGCTGATAATTACAGAAGTTCAAATAAAAAAAGATGTTAATGTTATAAGCATGCATTTTGCAGCATATGAAAAAAGGTAAATATCATCTGGAGTAAAGAATATAAGTACAGCATCTGTTGTGAGGTACCTAAGTGATACCTAGACTTTCAAGATATTAGAGATGTAACTGTACGGTGCTCAAAAATTTCATTTTCTCTGCTGTTTCCCAGCAGTTCAGCTTTTACATATAATGAGAATCTCTGCATGAGAAAACCTATCTGATCATATGCAATAATTCAGCTGCTGTTGCTTGTATTTGGTGAGCTGGCAAGGAGCGTGTCCAAGGCTGCCATATGTGCCTAAGCTCCACTGAAATGTGGATGCTTCAGGGAAGGACAGATCTGTACCAAAACTCAGCAGTTTGTTTCTGGGCTAATGAAACATCTTTCTTTCTCAAAACTTCATCTGTTGATTGAATGTTGTTACGCAAAGTCTAATGTATCTTACTGGTTGGGCACTTAGGACATAAGGGAATGTATGTCCTTCACTTCTGTTCGAAAGTCCTTGTGCCAGGAACTTTCTACGTCCAGCAACATGAGCCTTGAGATACCCACTGTTCCAGTTCCTCTTATCCCTTTTTACTCTGTCAGCATCTTTCATATGTCCCAAATAAAGGAGAAAGACATATAATTGAGTGCTGACTTTAAATTTAATTTAATTTGTAAGTTTAATTATTATAATCACTGTGAAGTGGCTTGATGTTTTGGTTTTTTTATTTGAATTTTGTTTTTTTACCATAATGTTCAGCTTTGTCTGTAGGACAGCATGTAGGTCTGTCCTCCTGGGTGGAGAATGAAAAAAGAAATGGTGGCTTAGTTTCACTAATGCCACTCCTGCTGCTAGGTGGTGGCAGTGAATTTCTACAGCTCTGTTATAGATGACCTTGTTTCTTCCCTTCACTGCTGGATCTGGCACGTGAAAGACATCTAATGAGTTTGGGGTTGGCTCAAATGACATTTAGTCAGCATGTAGTGGTACTGAAGTTAAATTCCCCCTTTGTGCATTCTTTCCGTATGCAGTTAGGATATCGCAGAACTGTGGAGTCGGTGCACGATGATATTAAGCTTGTGAGCTCTTTGTAGGAGGAACCATCTCAGTTCAGTATCTTGTACAACTGATTTGTTTTCCTGTACTCTGAGAGAGAGTTTGAGTGGTGTTGCTGAAGGTCATGTAGAAAAACTTGTGACAGAGCAGGAGATGAGCTTGAATCTGTTGTGTCATTCTAAGGCAAAGTTCTCTCCTTCATGCTGTCCTTCCTTTCATAAGTTCTTGTTTAGTCTATTTACAACTATACACAATTAAGAACCAAACTGCTGCAGCAGCATCACTTAACACTTAGACCTTCAACTTTGCTCAAAAAAAGACTACCTTATATAAGCCAAGGAGGATGGTGGAAGTAAGGAGTGACAGTATGCTTAGCACGGAAGCAAGCTAAGCACTTGCCTGTACCAGCTGTGCCCAACTCAATTTTTTTTTTTAATAAAAAATATTTTAAAAACTGAGATGCTTTTACAGTAAATAGCTGTTTTCATCAATATTAGATTTAGCAGTTGTCCTTGTGGGACAGTTTCTGAGGCTTTAAAGTAAAGCAAGCTTGAAAATCTGTCAGGGAAATGGCATTTTTGTTAGCTTGTAATCTCAGCTAGTTGGGCAGATGACTGTATGCACTGATATTTTAACTGATGATATCAGCCTGTGGAGTAGACAGTTGTATCTACTGATATTCTAGCCGCCTTTTTTTTTTTTTTTTCAGATTCACCAAAGATGCTGTTTGCTTGAGGCCAAATTTGTCCTTTCCTTTTTAGGTTTTGACATGTACATTTTCAGATTGCAGAGTTTTACATTTTAGCTGAGCCTCTTAGGTCAGAAAAAACGGGATTTTCCTACAAGATAAGCTTGAGGGCTTCTTTTAAAATAGTTTTCTCTATATATTTGAGGGGTTTTGCTTTCTCTATCCTTCCATTATTTATTTTCCAACAGCTGTAACAGAACAGATATAGTTGTTTTCATTGGGTAATTTTGCTAGTTAACCTAGATAAGTTAATCAAGAATAGTAATATGTTATTTAAAAAAAAAACCAAAACAAACAAAAAAATGGTTGCAACATCTTTGTCTTCAGACAAACTTCCTTCATTGGAGTGTTACTGCAAAAATGTGGGGCTGTGCGCGTACAGATAATCCTGCAGGCTTTTCTAAAGAATTTGAAGCAGTTCCTAACTTCCATCTTAGTTGAGGAGGGGCACTGAGGCAACAAAATGCAGCCTGCTGACCAGTTAGGATTTGTCAGATACCAGTTCTGACTGCTTTTGTCTGTTGCACTTCACTTCTGTCAGCCCATGCCTCGGAGGACGGCCTGGCTGCAGCATCATACAGCCAGCAGTACCAAGGCAAGTGTGCCCAGTGATGGGTCAGAAAAACCAGCCCAGCACACAACTCAGGAGGAAAGTTCCTCATGAGTGTTGTTCCTTCCCACCTCTGGGACCCCTGTTGTCAGGCCACTGCAGGCCTGTTTGAGGTGCAGCAATTTGTAGTGTCTATGATGTTGCTTGACAAGGATCACTAGGGAATAGCTTTGCAGCTATTGCTCATCTTTCCTCTTCTGGGCAAACCTTCGCTCAAACAGAGCCAAGGCTGTTAGAAACTGCGTGTATCATCTTGGTTTTCTCACCTGGTGCAAGGGAACTGGGGAAACAGTGACCATTTCGTCCCCTTACTCTCACATGCATTGCAAGTTACTCCTGTTCTAGTAACTAGGGAATGAATTACAGGTTTTGTATCAAGAATTACTGGGAGAGAAGTCTAGGGGCAACTTGTTCTCTTGCATATTCAGGGAGTCTTAACAGTTTTAATTTATAGGATAATAATGTAGTCTCTGAAGTCTGCGATGTGTGTTTCTACATCATTATTGCTTTCTTCAATTCCCAGTGCTATTAGAGAAAAATACTAAGAAATATCTGATGGGAGGGTGTAAAGAAGACAGAGCCAGACTTTTCTCAGTGGTGCTCAATGACAGGGCAAGAGGGAACACACAAGAATTGAAACACATGAAATTGTGTCTGAATATAGGACAGCACTTTTTTACTGTGGTGGGTGTTGAACACTGGCACAGATTGCCCAGAGAGATGGTGGAGTCTTCATCCTAGGAGACGCCTGCACATGAGCCTGGGCAACTGGCTCTAGGTAACCCAGCTTGAGCGGTGTGGAGCTGGACTAGACGATCCCCAGAGGCCCCTTTCAACCTCAGCTATTCTGTGATTCTGTGAAATATATGTACTGATGATAAAAGCTCCATGTCTCAGTACTGTCATATGGTTAAATATATAGCAAATTGTTCACGAAGGAAGCTTTGTGTATTTGCATAATAAGAACTCTTTTAGATTATTTTTATGGAGGCATCAAAAAAAACAATTTAATTTTGCTTTTCACTGCTGATGTTTTTACAGGTATACCCCATCTCATACCTAAGAATCTCCATGAGTCCTATTCTGCACACACAAAACAAAGAGGCATTACTGGCTCTCCCCCTGGGTGTGACACTGACATTTACAGTCCATTTTCATGATAACTCTGGAGATACTTTTCATTCGCATAATTCTGTGCTCAACTTTGCAACAAACAGGTAGGTATCTATCACAGGTATTAATTATGGAGGACAAAAAAGGCCAAATACACATAGCCCAGCCACAGCAAGGAACAAAGATTGTTCCAAAGATACCAAGTGAAGATACAGCTTGGACTGGGATTAGCAAAGAAAGGATTTTGTCTCTGCAGTCTTCAGAGGCACGTAGCAGAGAGAAGAGTTCCAGTTAGCAATCGATATTCTCTAGCAAGTGGAAAGTTGCCCAGGTAAGCGTGATCCCCAGTGGGGCTTGCTGGGGTACATTTCTGCTTTAAGTGACTCGGAATCATCAGATTGCATACATCAGTGGCCTATATAAACAATTGATCTTATTAGCATTTGCCTCATCTTACCTCTTTTCTCCTAGTGCTTTGTTACACTGACTCACTTAAGTCTTATATAAGATGGTGAACGTTATGGATCAGGGGCTGTCTCTTCAGATATGCTTGTACAGCCTTTGCACACAGCAGAGCCAAGCCGCAAAAGGCTTTTTGGTCTCTGCCTCAAAGAATAATAAATATTATAAAACAGCTGCCTTTGGTCATTAGTAAACAATCACATTCCATTACTATAACATAGCTTGTTTTCTGCAGAGCACTTTGCAGTTATAACACAGTGATCACGATTAAAAGGGGAAAAAAAAGGGGGGGGGGTTGAATGCAAGATTTTTCCATTCTCCTACCTAAATGATCTGCAGAAACTTTTATAGCATACAGAGATCCCTGAGATAACACTGCCTTAGCTTCCAAAGTAGATGTGACAGAGCTGCTTCAGCATAGGGCTAATTATTAGCCCTAGAGAGAAAAGCACTGCTCGTTAACCTCAGGTGCAGCACTGTGGTGACCCAGCTCTACTGCTGTCAAGACCTTCACTATCTCCGCGTGGTGCTGCCAGGGTGGGCAGTCTCTGTGCTGGGTGCACTTACAAGTGCTCTGCATGTCAGTGCATGTGGGAATGCTCAATTTTGGTAAATATCAGGACTTGCAATCAAATGTGATTTGGCTTTGTAAAGTTATGGCTGGAAAGCTGCATATTGGTGTTTAAATTTTTTTCCCTTTTCTCACAGAGTTAAGAAGCAAAAGAGATAAATTACCTCATTCTAAAGTTCTACCATTCTTAAAATTAGGAAGTAGTTATACATAATTGTGACCTCAGTATTTCCTCAGCATAATGATGTGAGAACTGAAATTTGCCTCAGTAGCACCTAAACAATTTTTATATCTTCCTCATTTTGTCAGACTTCTTTAGAAGATAACCATTGCTGAAAACAAAAAGGCAACCGTCTAAAAAGAGTTCAATGCCTACTATTTATTGTAGAGATAATGACATTAGCAAACTTGCCTTAATATAAAAGCATTTCTTTTTATCTGTAGAGATGACTTTGTACAGATTGGGAAAGGAGCCACAAACAACACATTTATAATCCGGACTGTAAATGTAGGTTTGACCTTGCTTAAAGTCTGGGATGCAGAACAGAGTGGAATTGCAGACTACGTACCACTTCCTGTGCAACATGCCATTTTTCCTGAACTTATAGATGTGGTGGTAGGTGATGTCCTCTGTTTGAGTACTTCACTGATGAACCAAGAAGGTAAGCAGCACTTGCTGTGTTTTTGCAGCTATATAATTTGACATCAGTGTAACTCTTTCTCATTCTCAGGAAAACTAAATGCATAATTAATGATGTTTTTTCAGAATCAAATGTCACTGTTCTTGTTAATGATAAAAATAGGTTTGATCAACTACTCTAATTTTAATTGTACCATGCAATATGTTGATTGTATTGAATTCACAAGTATCAGACTTCAGACATTTCCATTCTGTTAGCTTGAAAGGCTTAGTTTTTAGGGGAATCATGCAGAGTCAGGACTGTCTTAACTTCACTCACTGTACTTGTTTTAGTATTAAGGGGCCTTTGTCAGAGTAACTGCAAGTCAGTTTGGTGTTGGGTTGCCAGCCTTCCGCGATGTGAGACCCTAGAATCTAGTTTCTGTGAATTGGGAAGTGTGTACCCATGCTGCCTGTGCAGTGGATACATACATACAGACAGCAATGTGATAATGCAATGCTTTAGTTAAGCATAAATTAGTTGAACAGTGTCCAAATGGTGTGTCTTCTCAGGCCTGCCGGGCGTCTGGAGCTCCTCGTTAAGTAGTGTTCTTCAAGTGGACTCCAAGACTGGTGTAGCAGTGGCAAAGGATTCTGGTGTTGTCACTGTCTATTACGAGATTCCTGGATTACTTAAAACATACAGGGAGGTAAGGCACTGGTAAATCCTACCGGAACTGCTGATGTTTGTTTGCTTCAGGTGGACCCTGACCAAAAATGTATTCTGTGATTTTTTTTTTTAAATTTATTTATTTTTTTTAATACTTAGAAACATTCTTTTTAAAGGAAAAGGTATTAGAAATGCAGATGGTTGGAAAGTATTTGGTATGTGTCCAAACACATCATGGTTTTTTTTAATCATCTATGTTAAGGAAGAAAATGTAGTGTAATTGTTTCTATTTTTAGCCTATACTGTTCTTATATTGTACATTTTGATTCATTTGCTTGGCTAAGTTGTTTCCAGATGCTAAACAATTTTTGAGTATGGCTGCTTTTATGAATGAAGTTTCACTGCAGGATGAGATGCCAACAAGAACTTTCTGAAGTGTTGTACCATATTACTATGCATCACTGATCAGAACTACTCAAATGATTTTGTTTATCTACAGTGCAATCGAACTGTTGACACAATTCACTGTATCAGCTAACATAAGCACTAGATATTCTTTCTAAATTAAATTTAGACATACAGCTTTATGCCTGTTAACTTATGAAGGTTTGGTAGAAAGAAAAAAATGTTCTTACTACCTTGAACTGCCTTGAAAGGCAGTTTCTAAAATTAGAGAAATGTAGGATTTCTTACAAAGAGAAACATGACATCTTGGAGTCTTCTGTTATACATACAAGGATGTGTGCGTTTCACAATCAGTCCAGTCTGCTTTTGCCTTAGTTTTTATTTGTAAAAATAGGTTTTGGTGACAATGTAGTTCATCCTTTTTTCAGATATTGATTAATATACCTCAGAGGACTACAGCAATGCATGTAAGTGGAGTGAAAACAAGCTTACAAGGAGTTGCAGCCTCAAAAGTGATAGTTTCAGTTGGGGAAAGAAATAAAAATTTGAAAGGTATGATGAAAAAAAATCTTTATGCTGATTGTTTATTGTATGTTTGTGTATTAATGATAGGTGGTTTTGGTTTGTGTTTTGGTGGTTTTGTTTGTTTTTAAGGGTCAGTGAGCTGGTGTAGCAAGATCTCTATGAACTTCTAGTGCCTTTCTGGAATCCCAGGAGCTCTGGAAGAATTCTAGGGCCATGTTACAGAATTTGGAGGGTGTTCTGGGGCACTATTAAGATTTCACAACTAATAAAATTGGTAGATAATAGAAGTGTTGTTTCTGATCATATCAAAAAACAGTTAATAGGCAATCAGCTGATTGTTTGCTTATTTGTTTAATTCCAATTGCCTTCTTGAAGTTACTATTATTTTTTTACTGAGCATGTTTAAAGTAGTTACCATCCTTAAATCTTTTACAGAAATTATCAGCAATTAGAATCAATACAAAGATTAAGCATCATGTTGTGTCTGCTATTTAATAAGCTGTATTTTGTTTGATTATGGTTTCTTTTAGGTTTTAGCTTAACACTTAGCACTTGTTCAAATACTATTTTATTGTGCCTTATGTAAATTATTAGCCTACCGAAAAACCATCTTGCCAGATACTAAAATATAAATCGAGACTCCCAGGATCATATAAGTTATTCAACAGACACATCTGAGCTGAAAATTCTCTCGAGTTCATTCTTTCCTGTAAATAAATTATTCCTGTCAAAAAAACCCCACAACATATAAAATTTTCATTTGCTGTGTCTTTGGGATTAGACCTGAGATAGGACAGCTGTCTATGATTTCCAGCTATTTTAAGATCGTCATAACCTTGTGAAACTATTTCAGAAGGTGGCAGAATAACCTGATATTTCAAGCCATGGTTTTGCTTTTAATTAATTAAAAACTAATTAGTTACAATTTTCTTTTCTAATTAATTAATTGGAGATTAATTTTTTCTTTCCCCTTAGGAGAGTGCTTGCCTGCTCAGATTGAAGCCATTGCTGAATTACAACCACAGTCCATTATCAATTGCCATCTCGATTTTAACAATGATGTGTTTGACTTCCCAGCACGTGATATTTTTATAGCAGAGCCTGGATTTGATGCAGTTTCAGGTAAGATGAGACAAGATGCCACACTCCAGGCAGACACTTTGAATTCTGCTGTGTTTTAGTCCAAATGCCCTTTGACCCAGCAGATTTCCTTCTGAAGCCTCTGAGCTTTACTGTGTAGGATTTCAGGCTTCAGTGAGTTGTTAACGTGTACTCTCCTTGTTTAACTCTAGGGTTTTCTGCATGTGACAGAAACGTTTATTTGTTTTCAGAGAAAGCCAGAAATCAGTAGCAGCTCATTTCATATGTTTTTCAGAGTTGTGGTAGTAAGTGAGGAGGAAACTCGGAAGCATTATTTTACTGGGTTGGGGAACAAACTTTGATATGTTTTTTGACTACAAATTTAGGTCCTAATTTTGCACATTACTACTCATATATTTGTAGGTATGCAGACAGTCCAATGGTACCTTGAGACAGAAGTGATGGTATTGCAGAATGTAGACATAATACACTGAGGTCACACACTTTACAGAGATAGCAGCTGCCATATTTTACTCCAGCTGAACTGTACAAAAAATAGATTGCCTTGTATATAACAATTTAGAAAAGAATATCAGGCCCTGTATTTGTTAAACTATGGAACTTCCTCCTTCAGCTGGTAAAAATGAGCTCTCAGGTGACAAATATTCCAAAATTGGGTATCTTTGCAGCTGTAAACATCTAGTGGCTCTTTTGGGCGTTTTCTTGCCATACGTCAGTGCCTTTACCATATACTTAAATGCAGTGGAAGTTAAGACTAGGGATAAGAGAAACAATCATGAGTTTTAATGTCTCTGTACCAAGGATCTTTAGATTTCACCAAATTATACTCTGTATTTGTGTTTGATGCTGGCCTTTTAAAAACCCTGCCACTGTAGTTATTGCAGTATAACTAACCTCAGTGATTAAAATGAGGGAAATAGCATAAATGTGAAAATCTGGTGAAAGTAAATAATTTTGAATTCTTTGTATGCTGCAATTTAAAGATTCCTGGAATTTTCATGCTTTCAAACTTTCCTGCACAACCTGAGTGCTGTAATCTCTTATGAAAGGTAGAATTCTTATGTATCCCCAAAACAACATGAACTGGGACTTAAAAGGAGGGGAAATTACTAGATACTGTGGAAATGGAAATAAAATTGTGAAAGTCTACAACATGTGTTAGCGTTTCATAACCATAACATGATTTTAAAAGGAACCACAACAGTGTGGACTGCATGGAAATAACATTAATTATCTGTCCCCATTGTGTACCCATTGTGTGAAACACTATTATACTTTGCATAATAGTGGCTGCCTCTGTTACTTCATTGGGGAAAGAAAATAGGGAGAAAACATGCACCTAGCAAGTACTGCTTGTTACTTATGCTTTGTATCTTCTATATTGGGGGAATTTTTTACTATCTTTATCGCTAATAATAGACAAATGGGTCCCATAAGAGACTAGAAACATGGTGAATATCTAACCTTTAAAGAAGCTTTTATAAATAATAAACCATGTCTCCACAGAGTTGAGGATGGTGATGGTAACTGGCTAAAATTTTAACATTATGTGAAGAGAATATGAAATAGGATGTTAAATATTGTTTTCAGTAAAGCCTTTCTATCAATATTAGCATAAATGTTATATTTGAAGTGGAATTGAGTCTCACTAGCATATTAAAATAAAATGGGACCGAAAACTGCCATTTTAGTGTTTTTGTCACGATGGTTAGTTTGGGACAAGAAATAACTTCTGTTGTTTCAGTACTGGGATTGTGATGCTTGGACCAGCAGACAGTGTGCCATTCACCTATGCACTCCTGATCTTGCTGTTTGTTGAATTTTAGCACCTTTTTTAGCTCTTGTCTAAAGATGTCACAGAAATCTCACTCTGCATGGAGAAAAAACAATGAAGATGAGCAATTAACAGTCAAACTGATTTTGTTTCTATAGGACATTACACCTGTTCCATCACAATGCACAGGCTTACTGACAAGCAGCTGAAGCATCTCAGCCTGAGTAAAACTGCACTCAGAGTTACAGCTTCAATCCAAGGCAGCCACTTCTCTGGGGAGCAGATCAGCACTGAAGTGCCATTCAATCCTGGGTTTTATGCTGACCAAACGGAAATGCTTTTAAGTAACCATTACACAAGCTCTGATGTGAAAATATTTGGTGCCACTGAAATTCTTGATACCCTGGAGGTGAGTGTATTGCTGGAAAGTATCACAACACAGTTGAAAGCATTTTGAACTGCTATATGCAACTTTCTAACCAAACGCACTCTGTGCCACCTTTACCATGTCAAGATTGTTCCTGAGATGATTTGGCAATGCTCATCTTGGAATGTATTCCTCCTCAGTTTTCACTTTTGTTTTGGGGCAGTAGAAATGTGTCGGGCTCACCTGTGCGCTAGCTGGGGTGTGTTAGCCAGCTCACAGGTGGGGAAGCAGAAAATCTGCCTGATTCCTGCGGGCAGGGGTAGGTTATTGCCCGCTTACTTGTTTGACTGCCCATGGTTCACATAGACCAATAAGGGATACTTTGATTTTTGCCTGTATGGGGTTAGCCCAGACCCACAGAAACAGCAGTTAATAGGGCAACCATAACAATAAACAGGGGTGAAGTGCTGCAGGTGTCACTGTAAAGTGACAACCAAGTCCGACTCCTGCTGAGGGGTGAGTTGCTCTGTGTTTCTATGGAATAACATATTTCTGATATGTGGCCTGGAAGATGGATGTGTGCTGTGCTTTCTCAAGCAGTCTATTTCAGGTTGCTTTTTTTTCCTTGGCAGGTGAAATGTGGGTCACCAACAGTGAAGGCGTTTGAGAAAGAGAAATCCTACGGGCTGCCTAGTTATGCAGTCTACACCGTTAGTCTGTCTGATCCAAGAGTTTCAAGCCAGGGATCCTTATCAACCACTCTCACTGTCTCTAGTCCTATGACTGACCAGTCTATCACTATCCCGGTGACAGTGATTTACTTGACTGACAGAACCAGCACACCAGTGAGACGTAAGTTTATCTCTAGGCTTCGTATGCCAGAATAAACCTCTAACTTCCATTAATGTTCATGAGGTTATAAAATTTCGTGTGTTAAAATCTGAGCTGGCAGCTAACGTTATCATTGACACGTAGGCTGTTCACTGTGACCAGAAGACTTGAATACAATTGCTCATTATGACTGAAGCTGAACATATTTTCCTTTTGGCTCGGTCCAAAATACTCTGTTGTAGTTGGCATAAATATCCCAGTGCTAAAGTGTCTGAAAGTAATTTTTTTTTGCTCTACTTTTATTTACTCCCAAGCATGCCTTGTTAATTTGAAAACAGATTAGCATTTGGGGGCTGAGAAAGTAAAGAACACGCTTAAGATTGTATATCAATGTCTTAAGCTGTTATTGGCAGATTTTGAAGACTGTATTGGAAATAGTTGCTAGAATCGAAGTCGTATTATCTAAGTTGATTACACTTACTTGCTATAAATAAAAACCTTCTTTTGGCTATTTCAGTTTGAGTTAAGAACTGTTAACTCTTAAAGCAGATTGGGGAAGATGCTCTTTTAACTCAATATTATTGTCTCCTCTTAATTGATTCTACAGATGGAGCCAGTCTATTCCAGCACTTTCTTGATTCTTATCAAGTAATGTTCTTCACACTTTTTGCACTATTAGCAGGGACAGCTGTTATGATTATAGGTAAGAGAATAAAAAATTGCAGAAGTATTTTTTCCATAACTTCTTACAATGCATTAGCTGTAAGATAAAGGAATAATTTCCATGTGAAATGATTTTTATTTTTATTGTTTGTTTTGTTTTTTTATAATGTCTTGCAGCCTATCATGCAGTTTTCTCACCAAAAGAACAGCACAGTCATCCAGCATTTACCCCAAGGACAAGTCCTCAACACAGCCATAACAGTAAGCAGCTGTTACCCAGTTATAAATGAATTAATTGATAAGTCCAGCTATTGCATTTGAGTTGAACGTTAGGGAAGTATGACTATGAGAAAGCCTGTATACTGAATATTACAACAAGCACCATGCCAGTTCCTAGGAAACTTGTTGCCCCACCCCCCAACCTCCCCTTTACCTACTGTTAATTCTTTTGAAACTCTTGGCCAGCTTCAGCCATGTTGGAAATAGGGAGTGGGTTAAAAGTCTAAGAATTCACGCAAATCATGAGGAGAGAGATCCACAGTTTTGCTCCTGCTGAGGGGAAAGTAAAGCAGAGCTCAGCTGCTGATGTGGTGTGCTTGGCAGCAGCTGGCTGGTTAGTCAGTTCATGGGATGTCAGATTAGCTGCAGCATGTGCTGCATCTCTTGTGCTGTCTGCGTGCTGCGAGGTACTGCGAACTGGGGCTATTGTAAGAGACAGGGAAGGGCAAATGTGAGGCGACAAAGGACACAAGTCTATAGAAGACGTAGTTGTGTTGCTCAGGGAATAGTTTGTTCCTTCACCGCTTTTGATCTTGCAGTCATTTTTCATCTATTTTTTTGACATCATATTTATTCCCTATTTTACCTATTTGCAGTGTTGCAGAATCAAACTCTCAGAAATATGCAAAAAATACCCATTCACTTGGAAGGTCTGTAATCAACAGTGGCTATTAAAACAAAATTCACATGATTATAGATGTATTTAAGTTATGGTGAACTGCAGTCCTGTTTGTAAAAACACATGCCTGATGCTTCAGATGAAGTAAGGCAAATTCAGACTGAAAGTTATTTGCTGAGTTGAAATATGTTGTGCCCCATTCAGAAGACTTAATCAATTCTTTAATTAAAGTTCCTCATAGGAAGACTTACAAAATTTTGGTACTTATAAGATGTCTTTTCAATAGGCAATAAGCTAAAGGGGTTATTTCACTTTGAATGGATCATTAGACTTGCTTGCCAGGTGTTCCAGCAGATGATCAACAGCAGTTATTTGTTTGTTTCTTTTTCCACTATTCCTGAGTATGATTGGGGTTTTTTTCTCCTTTTCCCCTCTGTTTTAGGTTTCTCTGTATCACCTGTGCTTTCCTTCAGTCCTCAGTCCTCAAGCAGGAAAACAAGCCCATCATCCACGCTCTGGAGCACTGATTATGGTTCACGTTAGACACAGCAGGACTTGTCTTCATGCACTAGGGCTGGAAAATAAAAATAAAAAAAAATAATAAAAAAAACCCCCACAAAACAGTGCCTTGAACAATAGCAAATTGAAGAACTTTCACAGTTTTGATATGATTCATCTCTTGAATGTAACTAGCTTCATAATTATTTTTTTTATATTTAGAGCTCTTTGAATTTTTTGTTTTATGTCACTGCTTCAGTTCTCTAAAACTTATTTTATCTGCTGTTTTGTGCTCAGTTGACAACGATGACTGGACTAAAAGCAGTGTTTATGCTAAGCTAGCTTTCTTGCACTCTTCAAGCAACTAGAAGTTATGTCTAAGTGACAGTAACGAAAGTTTTTTACTTAGATTTTGTAAAAAATAACTTTCTTTTTAATGAACTCTTTTAAAAAGGGAAATAGAAAAACAGGTGAAATATGAGCCAAAAATATGAAGGATTATATATTTCAAAGAACTAGTTTTTTATTTTGAGTTCCAAAGACTCAGGAATGTACTGCACTGATAAGTGTTCTTATGTTTAGCCTTACAATGTGATTCATCACCGTAATTTGCTGTTTTAACATTAGGAATGCTGGAACAACTGTGAATAATTTGGAGTTTTTTTACAACAACAACAAAAAAGAAAAACGTAACTATCTTAGTGTGGCTTCCTTTGGGTACAACTGCAGTATTCCTTTCTTGTTACTGTAAGCACTTTTTTTGGACTGGGAATGTGAAAGCATGTGCCTTCTAAGAGGACCTTTCTTCTGGTAGTAAATATTTTTAATTGAAGGCAATTATCTTACCTGTGTTCTGATATAAATATAATACATTTATATAGGTCATTTCACAGATAGAAGTACCTCAATAGAAACTGAGCCTCCTTTTATTACCACTAGTCATCTGGTGCACTGGAAAGTAAGTGGCTTATTTCACACTTGCAATGAGTGACCTTTTCAGTTGGTTCAATCTGCTTGTGTCTGCCGTATTTATGTACAAACTGACACAGCCACGCCCTAAATCTTCCTTTAAACTGTACAGTAAGATATTACCGGTATAACCAGACTTTGGAATATTTGTACGGTAATATCCTACTAATAAGTGCTCATTTGTAAGTCTGTAAAATACAATGTAGCATTTAATTGCATAAGTATTAATGTGGGGGTTTTTTGGTTGACTTTCTGGTTTTCTTCTTCACTGGCTAAGACACACAGATATAAAATGCACAATTCCGGGTACATCAGAAAGTACTCTGCTAAACCAGGCAATTGATCACTGTGTGCTCAGATGTATTTTGCTTTCTAAACAAGATGGCAGTGAGGTATGCTAACATGAACTTTTTTCTAAATTAATTTTAAACAGATGAGAAGAAAAACTTGGTTCCAATTCTAGTTCTAAAATACTTCCCTGAGAATAGAAAAAAAACTATCTCAGTTGGAACCCTTTATTTTGAGGATTATAATCATAATCACAGTAATGTTTAATCCATAAGCAGTATTTTGCAGCTATCAGATAAGGGCTTTGTTTACATAGAACAAGTATCACAGTTTTTTAATTGTGAATAACACTCTGGCTGTCTGAACGCTCCTAAGGACCATAATGAAAGTGATTGCAATTGTTCTATTTCAAAGAACAAAATATTTCATGCAAAATATATTGTGTGCAGAACTATGTGGGCAAATAGAGGAATGGAATGCAGTCACAGTTTACGGCATACAGTTTTGGTTTCACGCAGTATTACAAAAAAGCAACATTGTTACATGTTATTGTATTGAGTCTTCTGTAACTTATTGGCTAGTTTTGGAGAAGTTGTGCCTTACATGCTAGCACTACTTAAAATTGACAATTTGGATGTAAATAATAATCATTTGTATCTGTATTATTTAATAAAGCTTTGTCCAATTCCTTTAGTATGCTATTGATGAGCTTTCTTGTGTTTTGGCTATTCAGAATTTAGCACTAGACTATATTCTTTGTACTTCACCTCCTACAGCCCCTCAGTATTTGCAGTAATGATTTTACATTCTTAATTTTCACTTTTGTTGACAATGTAATGTTTTTAAATATTTTGACAATTTTTCATCTAGTATTTGTTGTCAGGGTCTTTTCCCAGTTTCACTAAGCATCTTCAATTCCTGCTGAAGTCAGTGGTGGCTGAAGAAGCAGCTCTTCATTTTCCAGATTTGTTCAAGCTTCCACTTTGTTCATTTGGATTTTTAAGGAAAGATGTCATCTTTTTCCACTTCCTTTCAGAGAGAAATGAAAGGGTTATGCGTATCTCAGTGCTACTGTGATAAACATTTCAGAAATGCTTACAGGAAAGGTTTTGCTCTCCTACTCCTTCTCTTTCCTGTTCAGCCTACCAGTCTGGCACTGAATGTCCTGAAAAATGAACTGCTCCAAGTGGTGGGAATACTTTGGCAAATGCCCACTGTTTATTTCACCTCTTTAGGCAAGTAGTTGCAGTCTGCTGGCATGCGTCTTCATGAAATGTGATTTGCCACAAGCTAGAGCTAGAGGGGGGGGAGTTAAGGGGGGGGGGGGGAAATAATCTATGAAATAGGGAGCTGGTATAGTTCAAGAGCCAACCTGCTGCAAGCCTTTAGGAGCTTCAGTGGTCTGTTGGGTGACTGCTGCGTGGGTGGGATTTGGGGATATAAATTTTTCTGAGCATGTTGCCAATGTAAAGATTAATTTTTTAGGTTTTTTTTTTAATTGACTAAAATGAGGTTTGAGGTTTTTGCATTTGGAGTTGTTCCTCTATTCACTTACTGCTTGTTCCTGAGTGTTTGCAGGGCTGTTGGGAATGTGTATATTGTAAGGTAGATGTCTTATGTGAGCTGACTTGTCTTTTAAAGTTTATTAGGTAACAAAACAATCAGAGCTGCACTCAGACACTCTTGGTCCCTTCACATTTGGCAGGAGTTTTGTCTTTGCTCCTTAGTAGAAGCAGAATTTAGTGTGTGCCAGCAACGGCAAGTTCATCACATCACGTTGGTTGTCGGACAAAAAGTTTTTCTTTTTAATGGGCTGACTGGAGCTTCATAAACAATGAAAAAAGCAAATCCAGTCTGCGAGTAGTGAACTCACTGAGCAAATGACTTGGACTGTCCTTGCAGCCTTAGGTTTCCCATCTCTGAATACGTGACCAGGAGGTCTCCGTGGCAGAAACTGCGTTACTGGAAGTGCCTGTGTTAGGCCGCTACTGCGGGACCTGCTCAGGGAACAGGCTTCCCTTTCACAACGGCAAATACTTGCATTGAAAACCCAATTCCAAGACTCTTTTTCCCTCAGAAAATGGAAGCAAACACTGAGAACTCAGCACAGCTGCTCCTGCCACAGAGCGGGTGGGAGCTCAGTGGCCCTGGGGATGGCTGTGGGGACGAGAGCTTTGCTCCCAAATAGAACCGCGGGGCTTTGCTTTAGTTTATCGAATAGGCACCGCTGTAACTTAGAACAAAGTTTAGCTTTTACTTCATATTTTATGTACCTGTGTATGTATGAGTTTCCTGCAATACAGCTCGCACCGGGCCACTGCTGTGGCAAGAGGCGGGCTGGGCCGGGGCGCGGCGTGGCAGCCCCGGCCGCCTGGCTCCAGCCCCTCAGCCCTCTGACCGTCCTCCTAGGCAGCTCAGGAGCGCGCTGCAAACCATCTTGATTCGGAGAATCGCTTCAAAAGCGGCCGAGAGCCCTTTTTTCCGCCGCCGGGCCTCTCTCTCCCCAGCGGCGCCCGGCAGCGCCTTCCCGCCACAGGGCGGCTCCGGGCCCGCCGCGAGCGGCCGCAGCCCCGGGGCGTGGCCTGCGCTGAGGAGAGGCGACGGCTCCGGCTGGGCGCGGTAATGCTGGTCGTGGAGGACCTTCCTCCACCGCCTTTTAACTTGTTTTTTTCCTTTTTAGAACAGTTGTAGTGCAGAAGGGGAGGGGGGGGAATCTTACCATGTACTGTGTTGTTTGGGGTTTTTTTTTAATCCATGCAAACTTGAATGGGCAAAGTCATCTGAAAGATACAGTTGTGTTCGGCAATTGGCATCCACAAGGATTAGGAAAGAGCAGGAAATTTCATCTTTAAAGTAAATTATCATGAAATCCCTGTCAAGTTGTGGCATCTGCGTGGAGGGAGTTCATCCCTGAAGGGGAAGGAGATGTCACGCTAACAGAACAGGCAGCGGTGGCTGAATTATGGTTGGCAGATGTTCAGGTACTTGGAAGGAAGGAAGCATTAGGGAAACATTTAATAATAATATTATTGTATTGAATCATACCGAATACTGAATAATAATATTATCATACTGAAATGTAACAGAAAATATAATAGTACTCATTAGAATTACAGAGTACTATTACTGTTTCCAAAATACCTTTCTCTACTAATTAAAGTTAGCCTTGGGTCTTCTGTGCCTCTCTGAGGAAGAACTATTGAATGAAAATCTATGTCAATCTCATGCTTTTTGGTAAAGTGGCTTAGATTGCTCTCCCAGTTACTGTCACCACATAACTATTAATGGGAGGATGCTCACTTGTGGCAGTGGACATAAAGTCCTCGTGAAAATGGGATTGTTTATAACCTGCGTAGTTCCCTCGTGCGGCTCCTGTGAGCTGATGGGGAGTAGGGGGGGAAAGTGGTGTCTTCCATGAGCAAGAACAGAATTTTTGTTGAAACAGTTCTCCAGAAACAGCAGGGTGTGCGTGCATGCATCCACGCACAACGGCTGAGCACTGCAGCAGCACAAGGCACAGATGGTACCTCCGCTGCATCGGGGATAAAGAGCCTGTTTTCTGTTCTAGGTTGTCTTGCGGCATCCAGAAAGTTCCTGCCTGTCAACAGTTGTTTAGCAGCCATGTTGCAAGGAATTATTTAATTAGACTAGCCAGACTACATTAATATTAGACTTCAAGCCAATCTATCCTAATGTGACATCCCCAACACAGCATAATCATTATCTCTCCATCTCCCCCTTAAAAAGCAAGGCAGATACTGAATAAAACATTGAGCCAACCTTTTCAGTTAAGAGTTCTTCCTGGTGAGGAGCCAGGATTACTGTGTGGTGCTTAAGGAGGTTTTCCTAGCAGCATGGTTGCTGACCTTTGTTCTTTATGTGAAGACTTTTAAGTTTTACAGATGTTAATTTAGCCTCTTTGCTAATCGCTGCATTTACTTTAAGATAATGACATGATTTTCTTCCCTATTTGATTGCTGATATATGCATTCATAAGGTACATACATGTCAGTCATTCCTAAACATCCTCTGAGGATTTCTTAGTACAGGACTCCGCAAGAAGCATGGGGTCTCCTCCTTCTGGTTTCCCCTGTTAGAGATATAGCTGGAGGAGAGCAAGGTCCAGTCAAAGCATGTTGCTCTAGCTCTTGTCTCAGGCAGGGGGTCTCCTAAGAGAAAGCCAGGTAGTAGCCATTGAAATTGTCTGTAGTGCTCTAGGCAGAGTCAGGGTGTACAAGTAAGTTTTGGCAATTTCCTTAGCCAGTTTTGTTAATATATATGCATGTTTATCAGAAAACTCTGGCCTACCATTGTGTTTGTAACAATCCGAGCACAAATGAGGTTCATGAATGAACGTCGGGGAAGAGTCTTTAGGAAAAAATAATTTTTTAAAAAGTAAATCTCGAAGGTAAAGTCTTGCCTTGTGTTGTTCTGAGGAAGCAGTAACAGCACAGGAGCACAGGGTGCCTTCTACTATACCAGTGCAACAACCAGGTGTTAGGAGTTACCCCTAGGTACTTACAACCCCTAGAAGCTTAACCATTAGCTGTAACATTAAGTGTGCAGGTTGCACAAATAAACATTGATATAGTGTATGGAGAATTATGTCTTTGAGTGACTAAGTCGTTGCTGTGTACTTGCTTGTAAACTACTGCCCCCGGGTCCAGGCTGCTGGCTTTGATCTGTGTGACACCAGTACATAAATACAGTCTGCAGCTTCAACTGCTGGAGGGCACCAGACAGTTCACTTCTACAGAAGCAGGAAGAGGTGTGTAGCAGAGCATGTGTACCTCTGTTTTTCCTAAACATCTTGGCCTTTCCTTGCAGGATGTCTCCTGAGATCCTCGGCCAGCACTATACCTTCTGTGTGTATAGCTACCTCTTCAAGAGAGACTTTGAAACTTTGTTGTTCAACAGCATCTTTTCTGGCCATTTCTGTGACATGCGGCTTGCACCTACATTATGCTGTGTCTCACCATTTCCCTGTAATTGCAATGAAACACCCTGATGTAGGAACTCTGCCTGGAGAAGCCCTGGAGATAGTGTTTGGTTGACGGGCAAGGTGTGTGCTCTCGAATTCCTCTTCTTTTAAATGTTTTTTTCTGGTAAGGAAACTAGAAGGTTTTTTCAGGTATTTAGCTTTATGTACTTATGTTAGTCTGTATAGTATTGGTGATATGATTAAAACCACTCCTTTTCAGGTCCTTCTTCATTGTCTCAGTTACAAGTTTAAGGTCATAGCTGGCCTTAAAATCCAGTCTGATCTTCTCCACAACACAGGCCCTTTACTTTCCTCTCATAAGAAATGCATCAACTTTGAAGCTGGAAAAAAAGGCATTTAGTAAGTAATGGTTATCTGACTTAAGGTCTTCAGGTGACATTATATCTTCCATATGTTATTTGTTTTATTGGCAAAATCAAAAAACTTATGCTTTATTTTTAGTTGAATGAATCCGGGTTCACTTTTCAGCTGTTAACTTCAATGAGACAACTCCTCTGTGTAAATTAGGCACAAGAGATTTGGTGATACAGTTTCTCAGGTTCTCCTCTTGAAGCTTGCAAAATTAAAACAAGAATGGGAAACTAATTTTTCTGCTTGATTCATGTTTATCATCATTGTATTTGAGCTGTGAATTTACCAACAGTAAGCCATTTTCCATATTTTCCCTCATACCACTTGTCCTTTCTATCTTCAGAGCTATTTTTATACCACTGCAGGTGGCCTGCTCCAGAGCTTTTTGTATTAATAAACTATTTCCTGCAATTTATAATGTCTTCACAATTCAGCACAGCATCTTGTTTCTCTGTTTAGTGTGCTAACTGTCTCCATTTCAATGCTTTAGGGTCTGTTTTGCCATAATTACTAAACAGATTGCAAGATGCAGTTGCTATTTTCCATTTAGCAGACGTTGTGTACATGTTTATAATTCACCCAATCATTCATTTTTTCTGAGTTCTCTCTTCTTAGTTGCCATGTTATGTTTTAAAGTGCTGTTTGCATTCTGCTTAGTCCCAAGGACTATCTTATGCCTCTTACTTTTGCACTTAGCATAAATAAGTTTATTTTCAAGCTGTTGTACTTATGGATATGTCAGTGTCACTGTTGTGACCTTTCCTTCGATTTTTTTTATCCCATTTTTCATAAGAGAGTGGTTTCTTACTGAGCAAATATGAGGCAATGTGGAGCTGTAGTCCCAAACATTCACCTTCTGTGTTAGAACTCTCTTACTTCCAGGAGTTACTCTCATTGCTGACAACCATCTTCGAGTGCAAACAGTGAAAAAAATCTTAAACATCTTAATGTTACATAGCTTTATTTCTAAGTACAGACTACACCAATCCAGATGTTCTAGTGGGTGCAGTAGTTGCACAGTACCTGTATGTATCTCTGCATTCAGAACACTTTAATGGCAATCTTCAATATTGAATGAGAGAGAGGCTGATTTACTGTTGCTGGTTGTCTTTTCCTGGCAAGACTCCTAGTAAGTGGCTGCTTCACATACACCAGATATCTTGATATCATCCCCCCAAAAGGCCGGGATGTTAAGAGGTGTTTCTTCTACACCATCCTTTGCAAAGGAAAAGACCTCAACAGAGTCAGTGTAAATTTTTTTGCATTGGTACTACAAAGCTCACCTAACCTTTGTAGTTCATCTGGTGTTCGGCTTCTACAGTGTCATCAGTCCGAGTCTGTTTTGAAACCTGACCTGGAATGTCCAAATGTGGAATCGGATTATGGACAGCAGTATGACTTTTAATGTCACTGATACTGTACAGTGCTTTGGATTTTCTGGGGAAAGCAGCAGAAGGAATAAAGGAAATACCAAATGGGTTGAAAGTAGCAGAAACAGAAAGTAGATGAGAAGTCTTTAAGCTGCTTGAATTCTGGGTTATTTCTATCAAGGCTGAGTTTTGACCTATGAAGGGGAGGAAGAGGGGAGCTAAGAAACATTAAAACATGTTAAGAGGAAATGTAATGAACAATCAAATGAAGGAATTGACTCTATTCTCTATGAACATAAGAATAGATCAGAAGCAAAAAGTTTGATGGATTTAAAGGAGAAAAGGCTTTAAAGCAAGGATTATGATGGTATGGCAGGAAGAATAGTTCTCTGAACGTTGCTTTTGGCAGAGAGTCCTTGTGAGAAAAGGCAGCATGTTGCCTAGACCTAGAGTTCAGTGATGAGGTCTGAACTGCAGCAATTTCAAAAGGAATATCCCAGTGTGGAAGATGTTTGAGCCAAGGAGCAGTTCATTTGCTTCCTAAAGCCCCCGATCAATGTCTGGATGGCAATGTAGGGTCAACTGGCAATGCCTAGAAAACACATGTCAAGGAGTCCTACTAGGATCTCTTTTTCCTCTTTACCTGGGAAAGTTCAGGATCACTCCATCTGCATTTCTGAAGATCAGAGAATAAAGATGTTGCTGACATTTCTTTTCCTCCCTCAGAAGAGATGTGCCTCCGCTAGGGAATGATGGCTGTTCATTTGTAAGAGATATGGACAGAGTCAGAATCTTCTAGGAACAGGAAATATTAACCTGAGTTGCAAACGCTCTTCTCTAGTATTAGGGAGTCCGTGTGTAGGCATCTTCTTGTCATCATGGATGTTCTTATAGATAAGGACAAGAATACATAAGAAAAAGGTTCTAGAGAGGCTTTTTTTTGCAACTTTAACCAATCTTAACAGCAGATAATCAGTGAGGATGTCCTCCAGAGCGATCCACTAAGGGGGAGGGGAGGAGGCAAAAGGGAGATGGGCAGGGGGAAATACCATTTAATAAAAGGATGGTCCAGTGATGATCTCAACACTGAAGTTAAATGAGTGCTAGCCAGACATACTGGCCCTCATCTGGGATAGTAATCAGAGGAAATGATCAGGATGCAACAGCTTCCTCACACGAAAGCAAGGCAGCTGGGCTTTCAAGACCTGGCCTTTCAGGGCTTCTAGAATCACTAGGCATATCTGCAATAACAAAATAATGAGACACTACAATATGTACAGTAGTACAGAAATTATTTAGATCTTTTTCCATGTGGAATGTTCTGCTTTCATCACGGAAAAAAAATGAGGGCCAGAGAGGGCGTGTGTGTGGAAAGAAGGTGGCCAGAGGGACTGTCTAAGCTATCAGAAAACAAAAAGCTTCACAGTGTTCTCTGACCCAGGAAATATTCCATTCCCAGTCGTGCAAGCTAATTCCTACCTAGGGACATCCTTTCACATTTTGTATGTGAAAGCACGACATA
Source organism: Harpia harpyja (assembly GCF_026419915.1). Classification (NCBI taxonomy): domain Eukaryota; kingdom Metazoa; phylum Chordata; class Aves; order Accipitriformes; family Accipitridae; genus Harpia; species Harpia harpyja. Next base: position 1,889,118 of record NC_068969.1, read on the forward strand.
ACCTTACTGGAGAGGCAGACCAGAAATCACTGCAATGGAAGACTTGAGTCTTTGCCTGGGACAATGGTATCCCTAGTAATTAATTTTAGGCCAACACGTGTTAATAGCTTACAGAGACCACCTTTTAAAAAAAATAAGCAGAATTGTCTAGATAAAATCTGGTGACTGACATACAATTTACTGATAAACAGCCTCTGAAGTTCTGGAACTAGTTTTAAATAATTGTTCTGTATCGAATGTATTCATCTTTGAAAGAGACAAGAGGTGGGAGATGCTTTTGTGTTTTGTGGCATATGCTTTGCTTAGAAAATAGAATTCTGAGAATCTGTTAAGTAGTAAGAAAGTGCCCTTAGTAACAAAATAGTGAAAATTGTCATATTTTACCCAAAAGGAAGGGAAAAAATTCATTTTCTAAAGTAATAACTTGTAATTTGACAGCATGAGTCACTTGTGTTATTATGAGTGAGTCATAAATAGAAGAGGCACTAAAAGAGTTATTTTTCAAAATGTATTAAAGTAACAAAGAAACTACCTCTCACAAAATGTTGCTAATAAGGCAACAATACATTGGACAGTCTGAGGCAAAGCTTCTTTGAAATATTTAAGAATTTACTCATTGAAAGTGCTATTTTTATGAACTACTTTTACTATTTTAAAAATAAATGTAAAGGCTGTTTTCAATTATTTTTTTCTGTAAAAGTCAATTAGCCTGCTTTTAATGGAAGTTGGATCAAACCTATAATTAGAAAAACACTAAGAAGCCTTGAGTTTCAGTATTAAGATCCAGCTTCTACCAACAGCGATCCACACTTGAACTCTTCTGCCACGTAGATTTTGATTCAAGTCACCATGAGCACAAACACAGCTATTAAAGATAATTTGGACTCATTACTTCGTGATTGTTCCTACGCATATTTGATCTTTACCCTGATGTGGGGATAAATCAAATCTGGGGGGAACTTCAGAATAATAGCAGCGATATTCCTAGCCTGGTTCTCTAAAGGAAGGAGGCATTTTCAGCCACGCTGTCCCTGTGTCTGTTTGCTTCCACTTACTGTTTTAATTTTGACCCTGATCCCAACCAATTTCAATAATAGAATGGGTATCTAAAGGATAATTAAGTTGACATGAGTTTTGCAAAACTTAATCCTTGTGTAAAGAAAACTTTGTAATTCTGTTTTTAGTGTTGTATAAGCTCATCCTTTGTTAGCTTCTAGGTAACCCACAAAGACATAGGCCTTTACAAATGCCTGATTTGTATGAAAATTTTAGTGAGAGCTTGCAGCCCTCCACGAGGATCAAATCTGTAGGAAAGCAGGCATCAGTAGAGTTTCTCTTCATCCCAAATAGAGAAGATAGGATTTTATTATAATGTAGTTTGTGAACAGAAAAAGACAGTGGACTAAAGTAGCAATATCCAGTGCAATAGCTACCATGCAACATATAAATAGAATCAGTTGTGGAGAAGTGGAGATTTAATGAGACAGAGCTTCATGAATGGTACAAGTTAAAGCAGCAAAGAATAAAGTCAGTAATTTACATCTTACAATTGTTCTGCATCACTGAACAGATTTCATTGTTACTTGGAGTGTTTACTCATTATTAACAATAAAATCTGCAACAATGGCAGGCACAAAACCAATATCAAGTGGAAAAGAACAAAATTGAACAAAAGAAGTAGGAGAAAAAAAAAGGAATGAAGTAAATTGAAAGCAAGTTTGAGCTAGAGGAAAAAAAGAGCAATTCTTTGTGGAAGCAAACATGATGTTACATGGAAAAAAAATAATTTGAATTGGTCTTGCTACTTAGCAATGAATAATGCAAGATAGTACTTATCCTGCATTTCTGAACTTGTGAGCTTTTAGCTCCGTGGACTTCTTTTATATTCTCCCACATACACTCATTTATTAAATGAAAATTCCTTGGGTTTCTATGACTAAAACAGTAAACCAGTACACTCCCCTCATGCTGCACTTGGAGAACAGTCATTTGTGAACTTCCCTTTCCTAAGGATCTGGCATGGTAGAAGCAACGTGGCTGTAATCGATGAACTTGTTAAGGAACCAAAAGATTGGATTACTATATCAACCTTTATTACAGATTCCCAGGCTGAAGCATGTGCTACCGCTCAATTGTTTGCCATTCTTTATTTAGTCCACCACTTGCCTGATGTGTTTCCCACTTCTGTGTTTGCACACTACCTAGCAATGCAGAAGGAAGGAGGAGGAATGGGCTGGTCTCTGACAAGGCCTGTGTATGCTCTCATGATACCGGTAGCCTTATAATTTCATTGGTTGCTTCTGATAATCTCAGTGTCCTTCAAAATTCACACACAGGCTCATCTAACTTCCATTTGATTGTAAACATTAGTTTTGATTCTCTTCTGAAGAATGTTTTGAAATAATTAAATTGGATTATATTTTGGTTCTTTATTCAGTGGCTCTTTGTATTGCATGTATGCAGAAAAATTATTAGTCAGAGACATCGGGGAAATGGTACAGTTCTGTGAGTTTTCTTTTGTTGTTATACGCTGTGCAGCAACAGAAGGTAGACCTTAATGTGTAAAATACTTATCTACCGGCTACGTGACTAAAGACAGGTTCTAGAGAGCTTCAGATCTAGCTGTTTTGGCTGAACCAGGGGAATTATCACAGGCAAGGTGGGATTTTTCTATTCTTTGCATTCTGGAGGACAGCAGAAAACTTGGAAACTGCTACCAGCCCCCACAAACAAAGGAGCTAGGGCATGAATCTGACCACAGCAAGGTAAAAGTCAACAGTTTAAGCTATGACTGACTAGATAAGTTCCCTAACAAATACTGACTATTGTAATTGTAAGTGGGTATGTATACAAACCTCCTTACCTTTCAGCCGCAAAAAAAGATTGCAGTCTATGTATAGTGCTAGAATTCAAACTATAATGTGAGGGACTGAGTGTATGTTATTCTCTCCACGTAATTTTCTCTTCACAGCTCTGCCTTTCATTGTGACTTGCTAGTCATCTTTGGATTTGAAGGTCATGGCCAGGTCTTGGTGGTAATTTGGGGTTTTGTTCGTTTGCTAGATTAATATTTTATTTTATGCTGGTTTAAGATTGGCCAATAGAAATAAATAGCCTTCAATTCTAGCATGGTTAAGTATCTCTTAGGGAGAAAAAAGAAATCTGTTGTCCTGAGCATCTGACCCCAGCTGGTTCATTCTCACTGCCAACTGTTTCTTGGATGAGAGGAAAATGAATAAAATTACCAAACAAAGAAGTATTTTCAGCAAGTACCCAAACATTTAAGGCTAAGCATCCTCCTTGGAATGCCAGGATTTGATTCCAAATAAGCAGTTGAATTGAAGGATTATTTTGATAGCATTGGAGAAATACTGGTCTAATGAAGATGTTTAAAGGTCAACTAGAGTGTTTTGTAGGGCTTTTTGTTGGTGTTGGGTTGGTGGTTTTTGGTGTCTGACTACTTAGTTCTGGGTATGCTGCCTTCATAGAGCATGCACTATAACAAGATGGGACTCTCATAATCTGTATGTTACACAGGTTATTACCACTGCTATAGTTTCCATATTCCTCCCCTACTACAAAAATGTGAATATGTGTGATTTTTCTTTGCCTCTCTGATACAAGATTCCACCTCCTTCTTCAGCAGGAAGAGATTGATGAATTGAGATACTGAAGAAGTAGATAGTAGTTGCTACCACTCTAAAATTATTTAATTAAATTATTAATAATTTACTCAGAGCTACCGGGGGCAGGGGGCAGAATGTACTTAAGACATAAAACATAGTAAGCAATTTCATCTTTCTTCCAGCTTTACTGAGTATGCTTTTAAAAGCAGCAAGATATACATCATTCTTTTGTTTGATTTTTTAGATTTAGGATTGCACTGACATAGTACAAAATGCCATCATTAAGAACAAGGTAAAGGCAGCATCATGCATGATGCTGAGTTTTAAGGTCACAGAACACTGTAACACACAGTCCAGATTAAACCAAATAGTCTTTGTGACCTCCACTGTGCAAAACAATGCCTTGAATATCAAAACTTTTTCCTCATATTCTTCGATTGAAAATGTGGCAGTTACAGATAATATTCAAAGGAGAAGACAGTAATGCAAAACCTAGGGTTTTTTTCTGCTAGGTTCATATATTCCCTCTGTATCCCAAACCACAAAGATCTATATGTAAATGCAGATTTTTTTTTTCTCCAAGAATGTACTGTAGTTCCATGGACGTAAAGTTCATATTAGTTTTGTCTTCGTAATGGTTCCACTGCTGAGTGGAGGAACCCCATCACCTAAGCCACTGTTTGCTTGTGCCTCTGCAAATGTTGCAGCATTTGGCTTTGCCAACCATGTGCAGAATTGGTGGGTTTTTTTAAATGTTGACAATTGAAAAGTATTAAGATTTATTTCCATTTTCAAAGAGAAATTTTGTGAAATCTGAACTTGTATTTATTGATTTATTTGTTTATTGGCTGATCTATTTCTGGACAACTTAATATGGAGAGAATCTTCTCAGTAGCAGATTAGTAAAATACATAGAGGGGTTAAAGTAGTATCCATTCATGGGAGCACTGGCAAAGGGACTAACTTAGCCTGTGGGATAATGCGGCTCATATTTGCACCTGCAAATCTCAGTAAGTGCAAAACCTATATAAAAATAAAGTTCTTCCCCCACCTTTTTATTTTGGCTAGGAGAATGGTGATAAGTAAATGTGGTACACGAATCTCAAATTTCAGAGTCCATAAAAGAGCCTATGTTCTCCTAGTGCTGATTCTGTTGAGAGTACTACATTGCCTCTTGGGCAGAGAAATGACAGTTTACTGATATTTATTCCTCTAGCTTTTGTTAAACAGGCAAGTATTTTAAGTAGATTTTGGTATAGGATCAGGCCTTCCCTCTTACCAACATGTCTCATTCAACCTGACTAAGCAATTTGTACTGAATGGATTGAATGTCATCAACTTACAGACAGTGTACAAAGAACTTTTGCTTCCCATTCCCAAGTGCCATTCGTTACACACATACAGCATATTCTACAATAGAAATTATTACATTTGATTGTAGCCAGATTAGTGTGTAGCACAGTGTTGGTGTTGCCCTCATCACATTCCATGATTTCTCACCAAAAGAAGTTGTTGTTCTGCATGGTGGATTCTGAATACTTTTTGTAGGAATAACACTTAGCAATCCAACTTAGATCATGAAAATAGGGGAACTGGCCTGTGCAGCAACTTGCTTGATCTTCTTGGGGCTTTTTTGTAATGTGTAAATAGAACTATAAATCTAATGTTTGTCAGAAGAAGAAGAAAACAAAACCAGCTTCCCCCAACTGTTCCCCAGTTGGGTTTCTTACAGAATGTGTATGTATTGTTTAAGGAAAAAGTCTAGAGAATGACATAGCATCAGAAAAGGGTAATTCAACCTTTCTGTTTTGCTTAAGCCTGATGTGCCAAATGTACCAAAACATGTGTAAATGAGGCTTCTATTCCTTCTTATGTTTTCTGTTCCATGTATCTAGTAAATTCCATGTCCATTTAAAAAAAACCAACCAAACAAACAACAAAAGCATCATAGAAGAAAAGCTGAAAGATTAGTGAGGTTTCCACTTAAAAGGTTTGAATTTGCTTTTTTAGAAAGTAGCACTACTAATAATCTTAAATCCTCATAAGCCATCAACAGTATAGCAAATGTGTCGAGCTTATGTAAGAAAATATATATCATAGACTTGACCTGGAATCTAAAAGTCAAACTGTGCTCTTTTCAGCTGGTGGGTTCTTTTTCCCAACTTTAATGAGTAACTGTATTTTTAATGCGCTTATTTCATAGTCCATGTATTTTTAAAGGAACTGTGGTTACTTGATGTTTAAAAATCATGTTAAAGTGTTGTGTAATTCAAATGTAGATAATAATTCTGTTGATGATGTGGGAAGTGGGACCTAATACCACTCACTTTACTGCATCTATGTAGGCTCCAGAAGTGATGGTAATAATAATAATAGGCATATAAATTAAAATAGCCTCTATATTAAAATGAACAGAAATGCCAGTTCACTATGAAAATGATTGACTTACATTTAGTGACTATTAAAAAAATATCTGTGTGTTTTTCATTTTTTTAAAATTCAGATTTTTCTGTAATTTTAGGAAAATGATGTCTCTCTTAAGAATTTTCCTTCCAATATTGACTATCTGGAATTCTTTTCAGCACTTCATTTTTTAGGTCAGACATATGTTTGCAAGTAATATTCCTTTGAAAAACAGACAGGCATTTCATTTCTTATGCCTGCTGAGGTAATTAAGCACAACTAAATCCTGTTAAGAGTAAAAGCCATTTTGAGATGGGGAGGGGAAATGGAAGGCTTGGAGATATACCGCCCAAGGCAGGTATGTTGTTTAATGGTTATATGATTGAGGTGCATGATGAAAACATAGAAAGGTACTTTCATAGTTGGATCATTGTGATTAAAACAGTGAGGGTGAAAAATATATGTGAAAACATGCAGTACTCCTTCAGAGTAGCAATCTTGCTGCTCAGTAACTTGGTACATCTTCTGCCTGTCCTTATTGAAGGTCCTGTTTCCTGTGATATTCTGTGTCAGTCAATCTGTTTTGAAACACATTAGACAAATAAGATTTTTCTTCTGGCCCTTACTTGGAATTAAAAGTGTTTCTCAACAGTTCGCCTTTCTTGCCATTCCACAGTTAGCCTCTCTGAAAGAACTGTCTGTCTCATGCTAACAGTGATGGGCAGTGAGCTTTGCTGCTGGGATTTTATTTTTTAATATGAAATAATTTATATTACATGTTATTAGTAATAGAGGTTTGATCCTTTCCTGCAAATCAATCCTTCGATTTTAGTGTGACAGTTGTGCATTGTAAAACAGAAAGGTGGTTTCCCCCCCCCCCCCCTCCATTTTTTTAAGGTTGTATAATGCTGAATGTTTCTTGGAACAATTGTTTAGTAATATACATACTTAAAATCAATGCTGAGACTTATGGCTCATATGTAATTATAGCTTGTATGAGCCACAATTAGGTACCTAATAGATGAGATGAGGTTATAGCACATAATTTGCAGTACAACATTTTCCTTAATTTCTTAAATTTGATTTACAACATTGTTAAAATAACAATCCTAGACAATAAGATGAATTTCACGTTCTGTGTCATCTAATCTTATTTCACGCATCAGGCAAGAGAAGACCCTACCATAACACTGCTATAAATTTATTTTACTTTGTCATAAAATTATCTAAGCCTGTTGTAATTTTGAGGTGATTATTACTATGCAGTGAAGTCTGTGATAATGTTTCTGTCCTGGGTTCAAGTGAAAGACCATGTGCCAAGGAATTTACTCTCCCCTAATAAGGTCAGATGAGATTAAACAAACTACTTCCCGTTACTAAAATAAGTTTACACCTTATTTTTGAAATCAGTTAAAATGTATCTCTTCTCTTTTACATTGTTAAAAACATCTTGTCTATTACATTGCTCTTACCTAAAATATTATTTCAAACTACTTGCTGTTTACCCCTGCCAGCTATGTAGAATAAAATCCTGTATCTTGTCTTCAGTTCTACTCCAAGTAATGTTAACAGTGTAATGTCTGTACAAGTCAGACTTTATTTCCCTGGCATGAACCTGGTTAGCGCCCTGTCAGTCTGAGGTCTCTACCCTCATTCACCTGGTACTGCTGTCATCACCGTTCGAGACCATATCCACTCAGGGCGACGGTCACTGTGAATCATGGGACAAGTATTGTGTAGTTGTTTGTTTAGGGGTTTTTGGTTGGTTTTTTTTTTGTGATCTGACTTAGCAAATCATGATTTCATGTTCCAGGTAGTGAGGGCGTAAATCACTCCCTCTGGTTCATAATAGTCTTTCCTTTTAGCCTAACTCTTTTCAGTTGCTATTTAGGAACAGGTCTTACTTAACTTATTTGTGTCCTTGAATCAGTGAATTACCCAGCATATACAGTTGGGTATGTGCTGCTAACAGCCATCCTTACAGCAGTACTTAGAGTGATCCTTTTTCCTGAGCTGGAAGAATGTATAAATATACCTGCAATGTAACAACTTAGCAAGTAATAGGATTGACTTAAGAGAAACTATTGTTCCTCAAGACACATTAAAAGTAGGGTGAAAATACATCGAGTGTTTTCCAACTAGTATTTCCCAAGAGGCATTAGAAGCAGAAGAATCCCAGTTCCAGCAGTGAATCACAGAAGTAGGTATGTATGTGTAGAAAGTAGTGGACAATGAAGTTTTCCTCCTAAGTGAGGGGTGGGGGTGGGGTGTGGAGGGGCAGGGAAAGGCAGTGTGTTTGGGTGTTTGAAAAATATACTAAGCCACAGTTTTGAATGTAACTTTGGAATATCAGATACTTGGAATCTGTGAACTTTAGATATATGACTTGGATAAAATTGTGCTATTTCAGGAAAACTTTAAAATGAACTATTTTCCTTCAAAACTGCAGGGTTTTTGTATCTGTTATACCTATGTCTGGCGTCCTACCTGAAGTCAACATCTTAGTATATGCAAATATGCATCCTTTTGCGCATTGCTCTTAATATGTCTGTCAGCAGCACTCTTCCCTCTGGCTTAGCAGGTGAGCTGATCTAATGATATATGAGCACCTGATTCCCAACCCTGTAAGTTCAGGGCTTCCTGGCAAATAACATTTAATTTGGGTAATAATACTCTTGCAGACCAAGAATGATGGCTTCACATTCTTCAGACTTCTTCAAATATCTCTGCAACCTTGTTCAACAACTACATCTTGTCATTTAGACAGCAATAAATGAGCTTAACATTTTGCCAAAGGAAGCTTTCTGTATGATTCGACTGTTGTCTTTCTGCTGATTCACCCAGTATGTGTAAGCGTAGTTATTTTGATATAGTTGGACTGTGTACTGTGATGTACACATATTTTCATGAAATCTGTCAAATGTCATTTTAAAGTCATTAAATGTGCTCTGCAGCAGAGCAGGCAGAATTATAGAGCAGTATGCCTTTTGAGAACACTGTTGTAAATGTGTCAGAATTCATTCTGGCTTTTGCATGTAGGCTTATCTTTGAATAGCATCCTGCTGTTATGATTAGTGATTGCTATCGTGAATGAAATCTCTTTGGTTTCAGCAATAAAATAAACCAGTTTATATATAGAACCCATTGTTGAATAGGACCTTAAATATTTATTTCCCATTCTTCTTGCCAAATAATGTTCAAGGTGAAGCCTTTCTTCTAATGAAACAATTCCAGCAGTAAAAGCCAGGTCTTCAGGCAGTCATGGGTTTAGAAATGAAAGTCAGCAGCAGAAAGGAAGCTATTAATGTTACTCATCTAAATAAAATGTCATTGAAATTCTGTGAGCTTGAAATTATGTAATTGTGTCTTACTATGATGAGCTCTGTGGTGATCCCAGTGGTGATCAGCATCAACCGCTGTTTCAGGCTACTTGGAAACCCCATAGCAAGTAGCTTGACTTCATGTGTTATAAATGTACCACCTGCTGTGTTTTCACATGAGTTTCAGTCTTGGCATTTTTAAAAACAGTAGTCTCGACTTTGAAGTTTTGGCATTGCTAGACCACTCACAAAAAACAGTTTCTTTGTAGGATTTGGTAAGCCATTATATAAAATATGAATGTCTAGTTGTACAGTTCACATTTTTACAAATGAAATTCAGCAAGAGAAAGCAAAGGTTTTTGCCTCTGAGGCTTACCATATGAAGACTTTTAGACTTCCGGAGGATTGGCATAGTTCCAGTTAAAAACTAACAAGCCAAAATTTCGAAACAGTTGGAATTGATCTTTGATGAGAGGGGGAAGAAACATTCTCTTAAAGAGAGTTCCTAAAGAATTGGTGTTTAGGTAAAAATAGTATATAAGAAAGCAAAAACCTTTGAAAGTAAAATAAATTCACAGCTTGTCAGAAATAGCCTCATAAGCACAGCAAAGAAGGTGTTGAACAGCGCATTGAAATGAAATATAGAGAAATGGAAGACAGCTTTTACCTCATAAGTAGGTTTGCATAACATAGTGAGACTAGCAAAGGAAATAATGTTAACTGTCTTTCATCTCCGATTTTTATAAGAGCCTGGATGTGTGGAATAAAAATCTGGGATGAGACAGCAATGAGGGAGAGGAAGGTTTCCTCTAAGTAGTTTAACTTAAATATTGGAAGTTGTCTTAAATTCTGGGTCATCTTCCTTTCAGGCTAATATGGTATATCTTTGTGTGATCCAAGAACATTTGTTTTGCTGCTGGAATTTGGCCATAAAATTTCTTTGATACCAAGTCTCATGTATTGCACTCTTCAGTTGTACTTCAGGAGTTCTCTTAAGTTATCGTTATAAATTTCTCTCATTCCATCTGCATTAATAGCTAGGACTGTACTAAGTCTGCTATTAATTTTTTAGGTTGTTTCATTCCAGATAAATAAAATATTTAAAGTGAATATTTTTTCCAGCACCTGCAGCTGCTCAGAAACACAGCACAGTATATGCGGCTGAATTCAAGTAATAAGAACAACTGCTAACTTAAAATATTTTCAGTGCCAATGAGCTTTAGGAATTTTGTTGTTCTCTGAGAAGAGGTAATTTCTAAGTCACTGTTCTTTGAATATTTCAGCTTCTGTATATATATTGTAAAGGTGTGCTTGTACCTCTTATGAATGACTAAATAATCACCTATCTATATGAATTTGTCATCTCGATTAGCGTGTTGCTCAGGCTTCTAATTCAGCATGCCTTTCTGTTGCCTTAATGTCTGTATTTTCAGATAAACTCTTTGCATGTATTGCTCAGTCACTACTTGCTATTTGAAACTTTTAGCAGCAAATTTCCAGTGTTTTGGGGTGGTGGTTTCTTTTGCATTTTGGAATTCAAATGTTACAGTCCAGAACTAACAAAGAACATCTAGAAATCTGTACTTTCTTTGTAAGTGATGGAATTATGGGAAGTGCCATATCTAGAATAGCTGATAAACTTGTGGCTCCAACAGAAGGAGTATGCCCCTCCCACAGAGACTGGATCCTGTAATTTTGTGACTTTCCAACTGCTCATATAGAAATGCTTCTGAATAACAGTTTTAGTCTTTTTTATCAGCATGTCTTGATTAGTATGACTACGCAAATCTGTGGATACATTTGGTGACTAAGTTTCATTATATGGATTTACATGTGCAAAAAAAAAAAGTTTGTTCCTGGCGTAGTGGTGCCTTGATTGCCTGCAGCTGCTGAATTTGCATGTGCCTTGGATTGTGGTCATGTGTAAAAATGCAGAAGCATTTATTCTAAGTTCATAAATAGCTTCTAATTTTCCATATAATGGAAAATGATTTGAACACGAAACCGTAAGAACTCCTTTAACAAGTGTCCAGAGTGAGCTAAGACCCATCTCTTAGGCATTAAAGCATGTTTTGTTTGCCTCTGTTACTACATGGCTCTTGACATCCTTTCCCTTAGCTTACCAAGCTTGTAAAACAGTGTATGTTGTAGTACTCCCTTTGATTAAGTTTGCAGAAAGGTGTCCCCAAGAGGAAGAACTAGATTTAACTCATAATCCATCATGGAACTGGTTCTTTCTCCCTCCTTTATCACTATGTTACCCTTTACAGACGATCATTCTGCTATCTTTTTATACTATTATTTGCCCTTCCCATAATGTAAACTTTAACATTTTTATATTCTGTACATTACATTGAGTGAAACATTAAAACCTATAAAACTTTTCAACTGAGGACTATTTGTTTTGATTTTTGTGTGGAGAAGAAAGTAGAATAAATGAAGGAAAGAATGGTTGGTTGTAGAGCCCACAGCACTATTTTAGTGCTTGCTATAGAACTGTAAACTATTTTGAACTCTATTGTTGAGAATCCATGTGTGATGTAAATCAGAATTGTTAACCTCATCTCATCATTGGGAAGGTTGAAGTACATGGAGAAATGATTTGCCCAAGGCCCGTCTCAGACCAGTGGCAAAGCTGAAAATAAAACCTGTGTTTGAGCTGAATTCATTGCTTAGTCTGTGACACTATCACACTGAAGAGAAAGAGTGTAAATGGAAAATACTAACATAGAGTTAGTAGTCATACAGTGATGTAGTCTGTGATACACAGCTCTTTTCAACTCCCAGAGATACATTGCTAGCTTTCCACAGAAAATAATTTGCCTACAGAGCTGTTGAAGAAATTGCCTACTAAAGAAATAGCCTACTAAAGCTATTCAAGAAATTTGTTGCAAGTCATTGGTCAATAAACCAGCATCTGTTTTAAACTTTAAAATAATAAGACTACTTCTACCTTCTAGCACATCTGAACATTTGAGTACTCTTCCAAGAATCGGTCAAAATTCCCCTTTCCTAATGATTAGTTGTGCATGAGAAGAGCAATGTAGGGCTCAGGAAGAGAAGAAACATGCTGGGTTTTGCCAACCTGCACTGACAAGCATGTGAGCATATCACTGCTAAGAATCTTGCAGATCAAGAATTATTTACTACCACTCAGCCAGGCACACTTAGTAGGGCAATGCCATAAGTCCAGTGCTGGTGTTTCTGAAGCTGACTTTTCAGAGTCGAATGTGGAAGTTAGTGTTTTATACAAAAGAGGTGTTCTTATTTGCATCACATTTAGAAGTATTTTCCTGTTAATACAGTATAGTTAATTACCCACATAAATGGGAGTCTGATTCCACTGTGTACATTGCATCAGCAGCATTATGCATTTTAAATGAAAATATGTTTCTTAATCTGATGTATGACAGTCTTGCCCAATGATATTTAAGTATTGAGCTATTTAGGTATCAAAACTTGTTATCTGGGATAAAATCTTGGTATATGTGTTTACTTTCTGCTTTCTTCTTCCCCATTTATTTAGATTTTTCCAGTGGGGAAAAAAAAAAGGAAACCAAAAACATTGCATCTGATTCATCAGAGAACATAAATATGTATCTAAAATTATGCCCAGTTAATTAGTTCCATTTAAAGTTGTTCTACTCAAATGCATAAACTTTTTAGCATACTGCTGTTATATACTAGATCAGGGTTTTGAGAAGAGAAAGAGATCCATATGGAAATTATTTAACTGCATAAAATTTCAGTCTGTAATTCAAAAGCTTCCTGCTATGTTCAAAGCCCAAACAACAAAGCTTTTTTTTAAATAATTAGTTGGTATGTATGTATTCCTGAAGGATTTTGAGGTGTTTAATCCAGCAGAAAATTGCTATCTGGTGGACAACAGGGAAAAAGCATGACAAAATTTTACTATTACTATTTTTAAAAATGTAGGCAATTATAACTAGACAAGAATAAAGCAATATAGTTAAGTAATGAGAGGAATGGAGCTACTCAAAGCTTAGTGTAGCTAGTACTGAAGTCATTATCGAAAACAGTATTTCTCCTGTTAGATTTAGGCAGCAAAATAATTTATTTAAATGGTAGTCTTTTTATCATTTTATTCTTACTGTAAGTAGTCAGTGAAGTGGCATTGCTTGGTTATGAGGTGGTGGGCAAGTTCTTAAAGTTGGCAGTGATCTGCAAAGTGTGTCTGTAGCAGTTCCTTGGACTTGAACAGTGTATGCAAGAGTTCGCTGCTAGTGCTGTTTCTCTAATGGTTCTGGAAGATGCCACCTAGAAGGTAAAGATTCTAGTGCAGACTCTTCGCAAGAGTATTGTGTTCCCATTATTGTTTGTATCATAATGCGTTCGGGTTGTGCATGTGTGTGTCTGTGTATGCACATGCATCAGGAGACTGAGGAAGCCTTCCAGATGGAGATTACTTCAGGCCACTGTATGGCCCAGAAAATCAAAACAAGCACTACAGTTACATAACAGTTCTTTGACCTAACATTATTTCATTGTTGCAGTGGTCTAGAAAGGATGAGGTGTGTGGATTTTTTTTGTCCCATTTGGATGAAAGGACAGCACTAGAGCAGTAAAAAAAAACACAGAAAAAAATCTAGGAATGGTAACAACAAGATTTCACCAGCACTGTCTGCAGAATAAAGTGTCTGCCTAGAGGGGAGAAAGAGAATTAAAATGAATCCAAAGTGTCTGATGGGCTAGATTTAATGCTATTAATAAATCTAATGAGGATGTAATTAGTGTTTTCCCCAATTTGGTTTCTTAAAAAAAGAAGATATAGGTAGACTATTTACTGCTATTTAAAATTTAGTATTCAGGATGACTATATGTACAGCCTGTTTCACATGTTAAGTGCACAGGCTGATGCTGGAAGTGCCCAGCTTTCCCATCAGAATTAAGGTGTAGAAAGGAGTAGGAGGAAGTGTTACAGAAGTTTGGGTCTGAATTTACTGCTGAGAAAGACAGTGTTTACTACCTGATAACAAATCCCATGTTAGCTATCCCTCGGTAAAATCCTTGTGGAGGTTAACCTGAATGGAAATGCAAAATTCTTCCCAGAACAGGGCAAACACGTGTAGCATTATTCAAGATTGGTTATTGACGTTCCACCTGAACTATCTGCCAGAAGATAAGTGAGAGCTGCTTGATTACATGTCCTTCTACCGAGAGCAGCGTTGCCTCCACATACTACTTTTATGGATGTGATGTTGTGGAAAGGTGAATCTGTGTTGTGCTACACTGGCCCATGTGAATTTATCAGCTTGGATGTCAGCATTGTGTTCCAATGACTGGTACATATATGTCTGTGGGACACCTGGATCTGACCCAACGTGACAAAAAATTATATGTCCTTGGAACTCTTGTAATTCTCGCTGACAAATCCCAAACAGAAATCTGGATGTCTGATCATGCAGCACACATGCATCAAGTGTGACACAGTGTGATACATTAGACTTCTTACTATCCTCCTTACATATAAATCTGTGTCATATAAAGCAATCTGCAGGCAGCAGAGGACATTGTGGAAACACATGAGCAAAACTATGAGCTCTAAGGCATGACTTCCCCCTGCAGACACTGTGAACAGTTCTAACCTGGCTTGTTATTGTTATACTGTTGAATTGTTATCTCTGTTAACCTTGAAAATAATTCCAAAAGTGAGGAGAGCTGCTGAAAAAGACCCTGACAGAAATTATTTGCCTCCCACAAGGATGTTGTAAATACATGTGCACAGATAAAGTAACCTTAAATGAAGGGTAGAAGTCTGGCTTATTGTAAGTCAGTGATAAAACTTTCAGGTCGGAATCTCACAAAATAAGCCTTAGAGCATTGTATAGAAATGATAATATGAAGACAATTAAAAAAAAAAAAAAGAAAAATCTGGAGCAGTTGATGAAAAGTGTTGCAAAATAAATGCTGTGACCTTGAGATATGAAATAGTTAAATATCCTATTTCTATTTCTATGTGTTTTTAGAAGTAAATCTTGGACGGTAGGAATATAAACATGTCCTCTATTCTAGAAGGTATGGCATTATTGTACAGCAGATTTGGCAAATTGGTGAGGTGTAAGAGTACATCATAGCAATTAAAGAGTTGAATCCATGTGCATGTCCATGCAGGTATTGCAACACAATCTTAGACAGTAATGCAGAGATAGCTGATGAGTCTATCCTATTCCCCCATATGGTGATAGTATAGCTGGGGTCCTCATTGGGAAGAGGGAAGAACTGGTGTTAACCAGCTTTATTCACAGGCATCATTTGAATAATGGCTAGAGATAACTTTTCTTCAAGTGGCACAACCTGTTGGCAATCTACAAGAAGATATTTCCTGCCCCCGCCATTCAGTTAGGTTAGCAAGATAGCAAACAAATTACTAATTTGTAAATAATATTGCCTGCAGAGTTGTTGAACTGCAATTTAACTTTGTGCTTTTTTGCTCTGCTGGCAAATTTACAGGCCTTCTGGGGATAACTTGCTTCAGCTTTTTGGTAAGTTATATGTAATGAGGACATTTCCTTGCATGCCATTCAAACACACAATGACAATCACCTCTGTAAGGAAACATTCATTATTGCTATGGTATGGCCCATGCTAATAAAATCTGGTGCTTGTGTTAATTAGCCTTGCATATTACGCAGAAAGTATCCCCTGCCTCTTCCTGATTAGCGTTCACATCAGCTGTATAAACATGCAAGGAACAAATCATCCTAATTACAAGGTATTTAGAAAGCTAGTAAGATGGATTGGTATTTGTTGTTCTTTGAACTTTAGAATTATTCTGATAATCAGTATATTGTGTCTTTTTTAAGGTTAGAGAAAGTTCAGACTCTGCAGATGCATCTGGAGTGCAAATACCTAGCCCACATAGTGCCAGCACCCTAAGTGAGACTTGATGTACTCTACTAAATGCTTTGAAACCTGGTGAAGAGCACTATAAAAGAACCACGTGGTGTTTATTGCATGAGGACTCTATTTATATGGTATCTTTTCATTACATCTGAGGAAGGATTTGTGTCCTCTTCAGAATGTTAAAGTCAAAGTACATGTCAGCAGTCTCTGATCTCCACAGTGCTGCTACATCAAGTTGTTATTTTGAATGGCCTTTCCTCTACTTATATAGGATTAATGTAATATAGCCTTTATTATTTTTCCTTGTTGATTTGCATTTGTCTTCCTTTTCATGAACCATGAATTTCTGCTAGAGTTTCCACAATCATTATTTTAGATAATCTAGGTTAGACTGTATCTAAAAAATAGGACTATAGGGACCAAGAATGATCATTTAGTTCTCCTTGCCATGCAAATGAGGATAAGGTAAACCTAGACTGTTCTTGATAGATGCTTTATTTAAACTCCCTCTTAAAACCTCCAGAGAAGGAGTGTTTGCAGTCTCCTTTGGTTACCTCTTTGCTGGACCACTCCGAAGGCAGCCTATTTGAATGCTGCAGTCACTAACATCTTAATTCATAGCCTTGAAGGGTGACTCCCAGATGTTGCTTCACAAGTAGTGTGCTTGCTTTCTCATTACACTCGCTGTGTAATGCATGCAGTGAGTCAGAATTCACTGGGCATGCTGTGAGCACAAGTAGGCAGCAGCACATGTGATGTCCCAGATTTCCTTGAATCTCAAAGTATCCCTAGCTCTGCTTATGTCATGGTTAGACAGGTGGGGAAGAGTGGTGGGGTTTTTGTTTTTCTGGTTTGGGGGGGGGGGGGGGTGTTTGTCTAGAATTCAACTTGCATTTTCTCTTCTACTATTTAAAGCTGACTTCTTGTGTTCTCCTGAGCTGTCATGTAGAACAATCAATATTGTCTTTACTAGAATGCTTGGAAGACTGACTTTCTTGTTCTTCTCTCTTCTAGCATAAACAAGCCTATTTCCTTTGGTTAAGATTCTAAGCAGTGCATGTTTTCTACCACATTTATCACTCCCTCTCTAACTGTACTTACTTTCGAAGCATGCAGCCAAAAACTAGATATAGCACTCCAAATGACATCTTACCTCCACAAAGTAAACATGGAATAATTACTTCCTATTTCTTGTGTATGGATCTTCTCTTAACACAGTCTACCATCAGCTATTTCACTCTGAGCTGCCAGAAACTCCAGATATATTTTTCCCAATAGTATTCTGTGAACACTTACTCATAATTTGGTATTTCCCACTTGCAATATTTGTTGTTCTTCTGTGGAGAGCTTTATTTTATTAACATTAAAACATCTATAACAGATGAAATAAAATGTAGTTATCAATATCTCAGTAAAGGGCTAGAAAGGAAAGTGATGAGGGTAGTTGACTGGAAATAAAGGGGTTTCTCAGACAGGAAGATCACATTTATTTCAGGCATCAGTGGGGGAATTCCTCAGCAATGTGGAACTGCCAATCCATGAGCTTTATTGCTGTGCTTCTGTCCTACCACTATGTCTAAGGCAGAGGCTTAAAAAAAGCTGTTTTTTTCTTTCTGTGTAGCACCCTCATTCTTTGCTCTAAATTTGTTAATTAAATGGCCATACATTTATTAACCTGGAACTAGTACCTGCATTGATTAGAAAACAGAACTGTGGTTTTGTTTTAGTGAATTTCTTCTTTCCTCCCAGACTGCAGTTCAAAGTGCTACAATGATGATAAATATTCCACATGTTCTAATTCTTGCAGAATGTGTCCCCTGCCATCTTAGTGAAAAGAGTGAAGAAAATAAATGTATTTAGCTGAGACCCAGTCTTACTAACAGTTTATTCTTATCTGTCCCTGTAGTTTCCCTTTTGTTCTAACCATTTAAAACAGCCACAGGTTGGAAACAAAGCTAATGAGTGGAGCTGGAGAGGCTTACTTTATAACACTGTGCTGCTGTTTCAGCCGCCGATTTCTCCAGTGTGACCTGGAAGCATGGAGTAATTTTCTTCCTTTATAGCACTATAACTCTGGAGTTACAGCTCTGAAATGCAAGTCCTGAACCCAGGAATTCTTTTCTGCTTCGTATTTGGAAACATAGTCAAAATAAAATTAAGCAAAAACCAACCAACCTAACAAACAAATGAAACCTTAATAGCACACAGAAAGAGCTAAAGGCCTCTTTGGAAAGCTGCAGGAAGATGGGGGACAAAGGGAAGAACAACTGCAAACCTGGCCCAAAACTGTGAGACACCAGTTTTCCATGTCTGTTTTGCAGTATTAATAGACAATGTATTTGTAGCATCTGAGTGTATATATATGTACATATTTATATGTATAAACTTATACGTGTTTGTCACATCTTTTGTGGTCTAGGACTAGAAGGTACCCCTGGGGTCACTGCACCAACAATATTTCATATAATTCCTTTTCAGAAGAGAACATAAAGCAAACGTAAGGAGTGTAAGAAAGGAATTGCCAGTTGTTGTAACAAATATGTATTATTCCAGTAACTTAATTAACTATAAAACACTACTTCTTAAAGTTTCAGTATTTCTTTATATCAAGGCAATCCACAGTTATAGATATCAGTAATAATTCTTACTGCATGTATATACTTATTTTTCTTCCTTTAAGTTTCTGTAATAATTTAAGTCATGAAATCATAGCAAGTCTAGAAACAAAAGTGTTAATGCTAAGGGATCTTTTGGGGATAGAAAAACTCTAGGAGATAATACAGGGCTACAGATACTGTCTATTTCCTTTGATAGAAAAAATAACAATAGCTAAGTGACATTGCTTGGGTGCTCAAAGTCATCAGCAGTCTATTGGATGACTTTTGTTTCCACAGGCTTAAACAACAACGTGGTTTATAATATATAATCTTTAAGGTACCTGAGGAGGAAAATGAAATTTATGGGGGGATCTAGAAGAAGACATATTCACATACTAAATATGGAGCTGAGAGTCAAATCCCGGTTCTGCTCCTTTTTTCCATGGACTTCAGAATGATATGTGGACAGCTGCAAAACAGTTAAGGTTTTTGCCAGTATTTAGAATAGGAATTAAAGTTTCCAGTTGCATTCTTTTTTCTGTTTCTTTCTCTTTCTCTCTTTCTCTTTTTCTTTTTTTTTATTTTCTCTTTTTTGTTTTCTTTTTGTCTTCTTAACAGTAAGAAAACCAAGGAGAGCTGAGTCCTGAATTGCTTCTTTTAATGTCCAGTTATTAATGTTGTTGCCTTCTCAGAATTTCCATTGTGTTGGATTTCTTTTTTTTTTTCTTTTCCTCTCACTGTGCATCCTACCGTTTTCAGTTGCCACTGAAGCATTCTGTTCACAGTTCTAACTTCTATCCTTCAGAAAACTCCCTTCACATTATAATTTGATTGTGGTTAATAACAGCACATCACTGACATTTACTTAACAGCAATCACATAAAAAAACCCAGTGACTGTGTGAAAATCCTGGATACCTCCTCCTTTCAGATACAATAAACATAAACACTGGTCATGCACTGAGACATTTCATATAAATTATTAAACTTTCATAGCTCTTACCTTTCTGTTTTTAGAGCATAGTGTTTGTGAGCTTTGGAACCAAGGGCCTGGAATTTGTTTTTACAGTTGAGATTTAGAAAATGAAAAAGCCACACTTACTTGCTCACTGTGCCCTCTAGAAACAGAATATAAACCATTTTTCTGAGCTGGAAGTGGGTTTCATGTTCTGATATGCACTAGGATATTTATTTTATATATATATCAAAAATTATATATAATATATCTCATATACATATAATAATATTTTTGTAATACATAATTCTATATGCTTCAGCATACAACATTAACCAATTGGCCTGAATTAGCTGTAGTCCTGTCCAAGGCTGCTGGAGTTGTAATTCAATTCTTACTGAAATCAATGGAAATGTCTTCATTGATTCAGATTTAGTTATTTTAAATGAAAGTATAATCCTGTCCATGCTCATTTGCAGATGTTTACCCAGACATTTCCTTAACATAGTTTTGTGGGGTCTTATATTTCCTATGTTTTGATTTTGGGTGTAAATGTTGTTTTCTTTGGTTTTGATTAATTTTTTTGTGTGTGCCAGAATTGTGGAAGTTTCTTACTAATCTCACCTTCCTAATGATAAACATTGGAAGGAGATCAAAACAGTACTGTATCTTTTGAAATGTATGGTTTGCCTTGATAGCAGCATATCAGAGAATGTCAAAATATAAAAAATTACAACTCTGTTCTTTTGTACGTCAAACAACTTACTGTGAAATAAATAGCTAAAAGGAATTTAAATAAAATTCTTCAATGCAGCAGTTAAGACAAAGTGTTGAGAGGAAGGGGAATCCATTCTGACTGGTAGAATCCTCCTTAATGAAAATTGCTGATTCACATTCAGTGAGCAGACAGCTGTGAAGATTTAAGACATTAAATCTCACCAGCTGTTAATCACTTTCCAGCTGGCACTCATTGCCTGTGGATTAGATAGAGCTGGCAAAATGTAGTATATGCTTAGGCTTCAGAGACTCACAGGCTGACTTTTTCAGGCAAATCCACCATTGTCAGTGGTTTGAATGAATATTCAGTACATAGATGAGTATACCTTCTAATCTGTTGGGAGAAATCAGCACTAGCAAAAGAGCAGGGCAGATAAGCAGGGCTCAGTAGTGTCTTAAAGTGCTGCAACAACATCAGTTGAAACTCATTTCTGAATTGGTTTGGGGTTTGGTTTTTTTTTTAAATGAGAGTGACTACATCTAAACTGGGGAGCCTGGGGCTGCAATCCCAAGACTGGTGGTGTTCTGCCATCTCCACTCTGATGTTGGGGATGACACCCGAGTACACATTATTTTTCACTTCCACTCTTGCTATAAATAGGTAGAAAAATCAATGCTGGATACTAGAAGGGAACTTCTGTGCTCGTTGGTTATTTAATTTATTTTGGGCTTAAAATTCAACACAAACACTCCGTGGAGACTTTTACTTACTACTTTTTTATTTGATTCCATAATTCTTAGTTTTCTTAAGAAGCAGAAGAGATAGGGCAACCCCCGCAAAAAAGAGGGTCATTTTGAGTATTGGCTCTCAAATGACAGACAGCCATACACTGAAGAAAAGGTAAGAAGATGGTCAAATAGTATTTCAAAAGGAAGGGCCAAAATCTACAGCTGTTGCAAACCTGTAGTTCATTCAAACTCTTTCAGTGAAGCTGTGCCTCTTGCTAGCTGGTAATCTGTTTCCTTTCACAGACTGACTTCACCTACAGAGTGAGCTTAATGTTCATGTTAATTAACAAACTGTACTAGGAGATGTCCATAATATTTGTTCTGCATCCCTCCTAAATTCAGTGAGGCTTTTAATATAGCCCTATAGTGTACAAGAATAGAAGATACTCTTTCCAAAAGCACCAAACAGGATCTTAAGCCAAAGGTCAGGTTTTTTTCAAATTACTTACTCATATCAGAAATATCCAAGCCGAAAAAGCAAGCATCAGTGAGTGTCGGGTCATGACAGTGAAAGCAAGGTAGCAAGCAGGATCTTTTTCAAACTGCTATAAGCAGAAGTAGAACAACTAAGGTGTTAAATTGTTCTGCCTTCAAATGGGAGTTTTGGTAGAAGTTTTAATAAAACAAGTTTACTATGAGACACTCAATTTCTTCTTTAGGCATTGACTCTTCAAGAGCAAATTGAAGACTCCTGTTACAAAGGAGAATATACAGAGAAGGCTACATTACAGGGAAATAGAGCACATAGCCTTTCTGACCTGCTCTGCAGTCCTACTAACATCAGAAGGTGCAAGGATACTTGAAAATGACGTTATAAGTGATAAACATTCAACCTGCTTCACTGAGTATTCTAAAACTATAGTTCCTGTCTTGGGCTGCTCATTTGCTAGTTGCTTCAGAAAACAGGAGTCAGTAGCAAACACCAGTCACTTGCTAAAAAGCATCTTGAATGGGATAGGAAATTGTAAAAATGAGGACAAAACAGGGACCTAAATTTTAACAACTACTGTCTCTGGTTTTTTGTATCTGTGACACCTGATCTGCAGTTTGGGAACTTTGCTGTGATGACAAAAGTCCGCCCATAATGTGGAAGAGTTCAGAGTTTTTCTTGTGTTCTCTGCTGAGAGAACTGGCAGCTGGCCACACTGCTCTCTTACTGTAAAGCGCCAAGACAGAAAGCTGAAATTATGCCAGTTCCTGGTTTTGTTTTATGGGTTTTATTTTTCCCTGCAAGTCCTGTGCTATGCTCATTTTCAGCTATCTTTTGTATTGTATTAAAAATACACTGGAGTTATGGATATTATTCTAAACACCTGCTTCTGAGCACCAGATTTCAGTATAGTCATGCTCTATGTAGAAAAGATGCAAATCATTTTACAAACTGGGAAACTGGCCCCAATTCAGTGTCGAACCTGCTCTTCTCCATTCCCTGAGACTTGTTCTGTGTTGGACACTTGCTAGGGCAAGTCTTCCTTCAAAGGAATCCCTTCACTCAGGCCTAACAAAACCTACCTACAGTGCAGAGAAAAGCCAGCTGCACTGCAGGCTAGTTCATGAGACTGTCGATAACGACAGAGAAAGGAGATTAAGTTGGGCTGAGGTTTCTCATTCTATTGAATGAGAACAAACATATGTTCTCTTGTACTCTGTGAGGAAATTAAATTGCATTTAAAATGTGCCATCTTTATGCTCCTTGGCTTCCTTCAAAGTGAGGTTTTCAAGCACAGAATGATTCAGTACCTTCCTATTACTGCAGGCCAAGTAGAAAACTCTTGGTTTCAGAGGGTTTGCCCCTGTTTTTTTATGCTGCTTCTCTGAAAATAACGCTGGTCTGCTTTCAAACAACTGCATGTGCTGATACTAGTTCAGGTAAATATTGAAGTACTATAGAGGAAAATATACATTCTTTATATATACTATATATTGGCCCTTTGTGGAAGTTGTGGCAAGGTAGAGAGAGACTTATTATATTGGGGGTCAAATTGCAAGAATAGTTTTTCAGAGCTTTATTGAGAATTGCTTCTCCAACCACTACTGCCTTAAGAATTTTTTAGAAGTGTTCATACTTTTGATATAGTAGTCTATCAAGGGATTGTAGAAGTGGAAGGTATGAAATAGGGATTTCAAACAATGTCACTTCATCTTTCAAATCTAGTTTTTGCAGAGGTTACAATGCCTATAACTGCGGGAGCATAATAATGGACTCAACGACAGATCAATATGATCATAGTTGAAGACCCTTTACTAGAGCATCAGACATCATTTTTGTACATTGGTTACACCCGTACATGCGTTTAGCTATTTTACTGTTGGTTACACACATTATTCACGCGTTGTCCACGCGCATAGTTACACTTAATGATTGGTTATGTCAACACTGTACACGCGCATAAACATAAGACATAATTGGTTATACTAACTAAAACATGCGAAACTTGTCTCAGTCTAATTGGCGGAGATAAACTGCCGAATTGAGGTTCTTTGTGCCAAGTTCCCTTTATCGTGGAATGCGCACCTGTGTTCTTCTAATTGGTATCTTTCTTTTTTTTGTCTTCTTATTTATTCTGTTCAAGGCCTTCTAAAGGCGTCTGGAATGCTCTTGCGACCGTTAGCTAAATATGTGTCCACATGTAACCAGTCTGTATCTTACTGATGTGATTGGTAGCTTTGATAGAGTGGTGCCAGGGGAGAATTGGTTTTTTTAAAAAATACCGTAAATAACAACTGGAGCTACAAATGGATCCAGGCATTGTGATACTTAGTGTTGTACTGTCAAATTCCTATTTGCCTCCACAAACCAAAATGTTAGCAGTTCTGTTTCTGGTATGGGGACAGCTGTGCCTCACAGTAAATAGTATGGTGAGTGGGAGATGTCTCAGCTAAACAGCAGCACGTGGCAATGATGTCAAATCCTGCCTATCACTAGGATTTAGTGTCAAAATTTTCTGTGTCCATCCAGGTTTCACAAGCCTTCCCCTCTCAAAAAGAAAGAGGCCTGATTATAACACAAGAGGCAGTAGACAGATAGGAAATAAATAGGAAAATTCAGGCTGAAAGGGGCCTCAGCAGGCCATCTGGTCCAAGACAGAGACAACATAACCTTTCTGCACAACCTCATCCAATCCTTGACTGTCTGTGTGGTGAGAAAGCTTTTTCTTATGTCCAGTCTGAGCGTCTCTTGCTTTAGCTTGTGCCCATTGCCTCTCGTCTTCCCACCGTGCACTGCTGTGAAGAGTCTGGCTCCATCTTTTTGATAACCTCCTCATCAGTATTGGAGAGTTGCTCTTAAGTTCCCCAAATCCTATCTCCTTGAGGGTGACCAAGTCCAATTCCCTCAGCCTCTCATTATAGGGGGAAGTGCTTCAGATCCCGACCACCTTGGTTGGCCCCCTGCTTAACTCACTCCCATTTTGAATGTCTTTCCTGTACTGCAGAGCCCCAAACCGGAGGCATTATTCTAGAAGCGGTCTAATGAATGGTGAGTAGAGGTGAATAATCACTTCCTTCAATCTCCTGGCTTTGCTCCTGTCAGTACAGCCCAGGATTCTGTCGTCCTCTGCTGCCAGGGCATGCTGCTGGCCCCTGTTCAGCTTGCTGTTCAACTGAACAGCCAGGGCCTTTTCTGCAGAGCTGCTCCCCAGCCAGTTGGCCCCAGCCTGTATGTTTCAGGGGCTTCTTCCTTCCCCGATGCAGGACTTCACATTTTTATTGAATGAATTTTGTAAGGTTCCTAAGGCTCATTCTTTCAGCCTATTTAGCTTCTTATGAATGATAATCCTGCCCTTGAGCATGTCAGCAGGTTTTCCCCTATTTGGTGTCATCTGCAAACCTGACGAGAGCGTACCCCATCACTTCTCTCATATCTTGACAAAGATATTAAACAGGACAGATGTTAACACAGATCCCTGAGGAGCCCTGCTTGTAATGGGGCTCCATGTAGAATATGACCTGTTAACCACAATCTTAGCCTGATCATCCAAACAGTTTTTTATTCATCTAATTGTCCACCCATCCAGTCCTTGTTGTCCCAACTAGGAAACAGGACTACTGTGGGTGACAGTGTTGAAAGCCTTGCTAAAGTCAAGGCAAATGACATCTACTGCTCTTCTCTTGTCCATTAAATACTTATTAAGTAAACAAAATTATAATGATTTTACAGAATTAGAATTTTATTGTTTGTAATTATGAATATTTCTTGTTTGTAATTATAAATATTTTAATCAATCACTGACAGCTCCTGACAGGCAGGTTTTGGCTATGCTTATCAGTGGGCACTAACCAAGAAAAGGAAAAAAATGGTCAAAAATAAATAAAAGGCAATCATTTCATAGATGATAGTTTAGAATATTATGAACCATAGCATGAGTAATACTGGCACAAAGCTCACACTTTGGACTTGATTTGAGACAGTCTAAGAGGCAGGAAGGTCTATTTTGAGAAAAACTTAGTTTTTTGCTCTATCATCTGTTCATAGGAATGCTACTCTTCCGTAAAGGAATTGAAGTTCAATGAGCTGAACAAGAGGATGATGTTCAATCAGTGGTGTAGGGATCAGGCCAGTGACTTGGATTCTGGTCCCTGCTTCAAGGACTGATTAAACAGCTGTTGAATATAATGCAATACTCAGTTTTGGTGAGCTGTGCAATAGACATTTGAGTTGTACAGTACTGGCAAATAAGGATATTTCTGGGTCTGGAGTGAAGGCAGAATTTTGACAGAATATTACTATCAAAAAGCAAAAGAATAGTTGCCTGCATGAGACAAAGTTTGAGGATCATATTCTTGGAATTATGGATTTAAATTAAGCCTAAATTATCTTTTTTTGGGGTCTAGACCAAAGGCTTTTTGGTCTAGAGCCAAAGTTAAATCCTGAAGCTGTCATCCCCTTGGACTTTTCCCAGGGATGGGAAAAAGCAGAACATTGGCAAGAAATTGTGATGAGGAACCTGGATCTACAGGAGCTGTGTAATTGCATATTGCCTTGTGGTACCTACAGAAGGTTAAGCTGTATAATGAGAATATAGGCAGAAACTCTGTTGTCTTGTGTTTTGACTCATTATGGAAAAAAGAAAGATGGCAGGATAGAAATGGGAGACCGAAAAGCCTTGCCTAACACTCGTGTTGGATTTCCAGTATTTTCCAATGTTGACCTTAAGCACACCTTTGAGCACTGATATCTGTTCTCTTTTTCCACACTGAGTTTTGATTGGATAACAGCTCTGCTTGCATTGTCTAACACAATATATTACAAATGAAAAACAAGCTACCTTGTCATGTGGCCTTATGGCTACTTAATGTTCAATTTTAATTTGTGAATTTCCATTCCTTCCTAGCTTTAATACAATCTTCACACTGAAGTGTAAAGCCCTCTGACTGTTCTTTTTTCTGGTAACTACTTCACAGTTCTTAAATGTGCAACTATGAAACAGAGAACCATTGTAAGCTCCTATCAGCAATTAATCAACTTATACACAACAACAAGCTATAGCTGTTGCAATTCCATAGCAAAGTACCTTCAAAATCTTTATTTTAATAAGAGTATAGGAATCAGTTTGTGTTCAGGATGTACACATAAATTCATTTAGTATCAATGATTGTATAGGAAATAGAGGATAGCTTAACTGTTTTAAAATTCAGGATGTTGTTAAATAGAGGAAAAGGAAAGTTCCCTCCTCTCTTTGGAGTTTTTATTTTATGAAGTGGGAGGACAACAGTGTAAATACAGATTTGATTTTACACAGACTTTCTAGTCAGGTGCTTATGTTAAACTGAATTGCATACTTCAGGTATGTAAAGGAATTTAAAATTTAAGTGAGAAATTAATTTAACAGGCCACCAGAGGCCATAAAAAGTGCAAAGGTTAATGGCATAAGAAACAAAGGTCTTCACATCCTGATTAAACCAAATCCTCTCCCAGTCTGTTTCCTGTTCTCCATGGGCATCATCACTTTTACTGTGATCTGCCAAGGTTACTCTTTTTGTTCTTTATTACCCTTTGTGATAAAAATATTACACTATTCTTGTATATGCAAAGCTTCTGATAAATGCTCTATGGTTGTTTGGTGCACAAGGAATAGAGAATTAAGGTTTCAGTCCTAAAGTTGCAGATAGTGACAACTGGCAATTTTACCAAAGGTTATTGGCTGATATGCTACTATTACCTTCAGTATGGATCATGCATGCTAATGTCATAATCCATTATAAAAATCTTTAAAAGGAGAGATGTGTTGTATTATTTTACCCCTGTAAATCTCAAAACATGAAGACTTGCTCTGCACTTCCTGATCCCAGTTTGAGTGGGATGATTTTTTTTCTCTACATCCAGTTTGATGACAAACTGTAACCTGTGTATAATAATAGTAGGTTTTACACCATACTCTCCTCATCCCATTGCAATACATTGATAATATGATCTATTACTACTTCTTCCACTATTGCTTATTTTCAAGTCCTAATTTAGTTGTTCAGTGTATTCTTTTAGAGGGGAATTAAAGTCCAAAATATCTGAAGCAAATTATAGTGGACTTATATCACAAGTGGTCAGGAATCATGAATAAAAAGCCATAATACAATTGGTAACAGCAGGCTAAGCACACTGGATAATTCAAACTTGTTTTTTTAAATCAACATGTTCTTGAGGAGGTTTTGCTTGACTGCAAAAGCAGGGAGATTAGCCTACGTGGTAAGAGAAGGATTTATTTGACTATGTGAATTTCTTTATTGGCATTCGTACATGAATGAAGACTGGATAACATAAGTAATGTAAAAATGTGTTCTGAGACAGCTTCTTCTTGCTTGTCTCCTATAATTCATTAAATAATGTAATAAATAAATGTAAAAATCTGAAGGCATCTGCTTTATGTTTTAAGAACAAAAAGTTTCCAAACTCTATTCAAAAAGCGGTGGAAACTAAGGGTACTTTTGTGAAATAATAATTAGCTTTTGTAGAGCACTTTCTGTCAAAGAATTTACAATTTCCCAGGAGAGATTGAGTCAGGGAAATGAAGCATGTCAGAATTCTCAATCATGGAATGACAAATTCGAAACTTCTATTAGCATGTAATAGATGAGAGTAGGACTGCAGATGGTTGTAAATACATTGGTAAGTTGTTAAAACGATCTTTTAACTATATAGACTTGGCTATTCAAGGGTATTTTATTAATCCTTTATAAACCAGGAATGAAATGGATCCTTCTTTACTACTTCTTCAAGGTATTCTAGTTCTTTAAAGTATCCTGTGGTTTCTGTAGTGCCTATTGGTAATCCTTTCATCTGCCTGAGAGAAAATCTGAATGCTGATAAGTGTTCATGTGCTAGAGAGCCACATGTTTTGGGAAACAGCTCAAAATAAAGGGTTGTGTGTTTTGTGCTTTTGAAAACCTTTCTAAATTAGTTTCTGATGCAGTGATGAATGAACATGTTCTCAGTGTTTTTCTGCATTAAAAAAGTCAGTTGTCAGTTTTTCATGCTCTTATGTATGAAGCATATAGAGACAGGTACAAAACACAGTATATTGAGTGTTTCCACAAGATGACAGTGAGAGAAATAGAAAGAGGATTACTTTTCTTATTGGAGCAAAGCATCCTTAGTGTCTGCAGCTACTTGACCCAAAAGAAAGGATCTGAGATTACTTTCCTACCCACCCTCCCCTCCAAGGTTTGCAGACTCTTTAACTGTGTTTTTTAATGTTGCAATAACGTTCTCTGCCAGATTTCTTTCTAGAGGGCATCCCTCTGTCTCTCTAGTTTTATTTGAGCTTATTGCAGTTCTCCATGACAGAAAGCCTTCCTTTTGTACTGTTTGTACAGCACATTGCACAGTGGCATCTGGTCTGCAAGGAGGATTCCTAGGCACATGGTAATATGAATAAGGAAAAATAACCAGGAGTAAAGCTGTCTGAAGTGAATAAAGATAGTTGCCACTGCCCAGTTGCTGGTATCTTTGCCAGTATCCTGGGATAAGACCTAAGGACTCATGCTCAGCAAACAGGTGATAAAAGGTAGCAGGCATTAGTCCACAAAGGCATGAAGTCAGTAGCACATACGACTAGGAAGACATCTATGAAATGCTGGTCGTAATTGCAAACTGATCTTTGAAAGGTTATTTCAAGGCTTTCAGAATAGGAAGAAGATATACTGGGATGACAGGTATAACAGATGCTTGTTGCAAGTACAAACCAGGGCAGCACTGAACACGTGTAAGAAAGCTCCACTGGCATAAATCATTTCCCACCATACCTCTGTATCACTTCACCTTCCTCGTACTGCTCTGTTCTTTCACACAACATATTACTTCATCTAAGTCAGAACAAGTCAGGAGAGAGAATTTACTCCAGAATCGAAAAGACAGATTTGTTCTACCAGATTCGCCACGTGGAAAAATTTGCAGTTTTCTTTGATAACAAATAATACATAGAGCAACAGAAAATCTGCCAACCATGGCAGAGATAGTAAGTTATTAGTAACATGGGCAGTTTATCAGTGACAAGTTATGAAGAGAATTAAACACAACTGCTGTGGCCCACCATATGTGAACTCAAAACTTGATAGACATCTAAACCCCACCTAATTCATAAAGATTGAAAGCATGTATTAAAAACAGCAACAATAAAAAATTATTAATTTCAGGCCTTATTCTAATGCAAGGCACAAGAGAGAATGAACCAGAATGGACCAGGTGCAAACAGCCCAGGGGTATCGCTCCTGTATTTTGTATAAATATTTCGCAGTGCTTGTCAGTGCATCATTTTATGTCATTAGAGCTATGCTTTCATTGCATATAATGAGGAGTTATGGATACCAGATAAAATGTTTGTGGGAAGGAAGCTTATGAAATGAGAAGAGCAGAAGACATTTTTCATAAAGAATTCCATTCCTAAAGAGCATACTTAGCTCAGGGGATGGGGATGGCTAAATGGTTAAATGCGGGGAAACAGCTCTGTTGATAGTGTGCTGTTCAGACAAAAATCTTTATTTCACAAAACACTTGCTCATGAAAGTAAAGTACAGCTTCTGTATGAGTGCTAGGAAACCTGCACCAGGATTAAGGTAGCACATACAAAATCTTGCCCCATAGCATCAATAATAAAAATGTAAATGTATAAATATGTTGAATATTCGTTGTACTTCACAGAGAACATGCACTGGATGCTATTTGTTGTTCTCAGGTGCAAATTCTCTTTTAGTTATAATTGTTCCATAACAGTTATGACTGGAACAGAGAGTACTGGGAAATGTAGGTCATGACCATAAGGAATATCTCATCAAACATGAAAGAGAGGACGCAAGCTTAGAGGGAGTGGGAGTAAAGTAGTAAAGGTGCCACAATGAAAGAAATTCAGAAGAATGCTTTGGGAACATTGATCCCTATTTCTATTTGTCCTTGCTCATCCTCCCTACAGGTGGTAGGAGCCTAATTTGCCTTTACCCATTGCCATCTATCCAGCCAGCTTGAAGCCTGTAATTGTTGTTTCAGTGTACACATATTTGCACATACGTTGCTACTGAATGTGATTATACTGCATTTTAATAAAATTTCAGTAAGGGGGTACCTCTAATTGCTTATTGTGGAAGAAGGAGCCTGTGATACAGAGGAAAGAAAATAATGTGTATACTGGGATGAAAAGCTGCAGCAGCATCACTTTTTGGTGCTGTGGTCAGTAAGGTTATTTAAAGTCCTAGGAAGAAACCTCTTAAACCTGAAGTCCAGCATTGGCAAGGGTACAAGTGTGAATTTCTTGACTCTGCCTTGCAGCCAGTAGAAGAGTTGTCTGATTATTGGTGTTTAAAACATAGCATTGATATCAGAAAGTAGTTGCTGCATCAGACTCCTTTATAGTGAGTCACTAGACAGTTCTTTAAGTTGGAAAGAACTTGAAATTAATACTTACTTTGGCTGTAATGTGTAATGTATTTCTTTCATTCCCAGTACCTGACCAGGCAGTCAGTAATTACACTAATAGTGTTATCTCCATTATTAAAGAATGTCTTATCTAACTAATATTATTAATTTATATGCATCTGGTATAATTTGTGCTTTCAGGACTTTTTATAATCATATATATGGTTTTGTCTTTCCTTTGATTCTTCCTGACTCCTTAGACATAATGTCTTTCTTGGTAGGCAAAATGCCATTTTCGTCTCTAGGCTTAAGTTGTTTCACTGGTTTTTAGCAACAACGGCAAGTTATAGTTCTAACCAACAATGCGAGTCTGTCCAGTTCTGAACCTCCCACTGATCTCTGCTAGCAAGAGTGAGGCTGTTCTAGTTGTAAAATATCAGTGCATTACACGGTGCTCCCAAAAGTCCACTGTAGGCATATAAGCAAGCAGTGGTTTTCATATAAGCTATTCCAAGTTTTCTTGGAATCTTCATATTTTTGAGGTTTTTTTTTTTAAATAAAGAAAACTGTTATTATAGCTTGTTATTAAACCATTATTAAACTATTAAACTAGCTGCAAAAAGCTGTTTCCCTTTCCCTTGAGCTTCCATGGATTTTATTGTCTTGCCGATATGTGACACATTTGGGTTTAATGATGATACTTATCATGAACTTGTCACCTCTTGTCCAAGAGTTTTTCCTTTGTAGCTATCCAAGCTTTTTGAGACCATTTGCTGAAATGTGAGATTGAAATTCAAATTACTTCAATGCCTTTTATAGCCCCTGTAAGTATCAATTATGTTTCTTAATTGTCTTTTTCAGTACTTAGGCATTTCATAGATGGGGAAACAGGTATTTCACCAAGTATGTCTTGTTTATACCGTACAGTTTGTTGAGAGATGGAAAAGTTTCTTTCTTCATAGGAATTTGATTTTATTGAAGTAATTAAAAACATTACTTTTTGACTGAAAAAGCTACACCTAGACATTTCAGTTCTGAAATGCTATCACCATGTCTCATGGGAATTATAGATCATGACTCCCATTTGTCTATTCTCCCATAGGGGCTGGCTACCCTTTGGGTACCAGGAGACACTGTCACACTGTAGTCCCAAAGCCCTTTCTTTTAAGTTGATTGCTATAAACAATGCTCATATCCATTAAAAATTCCTCTTATTCAAGCCTATTTCTCTAAATAAGTGAAGCTATGTAGTCAAAACGCTATGATATATCTCCATATCCATGGCAGCCAGCATGCTCTCTGTCTTGACTATTATTTACATATTACTTTTAGAAAAGCATGTTACAGCTGAGCAAATATTTTCCAAGTTCAACTTCTACAATCAGACTAGTAACATTTTCTTCTTGCGGACTGTGGTTTGAGTGTATTCAACATAGTTCTACAAACTGACTGTATTTATTCCAAGTGGAAATTGTTTCTTCTAGTAAAACTCATGTTTTCCAACTGAAAGAATGCACAAACATTTTGGTCTCAACAGTGCAAAGCTCAACAGCTTTCTGGGCTTTCATTTCTGTGAAGAGTTGTGCTAGTAAATAAGACACTTCATTCAGACTCAAGTAGTCCTTTTCAGAGATCTCAGTGGAAGATAGTCTCAAGGGCCATCAGTGACTCCTCTAAGTCTACTACACTTAGGTGATCCTACAGGAGCAAAGATTAAGGAATCAGGGTTATGCTTCCCAAAGAGCTAGATCAGGATTTTACTGAATACAGTTATATCTAACTCCATCTTCAGTAAAGCAGGGATCTTCTCAAATATCACCCAGAAAGGAAGTAAAAGCAAAAATCAGGAAAAAGGAAGGATCAAAATATGGATCACTAAAAACAATAGGGAAGGGGAAGAATCCAAGATCTTATTAAAGTTTCTGATTCTGAATTAAACAACTTTAGAATTATACAGCTAATTGTTGAACAATGAGGTAGGGTTTTGGTGTTATGCACATTTATTTATTGCATGCATAATGTATGCATAATATGGCACCTTGACTTAAGCAATATATGTAGATATTGGCTGCTTCTTTTGTTGCAAGTGTTGGTCTTGTGAATATTCAAGTTTCCAATCCCATTCCTGGAATTTTCCATTCCTGGAAAATGTAAGTTTATGTATCTGGCAACAAATAAGATTTTTATGGCGGGAATGTCTGAGTATATAATACTCCCTACCCTCAATATTCTGCTAGTTTTAGATGCATGAAAATGAACAAAAGGACTTCTAATTAAAAAGCTTTTATGGATGAACGCAACTTTTCATACTGCTGTATGAAAGAAACATATTCTTCAAGGCAGTATGCCTGCTTGTCATCTTTTCTGTGTTTTTGAATGGGCCTAAGGGACCAAATCATAAGTCTTGTGGCATGTACCAATGTTGATCTGAGAACAGTGTGCTATACCTGTTATGATATTTTCTTATTATTTTTTCACACTAGTAGCATAATTTCAAAGATCCTGCTGTTATTTGGATGTTCTACATGATAAAGTAGCTAATTTAATTTTTATTGAAAATAAATGATAGCAAGGGAGTGAAAATATCAGTAGCAGGAAGTTTTGGATTTGTTTGTTCCAAAACTAAATATGTCAAATGAAATCTGCTTGATTGTGAAGAACCAGTTAGAGCTTTAAATTCAGTATCTCAGAAACTCCTGGTAGTAGGAAAGAATACTACCTGTAGCACTAATATTAATCTCACAAGAGCAATGTTATGCAGTGTGTATTTATATTCACAGCTAAAGAGAAGTCAGACTTTAAAATAGCATTACTGTAATTATTTTCACCCCTTGTGTTCCCTGTCCTTCAATTCTGATATCTCTCACTGCCTACTTTCTCTCTGAGCTTTAGCTGAAAAACAGTTGCAGATACTGTTTGAGGCATTTCGGAATATTAGTTCTCATAGACTTTCAAAATATTCTCTCCTGAATTCAAAAGGGCTGAGCACTAGCACCTTCATTTATACACCTTGGGAGAAGCAAGTGTTTAGAAAAAATTGGTAACTTACAAGAACTCATCAGCGAAATTCCTGGCCAATGTGAAGAGAAAGAAAAGTAAGATGTTATTAAGAATGAGAATATGGAGACTTTCATCTGCAATGATTTGTGATAGAAGAGACCCAACCTGTATCTGTGAATTCACACCAGAGACTTAAACACAATGTGTTCACATCCCATCTAAGCACTCTAACAGCATACATGCAGCTTTCAAGTGAGTATCTGTCTTTCACTATGAGAATTTAGATAAACGTTCATTGTGTAATGAAATATCCACAATTTTCACTGGAGCAGAGGGATGACATTTAGACATAAATGTGCTACACTTAGGGCCATGTGCAAGATCCTGATTCAACTCAGAGTGTAAATTAAAGTTGAATCTTTTTTCTTTAAAAAGAATGACCCAAATTCCATAACATTCCTTGGGAATGCCCCCTTTCCCTCCCACCCCATTCACCATGAAAAATATTAAAGTTTGAGCTTCATCCTGCTGTGAAGAAGGAAAATGTTTAGGATCAGGGGAGAAGTAATGGATTTGGAGCCAGGGTAGGGGGGACATTTCTCATCAGCTCAATGTGAAATTCAGATAGAAATTGCTAAAGTAAAACGTTTAAGTGACCTTTGGGCAAAACCAAGACCAGCAATCAGTGAACAGGGCAGCAGGTATAATACCATAGATCTGGTATGTTTTCAGAATTTTTAATCATGTCTTTGTCCAAATAGTTTTTATGAAAAACTTTTATGTGGAGCCCCCCCCAGAGACAGCTATCCAGGAACTTCATTCTTGTGCACCAGGGAGCATGACACAGTTTGGCTTTAAAGCAGCCATGGAGACATCATGAAGACTTGACCCTACCTGATGATCTCTATCTAGCTATAACTTCCATGTCTCCAAGTGCCCCACTCCAGAAAGGAAATAACAATTTTATTAATTTACTCATCATTCAGGAAGTTGTGGGGACTTGAACCCAGGCACCCTGAGTCTCAGAACATCCTTCCTCTCCAGATAGTGTTGTTCAAATGTGG
Organism: Harpia harpyja; assembly: GCF_026419915.1. Taxonomy (NCBI): domain Eukaryota; kingdom Metazoa; phylum Chordata; class Aves; order Accipitriformes; family Accipitridae; genus Harpia; species Harpia harpyja. Next base: position 1,924,293 of record NC_068969.1, read on the forward strand.
TGCCAAAGACAGGGAAGAAAACAAAATTCCATCTCCTTCTTTAAAAAACAGGAAAAGTGGGCTTCCCTGTGTCATACTGTGTGTTTCTTGTCTTGCTGGAGAGTGAATTAGCTTTTCTGTGTTGATTTTACTTTGCCTCTTCATATTACAACTGGAAATCCTGGAAAGGCTGGCCTAAACCTGTAGAGAAAGAACTGATAAACACGTGGCTTTACTTTTAACAGATATGAGTAGTTTCACTATTTCATGGGATGCTGATAGCCTGTCAGTGGAAAATGTATGCTTTGACAGTCTGGATATGGTTTATCTTCATATGAAACCTGGCATGAATTTCCAAAACACTTTTAGTTTATGATAACACATTTTTTATTTTACTTCCTTCCATTGTTATACAGTAAACATCACCTGATAAGTGGCTACAAAACACAGCATTAGAAGTTCTCAAAAATAACTTTTACAATGCACAAGTGAAAAAAAAGTTTTATGAGTTGCCACATGTTGGAAATACTCATTTTACATATGTTCATCAAATAAATTGCAGTGAAGCCACAAACTATGCATTGTTCTCTTTAGCCATGAAGTGTACATTTATTAGTGGTGTTTAGGATCAGAAATCACCAAGTGTTCTTTCGGTTTCTTGCTTTGATAGCTGAAGAGTTTCAAACAAGAGAATAATAAAAGTTGAAGAATTAATTAATTCAGTTTTAATTAATTAAGAGAACACTACTATGTTTAAAAAAAACCCAAACATCCAAGTATCTGAATTCTCAGCATTTTAATTGCCACAGGGATGATTATGATGACCCAGAAGCTTTAATCTTCTGAGGACAGAGCAGTGGGGTATTCTTAAAAAACACTTCCCATTTGCTGTGTGGTGGTAGTTGCTACAGAACTGCAGAAAAAAGTCCTCAGAAAACAAACAAACAAAAAAAGAGTATAAATGAATATGTATAAATGGCTTTCTAATGAAAAGAAATTAAGTAATGCCTCATCCGTCCCAAGTTCTTGGGTGTAACAGAAAACTTTTCCCACATTTGCAGAGCTCAAAACTTTATTTATCTTACTTTTTTTCAGCCAAGCGTAAAAGTTGGGATGACACAAGAAAATAAACTGTACAAGCAACCTGGAAGCCAGGCATTCTCTGCGCTAACAGTTTTGACATTTTGACTGAAATGGACTGCAGAACCAGTATATGTCACTATCTTAGCAAAGGAACTTGGTTTTGGCAGCAGCCTTTTAACTGTGTGGAGGCTGGTGATGATATTCTGCTCTTGAATAGGAAAAAAACATGCAGAATCAGTACGTCAAATTGCCACATTTGTGTTAAAAGGAAGGTTATAGAAATATTCCTGTTACAGCATTTCCACTGGATACCTCTGCGATAAAGAAACAAAGCTAGCTTTACAGTTAATAGATAAAAAGAGCTGAGAAAACAATAGCACCTCTAACATCTGACTGTGATAAATTAGAAGAAATATGAAGTCCAATCACTGAGTTCCTATCTCAAGCAAAATTCTTTATGAAGCCATGGGCACTGGAGTTTGGTAAAAAAGGATAATTGTAATGCCAGGTCCAATAGCACTTGTTATATTATCTACTACATTAAATCCCTGACAAATATTTAATGGGATTAAATCTGTCTTCTGCTCTAGATTTATATAGCACTGTGAGGGCATAAACTTTATTAAGGCTCCATGTAATAGATATTTGAATCCCAACTAGAAAACCTCATTTTAAAACATCACATCAGTTTTACATTCTCTATTTTATTCCTATTCGATCATCACTTCCCCAAATATGTTCCCATTAATTTAATATTTTTATTCACTTCCCTTAGCTTCAGCAACTTCTAAGGTACTCATTTCAGCAACTCTACACTCACATTCAAATCACATCCTTTATACAGATTTTTACAGAAATTATTCTATGCCTAGCAGGGAGCTGTACTTCCTCAATAACTTAAAATCAATGAGACTTGACATATTCAGTTCAAAATGGGGACTCTGTTTCTTACAGGCTTATATTCATATAACAACTCCTCTCTGTGTATGAGTTTATGTATGGGTAAGTATACATACAGATTTTCCTGTAAAAAATCAGAAATAGGAAGGAAAACTTTTCTCCTCTTATTTTCTGCTTTAGTCAGCAAAATACAGTAATCATTTATGAAAAGACACATATTTCCCTTTTCTTTATTTTGTTCTACAAAATTAATACATGCATCTATTATGATTCTTGTCTAATTGCAACCAGGCAAGGCATCTTCTCTCCCTTAGGCCACACTGTAACCAAATGTACTTTGCAGGGTACAATATGATTGCATGGCCTTTTGCAAACAGATGTTAACTTCTCTGCCCATGCTTCAAGCCAAAAAGAAACAAATGAGCTTGTATTCAGAAGCTGGATGTAAATATTCAACAGATGCTTTAGAACTTGGGGGCCAAATTCACAGTTGTGCACTATTTGAGCAAACATGCATAGTAAAATCAATGTATAATTAATTGATTTGCTGCTTCAAAACTTAAGTGCTGATTTGAACAGCCCACAGTTATGTAGATTTTTTGCTACCAGCTGTGGCTGTAAATGAAATTGGTTTGGAACATATTAATATAAGTTATTTACAATCAGGTCAGGTGCTGTACTATGCACTCATCTGCTGTAAACCATTAATAACCTTTGCACTGTTTTCACTTCTGAACTAAAAGAGAGGGTAAGTTTTTCTTTCACACAGCTCGCTCTCAGCTCTCAGCTCCTTTTAAGTATCTTCTTATTGTCATACTTATCTGGAGATAAATTCTTGCTGGTACTTTTTCAGTGGATGGAACTTACACCATCTCTGTAGGTGGTATAAGAATAGTAGAAACTTCAATGATTACACTGAGATATGGCCATATAGGAAACCACTATATAACTACTATATAATCGCTATAACTACATGTATCAGCAGATGAATATGACATTGCCATCTTTTCCATGGTTCACAACATGTTTTTTTTAATTTAAATGCAGAGCATAAGCTTCAAATGCACCAGGCTTCACAACATTTTTGATAATGCTGTCAAACCACCCTCTAAACTATTTTATGAACTATGAGAACATTTTAATCTGTTGGCATTTCCTTAACAAAGACAGTATTACTGCTGCCTGAAACAGAGGTGTTACATTAGCTGAGTATCTTTGTGATGTATAAATTATGGCATCGGTCTTGTAAATAGAAGTTTGCATTATTCATTGATGAATGAACTTGTGTGCATTTAATTTAAATGGATGATCAGAATTTTTTTAAAATTAATATCTACCTTTCTAGGAAACTTCCATTATGTTAAATTACATTTTAAAAAGCATATTACATGAGTAATGTTAGTGTGTATCGATTCATTAAATTTGCATTTCCTGTCACAATGAGCCCTTGAAAACATCAACTGAAAAAACATAGATTGTTTAAGATTTACTGCTTTGTTGGAATTCTAAGAAAGACTGTGAAAATATTTTTCACCTTACTGTATCAAACTGCACAATGCAACAAATCCTTTTGCTGTGATTGTATATGCCAGTGGTGAGATGGATCCAATTACTCATACATATCATACATACAAAATTTAATGACTTTCAGAATCTTGCATTTTTTCCCTACTAACACACATGAACAGTACGTATTCCCACCCTAAGACATTCATTTACTGCTTACAGCAGGTAGAGGAACAATTCTGCAGAAAGTCAAGGTTTCGTGCTTTTAAAAAGGTGTAAGAGCTCTTATATAGATGATTTTAAAATAAGAATTAAGAGCTAATTTAAAATACGCTTGCAATCGCTATGGACATAGCAATTCGTCCATACAGCACATATTGAGGGTGGAGGGTAAGGTCAGCTTTTAAACTATTTATAGCAGAACTGAGAAATTATACTTGAGCCTATTAGTTGAAAGGCAGTTTATAAAGGCAGTTGCTGCTTACAGAGCAACAATTGCAGCCTGAAGTCAAGCAAAAAGACTTGATAGTATATTATTTTAATACTGATATAAGTGTATATATGTCTTGAAGTAACTACTGCATGACAAGATCACTGACTGTTTTGGGGATCAACAGCTTCAGGGTCTGAAGGTACAAGACCACAACGTCATATTAAAAACAAGCCCTGTTTCATTACAGCAATGATCGGTGTTGTTTTGTGAGGGTTTGAAGATGTCCTAGTTTCAGCTGGGATAGAGTTAATTTTCTTTCTAGTAGCTGGTATAGTGCTGTGTTTGGGGTTCAGTATGAGAAGAATGTTGGTAACACACTGATGTTTTCAGTTGTTGCTGAGTAGTGTTTAGACTAAATCAAGGATATTTCAGCTTCTCATGCCCAGCCAGCAAGAAGGCTGGAGGGGCACAAGAAGTTGGGAGGGGACACAGCCAGGGCAGCTGACCCAAACTGGCCAAAGGGGTATTCCATACCATGTGATGTCATGCCCAGTATATAAACTGGGGGGAGTTGGCTGGGGGGGATCGCTGCTCAGGGACTAACTGGGCATTGATCTGCAGGTGGTGAGCAATTCCACTGTGCATCATTTGTATATTCCAATCCTTTTAACATTACTGCTGTCACTTTATTAGTGTTATCATTATCATTATTAGTTTCTTCTTTTTATATTCTATTAAACCGTTCTTATCTCAACCCATGAATTTTACTTCTTCTCCCGATTTTCTCCCCCATCCCACTGCGGGGGGAGTGAGTGAGAGGTTGTGTGGTGCTTAGTTGCTGGCTGGGGTTAAACCACGACAGAAGATTTTAAGATACTGAAGATAAACAGAGGCAGCAGAAGTGAAAGTAACTTAGATCCTTAGGCTTTAATCAGTCTTAAATGTGCTCTGGAGGTACCTAAACAGATGTGGTTGTTAAGCTCTCTGTATCAACAGTTCTGCTCAGCAGTTAAAATACTCCCAGGGAACTACTTCAGAGTAAATTGATGCTGTGTCCCTCCTAATAGTAGATGAGAGCTGGAAAACAATAGCAAATGTGAGCTCTTTACTCAGGTGCTGGAAGGAGACAGCTCCTTAATTCCCTGGTCTCAAGCATCAGGAATGGGTTTAGGCTACCTGTGTCTCCATGCCAGGTTTGCTCAATTTCTAATCCAGGCTCTGTGGCCCATGTAGCCTTGGGCTCTCCGTGTGCTCACCAAAGACCTTCCCAAGTGCTTCAGTGGTTACTGCTAAAGAAACGCAGCAGCAATTATTTGTCTATAAGAAGCTCCAGAGCACAGTGTATAGACAAAAGAATCCTAATTATGTGCTTGTGTCTGAATGGGAAATGAACAAAGATGGTGCAGCCACTGAACTCTCTTTCCAGAAGGATAGGTTCGTGCCTCAGTGATCTGGTAGGATTTCAGATCTGAAGCTCCCGATTCTTATCTGGGGAAAACTTTCAAAACTTTCAAGTTTCTGGAGAAAACCTTAGTGGACTATGCTGGAATTTCCCTGTGTTGTCCTAATACTGGTATCTTATTCTTTTCTCTGGCATGGGGATTTCACCCCTTCCTGCTCTCTGTCCCTCAATATTATTGCTGTTCCTTATTGTTCATAGGTGTTCTCAGTAGTACAGTGCAAATACTGTATTTCCTGTTTGCACCGCAGCTTTTTCACTTTCTTAGCTGTAATGCTTAGAAAATCAGTACAATATTGCAAATAAACTATTGCTTTACCTCATTATTACTAAACTAGAAAACGGAAATGTTGGAGAAATGGGAGAACTAGATGAATTAATTGTTCTCTCCAGTAGGTTTTTTTTTTTATTCTTCATTTAATTTTTAAATCTAAACTTGGGTTCATTTTGTAAAGTATTTTGCTAAATGCTACTCACTGTAGTTTTATTTTATTGGTATCCTGCATGGAAAGCATGTTTGTTACTTTGACTGCCAGGGAGACATTTTTGCAGCTATGCCATTAAAAGCACTCTGTCACCTTCCTGTTCTGTGATACTATTTTTCTCCCACAGCACAACAGACATTTCTACTCAGGCCCATATCATAGAAATACAGACAGCAATGGGAGTCGTTGTGGATCTTTCCTCATCCTATTGAAGTAATTAGTGTGAGAGTGCTTTTCCACCTTTCTATTGCTTCTCTTTCAAATCCTTGCCACTTCTCTCTTGAATCATTTTGTTCAGTGGCCAAGCCAAAAAGGCTCTGTGTGCCACTGGTGGCTCCTGGATCACAGATTCAGAACTATGGTTGCATGTAGCCACTCTTACCATGCCCAAACCTGCTTCCATGCCATTTTCCTCAGCCTCAACCCTCACATGAGTGATTACACACAGTAAGGTTACATGGTTATAGAAATGACAGCATTAGGATTTGAGTGGGTGAAGCTGTAGCCAGGCACCAAGACTGTTAAAGCTTCATAGGTGCAGCAGTTAGAGTGTGATGGATTACAGTGCCACATGTCATCTCTCCACTCCCTCCCTGACTCAGACTGCATTTTTAGCCGTTAGATGGTGGCCTTTGAGCAGATTGTTTGCCAGCCTGACTGCCCTCTAACAGTTTGCCCTGTTTGACTAAGTCAGCGGTGCCAAGTGATGGTGAGTTGAGCTGGGAAGGCTGCTGGATGTTATCTCTATTGGGTATTCTACAAGAAGACTCTCCTCAAAAACAGCGCTGCTATATGTTTGACTCATGTTCTTTTTGCTTGACAGTACCTGTTGACACTTACGTATGTGAATGATTCAACTAAATGTGCTCTCCTCCCTCTCACTTATCGCTGCATTGAAATTGGACATTCTGCATATGAAAATTACAGGTTACTGTGAGCTGTATTCAAACGGGTGATTCACAGAACAGCCTAACAAGCAATTGTTGCTGGCATCTAGAGATGACTTCATCCCTTGCTGTTGTTTCAGCAACAGAAAGAAGCTTTATCTAGGATGGTTTCTGACCCTTCACATAGATTTTTTTTTTTTTATCCTTTACTTGTCCTTGTCCATGATCAATCCTTTTTTGGTTGTTTTGAATCCTTTAAAGCATGAGAGTAAGAAATAGGTTGCACCCTCAGTTTTGCACCAAATGCTGGAGTTCCCTTTTCTCTTATTTCCTTTGATGTCCTTGGGCCAGACATCAGTGTACTGAGACGCTTTCGCAGACAGCTTTGTATCACGCTCTGGGAAGTCAGGAGATAATATCACCTAGAAATGGGGTCAGCCACACAGCTGAAAGACAGTGTATACAAGCTGCACATTGTCTTACGTAGTCAGCAGCTAGAGGGAGGCAAACAGCATTGACAAATCGATGGAGTGGGATGATTCTCTCTGTTATGGCACAGTAGCAGAAAAAGTTGCACATGTTGAGTCAGGACTGGAAATACAGATGGTTTAAGAGGACCAGCCACTTGGCTTTCACCCATGTTCAAGGCAGGGAGATACACACAGCTAGGTGTGACCATCAGCAGCCACTTTTCCTGAAAAAATCTGCTTGATGAAATATGCTTAAGGGTGATTCTTAAGACTGAAATATTTCCAGCTAGAATAGGACTTCTTCAATTCAAAATCAGGTTATCTTCTTAGTGGGGCGTTAATTAGTGACCTGAAGTTACATAGCTTGCAGGGATTATTTGTATGGGTGTTTATGTATCAACTGAGTTTTTCATAGGCATTCAAGCAGCTCCTTTTGAGAACTGTAACCCAAGACCAAACACTGTTTCTTAGTCAGCAACTCTGCTTCAAGAACTGACATCTAGAGACAAGGATAGAAAGAAAATCCACCTTATTATTCAGTTCTCTCTTCTCAAAAGGATTTCATAACAGATGTAATACTGCCACACAGCATATGTCTTCTCAAGTCTGCACATTTCCTTGCATACTAAGAAAAGAACATGGAACCTGTGTTTAAGATCCGTCTGAGTGATACCGGCCAAAAATACACATCGTTTAGAAAACTGTATTTCCAGATATGCATATACTTATGACAGAGGCCAAAATACCCCAAGAAAACCTTCCCACGAAAGAAGTCCTAAATTTACCTTAAGAGGATGAATCTCAAATAGTTCTCCCAAAGGATTTTTCACCTTTTTATAAATGTCATAGAATCATAGAATGGTTTGGGTTGGATTGATCATCTAGTTCCAGCCCCCCCGCCCTGGGCAGGGACACCTTCCACCAGACCAGGTTGCTCCAAGCCCCATCCAACCTGGCCTTGAACCCTTCCAGGGATGGGGCATCCACAGCCTCTCTGGGCAACCTGTTCCAGTGCCTCACCACCCTCACAGCGAAGAACTTCTTCCTTACAGCTAATCTAAACCTACCCTCTTTCAGTTCAAAGCCATTACCCCTTGTCCTAGTTCAAGCATGAAATCTAGTAAAATCTTGGCTACAAAACCTAAAGTTTTGGGGTATCTATAGTAAGTCATGTGTACCAAAATAGACTGTATACAGAATTGAACAGTTGCAATGCAGTACTGTGTATTTTCCCCTTAGTAAGGAAACAATGTTTCTTCCTAAAAGAAGGTATTGAGTAGGCCATTAGCAAAAATTCCTGAATGGGGGCAGCTTGGGTACATGGACAGGAAGTGAAACAAGTTTAATCTTTTTTTATCTTTTTTTTTTTTAGATGAAATTGGGAATTATTACATTCTAATATCTGTACTAAGATGACATTTATCTTGGTATGACAATCAGTCAAGTTACATTTTCACCACAAGTTATCCTGTCTTTGTGGGAATTTTTCCAACCTAAAATGATCCATGTGTTATAACACAGGCTCAATAGCACATATCTCCTCATGAGAATTGCATGGTTAAAAATCCCTTTGCATTCTGCTGAAAATTTACCCCTTAATAATTCCATAAAACTTTTTGTGCAGATTTAATTTACTTCTGCCACCAGATGGCACTTGTAGTGGGTTTATGTTGGGAAAATAAGCATATAAGCTCTCTAAGGCAAAGCATTAAATTAAATTTAAAGGCAGAACACTGTTTACAAACAAGGATTTTGCATAACAAGGGACTGCTTTGCCAGTTGGATTCTGTAAGAACTGATATGCAGTGTTTCATCAAGCAGCATATTTACTTTCTTCTTTTTAGAAGGAATGATATGTATGTGCAGATCTTGTCAAGAATTCTTCAGAATTTTGCACTGAAACAGTGCAAGATGAAGAGTAGATTGTCTGAATTACAGTTTTGCTGACCCTGAGTTCACAATGTGATGGTGTAACTGCTCCAAAGCAGAATCTGGTTGATGAATAATGTCATCAGCACCTTTCCGATGAAAAATAAAAAGGAAAATGAGAAATTAAAAAAAGGGGGAAGGGAAGGGGAAAGGGAAGGGGAAGGGGGGAAGGAAGGGGAAGGGGAGAGGGAAGGAGAAGAGGGGAAAAAAAGGCAGGAAAAAGAAAAAGTAAGAAGAAAGTCCCTTGTTAGATTACAGCTGTGGTTGCAGCAAGCAGAACAAGGGTTTTGTCTACTTCACTTTTTGAGTTTGAATATTATAGAAATAAATCCCTTTTTGTCAGGCATTCTCTGAAATGATAATGAATAACAAAGCAAAGGCCTGCATAAGCTGTGCTTTTGCTTTGGGTGGGATGTAGCTTCAAGGAGACTGTTTACATTACATAAATGCTCCACGCTTGCCCTTCTAGCATATATGGCAGATGTAGTGGCAGAGATTCTGAGAGTTTAAAGGGGAAGAAAACCTAACAGACAATAACTGAACAGAAGCCAAAAAGGAATGCGTTGAAACCTGCTTGCAGTTGTAGCTACACCTTTTTGAAAGCCCTTTTTGTTCCCAAGGACTGAATTTATTTCATTCTGCATCAGGAATTCCTGGAGATCTATTTTAAATGTCAATTTATAGCTAGCATCAAACAAAGAAATGACACAACAATGACTTTTTGACAACCAGTTTTTGAAAAACCTTATCTGGAAAGTGAATTTTTTGCAATGTGAAAAAGAAAGGCAGAGTCTTCCCAGGCCATACATTAAAGTAATGGAAGAACTATTTTCCTCAATGAATCTGAGTAATACAAATAAAACTATGAGATATTTTCTTTACATTGCTTTTTGGAAAATATCTTTTTCAGGTGAAAGGTAGACCCAAACATTAATAATGCATCTTTTTCCTGTAGTAATTCAGCGACTAAATGCAGTAAGAGACTTTTAAATGCCTGGATCACTGACAGGCAAAACAAAGCTCATAGTTAACAGTCCTATCATAGTATTCCTCAAAGACAGGTTTCAAGATCACTCACCCCAAAGTATTTGATTAGTGCCACTTCCGCGCTTCAGTAAAGAGCTACTCACATGAATTAATTCAAGATACAGAGAATAGTTCTTGATTACATGGGGCTATGAAATACAAAGCTCAGTACAATAAGAAGCTTTATACAGAGGTCGGGATTAGCTTTTCCATGTGGGAAATGGATCAGATTTATCACATAATTTAAACTGCACCTTCTCTACTAAGAAGATAGCAGCATTTCCAAAGGTAGAAATTCACTTAGTTGTCGATACAGAGAAAATAAAGTCTCCTGAACAGTTTGAGGATCAAAACACTTATGAAGAAAATTGAATTCACTCCTATGCCCATTCCAGAAGAGTGGGGGGAGAGGTTTAAAAAGCTAACACACTTCTTCAGTCCAAGTTCCTCCTTTGTGATTGAACCCTGAAGTGTACACAAACACTGAGGCCCCCACAGATGAAGTGAAGAATCTACCACGTCAGATCCTACAGATTTTGCTGGGTTTTGGACCTGGCTACAAACATAGATTAGGTACCATTTTCTTCTTTGCTGTTATTTGGGTCCTTATAAACCTTTGCAACTATGTTAGCTGTCTTGGATTTTGTAAAGAAACATTTTCATTTGTTCATAGCTTTTGCCTGACTTGAATGAAGGACAATTTCAAGGAGACTCACTAACACCCAGGCATTGCATTTCTGTGTGTTCTTCTCACTGTGTGTGGCATGTCAGTAAATCTCTCCAAGGCTGCCAAAGAGTAAAAAGAGGGCATGTGCAGTGTCCACACAAGCCTCACAGAACCTGGTAGCTGAGGAGCCTGAGCACAGCGATTTATCTTTGTGTGATGATTGCTATTCTTTAGGCATGAAGCAAATTACTTCAGGGAGTTCCTGAGTTCAGAAGAACCCACAGCAGTTTGTCACAAGCTCCACATTAGTCCACTCCATATTTTTAAAAGCGTAAGATCTCAATTCCTGTTGAGGGACTGGGAATAAACTGAATTTGTCATTTGTACTAAGAACTTATTTTGATATGGTGTTTCTCCTTGTGTTCTAAGAGCCTAGCCAAGGGGAAACCTCTAAACATCTGATTAACACTTTGTTGGAGATCCTAAAGATGATTCAGATCATTATTCTCCTCTGGATAAATGACCCAGTTTAATTTTGACAAAGTAATATGCACAAAGCAGACTTATGAAAAAAACATAGCTAGTTCTTTTTGTATTGCATTTCCAGAATTTACACCTCCATCTCTTAGTTGTAGCAGCAGCGCATTCCTTTTTTACTTTTCCTTTCGAGTAGAATTCCAATTCATCTTTAGAGTGAATCAAGTTACTTTTGCCTTCAGATACTCATTGACAGGGTCAGTTCTGGAAGTTCCTTTGTCTTAGAAAAGCTGTTCCCTCTGCCAGTCTGCAATACCCCACGTAAGTGTTCACTGAAGATTTTGCTGCCACAATATTTTGTCATTCCATATGACAGATTTTCAGTCTGTGGTAGAGCCTCCTCTTTGAGAGATGGTTCAGTTATGGGGGAAAGAAAAAAAAAAATCCCTTCCAAAAGCAAGTACATCTCTTTTTTTAAAAATTTCAACTGGAAAGAACCTCGCTGGAAAAGCTTCCAGAAATTACTGCATTTTTCTCAGATCTCTAAACAGAGAGCAGAATCAATGCTTTTTAGGAATACTGATGCAAGTGAAGCCTTTACTCTGACCGTTCATACTCACCAGCACATTAAGAGCTCTGTTTGTACGACCAACTACTAAGAGACTGGGGATGCGCTATGTTCATGTGAAGCATTTTAATTGTTACTTTTTAATAGTAACAGGAAACATGCAACCAAAGCCCCATACTCCATAAGGACAACATACCCTTGAGACTAGAGCACCCCAAGTATTCACAAGGTTTTGTAGCCCTTGCTTATGCAAGACTAGGTTCTGATTGCAACAGTAGAAAAAAGGACATAATAAAAAAAATGCTTTTTTGCCACTATTTGGCAATTATGAAGCAGCAAATATATTCTTTCATGTTCGCTTTGACAGAAATAACTCCCTTATCTTTAAACCTCCGTAGAGTTCAATAGAGCTTAACTACATTGCTCTAGGGCTTCTCAATGCGGTTGCAGTACAAATGCTCATAAAATGGAGAGCGGCTGATGAGTTACGAATACTAGTCTGAAGATCAAGTGATAAAGTACTTTCCAAGGCTTCTAGGCTGAAATTGTAAATAACAGACTGTTACTAATGATACAGTCCAGCATCAACACATTTCATCCCCTCCTACATACTGCTCAACAGTATGAAAGAGAAGGGATTAGAAAAGGTTGATCCTGTCTGACCTTAGCATTTTATTGTTCAGTTTTTCATTTCCTGATTTTGAATCTTTACCTAAGACATCTTGAGGTTTAGCACTGTTTATTTGGACAAGAAGCAATTGAGATTGATTTGTCCATATTGTGATGTATTTTCTTTTTTGGAAAAGGATAGAAGAGTTTCCAGTCTGAATTTGCAAATCTATTTTTAAGTATTGCTGCAAATAAAATGAAAGAACTTAAATTTCCCTCAGCTGTTGTCAATGATAAAGCTGGGGTATAATTTTTACTTCTTGTTTACAAACGAAAGGTTATTTCTCCTTCTCTTCACATATATATATATAGACACACACACACACACACACACACACACACACACTCTGTCTTGGACAGCGATATATTACTAGTTTCTCCCTGGAAAAAACTAAATGGTACAAAAGCCTGAACAACTGCAGACCAGTAAGAGTGAAAATATGGTGAGTCAGAGCAAACGTAGACTCTTCTAATTGCATTAGTACCAATTTATCTTAATGACTACAGGATCAAAAATTTACTAATTTCCTTATAGCATAAAAACAACTGACAGGCAGATACAGAGTTTCTCATTTTCCTTTACATGTTTCTTCACCAATCTCTAGGTCACCTTTTCATTCAGGATGGGGACAAAGAGTGATACACTCTGTAAATAAACATAGTGTAGTCAAGGTAAAGAATATACCTCCACCCTTTAGGTAAAATTGCCACTTCTCTTGCCCCTCCATTAATATTTAACGATTAAAAGCTATCCTGTTTGCTATAGGTCCAGATTTCAGAGAGACCCTTTTTTCCCTAGCATTCCATTTTCATCATGGAAGCTCACGTTAAATCTCACCATACAGGACAATGTCGAGATCTGGTGAACTAGCTGTGCCTTAGCTTGCTCCAGAGTTGCAAGTACTGCGGCTGTCAGCACAGGGCTGTACCTGGGCTGGTTAGCAGTACTGACCGCTGGGCTCTAGCCTGAGCAAAGGACCTCACTGCTGAGACTGGAGCCAGTTCTCCACAGAACATTTCACCATGTAAACCTAACGGCGTTCTTTGGGATCTTTGCCTTATGCCATTTTGTTAGTGGAAAAGCATCTGTAGCCTCAAGATAAGCTTCAGAGACATATGCAATACAGCATCCATTTTGCAGATACAAAGATGGAAAGTTGCTGCCTGTTATGACAGAGTTTGGAGATGGACTTGAGATTAGTGGTTCTCAGTAGCAATCTGTAATTATTTGCTAGTGACCTGTTTTAGCTAACGACTGCCTGAATTAACATTGCCCATTTCTAGCTGCTGACATAGGGTGAAATGTTATATTTATGTACGTTAGTCTTGACAGCAGATAGCGTAGCTGTCCTAGGGATGCTGTACAATTAGAAAAAGCAGGTGAAATGGTCCACATCACTATTAAAACCTGTCAGATGTACATAACAGTATACTCAATTAAAAGGTGGTCTGGACTGTATGAAAGGATTGGGAACCCAAGCCTTCATGTTTTATATGTTGTTGCAGTTCATATGAAATGAGTAAATATGTTTTTTTTCCTCCAAGTTTCCTAGATGACAAGGATTCACTAAGCCATCCAAACGCACAAACAAAAAAAATTACAGATGGCAATAACAGATTAAGCCTCTGTCATAATCTTCATTTTCAGTCATGTAAGTGCTTCCTGAGTGAGCTGTATATCTTACTTTGAATACTAGCTGTTTTAAACCATTTATAGGGATACAAGATTTCAAATGAGAACATATAACGGCGAGGAGGTATGGAGATGTATACTACCTAAAAGGACAGGCAAGGCTGAATTTTCGAGCATTCAGGAGTTATTAAATGCTGTAATTAGGATTACCCATGTGACAAATTCTTCTCTTTGATCATATAGCTATACATTATGGTATGCCCTGCTTTCAAATTATTTGCAATTTTATCCATTGGATTCAGACAGAATGAACAGAACACATATTGGAAATACCATCTGATACTGATTTTTCAGGATGTTTCCCCATTTTTAATTTTTTTTACTATTTCAACTTCTCTTTGAAGGCAGAATTGTTTTCCTAATGTAAAAAAATATTACTATGCCATCTAAGTGAGTTTCTGTTCATAGCATCCTAGTAAGCAACATGCCAATTACAGATGTGAAACAAGAACAAGAAATGAATGATAAAAATCATTATTTTTCACCAATGTAGGTGTCCAATTTAAAACACCTGTGGCAAAAGAAATACATATTTCTGAGGACTTCATATTTTATCACAGTTGCTTCTTCTGACTTTTCACTAATTTCTGTTTCCATGGATGTTTAAAAAAGAAAATAGTATTATCCAATTTTCACGTTTTCTCCTAATCTTATTCTGAAAGCAGCTTTTGCTGAAATTCACCAAGATTAATTCAGTCTGAAGAATATGGTAAGCACAGAAAAACTGACTCCAACCCATTAAAGTATAGAAAAATATTAGAATGGAAATGTATGGAGTCAAAATGGAATACAACATCTTAAAATGGAAAACGGTGAATTTAACTCTGGCAGCATAGGTAATTATTCCTTTAAGTAACGTTTAAAAAAAAAAAAAAACACAGACAAAAACCTCCAACACTTTTATATGAGCAAGTTTGCTTATTAAGTTTTTATCCAGAACAGACTTAAAGAAAACTTTGGTTGGGTTTTTTTTTTATATTGAAATGCTGGTATTTGATATTGTATATGATGCTCTATAAGCTTGAAAAAGCAGCATGTTGCAATGAAATCATGTAATCAAGAAATGGTGATGAAACATTGAAATGGATATTTTAGCATTTGATATTTTTCCTTGTTTTCAGTGAATTTATGAAGTTATAATTTTGGGAGGGTTTTATTTGTTTACTTTCCTCTTTTAGTATTCAGCTTCCTAATCTGATGTCTAAGGTTTTTTGCCCTTGGCAATAAATCTGTGCTGTTCATCTTTGTAAGTATTTTCTTCCGGCACTTACCTGCTCTTCACACTAGGTATTTGATATTGTAGCATCTATTTTTTTCATTCAGTCACAATTTATCCTACAACTTAAAATGTTTTGTTTTCATGAAAGGTGTCCATCATTCCAACTCTGATTTAGCTTCAATCTCAGTTTAAGTACCAAGAAATTATTTTCTGCACCATTTATAAAATAACTTGTTTAATTAACAGAGGAACAATTACAGCTGTACTCAGAATTTCATTATATTTATTGCTAAATTAGAGTTATAAGTTCAATTTAGTCCTCTTTTTAAAATTACTTAGCACTTTCACAGTAAAATTCTTTCTGGATTGAAGTAGTCTTGTTTGGTTTCACTGAGAGATTGAGTAGAAAAGAGAGTCTCAAAACTATTCTAAAGCTGTTCTTAAGCCCCATTCTCAATATGAACTATCATAAATTGAATTTTAAACAATCTTCTTTTGAGCTTGTTTGTTGTTATAACTGGTCATGAAAACCCCTGTGATCATCCTAACCAGGAAGCTTAAGTAGCACAAGGTAAATTTATAGTCCATATACCCTCAGGAAATTTAACACAATTAGAAATCATGTTTGTCTGACCACATATCAGAAGTAAATCTCTATGTGTAAGTTCCTATCTTTCCTTGGCTTAACTGATAAGCACTCATCTATTGCCACAGTGCACAGTGCAGTAGAAGATAACGACATAGACTTCCACAGACGTTTAGCAGAAGCATGCATGCTTTTTTTCTTGTGGTGATCCTCCACTACAGTATTTCCCAAGGCCCTTGCACTGCTGATATCCAAGGGCTTATGAAGTGGTTTGCAGCTCCTCTACAGATCACACTGGGTGCTGCATTTGCAAGTGCTCCACATGGTTTTATTCCCTTCCTCCCACTTTGATAGAATGCAGCATCTGTCCCACAACCCAGAGTATCAGCACACGTCCCCTCCCCAGAACGCAGTAAGCCTCGCATTCAGTGCCACTGCCACATTGCCACATCATACTCCCCAAGAAAAACTGTGAACTATCTCCTTAAACAGCATACTCTTTCCTTTATAAACCCATCACTGATTTTTCCTCTTTCCCCAAAGCAGCAAAATATTCCTTGCTAATTTATCCCACACTTTAATATTAGAGTTGCTTGATACCTTACATTAACGGTGCTTTCACAGGACACAAAGACAGACATAGTCCTTTCCCCAGAAGTTCGCACAAGAGGACACAATTTTTTTTGCCTACTAAACTTCCCTGATATCGCTTACCAAAACAAGATATATAGAGAGAATTCACAGAAACTAACAAAAATACAATGGAAATACTTTTATGAAAGCCTCATTAGAGTTAAAGACTTGGTTAAAGTTAGGTACTTAGACGGATTAGCTCTAGACCAAACTCTGCAGGCAAACTTCCAGATTAAGCTACATAACCTGGAAGAGCCAATTTATCATTTCTTTCATAAATCAAAAGGCAATTCATACAAACAGTAATGATTGGTACACTCAGAATTGGAACTCATAAAATTGAAATTGAACTTTCTACTGCCTTGTGTATATGCCTTAAAATATGGCCTGTAATTTTGTCATGCTTAGCTTGTGATATTTCAAATAGTTTATAAACTGGTCAGGGCAAAACACAGCCTAATTGTTCAAGTGCCATAAAAGCTATACAGGCACCATGTGGTGATGCAAGCAGTACTCTAGAATAAAGTGCAGAAAACTCCACGGTTGACCTTATAGCTGGTCAAGTATTCTCCCTTTTTAGAAGAGGGGTTGAGGTACATAGAGCGAGTCTCAGTACATTCCATTTACCTAAGAAAAAGGTAAATGGTATCACGATCATATTTTACAAGAGATTATTGCAAAAAAGATTTGTGGTAGGAAAAGGCATAAGGAAGTTTTGTGCTTGTAAGTAGAAATCAGATATACTAGTAAGAGAAATAAGATGTCAGGTTTTAAAAGTGGGTTATATGTAACTATGTAACCGGAAAAGGAGAAAGAACAAGCCATAAACACCACAGTTTCTAAAAGACTTCAGGTCTTTAAGGTTGTGCCGCCCTTTTTTTTTTTTTTTTTTTTTTTTTCCCCCTAATACCTTAGAGTCAGGTATCAGTCTCATGGGCAGTGTATGGCCTACCGGGGCAATGGGCCAGGTCAGCAGTGTGATTTCTATTGCCTTCTTTCTCCAAGGAATCTCAAAAGCGTGCAGCAAATGGGCTACAAAGAATGTTGATTTTTCTGGTATTACTCGGCTGATTCCCCACCATCAGCCCACTGGAGATGAACAAGCACTTCTGGGTGCATGGTGAGTACACAGTTATGAGATAAGGAACATGTATGTCATGTATTAGGACACATGAAAGAGAGTACACATACGTTAGGCAAATGGTGTGAAAGAGGTTGGTACCTACATATAAACTCTAATAACAGGATAAACTCGCAGGATAAAATTCCTTAATGTCTAAACACAACACAGCAAAACCAAGGAGAGAAGCAGAGAATTAAAGGAAGGGAGCGTAAGAGAGAAGTGCAAGCAAGAAAGAAGTGGCTTCCAAGAGAATTTTTTGAGAGATGGAGGGCAGAGTTAAGATTGAGCACAAATCACTGCATGACTTCTGGGTCTTTGTTTTTTATATTACACTGACCTAATTAATTTTACATGGAAAACATGTATCAGATGCTTTTCCCTGGTTTTATCTTATTTTGAAAACATTACTTCAGCTGTTTGCTCGCTCGCTCATGGCATTATTAGCCACACCAAACCACTTTTGAAACAGTAACATTTTATGCTTAGTTTTTATGCAGTACAATAAACTTAAAACTGACAAAGCATTCAAGTTAGACAGGCATGTGGCAAGTACAAGAGCCAGGTTTTCAGGACTGGACAGGCAAACGTGCCTGATCTCTGTTTGGCATATAAACAGCAGAGTCCTGCAAGCAACAGAGGTGTCTCTTTGAACCCTGATCAGAATTTGGACCAGGCATTGGAACAAATACCCTTACACTCACAAATGGTACTCTGCAGGGTATCAATTTGCCAGAAAATACTAAGACTTGAGACAGTCTAAAGTTAAGGCCATCCTAAGGTATTTCCAAAGTGTGATGGGACAGTTATGTATTACTAATAATAACTTGGTAAGAGAATCCTACTTACTGCATGAGCAACATTTCCTTTCATATTTAAATCTTCCTTGGCAGTTTCCCAGGCAAGAATTAACTATGTGCTGCTTAGCTTATGAAAATGGACAGTCTGAGGTAAGATGTTAGCAAGTAATAAGAATGCTATTTTAGTAATTTTCATATTTAAAAAGGTTAGGCTTGATGTCACTTAATTTTCTAACTGAGCAAATCTGAACAAGCTGGATCTGCTTTTACAATCTGTGTCTTACATACAGATAGAGATTTAATATATTATCGATTCCATGAATATGCTTATCTTCTAAGTTTACCCCTTGTTGTTAATTTACGGAGCGTGATGAAGGTGATGAAGCATACAGGCCTTTTGAGGCTCACAGAAACGATCCCCTCAGACAGAGAGAACTCCTTCCTGTTCCTAAATGCCGACTGCCAGCAACATACAAAACACACCAGTAACATGGTCCGGGAAGGCAGGTGCCGACCCGAGGGCATGTCTGAGGGTTTACTGTATTTTTCAGTCTAATTTATGGTTTCCTGGGAAGAGCGTTTCCAGCAGGTCTGATTTTTTTCCATGTCATCTATGGGAAAGCACAAGCAGCCGAGCTTCTGACCGGCAGGTCAAGTTCATTACCTTGATACAGGTATCCTCTCAAAAAACCCCTCCAAAATCAACCAGACGAAAAAAGAGAAGCTAGTCCCTTCACAAGCTATTATTCCTCAGTTAGCTTATCTAACAAGACTGTAAGCCAGTGAACAAGATACAACTTTCCACGTGGGAACTGAGGCATTTTCTGGTAATCTGTACAGGAAAGAAGGAAACTAATCACACTTAAAACGGCTCATGCCTCTTTAGTAGCATTACATGGGTCCCATGAACTTAGTAATTTCTACCTAAAAAGATGTCTTTCCAACAGATACTAGTTGTACTAGCTGCTGCGGCTCCACTTCAGCTGTCCTTTCTCCGAAATGCTTAATAAGCTTTTATTGTCTGCAGATACGTTAATGAGTTTTGAGTGTTTTACTTTGCATTTTATTTTGCATATAAGAAGCAAGCTCACTTGCTTTATTTATTGATTTAACCCCTGACAAATATCCTGGCCGCCTCAAATACTACTATGCAGGCTGCCTCAGTGGGACACTGTGATGCACGTTTCTTTCCACAAAGAGCAAACTGCTCTTCAGCAAATATATTCTGAACAAATAGTATTTTGAAAAAAAAAATTTGTTTTCAACAATTCTAACAAAAAATACTGATCGAGTTATTGGAAAAGAAGCTTGGCCTCTTCAAAGAGCGGCTGAAGACTTTTCTGTGAATTCATGATCCTCACTAGGACTGGAAATTAGTCTTTCATGCTTCAGTCACTTCGACCATCACAACAGCCCTTTGTTGCACATATGTCCAGAGCAAAAGTAACAGTTTTGCCGATAACTTATTTCTACCCAAAATCAGAACGCATATGAGAGTTGCCAGATGAATCTCTGTGTTCCTAGGCTTTATCCTCCTCTCATATCCCTTTTTTCCACCTTGACAAGTAAGCAGTAAGAGACAGAGGGTGAGAAGTTGAGACATACACCCTCCGCTTTGGAACTCCATTCCAAAAGCTTCAGCCCCTCACGCCAAGGCCCGACGGGGAGAGCCCAGAGACTCCAACCTCTCCAGCAGCCATGGCTGCTGCTAGTCCCCCACCGCCTCACTCTGCCGAATCAGCCGTACTCCAAAAGCAACGCATCCTGGCAAATGCTAGCGAGAGCTGACTTCACAAGAAAGGGTTTGTGCTTTAGTGACAGCTGAAACAACTGCTCTAAGAAAATTTTACTGATTGAAAACTTTAAAAGTTTAAAGGGGGAGAGAAGAGCTAGAAAAATGAGGGAAAAAAAATCAAAGGGACACGGAGAGGAAGGGAGGAGAAAAGCATGTCTTCACCTTCCTATCTTCTTCCTGCAGTATCCCCCTCCGTTTCCCTTTCCTATTGCCTCCCGGTTTTCACAAGCATTCCCAACACGCGTTCGCTCGGGATGACACAGGACCCAGATCTCAGCAACTTTCCTCGGCTGGATGCAACCCGAACGGGAAGCAGCGTTTCACCAACAGAGGTTTTAAATGTCAGGGCTGCTGCCGGGCGAGGCAGAGGTCTCTGCCACCAGCAGTTCGCACAAGCCTGACGTCGGGCATACCGCTCCGAGGAGCCGACACCCCGCTGCCTTTTAAACAATAAATAATCGTTCCCCAGACGCGCCAGGGAAAAAAAGCTCTGCTCTCCCATCAGGTCTCGCAGACCGGGTTCCCCGCCCGCCTCCGCGCACGACGCGCTTCTCCGCGGGCCCTCGCCGGCACACCCGGGGGGGCCGCGGCCGCCCCGCCGGGCAGAAGCGCCCCGGGGGCCGAGGCCCCCCCCCCCCCCCCCCGGTCCGCAGGACCGCACCCCGCGCCGCTCCGGGGCTCTCCCCGGCCGGGCCGGCGGAAAGGGGGCCCGCGGCCCCGCGGAGGGTGGGGGGGGACGGGGACTGGCCGCTCCGCTCCGCACCGCCACGGCGGCCGCCGGGCCCCCCCCCCCCCTCCCCGGAGGAGGCGGCCGCGGCGGCTACTTAAAGCGCATCCCCGGCGGCAGCGCGGGCGGCCGGCTCCGGGGTTCGGCCGCGGCGCCGGGCGGGCTGCGGGTCTCCCGTGCCGGGCTGCGATGCTCGGCGGGGGCGCGGGCGCTGCCAGGCGACGGGCTAACCCGGCTGCGGCTCCGGCGGGGCGGGACAGCGCCCGTGCGGCGGCGCGGCGGCGGCGGCGGGGCTCCGAGCAGCACCGGCGGCGGCTCCTCCGGCCGGCGGCTCTGCCCTCGCTCGGCAGCGGGAAGCCGAGCGCCAGCAATGGCGGCTCGGACTAGGAGCCGCTGCGCGCCGCTCCCCCGCTCGCCTGGGCAGCCGCTGCTCTAGGAGGGGAAGAAGCGGAGCTGGCAGGGGGGCTGGTTTCCGGCGGGTTATTTATTTCTTCCCTCTCGCTTAAGTTCCCAGCGGAGCGGGCTGGCCGGCACCTGCGCCCCCCCACCTGCTTCTCGGAGGGTGAAAGGTGCGGGGAGGCCATGGAGAGCCCGGCGGAGAACCCCAGCAAGGCGGCGGAGTACCTGAAGGAGCTGAACAAGATTATCGAGACGCAGCAGGAGCTGCTGGAGAAGCAGAAGCGGAGGATAGACGAGCTGGAGCAGCAAGTGGCCAAGTTGTACCACGAAAACGCCTGTCTCCAGGACGAGCATCACCGGCACCTGGCCACATGCAGGCTCCAGCAGGGCGTCCCCCCCGCGTACCCGGGGGTGCTGAGCGCCATCCAGGAAAACGCAAAGCACGAAAAGTAAGCGCTGCCCGGGTCCCTTCGCCCTTTTTTTTTTTCGAGGAGGGTCTTTCTGTAGCGGGGCTTTCCTTCCCTTTCGCCTCCTGCCTTCGGTTTCCTAAAGCCGCCCCGCGTACCGAGCCCTGGGAAGCGGCGGAACTCTCCGCGGTGCGTGCCCGGGGGGGGGGGGGGCGAGCCCCGCTCGGCTCGGTTGGGCAGCCCGCCGCGAAGGAGGGGGCCCTCGCTGAGCAGCGTTGGAGGGCGGAGGGGGCGGCCTCGGCCTCTGCACCCCGGTGGATGCCGGTGCCTCACCGGTTCTCTAGCTGGGGTCCCCCGGGGACCGGGGTCGGGGCGGGGGGGTCCGAGCCAAGGCAGCACGGCTGGGTCTCCCCAGGGCAGGCTTCTCTGCCCGCCTCGCCCGCGGCTTTCTCTGCGGCCGCCCTCTGCGCTTGGGGACGGGGGACGGGGGGGTTTGCCCCGGGCACGCCGCCCTCCCGGCAGAGCAACCATAACGGGGCGCTGGGAGGAGCGGGGCGAGCTCTGCCCTTCTCCCCGTGGCCTCTTGCCTGCCGGTTTGGAGTACCGCGGGGACCTCGGGAAGCCGCTCGCCCTTCGGTGGGGGGGGGGGGGGGGGGGGGGCGCGGGGGTCGAGGCCCCGCGGTTCCCGCAGGGGCGGCGTGCGCTCCCCGCCGGGAGAGCCGCGGAGAGCGACCCGGAGAGGGGCCAGTAAACGTTGGCAGCTCGCCACCGGGCGGGCCGGCTCCTGCCGGGGCGAGCTCGCCCCGCTTCTGGAGCCGCGATCGCTGCCGGCCTTTGCGCCTGGCGCCGGCCTCTGCCGTCCGTCCTGAACCGTGTGCTTGTTCGCAGCGCACGGAAAGCTGCCGGCGTCCCGAAGGAACAGGAATTCGGGAATAGCCACAGCGAAAGCCGTGGCGCTTGCCCGACGTGTTTCTACTTGGGGGAAAGTATTTAAGACTTTAGTTTTACTTGAGCGGAGCGGGAAAGGCGTGCGCCGTATGAAGAGCCCGCGTCGCTGCTCCGATGCGACGCACCGGGCTGTTTGTAATCCGGTGCGCTCGAATTCCTCGTATTTAGAAACAAACACCCGGCTCTGGCCGGCGGGTTTCTCCCGCAGCCCGCCGCGGGCGAGCGCTGGCCGCCCGGTCGCCTGAGGGACCTCTCGCCGCCCCGGGCAAGCGGGGAGCGAAAGCTCCTCGCCAGCCCGAGGCGAGGGCTGCGGCTGCTGCCGGGACGGGGCAGGGGGTGCACCCTCCGTGGGAGACCCCCCCCCGGGTTAGGGTCTTCGGCTGGTGTCCGGCGCAGGGGCTCCCTCCGGCCCGGCTGCCGCCCGCGGTCCTGGCCGCATCTCCCTTCCCAGGGCCCTGATGGGAGCGGGGCGGAGATGGGGGGGGGGGGGAAGGATGCCGCCGAGTGAAGCCGGAGAACTGGCTCAGGTCCTCGGACCTCTTGCTGACTCCGTGTGTGCCCTCAGCGGGACGGTCGTGGTGGGGTAGGAGGTGCTGCTGCTTACGGAGTCCCGAAATCCTGGCGCTCGGAAATAGTGTTTTCTTAGCGTGCTGTTGTGGAGGTTGAAGGAGACGGGGGAAGGGTCATTGGTCGCTCGGTGCACCCTTTGCCTGCTCCTGTTTCCAAATGCCTTACGCCAGACCCGTGTGGCAGAGTGGAAGGGGAAGCAGCTCTTCCTCCCTGGCTCCCTTCTTGCTGTCAGAGAGTTTTTTAACCCGCTTAGGGTTTGGGGGTTTTTTTTGTGATGCTGGGGTAATCGTTTTAGGCTTTTTTATGAACAGAGATGTCTCTGTGAAAACTAAGCAAATAGCTCCTTAAACAGACTGGAGAGCATATGCTGTCATTTAACAATCAACCCCGTAAGGAGACCGAGCTATTTCCAGGAAGTACGGAATAGTTAGTTACACAAATCCTACCCCATGCATCCACGTCCAGTACCCGAGGATTTTTTGTGGCTGCGCTTCTAGTACAAGACGTCAACTCAGCTATCTCGTCCCATTTGTCTCTTGGAAACGACATTACTAAAAATTGTACAAATGGCTTGCCTTGTTTGATAACGTTCCTCCTCTCCAGCCCAAGACTCGTTTGCAGAGCCCTCTTTGGGCAGGCAGCTCCGGGGACTCGGAGGCTTTTAAGTCTCTTAAGTGGATTTGATGCTGGGATCGGAATTAATCTGGGATATTTATGGCAGAGTTGTATCGCTTTGAGGCATAGCCTGCAGGGCTTAGTGGGGAAGGGCCCTCTCTGGGAGTCTGGCCCTGGACTGGGCCCTTTGCCCACGTGCATGTCTGTGGCGAGTCAGATTTTCAGGGCCACCTTCCTCTGAGGAATACTGCCTCCCTGAATTGTCCCCTGTCCCTCTGTGTCACCCCCCTTCCTTCGTAGGGAGCGAGCCCCTGCTTTTCCCTGGGAGACCCTGCCTCGCTGGGCAGGTGGATCTCACCGGTGGGCTCCCCAGCTGCGTGAGGTGGGGGCTGCGGCTGTCTGGGAGCAAGGGGCAACAAGCCAGCCACAGGATCAGTTTACTTTCTGGCTGGATACAAAAGATGAAGGAAGTCTCCGGCTTGGAAAATAGAAAATACCCTTGTTTTAAAGTCTTCTCCCAGTCCCGCAGTTATCTTGGCTTTCGGAAAACTGAACCTGCAGGTTCCGGGTGTCTGTAGCTTCCCATTCAGAAGCTCAGTCTCAGTTTCCCCAGAATTACATGTCACGTGCACCTTGCGTATGTTTGGGTGGGGAATAAGGATCCCTTGTTTGCTGAAGTTCAATATCCGATGTCAGCGACGCTCGCTTTGGGGATCTCTGGTGTTAGGAGAGAGGCGATGCGTGCGGTGGCATGTCCGGCTTGTTCCCTCCTGCCCCCAGTGCCCAGACCTCCTCCCAGAGGCAGCAGAACTGCTTTGTGCCCGAGTACCAGCGGTGATCGTTGTTCTTCCTTACCCTTCAGTACTTCAAAGCTAAAACGACTGGAATCCTTTTTGAAGGAAACTGGGCTTCTCCCAGTCAAATACATCAAGAAATCAGTACTTTAGGAAGTAATCTATAGCGCTTGTACCTTGAGAGTTGAATAGTTCTTTTTTTTTTTTTTCTAAACCACTTAGACTCCTGTCTCTCCAGCAGTTCAGCCTGTGTAAAGTGGATGTGGATCACTAACACTGTAGCATTGAGACAGCTGTTTCGTATTACCGTATGGTGGTTAACTTGGGTGATACAAAGGGAGGCATGGAAATGTTATACAAGATAGTATGCTTATGATTAGTTCTTATACTTAATAAAATATATTTTAAAAAAACCAAACAACCCAAACAAATCCTGAAACTTTTCAGTTCTTACAATGGGAAGAATATACAGCTGAAGACTGCTTAAATAATTTGGAAAAGCTGGCATATTTGTAGAAGTTCTTTAGCTTGATCTCTTGTGGGGTAGGGAACTGTTAATGAGCCCTGTAATAGAATTCTGGAAGAAAAAAACACCAGTCCAGTAAGGTAAAAATATTCTGGTTTGTGTCCTTCCAAAAAAAAAAAAAAAAAAAAAGGCCAGAGTAGAAAGAAAGTTTCTCTTGTGTAGGTTGCTATCTGAGGGAGGGAAGAGCAGAGGGATGGATTAGCAGGTGCAGGTGTGCTCGTTATCCTGCAAGGAGGTTATATGAAAAAACGGTTTGGGTGCTCTTTCACTTAATTTTGTAGTAATTTGCTGAGTGCAAATCAACCTTAAAATCCACAAATGGAATAGAGGATAATTAGCTGATTACAAGGCTCTGTTAGATGTAATGAATCAGCATGTTAAAGATAACAATAGGTATTTTAACTCGTTAAGTTGCATAAGACTAATTTTCAGTTAATCCATTTCATTTAACACTTGAGAAAACAGCAAGAACTTCTAAAACTCAGATCCTCAGTGTAAGGAAGACATGTTCAGTACGTCAATTTTGGTAATAACCTTTTTAGTGTAAATATGTAAAACCAAATGTACTGGATCTTCTCAAATCTGTGCAAGTACTATTTTTCCAGCTCTGAAAATTCAGCACTGGCATGTTACCAGCTTAGGGAGTAATATTTGTACTTAACCTAATCAAGTTAAAAACCGTGCTGCTTTTCCACCGCGAAAGTGCCTGGTGAGAGTTTGAGCAGGAGGTAGAGAATAATTGTCTGCTAAGATAAACAATCTTAGAGGGTTGTTATTTGCAACTAGTCTAAATTCTGCACCTGGCCCGACTGATTTATTTTTAAATGAATCTAGGACTGGCTTTGTTCTCTGGGGGAAAATAGTCACAATTCAGAGCTCTAAGAAATCCTCACTGCATTTAGAAGATACTCTCGGTCTCAGCTGAGGTGTACTAAGTGCAATCTAGTAAGTGGAAGTTGTTGCTCTGGTGATAGTCACATGTGAAGGCTGCTTTATGGCCTACATAAAATGAGCCTGTGACTTTGCATGTCGCTATCGGCACTGAACGCTCCCCTTGCGCACAGTCTCAGCAGGAAGCCAAAGATTGCATTAGTATAGAGACCAGCCTGACTTTTTTTTTCCCTCCAGAGATGGCCTTTACTGAGACAGACTGCTCGTATGACGTAAATCCTATTTCATTGCCTGTGCTGTGCTTGAACAGCAGCTTATTTTTGTTTGCTTTAGTGAAGTAGAGGTATCCAGCATCTGTTAAAGTATGCTCGTGTTTGGGCAAGATTTTGCTTTCTCTGCCTTCCTGTCAACAAGGATGTAGATGAAGTGCTTTTGTTAGGTCCTCTTTCTCAATCAGCTGTGTAGGAAAGCGTGATTTGTGACTGATAGTCTTGCCAGAAGAAGTCTGCCATAGAAGTGCAGTCACTACTAAAAGATGCACCTCTACCTATTTAGCTTATTTTGCTCGTGAAGAATATATTTACGTGGAAAGTGCGGTTTGTGTCCGAAATGAACACTTTACTACCACAGTATACTGCATATTCTGTCAGTCCTATAGTGGATAGGGATGGTGTAATTCTGAGGTTGGGCAGAATGTAAATTTGCATTTTCAAATAATTTAAAACAATTCTGTTAATTTTATTTTCAATACATAACTGGAATGGTATGACTACTGAGCTAGGAGAGTAAGGACTTGACACCGAAGGGAGTGCTTTTGCAGCACTCATTTCGGCATCATTAGTGTGATTTGTACATCAGCAGATGAGTGAGCATCTCTTAGGCATTTGTTGTTCTGGCAGACTCTAAGAAATCAATAGTGTGAAGATGTGTAATAAGACACGAACTTGCTAACTAAACTAAATTATTTTGGATCTCTGTTGAAATATCGGTAAATTCTTGTACTTAATATCTGCTAAATGTTAAGCTAAATGATAACACGTAAAGACAGATTAATTTGAAAGCTGATGTGTACTGTGTGACTAATAAACCAAGTTTCAGTGTTCATGGATCCTAGGTCCTTGGTGAGCAGATGAGAGCTGCTGTAATTACTGTGAGTCCAGTCTGTGTCTGAAGATGCCCTTTGCTCTCCTCCAAAAAATCTCACTCTAAAACAAGCCTGTATGTGATGGGCTGTATGCATATATGCATGTAGGTCACCAGCAGCACACTGATTACTCTCATTTTCTCATGCGAGGCATGTAAAGGAAGACCCGAGTCTTGGTCTACCAGTTATTACCAGAAAACATAGCTGTGAGTTCAGTATGATGGCCTGTGTGAAACAGAGGCACTCAAACTCGAGCAACTGTGTCCTTAACTCCTCCTGAAAAGTTGGTGAGTTTGGAACGGTGCACTATTATCGTAGGCAATGGCTCTTGGGTCAATCCTAATAGTGTAATCTCCAATGTCGTAATTACGACTTGTCAACAACGTACATTTTTACATTTTTAAACTGTGTTAGAGGGATGGCACTGAACAGCTGCACAGAAACATGGGGTTAGGGGGAGCAGCTGACCTGTTCTTCACAAATGTGCCAAGCACAGTGCTTTTGAGGAACTTAGCTTCTTGTTGAGTGAGGGATGCTAAACTTTGTCCTTATCCACTTAAAGTAACAAACTTGTGGGAGAATGTGAAGTATAGACATATGCATGTCTGAATCTGACTTGCAGTCTTGTTGGCCTGCTTATTTGCATAGGAAGGCAAATCCCCGTCAGTCCTTAGGGAAGGTGTCTTCTGGCAAAAAATAAGTTGCAGCTTTTTTGAAAACCTGGAGCAAAATACATCATGTTCAAAGAAGTATCGGTAGGAAGAGCTTATTCAATGGCAGATCACAGAAGCTATGAGGAAAAAGAACAAGGTATTTCAAGGTGTTTTCTTACAGCATACTGATGGGGAGAATAAATTATTAAAATAGTAAATTATTAAATGCTTCTTGCAAGTAGCATTGCAAAAAGCTTAATTTCATTTTTTACACCCAGTAAAACTAGGTGGCTTTTATTCATGTGCCGGTCAGTGATGCTAAACTGGAACTTCTGTGCTGGATTCAGTGTGGTGTGCCAGACCACGGCCTTTAGATGCTGAGTTTCTGCATAGAGCAGTTGCAGAAGTACATGGGTTCCTCCAGGACTTTCTTAAGGGAGTGAGGCCGTTAGGAACAGCCACAGTTGCTTCCTCTACACTTCCAATTTTGACGCTACTTAATTTTGTGGGCCCCTGTATGGTATAGCTGTGCAGACCTGCAAAGTGTTGCAATACACTGAATTTCCCCCGAGTTTATGGCTCCCTTGGGATTACAATCCCTAATATGGGAAGAGTTGCCTATAAAGTAGGCAGCCTATACCCAGATGAGTGAAGTGTCTGTTAGAGCCTTCTCCTGTCTGAGGGGTCCTGCCTTCTGCATGCAGGTGGCAAGGAGGTCATCTCATGCTATTCAGGGAGGGGGGGGTGTGGGAAGCTTCTTAGGCAAGTGGATTTTGCAGGCCAGAAGTACTTCCTGATATGCAGCCCACACTTGGCATTATTCTAATTTGATCCTATCGTTCCTACTCTTACTCTCTCTGTTATGTTAATTCCACCTTTTTTGAGTTTTGCAGCCTGCAGATACTTTTAGGCTATTCTTGCCAGTGCATCCCGTCTTTCGTCTTAGCTCAGTGAGCCTGTTGAATGAGATTGTCATAATCATTCTGCCTAACTGTACTATTTTTCTCAGCAGAATTGTTGAAATTAGAAATTTGGACTATCTGAGCAGGCTTTGGTACAGTAGAGCAGCGTGATTTGAAGAGATAGTGTATGATTGCATGTTCTGCTGGATTTTAGGTCTTTGCTAGCTGTCCCTGATGTGGGCTCTTGATGCCCCCCCCCCCCCCCTCTGCTAGGGGGCTCCTCTGCAGATTCTTCACGGAATTTGAAATTCTGAATCTGGAATTTGAATTCCTGTGAAATACTAGAATTCTCAGCTTTGTTACAGTGGAAGAAATGCTGGTTTGTGCTAGCTAGAAATCTGGGTAGGAATTGTTACCCTTTTATGATCATTACCATGGTATTGTGATTAAGGACAGAAGTAGGAGTAAGAGGTGTTTCTTTAGTCCCATCTGGTGACCTGTTGTTTGGCCTTGGCAAAACTAAGCACTGATAATTGTTATTTTACAGATGGGCAAGTCAATGTTAAAGTTAATGATCATCTCCTAATAGGTTGCTGAGATTTAGGTGGAAATGATTGCATTAAATATCACACTTGAGACAAACAAGCTTTTTTAAATCCTGGGTTCCTTCATGGCTGTTATACCAACTTGTTTGGTTTTAGTGGTGTTATTTGTATGGTTACTGTAAGGAAACACTAAAAATGTTGCTGCAAGGTGGCCAAAACCTTTCAACAGGGTGAACGCTGTAAAACAGAACAGCTTTCACAACAGAATCTGAAAACCTGAGTCTTACGTTCTTCAAACGTACATACAAGGTATGTAAATGTATCTTTTTGTGTATCAAACTATATGATTTTGGATGGAGTCTCACCCCTCCCGATCCCAAAATAGCTGCAGTTCAGTCTCAGTGACTTTTGCTCCCTCTGCTGTCTTGTTTTTAAACTGCTTACCAGTTCTGTACCGAGTGTGTGTATATATTCGTGTATGTACATATAGTGTAGAATCTGCTTTTGGATGTACTACCTCTTTGTCTCTCCAAAGCATTAGAAAGGCTGCTAAGAATGTGGCTGAAGATTTCTTATGAGTTTTTTCTTCTAGTGTCTTAAAGTGCAGAGGTAAACTTTCTTTTCAAATAGTACCATTTAAAAATATACACAGCAAAGAAATTTCTCTGCTGTAAGGCATCTGTGTAGACGGAATGAGTCTTACTGCTGTGCTAGATAAGAAAAATACCGCTACTGAGTAGCTCTCCGTAGCAATTGATTGAAACATACTATACACTATTTGCATGTTAATAACATTTCTAGTCAGACTTCCCTGACAAACATGAGTAGAGACAAAGACATACATGTCTTACATCTTTTACTGCACCACAGTAATTCAGATTTACTAAGCATAAATAGCACTTTATTCTGAATAACTGGACAAATAAAGCAGAGGAAGGAAGGTGGGGAAACAATCCTCCTGTCCTTTTTCAAAATTCAAGATGGAGGTGGGAGTTGACATTTGTCAGGGTTTCTTCATCTTTGCTGGATTTCTGCTAGCTGAAAATAGCTGCAGGTGGTGTGGACCACTCGGGAGCTTTTAATTACTCTTTTTGGGCATTGGAAAATGTAGCTATAGGGTGAACAGACTAAAGTTTTGTTAACAAGCCAAGCTTTCAAATGGTAAGCGCTTTTCCCAGGCTGTGGGACCTGGTTGTGCCCATCTCTGCAAACTGATTTCTGCCCTAAGAGTGTTTTAGCTGACAAGCTGGACTGTCAAATGGTACTCCATAATCATGCTAGAAGGGACAGGCTCTGAGTTGCGGAGGGTCTTGGCCTGGAACACTTACGAAGAACTTCAGGCTAATGAAGCCCCTTCCCTACTGAATGTGAACCACCACTGTCTTGTGGACATAGTTTCACAAATCGGTTTGCATGGGAGAGGAGAACTTGACCATTTGATGTGGTTTTTTGTTTTTCCTAGCCACCTCTATCAGTTTTCTGTCCACTTGAACAACACTTTACTGTGAAGATGGCTTATTAGTCCTGCAGCTTAGTTTCTACAACTGTGCCTCTCTGCATTTTTTTTATTTGGTGTATGTCAAATTCGGGTGTAAACTTGAGCAGCATAAGGTCTATGTGTATTGAAATGACTATTGATCAAGGTGAGATAATGACCCACTTCTTGAACTTCGTACTGATGTGCATTTGCACTAGCACTTAAAACAATCATTTCAGGATCATATTTGGAGTCTCTAAAATACCATATTTTGATGTTGGCAGCCTCTGTTTGGAATTTGCTGTGCTATTTTTGCTGGGTGGATGGAGTTGTGTAGCACTTCTAGCAATCATCAACCAGTTCTCCTAAAGTAATGCTGCTGTAGTAAAAAAAATCCCTACCAAATTTCCTGCCTGCCAGTGTTGAACCAGTATGCACCAAGCTGTATATTTGAAGAAGTTTGAGTTACTGGCAAAATAACTGAGCTGGTTTTAATATGCTTTTTGTTTATTGAGAACGATGCTAAAACTACTATTTGTGCCACCCTCTGTTAATTTCTCCCACCTCTCATTTTCAAGGGCTTTGAGTTCTGTAAAATAGATCTTTCATTTTGCTGCGTTCGGACCTCTGCTACCTTATGATCAAATTCCAGCTCCTGGGAGGATTTTAGTCTTCTCCTGTACTCTTCCATCATGGAGTGCCATGGGATCATTGTAGGGTCCAGGATGTGTGAAAGCTGTTTCATGAAGTTAATTACACCTGACACTTAGTTTTGACTTGTTTGAAGTCGAATTAAAGAACTGAACAGTGCCTACTGCTTTTGCTTAATCAACTGATGACCTGAGGGGGCCAACATGCCGCCTTTCCTCAAAGGCTTCAGTGGCTCTTGTGTGCTCTCTCTAAAATTTGGGAAAGCAGGAGGAGGAATCCAGCTTGGGTCTCCTACATAGTACAGAAGACTTGTTAGTCCTTAAGATTATTGCCTCAGTCAACTTACTGTTGAAATAGTCTTTAAAACTCACAGCAAGCAAATTTCATCAGCCTGAAGTGAACACTATAAGGATCCCTGTATAACAATGCTGAGTTGTTTTGGAGCTTGGCTTCTGCTACAGTGAAAATGGGGTGTCTCCGGGTTAGGGTTACTCAGAGATGATTATTTGTCATGCCTAGGAGATGCTGTTGTAACCGCATAAGAATCTCTTTGAAGTTCTGACTGCATTTAAATTAGGAGAGCAGTGATTGATTATTAGTGAAAGAATAAGACAAGGCATACTGGAATGGTGACTTCTTTATGAAAGTGTAAATGCCGAGTATCAGCCTGAATGTCTGCAATTCTTCTGTCACAGTGGTCCCCAGCAGTCACAGGGAGAAGCTGAAGGGGAATCCTTGCTCACTGCCAGATGTGACCTGCTGCTTAGGAAGAATACTGGAACATGACAGTTTTTAGCAGCGGACTGCACACTTGGATCAGTAGACCTCAATATCTAGTTGGGGCTGGCTACAGATAAGAAATGGGATATTTTAATAGCATGAGGTGAACATTACCTCTCTTCACTTGGCTAGTCTAAGTTGCCTCTGTTTCAGAGGTTCACTGCAGCAATGTTCTGTTTTTCATTGTCTTTCTATGGATCTAATGGTTCTCTGCTCATGCTTGGGGGATATAAAATCTTCTGTTTGGTTGTCTTCTGCGCACTATTAATGATCCTGGAAATACAGCAAAATGTCAAGGATGTACGGATTGTCTTCCAGTTTAGGTTCAAGCATGTCACATCATTCTGCAATTTTGATCTTAGTATGGCTTTTCTGAATATAGGAAGTTGTATTTCACAGGAATGGAGAATTTTTGATAAACCGAAAGCAAGTAGAATCACTTCTAATGCATTGTAAGATATAGCAGTATTCTTTTAACGTGGTTTCTTGGTAGGATAGACACATACAGCATTGAACCTTAAGTGCTTCTAGGAATTCCACGTGCACTCAAGCCAGTTGCAGAGGTAACTATTATGTCTGTTCTGTGGACGCACTCTTTGATATGGTGTTAACAGCTAAACTGTGTAGGTGCCACTTGTGCTCTATGCATATAATTGAAGCAGAAGGTCGAAGTCTTTGGTGCTTGTGACTGCTCCAGGTCATGTACAGCTGCCATGCATCGTGTGGCTGGGGAAGGTCGCAAACAGCCATTAATCTCCCACCCTGCAATGCAGCTGGGATGTTGTAATTGTGCTAAATTCAGAGGGACTTCTTAGCAATTCTGGTCACGATGGCTGCAGTGGAGGGATTGCAGAAAGCCGAGCTATCATTCTTCTTCATTCTTGCTGCTTACCTTGCTACATTCACTTCATCTTCCTTTCACCAATGGTTTTAAAGTAGAAGCTGGTTCAGACTACATTCTGCTTGATAGTCTTTTGTACCCTTAATAGTTTCCTTAGCGAGGCAGATATGTATTCCTCCAGAAATGAAATTTAAGTATTGTTGTTCAAATCCAAAACAACTTGATACATTGTCAGTTTAAATTTTTGGCTTGAGTGTCAGGATCCACTGGCACCATGGACCCCAAGGTGCATGTGTGTGGTGTGCTGTATGTATGCACTACATTTTAGACTGTCTTTCCTTAGATTATGC
Source organism: Harpia harpyja (assembly GCF_026419915.1). Classification (NCBI taxonomy): domain Eukaryota; kingdom Metazoa; phylum Chordata; class Aves; order Accipitriformes; family Accipitridae; genus Harpia; species Harpia harpyja. The sequence continues at coordinate 1,957,897 of NC_068969.1, forward strand.
AGTGATGTCCTTGGTTCATGAGTAGATAGGGCTATTTATGTTAGAAGTCCTCATGGTGACAGTAAAGCAAGAATTCAGTCATAGGAATCATCATAGAATCGTTTAGGTTGGAAAAGACCTTTAAGATCGAGTCCAACCATCAACCCAACACCACTGTGCCCACTAAACCATGTCCTGAACCATATCCCTTTGGGTTTTTACTTCCTACTAGGAGTTATGATTAATGGTTCCTTGTTGTGGAGAATAGGTGTATTTTGACTTTTTTTTTCTTGTATTCCATCTTTATATATAGACCCATAGCAGAAGCATTTGTTTAATCTTGCTTTCAAGTTGGGGAAAGTGTGTGCACTTCAAAGAACATCTGCTTTAATCTGTTATTCTTTCTATGCTTTCTGCTTGATCTAGGCAGGACTGTGGATTCTTAAACTGTAAGTATAAGTTTGTTAGTAAAATTTACTGCTAAAACCAAACATTTTTGATGTTTGTCTTGTTTAAAAAGACAGAAATGGCCTGTATCATCTTGTGTCTTAATTCATGCACATAACTTAAATAACTGTATAGTGCCGTAGAAGTTAGCAGGCTCTAGTTACAGAAAAGTAAAATGGTTATGTCCAACCCTGTTGCTATTTACCTTTATGAAGTAAATAGTTGGGAGGATTTGCTTCTTCATATAGTATAGTCTTTTCTTGTGTTGATCTCCCCGATTTAGAGACCTGAAGAGTGAGGTATTTATATGCAGGGGGTAGGGCTGTGATCTAATGCAAATGATCTAGCTAGATTTCAATAAGGTAAAACCTATATTCAGCTTTCGGGCTTGATTCTATTTTGAGCTTTTTAATTGAGTCCACCACTTTCGGAGTGTTTGAGGTTGTCATGTGTTGAGAGAATGACTTTGTCTTGCAGAAAAGCAGAAAACTAACTTTTTTCTAGTTTGACTAAGGTTGTAACACTAGCGCTAGTACAACGTTAGCACTGACACAGAACACTCACGCTGCCTTGTGCACTTGTATTTGTGGGGTTAGTGGCTGCGCTAATCATGTATTTGGAGATGTAAGTACCAATGGTGGAGAGGAGGAGAGTTAGTACCACAGAATGAGTGAGTGCAATAGCTTGTTATCTATGAACTTTTTCCCAAACAGCTTGGGAAGAAAACTTTTAAGGCAGTGATCTGAGACTCCTCTGAGACTGCAGGGGTAATTCAATAGCTACTCCTGGCTTGCATTTCAAAGAAAACTCTAAAAGGGTAGTCAAAACTACCTCACGTGAGGTATGTGAGACTTCTTAAATACGAGCAATAACTAGTGACGTGAGACTTGATGGGCCAGTGCTAGGCTCCTGTAAAAATCTCATCCACTGTAGATGGAGTACACCTCAGTGCTTGCTCAATATTTAATCAGAGGGTTATGTGCAGGCAACTGTAAACTCTGATACCTGGAGATGGGGAGGCAGGGAAATCAATTGCTGCTCCTGCTTTCCCCAATTGCTGATGTTATGCCCTGTAAGTTTCCTGGTCTTTGCTGCTTAAAAAAGGAATAGTTGGACTTGAATCTGGATTCTCTGTTAAGCAGCACAGGTTCCTTTTAATCCTAAAAAGGTGATTTCCATGCTGAAATCACTTCATAGCAATATGATTAAAGGGGGTTTTTGTTGTGCACAAGTGTTCAAGCAGTCTTCTGTCTAGTATTAACTTGGGTAATAGATGAAATCTTATCCTAGCATGAAACAATTCATATACTATACAATGAAGTCCCACAGTACTCTGCATTTTCCTCTTCAACCTATACATACGCTTAGGGCAGAAATGCTGTCCTCAGAGTTAAGACTTAGATTGTATATATGAAGTCAGATAGCAGTCCAAATGTGAGTGAACACATAATTTTCTTAGTTGGATTTGTTGTGTTGAAATCTGATCTAGGCAGTAGACTAAGAGGCTAAATGACAGGTAAGTATGTTCAGTGCTTCAGTTGAACCTCACACCTTAAAGGAAACCAAGAATCTTTATAAAAGCAGAAAAAATGATGTTTCTTTTTCCATCCTCTTTGCTCTCTTTCTCGATATAGTGGCAGCTATAAGATGGTATAAATTTGCCTGTATCAGAACTTATCACTGAGAAACTGGTGCTCATACTGGTGCTCAAAAATAGGTATCTGGCTTTCATATCACAGGGTTTTATGTGCTGGGTAGTGACTTTCCCCACCTGCATTTTTTCAACCACCTTATGACTGCCTACAGCAATCTTACCTGTATCCAAATGTAGTAGTGATGATAAGAGTAGCTCCTAACCAGGAGACTGAAGGTTGTCTATCCTCTTGCCTGTTCCCTCTGAAAGCAAGAAAGTATAATTTTTTTTAAACACATTGCGGAGTTACGTAACTTTTCTTCAGGAAAGTGCTTTCTAGCACTGAGCTTTACTTATTCTGTAACGTGATATATCACTAGAACTTGCTGACGTAAGCCGTGATCTTCACCTCTAGTTGCTCCTGAAAAACATATTATTTCCTTGACCTTACTTACCTCTAAGGGCTATGTGCAGTATTAGAAACTTGTTTGAGTATTTTACTCTAGAGTAAGGAAAACTGCTAGTAAATCAGGTACCGACCTGGTTTGTCTACTGATTGAGTAGTGCATAGTCTGAGTCTTGTATCTTTACTCCTGTGAGACTGTCATTGTTTTAAGCAACTTTTTGCTATGTGAACATCTTTAAAAAGTAGGTGCTTCCCAGATTTTTAAGAAATTCAGAAGTGATTTTTTTGTAAGTGTGGCATGGCATGACCCTCTTAAGCTGTTTCATGAGTCATCTTGCTGTGAGTGAAGGAGATTGTTAAACCTCTTTAAGCTAGATGAAGACTCCTGTTTAGATAATGTTACTTAATTGAGAATATACTTTGCTTATGATAATCTATGCAATGAACCTTGATGATACCAAGACATTTAACTAACTTTACAAAGTTAACTGACAAAGGTCACTGGAGCTTTGTTTGATATTATAGTTTGTCCGGGTTTGTAATTTTGTCGATCTTCATGCATTATGTTAATGTATGCTCTTGTATTCTGGCTAAACAAATCCATTGTGTAGAAGTGACTGCTTAGCAGCCTGCTATTGTAATAATAAATCTGAAGTAAAACTGGTGCGATATGCTTTGTAATTTTGGGGGTGAACCTAGTCCATCAGGGACTGGCCAGTAATCACAACTGAAGGCGAGGTTCTGTGTGTGTTTCCTCTGAGGAACAGTTATGAACTGTAACTGGCTTAACACTAAATACATTTTGAAGCAAGCCCTTGAAGTATACTACTGGATTGTTGGATTTATCATTTAATTTAGAATCCAGAAAACTTTATGAAACAGTTCAGTCCTGTTTTGATAGGTCTGGTTGCCATGCTGAGTTCAAAATGTGCAAGTTAGTGGCTTTCCTTTTAAAACTGTGTTATAAAAGGAACTAAAAAGACCAGTTAGAGACAAATAGCCAATTTGTAAGTCGTCATGCTCCTTGGTAGCTGAAATGCCAACAAAATATCTCAAATCTATGTCACCTCCTCAACTAAGCACAGGATTTTCACTTTACACCTTGTGCTCAGCTGAATAGATGTTTCTGTTGGCGGAGAGTTAACTGGACAAAATTCTCATTCAGGCAGAAATGATTGCTAGTAGTGATCTCTTAACTATTATATATCTGCTCCTTTTCCAAGTAATGGGATTCTTTCAAGACGTCTGTCTCAATATTGGTGTCCAATATAGTATGTTATCTTCACCAGTTAAAATCCTTTCTTTATTTTAAGAAAGGGAAAGTAACAGAAAAGACTCAAGTGTGCTGCCTGTGGCTTTCTGCCGACTTATCAGATAGTGATTTTAGTTGAATTTGAATTCTTTGTCAGCAACAATGATTTCTTTTTTCTTTAACTTAAGCAGGTTGCTTCTGTATCCAAAGAGTAATGACAACATAGGGGTAGCTTGATCTCCATATTTTAGGTAGATTCCTGGGAGATGGAAAAACTTAAATCTCTAATTAGAAGTCTGACTTTTTTGAAATAGAAAGTGAAGTTGTAATAAGTAGTAATGCCTGGGATGCGGTGATAATAGCCAAAATAAACTGCAATGCCTTGAGGATTGTAAAGCATGTGATGCTGTCAAAGCAGATAAGTTGTTCTTTTCTCTCTTGGCTAATTTTGTATTTAACATAAAGCACAGAGGTACTGTTGCTCTCCCCAATACACTTGAGAAAACGTAGTGAATGAAGAATGATTGAAAACATTAGCTGCAGCTTTGCAGTTTGAGATCTCCTGTATGATAATTGTTCTTTGAATTGAAAAATCTTCTTTTAAAGTTGATAAATTCTATTGTTATTTTCCAGACACAGATGAGTGAATTGAGCTTAAGTATCTTTGCAAGGACATGTTTAATGTCGGAGGTCCTGGCTCCTAGTCCAGAGTAAGTGTATCTGAAAAAGAGCATCCTTTTCTCAAACTGAGGAGCACAGCAGCAGGATGACCTCTGGTCAGTGTGGGCTGAGAATGCTGACTAGCGTACAGCAGGTGGGCAGGGAGACTTCATGGAGCTGGTTTGAAACCAACAAAAAAGAAGGAGCTGAAATACAAGAGAATTAAGACTAAAAGAATCACTCAGATGTACCTTTGATAGAAATTCTGATCCCAGCACAGGATTATCAAAGTAGATGCAGCATTGAGGAGTTTACCTGACCCTACTAAAATAAATAGCTTTTGACTTACTCAAACATGCAAACTAAAGGATAGTAACTCCAAGGTCACTCCAAATGCATGTGTGTCTTGTTCTTATGCACTTGCATGCTAGCAAAGGGAAGCTAAATAAAGATTGGGGCTTCAACTGGAGATAGTTGTGTTTTATCACATTATTGAGTACTGTCTTTACCTAACATCCCAGGTATGGATTCAGTCCATATGAAGCATGTGAATACCCTTGCGCACCAGGTAAGATGTCTTATGCTTGAGGACTTAGTGAGTACTAGTTTGTTGTCTTGGTGACTGTAAAAAGGAAGAAAAATGTCCCCTTTCCAGGTCAGCATGTGCCCAGTTTTGGAGTTTGCTTCTTGATCTTTCCTAGGTCTCCTACTGAGGCTGTTCTTTGGTATGCTAGTGAGGAGGGTATTCTGTATGTTTGATGCAGTCCTAGTAAACATTTGACTGCTAATCAAGTGCTATAATTTTATTTAGAATACTCTTGTAGGAATAGGATGGAGTGGGCGAGTAAGCTGGCTTTTGTGGGGTAGATCCCCTGCCACATGTGTGTCTATTTTGACCAGAGGGAGGGGTTAAGTACTTGCTTATGTAGCAATTGAACATCCTTGGCATATGTATATATAGCAAAAATAAGTTGTTCTGATATTCCTCAGTGTGTAAAAAACCAAAAAACAAAAACAAACACCCCCCCCAACCCAAAACAAAACAAAAACCCCACTAAAAATCCAACCTGTCTCAAAACATCATGTCCCCAAACAGTGCAGGTAGAAGACTAAATTATTTGTCTGCTTAATTTATGATCTCTCCAATGACTGCTATACTTAGACAGCAAGTGACTTTGTTCTTGTTTTGCATTTTTCTTTCTACTGGCCAGTCTCTTTCTCTGTTTGAAAGGCGAAGGCTCTTTCTGTAAATCCTGGTACTTCTGAGGCAGGTTTCCTCATTCAAGAGGAGAGCTCATTTTTCATGTTCTGTTGTAGCTGGAAAGCAGTGCTTCTGGGAAGCTTGCTTCTGTGCTTACTCTGCTTAGCTCTTCTAAAAGCACTACAGATATCCCCTCCCAAATGTAACCTTCTGCATTTGCTTAGCTTTCCTAAGCTCCCAGGAGTTTATATTTGGGGTCCATCTGTTATCTTGGCTTCACATGACACTTTTATGTGGGCTTGTTTCTTTTCACTTCCTTCATGTGGATGTGAGTTGTTTAGGTTTATTTCCAAACTTAACACCAATATCTAATTCTTTGATGTTGTACTACCCACAGAGCTGCAGATATTTTTATTTGGATGTGACCAGTAATCCACTGTTAAGCATCAAAGTCAGTGTTGAAGACTTCCTGTTGGTAAAACAGGATTATAAACATCAAAAGGTAGCTACATAGCACAAACTTATTAACTATTAATTATGTTATTTCTGTGTACAGTAGTTGCTTTTGGATTTGCTTCTTTAGTAGCTCTGGGAAAAGGGCTGTTAGTGAGGTGGCTGGGTTATCTTCTGCACTTTTGACAATGTGATTCTTCATAATGTAGACTTTGAGCTGAATTAATAAATCATTGCAGTAAGAAGGCAGACTGAAAAACCTAGTTCTGCTCACTAACTTGCTTTGATAGCAAGAAAAAAAATCATGTTTCCGTCCATAAAAGTAATGTAGACAATAACTTACACTTTAGAAAACTTCCTTTCCATTTACCTGCTAGTTTTTCTTAAAAACAAACCAACCAACCAACAATGACAACAAAAAAAAACCCCAAACCCAACCCCACCCCCCAAATCTCTTTCTGATTCTAGTGGATTTCACAACTTGTGCTTTAGTTTACCTTAGTCAAGCAAACATGGCAAAACAGCTGCTGATATCCTTTTGTCCTTCCTCATCCAACAAAATACTCTGTGGCTGTTGCACAGCTGGAGTGTGTACTAAATATAACACAGCTAGTACTGAAGGAAAAAAGAAGGTATCTCTGTTAAACACCTCTCCCTCCTCCCTGTTTTCAGAGAACGTTACTTTTTCTCATCTTGCCACTCTGTGCACTTATTGCTGGTATAACCTAACGGCTTGCTGAGGAAGAAGCTCATTCAAGGCAACTTGAGTGGCTAAGATGATGTTGAGAAATGAGTCTTGGTCTTTTTACTGCATCTTAGAACGAGCCTGGAATGCATCATTATTCTAATTCTTGATGTTTCTCGCTACGCAGAAGAAAAAGATGTCATTTCTATCCTACCTTCATGTGCTACGAAATGTAGCCTGACTCGATAAGCAGTGATTGTATAGCTGTTGCTAAGTATAGCAGCCATAGGGGGTGGAGAGAGACTGACTTTCCTGTCTACTATTTGAAATGGTAGTCATTTTCCCTCCTTGAAATTATATTTTCAGAGCTTTACAAATAAGAGTGATATGGCACAACTTATAACTGGAGGCGGTGAAAATGGGGCAGTGAGATTTTATGCTGAGATCTGTATTTTTATTAAAAAAAAAATCTTTTAATGTAATATCTACAGCATATTTGACTAAGCAATCCATTGGACCTTGGTTTTTTCAGTGGTTGTGTTACTAATGCATGAAACATCCAATTTCACCTTAGAAAGCCTTTAAATGGTCCTCTTGTATAGTATCTAGATCCTGTTTATAATTTGGATTTTCTTCTGGTTTTGGAGTTTAAAGTATTTAAAGATGAAGGCAGCTTTTTTCACTGCTTTCTTGGAGAGCACTTTTTTACAACTGGTATTTATAGTGATTTCAGGTACACTGGCATTCTAGGATGTGTTCTTAGAATCAGGTTTTCTTGATGTATTTTTTTCCTAATTTTTTTTTTTTAAATCTGGTAAGACATAACAAGTGGGAAGACTTTCTTGAGTTAAAGCTACTTGCAGTTACGGGCAGCCATGAAACAATGTTGTAGTTCAGAAGTGTTTTGCTGCTACACAACAATTTAAGCAGGTGATGAACTTAATGAAAATTCACAACTAGGTTATGCTAAAGAAGAAATCCTAGCACTGCAGTAGAAAAGGGCATAGTAAGAAGTTTGCTGTTACTTGGACTTAATAATTAGGAAAAAAAAAAAAAGCTCAACAAAAATAAACCCCCAAATTGAAACAAAGCAAAATGATTTGCTGTCTGAGCTCTTGTTTATAATTAAGTAAATGGATTAACCAGAAGTGCTAATAAGTGTGGCAGTTTTACCCTAGGACCGTCGGTAGCTCGTACTGCTGACAAAGCAACAGTATATTTATTAAAATTGTTGAGTCTGTATTTTGTTTGTTGCTTGAGCTGCCAGTACAAGTGGATTACTGCATAGCCAAGAATGGCATCAGACAACAGGCTTATTTGACTTAACTGCTTTCTATGCTGTACACTCTTTACCACCATTTTTGAAGTGTGTGTGTTGGAGATCCAAGCATCAGGTGATAAGGGACTAAATCATGAAGGCACGTAGATGTAGCTAGTAGGGTCTTCAACACAGTTTGAGATGGAGTTTTGCCATGCACAAGTCACGACCATTGGCGAAATTAGTTGTATGAAAGCAGGTGTAGAAAACCTAGTTATAGTGTTAGTGCTTTTTAATGAAACCATTTGGTGTTGGGTCTTTGGCATTAATGAAAAACTTGTTCTTTATGTAAGAAGGGAAAGAAAGTCCTTCCAGAACAGTCAACCTAGAAAACATAAGATCTCCACCTCTTTTTTCTCTTCCCTCCCTCCAGAAAAGGAATTCAGAGAACCTAACCAAAAATACTACATGAAATGCAATTAAAAGGTGTCTGTGACTAAATGTCTCATCTTGCCTAGAAACCATTCACTGATATTTTTAATCCAAAGTCAGAAATTACTACTGTTTCTTGTTGTCAATACTGAAAAATGTGTTTCAAGAAGAGGATCTGAAGATCAGATGGTCTGCCTACAGTTATTTCAGGAGTAGGTTCCCAACCATTACAGATTCTGAGGATTGTAGATCTTTCCTGTTTTGTATCCACCCCAGTAAAAGCTGAGGGTGTTGAAAAACTTGCTGAGTTTCAGCAGGCGTGGGGTCAGCTTGTCTAAAAATGCTTTTATTTTCTGGCTAGCTGATCCATAGCAAGCTTACCCTTAGTGGTAATCTTATGTCAGTATGATGTGTAACTGAAGAGTCTGGAGATAAATACTTAGAATTAAAAAGCAGTTTTGTACTTATAAAATGAAAGGGTAAGCTTGGCAAGTAGGAGAATTTAAGACTTTTCTCCCAAATGAATTAAAAGATCATATACGTAAGTATTGGGGGGGGAAGTTCAGGCCAGAGATCATGATAAAATAAGAAACAGTAAGTGTTGAAGAGGAAGGAGCAGCCTGTGTACGAATGTATTTGTGTATCTTCATTATTATGGAAACCTTCAGTGCTGGAAAATGGGTACAGAAGAATTGAGTAAACATAAACATTGTGTCTCAAAACTTTGAAGTATGTGTAGTTCTTGTCCCTTACGGACATCCATTTGCTTAGCTGCTTGTTTCAGAGTCAGTATTGGGTGCTCAGTTGGTGCTGTACAGTGCCTGGAACTCCAGTCTCCCAAAGGAGCGAGTGAGATAATTTAAACCTGCTGCAGATGATGGAGCTTCTCAGCTGAAAGATTCTGTAACAGTAGGCTGAATTCACCTGTTCATGTAGCATGACCTTTTCTTGGTGAAAGTATAAGGTGAAATTCTAGCTGAAGGATAAAGGAAAAACTTGCAATTTAGTAAGGTTTAATGGCTTTCCAAGTGCGATTACATTATTTTGATAATTTCATGCTGAGTTTGGAGCTAGGTGGTAATTATCTGAAGCTTTTCAGTATATTTTTTTTCTGGTGGTTTTTTTTTTTTTTTTTGGCCGGCTCATATGAGGCCTGGCAAACTAAACATACTTTAAGTAGGGTGAGTACTAGAGCAGTTGTCTGGTATATTAATCCATGCTTTACAACTTCTATGTTTTCTGAGGATAGGTCATATGTAAGTGTCTGCCTCCCAAGCGCATTGCTTGGTGGGGTTTTTTATGCGTTTATTGTGATTTTTCTTCTCTAGGGGGTAATCCTTTTCCCAACATTTCCAGTTTACCTGTCTCTAAGTAGTATCTCTGCTCATTTGTTACTTCTACTGATTGCAACCAAATTCACAGAATTTAGCCAAGTATGGTTTCGGACAAAAAGGAAATTATGTATATATATATACACCTATATATAAGAATTAAATGGTTATTAACAGTGACAAGCTGGCAAGTGTAAATTTTAAACTTTGCCAAAGTGGATAGAGCAAGTGCAAGTTCCATCTTCCTGCCCCTCACCACTCTTAATATAGAGCCCTCTTGTATTTGGTTTTGTTTTGCAAAATAAGCTACTTCTCTAAATGCTTTTGATATAACAAGAGATGAAGCTATAAAGATATTGGGCAGCTCTGTCTTCAGCTAACTGATGGCTTTAAATGTCAATAATTAACCAATGTTCTTCCACTTCTGTTTTCCTTGATATGCCTTCACTCAAACACTTAGGGCATGCAAGCAGGTATTCTTGTTATTTCTAGCTGTTATGTAGTGATCACCTTTCTAAATTGAAATTTTGGCCTTGTTTTATAGACTCTTAGTTAGACTAACACAAGTACAGGGCCTAATAACATCTGTTTGTCAAACCAAATAAAGTGAGGACACTTTGGTCCCATTTTTAATTTCTTCTGACAATATTAGATGTGAACTGATGACTTGGTTTTAAAAGGTTACTGTCACATTCTTTGTATAGTTTTTCCTTAATGTTTTTGAGATTATCATACATTGATGTAGTCTGTCAGGTTTGGTTGTGCTCTTAAAGATGTACCATATTATAAAAACCAGGTATAGTAGATTATCACTGTGTAGAAATTGGATATAGCGGAATAGATGTAGTGTCCTTGTTAATGGTTTTACTCATCCCCTTATTTATTATATGGGTGACTTTGATACTTTGCAGTTGTTTTGATGCCTGTATTAGCATGATTTTGCTGGACTTATACAATTACTAATAAAAATGATACATCTGTAATACCTCTATCAGTAATTGTAGAATAAATGTAGTAGCTTATATTTCTGTAGATGTTGACTTAGTTTTATTTGGGAGAGACTACAGTTAGTTTACCCCAGTAAACTTGAAATACAGTTTTGATATTGAACTAATGATTCTTTTGTCATCTTCTGTGTGTTCCAGTAAATTATGAACTCGTGCTTTTACGTGCCTTTTTATAGATAAGCTTCCTGTTTCCAGATCATGTGTTTCAGGGCCATGCAGTGTAACCTGTCTTGGTAAATCAGCTTAACTTTAGTCTAGCTTGTACAACGTAGAATGATAATAGATTTCAAATTTAATAGTACTAAATGACATAAAGTCCTAGCAAGCTTCTAACCATCACCCCTTGTAAATGGTTTTATTAGACTTGTAATTGATGTTTGAGGGAGGTAGTGCATACTGTAGGGTCGGGCATTATTTGAATTTTCTGGATAGATCAACAGGCTGAATGTCAGCAGCATAACAGTAGATATTTGAGGGTTCAGAAGCATAAGGACATCGTGGAGCTTGGCAGTAATGTGTTCTTAATACAAACAGCAATGCATATTTTCCTCTTGGAGAGGAATTTTAGGAGTAGTGTTATGATTTACTTTTTTGTCACTTATAGCAAGAACTGCAGATGAGGAACTGGAGAGCTGTTTGTTAATAATACAGCAGGCATTTATCTTTGATGTAGAAATACATGTAGCTGTGCTAGAATCTCACAATAGATATTTAAGAATAATCCAGTATTAACACTTGCATATGAAATGTATTTAGGAACTCACTTTGTCTTTGAAATTGAGATGGTGTTTGAATAATTTAATACAGACTGAAATGGATAACTGAGGGCTGTTCTACTCTACTGGAGATAGTTTTATGTGGAGTGAAATGCTCAAAAGGTGGGGATGACCTTACAACTCTTCTGTATTTACTTTAAAACTGTGAATATAACTGCTTTTGGCTTTAAAGGGGCTGAGACTTATGAATTACAGGCTGTAAGTTCAAGTGTGGGTTTTTAGGAATAAATACTTCTGTGCAGTTACTTTAACAGTTTGATTCTTGGTGTTCAGTTTCTCTCATCAAATTCAGTTGAAGCTTAGCATCAAGCAGTACTAAGCTTTGCGAATCCTTCAAAAATGTGTTAACTTCAAGCACACGAGCAGTTAAAGGAGTCAGTGGGACTACTGGTAGCAATGCATTTAAGGATTCTGCTGAATCTGTGTATTTTCTGGGGATAACCAAGAAATGCCAGTACTGTCACTGTTCATCTGTGTGTCGGAAGGTTTATATGAAGACTTCTTTGCACCATTATTTTCCTTCCTGTGAAGAGCATTCAGCATACATGAAGCATGCTGGTGTCACCCAAAAGCGTGCACTCCAGGACTGAAGGGGAAAAAAAAAAACCCCAAACAATTGTGAAGAGCTTCAAATATCCCCATTCTGTTCCAAATGAATCTCTTTCCAGCCTCTGGCTGAAACTTCATAGCTGTGGAGAGAAGCCAGTCTGTGGCCAGGAGGGAAGCCAAAGCCAGCTGTCAAGAGGAGAAGCTGGCAGCTGGGTGAAGTGTTTTGAAATAACTGTGTGGGGAGCATTCAGTAAAAGCTCCCACAGATTTTCCTGGTCATACTTGTCATTTCAGTACATCATTGATTTTAAGGAAAAGAAAAAAAAAAAATCTGCAATATAGTTGTATAGGAAGCTGGGGAATTCAGTCACCTTCCAAAGTACATGTTAAGGACTGAGGCTGAGTGTGGTGTAAAAAGAGGGTAAAGAAGCGCTCTTATCTAGAGCGGTAATCTTTGTCAATTTGTCAAATCTCACAATATTTAGTATTTGAACTCCCACCTGCTACAGTCATGTAGAATTCCAGCTTTTATTTAGAGATGATGATATTTTTAAGCTTTTTGATGTATTTTGCTATGGCACTTACTAACTTTTAATGCTCTATGGGAAAAATGTTTGGCTTGCAGTAAAGTGCTGGAAGTGATAGACTGGTCCATATTTTATTTGCAAGGGAGAGTATTTTGCTGCAGTCCTTGCCAAACACCTGGCACGTTAAGGGCAGTAGTGTGAGTAAAGGGACTCAGTATAATTTGTAGAGAAACTACTGATTTCCTCACTGCGAACTTCATGTTTAAACGGATAGTGCTTTATAAATTTAGGCACAATAGATATGTTCTGCAGAAGCCTTGTGGTTAGTGTAGCTTTTAAAAATCAGTAAATCCTTACCAGCAGCACAAGCAACAGCATTTACAATTGAAATATAAAGACGACCTTAATGTGGCAGCATTGAATTTTCATTTTTATTTGCTAGATAGAATTTTATTAAATAGTCAGCTACTGTTCTTTATCAGATGCAAATGTGTAGTTTGTAGCCTCTTTTCCTCCTCTTTCCTCAACACCCCTTTCCCCTCCCGCCCCCCCGGGATATAAAGCACACATTAAAACTTAGTAGGCTTTGGAGTAGACCTGGAGTGCCCTGGTGTTCAAGGATCTCCAAGCAGTTTATAAACTAAGCATTATCCAGGTTACATCAATCAATGTTTCTCAGCGCTCCCAGGCGCAGTGTAGCGATGAGCTACTTCTCTTATGTCACCAGTGTGACCCATTTCTAATGTTCCCCATTTAGCTTACCAGCAAGACTCAGGGCACCGGTGTAAAGTTGTTTCAAATTATCTTATTTAAACTTGTGCAAAACTCTGAGTAAATGCTTCTCATCAGGTGACAATAATTAAATTGATATAACTTTGAGTCAAGTAAAACCAGGGCAATTTCAATTGATACCATTTTTCTTAATAGTGAACTTAATGTGATGCTTTGGGCGTTAATGTTATAATTATACTTTGAAGTATATGTGTGTGTGTGTTTACATATATTACTTTGTCACAGAGTTATGTTTAAATTAAGTGTGACTGATCTCATTTGTTCAAGATCAGACTCAGTGCCTGAAGGCTGCTTCCTTTGCTTCCCCGAACAGCTCACCTGTACTTGTACATTCACGTGTGTGCAATGTGAGGGTGAAGCCATAAACCACTTCATACGTGCTTAAGTTTTTGACAGATGGATGGTAATTGTGCCTTGAAAGCGTGGGACAATTAGGAGCCCTCCCAGTCGCTGATCTTACTGGATGCTACATTTACGCTCTTTTTCCAAGAACTGAAGGGGTATTTTTTTGTTTTGTTTTTGAGGGAGTGGGAGAATAGAGCAACTGAAGAGAGGGAAAACTAAAAGCAATATTGGTGAACTCTCAGAAGCTATTGCTTTCCTGCATTAATTGATTTCCTCATTTCTAAGCTTGCAGATGAGTTGTGTCAGCTTTTCAGTTGTCCTCAAGAAAACAATGGCTTTGGGTGCGTTTGTAATCTTAACCTGTGCAAAGTCAAGGAAATATTAGGAAGAGCCTTCTGAGTTAAAGATTACATGAACCATGGCCCTGGGACTCTTGCAGTACTGTGGGATACTTGGCTTTCCCTCTGGAGCAGAGCTATGTTTCACTTGTGTGCTACATTTGATTCTCTTTTTTTCCCCACTTAATGAAATTTAAAAAAACCCCAAAAACACGTGACCCAGAATAGCCTCTGAATGTAAAGTTCTGCTTAATCTTTAAACCCATACATAAATTGTTTTTATTTGTAAGCAATCCTTGCTAGTACCAAATTAGGAGTGCTGTCTCATTAAATGATTTATTCAACTGTTTCATGGTAAATACTGGTATTTCCAACAGATGCAAGCTTCTTGTCAAACCAAGCAAAATTAACTTCAGAATATGGATTCTTAAGGTGATGTTGGGAGGGAAGAAGAAATTATTTTTGTGCTTTAAATGACTGTATTTTTCTTTATTCCTTATATAATTCTAGCCTAACTTATTGTACAAACTAGGATTTGATTTTTAAACTTGGATGCATTTGGAAACAATTTAAATTTTCTTAATATAATCCAACTTTATTAATACAGGTGTAGTTTAGATGGCTAGTGGAGACAAAATGGCACTTGAAATAACAGTAGGTGCTGTAACTCCTTTGGATCTTTGTAGGAGGAAAAAATAACCTCACTGAGGCATCATACGTGAATAAATGGAAAAGCTCTGGATCCAGAATGTGCTTATATCCTTTTCAGTCTTGATCCTGTGTGTTATTCTCTTAGGCAGTGGTTTTCCTCATCTAGGTAGGACCCCATCACCATAGGAACAGAGTGTCTTTGGAATATTTTTCTGAAAGGAAGAGACATTCTACAGCAATTCCTTTTCTGCCTTAGCGTGTGGGAGAAATACCTTGACTTGTTTGTATTCCATTGTACGTGAATAAATGTCTGTGTGGCAGGAGGCGTGGAAAAAATAATTTGGAAGACAGCTAAAGATGAGAGTTTAGTGTTCGTTTCTAAAAGCCGTGGGTTCTGTGGCTCACTTTTATTCCTCTCAAGTGAATTTTGTGTCTCACTTCTGTCGGTTTGAGAACCGTCTGTTGTGTTCACTGGGCGCAGTTCTTCGGATGACAGCTCAATTGCTGCGATGCAGCTATTGTGTGCGAGCATGTTTGCTGCAGAACAGGGTGGGTTTAACGTGCCTGTCGTGATGTTCGGATCCTTCCGTAGCTCTGACTTCTGTTCTCCTACAGTAAACTAAAGTTACACTGGAAAACTCCTGAACTTGAGAGGAATTGATGATTTGGATGAGGGGATCGAGTGCACCCTCAGCAAGTTCGCAGACGACACCAAGTTGGGAGGCAGGGTCGATCTGCTTGAGGGTAGGGAGGCTCTACAAAGAGATCTGGACAGGCTGGATCGATGGGCTGAGGCCAATCGTATGAAGTTCAACAAGGCCAAGTGCCGGGTCCTGCACTTCGGTCACGGCAACCCCACGCAGCGCTACAGGCTTGGGGAAGAGCGGCTGGAAAGCTGCCCGGCAGAGGAAGACCTGGGGGTGCTGGTTGACAGCCGGCTGAATATGAGCCAGCAGTGTGCCCAGGTGGCCAAGAAGGCCAATCGCATCCTGGCCTGTATCAGGAACAGTGTGGCCAGCAGGAACAGGGAGGTGGTTGTTCCCCTGTACTGGGCACTGGTGAGGCCGCACCTCGAGTCCTGTGTTCAGTTTTGGGCCCCTCACTACAGGAAAGACATGGAGGTGCTGGAGCGTGTCCAGAGAAGGGCAACCAAGTTGGTGAGGGGCCTGGAGCACAAGCCTTCTGAGGAGCGGCTGAGGGATCTGGGTTTGTTCAGTCTAGAAAAGAGGAGGCTGAGGGGAGACCTTATCGCTCTCTACAACTACCTGAAAGGGGGTTGTAGTGAGGTGGGTGCTGGTCTCTTCTGTCAGGTGTCTGGAGATAGGACAAGAGGAAATGGCCTCAAGTTGCGGCAGGGGAGATTTAGGTTAGATATTAGGAAAAATTTTTTTACTGAGAGGGTTGTCGCACATTGGAATGGGCTGCCCAGGGAAGTGGTTGAGTCACCATCCCTGGAGATATTAAAAAAGCGAGTGGACAGGGTACTCCAGGGCATGGTTTAGGGGGCATGGTTGATGGTTGGACTCGATGATCTTGAAGGTCTTTTCCAACCGAAATGATTCCATGATTCTATGAATGAGCAGGCCAACCTGTGTGGTTTGGGTGAAACTATGCGTTTTGTTCACTATCATTAAAAGCAGGTGTGCCTCCTCTCCCCCCCGTTGCTGGTACTGGGTGGCTGAGGAAAGCCCAGCCTGTGAAATTAATGGAGCACTTGCACAGTACTTTTAAGAATACAAGCTGTTTGGAACAATCCCTACTAGTTCTTCATTCAGGTGCTGCTTTTAACTGAGCTGTGGGAAGAGGTGGGCAGCATTGCTTCCTCTTCAGCATATAGATCTAAAACTGCAGCTTTGTGTCAATTTTGACTAATCTGTTGGATTTATAAGCAAGGGTTCTCATCATGGATGAGTTTTGCATGCCTGTGAGATCCATTCTCCTTCAGCAGTAATTCCAAAAGTTCTGTGTTTTCTTCTGAAGCAGGAAGTGAAGGGCATGTAGGATTATGGTTATGAAACTCATGGAAAATCATACGTGTATACTTTTTTGGCACAAAAAAGAGTATGTTAGCATCATGTTTTAACTTAAGTTTAGACATTGACTCGGGGTTCAGCTTCCCTCTCACTCATACCTTTCCTCTTGTGCTCATGGGATAGCAGAACATGATAGGCCAGTGAACCAGATGTCTCAGAATAGGCTTTTACTTAAAAATCCAATTCTAAAAGTCCAGCCTTTTTATGTGGTACTTGAGGCTATCTGTTGAAGCATATACTTTGTGTCTTCATTCCCTTTAAAACCTGGAGGCTTCATCCCTTCTTTGAGGAATCTTCATTTGCCAGCTGGTGCCAGCTTGCTGCTATGCCAGGTCATTTTGCAATTCTCTGTAGGTGAGGCGTGAAACAATCCATTCCCTTCACCATATTCTTTTTTGAAAGGCTTGCCTGTATCTTTAGCATATACACTGTCTTTGTGCCTTTAGCTAACCCCTTATACTGCTTGTCCAGATAGTTTTGTCTGGTGTGTAACTACCTGTGTCAAACTGAAGGATACATAGCTCTAAACCAGCGCTCTTTATTGAGAGCAGAATTTAGGTGAGAAAAATTGCAAGGCTTGTAATACATAAAATGACGACCCTGATTGAAAACTCTTCCCTGGGGAGAGTAGCATACTCCCTGTGAGCAGGCACTTGTCCACCTTAATACCTGGGTAGGAACATAAGCAATTAAGCAGTCTCACTTGTTAAAAACGTTAGTCTGATTTTCTTAATACCTAGATAGAATTTTTGCTACAGCAGACTGGCCAGAATGCCTGTGCGGAGGCTGAGAGGATATATCACTGCTAGAGCAGCTCAGAGCTGGATTAACTTCAAACCTCTAAAAATAGCTTGCAAGCCATCAAAAGCAAAAATGCTTTTTCCTCTAGTGAATCATGTATTCCAAAGGGAGGGCATATGAAAATTAATCTGTACTGCCTTCTCTATGGAGTCTTGCAGAGAACTGGCTAAACAATAGAGCACAATGCTACTGTACACTTTGAATAGGTGGAATTTCTGCAGCATAATATTACAGCATAATACATGGCAAATGAGATTTTTAAATCTGATTATATAAAAATGAAATACTACGAGAAATTCTTCTGCTTCTAAATAGTTTTTTTCCTGGGCTTCTAAGGTTGCATTTGGGAGACGGTTATGTCCTAATATTTCATCATTTGGATGATTGAATAACTTGAATTCATCTTTTTTTCTGCAATCCTTCTATTACACTTCAGCATTTGTAGTAGTGCCTTTTGTATAGCTGGTCATTAGCGATCTCTGGTATTGATTAGGTGAAATTCAATAGCTTTTGGAGCTGAGCAGGCTGTTCCAGGTCTGGTCTTACTGATGTGTAGTAGAAGGGCTATTAACTTTCTCAAATGCAGCTTGTTGATTCTTTTTCCTTTAATTCCAAAGTGATAAAGCAAGACTAACTTGGCTTTTTTTGACACTATGACAACTTGTCAGCACTCCTTCTCCTGTTGATGATTATCTGTGGAAATACAAACTTGAGCTCTTTTTAAGCAGTGTTACACTTTGTGCTTTTGCCAGAAGAGTAGTAATGGCATATAAGTAGTTTGCGTAGGTAGTCACTTCTTCTTATCCTAATGTTGTTTACAGTTTCTTATTAGGTTAGACTATAATCTGTGAATGTGATTAACTAGCGATTTACACTTTAGATTTCTGCCTTTTACTTACAAAAGCTATAGAGAAATAAACTAGAGAAACAAATTGAGAGTTAACTGTGCTATCAAAAATACAAATGTGCAACTGTAGTCTGAATACTGCTGCTTTGCTGGCTTGAAGGACCGATTCTTGTCAGACTAGAAGTAGAATTGCTATCGAAGACTGCTTTTAGTAAGGTGACGAATAGCAGAGGTTCTTAAGAGCACGTAAAGCACATTGAGTGTTTACAGGAAGTGTAGTTAAACTTATGGGCAGAATTAAACTGGATATTCCCACCTATATGTAATTTATAATGTCGTGATCTGTAGAAATGTCGTTTGTAACAGTTCAGCCACTATCCTTCTCAGCAATGGTGTGAAAGTATGCGTTGGCTACACATTTAAAAATAAAACAAATGTTACTGTTAGTGGGTTGCAAAGTCCTTGTTCTTTCTGTGCTGGTTAAGAACCTAATCACTCTAGAGCAGATCCTTTTACAGCTGCTAGCAGTGAGCAAATAGGAATACCATAATGAAGAAGGAACTACTCCTAAACATATATTTTTCAGCTAACGGGGCTTGGAGTAGCTAGTGACTTGTTGAGACAAGTGCTATTGAAACATCCTGATGTCTGCTGGAAGAAATAGTTGCTGTAAGTCACTGCAAACTTGAGCTGCTCTTTCAATTATGTATTTGGTGGATGGAGTGACTATGGAAAAAGATAAAAGGCTTCTATTACAGAAAGTGTCTGTTCCGAAACATCTTTTAGACGTGGACAGTGTTCGCCATGCTTATTTTTGACTTTTTGTATCTATGAGGAAGCAAAAATTGTAATAACAATAAATTTTTAAGAACTGTTACTGTAACTTCTTTAAACTAAGAACTTCTTTAAGCATTGGTCAGAACTACTCTGTGCGGTGCCACGTAAATTTTAGCTTAAAGCACTTCAAGTACTTGTATGTCTCATCTTTAGTTCCAAGTTCGGTTGTCAGCACCAAGTGAATTGAATCTCTCCTCTGTGCTGTCAAGAGCGATGGGAATGGAGGAGGAATCGTCTTCTATCTTAACATAAATGGATAGATATGTTAAGCCAGCAATCTTACTTTTATGTTGAATTTAATCCAATAAAACCTTCTGTTATAGTCATGGAGGTTTTCTGGTTAGTTTTTTCTAAGGGTTTATATTTCAGTCTTCCTTATGCGTTGTTCTCTGTTTCCATGAAGTTTTCATTTTCTTACTTGCGAGGCACTGCAAACAGAAGTGGTTGCTGCTACGTTTTCTACCTGTCTGAAGTTGGAAAGCTTCATGACTTAAAACAAAGCAAGGCTAAAGGATACTTAAATTTTTCTACCCTACTTGGTGGCTGGAATTCATTGTATCTGTTTTTAATAAAAGAATACATGTCATGTGTTGACATTACTGTGAAGAAACTTAAACTGTTCTTCCCGTTCTTTTAAAGAGAGTATTTAGCTTTGTAGCAAGTGGTTAAGCGCTGTAGGTGGTTGCATGAATAAAGGCATGCAGGGGAATGTTTTCTATATAGCATGTGAAGAGATGGACCATTGGTCTTGAGCAAAATGCGAACAGTTGTAAAACTAAATATACAACATTTGTGCACGTGTGGCTCTTAAACCTTCCATTGAGAAGCTTTATAAGGGCCACTTAGTACTGTCTCCTTTTGGAGGATGTTGATCAACTTGCTATGTTTTGTAGTTTTCCTCCTACAAGCTTTCAGAGATTGAGTGTTGACTATTTAAAAATAGATTTCTCTCCATGACTTTCAAAATTTCAGCTTCTTAGAACTTAATTTATAAGTCCTTTATTTTTTTAGAAGCCATGAAGAAATTGGTTCTCAGATGAAGCTGTTTTATGTACTTGTCTCTTGCTAGAGATCAGCAGATGTTGTTCACTCTTTCAATTCCAAGCTTTATTTTTGCAAATAGCTGGTTTTTTAGCAAATGCTGCAGCTTGTCCGTGTAAGAGCAGTTAAGTTTCTGTAGGGGGAACTTACTCTTACAGCTATTCTCATCCCATTTATCCATTGACTCTTATTTCCCTAACGCTTTATCTGACCTTGTCCATCTTTGAGAAATGTGTCAACACAAGTGACATTGGTAACTGAAACTCAGTGATACTGTCATGTGAGAAGCAAGATAACATCAGTTCAGTGTTAATATTGAACTAACTGTTAGCTCCTGGCCTGTTTTGACTTCTCAGTGTACACATCGTATACAAGTCACAGTGAGAACTTGTCGTCTTTGAAATGGTTTATTCAAGTACACCTTTGTGGCAATTGCACTGTATTTTAAACAGAGAACACAAGAAATTTGTTCACTTGAGGCTGAGCTCTCAGATATTGCAAATATCAGTTTTAACCAGTTTGAATGTATAAGGCTGGGGAAAAGTAAACAAGTTCTGTAGTTTATCTAGATCCTGCAGGATCCTACACACATCTTCAACCTTTGGATTCTCAACTGAGTGGTTGTTCCTGGTTCTTAACCTACCCTTTTCTTGCTAAATTAGGGGAGGTCTTATAGGAGGCATCCTTAAGGTATCTCTGCACGGCTCATCAGTCAGTTGAAAGAGAGCAACTGCTGACGCTTCCAGGTTTTAGCACTGCATTTGGGGCTGCTCTGCCTTTCTTCATGAGGAGGATAGATGTTACATACTAAGTAAGCAGAAGGTGTATAATTGAAGACTTGCCATCTTAGTTTGACTAGATAAGCTTGGATTTCATATTTTTGAAGTGTCTGCTGAGCTGCTGGCAAATGTTTCCAGAGTACTCTTCTGTGGAGCATCTTTGCTTCTGATGGTGTGTGTTCTTTATGTGTATGTATTCATTTAAAAAGAAAGCAACTCTTGTTCATTGATCTTTATTGATAAAACAACAGTAATTTTGGAGGAAGTGGAATAAGAAGGGAACATAAGTGCACAGCTATTAATGGGACTGTTAAAGAGCATGTAAAAACTGCCAGAGGTAGGAGGCAAACGGGTCTGTGTTTTAACCGTAATCACTAACTTGTGAGACTTAATTTAACCATTGGTAGAACTGAAAGAGCAAGTCTTAAACAATTATTTCCTGAATCATCCGTCTGGGGGCAGCAACCTGATGTCAATGACATATGGAGATAAATACTACTTTTATATAATTGGTACTAATTTATACTATAGTAATAAGTGATACTATATACTTTATGTGATAATTTGTATAATTAGTAACAATTTGTGTAATTAATATAAACATTAATATGAAATTCAGAGGGTAAAAATTAGATGCTTAATAACACACTAATAAACACTGTAAATATAATTCCACAGAATTATCCTTTAGGATTTGGTAGAAGATGTCTGAAGTCTGACTATGTAAATGCACCACAGACATGCGAGAACTTGGGAGTTCTGGCTTTTTTTGGAAAGTCTTGTTCCTTTAGCCTCACTTACCTACCTAAACATCAACAGTTTGAGGTAATTATATTTGAACTCTCTTGAATGAATTATTTGTTCTTGCTTTAATTGTGATGAATAAAGATGTGTCAAATTAAAAACAAATCAAACCAAAAAAACCCTCCACACTTTGGAGGGCTATTAAATTAATGCATGCATGTTCCATTACTAAGCAATAACAGGATCTCTGTAGTAATTTAGCAAGTATCTATAAAAGGTCTCAAACTCAGCAAAAGTTTGAGATGTTTCTGATTGCAGCATCAAACTGTTAAGACTGTATGTACTATTTAATCTGCTATGTGAGTTTGATGCTTGAATAATAGTCTGAAGAATTTTTGAAAAATGAATTGAACAATGACACCAAGAATCACTATTAAACTGTTCTGTAAAAGTTGAGAACACTGAATGAAATGGTCTTTGACATAATTGCAGTTCAGATTCACAGATAGGCAGAGTCAAGAATATGAAAAACAGTTTAATGGAAATTCAAGTTATTGTTAGACAAACTGTGAAAGAAATAATGAAACGGTCTTCCCAAGTTATTTTAAGAGGGGCTTTAAAAATGACTTAGTTGAATGCTACATGTAACTTTTAGTTGACACAGTAAAAATTGTTAATGAATGAATCCAGAATATCTTATTTGTTTTTACCTCTTCAAGATACTTCAGTAAAACAGGCTGAAGTAAGAGTTCTTGCCAGTAAGAAAGGCCATGATGTTCCATGAATCCAGAATAAATTGAGAGGGGAAGGGTCAAACAAATGGATGGGGGAATTAAGTCTTTAAAAACTACACATTTTTATAATGATTAGCAGAACTACATTTTGGCCTTGAACACTTTTGAGTCTCAGAACTAGCAGATAAAGTCCAATTCCCATGCATAAATGTGAACAGCATTATCCCTTCTAAATGTGGGATTGTTTCTGTAGGAATCCTAGGACTTCCCCCTACCCCAAGGTAATGAAGTCCTACAGAAGAGCATTCCAGCAAGCAAAGTAGCCTTCTAGATTACCAATAAGTGAAAATATTACATAAAAAATCTTCTTCCTTCAGAGAATCTCGAAGAGTGTTCCTAATGACTCCCTTGAGCCCCAGTCAGCTATTGTAAGCTTTGATTGCAATGATGAAGTGGGATGTAGCAAACTGCAGCAGCTTGTCCCAGAGAGCAGTACGCCAGTAGTAGATCAGGGGATATGTTTTGTTCCGTCCTGTGCCTTCTCCAGTTTGCAGTTAGTCCTTCTACCTGATGCTCTCAAAGATTCACGGCCTTTAACGGGACTATGTCATACTGGTAGAAGTCAGTTCCCTTGGCAAGTGAGTGCACTGGAATGGCTTTTTGAGTGTTTCCTTTGACTCAATGTTGTGTTGGCCAGTATCTTACTATATAACAGGATTTCTATTATAGATACTTTCTGTATGTTAAGTAGATGAGATATTAAGTCTAGCTTGAGAAGTGTGTTCTTTTTTAGGCTTTTAGGGAGCATAGTGCTTTACAGGTAACAGCAAGATCCCTCTCTCTGTAGATTGTAATCTAAGTATGTCCCAAGTTTTGAAACCAAGCAGTTGAGCATTTAGTGGTGTCAGTCACTCAAAATTCTGCCAAACCACATCTAGAATGTGCTTTAGAGACCCAAACTCAAGGTTTTTGGAACATGAAAATTGGACTGTTAGGGCTTTTTGTAGCTAGCTTGTGGTCCTTAAAGGAATTTACCTAATGCTGTTTGTTGCTAGAAGTAAAGGATGTGGTTTGGGGGTTTTAGAGTATTTTAGTACATAAAGTAGACTATTTGGGCTCTGTGATGGGCTTCACTGATGCCTTATGGCTAGCTAAATCTCTATTTAACTATGATTTGCTAGGAGTTCTCCCACAGGACAGACACCTGAGTGTTGACAGTGATTGTGCTGGTTGTGGTCAGGGTTTTTTTGTTGAAGATTCTAGCTAAAAACTCGTGCTGCGGGTATTCCAGAATTTCTGATACTTCTGTGTATGAATATAATGTAGCTATTGCAATAAAGATGAAAAGAAGGGGAGAGAAAATGGTGTTAGCAGTTAAGAGATGAGGACACTGGAAAGTTTTGGGTTTTGTTTTTTTGGTTTTTTGGGTTTTTTTCTGAGATGTTTTTTCCAGATACTCAGTGCCTGTGGCATTGGTTTGTCACTGCTGGGCAAATACTAATCTCTCAGTGCAGCATCTTGTATGCTGCATATGTAGGGTCTGAGGAATCTCAGTGCTGATAGTCTTCTATAGCTTCAGTTAAGCTTGGTCAACCTGTTAATTAGTGTCACTTGGAAACATGAAGGTGGTATTATCTGGGAGAGAAATAGGCTTCCTGGCCCCATGGCTGAAATCTGTCATGTTCAATATTGGGTGGAAAACTTTTTTCTTAATCTATTCTATAACTTTTTAGCAATAGGTGCTTCTGATCCATGTGCCATATTCTCCAAAAATAATTTCATAACTGGAACAGATTTCTGTTAAATCATTCCTGAAATATATTTCTCTTGAGGTTTTGCTAGGAGGAGATGGTACATTTGGAATAGACAGATGTTAATTCAATATTCTTATTTTTATATCTCATACATGGCTATTTGTTGCGTGTCTGTTTTGGATGGAACAATTTATGAGCACGCATACCGGATGGCTAACTAAATCCCAAAAAGGCCATTCAGCGGCACTTCTGATGTGACAGGAGAACAGTTTTAGTTCTTGTTCTTGATGTTGTTACCTCATTGCCTCTACAGATTACTGTCATTCATAGGGCTGTATCCTTGGCAAAGGACTAGGGGATATGGTCATCATTCATCTCCAGCAGATCAGAGACTATGTTCTCTCTAGAAATACCAATTTAGCTCTTGTGCCTGGATATATTTTCTCACAGGTATACTTTTTTCCTGGGCTTTAAAAAGTAGATGAAAGCATGGATCATGGATTTTGAAATTAAATAGCATAATATTCGTTATCTGCTAGAAATAAAGTTACTCCTCATTTAAAATAATATCTCTTCTTCAGGTTAATTCACTGTATTGATGGGGAAATAATAAAGGAATTTTTTTTTCCACCTTTCTTGAGCAGCGAGAAAGGCAGGTTTGTTGTACAGTTTTCCAAGCAAAACAGGTTCCTGATGAAATAACAGAATAACTCTTTGAAACTCTGCTTTGGACTGTAAAGGAATATTTGGCTTTTTTACTTGGTCCTGTTTTAAAATGGACAATAGAGACTTGGAGTAATTAAAATATATTTTGAAAAAAATCTTGGAATTAAAAAGACATTTTTTGAATTTTTTTTGTTTTGTTGGGAAAGCAAAACACACATTATATACAGAAACTCAAAACCTAAAATGCTAGTGCATCTTTCTTTCACCTCTGAAATACAGATTCGTCCCCTTAATGATGTGCCAAGTAGTCTAGTATTATCCAGGAGTTAAGAGCTCCCGAGACTGTTGAACTGAAGGACTGGAAGCTGGATCGGGCCCTGTTCTGCATATTTCTAAAAGCTTCGGTTTAGCTTCCACCTTTCTGGCATATCAGTCGTTGTTGCCTTCCCACTGATAAATCATTGCTGCGGTGACTAAGGTGTGGGAAGCTGCTTACTATTTATAGCTGTTCTCGTTTAATCCAGTGTTTTCACAGCACACAGGGTAGCGACTCTAGGTTTTCTGCTTGTGTTGTGATCGATACTGCTCCTCGTTAACTTTGCCATCTCATTCCCTGCTTCTTGAGAGTGCCTGCCAGCTGTGGATATCCATCTGGATTGGGCACCTGTTCATATTTCCCTTCTACTGCTACTACATAAAGGCTTAGCAACTTAGTGGCTCTGCGATACTTACCAGAAATACTTAGCTTCAAGTATTGAAAATCAGTTTAGAAGAAAAAAAATGTTGATTCAATTTGACAATCTTCAAAAGAAAACCGCTGTCCTTTTGCTTACGCTTTGGGGATTGTTTATTCTGTGTCTGAGGGATACTGGATCAGAGCTAGTGGATTTTTTTGTGACCCAATAGAGCATAATAAACCATATGGACTCTTGTGAGACTTATGAACAGAATCTCTTTAGCAAATGACTGAGATAAGCTCTTGTGGGGTGCTGGTTTTGCATCTCACTGACAGTATACCAGGCAGCGGCCTGGCTGAGAAGGAGAAAATACGGATTCCCAATTGCTTCCTTGCATGAAATGAATTTGTAATGCTGATAGGCAGGGAGAGCTGCCGCAGAAGCCTCCGTTCAAAGAGCCGGGCAGAGCAAGGTGACCCCTTTGAAGAGGTGGTGCTCCCACAGAGCCGGGATCGTCGGTTGGGCTTTGATGCTCTGGTACCCAGTTCAGGCCTGTGTTTAGCCGCAAAGTAACCTGAATGCTAAATAGGGAGATTATAATATCTGTTTGTTTATTCCTCCTGAAAATGTATTACGCGGTCAGCATGCTATTCCAATGCCCTGTGGTTATCTGCTTTTTCTTTGTGTAAGTCACTGCTAATTTGAAGGTATGCTGCAGCCAGTGCCTCTCTTGAAGAAAGGCTTCGTCTTTCCTTTCTGCCCTACGAATATATTAGAAAGATGGGTGACAAGAGTATGAGAACTTGGATGTCTTCACTGTCGCTGCACAAAGACATGAGGTATAATTTTTAGCGTTTCATAGAAAACATTCTGTAGAAACAATGTTTAGTGATAACCCAATCAGGCTGCATAAGTGGGATGCAAATCAGAATGCACCTTTATAGTGGTAAGCACTAAGTATGTAGATAAGCAACCCAAGGCTTGTTTACTGCCCATATTGTGTTAAATCTGCTTGATAGAAAGCTAATCTCTTCTTAATGGGTCAGAACGATTAATACTTGATCATAGGATAAGTGCCACTTTTGTAATCTGAAGTGTTTGAAAAACAAAATGAGAAGTCTTGATGGGGTCAATGCTTACCATAAGCCTGTGTCTTTATATGTAATGATCATTTTCTGTGATAGTAATAAATGAACTGTTTAAGTTATGGAGGACATTCGTATTACTGACACTGATCTATGTATGAGCTGAATTTTTAATTGAGTAGACGTGCTGACTATGGTAATACTGTTGGATAAATCAGACTGTAATTTTATGCATTCAGTTTGTACTTAGAACTATATAGGTATTTTTAGAAACATAAGATGATTTACATACTCATTTTAAAATGTCCATTTTAATACTAACAAGTGGTGTTTGTATACACATATTGCACTTACCAGCTTCCCCTTTCACGACAGGCACACAAATACTGTCTTTCCATCAAATGTTTGAAAGAACATGGGGAGGGGAAAAGGCAAAAAGGTAGCCAGAGGCTGTGGATGCGATGCCGAGAAGTATCTTGGCAAAAGATAATGAAATGCCCTTGAAGCTTGCTTTGATATTGTGGTCCTGTACAGATCCTCTGTCAGGTGAGCAGTGTACATCGTGTTTTGGCTATTGGTCAATCTGCTCTGTTACCCTCTAAAGATTCCCCCTTTCTCTGGTATGCTCTGAGAAAACTGCTTTATAGTTTTCTGTTGCTGGAGAAACATGAAAAAATAATAAAACTTAATTATCTCAAAATCCCTTTTGGCATTTCAAATGAAAATTGTTTAAGCTTTGAGCATAAATCTAAACTGATGTTTTGTTTGAAGTGTTCTATGCTATGATAAATAATTTCTGTACTACTTCTTTATTACTGGGTTTAGTTATGATATTGAGATAAAGCAAAACATAAAATTGGTCTGCTGCAGAAGTTGAGAGAACATTACTCATCGTTGTAGCAAAACTCTCCTAAGTACTTATCTGAAATAGCCACTAACCTGGAATTGTTCTGAATCTTGACCACTGGAAATGTTGAGTGAATTATGTAGACAGGACACACAGATTACAGGTGAAAAATCACATGCAAAGATACTAATGCCTTGGAAATAATGATGCTGTGCACAGTCTGTTTCAGTAAGAAATGCATCAGCCTGAAGGTGCTCTATTTTATTTCTTAATTGCATAAAAGACAAAAGGGCCAGTGGATGACTTTTTTTCCCTCCCCTCAACAGATGGATTTGGTTTACTTAGTGTGCTACATAGTGACTTTATTCTAAGGCCACAGTTAATATAGGTGGGTAATTAAATTAGAGGTTTGAGAAGTCAGATGTGGAAACATTTTGTTTACAACTTCGGGTAGAAGTTTTCTGTTTGACTCTTTGGTATGATTTTTTTTTTGTCTAGGTATGAGAGATTGCTCTCTGGGTGCGTATGCATATCCACACCATATATGATATTATATCATTGACCATCTTTGTGTGGAGTAATAGTGCACATGCATTGTCAGATTGTATATTTTAAGGTACAGTCACATATTGAAAGTTTTGAGTGTGAGTGGTCAAATTTGTGATTAAATTCATCTGGACCTCATACTCAATGGATACAGAAGCATTTAGCCCTTTGAGCAGGAACAAGAGAGTATCCCTGTTACAGGTTAATGGACATTGATAACTGATAAGACCCTGCCATGAACAGAACAATTTCCCTAAAGATTTGGTAACAGACTTGCTCTGTGAAATGCACTTTTGAAATGTAGAAGAAAAAGAAATGGAATGTACAATAGAAATGGAGAGAAGTTAGCAAGAAGGTTCACCTCATCAGTGTAACTCGCTAGCTCTAGACACATTAGACTAGAACTTAAACGAACTCTTAGTAGAAACTTCAGTGTTATCCAATGCATCTGGTATTCTTTCAATGAATCAAACATGCTTTGAAGGTTGCATCAGATGACACCAGCCAGTAAATCTAGGAATTTTCACTTGAAATGTGAGTTTCTGTAGCTTGAACTAAATCTGACTTTCTAGCTGAGTGTTCTAACAACCTCTTGCTGTTTGTGGGTCAGGTGAGAAGTTATCTTGTTCTTATCAATAACTTCATTTGAAATGGGCAACTTAGCATTTGTGCCAGTTTGTGAGTCATCTTTCAGTTGACCGATACAGCCCAACCTTGAGAAAATTGAAAGTTATCTTTTGTTCAGCTCCTCCACAGAAGGTGGTATGTGCATCCCCTCCATATTTCCTTTCTAGAACTGCCTCTGGTCTGTCATTAGCGACATGACCAGAACTGGAGGGGGGGAAAAACCCCTAACAAAACTCCCCGATATTTCCATAACAATCTCTTTGGCTTATGTTAGTTGATGGCATTGACTTAAGGTTAAAACTCACATAGCCTGATATGCTTCAGTCTGTGCCAATTCGACTGTAATGTACCAAATGGCTGTGCTAAACTGTGTGGAGTGAAAAGCTTTTCTGTTTGTTTGTGCGTGTGAGGCCCTTTTACTGGGTCAGATGGATGCTAGGAGCTCATAAGATCTTTGGAACATTGATGTCAATCATTTCTAATGAAAGAGATTGTGAAGGAGTAAAAATATTTTTGTAGCATATGTGGAACACTACTTTTGCTTCCTATTTGGAGGGGGAAACAATGCTTCCATTTTTTAACTTTGCATGAAACTAGGAATGCTTCTTGCTTGCATTTAGTATCTTGACTGAACTCCAGTATCAATAAAAATAACTGTTCCTGTTCATGCTTTGAAAATACAAAACTCTTATAGTGGCAGACGTATGTGTTTGTTTGGAAAGAATTTATTTTTAACCATGTTAGTTTTGTTCCTCTGACCTAATTGAAAGGTTTTCTCCTGTGTTTTGCCAGTCAAGCTAAGACTTTACTTTGAAACCGACCTTTTTTGTGGGTGTGAAGGTAGCTGTTGTGACTTGGTTTATCGGTCGGTTACTTTTGGCCGGTAAACCAGATGGGGGCATGGTAGTGCCATATTCCTACCGCTTCACCTTCTAGGTCTGTAAAATGAAACAGACCTGGAATATTTTACATTCAAAGAGAGCTTCGTGAGTTTTATGCTACCCAGAACATGTTGTGCACAGCTCTTTTACGCTGTTTTGGAGAGAAACACTTCATTCATATGTAAAGGTCCCAGCAGAAAATGTTTTATGACAGTTGTGGAGAATGAGACTAAAGGGAACATCTGGCTTGGTTCAACTTGTAAGGCATCAAGATTAACTGTGTGGGATGACTTGTCTGTCTTTTCTGTCCATCTCAGCAAACATACTTGATGTATTTTGTATTAAAACATGTTTTTAATAAAAAAATAATAAAAACCCCAACCCCAAGCCTTTTCTGTGCACAGAATAAGAATAGAAAAGATTCATGAAACTTTCAGACTTGACATCTTGTTACTGCTTCAGTTGGTATCTTGACTAAAGGCATGTGATGAAAGACACGGTTATTTTCTTGGTGCTGCCATACAACCTGTCTACTGGTTCTGGACAATGTCCTGCACCTGCTTTCACCGAGAAATCCAGCTGCAAAAGGGGCAATAACTCTACTTGCTGTAGGGGGTGGGAGGCCCTTTGATTTATAGATGATGAATTTTTGATCACATAACTGACTAATGACATCCATCAACGATATCGCTCCTGACTGGTTTAAGTATTAACATGAGGTGAGGGAGGATTTTATGCTGCACAGAATATAGTATGGTCAGCACTGAAACATAAGATGCAGGCTACTTCTCATTTAATGCCATAAGCATACATGTGGGCTATGAACCCTAGGTTTCCATTGATTGTGAAATTATTGACAAATATATGGAACACTTAATGTCCATTACTGCAAGCTGCCTAACTTAGGGACAACTAAGATTAATAAGAGCTACCTACTCTATTTTAAATTGAATTATTTTTGTCGCATAAATAAAATCACGAAGCATAAACTATTGTGGAAAGATATGTTCTATGTAATTTGGTGATCACATTTGTAAAGTATTGGTCAGTGTCTTAGACAAATAGACAAATTGCACTAACTTACCTGAAGTGATACTTAGCACTGTTCTAGGAACTGAAGCCTACAAAGGTGCATTCCTTGTATAAGGTCCTGTTCAGCCTGCCTGGTTCACTACTCTCTACTAGACCTTCTTGCTAGTGCTGTTTGGTATTTGAGTGAAGAACTTGGAAACAGGCTGTCCACCAAAGCTGCAATACTGGAGTTGCTGGGCAGCATGTAACGCGCAGCCCTCCCACCCTTCCCTGAACCTTTATCACGAGGCTGAAAGTCTCTTCTCCCCTCAGTTTATCTATTCTCCTATTACTTCAAGAGTGTACTTTTCTGCTGTGGAGCAGCTGTGATGCAATTTTCATTTAGTGAGGAAGGCAGTTGTGGGCATAGTGCTGCTGGAACAGGTGCTACACCTGCTGAAGAGCTACCTTCAAATACAATTAGGTACGCTTCGTTTTCACGTATCACAGGGGTTTAGCCTGTCATGAAGACTAATTAGTTCTAAAAACACCAATGCGATGGCATTTTGCGTGAAACCTGTCATAAATGTCCAAAATTAAGGCAATTTTCCTGATGTATAACTTACATGATGCAAATGGAAAATTTGGCTATTGTTTCAGTCTGACTCATCTTGGGAAATGTTAAGACCTGTAATAAATCCTACTGCAATAAATTGTTCTCATTAGCTTTCTCTGTGATGGAATTTCCTTAATCTTTGCTAGTAGGTAAATTTCCTTTGATGGGAGAAAAAAGTGTAGGATCTGATTCCATGAGGTACTTAAGCATCTGTCTCCAACCTCAGTCATGTAAGACATTCAGCTGGAAGGAATGCCACTCTAGTTAGATCTGTGCAGCGCTGAATCTCAGCTCCACGCAGTGGCCCAGAGGGTAAGTCGTTCTTCAAACAAAAAAGACTGTAGGGGGGGAGTAATACTGTGCTTTGTGCTTGAATATCACATCGATGATTAAGATAGAATTACTGTGGGCAGTGAGTTTTGGTTTTGTTTTCTTCTCTGCAAGTGTACAGAATTGTGCCTCAATTCTTTCACTTAAGTGAAAATTTATTATGAAATATAAAAATACTTGCGTATTTGCCATAACCTGATGAAGTTCTGGCAGTGCTGTCACTTAAATTATGACTTAAACTTTTGTGTACCATTTTTAATCCCATAGACCTAAACACAGGTCTTGGTAAGCCATGTAAGTGTTGGGGGAAGGCAGTTTCTGATGTTCAGAACCCCTTTTTTGTAGGCGAGACCACTTGTAACAAACTTCAGTTCTTCAACTTCACCTCTCTTCCTTCCCTACAACAATAGTAAAACTGAATAGCTAGTGAGCTGAGCTGTACTAATGTTTGGTAAGAATCCTTCTCTGACTTTAAATGAAGCATTACAAGTATTTATACAAATACTCAACAGAAAATCATCTGTGATTCTAGATGATCTTGATTGCATTTAAAATTCCTGTAATTCAGTAGCAGCATTGGCATTCTCTAATGGCTTCAATTTGTAGTGTGGTCTGTAGCAGTGGTACCTAGCATCACTCTTCAAAATATCCAGAGATAATTGCTGCTTACTTTAGTGTTGTCATCAGCCAAGAAGAACAGGAGTTAGTCACCTGAACCATGCATTTACTGTACAGAAAATCTACAATCTGGTACTTGCTGTTAGCAAACAGCTAAAGAAGTGCTGGATCCTGCGCTCACCATTACTCGAACAGAAATGGTTTTGGTTATAATGGTTACCTTTCTCCATCAACGCATTACTTTGACATGGGTCCGTCGTTTAATATGGCTGTAGTTACGGAAGCACACTTGAACATGTTTCCTTAGATTTTTTTTAAAAAACCACTAAACCCAAACCAAAAGCTGAGCACATGCAGCCTGCTTGTCTCCGTGGCTTTCAGAGCACTTCATGCTGTAGATGAGGCACCAAGGTAAGGACATGCTGCTGGTGATGAAAGTGAGACCTTGGCTAAGCAACTGGCCTTGCAACATATTTTGCCAGCTTTGCATTATTGACAAGCAAAGACTTATCACAGAAGATACAGGCACCCCATGCTAGTAACTGTCATAAATTGATCCAGTTCCTGCCGAGACAAAAATGTTTCTGGCAGCTTGAATGAGAAGGAATCTGAGGAGGAAAGCTGTCAAGGGCTGATGTCTGCATTTTGGGGGGAAACATAATGACAGGAGCACAAAGAAGGAAAGGATAAAACTGCATGATGGGAAATTTCTCTAGCGTTCTTAATTTCTCTTTCAGCAGGGGAATTTTTAATAACTTACTTTCTGGCAAGGACTGTGGCTGGCTGCTTTAGGAAGCCTGTTCATGTGGAACGTTCTTGTCAGGCTTGCATATTAGTGGGTTCAATTGACTTCCTTAAATTTCTTAATGTGGAAAAACAAAACATACTGTAGTACTCAGTGTGTTTTCCATTTGTGTTGGCTGAAGGTGAAAGCACAAGAAGTTATTCTTAAATGTCTTAATACTTGGGGCAGTAGATATTAAGTTAAAGGCCTGGAGGGTTCCCTTTCCTGGGAGAAGTAGCCTTTTTCTTTTAAAGATCTCTTGTTCAGCAGCTCTGTTAAAGCTTCCTGTGCTGTGTTTGGGTGTTTTGTTTTGGTATTTTCTTTTTTGGTTTTATTCCTTTTTGTGTGGGAGTGTGGAATAGCGTGTTTTAGGATTTAGCAGTTCGAGCAGTCCACCTTCCAGTTAGAGAGATGTATTCACCCCTACATAATCCTGAGTGTTATAAAATTGACTGTAAGTAAGTCGGTCAGAAACAACCTATGAGGTGTATGCTGCTGACCATTATTTCATTGCCTTTAATACTCCATTTGTGGTTTTAGAAACAAGTTCCAAAAAAAATTAATATAATCTTTGGAGAGATGCTGCTTTTTCTGACTACAAACCTGTATGCGGGAGAGGGCTACTGTTCAGTTTTTGTTTTGGTTTGGTTTGGTTTTTTTCTCCTCCTGAGGCTATGCAGTGATGAATGTTACAATTTTTTAAGCTACAGAGGAACACAGACTAAGATATGGGGGAAAAGTAAGCCACTAGAAAAGGCTAAAGAAATTGAAGATTGATCTAACACTGAGGAGAGGGGTTCTTAGTTTTCCAAGGAGAGCTGCTGCAAACAGAAGATGCTTTCTTTATACTGTGGAAATCAAAGTAGAAGTATTAGATTTAGGCTGAAGCAGAGGAACTTAGTTTAAATGATTCCTGGAGTGCAGTGTTTAAGCCCTGGAGCAGTGTAACTTCCTTCTTAGAGACCTATTGCAGTAGTGCATAGTGTGTTTTTAAGCTATTAAATATAAAATTAGCACCCCTGATTTGGTAAGTGTGTGTATGTATATCCTACCTCTTACTCCAGTCCTGAACTAAATTATCTAAAAGAGTCATAGAATATTCCAAACACAAATACTAAATTTTACTTCTCCAACATGCAGTCTATTCAAATTGTTTTGCCTGTGATAGTTCTATAGTATTCAAATTGGCAACTAAGTCAATATGAAGTGTATACACTATACATTACTCAGCTGATGTATTAATTTTGCTAATCTTTAAAGGCTTCATCCTCTCAAGGCTTCAATTCAATGTTCTCACTGATTGGCACCCAAAAAGAAGACAGTTACTCTAGTTGGCATGTCTGCAGAAGCATTGAGTATTAATGTTCTTTTTTTAACCCTGTGTAATCGAACTAGGACTTAATTAATGCAATGAATGTGGTTTTGGCAGTTAGAAGCCTCTGGTACTTCTCAACTTATATAGATCCAGTTGTCTTCCTTCACTATGAAGAGTAAATAGGCCAGTGAGAGGCCCCTGTGAAACAGATGTCTATTAAAATCATTGCAAGATTTTTCTAATACACCCTTTCCTCTGCTGGACATATGGAAGTGTCTTTAAGTCTACTTTCCTCATTAGTTTCTTATTCTGATCTACTTCTGTTGTATCTCTTCCCTTACTTAGACACTGACCAGGTAGGGAGTGTTATATGTATTTCAGGTATTAACTATTGCAGCAACAGTTTTGTAAATTACGTGGCTCAATTTTTCTGATGTTAGAACTAGTTATTTGACATAAATAGATAAGGCTTTACACATGAATCTGATATAAATACTCCTGAAAAACACAATAAACTCTGCCTTTTGCACCCTGATGGCCACAACAATTATTGCTCTAGTTATAGCACAGACTCTTTCCAAATATTAGAGACTGTAGAATATCTCATTGCTGGGAACCTTTGCTATATAAGTGATGCACGAAACTGTTAGACCAAAGTATACAAAAGCTCTCTTGTCACAGACAAGTGTGTTTAATGTTTAAGATTATGTATCCCAGTATGGCTGTTAAAATATATAGGTTTGGATGTATATTAGAAAATCACAGTATGTTAGAAATAAGTTTTTCCAGTACACTGGGAATTCTTTAGGAAAAGTGCGCTAAAGAAAAATTTATCTTGCAATTCAAATTGCCTGAGGATTTGCTATGTAAAAATTTGTTCTAGATAGGGTAATCTTTACATACTTAACTTTCTGCAAGTTAGTTATCTTAAAGCAGCTATCTTCTGAATATAGAATATATTTTGACTCATACCTGCATTGTACAGCTCCAGGTTATGAAGAACTACCTATGCATCGCGTAACTCTTAAAAATCTTCAAGTACTGTGTGAAAAAATCCAGTCAACTTACATATACACAGTATTTTTGACAGAATTGAGATGTCCCAAGAGTTGATTTTCCTTGTGGAAATGCAGGGACCAATACAATCTATTGAACGTTGGCACAAAATATAGACAATTTTATTTGCATACCTCTCAGGTGACAGCTCCGAGAAGGCTCTTGGGAGTTCACAAATAAAAAAAAAAATTATAAGGAGTTACTGAGGGCAAGAAATGGAACAGTTTCCTCTTGATTTCTATTTAATTTAAGAAGTAGTAGACAATGAGGGGGAAAACAATGGATTGCTTTAAAAAATAATAAATTCAAAGATAGCTTGCGACTGATCGCAAAGCTCACCGTTAAAAATTCTTGTGGATTCTTTGAAATACTTCTAAAACTTTTATGAGATAGTACATTCCCTGTCAGGAATACTTTCTTGGCCATAAAGCAAAGCTGTGGCAGTAGGGTACAAACCCAGTGGATGGGCAGTCTAAGCAGCTGGTCTGTTTGCTCTGGGCTTATGTTGCAGTCCAGCAAAGCTTGTTTTAAATGTGGCACTAATTGGAGTGCAAAACTAATCGTATGGAAACTTCTAGCTCTTTCAGGAAACCTGTAAGTACTGAGCTGCTTCAGCCAGCTGTATTATGAACTTGCTGTACTGCTCAGCAGCACTTGCTTAGAAGCTTTTTTGCCTCTTCAATTACAGTAAATTGCCATTAACGTGTTCGGTGTTCAACTGCAGGATTCACTGAGCACCCACTTCACGTGCTGATGTATCTGCCTTAGGTCTCTGTTCTTTGTGTCGGTAGTGCCAGACCCTGGCTGGTGCAAACATAATATTTCTCAGTTTAATTTCAGTAGTGATCATTTATAACTGGCACTAGCTAAGGATTTCGATTGTCTGGATCGGCTCTTTCATTAGGACAATTCCTTAACTGTAAACTGCATTTCTGCTAATTAGACACAGTAGTCTAGAATCTCTCCATATGTTGTTTATCATGATTAGCTCTAGTTGTGCATTCTTTAGGCAACGTGTGATTGTTTAAAATCAGCAACTTAAATATTTAAGGCAGTAGTAGGTGCAAAGGAGGCCAGTTCACAACAAAAAGGGATGCCAAGCCCCGGCCAGGCAGCTGGCACATCTGCCTTTACCTGGGCATAGGAATCACGGCTGCCCGCGGCCGGGCATCCCAAGCGTACAAAAGCCAGTTTGCGCGTGAAGATGAACCTTATGTGTTTGTAAGGTTACAAAAACGTTCTCAAAGCAAACTTTGTTTAAACCTAGCTTAATCTGAACATTTGGGCAAGTTTCTACTTGTATTTACCAGTGAACTAAGCTAAAGATTGTTTTGTAAACAAGTTTTAGGGTGTGGAATCTGAAAATCCAGTAATCTGAAAAAGTTATCTACAGCTTAAGAAGCTGTTTTGCAGTTAGCGCTAGTGTATGAATGGCTTTCAACGACAGGTTAATATTTGTTGAAATGTTACGAATGCAAAGAAACCAAGAAATTAAATCTCGCGCTTGCTCCCTCTGTTCATGATTCACTGTTGTGGTAATAGTAATTTTATTAGCAACTTTCCTGTTGGCTGTCCTTAATACTGTATGTTGTACAGGTATAAATGTAACCTTAATAAATGTATATTTAGGCAAATGAAAGTTGTTCTTCCTGCCTGCCAGTATCATCACCACTGTGTACGTATTCGGGTTTATTAAATTGTATTGACGACTTAATTTCAGTTGCATTTGGCCAACTTAGCCCAGGTAGCCTGTGGATTCTGTGGTCTTAGGTGCTGAGTAAAATGTCATAGACCTCTGGGAAATGAGGTATGAATATTTTCCTTAACTTGTCCTCAGTGTAGTGCAGGGGGTCTTTAACAGTGTTTCTGTATATTTGCTTCTGTTATCAAGATCACCTTTGTCCTTTAGTTCTGACTCCAATTTAAAATTAAACATTTAAAAAAGAAGTATATTTAAATAGTAAGAGCTGGTAGAATAAACAAGGATTTAGGCTGCCTACTCATTACTTTACTGCTTCTGCTGCTTATTAGCCTTTATCTGTCTCAGTTTGCTGCTCTTGGCACTTGCTTAGGAAATAAGCTGCAGAACAGAGAGCACTTTTTGTCCCAAAGTGGCAAGACTAGTACGCTGAAATAGAAAAGCTTTATATAAACTCTCCATGATATATGTTGGTGAATTGCAACAGAAAAACTAATGTCTGTACTCAAGAAAAAGGACTCCTGTGTGACTCAGGGACTGACGACTGATAATTTCCAGTTCATAGTTTCAAAGTTAACCCAACGATGAAGTTGATGGTTGGAAGTGATCAGCTGATAGCTAATGTTGTCATCCAGAACCAGGTAATCCTAGCAGCACACCGCCCTTGCTGGAGTGATGCTCGGTTAGTGTTACAAGCTTGTGAGCACAGAATGAACTGTAGTAGGGGAGCATGCTACAGAAGTGCTGTATGAAGCAAAGCCCTTGGAATTCCTAATAGCTCTCATGCTCAGCTGCAACTGTTAATTCTGATCGTACCTTTCTGTGCTTCCATAATGGTGGCAGTAACATAGCAAAAGACCTTTGTTATTTTGAACCTGGTGCTGCTTAATTATGGCAATATATTCTAGGTCGGTACAAAAGTGGAGTGAGAAGCATTTTGTATACTTGGTACTGTTCTGAGTCAACTTTGTCAGAGGTACTGAGCCCCAGGCAGCTCCTGACCCCTTTATAATTTAGGTTGGCCTGCATATGTGAAATCAGACTTAGTGACGCTTCTGAAAATGCAGGCATTCAACAGTGTTGCTGAAAACTTTACCCTAAATCTTTCTTTGGCATTACTGCAGAGGAATTGTGTATGCTATTTCAGTGAAAGCGATCCTAGAGTGACTTAAGTGGCATTTTTACAAGGGTTATTATAAATCCTTTTAACTAAGGTTCGAGCTAGAGGGGGACTTGGAACAAACCCAGGCTCTGGCCTTTCCTGAACTTGAAAATTTGAGTTTGAATGCTTGGTTTTGTACTGATTTCTTTCAGTGTAGTTATGATAAAGAATATTGGGATATTAGGAAACTTGTCTGAAACTATCAAAACTAAGGTTATGATCCGAGATGTCCTCTCTTAAAATATGCTTCCTTGAGGAAGCTAATGGTAATATATTCAAATGTATGCAGAGTTATTTTTCAAGTGGTGATTTTAGCTATAAGTGCCCAGAAGAATAGATTTCCTTTCCTCATGAAGGAAAAGGCTTTCATTAACTCTATGCTGGCAGAAGCGATAGTCCTGTTACACAGAAATTCTTTAACTTTTGTTTTACTGCAGTTGGATGTTTTGCTCCGTAGAGTAATACTCCATTAAAA
Organism: Harpia harpyja; assembly: GCF_026419915.1. Classification (NCBI taxonomy): domain Eukaryota; kingdom Metazoa; phylum Chordata; class Aves; order Accipitriformes; family Accipitridae; genus Harpia; species Harpia harpyja. Next base: position 1,996,584 of record NC_068969.1, read on the forward strand.
TCGAAAATTATTTTACTGCCCTATTATTTTACTGAGCTAGATCCTTTGAGTAAATAATTCTTTCCATAAAAAGAACAGATGACAATCCAATTTAAACATGCATTTTTGGCAGAGGTGAGCAGTGTGTAGTGTCTCACAGAGCACATCTGAAGCATACGTATACTGTGATAGTGTACAACATACCGGCGTGGCAGAAGATGTACTTTTTTTCTGTCAACTGTTTTCAGAACATAGTTATTCACAGAATACACAGAAAACTTGCATAAGAGTTTATAGATGTGACACTTGCCGTGTTATCTTTTAGGCAATTGCCTTGGGGCATATGTCGAGCAGGAAATCTTTTGCAGTATTTCTCAAGTCTGTTGTGTCAGATTTCTAGTGAACAGTTTGTAGAAATTTTCTGTGGTTTACTGCCCTGGTCTGCTGCCGTTCAAACAGGTGTGGGAGCAAAAAGTACATATGATGAAATGGTTGCGATGGTCTGTCAACAGTGCAAAGATTAGTCTCAAGCTAGCATTTAAAGAATGAGATTTAAGTGGCTGGCTTCCAAATGTGCTTCAGAATTGCACAGTAGGTCATGTATCTGCAACTCCTGTGAGTGGAAGAAGTAAATCCAGTGAGAAAGGAGTAGAAATGAGTTTACAAGGTAGTATTTGCTATAATGTTTGAGGATGTAATCTCTGTAACATAAAGCATAATGAGAATTAACAGACTTTTGCTGTCCTTTGACCTACATTGTTCTTATACGCGTAGTTCAGCTGCTTTATAAGTTATAATGTATTGCATGAGAGTAAGCTTTTTGCATTGGTGAATGAGAAAGTGGTGTTTCAATGTAGCTTATGTAACTTGTATAAAATCACTGCTATAGCATGAAAAGTTCAAAAGCAGATTTATTCTAATGTCTGCAAACAAAAAGCCTATATACAAAAATGAAAAAGCATAGTAAATATGGAGCCAAACAACATGAAAGTGACTGGTTAGTTCCTGGGTAGGTGAGTAGTTTGCATGATTGAATGAAGTAGTTCTTCTAGGGAAAAATAGTTATAGTAAGTTTTCTGCATGGCAAAAATTCTGGTATTAAAAATAAGCAACAGCTTTAGAATCCAACCTGCTGTGGCTTCACTGTGTGTATGTGTAGGTTAAAAATGCTCTTACATTTCACATACTTTCTGGTCATTATTGATAACACTTTACAGGTGAAAAGACTAATACTTTGATTTTTACTTACCTCTACCACTTACCTCTACCACAGCAGTGCTGTGACATAGAAACACATAACACAACACCTGCTTCATGGAACTGTTCTCTAAACTAATTTTTTTGTGCAGAAAAAGATTTTTGTCCCAAATGACTTCTGGATTTGTTCAGATTTTTATCATGCCAATTACAAAACACGTGGCCTGTAGAAATGGTGACTGATGCACAAGTAGCCAAATTAAATATGAATCTGAAGAACTGAGGAGTATTACAGTTTCCTTTTAGTTCCCTCTTGAAAAAGACAACTGGGTGTATAAACTTCTGTTTCCACATTTTCAAGGCACTGCTCTTACCCTCCCAGCAATCAGTGCTGCTTTCGTGCAGTATAATTCTGAGAGCACAAAAATATATTTCTGAGCAGATGTGTGCTAGTTTGTGGTTGTCTAGAGTACTTCCATAATGAGGTAATATGAAAGTGCTACCCATAATTGTGGACATAAACACTCAGCTTATTTTTAATCAGTCTGTAACTATTATTAATTGGTATTTATGTAATATTACAAATTCATCCACGGATTAACATATCACAAATGATAAAATATAAATCAGTCTGCTGCAAGTAAAATTAGGCATTTTTTGCTCTTGTGCATCTTTTTGGGGGGTACAGGACTGACAACATTTTATCCCAAGCTACTGAGAACTTGTTTGGGTAGAAAAGTGCCCAGACTGAACTTTAGGGGTTTTTTGCAGAGCTATAAATGATGGTTTTCCATTGTGACTATATTCACTTCCTAATTTTTTTGAAAACACTCTGGTAGTGTGCTTTAGAGCTGGGATATCTCTGTATGGAGAAGCTATTTTAGGACTGAGATTTGTATGGGTCCTTCTAAGCTTATGCACTTGTACTTGTGATAATGGTATTGCAAAGCCAGTCAAAGTAAATGTTTTGAAACTTCTAACACTGGTCAGAAAATACCTTTTTCTGGAACTCGTTGAGCCATCCAGAACACATAATGCTTGGAATAAAGGCTTGCCGGCCACATCAAAAGAGGTGTGTGAGAGAGGGAATAGCTTTGGGATTTTAACTTCCCCTCCAAGAAATAACCCCTTACTCACCAAAAGAACAGTCTTGATAAAGTTCATTTTACTCCTGTATGAAATCTTGTATGCACTGACCTCAAAAGGCATACATTATAACTCCAAAGCACTTCAGGTCTTTCATTTAGTCTTCAAAACAAGAATTAAGGATCAGCTATGTGTAACTGGAACTGGAAGTTTGCTTTATAGAGGCATGCGTATGGGATCTCATATGGCTTGTGGACTTCAGCAACAGCTGGGATGGCCACGTGCTTGAGATTTGTTTTCACTGAACCGAGGGATTTTTTTTTGTTCTTTTCCCCTAGCATTATGAATATACCATGTTTACAGAAACTGTTTACATCTTTCCATTAGAATATGCTGCAGTAGCAATTAAGTGAAAAATTGAGGAGTGGAAAGTTAAGAATTAGATATCAGAAGTATTTCCCTTACTAAGTGATGGGGTTTTATGCGAGTGTCTTTACTAATGCTATCTTTTACCTAATGCCATAATTTGAGCTATCCTCCAAGTATTAACCCATCTTCTTCAAGCTTTTCACTTTTGCAGATATATCTGTGTAAAAGCACTATTGACTGTTACCTCTGGAAACATCTTGAACAACAATCTTGGTTTTGGTATCTCTTGGAAGCCTCTTAGCTGAAAAAGTATGATCGAACCTTTCTGTGTTGTCTGTGCAAACTGATGGGATCCTGAGTTGGGATCCAGATCCAGCCAGCTTGTATTGGCTCTGTCTTGGCAACATTCACCTTATGCTAATTTTCACAGAGAAAATACATTCAAGCTCAATCAGATGTTTTTAGAGTAAAAATACAATTTGTGACTTTTTATTTAGAAGTTGGAGATCAGAAAGGCAGAAATATGACTTAACCCCTTCTACATGCACTCCTTGCAGTCCTAGCCTAGTTTTGGACTTGTCACAGTGAAATCTGCAGGCTCCTCTGTCTCTAGGACATTCCTATTGTGGCTTTCTTTTCCTCTGAGCAGTCTGTAGTTTTTTTAATATGGCCGCTGAACAGCAAATAGAAGATAAATACAAGAAGGCGTGTAAGAGGGATGTAAGCCACTAGCTTGGTGTTAATTTGTTTATATTACTGCTTCCGTGAAGGCAAAAATGAATCTTTAAATACTGTGAATTCAAGATCAACACTTAAAATAATACAATATCTTGTCTCTTTTTAAAAATGAATTCTATAGTATTATGACTACATGACAACTTGTGATGAATGCAGTCCTCTTGCTACTTTCTCTTTAGGGTAAAAGCAATTAAGCACTATTATAAATGTTAAAATTTAACAAGACATTGGTATATGTTGAGATTCATTTATGCACATTTAATTGAAAGCAGAAATGATCAGCAAACATCAATGTAATGACCTGTTCTAACCTTGACATGGCTGACTAACAAAATTATGCCTTGTCACTAGTGGTATGTGTTAATTTCATTGAGTTATTTGCCTATGAATAACCTTATTCATAAGATCGGAAAGCAGTACGATGCAGTCATCTTTCCATATATTCTTAGCCATTGCATGCAATTCTGTGAATTAACTTACTAGAAACACACAAAAGCACTTCTAGTCTTTTACAAGCAGGACGTTTAAATGTCGGGAATGAAATCATCAAACTTAATAACACTGTAGGTGTGTATCACAAGACTATCTTTCATAAAGAGTACAGAAAATAAGCACTCAAACTATTATATTCATATTCTGTGGAAGTGACAAAAAGTAAACATCATGTTTTTTCAACTGCCTACAGGAATCTACCACATCCTTTCCTTTCTATTTGCTGTAAACACTTGTAACAAGTGTGGAAGCCCGTGAAAAAAATCATGCTGTAGATTCTTGGAACTGAATTTGACTTGGAATGTCTTGGAATTGCTTTCTAAGTGCTATATGGTAAAACTTTGTAAAGGGAGGGGGGAATTAAAGAATGGAATGTATATATATTGAAGTCATTGAGACATATTTGAAAATTAAACAGTATCTTTTCATAAGCACCTATTTAAATGTTCTCATCGCTTCATACAAATCTGAAGTAGCTTCAGTAAATGTAACCCAGACTTGGTAACTGCTTTCTCGAGGCTCTATCAGTCCATTTTAAAAATCCAGTTCTTATAAATGCTTGCTAGTTTCTTCTGCTACTACTCCTGATGGCTGAACTGGGTAGCTGCATATGCTAGGCTGGTAAGCCTGACATGGAGAATGGTGCAGACAATGTTTTTCTGTAATGAGATCGTACTCTAGTATTTGCTCAAGTGAAAGCAGCAATAAGCAAAAGAACGAGGCTCCCTTAGATAGTTTCTCTCAGATGTGCGAATGGGCCAATTAAAACAACCCCCATGGTATTAATATACGCTTTCAATTGCGGTTATTGGTCCTACTTGTTTTCAGTGCCATAGCGGCTGCTTCTGTAGCCTTCCATAGGTGATACAGAACAAGAGAAGGCAAGTGACTTGTTTTGCTTGTTTTATTTTTCTTGGCTTTTCAAGTTGCTGTCATCGTTTGAGAAATGGGATCAAAATATTATAGTGCTTCAGTGTTTGTGTCATTTTCTCAAGCAGTTAATAGTCATGTTTGTCTAATTTTCCCAGTTTATAGTTACATTCAGTAAAATATGAAACCAACCTTGTTTTAGAATGTTTGGTTGTGAGCATACTTACATTATCTGACATTGTCTTCTGCATTATATATATCCTTTCTCAAAGGCTTTTACCACAGAGCTGAGCAATGCTTACAGAGGATCTCACACTTTCCAAAAGTCTGCAGTGATCTGCTGAATAACCGCACTATGTGAACAGCATTATGCGGGTATTTTTCTTTTCTTTAGGTATCGCCTGTTGTAAGACACAGCTACTATGTTAAGAAGCAAAGGTTTGCCACGTAGGAAAATGCACTTGACTCTTTGACTTTACCTGTACATACTTTTCTTTACTTATGTTGGCTGGCTTGAATATCTCACTTGCCATACTGTCCCATATGTTCACTTAATTTTTCAAAATATATTTAGGACAGATCAAGACATATTGCCTGCCTGTATTGCCATTTCAATTCATCTACAAGCAAAAGTAGCTGCATACCTGCTGGTGCAGACAACCGATCTAACTGTTCTGATCTCTGCTAGAGTACTCTTTATATTAACTGTGCCTTACTTGGGAATACTGAGTGCTTTCAGGCTATCAGTTTTCAAGTGACTGTTAAAAAGTGGAGACAGATCTTCCCACTCTGTCTACAGACTATTGACATTTTTATACCATATTACTTCTTCAGGCATAAAATTCTTACTGAAGTCTCCTCTTTGCGTCTTGGTTTCATTATCTAAAACTGTATATGATTTGAGAAATGGAATTTAGCTGTAATGGTGTCTAATATATTGCAGTTTAAAGATTCTTTGTGAATTGAGTATTCTCTCAGAACCTGGAACTGAGACTAATTATGTCCAGTAATTGCCTTTTAACCTTCCACTAATTACTAAGAGATAAGGGGAACAGGTTCAACACTTCCACGCAGAAATTTCCAAGCGTAATATCCCAGAAAGTAAACAATCCCTAGTAAGTGATACAACAAGTAGTATGTGGTACCACTTTAAAAATTTGTGGTATTAACTTGTTTTAACTGGATGAGTTAATTGTTGGGGTTTTAATGGTAACATTCTTGCTCTTTGTGCTTCTAATACATCTGTCCTGTTGAAATGAGTGAAAATGAGTGAATGCATGAAAATTGTTCTCTACCCTCGACATGACTTAAATCTGCAGTGCTCTGTGTGAAAGGACAGAGACCAGTTAGAGTTGGTCTGTGGATAGAAACAACCAGACTAGCTGAGCTATTGGAGATAGATAAATATAAGCTATGTCTGACAGTGGAAAAAATAATTTGGGTCAAAATTAGTATCTATCATCTAATTAAATGTTGTCAAACCTTAATTACATTTTCTAAATCAAATTCATCATGTTCAAACTCTGCTTGAAGTTTATAACATAAGCTCCCCTCAGCTCTTTCCTGGGCTTTATATGTACAGTGGAATATTAAGTAATGATGGGAAACTTGTTTGCTGTCTAAAGCTTTTGAGCTTGCTGAAGTAAACTAAAACACTAATGTAAGTAGGAAGACTTCCATCTTGCTGGAAAAAGACGTAAATTTACCATGGTCTCTCAAGATCAAGAAGAAGTCTGAAATACATGTTGTGTTGTCATTAAAATACATGGAAAATGAATTAGCTGAGATTGATAGGTGGCATGCATTTTGAGGTACTAAAATAAGGCTATTTATAGGAACTTACCTTCAGAATTAACTTTGGTATTACTGCCAAAGATTTAACTTTCTCACTTACAATTTTAGGGTTGATTAGACTTCTTCCAGGAGTGTCTTTGAATGATGCGGTGAACACAAGTAGGACAGTGTTTGAGGGCCTCTGCGGTACTGATTTTGCATTCTGAAAACTTGTGTAGTATTGTAAACAAGTAGAGAAATTAGTATTTCTTGCTATAGTGTAGTGGCTGAGCTAAATCTGTCCTATAAAATGAACAATTGGTCTGGTTCACATAATCTAATACAAAGCTCCTGTAGTAGTCAAGCTTTCATAATGAAGCTTACTTAAGAGGACTCCTAAACCTTAATACTTTACTGATGTTCAGAGCAATAGAATTCAGAAGATTCTGTTCCTTTAGTAGTAACTGCTCATTTTGGGGGTTTTCCTGGAGAATTCAAAGAATAAGAAGTTTTGGTGACAACAATGTGGAATAAGATGATCTGTGGTTAGGTTGCATTAATATCGTCTTTGGACAGGCTTAACACTGAATTTGCAAGTGCATTGTTACATTAACTATGCAGTTCACCCTGGGGATATTGAAAGCAAAATTGTAGGCTGGATAAAAGTACCATATGGCTAACGGGGGGAAAAAAAATAATCGATGTAGCTTAATAGTCAAATGAGCACAATGCATAGGACATTCAGCCCTGTGAAGTCTGGTGCAAATAGCTGAAACAAAAATAGCCCAGTGACAAATCGTATAGATTGCTTATTTTTTCTCAGGCAGGATGACTTGACTGCTGGCTCACAGCTGCAGCCCAGCTCCTTCTACAGAGGAATTGCTGCGCGGTAGAATAAGCATCGCAGTGAAGATATCTCTATCCCTTTTGCCTTCCCAGGGAGCACGTTACAACAAATGCTGAAGGGGTGTTTGCAGGATGGGAAAACTATCTCTGCAGTTCAAGGCACATTCACAGAAAATACTGGCTTGTAGACTTGATGCAGCATGCACAGCCAAGTGTATCAAATTCAACAAACTGCTGCTTGAACTAGGGGTTAGGAATACTATTTCCCTATCTTCAGCCTTCTCACCAGAAGTAAACAGTGTTAACAAGATGAAGGATGGTCCTAATAATGTGTAAATCTGTACAGTGTGCACTTTTCTGTACATAAGTAACAAGGACCGGATGTCCTCTAAATCCTATATTTTGGGATTTATTATGCTATTAAGTTTAACTGTATTTGGATATTTGTAATTCTTTTGAAGAAACTTACATACTTCTCTGTTTCAGGCTTAAAAAAAAAAAATCCACCACTAAGGGCATACCTCCTAACTTCCTTCTCATTACAGCTCAAATAATTGTAACAACGAAGATGCAGTAGAAAAGGCTTCAGTTGCCCAAGGAAAGACCAAGCAGTTTTAGTAGAACTGGTACATTTTGTGCTGATGTTGCCATGGGAATCACCATGTCCTTGCTGCTATTGTCTCTTACACTAGTTAGATTAAATTTAATATTGCTGTAGTTGTGTAGGAATTACACCTCTTGATAGTGGTCTAACTTAGATATCTATATAATGAGCAGGACAGTCTTGCAATACACAAAAATATCCGATCTCCTGCCATCTCTCCAGTCCTCTGTTTCTGCAGACAAATTTGCTGCCATACAAATGCATGGCTGCCTAATCTTTGCTAAAACCTGAAAAGCTGGTGATTATCTAAAGAAGGAATTGTACTGAAAATATTTTAGTTGCATGACACTTCAGTTGATCTGGAATTGTAAAGGTCTCTTTAAACAACCATTTGTGGAGCAGAAACTTTGTACAGCTTGCAGATGTACAGATGTGTTTTCAAGCAAAATGTGCTTACCCTATTGTATCTCTGCTGTCCTTGGCCTCTGTTCAGCAGTGATTGAATACCACATCTGCAGTAACCATAAATAGAGACTAGGCTAGGACTCTGGAATCATTATCCAGAAGAGCTGCCTTTTATGAGGCAAGATTGGTTTGGGAACTCATTGTGCCAGGTAGCAGTGATCCATCTAAATCATTTCATAAACTAAAGTGACTATTCAAATGGGGACAGTTGATTTATTGTAAAAGAAAAGGAATCTTAAATTTCAATATGCATGTAAAGAAGCCTCTGGAGTACCATCAATGTTTGATCTTTGAGCTTAGCTATTTCCATGAGTGGAATGTTACTGCTTTTGTTATGTCAGAGTACTATAAAAATCGGCTGTTGATGGATGAGCATCTGAAAGGATGCTCTTTCCCCAGTTCTACACCTATTGTATATAAACTTGTGTTGGTTTACAAAGTTGAATATATTAAATTTCTTACACGTTTTGAGTGTTAACCCCCTAGAAGGCAAAGCCTGGTTAAGCAGTTAATGTACTGAGTGCCAGACAAATATTATCATAATTTTATTTGCTTGTGCCAGTGCCAGTCATTGGGCATTATTTGAATTTTGCTAGCAGCTCAAGCACTGCTAAAAGTAAATTCATTTGTTTATAGACTTCTTTCACAACAGCCATATAAAACCACATTATCATATTTTGAACAGAAGGCACAAAGCCAAATAAGTGCTGTCTTTGAACTTGGCTAAAACTTGGTGTTACATGGCTAAGACAGGTCACACACCTGCTGTTTTTCCCCTCCCACCCCCATTTTGTTTCCTCTGAAAACTTTTTCATACCAGTGTGCTCTCACCTAAATATGTTAGTTTGCGGAGTAAACGGCAGGTCCTGTTTTGCATTAATGGTGCACATTTACAGAGCAAAAAGAGACTAAAAAGTGGTGGCAAAGGAACTGTTAAAGACAATACTTGAGGCTGGAAATACAGGGCAGAGGCCTTGAAAGCATGTCCATAAATCAAAAGAAAGGAGGTAGAGCATGCTGGAATGCAGGCACAGTCAGGCTTTGTTGCAGTAAACTTTGAAAAGTTAAGTAATGGTCCAGAGGTCACCTGGACTTTCTGGCAGTAGGGGACCAGTGAGAATCTTCACATTATTTCAGCGCAGCAAGCAAGGGCAAAAGGAGGTGAAGAAAGGTAGTGGGGGGGACAAATGACATCTGTTGTGGTATCTTCAGTTGTGCAATACTAAGGTTTAAATGTCCTGGAGCTGCAGAGCTGTGGAATGAATGCTTCTTTTAAGAAGTGAAAATGCTGAGATGAAATGTATTGGCAGTAAAAATAATACTGAGAATGTCACTGTGGGAATAGTCTTACTTGCCATATGAACCGGGCTTTCGTATATCTCTGTATAACGAATATATAGAAAAGATGCAAAGTTATTGCATGAGCTAGCAGCCGACTCCGCGTTTACTTCTCAGTCCTGCCCTCCGCTCGCTGTGCCGAAGGAACCGACGGGAAGGCAAGTCACAGTCCTAAAGGGAACGAAGGCTTGGATCCTCGGGGCTGAACTGCTGTAGCTGCAGTGGGGCAGATGGCCCCATACCCATGTGCATCAACTTGATAAGATAATGCTTAATGTAGTCCTGGTGTCCCCCTGTTCTTTAAAGGACTTTTTTTTGGGGGGGGGGGGGGGGCTGGTGTGGTGTGTAAAAGGTCATAAAGTGTTTTTTAGCAGGAAGAACTAACCTCAAAGGTACAGAACCAGAACTAGGAATGTGCTGTTACTATGGGTAAATGGATAGATACATGCTCTGCTTTCACTTGAGGGAGTATGCTACCAAAAATCAGGACTGAAACATATTACTGTGAACAATGACACAAAATGTGATTTAGTTTTGTAATGCTGTGAGGGTTTAAAAACACGAACAGCTGCAAAAAAACCCCAAACCCCCAACCACAACAATGCCTGTAAAGACTCATTGGTTGTGCCTAGGTCAGTATGAGCTGTTGGAGAGTGCTTTGATCTAAAGAAAAAAAATATAATGTATCAATGTCAAGAGGGAATTGAAAATACCAAACAGTGAACTGAGGGAAAACCGGGTAAAGCCAGTAGTACAGGGAGCTCTCAGGAGTGTTTGGGTAACACTTACGGAGCACAAAGAAGGTATTTGAAGTAATGCTTCTGAAAGCCGAATGGATTACTTGTTAAACCTCTCCCTGAAAGTTGTAATCATACTGAAGCTTGCATTTGGGGGACTGATTCTAAGGAAGGAAAAAAACCAAACCCACAAATAATGCCAAACACCACCTCCATCCCTCAAGCCAAACAAACAACCCCCCCCCCCCCCCCAAAATTTGTAAGGCATTTTTCAGAAGATAAGAACTGCGCTATGTTGCTCCATCCAGTGCCAAAATAATTTCAAGAAATTATAACCTCAAGATTACCTAGGAAGGGCATTTTATATTGGGGATGGCTCAGTCAATAACCACTGCAGGTATTAGGACAGATGGAATCTGACTAAGAGCAAGAAAGCCATTAGCTCTAAGTACAGCCATTATAATTGAAACTGAGGCCTCCAGGCATCTAAAAAGAAGCCAAGAATTCTGTCTATGGGATTTTCTCTTATAGTAGGGCATTTTTTTTAATTTCTGCGTGCAAAGACTTAGTTATAAATTACAGTGCTTCTAAAGATTTAACTGAGTAGATGAGATCAAACAACTTTAAGACTTCAATGCCGTTCTTTATGCCTTCTGTCTAATGATTTATAGTACTAGAATATACACTTGTTTTTGTCCTCATTGTTTTGGGCTTTCTAATTTAGACTTAATTGGAGAAATGGGTTATATCAATGGCAACAAAACTCAGGTTGCAATTGGTATACCCGTGCGGCCACTGAAATCGGGTTGACTTCATGGGCAGATTAACATGGTTAGTTAGCAAAGAATGATTGGGAATTAAACATCTACCAGAAATGATCTGGAAAGTCAAACAGCTCCTGTCTTGAGTGGTGACATGTCTCTTCCCAGTGAAAGCCATATCAAGTCCACTGGGAGCAAGTTGTGTGTCTCCAAATGTTTCAGGTTTCTTTACATTTGGCATCATCCCAAATACTGCCAGTGTAGGCTATGAGATTAATCCAGAGGTTAAGTACGTTAAGGCTTTAATACTTTTCTTGCATCTTAGTGTGAAATCTAGTTTGTGCTCTAAAAGCACCATTTTATTTTTCTAAAAGATAACTTTGCCATTTTAATGACAAATCACTTGGACTTCTAATAATCTGTGTGTGGAATTTAATGTGCAGATGCCTCTTTTGAAATAAGACTTAAGTGTAGTTTACACTGAAAATTTTATCTGTAAAGTACTTTGGTTTAAATTGCATAGGGAGGTTTCAGATGCTGGATTTTGATTTCCAATTGTTGTTGGATCAATGACTGAATGAACCCCTCGGGTGGAAGATTGACACCAACTATGTCCCCATAAGTTTTACTGTTTGTTCTTTCTCCTTATAGAATAAACATAGTGAGGTCTTGTCTTGTATGAAAGATAAGTGTAAAGATGTAATGGTCTCCAAAGCCTGAGGATTAAAGACATAAATTCCATGTGTAGAAAATTGCTCATTCTTGCTGAAGGCTTCTTGGCTGCTTGCTCTAACTCTAATTGATCCACATGTATATCTAAAATACATTTTGACAAGAACCCTCTGCAGACAGATAATTTTATTAAGGAAAATACGAATACTTGATACAAATGAAAGATGAAGCTTGATTTGATCATTTTCAAAATGTTTATGGCTGATGATTGCATGTTTAGAGGCTAAAGTGATGATAAAGTGTTCTGCTGTAGATCTCTTCATATTCTGAAAAGCATTTAGCTGCCATTAGAGGCAAGGACCTCTATAAGGAAGTATTTTAATTGGAGCCATGACTGTTGAAAAGCCATAGCTGCATCTTGACTGTTATTTTAAATGTAAGATGAAAGGATGCACTCCATACTGAAACTGCAGTTTTAAAGATATTTTTCTTTCTTCATAAGGCCTTCCCTGTAAATGGAAAGGCAATCAGAAATAATCCTGTCTAGTGGTTTGTCACTTATGATCACTCTTAATTTAAGCTAGAATAATGCCTTCTGTAGATATATTCAGTACAGAGGAACGCCATATGCTAACGCTTCTTAATACTTTTCGTAATTCTGCAGAAAAGTTGTCTTCTGCTTGCTCGTAAAGCAAAGGTGGTCACAATATCATTGAACTAGCTTAGAGATTTCTGATGTGCAGTTATATATTAAAAATTTACTATGCAGTTCTTCATTACTTCTGGGGTTAAGTTGCATTCTCACTTCCTCAGCTATTAAAAAAAACAAAACAAAACAAAAAAAAAACAACAAACCAAACCAATACTCACTCAATTAACTGAGCTGTAAAGAAACATCTGAAGGAGTTTTGATTCTGAGGTTACTGGTTCCTGAGCTGTGGTAGGGATAGATGAGTCTGCAGGGCAGAGGTGAAATAGTAAGTGGTTTAAAAAGTTTCAGCTGCAGCGGAAAAAAAGAATTGGCTCATTTGTAAAATGATTAATGAGATAAGGATGACATGTTTTTCAAACAGAATTGAAGCAGATACACCATCTCAATTTTTGTAACATTAGTTGTTTTCTTATAAGCAATTACAAATTACAAACAATTGAACGGTAATGGGGGGGGCAGTAGGAAAACAGGTAAAATGGTTTTGAGAGGTCATAAACCCAAGATATTTTAATCGGTTATCTCTTCAGATTGAAGTCTGTATTCTGATGCTGATCTGATGCTGACTTTAAGAGCACCCCCACTTATCAAAGCAAAATATTTACTTCCTTTCCATATGGCTCTTTGGCAGTGTTCTTACTTAGATCATAAATTGGCTTCACTGCGGATTCTATTTGCTTAATCTCATGAGACAGGTATTGGTGCTGGGCTTCTTGTAAAGCAAGTGGAAACTGCAGAGCCTTTTCCGCACAGTGATGCGTTGTTCTGGAGGCATTAATTTCATGAAACCCTTACTGCTACCTGCTGCAGGGAAGGATAATAGAAAACTTTTGTAAACAAAGCTTTTTTTCCTCTGTGTTCTGCTTGGCTGTATTCTATTCCACGGATCATTTTCTGTCCTACTCTGTAGTACACATAAAGGGATTGCATTCTGAATGAGCCTGTCTGCGAGGAGTATAACCAGCCAGAAATGGTGGTGCTTTTGTGACATATGCCAGGCTTCTCAGGGGTATGTGAGAGAGGATGCTTTTTAACTTATCCTCCAGCTTAATTGCTTCCCCTTCCAGAGATGGGCAGCAAACACTTTGGACAGAAACGTAAAAATATTTCTCGGTAGCTTTGTGTTTAGAACACTGCTACTTCAGTCTGCACACAGCTGTATTGATGTGTTCCCTGAAAAGAAGAAATTGCATCTCCCTTTCTTTCCCCCAGGTAACACGGACAGTAGTGTGCGGAGGATAACAATATTTCTCCAGTTAGCTAAAAGTGCCCTGAGGTAGTTGCATCTGTATGCTGAGTTTTATGGGTATTTAACTGTTTTTGTGAAATATTCAGGTATGGAAGGCTGTTCCAGGCTATCCAGGTGGTGGTGTGATGTAGCATCTGCCCAGTGTGGGTCTTTATTTGCATGCTGGAGGAAGCACGTTCCTCTGCCTCTCGCCGAGCGGACAGATGGTATCTATAACCTTGATGTAAAAGCACGCAGCACAGGCTGTGGAGGGGGTTGCTTTTTGTGAAAACACGTGGGGCTTTGTGTCCTGTCCATTGCTTCAAACTATTTTCAGACATTAAGGGAAGAAGAGAACCTAGGTTACTAAAAAAATGCATCCTAGATGAAGAAGGTGAGTGCGGAGAGGATACGTTCAGCCCAACTGCTAGCTGGCCTGAAGCTCGGTAGCATGTGCAACAGTGGTGCCTGGGCAATGAAATCAAGCTGATCTTTCTACGAATCTCTCATCAGAGATTACTGAGAGTTTGGAATAGACATTTCTTGGACAGTAGTGGCTGTACACAGTCCAGGAATAGATATAACAAGCTCTTTATGGAGACCATATGCCAGTAGCTGCACTTCCGTGGTATTTTATCATAGAACATAGTTATCTATGGGAGATAAGTATTGGCGGCTGCTTGTGGATTGAGAGACATGTCTGTTTGGGTTTAACAGTTTAGCTTTAAAAGACAAAAATGACATCTGCTATTTAAGGAAGTGGCTGTTTTCAGTGTTCCTGTCCAGGCTCACGATTAGAATTGATTCTCTTAACATGGTTACTAGAAGTGTCTGTGTGTGCAACACCTTTTGTAAGGACTAAAGAGGTTTTGGTAGTCATTGTCACATGAGCAATGCATTCCAAGAGCTGGAATGGAAGGATGCATCTTAGGATGGAGGTGGTCTCCACAAATATGAGCGCATGCAGGCAGACACTTGAAGACTGCACATAGTAGATCTGTATTAAAAAAAAAAAGGCACCTGCAATATTGTACTCTCACTTAAGATAGCTAAAACCTAAGTTATTTTCTTTAATAGGAGTTGGAAAAAATATAGGACGAAAAGAGTGTGATAAGTTACGTTCTCTGTGAAATAGTGTGTTTTTTCAGTGAACATTGTTAATTGGCGGTTGTAGGTCTAATATCCAGTCAATTTGGTAAACTTATCAAATAGGTCCTTTTTAAGCAGCCAGTCCTATGTTGTGCTTTAATACAGAACTCTTTCTCGTTATACCTCCTTCCTCCCTAGCGTGGTAGAATTCATTGCACTGATATCAGTGTACTTGGGGAGAATTGTCATAACCCGGTAATTCTCTGTTTACAAGTAAGTACCCTGGGTAGGTTGGTCATAGAGGAACAGTTCCAGCAGCATAACTGGTGATTATCTACTTTGTTGCTATGGTATACAATGGTAATTGGGCACCTGCTGTCTTTTTTTCCTTTTTTAAAATTTCAGAATGGTGCCTGAAAATGCTTCTTATATAACTTACATTGAATCTTGCAGCTAGTGATTCATATATTTACCCTTGTATTAACTTATCTTCGTGATGCCATTTCATGTGGGAGATGGTGTACTTTCATGCATGATCTACGATGAGATCCATTAGTCTAAGTACCAGCCCAAATTTAGTTTGTATATAGTTCTGATATGAGTTTTAAGTTTTATACTGTTTGGGACTTCAGTTGAAACTCCTTTTGCACTTTTGGTAATGGGAAATCATATCTAAACTCTTCCTGCTTTTCTGCAGTCAAAATGTATTTATGGGGGGTTTTTTTGAGGGTATGAATACACAGCATGTATGAGCAGCGGAATGGTGCCTAGTGAACTAAAGTGTGTGAAGCGTTAAGAAAAATGAAACAGAAAGCTTTCAATACATTCATCATAACATGAAACCAGCATTTAAAAGCATGGAACACTATCAAAGAATACTTTTTTCCTGTGTCTTGAAGTGACCAAGAGTCCTGAGGCCTTAGCGTGAGGTTGGTACCATTACAATTCCTGTGGTAGTTCTTGGGAGGCTATGCATCCTGTCATGGGTTTTCTTTAATTATGCTGATGAAAAGGTGTCTCCTCACCTTGACAGCAGAAGCACTGTAATAATATAAGAAACTGATGCACTGGATTGGAAGGGCTGCTCACTTGCTAGAGACAATACAAACAAAGCTGTACATCTAGTCAGAATGTAATGAGTAAAATATAAACCGACACTACTTAAAGTGCCAATATAAATGCATGTATAAACTTCTGAGCTAGAGTTCCATCAAATAATATGGGGATGTTAGCTTTTACCGATTCCTCTGTTTTGCTGCTTTTCTGCAACAGAATAAACTATCTTGCTATAAGTACTGGACTGGTATAATTATAAGCCAGTACAACTGATATTTAGTAATTAAGGTACAGTTCTGCATTGTTCACCTACTGCTGCTAGCACAGAGGAATTCAAGATTCGTATCTGATGTGGAGTAAGAGGAGAATTAATCTTTACTGGAAACTGTTTGTTTATTATAATACGGATAGTATCATGTAAAATACAGATTTCTGGTACTAGAAATTGGAGAGGGCATTTTGGAAAATTGCTTCTTCCAAGTATTGAGTTTTGGTTAAGAGCAAGAATAGAAGAGTTAAACAACTAATCTGATTTTAATTTACAGTGTTTGCTGCAGAATATGTGAGAAGAGCACTCATTTTTGGTTTTGGTTATAAGCAATGAAACTTGTATGTTAAAAAATGTTTCAGGATTGCACATATCTCTGGAGCACTCACCTTTTAGGTAAGAGCATCCTCTGGTTTAGGGGCAAAGGTTTTTCCTAAGACTTTCACTGAACCTAGTCCGTGGTGTGCCTTTTCTGGGGGGTTCTGTTATGACGTTTTTCACTAATTGCATTGGAAACACACACACGTGCAGTTTTTCACTTTTCCAGTGGAAAAAGTGGAGGTGGACCTAAGCGACTTCTAGTCCTAGTGCAGCATACCGGGGAGTGTATCCTGCCCCGTAGGCTGAGATCCTGCTATGAAGAAGTGGAGGGAGCCAGACTTCAAACCTCCCAACTACGTGAATGACTTGCATTTTACTGTAGTGCAGTTTTGTTCCATCACCCATTTTATTTTCATTTAAAAGGATTTATCAGACATGCTTGTTAATGAGGTAGCAGTATTAGTCTGAAGGATTTCGGGCAGCAATTGTAAAGACTATCTAAAATGCTTGAGGGGAAGTGTTACAGCTCTCAGTCCTTCAATAATTGAAAAAAGAGGAATATCTCATAAATGTTGACCCTCTGCTGTCTTTCGAACTGACTTGGCGGTCTGGGCTGTGGGAGTCTCTTAATTACAGACCCCATCCAAACCGATCGAGGTAATAGTTTCCTTGCCAGTCAGGTATGATCCCGGCTGGTTAGTACGCGGTCTCCCTAGAACTTCCAGAGAGCACGAGTGTGGTGGGTTGATGCTGGCTGGATGCCAGGTGCCCACCAAAGCCGCTCTATCACTCCCCCTCCTCAGCTGGACGGGGGGAGAGAAAATATAATGAAAGGCTTGTGACTTGAGATAAGGACGGGGAGAGATCACTCACCCATTACCATCGCGGGCAAACCAGACTTGACTTGGGGAAAACTAACTTAATTTATTACCAATCAAATCGGATTAGAATAACGAGAAATAAAACCAAATCTTAAAACACTTTCCCCCCACCCCTCCCTTCTTACTGGGCACAGCTTCACTTCCGAATTCTCTACATCCCCCCCCTCCCAGTAGCGCAGGGGGATGGGGAATTGGGGTTAGGGTCAGTTCATCACATGTTGTCTCTGCTGCTCCTTCCTCCTCAGGGGGAGGACTCCTCACTCTTCCCCTGCTCCAGCGTGGAGTCCCTCCCATGGGAGATAGTCTGCCACGAACTTCCCCAACAGGAGTCCTTCCCACGGGCTGCAGTTCTTCATGAACTGCTCCAGCGTGGGTCCCTCCCATGGGCTGCAGTCCTTCAGGCACAGACCGCTCCCCACGGGGTCACACGTCCTGCCAGAAAACCTGCTCCGTGGGCTCCTCTCTCCACAGATCCGCAGGTCCTGCCAGGAGCCTGCTCCAGCACGGGCTTCCCACGGGGTCACAGCCTCCTTCGGGAACCCACCTGCTCCGGTGTGGGGTCCTCCACGGGCTGCAGGTGGAGATCTGCTCCCCCGTGGAGCTCCCTGGGCTGCAGGGGGACAGCCTGCCTCACCATGGTCTTCCCCACGGGCTGCAGGGGAATCTCTGCTCCGGCGCCTGGAGCATCTCCTCCTCCTCCTTCTTCACTGACCTTGGGGTCTGCAGGGTTGTTTCTCTCACATGTTCTCACTCCTCTCTCTGGCTGCAGTTTCTGTTCCACAGGAACTTTTTTCCCTTCTTAAATATGTTATCCCAGAGGCGCTACCACCATCGCTGATGGGCTCAGCCTTGGCCAGCAGCGGATCCCCATCGGACGTGGGGAAAGCTTCTGGCAGCTTCTCACAGAAGCCACCCCTGTAGCCCCTCCGCTACCAAAACCTTGCCACGCAAACCCGATACAACAAGCTGTCTGGGAGCTGGCATGGCTGGGGGCTGATAGCCTCTTGTGAACAGGACATGCATCCAAAATAGACCCTCCTTTCACACAGGCTGTGGGGCAGAGATGAATAAATGCTGATTCCTGTCATTACAGGTCAGAGTCACCTTTGAATTGGTGACTTCGGCTGCTTCTTTGGCATGACCAGTTTGGGTTTGTGAGCTTGGGGAAGTTGGAGTGTACAAGAACTGCTGGGTTATCTTTATGTAGCTCCCTCTTTGTAAGAGGTACAACTCTCCCCTTGCCCTGCCTGCAAGCGCTCTGTATGCTTTAAGGAGTTACTGTAATAGCCAGAGACTTCTGAAACGAGGGATGCTGCAGACTAGGAATCTACTGCTGTTGAGATACAGTGTTGTATTTCTAACCGTATGCAATAAAAACATCACAAGGATTATTGGGCCCATCATTTCTGTGATATTGAAGCAGCTGTGATATTAGTTAGGTGCTGTGCCTTTGCAGTACCAGATTTTGCTGTCTTTTCTCACATATGTCCATGGGCTAGTGTTAATGTGTATTTCAGCAGCAGGCAGGAGAGGTTTGTAAGCTGATTGCTCCATAGCTTCCTTCCAAGGAAACTGCTGGATCAAAGCAAAACTGGGATGATGCACGGACAGAGGGAGAGACTAAGGTTCCTAGCCTCAGGCTGAACTACACCTTCTCTGGGACGAAGCCTTTGAGCCAGGTGCTGGCTTTTTCCTGATCAGGTGAGACCAGTGTGAGAAAGTAGTGGAGAGGAAAGACTTCACCAGAAGCCACTGGAGTCCTGCTGGTGTGTTCAGTGGTCTCTGAGCATTGCTACTCACAATGGTATTGCGGTTCTACTTTTAGTGCTGGTTTTTGGGTGGTGCTAATGACTGCTGCCCATCTCCTGTTCAATTCCTGTAGGCTTCAGGGTGGAAGAGATGGATGTGGAGATGCTATAACAACTTCAGTCATCTTGTATTAAGAAATTCCCCTGGCGATATGTCTAGTCATTATTTGGGAGGTGAAGAAATGATGCCAGACAAAGATGTGGTGCCAAGTTTGAAGGCTGTTTGTTATATGTCAGTCCTTCAGTTTGCTGAATATCGGTAGGTTAAATGCTTTATGTTCACTAAAATAAAACTTCACATCTTTCTATTCTATTAGGTAAATACTTGTTCTGGTTTGTGACATTGGAACACTTCTAGCAGTTTAAGCTAAAAAAAAAATCACATCGATGTGTGGGTCTCTTTCTGTTATCATTCTTCTTTTCAAGGAAAAACTTCTGTATGCTTTTTCCTGTTTTCAGTATGCAGATGACTTGATTTAATAAGCATACCTCTGAAGAGTAAAGTAGTGAGAAAACCTTGACTGGCATTGCGATAGGGAAGCTCAGTTTACACTGTTTTTTCTTTTGATGTCTTTGAGCTTACCTTTATTCTGATTGCACACATCTCTTTCCAAAGATTGCTTATTACTAGCAGCATTTTATCTGTTCCTAACCCTAATGTGCATCATGTGTGACTTGTCAGATGTAATCTTCTGAAAAATTTTTTGTTCTGTAGAAAGTTATTAGAGATCCTGTCCAGTAGGGTGCTGAATCAAGTTATATTCAAGGTAGCTGTTAGACTTTCTCATATTCTTTGGAAAAGAACAAAAAGACTATTAGGATATTACTGTTCTCAAATAATCCATGAAAATAGTGGTTTTCCTACTGTGCAAGATAGTGTGGTGTTTTTTTGGTTTTTTTTTTTGTTTTTTTTTTAATCTGGTCATTAAATCAAAATGCAATGCAGTAATCCTACTTCTGTAACTGATTTATTCTTCCTGTTACTACTGTGATGGGCAGGCCCAAGAGCATGGTTTTGCAGTGAGTGCTCATTCCTTTATTCTGTTATGCATAATAACAGAATCCTGCTGAAAGGGCTATAATTAGTGGTGAAATGAATAATTTTTCTCATCCTGAAACTTACCTTGTTAAAATGCTATTGACTGGACAGGTCTTACTATACTTAATATTTTGTCACTTCTTTTAAGAGTCTTCAGCTCAGCAGAATTTTTCTGACCCTGTCTAAGATACAAAGTCTTGCAAACTAACCCATTTTTTTGGAAGGGAGAATCTCCATTCCATATGCCTGTGTTACTGGACACATTGTTTTGTACATTGCTGGCAATGCACTGATGCTGATCTAGACCTACTTAGCAGGAGGGCAAGGGCATGACAGCAAGCATGCTTGCCTTTGAGCTCGGTGAGGTTTTAGATATTTGATATGACTGTATGTGCAGCAAGCAAGGCTACTCTTTTCAGACTCGGGGAATAAGAGCATTTCTTTACTTAACAGGGTATTGCACATCTATTGTAGCCCACAGGGGCACGTAATGTCATTCAGACACAATAGAGTAAACTAAAAAACCTAGGTAGCTCTAATAGCCTTTAGATGGGGCTGGAAGTTTCCTGGCAACTTCTATCTTGTTTTGAATTGCTCCTCAGAACATATATATAGAAACTTTATACTGAAACATGCTAATGCCTATTTGTGATATAAATAGTATTGTTTATATAGCCATTAATGAATTCTCCCTGAAGCTTTCTTCCTTGAAGGTAAACCATTCGTCTGCATTACAAATGCTGAAAGACTTCATATACTACAAAAGAACAACCTGTAACAGGTATAGTTTTCTTTCTTGAGGCAAGTTCTGTGCTTAAAGCAAGGCTTAATCAAACGCATTGATTCTATTATTGCTCTGTAAAGATTTGGTTCAATCTTTTCCTTTTGTAAAAAATGAAATTCGATTGCTCTTTAATATGTGGTTACTGTATGCTCATACCTGTAGTAGGTCTCCTAAAACAAAATTAGTTCTTGTGACTTGCAAGAAGATGTATTTCAGATGGAGTATGATTACTTAGTGTGAAAGCTCGACATGCTGTTATAAACCTTGGCTTTTACCCAGTTCTCTGTATGCTGATGGGAGTGACATCTCTAAATAGGTGAGGAGATATGATTTGGCTTATTACCATGTGGGTGAGTGTGGGGCTGTGAAACTATATTAAAGTCCTGTCCGCTTGTGGGGTTTTACAGTAAGATTTCAGTTCTGCTTTTGGCTGTTTTTCTACCCTGCCATGTAAAGGAAAATTTTGCATCCTGAACGTGAATGTTAAACAAATAGAGTTTTAAAACTGCTGTTCCCACTTTCTATATAATCTGTTTTTATAGAACATTGCTGTAACTCTACTCATTGCTTAAAGTATCTGCTAAGGCTGAAATTGTTGCAGGGGTAGTTGTGTACATCAGTCTATGTAATATGCCTTAATGGTTATGAACAAGATTTTATTTTGAAATGATTACTTCTATGAGTCAGATGGAAAGCTGGTCCTGAAGCTGCTTTTGGAAGCAGCATTACATTGTGCTGTTTCACTTTTAAGTGTAAACAACAAATCAGATGGCATAAGACTTTCAGCTGGTTTATTAATACTTTAAGAGGGGGGGGGAATAATGGAGAGAATAGAACATTTCCTTGCAGGGGTGAGCCAGAGACTTGCCACTGAATGAAGCTTGCTTCTGAAGCTGTGCTGCTTCTGGGATTTAAGACCCTACTCTCACCTAAATGAACAAGAGACTTGCTGATTGCGAATGGGAACGTCTCACATTCCCAATTTGAGCGGCTTTTCTGTCTTGTGCTGTTCTCAAAGATTTCTTCAAAATTATGATATACCTGTAAATGGCCTTCAATTTTTGAGCTGACAACCTCCCACCAAGAATGTTTTGTTGAAAAATTGCCAGCCAACTCAGCAACTGGAAGCCAAGATACTTTGTCATTTTCCTGCTTGCTGTATTTATAGGAGGATAGTGGTGACTGTCTCTTGGGTATGCAAAGCAAAAGATAGTAAGTCATTTTGGTAACATGAAAGGAGATGTTTTCTGAAACTTCATTTTCAGATGTGGACTGACGGAGGGTGATGGCAGTACTTCGTTTAAACTTAAACAAAAATAATTCAGGATTTTAATAGTCACTTTGGTTTGCGGTCTCCTGTAAGTCTTAAGTACTGGGGGTTTTGTTTTTCTTTGCACTTATTTTTTGGTTCAAGGTTTGTTATGATGGTACCTGTTCCTCCTGGCCTCTGCTTGCAGTGGAATTACAGTAAATACTGCTAATAGCAAAGTCATTTCTGCTTCTACTGACTGTAACAATCTTAAAGGGGATGTGTTTTGCCATATTTCCTACTGAGAATAAAGTTCCTGGGGTCAGGAAGAAGACAAACTTGTACTTCAATGGGGCATGCGGGTTAATCTTTAGTTCTACTCAGAATGAAATATTGGAAACCAGCCAGAGATGAGAGGAGAGATCTTGGAGAAAGTTGCGTGACACTTATCACATCACTGATATAACTTAGATATATAATAGAATATATTCTGTTTAAAGTACTGTAGCATAGAAGATATTGTAGATATCATAGCCTTTTCCTCCTTTAATGTTTACCTTAAAAGAAATAATGCAATATATTGCCGGAAATTTTTACCTTTCTCCTTTTTTCAGCAGTGATGGTATCGTTTCTTTTGTCTGGGTCAAAAGGAAAAAAATAATCCAGAGCCCAGTACATGCTTACAGCATAAGCAGAAACGTTAAATATTGATCTAAAATACTGGCTTTTAAAGAATGCTTAAAGAAAATCTAACGCTTTATTTCAAACTATAAGTAGCTGTTTTTTTCAGCAGTGTGTTCATTCAGCCCTGCAAACCAATTACTCATTCCCTGAGTAAAATTGACCATCTCTGAATAACTCTTTGGAATTTACGGGACTAAATCTTAGCCTTGAAAATGCAAATTTAGCAGCTTTTTTTGCCTTTGGGGGTTCTAAAAATAAAGAAGGGATGGTGGTCCATCTTCCCTCGTGGTTAGCTGTGCTGAGTTGGAAGACGATCAGCTTGGGAGAGCAGTTGGTTCCAGCCTTGGTGCAGGGGGCATAACTTGGCAAAGAGCACCTTGCAGAGGCCCAGCCTTTACCTTGCATCTTTTCCTTGCCTTACTTAAAATACTCCTTGAGTTTCAGTGAGAGGAATAGTGAGTTGACGGAAAGGTGGTCTAGGACGGCTGGTTGCTGCTTCTAGTGACCCCAGAAAGCTTTGAGCGCTCAAAGACATTTTCCCTGTTTAGATGGTCCAGATGGTCTTGTTATTCTAGTCAAGAGGAAAGGCAGAAAATTAAGGCGTTAAACCTCCAGTTGTCTCAGCTATATTTGAAAACTTGATAGTACAAGCAATTACATATAACATCTTTTTCAATTGTAAGGTGTATGTTCTGCAAGATACAATTTGCTGAAAACTGAGTGTGGGAAGGTGTCAGTTAAACACTTTCTTCATTAATTTTTTCATTACTCGTGGGGATGCATAAGTGAGTTCATTTCTCTTGCTTCCCTTGCATTCAGGTAACCTCCAGGGATAAGGTCATCATGTAGAAAAAGCTGCTTTAAAGTTGCCTTTTGTCTATGAGAATACCTATACATATCTAAAAACCTAACAACTTAAAGTGACCACACAGGCTTTAAAAAATGAGAAGGGAAGCAAGAGAGACTCATGAATTAATACTGTGTCAGCTTTGAATTCATGAAGCTGCAAAGTGATGCTAGAATTTAGCCCCGTGCCAATCCTTTCCTCACCTCTGTTCTTGCATGTGTTAAAAGGGATGTATGAGGAGGATGGATGTCAGACTGCTTGTCTTATTAGGGCAGGGTGCCAGGATGGAAATGCAGACCACTTCTGAAGTCTTGTGCATGTTTAGATGCTAAAATGTTTTGAAGAAAATCAAGTAACCCAGCTGGGTGTTCCAGATTGAGAGATTGTGCACTACAGCTACTTACTGCATTCTTCTTCCCTGGCAGAAGTTGATTCACTTTGCTCTGGGCAACAGAATTTTTCCACTGTGCTAATTCTGCTTCTGTTTTAAACTATTCTGTGATGTTAGCTGTCAGGGACATCAACTGATATATTCCTACTTACAGGTATACCTGGCCACCTTTCTGTAACCTACACTCAATCCGCTGAATTACAGCACTCTTCCCACCGCCTGAGTATCTCGTGGGACAAGAGGCCAAGTTCGTTTTTCCTTCTTTGCTCTCAGCTTGTGCTTTTAAAATCATCTAGACTTCTTTGAGCTTGAAGAAAATGATGTTAGAACATGTAGTGAAGGGGGGAGAAAAAAAAAAATCAATTTTTGGTACCTATTTCTACAATAGATTCTGCAAATTAGATTTTAGTACTGTTTGCTTTCTAGCATTAGACTTTACAAAACTTTTAGTAGCCGTAACTTTTTCTACTGCCTCTAGCATAATATGCAAGTTGTCACTGGAGGTGGATAGAAGTCATTGTAATAAGAAATCGGTCTTTTTTTCTTTTTTTTTTTTCCTTTCCCCAGTCAAACTAGGGAAGATTCTTTAGTTACTAAAGAAATACCCTTGTCTTTGATTTTGAGGAGGCAACTTTGGTGCTACCTTATTGTCACTTAAGTGCTAGAGTTTGCAAATTCATACTGATCACCTTTTTATTTGGATCCCTGGTAGGATTATGACATGGAGAGAGTGTTTTGAGGTTTTGTTTTGCTCTGGAACCTCCTGCTTTGCTTTGTATGTTTGATTCCTGGTTTTGCAGAGCCAACTGATGTATTTAAGGCTTCTGCAGCACTGAGACTGGATTGTTTTAGAGTGAGGAAGGAAAAGAATTGGGCAAATGGTTGTATGTTTTCTTCTGGAGTTTGTGTTTGTTCATGAAATGCTGGGAGTATTATGTTTCTGTTTCTCTTCGCGGGAGGAAACCTTGTCAATATGAATGACACTAAATTTTCGTACTTAAAAGATATTGAGGGGAGGGGGGAGAGGCTTTGTTCCAGTTTTGATTGATAAAATCATCTCACCTTGAGAAAAATATGCCCTCTAAGAGCTTCTGTAACTTAGTATATCTTATCCCTCATTTTTGCATATTTATGAAATTCAGACAAGTGTGGGTTTTTAAAATATTTTAGATTATTTGCAAACCATAGCCCCTTCTGAGTAGTGCCTAATAAGCCTGGGGATTAGATTCCTAAATGTATTTGCCTATGACCTTTTCAGTTAGAATGAAGAAAGTCTAAAAAAAAAAAAAAGTACAAGCTAATCTGCTTCTAGAATAATGTCAGAGGCTGGTGCTTTTCACTTGCAAATATGGAACATAAATCTTTGCTAGTGCATGTTTACAGAAGGTCTTTATTGAGGGTTCAGAGGGTGTCAGCATATATTTTAATATTGCGGTTATTGACTTCAACTGTTAACTGGTTTTTAACTTCTAATAGATTTATTCTAAACCTAAGTATACTGGTTTCTTTTTTAAATGTCTTGTTAGTAGGGAAAGTACAACAAGCCTTAGAAAAACTAACTGAAATACAAAGGGAGAGAATGCATGAGAGTCTACCATTTTTAGACATCTGGCTTATAAATGCTGCAAGTAATTATGCCCTAAGTATTTGTGTATTACTTTACAGGTCTGAAGGTGAAAGTTCAAGAAGCATCAGGTATGTGTACTTTGTATTCTTTCTGTCTTGATGTCTTTGTTCTAAGAAAATACTTTATTTAAAAAGCATAACTTTATTTAAAAGTATTAAAGAGAATGAGATTTTTAAAAAATGCAGGTTTTATTGGTTCTACTTGGCATGCCATTTGTATTTTGAATAAAGGATCTTCTACCCTGGGTAAGTTCAGTAATAGATAACATGACATTTCCTGAATGCTTCTATCTCCAATATGGTTTAAGACTCATATATTGGTATTGATAATTGCAAAAGGTTATTTATAGTTATTTTCCAGTGCTTTCAATCAAAATGCATGCTCAATAGTCATTTGTATGGCAAAGCTGTGAGCCAGCTGCCTGCCAGTTTCTGCAGGCAGCGTCTGTGTTGGGGAGAAGTCTGTGTACTTGTTCAGGCTTTCTTAGTAGTCTCCCCCTCTTTACTTGTGACAGCAAGAACCTTCATCGACTCATTATTACACTACTCATTATGCGCTTGGAAGATTCAGATAACTTAGGGAATTTAATGTAATTATCAGATACTTTACTTTTAACTTACTCATTTAGTATTTTATACTTGTTACCTCGAGAGTATTTTTTTAAAACTACCTCTTTGAAAATGTGGCTGTGTGAGTCAAACTTGTAGAGCTTGTAAAAGTGCTCTAAACAGGACTGAAACGTTAAAATTACACACTTGAATCTGAATGTGTTCCACATTCATTAGACCATTACAATTAAGCAGATGCCTTGATTCTCAAGGAGTGTGACCGTTGATCAATGATAACAAGGTCCAAAATATTGGCTGTGGGTTCACCATAATACCCTGCAGCTTGTTTTGGGGATTGTCAGCACTTTGCATCTAAAGACATTGTATTTTATTTCTCATAAAAAAAAAAAAAAAAAAAAGGCCAGGGCCTTCACTTGCAGAATTAAAAATCCAGTTCTTACCCATAGGTATGCAGACTATCCACAAAAACATGTGAACTGCAGAAGAATAATCAATCTGATATCAGAAAACCAGAAGTCTGTAGGAAGTGATCAAAGATCCTCTGAAATGCTTTTTTCTTACAATAGAAACCAAAATCAATATGGTATTGACCTGAGTTCAAGGCTGTGCATGGGAAGGTGGTAGCATATTTTAATATATGGCAACTGAACTGCACAAAATACAAGCTGCTCTAGTTATGACTGTAGTAAGATGCATGTGCTTTTTATTCCTTGGTTGGTTTTTTCTAACTCCCAGTAGGGTTGCCAATATGCTGGCAAGCTGTGGAAGGACTAATCCTGATCAGCTATTGCAAACTAAAAATAAGTCCACTGACCTGTGAATTTACAGAACTATAATTGAGGTCACATTTCAACCTACAATAGTCGTTCCTGTTTTGACCTGCTGAGTCTCCTGTATGATTTGGTTGCTCGGGGAGGGGTGGTGGTAGAGGGTGGGGGTGCGTGTGGTATCACTGCTGCTGATTAAGAGTAGAGTTCATCTATTGGAGACCATATTTGGAGGTATTTGAGTATTATATAGGCACAGCTGAAAGCCAGTAACTGGTTTGGGTGCTACCTAAAAACTAAACATTAATAGAACTCTAGCCCTTGCTTCTAGCATGCATCTTAATGAACTAGGATTATTTCATTGCAGGGGGTGGGGGTTATTTGACTGATAGGCTAAGGGGCTGGGCTGCAAGACTGATGGAATCATGTTAGTATGTCTTGCCAGATAAATTCCACACCTTACAAGAAAGGTCTGCTCAGATTTGGGCTACCTATAGAAACTGGCCATGCTGCATGGGGCATATTTCTCCTGTATACAGGCTTCGGGGTTGTGATGGTGAAAATCAACACCATGTGTTCTCTACAGAAACCTGCAGGCAATCAGCATGAGTCTTGGAACGCTGATATAATCTTCTGTTTTGAGGCTGTTCGGTGAATTAATTCCGTTATTCGGCATGAACGTGAGTTACTCCGAGACAGTTCCAGACTTCTATGACAGCCTAAAATTAGGCTAACAGATGAGTGCAGGAGCAGGCAACTCAAGCAGAAGGCAGAGCTGTACTCCTGAAACATTCTTTCAGTCCAACTCCTCCATCCTCCCTCTTAAACTGTGTTTCTTCAGAGCAGAGGTGAAATGTCACTGAGGATGTGCTTTTATGTTTCTGCCTGCATGAAATCCTGGTCAGCTTTTGTCTTGCCTTGGGCAAAATCTCACTTAGCTCTTTATCTATGTCTAGGTAGCTTCTTTACATTGTGGTTAATTTGATTCATGCTGTTTTCCTTTATTTCGGGCAAATGAAGATGAAATGTAATCATCTCAAATGAAATAATAAGGTCAGTCTAGGGGACAGTGCTTAAACTCTGAAGAGAAGAAATCATCATTCCTGTTCACAGAAATATCAGCAAAATATCAGCAAAATACCAGCAAATCAGTATGCTGACCATACTGTGCCAGCGTCTTCTGCCAAATTGTTCAGTTGCAGTCATGAAATAAAGTATAGCAAGAAGCTGCGAGCAGGTGAGAAGCCAGGAATAAAATGTACTGTCTCAGCATTAACTGGACAGATACCATATTGAGTGAAACTAGTTAAGGGCTTATGTTTGTTGTTAATAAGCAAAAGTATCAGGATTATAGTGTTTGACTCTCGCTAGCATTAGCACTTAAGATAAAAGGATCACTCCAAATAAATTCTGAGATGCAACCATTTATTTTTTACCTCTTTTCTGCCAGAAGATTGTTTTGAGATCAGATGGGTGATAGTTCGGCAGGTGTTTCTCAGTCACTACGACAGTTTAGTGGCTTGTTACATAGAAGCATCTTTCTCTCATGTTCAATGCTACCTGGGTATGAGATGAACCAGTGCAATAATTAACTTTTATCTTTGTGTGTCTAGCAGATGTAGAGAGAAACAGATCAGTCTCTCGAATTCAGTGTGGGTCAGAGCTGATACACTGGAGTGACACGGGCATTGACTTGCAGAGTAGGTCTACTCTGAACCAGAGTCATCCTTTTCTTTTCCCTCCTTATGTCCTCTCAAACCTGCACCGTTGTCATCCTCATTGAACTTTTAAATTCTTCTAGGAGGGTGTTTTTAGCAGTTCTCTCTGAGCAGTAAATAGAAGAATTAGGATTCAAGAGGGCAGGCAAATACATACATCTTGTGGGGTTTTTTTGGTTGTTTTGTCCCTGTCTTTTCCTCCACCCCCAAGCTGTGATACACAGCTGAGTGTGGAAGGCCGTGTAAGTCTGATGCCAAATATGCCGATGTGCCTGGGATTGGGAATCCTTGGGTTCGGTTTAGTCTCTTGCAGTTGAGTGGGTGTGATCAGACTCTTGACTGAGACGCTTGTTTTGGAATAGCTGGCTTTTTTCATACTGAAATGGAACATCCAATACAAGCAATGCCCTAGAATTTTATACTGTTCCAGAGTTGCAAAAGTTATTGCCTTGGTGGATTTGTTTTCGGTAGTTTTATAGCTTGTCATAACAATCAAAACATCTTTTGGATAAGTTTTCAAGTGCCCTGAAATGCAGTAAACACTGAATCTGACTATGCAGAGACAAGGTTGATGCAGAAAGGCAATATGATTCTAGATAATACACTGAAACAATTAAAAATCCTCTTGATTTTTTTCCTTTGCTTTCTCATTGTGACAAAAAGTAATATATTATCCCATTGTGCAAGTCCTTAAAATTCTTTCTGCTTATAATATTGTTGTACTGTAATAAACTTGCATTGGTTTCCTTTTGGTGAATGCCATGTAATTTTCAAGCCTAGGTATTTGTTAAATCTATTAAAACTGATAAACTGCTTTGAACGTTTTGCATTCTCAGATGTAATGAATATACACAGTGAGCTATGAAACTGTCAGTGTGATGGTACTTTTTAATTAGCTGTCTTTGTTCACATGTTTTCAGTAGAAAATGTAATTTGTTTTGCAAGCAACTTTAATATTTAGTAGTATGACCTGACAGTTACAGGTGAGAATGTATATATGTAGTATAATCTATCATATCAAAGTTTGCGAGAATAGTACGTCTCAAGGTTTAGTAACTAGAAGATGTTCCTCTTACCTCTACTATGGACCTTGTGTGTTTAATGAACACAAGGCAACCGAATAGAGGATTCAAGCAGCGCATAAGGTGCAGAGGGACTCAAAAGAACAGTAAGCATCTCTGATTAGCAAACCTCTAAAACCTGCCCAGAAACAATACCTCTAGTCTGGCTTTCCTTCTTTTCCCATTTTTATTCTTGTAAGAGATTAATAGTAGTGTGAACGGCTTAAAGACGTTAAGATTTAATTAACCATTTCCCTCGGTATTCCTTTGCTGCTTTTCTGCCAGTAAAATAGGTGAGATGAATTACATTTGAGTTGGCTGTAGCTACTCCACACAACGGTTCCATGATATTCCTGGTGTAATACTTTTGCTGCCGCTGGTGCTTTGGTCAGTCGTCAGCAGCACAGAGCACCTCTCAGACCTTGTCCCAGCAGCCATCCTGTGCAAAATACGTCTTTAGTCAGACCACTGGCGTTGACCTGGCCTCTTTAGGTTTTTTGTTCCTTCCCAGTTGTGTGCTTTTCAAAGGAGAAATGAAGTACAAAGTGGGGTAAGCTATCGGTAACAATACTGCATAAAAGCTGAGGGTTCTTGTGGCTCCTGAACTGAGAGGTGCGAAGGCTATTGTCAAAAAAGCGTGGTGTTCTGTGAATACCCACATAATTTAAGAAATGCAGAGAAAGAGGGTAGAGCCTGAAGGTTAGTTGAAGAAGAAGAAGAAGAAAAAAGAGGGCAGTTGAAGTACTAGCTGTGGAGAAAACATCAGCCAAATAATTTAGCTGAACCAGAAGTCTCAGTCTGTAATTCTTCTGAGTATGTAAATAGATGGTGGACATGGAAAGCTTTGTGTCTGTTGAGGATCATGCAGAAAGGCTAATTTCTTGTAAAGGTGTACATTAGATTAAGTGCAAAAGTAATTGTCTAATTTACTTTAGAGCAGGAAAGAATTGTAGAATATCGGCCTCGTTCTGTGCTGCGTGGAGAGCGGGAGGAATGGCTGTTAAACAGACCTTGACAAACTGCAGTTATTGAGCCAGAGAGAAAGTCTAGCAGGAAGCAAAGTTGGGGGAGTTTGTTTTGTTTTACCCCAGTAAAATCTACTTTAACAGTGTGACTCAGCCTCCTTTCTGATAACCTGCAAAGTACAGGTTTTGGGGAATTAAAGACAGATAAACTTGTAAAACTAATTTTCAAGTTCAAATCTATTGCTTTGCAATCTAAACAACCCATTGACTACATGTAAACAGGGCCTTTTCTGGCTGGTTTTAATCATTCCATTAAGACTTTGCTGCGGTTTTATAACCAGTCCTTAAAATGTGCAAAATCACCATTTGTTACTAATTTAAAAAACAACAAAAAAATTTCCTCCAATAGATTTCTACATAAATGTCAGGCTGACCCTCTACAGTGGAGTGGAATATGATGACTTTCTTGATGTTCATTAAAATTAGTTTTATGACTGCTAACAGAAATAAAGTATATGGAAACAGCTTCTAGTAGCTGAGATGGTTGTGGAGTTGCCAATGGTTTTGAAATTACAAAGCTTTAATCTGAATTTCAGAATGAAAGGACAGCAATATGTTTATCAAGTTGTCAGAACTGTTTCTGTGTCATTTTTAATAGTTAACTCTACACTTATGATGCTAAAAAAAAAAAAATTTTTTTCCTAAGAGTGGTATGAAACATCTACTTTTATAGAATAAATAAGTGAAAACTAAAAAAAAAAAAAAAGTTAAATAAGATTGGGAGTACATATTCATATTTCTTCTTAAAAATCTGTCATCCTGTGTAACTTGGAATCACGTGAGCGGTGTGCTGTAACGTATATGATTTTCCAGGAGTAGGAGATGGTATTGATATAAAAGTCTTTGTACAGAGTGCTCAAATCAGCGCTCCATTTGTGGTTTCAGGTCTTGGTCATCTCCCTTAACAATATGGGCAATTTATCCTTTTTACCACACGCTGCATGCTCTCTGTGTATATACTCTTGACAAATATTTTGTAGTTGAGTGACTTCATTGGATGAAGTACTGTCATTCATCCCTTCGTGCTTCAGTTTCGGACTGTGAGTTACTAGCTTAGGTACAGCAGATACTCGTCTGGGTAAGCCAGGACTGCTCAGGAAGGAAATCTGACAGAGAAATCTTCTTGAAGAAGAGATGGCTGCGAATAGAGAGTACCACAGCATTGCCGGCTCGTTTCAGGGATTAGGGCCCAAGTCCCCGGAATACTGTACAGGCAGACGAGCTTCATGCTGAAATGATAACTGATAGAGGAGGGCGACAGTGAGGTGAGGTGCCTGAGCCACGGAGTCAGTGACGTAGCAATGAGCAGATTTTCTGATTTCAATCCCACTGTCTTGCCCACGAGACTTCAGCTGTATCCCCGTGTTTAATTGTGCACTTTAACCACACTTTGGGAACTTGATATTTAAAACAACAGAATGTTAAAGTCTAGCTTTAGATAAAATTATAACAGTAGTGAAGGCTAGAGATGCAAGCACTAGTGTATGAGCATTCTTAAAAGGGGAGGAGTAGCTTCTGAGTAGATCTTCTCTTTAGTAACACACATCTCTTGTTAACATCTTAGATTAAGCTATTATTATTAAAAAACTGTAATTGTTTTTTCCAGATATTCTTGGAGCGGTTGAAAACAAATTAGCCCTATATTATCTGTTCTGAAATCTTGTGCCAGCATTCCTGTTTATATACAACTAGAATGTCTGTTCTGCCCTTTTGACTGCTGGAGGAGTACACGCTTATCTGTAGGAATTAATACCAGACTGGATTTATTTTCCCCCCAGACTTTTTATTAGGGTTATACCTTAGAAATTGTTTTATGAAACGATATGTGAAGGATTAGCAAAGCTTACTAAAATCAATAATTGGTAGAATCCAAAGCGCTCAGCAGATTTCTCGTAAACTGTTTCTGCTAAGCTCTAGTGTTGCTTCGAACTTATCTGTAAAAGGCTCTTCAGGCTTGATAATCATTTAAGTTTTTAACTAGTTATAAATCTGGCAGATAATTGAAAGCTCTTTCCCAGCTGCACAGCAACCTCAGTGTTGTCTTGTAGTGTTACCTGTCTGACCACTCAGAACTTAATTTCTAATTGGGAGAGGAACTGGAAAGAAAAAAAAATTTTAAAAAGCTGGTAAAAACAGTTGAAGTCCACTGTCAAAGACTGTGGCAGATGTTTGGATGATAGTAAAAATAGATGAACTCTGAATTATGCATACTAAACACCATTCACCATTTTGCCATTGGTGAAAGTTCTATTGAAATGAATTGATAGCAAAATTAAATATATATTGCTGTGTTACAGTGCTATGTGACATGTATGGGATGTGAATGCCCTTACAATACAAAGTGAATAAATTGTATTAATGGTGAAAGAGTTCATGATTAAACAGGAATTTTTGCTCTCTTCCTTATTGCTTCAGTAAGGCTTGTCTCTAAGAGGTGGTAAGAAGGCAACAATTTGTGTGCCAAGGAGGACAATTTTCTTAGATGTTGCTCTTTCTCTGCACAACCACGTTAACTTCAGTGGTGTGAGCTGGTGGTTGATGGCAGTCTTTCCCCATCAGCCTTGTAAGAAAAGCCACAAGTTTCTTTGACAAGGGAAATGGACAAGCAGAGGTTTGCGTGATGTTTGCAAGACATTTGCCAAGTTGGAGGAGGAGAAGGTGATACTGCTTTGTTTATCTAGAGTTTTGCATCACTGTTTTTAGTGCACTAATATATCTGAAACCACCACGTGGCCTACACCCTCCACCCTGCTCTTCTTGGGATACTGCGAACTGTTTCATCAGAGATTTTGAATGGTTACAGAGAGCAGAACATGGCCATGTATATGCTTTAGCTGACAGGGAGTCATTGTTTGAGCTCTGTAATATGGTTTTCACAAATTTTTCACTTTGTGTTCTTTTTACTCTGAAGTGGAATGAACTCAAACTAGCAAATCTTTTTCCTCAAGTGTAATTGCATTCAGTGCAACAAACTACCTTGGCAGTGTTAGTAGTGGCATTTTAGGCACTTGATTTTTGGGAAAGGGATTATGGAAAATGATTGTGAACTTGTCACGAAACGGAGTGGTTTGGATGGCTTAAAGAATCCTCTCCAATGGCATTAGTAAAAATGATTTAATAGGCATTTATATAAAAGTGCAACTTCACGGAATTCAATGGCAAGGTTCACTCTATTACTTAATACATGGATGAAATGCACAAAGGAAAATCAAGTCAGAATCAAACTAAAATTATGTATACAGAGACTGAAGACACAATAGGGTAAAAGAAACATACAAAGGAAAATCAAGTTAGAATTGATTTCTCATGATGGGAGACTGAACCTCCCGTTGAGTCACGAGGTTCAGAGGAGACCCCCTTGCTTTCTAAACTCCTGTTGGAGTCTAGGTGCGGCTGGATCAACTCCTAGTCTCAGACTTGTGCAATGGTTTATATCTAAAGAGAGTATAATAGCAGCCTGAGATTCATTCACAGTCAAAGTTCATGACAGTAATTTAAGTATAGATTTGAAAAGCAATATTTGTAATATACTAGCTATAGAATATTCAGGTTAATACACACATGCATAAATACACTAAGAGATATACATAAGCGAGTAAAAGAGGTATACCTGTTAAAAATTCCCCTTGAGTTCAGTGAAAATATTCACATCAAATGCTTCAGGATCTTTCTCAATGGGCGAAGGGGTTGAGCCTCAAGGAGCGGAGAGTATCAGCCCAAGTCTTGTTGGCTTTCGGCAACAGACCGCCGATCTTCGCAAACTGGTAAGTTTGTGAGCTCTGAGAGGCGTCTCGCTCAGAGGCAGATGCTGGTCACAGCCTGCTGCGGTCCAGGAGAGCTCAAAAGGTCTCACTTAGTACCACCGTTTATAGGTTTGGGAAATGATTGGCTTTAGTCATCAGCAAATTACTGGAATCCCAGCTGCGGTGGTACCGTTTCGCATGAGTTACGATTCAGATAAGGAAGGCTCCAGGGCTGTCAGAGAATGATGTAAGATTCAGATATGGGATGCCCCAAGGCTGTCAGGAGAGGACTAAGATATGTCTCGAGGCTGTCAGGAGAGGACTAATTATCTCTACGCCCGTCCCCCGCCTCTGCCAGGCAGCAGGAGTCCTTGGAATGGTCAGTACGACGCCCTGTCTTAGCCATGCAAGAGTTCCTGGTATGGTCAAGGGACACTGAACCGCCCAACTCACGACACTTATGCTAAGGCCTAGCGAGACTTCCCGAGTTCATAGATCATCCCAGTGAGGGGGAAGAAATGCACCACCACAGAACTGGAACTAGACCTTCAAGACTTCCTGGTAAGACCGAGTGCCTTAATTTTTTTTATGTAGCCAGTTTGAGGGGTTTTAAAACTTTGATTTTCAAAAATGGTTGAGTGTGTATACCTCAACAATTGGTCTAAGTGTTTCAAATTATGTATCTGACTTGCCAAGCAGAATTACTAATATATTTAAAAAAAACCCTTGCCAGTCCAGTATTGATAGAGTGACATTTTAGCATTGAGCAGCTACAATAGTAGATGTTTTACTTAGTAAAATTTCAGAAAGTTAACAGTGTTAATGCGAGAAGCATATCCCTTATTTCATAAACCTTCTATTGTTTTTATACATCCTCTGTTGGAAGAAGAAAAAACAAGAAAAACACAAGAGTAATACTGTGCTTTTTTTGAGGTGGCTTAGTCACGAAGCGAGTTGACTGAGTTCTAGTTCTCGGGCAATACAGCCAAA
Organism: Harpia harpyja; assembly: GCF_026419915.1. Taxonomy (NCBI): domain Eukaryota; kingdom Metazoa; phylum Chordata; class Aves; order Accipitriformes; family Accipitridae; genus Harpia; species Harpia harpyja. The sequence continues at coordinate 2,032,365 of NC_068969.1, forward strand.
ATCATATTATTGCCTCAAAGTATAATGTGTAACTGCGTGATAGTGCTAGCTAGCAGGAGGAATATGGTTGAGGGGACCTCTTTAACCTGACAGTCTTCAAAAGAAGTCCATGATTCTGTGCTTCATGTAGTAAGGTTTTATTTTTCTGGATGGCTTTTCAACATGTTGAAGAATCTTTAGGCATATCATAATGTTTCATGACTCAAAAGCTCAGGTACTGCAAATGATTCTAAGCATCACAGGCATGACACCATCTATGTTTTGTAGAAAAAAATGTTCTGCATGAATGAAGCTGTTTTTTTTTCCCCCCCTTAATACTCTTTCCTTAAACTCAATTGGCAAGAAAATACGATAGCATTGTACTGATAGGTGAATCGAAGGGAAAAGAGCTGATTTTTTTTTTTTTCACAATAGTTGTGCAAACACAGGTAGGCGTCTGTTTGCAATTTAATGAAATATTTGCATCAGACAACGTATTATACTAATGTTTTTGACTTCTGAATTACTGAGATCCCGATTTTTCTACTGAAGTAGAATCAAGTTTTGCTAAAAACTGGATACCATCCAGGTGGATAAACTAGCATATGCAAGCATTTTGTCTAAAATTATTTCCACTGGAAATAGACAGCTGTAATTTATGTAAGTTTATAAGTGCTGATTGTGCTCAATAGAATTCTTTTGACAGGCTGGCAGTTGTTGAATCTGCAATCTCGAAAAGACAAAGCTTTGTAAGTGGTTTCACATTAATTCAATGCAGCCAATTTTTATACCCAATTCTTGAAGGAGTTGTTCATGTTCGTAAGCAGTCCCGTCGGTTACTATGTGAGATAAGGCTTGCTTAATGAGCAACATGTGTGCACAACTTAATTCAGGAAGTTGAGTGCTTGTAGTGCCACAGGATTTCTCTTTTGTGTAGATAAAGTAGTTTGAATTTCCTTCATGATTTTGCCATTCTGAGTTGCTTTTATTCTTTTCTGTTGGAATTCACATGAAAAGCTGGCTAAATCTAAGGCATAGAATATGAGTATAAAGAAGGGAAAAACATAGAATATCTTATACTTTCTGCATGCTTCATAACGTTCTTCAGGGGCTTTGGTTCAAGTTGGTTCTGGAGCATCTGCTGAGCAGCCTGTAATTACCTGGCGGTATTCCTGTTTCTATGCCCTCACTCTAGTCAAGACAAGCAGGAGTAGTGTGCGTTTTGAGTAGAATTTAGCACATCTCTTAGCTGTTTGGTGGGGCAATGAGAATCACCTCTAAATGAGCTAGTGTTTTAGTGAGGCGAAGACATCCTGCTATGCAGCTTATACTGAAGGAAGTCACTTTCTGGCTTCTCTTTAAATCTGCTTTTCAGAAGAACATAGAATGTGTGTACCCTTGAAACACAAAGCTTTCCCTGGTCTGCGTTGCAGGCTGAGAGATGCGCACTTCTTCAGTTGCACGTACAACCGGCTGAGGGATTTCATTTTTAGAAAACAGAATTGTTGCACAGTGAGTCCAACAGAACCACTTCTAATATAGCTGTTGCACGAGTTCCAGAGGAGGACAGGGTATGATCTGAAGTAGGTTTATCGTATGAATTTAAACTAGTTTTGGGTTTTGGTTTTTTGGGTTTTTTGGTTTTGTTTTTTTTTAATGGAGATGTGATTGTATTCATGTAGGCCTGTGAGGACAGGAATAAAATCTGATGTTAGGAATGGAATTAACTGGCATACTTTTCTTTCCAGAACACTGAAAATTGTCTACACTAACTATTGGAAATCCATGTGTATGTGCAAACTGATAGGATCATAAGTAGAAGACAATGAGTTCTGTTAATGATTTTATGCACTGGTGAAAAAAATCTCTGCTTTCTTGCACGTAATCTGTTTCTTTCAAACGAATTAATGTATTAGATATTTATAGATAGGACTTTAAGCCAAAAGTACCTTTGGTTCAGATGCAATGCAGCAATTTTTATGTAGTAGTCTGCGCATTGACAACTTAAAATCAAATAAAAGAGAGAACCTTCATACTTTTTCTTTCTAGTCTCATTGCTTTACGCAAGTAGTCATGGTTAGACGAATTCTTTCCAACAGGAAAATATGCAGCAAAAAATAGATCTGTAAAAACGTACTGATAACTTTAAAGGCCCTTTTTTCCTTTTTGCTTCTTTCATCTGTATTCTAGGTGGTTTTATGCCTCAGTGTAATTCAAGAATGATCCTTGGTCTAGGAATTAACCACGATTTAGATATCTGGTTCCTCATCTGAGCTGTTTTAATGATGCTTTTGGAAGTATTCCAGTAAGTGCAATTGCAAGTAAATGGAAGATGAAGTAAGCAAACTATGTACTGGGGAAACTGAGAACAGAATAGTATGTTAATAAAAACATAAAAGAATGTTTTAGGTTATCACAGTACAGAAGAAAAATCAATTTCCTAAAATACACATTATAAATAATTGGAATCAAGACTAAAGCTTCAGTTGTGATGCAACTGCTTCCTAGGAGCTATGATAAGTAAGTTGGAGTGGTTGACAATGTGTGTTTATGGCTGTGGTGGTGATTGTTGGTTGTCTTTTTCCTGCAGTTCTCACTCTGCTTTCTGGAGAAATAGAAAAGTCAATTTTTGTGGTGATTCTACAGAGCTCTCCATAGCTTTCTCCCTATTCAGAGAGTTCTCGGAGGCTCCGAACTTGTGGTGGCAGTGCACTCCCATTTAGAGGCATGGAAAAGACACCACTAACAGAGTTCCCTGGCGAAAAACTGCCGTGGATGTTGTTGCGCTAATACTGCCCATGAAACTTAAATAAAAAATTGCTTGTGTTAGGTAGATGGAGGAGTAGAAGGGGAACAGGAGGAACAGATGCCAGTGGAAGTCAGGAAGTGCTCTTGTGGGGTTACCGTCCTCGCGCCACGTTCAAGTCCTTAAACCCCGCAGGCAGGGACTCCTGCTGACTTTTGAAAGGAGGAAACCGTTTCTTACCGTTTTTTATAAACTGCTCTGAACTGCTGGGCAAAAGAAGACTTGGGCTCTGTAAGTATGTGATATCTTTGGATTAGTTATAATTAAGACTGCTCGAATGACCGGTCACTCGCATCACCAGTACCTTAATTTGTATTTTACTGAAATGTAACCAGCTTTACCATTACAAAATCTATTTTCCCTGTGGTAGGAGAAGTGTCAATAGTTCGAACCTGTGCATTGCATATATTAAAAGCTACTATGTCAGCCTCTTGGCTACCTTTGGAAAGTACTTTCAGAGTTGATATATGGGATACACAAGATGAATCTGAAGAGATTTTGTCCATTGTCTGACGTGGACAATAATGAGAAAGGGTTAGGTGTCTAGTTTGTTGTGTGCCACTACAGTCCTAACAAAAGCTGTGTGTGAATTTGACTGTGCCACCTTTTGGGCAGCTAAATGTTGTTATGGGAAGCAAGTTATAGAGAGTGGGTATTTCCAGCATGTCCTGTAGAGAAAAACTTGCTGATTTTGAATAAATAGTAATATTTAGTTAATAAATATGTGAAAACTTTTTATTCCAAAATCTACTTAGAATTTTTCAATATTATTTGGCTTTAAAAGTGAAGGGAAACTTTCAAGCAAGATCAGGACTGATTTTTATGTACTTAAGGTTTGGTTTTTTGTTTTTTTTTTTCCTCTACAAACACAACGATGTGGCTACCTGCACAAGACTGTAATGAGAGACCAAGAAAGGTCAGCATTGTATCAGTCCCTTTTCTAATTCGTAGGGTAAAGAGACAAGGACATCCTTTTCTAAGTTTGTGGGGTTTGGGTTAGGTTTTTTGGTGACTTTGATTTTCCTTTTTTTATACTTTGATAAATCTTCAAATTTCCTCACACTGTGGTGCTGCATGAACATTCCCCATTTGCTAGGGTCGGGGGGAGAGGTTTCTGCAGTGGAATATGGGAATTTTAGCTAGGGTCGGGGGGAGAGGTTTCTGCAGTGGAATATGGGAATTTTAAGTTGCCATTAGAGATCTCTGAGATGTTTCTAGATATGTGCTTTCCAGTATTAGGAAAGAGAATCCATGTAGCTATATCAGGCATATAAACAAATTGTGCCTCTGGCCATAGGTTTCCCAGTCCAAGTTGCAGTAGCCATTAAGAAGAGATGTCTTAGACTAACGTGCTCAAACAGGGGAGCATAAGATTTTTAACTGGAAGAGAGAAGGAAAAAAAATCATTTACATATATAATTGATGATTTCAACCTATTGTGCCCAGCATAACAGGGTATAAGGTATCTTGGCCAGTTGACTTTATTACTATGTATTTAATGTTTCAGCTCAATTTCAAATCTCTCTATCTCTCCTGGAGCATATTCTTGTACTGTTTGAAATCAAGATCACAAAGAATGAAAATGTTTATGTAGTCAATGGGATTCTAATTAGCCAAGTGTTAGTGATGGGGGATTTTTATGGTTTTTAATTTAAAAGAGCTGTGAACAAACTTGGGGAAAAGAAAAATCTATAGGCATCTTATGATGAAGGGCAGAAAGGACAAATGTTTCTATGGTCTAAGTAATAAAACAATAGACACAAACCTTTACCTTGCTGAATAGCAAAGAAAAAACAGTAATTTTTTAAAAATTCAGAATGTAGTGAACTTCTTATGCATCAGTGGAGAATTCCTTTCCTCTCGCAACTACAGACTGCATGTGAAATGATACCTTAGCTGTAATTTCCTCCAAATAATGAGTTTCCTGCAGGAAAGAGAATAGCAGAAAAGGACAAAGGGCCTTAGCAGTGATGTGCCTGCTCCGTCATTTTTAATCTGTTGCGTGCGTGGTGTGCACTTGGAGGCAGACTTGTGAACTGATGAACAAAAATGTTTTTAGAAAAGCATAGTATGCTGAGCTTGGATGAATGGTGGAGTGTAAGCATAGACATCCTTGTGCTCTACAATGTGGGAAGTAGAGGCCAAGGACTTCTTGGAGTTTTGTGGATGTATTACTTGTTTCTGTAGTGTCCAGTCCTAACATTTATCTTCAGGTTGCTGTGGCCACCAATATCATACAGAAGCAGGAGCATGAGAACAAGATACATCACTAGAATTGATAATTGTAGCAACCAAATGTTGTATCACACGATTTCAAATTATACTTATGTTGGTCTAACTTCTGTTGTAAATGAAGCTGTAGATTTTGCCGCCTTTTGAAAGATGAACAAAACACAGTAAGAAAGCCTTTCATGCATACTTCTTGTTATTAAAGCATAGTGAAGGCTGTAAAGGTTTCTGTGACTTTTTTTAGTAGAAATTACTAACTGAAAGCTTTAACCTTTTGTGCCTCCTTGCTTTGCCCTATAATTACCTGTCTTCTGTTGGGGTTAAGAGGAGAAAGTAAAGCACTTTAACTTGTCTCCGTAATGGATGCCCTCACTTGCCGAAATCCCATATTGATTCCACAGTCTTATCTGCTGAACTTATCTGTAAATACCTGCCAGCTAGTCTTGCCTAATTTCTGCCATCAATTTGGCCTCATTAACTTCTTGTTGATTAATTCAAGCATGTTACTTGGGATACCCCTGTAATTTATTTATAGTAGTTAACTTTATCAGGGGAATAAGATTCCTCCTCTGAATTTTAATGCAAGAAACAGTATCTCTATACAAAAATAGAGTTTGGAGCCGAAATTAATAGAGCTGCACTAAATACTACATACATTTACCGTATGACAAATAGAAAAAGTCTTTTGAAGATAATGTTAACTAACTTGCTCCTGGTTTTAGTCAAGTTTTATTCTAATCTGTGTTGTTTATGGTGCAAAAGTGATGAGTCATATACTGAAGGACTGTGTTTTGAAGTGTTCTGAGAGGGCACTCAGAGAATGTTCTCTGGGTATTTTCAGTCTTCCATGTGCTTTTGTTTATTATACAGTCAAACTTAAATTGATGTTCTGAACTTTAGAAGTGGTAAACACTGGAGCATATCACTCATGTTGAAATGAACCTTGAACTCAAATCAGTTGAATCCTTCCTTTCTAGATACTGTAAACCATTCATATGCATGAATTAAGATGACTTACCATTATTCAGTTTTGGGAAAAAAAAGTCCCTTTGTGCTCAAGCAAATATCAAAAATCCAGCAAGAATTCATTTAAATTGCCAGCCTTCTAATGACCCCCTCACCTCTGATGCATAAATTGAGGAATGTTTCCACTCTGCTATGAAGATGAGGATTTTAGCTTGTACCTTGTCATTTAATATGTGCTCAGAATATGTTAAGGTAGGCTTGGCTTGCCTGAGATGTCACAGCTCTTTATTTTTTTCATCATCTTTTTCTGCTGCCTTTGGTTTTGAAATGAACTGCTTAGAAATGCACTGCTGTAAGTAACCTCCTGACCAATGCGGGTCTTTGCAAAAATGACAACAGACTTCTCAAACACAGCTACGGAGGACTAAATGCTACCAAGATAACATTACCAAGATATTTGAGCATTACTTTGATTGTGCACTTTATCTGTTGTAAATGAGTATTTGATTTACAAGTACTGGGTCTACTGTGACTATGAACTACTATGTTATTTGTAATCCTGTGGCACTAAAACGTGCTGCAATTCCTGAAGTAATTGTGAATTAATTGACATTGCTGCTCTGCATACAGCAGACGTAATCTGGTTCCTTAGAGAATGCTTTCCACAACATCCTTCAGAATTTAGGTATCGGAATCATTTAACAGCCTTACTTAAAGACCTTGAAGAAACACATAATACCTGGAAAAAGGTGTCATCATTGAGTGATGTGCACACTGTAGGGGAAAGAAATACAGTGTGTATTGCTTTGGGATGCTGAAGAGAAACTAGTCAAACAGCACTCACTTGCTTAAAAATGATAGCATAAATAGGCCTGCCTTTAAACTCTAAAGCAATCCATACCTGCTTTTTGAGATTAATCTTTCTTTGAAACTCAAAGCAAAAGTCACTTTTCTAAATCTGGATTCTTAAGAAGTAGTTGGCTTTAGTTCTGATAGTTTTTCTGGACCATCTTAGGAAGAAGTAGTATGGCTCTCCTGTAAGGCTCAGCGTAGTGAGCAGTTCATATAAGAAAGAACTTATTCAGACCAAAAGCAGAGCTACTAAATGAACCAACAGTTGGTAGCTACTTGGTCTTTTGTTGTAGCTATCTGCATTTTTTTTATGAAAAAAGAAATGTGAGGAAGCTGAACAAACAAACCAAGGATGTTTGTGGTTAATTGATGGAATTTGTAAATATGACTGAGTTGTCCATGAACCGGTTGCCAGCTTTTTTCATTACTCTTGCATTCTATTTGGAAAAACAAAGAATGGTCTGCTTTAAGTATTTTGGCTGAATCCAAAGAGGACTCTAAAATTCCAAGGCTAAGTGACTGAACACTTCAGTAATTTCTGGCTTCACTACTTGGCTAAATTGCTTTATAATCCTTGTTCCGTGGAGCTGGAGGAGGTCTTCCTGGACATGCTCATGAACTCGTTAACACGGAGGAGGTCTGAAGGGGTTATGCCGATGCCATAATTTCAGAGTCCAGAACTTCTGCTGGATTACATTGTAAAAGAAAAAAGTAGAGCGATCCTTTAAGGGAGACCAAAGGTAGTATCCTGCTTCCTGATTTGCCTTTGCGTTTTGACTAAAACCTCTGGTGTCTGCCACTATGCCCAGATTCTGTCTAGCAGATTTTATCAGAGTAAGACTGATGCTCTGATTAGCTCTGTCCCTGGCAGGGCTTGCTGTTTGTGTGCCGTATGGTGATGACAAAGTGGTCTACAGGGAGGGAGTTGCTCTTTGCTCAGTCCATTATTTAAACAGCTGATTCTGTCTCGGATGTAGCTCCAGCCCTAACGTGATCAGAATCACTTCTATCTCTTCTTGCCCTTGCTGTATAAGACCCCTATTTTATGGCAATCCATTCTCTTTCTATAAAGACTGAGCAAGTGGGAGATAGTTCTTTCAATTCTTTGCTTCAGCAGGTGAGTCATTTCTCAATGCTTCAGGGTAGCAAATGCACCTGTTTTCTTGTGATATAATCCTTGCAATGCCTAAACAATATTAATGGAAGCATGTGCCATTTAAATCTGTTTCTCTAGCGGCAGTCTTGTTGAGAAGAAATCATGTACAAATTTTTGGAAGTCTGGGTTTTCATAAGAAGAAAGCACTGCTATTTTGATAGCATAAAACAGAAAGGCTACACGTTCTCAGGATCTGCGCTTTGTCTCTGTAGTGCTGCTTCATTATTTTAAGGGGTTTGCATAATCATGGCTTATGTCCGTGTTCTCTCCTAGGATACATTTGATAATAACTACAAGTTTTCCTAAAAAATCCTAAAGTAAATCACAATAACATTAAGTTTTCCTCTATAGAATATATGGCTTCTACTCCTTGAAGACCAAACCCTTTGGTCTTGTGGAACTACATTCCAATAATATATATGTTCTGAGATAACATAATATACTATGTTGGTCTGAGTGTTAAATATTCAGGATTTAAACTGAATTGAAAAAAAAAATTAAATTTGTGTATGTATGTATATAAGAGTGCAGATTCAAAACAGCCTGTGAGAAACAGTCATATTCTATAATAATATTAAATATATGTAATGACTTAAGTATTTAAAGGACTCCGAAAAGTCTTTGAGAGTGCTTAAGGCATTGAAATATTACTCCATGTATCTTAATCACACTGAAAACAATAGTCTTTTAATTTCCTGTTTCAGCTCCATACTAGATGCTAACATGTGTACGTGTTTGTTGGTGGAATTGTGTAGACAAAAGAAGTGGGTGCTTAATATATTTTCCTTTCTTTTTTATTTGACTTAATTTTGTAGTAAAAGTAGTGTGAACACATGCTAAGCAAGGAAAGCTGAAGAAGCCAGAGGTAAAGTTCAAGGATAACTCCTCACTTCAACCCACTGTATCTACATTTTAGGGAGATCTGGTAGGTTATTGAATGGACAGACTTACAGACTTAATATAAGAGGTGCAGCACTATCCTCCTAACCTTCATCCTGTTGTGAGTTCTTGAATGCATATCTTTTCTGTACATGTGTTTACATTTAAAGTGCTAATGAGTCTTGAACACTGTTCTCAGACCATGCTCAGTGAGCAGTTCTTTATCTTATGCCTTGCTACTAAGAGTGACCCCAATTCTAACTTGGACCATTGAAACTATAGCATAAAAAAAAACAAACCCAAAAACCCCCACCCCATTGTGTAACGTTGGGTAGTATGAAGTTCCTCGTTTATTAAAAAAAAAAAAAAGTAGGGAGATTCTTCCACACCTACTCTACAAATATGAATAGCAGCTGGCCTTTCATTCCTCTGCTAACATTGTACATCTTTCACCATTCATGCCTGACCGAAATCATTACCAGTCTGAAGCTTTTAGGGAGGTCTTTTAATGTGGTTCAGCAATGAGCATTTTAATAATAACTTTTAGGACAAAAATCCTGCTGCTGTTTCTTAGCCAAAATAGGGCAATACTAAAGCTTAGGATTCAAAGAGAATCATAAAAGCTGATTTTTTTTAATTTTTTTTTTTTTTTTTTTGCGCTTAGGTAGCAGCAAAATTGATATCTGCTCCCTGAAAGGCTGTAGGAAGTTATTAGGCAATGGATAATTAACAACAGAAAAAGGATGGAAAGGTACAGTAAGACTCTTACGCAAACAAAAGAACTACTAGTTCTTTATTCAAAAAGGATGATGTGATTCTTAAAGCTTGTCTGTTCTCAGTTCGTTACAAGTGAAAAGTATTAGCTAATAAAATGACGCAAGTAGAAAGAGCAAGTGCTCTTAACTAAACCTGCAAAAAAAGAGTTTTCATTTCTGTTCTGACTTCCACAGGGTAAAACCTAGGCTTCTGTTTTGTCATACTTTCTCCTAACAGTAGTGAGAAGTAACATACGATGAGCAGGGAATTTCCTCTTAAATTTAAGAGCTAAGCAAATGGACAGTCTGCACTGATCTCCATGGGCTGTTTCTAAGTAAACTCATTCTTCCTTCTATAAATTCTCCAGGTGATGTTAGATGTCTGGCTTGAGCATCTTCCTGTTTTCCTGTGTCATAGAAGTGGCAAATGAACTATCCTGCCTGTATGATGGAGGATACAGACAAACATCTGCCAAAGCTACATGAATTTCATGCAGCTGTAAATAACTCTCATTAGAAAACATAAGCTTGTCGTTCATACTCATTTTGGGGGGAACCTAAGATACTAGTTTTCAAAATTAAACAATCGAGTCGTAGCTATTACCTTCCAATTGCTTTGCAGCAGATGGAGCTGACACGCAGTGCCTTTCTACGTTAAAACTTAATGTGCACTTAACAGATTCTTAAATGAACTGGTGGTAAAAATCCAGATTAAAATTGGTATTTTGAAAGGTGGTGTAGTGTGGATTTGCTTTTTGGAAGACCAGGAAATGAAAGTAAGAATATTTGAATGGTTAAGCATTTTTGTAGGGGGAACTTATATGTAGGTTTCCAGGTTTAGACTATTTCTTTAAAGTGGTGTTGTACCACTGTATTCATTACTTTTCATTTTAATTAAAAAAAAAAAAAAAACTCTAACAATGTACTTGGGATAATCCCTTGCTTTCAAAACCAAAGTATCTCGAAGATGCTCTAACTTGCTTTTGGCAATCAGGGATGAACTGACAGCGTGTGAAGATTGAAGGTGATTTTTAGGACAGTGATTTTGAAACAATAGGCGTTTGTAGTGCTCCCCCCCGCCAAGTGTAATTGCTTCAAAGCAACGGAATTGCATATAATCTGAAGACATTTTTCCATCTCCTCCGAGCTTTGGTAGGTAAGACAGGGTGCTGTTGCAAATCTAGGACAAAAAAGAGGTGGCAAAGCAGTGTTAAGGACAGGGATACAAGCTGTTCCACACCTTCAGTAGAACAGGAACAGGAGCAAGAATTCCAATATTCTTTCCAATTTATTTCCTCTTTGTCCCTGAACTCATAGGTGAATCCAAACAGGAAGCTATTAATGAATTACTTGAGGATTCATTCTGCTGTGGAGTACTAGGACTAACCTGTTCTAGGGTCCTGTGCTGCAAAATGTCTATGATTCAGCTGAGATTTGATTGATCACTTGGTTAAATTAAATGATTAAATTAAGGCTAGAGTAAGCAGAAAAGCTGATTGGATGAAATGGAAGATACTGTGAATTATGAAGAAAAGGTGAACACTGATTTTTGTGTGTGTGTGTGTGGGCGCTACAAATGAATAAAAATTTAGAACTCTGTATCCAGATTAGGTATTTTATTGTACTAATACTTGGAAAGAGGATAACACAGAATATTAGCATTTTATTACCTTGATATCTATAGTAATGAAAGATACCTATAGTTAAAATAAGGAATAAGTAGAGCATGAAATAGAATAAGGTGCCCATGGCGACAAGTTAGAAAAGCTTTTAGAAGAAGGCAAACTTACAGAAAATGATAAACTTGGCATTGATAGATCTTGGCCAACCAGATGCCATCAAGTAACTTCCACATCAACTTGATGACACTGAATACCACAGAATAAATTTTGGTGAGCTAGTTTTAATGAAGCTTACCAAATTTTAACTAGGAATTTTTTACTAGGATTCCTGAAAACTTCCCCCGTGCTTACAAAGTTGCTAGTATAAATGCACCACAAGCGTGAATTGGGAATAAGTAAACTTGCTTGCTTATTTAAATAAGGTAAGGACGCCGTTCTTGAAGCAGCGTAGCTCGGAACAGAGCCGGCAGTTGCCCGTCTCCGTTGCAGTGCAGTAGACTTCTGTGCATAGACTAAGCCCCACCACTCCTGCCTGCCTCGGGTTTGCCGCGGCTTTCCCTCTCCGCTTTCTCACGGCTTCTCTTTGTCCGTCTGCAGAGATGGGTTTTGGCACCTCGCAGGACCTGTGGCTCCGGGCAGAGACTGCGCGGAGGGACAGCGAGGTCCTGGGACCCAGTTCTGGGAACGTAAATGGCCCTAACGCTGCGCCGGGGCTGGGGGTGTTGGAGGCTAACCGGGTGTGAGGAGGGGGAGAGGGAAAGGGGGGCTAAACCTATCGGTTTTCTGGGGGAGACCTGCGACCTAACGAAGCAGCGGTTCAACTACAGTCTCTTCTTTGAGTCTCTCCCGCAGAATTTGACTAGGAGCCAATCAGTTGCAAACAGTAATTAAAAAGAAGCGACAGTGACTTGAAATAGCTTCCCAAGTGCCATTTTCTGTACAAAATAATGACAAATACCTTGAGATAAGAGAAGGCTTAGTGCATTTTAATATCTTTATAATGAATAAATCATCTGCTTTGTAAGGTTAATGAAAGCAGAATGATGTGAAAGATGAAAATGTGGTTGCTGTTTGGGAATTCCTTTCTAAAATGTGTCCCTCTACAGTCTTGACCAAATAATCTCGGGGAACTGTGGTGTGAATTTATGATGTTTAATGCATCTAGCAATCTCACTACCTAATAAAAGCGGTCTGCCTCCAAATATTTACTAAACTGCCTCCTAAGTCATATTTGCATATCTAGACTTCTCATTACGTGACTGTTGGTCTGCAGTGTCATAAATACTGAAAAATAGCATGTAATTAAGGATCTTTTCTATTAGTAAGACTTGTCATTGAAATAAGGGCAAGTATTCCAAACACAGAGCAAAATTCTGCTTTTGTAGACACTTTTGTTTGTTATGCTGACACTAAGTGGGTACTTTGATATGTCAAGTGACAAGATAAACACAGCACAGTTTGCTATTGCTGCTTTTTATAGTTTCATAATGGATGTTCTTCACTCTTAAAACGGCACTATGCAGCAAAAATTCATTCATTGCAACTTCTTCATTTAGTTTAAACTGGCACATAAACAGCTTCAAAAATTGTCTAACCCATTTAGAGGTTAAAAAAACCAGCCGGAGTTTATTTCTTTGAAGTACCTTATTTCTTTCCAGCCTTCCTTTTCCTGATTGCTTGCTAGATGTAAACAGAAGTAAAAATTAAGCATCTTCCAAGTGGCTGTACCGCTGCAGTCCCCGGCTCGGGTCGCTGTTGCTGTACACGCAAGCAACAGGCAGCACTGTGTGTCCGCGTTCACGCGACAGCCAGAAGGGACATGGTGTAAGTCTGCCAAACAGAGGGAATGGCAGTGATTTTCTTAGGGACCCTACGAACCCAAACCCGAGCATTATCATATAAATACCTGGAAGTCTACAGTTTTAGCTGGGAAAATGGTTAAATATATGTAATATGTATATGTTGTTGTCTTACAGAATTGTAGTAGCTTTTTATAACACTTTCCTTCCAACCCCATTTGCTGGATCTTGGCTAGAAGCTTCTTGTCCCTTTTCAGTTTGAGCATGCTGCAGTTCCTCTGATTAGTTGTAAGATGCCATCCTGGGTATACAGGCTGAAAATCTTATGTGACTGGTTCTCTCTCCATTTGAAACAGTCTTTGATTTTTCTGATGGTTTGTTATTAAAAAATACCCTGCCACCTGAGCTGTGTCAGAAGTCCAGCGTGTTCTTGGGAGAGAGTTTTGTTAATTAGGTTTTATTATGTTTCGCTCTTTAAGACTCTTAACCTTAAAAATACTTTCGGCTGCTTACTGTAAATTCTCCTTGAGTGTATGTGACCATAGTTACCTTGGATTGTTTATTCTGAAACATAGCAATGCTTTTGAGGTATAGCAGAATGATTTATCAGGGGTATTTTTTTTATTTTAGTTTATTTTGAGAAATAAGCTGGAGTACAATGTAAGCCCACTTTCTTCTGTGACTTGGCTTAAGTTCATGTGTTAATATTGCTTTAAGGGTTTTGGAAACCTGTCTGAGGTCTGCGAGTTGAGCGCTACCGGCAGATCAAAGATCTTTCCTGTCTACTGCCTGATTTACTTATGTTCTTAATGCTGGAGATGCTACTTTTCTATCTCTTTCCCATGCCTTCAGTGTCGCTTTTGTTAAGGGACCAATTTACTTTGTGTGTCTTCAGTGCCTGATCACTAATTGGCATTTCAAAGTGCTGTCATAATACATGTAATGGCAACTCAGATCGACTTTCCTAATTATATTAAAATACCTGCAAAAATTAATGCAGTCTCTGTCAGCGTGCCAATTCACATTTTTAAAAATGCTACTTGAAAAGAGGCTCATCCTGGCTTATAAAGTGCCTGTATTAAACTTCTGAGAGGTAATCATGGCTTTAAGAGTTAATTCTGATTTTGAACTAATGTCCTATATTGGTTATCTCCTTTTGCTGGGGATGGACCTTCCAGGGCATGATAAACTATGGCAAGGGAGAATTTTCAGCAAGTTCTGTGATGGGCACAGGTGGGGGGCAGGGAATTTCACTTTATTCTTTTTCTGGGGGGTATGTTGTTTGAATGAAAGTGGTTTTTTCCCCATTTAAGGTTGTGGGATTTCTGCAACTTAGATGAATGAAATATGATTGCTCTAAGCTTTTTATTATTTATTGGAGTATTTATGACACTGGCTGATTGCCTATGTTGCAGCTTGTCATGCAATTGGTTTATGCAAAGAAAAAAATAGAAACAAATTCCCAATAAATAGAACTGAAAGTATCTTTAGAAACTTACTGCTCGCAGACCCTGATCAAATAACACACACCATGTTCTTCCGATGAATAATGAAACAATGCTGGCTTTCCATATTATGGGAAGAGGGGGCTTATCCAAGCACTTGAATCTGTGCCTGGTTCTGCATACTTCATTTTATGTCATAGTTACTAATTAATAATAACAAATTATGAAGCTGGCAGTCATGAGATATTGGACATTTAGAACAAAAATTAACCACTTAATGTTCAGAAACTGTAAAATATACGTTGCTTGTTGATGAACTATTTTCTGAAGCAGAAAGCTGCATTTAAGATGTTTGCAAATCATTTTAAACAAAAAGAGCTCGCTTGTTCTGATTTTTCACTAACTGAGAAATCCATGTTGTGGAAGGGCTTCTGCAGATCTCTGTGGGGTCAGTTTTGGAAAACCTGCATAAATCTGTATACTGCCAGGAACTGGAGCCGGGAGGGGCTGTTTGGTCCTGGAAGCAGCTCTAGGAGTCGACATATCCCAGAGAAAATTTCCATTTGTAGTGCTTGTAGTGCTTACTAAATTGCAGTTCTCTAGTGTAAGTACGTAGCAATGGTTTTAGTTAATAAGGACTTGTTTGTGAATAATTTCTCCTTCTCTCAAAATCTCAAAAATCTATTAAGTCGGCAAGACTGATGCTGCTAGTTAGTGTCCTCTTACATAACTGGCTTTGGGAAAGGAAAACATATTTAGACCTGCTTTGGTAAAATCCCTAGTTAAATGTAACATGTGTAAGCTACTGCTTGTAAAAAGAGTGTTCTGCTGCTTTGAAAAATGTGTTCTAAAAATGTCAGAACAGAGTATTTCCTAATTTGAAATGCCGAATAGATGGTGGAAGGCATCAACACCAAAGTTGAAATATGTTAAATGGATTTTTAGTGTCATTTTGTACCAGTGCTGTACTACGCGTTACTCATTACTTTGTTCCATTTTCTGAAAAGTGGAGTGAATTACTCCTGTAGCCACAGGAGTTGGGTTAAACCAGATGTCTGCTGTAACAAGATGTCAGGTAGCTGATGCATGGGTGACAGCATTTAGAAACAGTCTTGGTGTTCTGTCCTGCACAAATCAGAGGATCGGATCGTTTCAGTGCTTTAGGTAGCTGCTGAACATACTAAGTTACTTACAGAACTGGATGTATAATATGAGGTTTTTATTTCAACTTATGTAAGTCACCTAATCTGTCTTAAGTTCTTTTTTCTTTAAGATTCAACTGATGGGAATATTGGTGATTTTTTTTTTTTTTTGAGCAACATTTATTGTATTTTTTTCCTAAGAAATCACGTTCATGATACTGAAGCTGAGTAACTTGCATGAAATGCACAAAAGTTACTGTGCTTTATGTAAAAAATACAATAGAAAGCCAATAGTAATGAGGAAGAGCTAGTAAACAGTAGAATGAAAATTTAACATCTTAATGTTATCAGTTTCATTATTAATAAATTATTAATAATGTTTTAAATTACATCTGGAGATCCTATTTTTGAAGTGAAGGAACAGCTATAATTCCATAGGAAAAGCCATCTGAAATGGATTTACTGTAGTTTTAATAAATTAGATTAAGAAAATGCAAGTATGCCAGAAATTATGCAAGAAAACTAATATGTAACAGTCAAATATCTTCAATAATGTTTCAGTTTTCTGTGTAGCTTTTGTTTAAATCATATTTTTAAGCAATAGAAACTGATCTCCAGTGTAAACACTTCTGACATGGTTTGCATGAATCTTTCCACAGTGTCAAACAGCACTGAATGTGGCCAACACCAGAAACTTCAATATATTTAAGAAATAACCTTAGAAGTCATTTTCTTCCTAACATGGATGCAGTTTCCAGTTGTCCTCCGTGGAGCTATATTCACAGGCTGCTGTCGGTTGAAATTTCCTTTCCTTCTAGGAAATACAAGAAAATCAGTCGTGCCCTTAGCGAGGGTGTCCTTTGTTTACTTTTTTTTTTTTTTTACCTATTTAGATGAGTTCAGGTGGTTCTTAGGTGGCTGCTACCTGTCTTTTGGGGAAAGGATTGTGTTTACAGTGAACAGTAAATGCATTTAGAGACCAAAATGTCAACTGTGAAAACAGTAGGCATGGGGATCCTGGATAGCTGAGCTCTTGGGAGGGTGTATGGGGATCAAGAAAAAGGCAAATGCAGTGGCGATGAGGCAGGAGAAGTAGCGGAAAGAGTAAGAAACAAAGGAAGGAAGGGAAAGATAACTTTTAGTAATGATATTCACATTTGGTTTTGTTTAGACCTAGCTGTGGATGTGACTGACTACATGCAAACTTAAGATAGCCCTTGTCCCTCAAAGCTCCAAAACAACAAATACTGAGAAATTATTTTGTTCAGGTGCTTTATCTCAATTTTACATTGGTCAGATTGTGCCTGGGATTTTGAGCTCATTCTTTCTGAAGGATTAGCCAGACATACTGCTCTTGGTTTTGAGTTGGTTTCCACTGCAGGAGTCATTCCTTAATAAATCCTGAAAGGTTAAAAAAAACCCAAAACCAAATGAACACCAACACACAAACAACAAAAAAACCCCAACAAAAACAAACAAACCGCGCAGCGGGCATTCAGACAACCCTTTATGCATGGTAGCCCTAGGAGTCCTGCAGAGCCCACTGTGGAGTTTGATCTTTCGTGGCTTGCTTTAGGAAGATTTGGTTTCTCTGAGACGAGCCATCAAGTGTTTGGTTCTGGATCAGTCTGAGCTGTGATTCTGATGTTTGGGGAGTATGTGTGGAGGAAATGCTTCTACATGCTGATTTGCTAGGTACGGCTTAAATAGCCAAGCAACGAATTAGCAGGGTCTTTACAAATGTATTGACTTTACATCACCAATCCTGTGCGTAAAATAAATAAATAAATAAAAAAGTGCATGCAGTATCTTAAAATGAGGAAGGGATCCTACTGATGCAAAATGCCTGCAACCTTGAAATTAAACCACCGAACCTGAACTGCAGTCTCCTACACTGCACCTAAAAAGTGTATCATTAGCAGCCAGTAACTGCAGTGCAGTGACTTGGAATTTATCACGGCTCTTAGCTGGGTGGCGAGAAAGTCCGTTTGTCTGTCCCCAGCTGCCTCACTGGCCACTTCTGAATTGATTTTCCTCATATGAAGAGACACTTACGGAGGTGGAAGAACCAGAAGCTACTGCACTGACTGTGCTCGAGCCAAGAGGATGGTGGTAGGGAGTAAAAGGAGTGGTGTCTGCGTACCTTACCTGTGCTTACAAAGAAACTGGTGGAACTTGCTTCTGTCTTCAAACAAGAGAGGAACAAGGTGGGAAATGAAAATCTTGGTTAATCCTGGCTGAGGGCAGGCCTTAAGGGTAGTTCTTCCTGGTATTAAATAATGCAGGAGAAAGGGATGTGATATATAAAAATGCATATAAATTAAGAGGCCAATATATCTGATCCCAGTGAACAACTTCTTTACTAAAGCATAATCTTTTTAAGACTATGAATTTCTGGCACAGGCACTGCTCTACAGTACCTTCTGCTTTTTACAGAAGTGTTCAGAAAGTGTCCGGTGAACTTGTTATGAATTTACAGCGAGATATTAAGTACTTCACATTTACTTTTCACGTAGACACGATGCGCACAAATTGGGCTGCAGATTATTGCCCGAAGTCCTTGCAGAGAGATGGTAGGAGACCATTTGTACGGGTTTCTTTTCAATACGGAGGAGCTCATACGGTTTGAAAGAGCTGACTTCAACTGTTTAAAATGTTAGGCATCTAACAATCCTGGCTGTGATAAGCTATCTCCTATAACAAGGAAGCCGTCATCGGCCCACTTGAGGAATCTTTCTGAGAGCACAGAGACAGAAGGCTGGTGTATGGTTCAAGCGTTTTAATGCAGTGTGAAGGAGCCTCGTAACACTGATGTACTTGAAATGCATTTATCTTTAAAACCGCTGTATCATCATAAAAGTGAGCTAGATGTGCTATCTATGCCTATAGTTGGATTTGTGGGGCTAAAATACTTTATGCAAATGCTGAGAGATGGTGAGAAAGACTTGTTGCTCGTTTTGGAAACAAGCATATAGTTAATTGATAGCATAGCGTGAGACTTCATACGCTTTCAGTCAAGGCCTATAAATGCCAGGAGGCAAAAAGGGTTTAGTCTTCCACTTTAACATACAAATTAATACGTGAAATACTGCATACCTTTTTTTGATGGAATTTTTAAAGCACTGCTGAGAACTTGCACAAGTGAGATGTGGGATAGAATGATATAAAAAGTGGAATTAGGCCAAGCATTCCCCCCTGCTTCACAAGACGTATGCTGAAGGAGGGCAGAGCTGAAGTGTTAGTGTAGGATTTGGTTTCCTTAGACTTCCGAGAAATCCGAATCCAAGAACATATTGAAATATTTGAGGGATCTTGGGGCTGATTTGCCCAAACAAGTGGGGATTCACACTGAGATTACTCCACAGACAGATCTGAGATGGCCCTTTTTACAGAAGTCCCAACGTGACAGTTGTTCTTAAAAGCAAGTATCTGAAGAAGTCTGCAAGTGGAACAGGGCTGGTGTACCCCATCAAGATTAAGGAAAAGTGGTCTAAGTTTTTGTCCTTTTTGAGCCTCTAAAAATATGTTATCAAAGCTTTCAGCTCTGCAGGAACTCTGGTCTGTAAAATTGGCTGAATCCTGGCAAATGTTAGAGTTCAAGCTGCAGATCTGAAAGTCAAGCGACAGTGCTGAGTGCCTGGGCAGTGCAATGGGCGAACAGAGCATCTCTTGGCAGAAAATATCCGCTTTAAAGTGTCCCTGCACTAAGGTAAAACAAAAGGGAGCTCAGACTTTAAGTTAACTGCCGACTAAAATGTTTAAAAAGCATTATTTGATTTGGTAACATATGTTTGTCATGGCAGGAGAGAGCACTGAGCTAAAAGCATGAAGGAATTTATGATTAAGATTCATGGACCAGAAAGCAGAAGAACTGTTAGCCTTACCTGAACTAGAAAGCTTCATGCCCAAGGTTGCTGGGTTTTGGAAAATTCCATATTTATCCTATATACCACACACTGTTATTAGTAGCTGAAAGCCAGAAAACTGGAAACTTCAGTATAGAAGCTTCGTGCTGGTTTACACAAGGTCAGAAGGTCTCCGTTAATGCGAAACACTGTGCTCAGCTGCTAGTAACCGGGAATGTCGTCTGCACAAGCGTCAAACAGGAGTAAGCCCTAATGGTGACAAAATACTCTATGCAAGATAACGTGCTTTTTTAAGCTTCGTAAAGACCGTTTGTGCCTTGCTCCCAATTTTCTAATGTTTTTACTCGTTTAGGTTCTAACTATTCGGGCTCTTAGCATCTCACAAAAGGGCCTTGACTGCACAGTATGGCAGGTGCTACAAATATGTGCCAAGAAATGGCTCTTCTCCCTTCCTCCTCCTCCTCCTAGAAATTAATACTGTAACTGTGACAAAGAAGCTCCTGGCTTTGGTTTTCCTTTTGCTGTTTTTCTGGTTGTCTATTTATTTGTTTGTTTGTTTATTTTATTTAGAAAAAACAACCAAAATCCTAATGGCTAAGTCTGTATTTGGTGTGATCTGAGTGGTGTCGACCTCTCTGCCTTTTTGCCAGGTTCCCTGGAGAAGCTGTCAGTCCTGTGCTGAGCAGCATCCCTCCACTGAGCATCTCTACCCAGCCCTGCCAAAACTTCCTGCTCCTCTCCAGAAGTCGTGCGGTGTCATATAAAGCACCTCAGTGACTTGAAACATGAAGCTATAGTCCTTTGAAGTGATTTTTCTGTTTATTCTGTACAATGCTTGGGGTTTAATTTTGTTTTCCTACTTTTGCTTTAAATTCATATTTTATTTTATTTGAGCAAAGAGCAAAAACGGAGGAAAAACAAGTAGCTCAGGTTACTTTGGAAAGTTCATCCTGTATAAAGGACTGGCGTAAGAGGTAGGAATTGTGCAGTTCAGTCCCTGTGGCACGATTCAGTTGACATTAACGTTTGTAGGAGATTTTTCATTGACTTGGTGGAAACTAGATGAGGCTCTTAAATTATGCATAAGCAGTCTGCTGACTGCCTTGGTATGAGAGATTTTTCACCTAGTGAAGATAGAAGGAATGTTTTTAAGGCTATTATTGCAGTTTGCAGCCAGGCACAAATCGCTCTTGCTTTTGTTAGATTCTGCACGCTTTCTTCAGTACATTAAAGTTTGATATGCATAAAGTGCAGTGCTGATCTGAGATTTACACAAGACTAAGGGTTGGGCAGTCAATTACCACGGCCGTGGTAAGAATGCTTTCTGACAGGATCCTAATAAAGACTCTGTAGGAGTGGAAATTACACTTCAGCTCTACAGTTCTCTATTCATGTCTCTTAATGACTGGCAGCTGTAAAGGCAGCAATACTCCTGCTGTAATACCTGAAGGTAAGGAAAAGGACTGAGCTGTAGGGAGGCAGTTGATGTCGCATTACAAAAATCTAGCAGTCTCGTATGGTTTGCGTCCCAGGCAGGCACGTCTCGGTGGATGTGAGCAAGGCTTTCCCTGCACCCTGCGATGCTGGGAGCAGAGACCTGCTGCAATGGATCGAAGGGAAAGTTAGGACCTCTCTTCACGCGCTGCTCTGTCTCTGGCAGTAAATGTGCACTAGTGGACGTTCTCCCTTCTACTCAGGGTTGTCTCGCCTATTTTCTATTATAATAGATCTTAGAACACGTTTTGAATTTCCCTGGGATTTGTCCGTTGAGGATGGTCGTTGGCTGTTGTGGTAACACCAAAGGAAATGTTCCACACGTGAAAGCCATAGGGGTGGTGACTGCTGAGCTGCAGCTCCAGAACTGTGGTTGTGTTTTCTTGCAGTAGGGTACGTCTCTGAGAAGGAGCAGGGGGAGGGAAGAGTTTTCTGACACTGTACTGAGATCTAGGAGTAAAAGTAACCATTAACGTGGTTCATCTCAAACGTGGATTGTGCTAAACCCAGCTAACTAGCAGGAAATAGATGCGGGTACTAGGAGCTGAATAGCAGTGTTGCATACATGGCAGTAGAAGTGGTAATAAAATATGTATTTTTTTCAAATAGGCAGGATGATTTAAAAAATTGTCAGCTATGTGAAGCTACAGAATCTCTGTAAAGAAACAGAAGTTGATTGCAGCAACTGTTGGGTTTGTACCCCTGCTGCTTGTAGCGCTGTTCCCTACTCTGCTCAAAATGATGATTATAAAGTACAGCTCTTGAAATTACACCACTTTGTTCTGTTAGTCATCATTTTTCATACTGAATACCATTCAAATGTTTGCTCTCTTTAGCTGATACTTTTCGTCTGAAAAATTCAATTGTCTAGAAAACAACCTAAGTACATATTGAAGGAAAACAGTCTGTATTTATGCGTTAACATTCAAGACGCTGCAGCCCTATTTCTTACAGTTAGACATGTTAGGAGGAAAATAGGTCTGTATACTTAAAGCAGGAAGATAAAAAATTCCCCTGGAAACTAACACAGTGATGTTGAATGGTGGTACCAGTGTAATTTTTTTCTTAAATGAACCACTGTATACTGAGATCTTTTCATGTACAATTTGTGGGGTAAACACTTGAAAAGCTGTTTCAAACATACTGTTAGGGCTTCAGGCTTTTCTTGTTACCATAGGGCTAAGTGGTGGTGAGGTGTATTATGTGATCTGCTGTGTTTGGAACAGAATGTGGACCTTACCACATTCTTGCGGCATTGTAATGAGGCTTAACCTTTATTACAATACAGAATTTAACAGTATACCATTGAAACTGTTCTAAGTTCCAAGTAATTCTTTGGAGAATGTTCTCCAGCATGTCATGTCACTTCCTGAGATGCAGCTTTAATATGCTTCAGAGCCCCAGGAAGAGAGAGACTTTGCAACCAAATTATTTTCCTGTATCACATCCAGCCACGGGGAAAGTGCAGAATTCCGTTGTGCAGAATAGCATGCTGAGGAGCCTTGTGTTGCCTTTAAAGTTGTCGCAAGATAAAGAACTACCCTGGAAGCTGCTGTTGTACAGCTAAGAATATAAAAGATGTTACTGAAGTAAGTTGTTTGTAAAAGGAACTATGCACTAGATTAAAACCAAGTTGAAGTTTTATTCAGGTGGTATTTATATGTGGATGGATAGGGCCAAGCCACATTTAGGGTTCAGTAAGACACGGTTTTGTTGGTTCTCCTGTGCAAAAGTAGATATCATTTCTGGGTAGCTGAATGTTAATACGTAAAAAGAATGTTCTTATAACTACATAAAATGAGTAACACTTGGGACTGAACGTAGAAATTGCGAAAAAAGTATAACTATTCCTAGTCTTTGAAAATGCCATGTTGTTCTTCACAGGTGAGTTGCAAAATTCACTATTGATTTTTTGCAATTGTGCCTTCTCAACTGCCTAGATAGTTCTTCAATTAAATATAGAAATTGTCTTTTATTCTCTTAAATTGTTCTGTGCTGCTACTGTCAGGTGTTAAGTAGCTCCTAGATTTCTTATTATGGCGAATAAATGGCCTGGATATTGAGGAGCTAAGCATTATAAATCCCACTGTCATAAATCTTCCAACTTAACGGAATAGGAGCTGCAGCGTTCAACGCCATTAAGAGTTGAGCTCGGTGATTCTGAAGTATTTTGAGTAGTTCTGGCACTGGGAGTGCATCGTTTTAAGATTACAGGGATTTGGAGCTACGTAGTCCTTTTGTATTACTAGCTTTCTTTAGTCTTCTGTGCAGTATTGCCCAAACTTAATACACTGAAATATTAGTTCTGAAGCTGAAAAACAGGGCAGACGAAAAACCTAGCAATCTGAACTCTGACGACTTCTTAGATCACGCTATGTAAAAAACCTAAATATTGGGTAGGGTGATTTTAGGATGAAGAAAAACATCTAGATGTCAAACTCCTGCAAGATAGGAGAAGCATTTTTGACTCAGTTGCTGGCTGATTGCAAATATATTGGAGATGCTTCATTCCTATATGGATTTTTCTGCAGGGTAACTGTAGGCATGTCTAGGTCTCGTCCAGCAACATACAGGCTTATCTGCCTACTTCTTACAATGGGGATTAGCTTTGCAGTAAACTGAAATGTTGCTGGGAGGACTTGCCCTCTCCCCCATCCCTCCCCAAAGGCAAAACAAAGAAAAAAAAAAAAATGAAAAACCCACCCTAATCCTTTAAAGTTTCTTACTGTTGTGACATATGGATTAAAAAATAATTATATATCTATCAAAAAAAAAAAAAATCAGTGAAATTTTCCCAAGTGTGTTTTTTGTTACATATTCACACACACTTGAAATATAAGAAAAGGGAAAAGTCAAGTTTTGGAAAAGGGAAAATTCAAGTTTTGCTTGTGGGAAATGTTCTAGGTGGTGTTGGGGAAAACTGTGTGTTTCTCATGTCTCTGTCGTATCTTCCTATTTTTTCTCACAGCCACCTATCACTGTGAACCTGTTTTTGTAGATAGTCTGTCACTACATAAAAAAAAATTCCTCCCTCTCAATTCAGCATTCTGAGTGCTGTGAAGTTTAAGCGTTCCAATGGAGAAATGGTCCTGTAACAGGCCAGAGTGTTTTTCTTAGTGCAAGGGGCTTGTTTCATTCAGTCACTGTACCCTGGAGTGACCTATTAAGTTAGATTACGTTAATTTGTAATTTTGCCACTTTGTTAGGTAGGAATGGATTCTGTGAACTTGCATGAGCGTTGCCCTGTATATCTAAACAAGTATGTGTTGGGCTTGAATGAGATTTGCTGAATTAGCTAGTTCTACTGCTTTTACTGAAACAATTCCTGAGCCACTAGGAACAGAATACGGCCAACTATACTAAAGCAACTGTGCGGTTTTATTACAGCAGTTTTATACTCATTTGCCTAAATCTGATTTTCAGATTGCTGCCAACTGAGCGAGATCTGTTCAGGTGTTCTACGGCTGTTGGAAGCCAGACGGTTCACCTAGATATGTTTTGGCCCTGTCTAAGTAGTATTAATAGCTACCATTAGTCATGGTCCAGATAGAGCCTGAGCCTCTGAACTTCTCTCAGCTTGCCTGTGTGCGAAGCAGAAGTAGAGCTGCGATTCTGGGTGAACTGTGCGTTCCGAGTATGCTCTGAAAGGCAAATGCACGTGATATTGTGAAATCAGTGGTGAGCCTTGACTCCTGGTATCAATTTAGAACGATTTTGTAAGCGATGATAAGGGCTTATGTTCAAGGACAAGTGTCCCCTGCTTATGTCTGAACTGTTTATGAAAGGCCACTGTGAAAAACCTTAATCAAGTTTCTGGAACAAAAAATTTGCAACTCTGGGGTATAAATGAACCACTCGTGGGAAACAGAACAAATAACAGCAATCTTACTTCAAATTAATGCTTCCTCTCTGCTAGCCTGCCTCTTCCACGCCGAGGGGATGTGCAGAAGAGAAAGCCTAGCGTTCTGCTCCCTAACAGGGGAGTGTTACCGTGTGAAATTGTGGTGAAAGACGTGGTATTGCTACAGGATGAAAAGGGAATTCGATCAGTAGTGTTCTGCTGAACTCAATATCGCCAGGAGTAGGGTAGGACTAGCACGGCGCTGACAGGCTGCGATGTAGCTGGTGCTTTTAGGGCTTTTGCAGCCATTTTCTTACCCGTGTCAAGATCAGATGAGGCTAGATGCGGCTGCTGGGGTGAGTGTGGCTGTAACTGGATGATTGGGGCTCAAAAAGCTGCTGCCTTCTCTGTTCAGAGAGACTTTATGCTTTCCCCTCTCCGTTTTTCTGTAAGCCGAGGATGCACCTCTTTTGCATTTGGACCGGATTAAAACCAAAAGACGTTGCCCCCTTTCGCAGACTGCTTTTTTTGTGTGCGTCTCATTAGCACGTTCTGCTTGCGGATAAACGATCGGCTGCTGGAAGCGCACTGAAGTGCTAATTGCCTTTGCTTTATTGGCAGAGAGCTACCTGAACGTCTTCAAAGGCTTGATTCTTCTACCTCCTGTTAAAAGGCCTTTTTCTGAGAGACCTCTTCAGTGCTGGTGCTTTCTAATAAAAGCTGCAAGCCTTTAAATGCGTTGTCTTTCTTGAGGCTTGGCTTTCTGTTTTCCGTCCTCTCGAAATCGGAATGACTTGTCTTCTGGTGGAGGAAGGACAGCTGCTTTCTCCTTAAAACCCAATAAGAATGTTTAGTCTTCCAGAGTTTGAAAAGCTCGGTGCACTTTGGCTGAGCTGGCTATTCCAAACAGCCACAGGGCAGCAGTGCTCGTGTTTGGCCCGCTGGTCTTGTCTGCCTTCCTCTTCGTTCCAGCCTTTGGGATTTTTTTCCCAAGCCCCGCTGTCCAACCAGTTGAACTGGGAATTTAGGGAATCCTGTTGGCAACACTTGCCAAATTTTCTAGTTTTAGAAGATTCAAAAATCTGTGCTTGCAACTGGTTCAGTGTTTGAAAAGAAATAGTTCCGTATTTTAAAAATAAATAAAGCAAGCCATGTGTATAGCTGTATTTCATCGCATTATTATTACGCTTTATTTAAGTGTTAAGGAGTTTTTTCTCAAAGCACAGCCTTCTGTGGTAATATCTTCAAATGTTCACTAAATTTAAGTCTTCACTAAGCAGTTTCAGAATTGGATTTTTCATATTTAAGATAAAGCTATATTTGGGGGGGTTAAAAATCAGTATTTTCTGTAAAGCTGTCTTCAAAGGATTTTACAAAAATGTTAGGAACCACTTGAATAGATAAGAAATATTCACTTAAATCCTTGGAGGAAGTTTTTTTTCCCCTCTTTCCACCACAGGCAGAGACAAAGATGTGAAGAGAAGGGATGAAGAGAACCTATCTTGTGATACAGTTTGATTTCAACTAATACATTGCTAAATACTTCTTGCTTTGAAAGATCCAGGATGGAGTTCATCTATTATTACGCTGTTGCTGGATACAGTTTTTTTTAACAAAGTACTATGTTACATAAAAGATTGTTTCCATTATTCTATAAGACATTTCTTGTGTTTTACCTGTTCTTTGGTCAAAAGTCAGGTGTGCATCATGTACCATTTCTGTTCTTCTGCCAAGATGTGGTTAGAAGCTTAATGTGAACCATAAATATGTAAATAGTATTCCTCGAGTTATTTTGGGGGTAGGGAGGGGAAATGCTAAACTTAGACATTTGTAAATTTATCAAATGGTTGTAAAATTAGTTAATCTTAAATAACCAAACACTGAGGGTTTGGTAAATTAGTTTACCTATATTTATCCTAAAGTGAACTTTTAAAACTGGATTATGTCTTGGTTTGACATTTTACCACGCTTTTTCTTTATGGCTCTAAAATCTTGGAAAAGATTACATTACAATTTTTTTTTTTTCATAGTGTGAAAAATTTCAACAGTTAAAAATTTGGCCAACTCCTGGCATTGATTTACATACAGAACCAGGCAACATGTTGTGTTAAACCTCTTGAATCTTTCTGTGGGCCTGAGCTACGGCTGTCACTGTCAACCAGAGCCTGTGGGCTTGCTTTGTGCCACTTTAGGAATGGGTTTATGTTACTTTCTTACTGAACGCTATGTGCAAAAAAATTTTCAAATCATGTAGTGAATTACCCTACTCTGCTCACTGTGTGGAAAAGTAGAGTGACTAAGTTAGGTTTGTATGTGTCAACAGCTATTCATTCTGGGAAGTGCCAGCAGAAGCAAGCATGCGTGTTATCAGGTCGAAAAAGGATTGGGGAGAAGGGACACAACAGTCACTTTAACCTGTATTTGCTGCTTTTAAAGGAGAAATTCATGGTGTCTTATGAATAAAAGATAAGTTAGTCTGATTTAGTGCCTAGAATTCACTTACTTGAATAGCTTCCAGTACTTACAGGCTGAATTAGTACTGGTGTAGAGATTCCTGCTCTATGAAGTTTTAAAGCCTTAGTTTAAAAATGAAGGGTGCATGCAAGCTGCAAAACTTGGTTTCAGTCTTCAAAAATACTGAAGCATTTTTAACTGTTTTCTTACTCCTGAGTGTTTAAATCCCAAGAGGTTGAAAACATAGCTGGTAGGTTAAATGGGCAGCAAGCCGAGTTGTTTCTCCTACTGATGCACAGCCCCCAAATCGGCACTGTTTCCTTCACTGAAGCCAAATGCCTTCGAGTCCTCTTTACTTTTAATACTGTAAACGAATACATGGTTTTAAAGACTGGAGATGAGATCAAGGATCAAGCTTTATGATCGGCTTGTCCTTGTGAAATGGAAAAGGGAGACACTCATCCCCTTTCTGCTGTGAATGTAGTTGATAGGAGTTGATACAGCTTTCTGCTTTACAACTATTTCGACTGCTGCTCCTTAAAAATGAGCAAGCCAATTGCAACAGCGAGACTGCTGTGGATTTATTTATTTATTTTCCTGTTTGCTTAAGGGGAAAAAAAAAAAGACAGTTGAAAATTAAATGGCGGTACAAACTCCTTGAGCAATTCTTGGTTATTGAAACACTTCTGCTGCACTTTATGTGAAGGGTCAATCAAATCACCCGGGCTTAAAGCTTCCAGGTCACGGGACTTCCTAAGATGATGGGCAGGTGTTTCAGAGGAATGTTATTCCATGATATTTGTAGTAGGAGGCCCCTGCAATGTCAGGTTTTCCTGGTTATGCATTGCATGTTCCCTGAGAAGCGTTGTTATCTTTTGGAGTGGCGTTTTAAATGGCCGGAGGTAAACTAGCATGCTGAATTCCTGAGTGGAGAAGGTGGGAAAAGCAGTGCCCTGCCAAACTAGGCTGTTGCTGCAGAGAGTGATGGTGGACCGTGGACCAAATCCCTGCAGGGGCAGAGGTGGTGGAGGACTTCAGTAAGCTGTGGGAGAAGCCCTGCAGGAAAAACCTGGCATGTAACGTTACTGCATTGCTTGTTAGGCTTCTGTGCAGGTATGCTTCTAACCATCTTTATCCATAGCTTCTGTACAAGTAACTTCATTTTTTAAAAATAGTAATCAGTAGTCAATCAGCAAGTGTTGTTCAGATGGTTTACATTAACTCTTGTCAAGCTTCAACTTTTACACAAGCTGCTCTTGAATTAAGCCTGCGTTGATACAAGTAGAATCTCTAGCCAGAAATTACTGCTGGTCTGTTCTCGAACAACATTATTAAAAGAATGGCTTTGCAGCAAATAGCATTTACTCTTAGATTTTCTATGGGGGTGTGAAATAACCATTTCCTCATGAGAATATGTGCCGAGTTTAAATTACTCCGTTGAATTCTTGGACCTGCTGAAGAAAGGAGGACTCTTTAATGTGGAAGAGGAAGGAGGTGTTTCAGGTACTCATCTGGCACTTTAGTAAAAGTTAAATAGTTTTTTATAAAGTTAATTATTTGCCACCTGTTCTGTGTTGACACATACTTCAGAGTCTCACTGAAATGATAATTTTCCTTCATGAAAGCGAAAAAAAGGATGCAAGCCCTGGCATGTAGCATGATCGAGCCCCCGTAGTAGATGTTTCGTGAAGAGAATGCCACGTACAATTTTATAGCTTTCCTGAATTCATGAAGACTTTTAAAGTTATTTTTTCAAATCAGACTAAAATCTAGGTCTGGGAATTTTGCAAACTTGTTTAATTCATAGTGTGTGTTTACCACTTTTTAATCAGTGTTTCCTCTCATAGTCTAAAAAACCCCAACCTTCCTACCTTTTGTGAGAGTGCCTGCGGCAGATCACGAAGCATGCACCCAAGAGGCGAGGCTGATTCACAAACCCTTTAATCTGTCTCCAAATCCGTAAAACAGGTTAATACTTACCTGCTAGGTACTTATCTACCTCATGCCAAAAATTAATTCACTAATGTTTTAAAGTGCTTTGAAAAGTAATATTAAGTACTAGGTGTTATTCGTCTAAGTGAAACACTGACAAATGTGTGCTTTATGTAGGGAGGAATGATTAAGATGATCTTGTGTGTATCCTATGGAGTGTCAAACAAAACCTTACGGAATGTTTATCCTTCCATACAACATTATAAGATGCTCTGAAAAACCCAGAATGCCCCCCAAATTCTTTGCTTAACATACCTTTTATAAAAAAATTAAAATTGAAATAAAATCTATTTTATAAACGCGGAATTTTACTTTGCCAAGACCTAAATGCGAAGGTACAAACAGAGAAAGCTGAGTAAAATTCATCACCAGATTTGGTGTCAAGACATTAGCCTTTTTTCAACCCTTAATGAGTACTTTTTGGTCCTTAAGAAATTACTGCTGCTCTTCACAGTGGTGCTGGCTGGTTTTCCTCACCCATGGGGGGAGCATCCCTATTGCACTGCTATTTCCTTCCTGCCTGCCTGCCAGGAAAGCACAGCCGCAGAGGGAGGGCACTGAAGTGTGTTACAGGAGTCTCCTATTTCTCAGATTTCTGAATAAGCTGCCGGAGGTTTGTGTGCCTGGGATGCGCCCCTTTACGAGGGCAAAGTACGCTGTAATGGTGGCAGAGGTTTCTGTTCATTCATTTCCAGCTTTCGTAATGAAAGAGGCAAGACCAAGAAGTCGTTAGGCTCCAAGCACCTGTTCACGGGATGCTTGATGGATTAAGTGTGCACAGAAAGAATTGCTGGGCAAACTGAATACGACAAGGAAAAGAGAAGTCGCGCTGTGGGGCTTGGGACCCGGCGGGGTGTCTCGCTTCTCCGGTGGGCTCAGCTCTCT
The DNA here is from genome assembly GCF_026419915.1 of Harpia harpyja. Lineage (NCBI taxonomy): Eukaryota > Metazoa > Chordata > Aves > Accipitriformes > Accipitridae > Harpia > Harpia harpyja. The sequence goes on from NC_068969.1 coordinate 2,062,527, forward strand.
GCCTGGTCCCCAGGCTCAGCAGCGCTGGGAGCCTGGGCTGGTTAGCGGGCCGAGTGAGGAGCAGCCTTTCACTAGTGGTCGTGCCTTTCTGATGTGCCGAGTCCTACTATAATCTTGAGGTCGAACTACGGTGGATGTTTTAATGATGCTTGCTCAAATTCTTCACTGTTGATAATTCTTCACTGGACATCATATATAGGATATGTTCCTTTGATAATATGATAGCTATCGGCATCTAGATGGGATTTTAAGAAACAGCCCAAAACCCTTGCTACCTCTGCTTTGGTGGTGGTGTCACTGTCATCCTGTCTGTGTCAGTACCTGCTGCTAATCAGGCATGACATAGTAATGGTTTCTCTGAATTCAGTTTAAAAAAAAAAAAAAAAGTAAAAGTCTGGGGGCTGAAGTAGAGGATTATGTTGGAAGATTTGTTTCGTTTCAGCCCTGTCATGCATATACTGATCATTACTAGCAGCATATTTAACTCTATATTATTTTTTCCATGTACAACTGTCCTTCCCCTTGCAGTTTTGGGGAGGGCTTCTTCTGAGTGGAGACTAATGGACTCTAATGACCCTGGGAGGATTCTCATTTGCCATTTTGCTTTTGATGGGTATCATAGAAGCCGGGTAATATATTTTGCCTGTACTCCTAAAAACACCTTCCTACTTGTGCAGTAGTGAATGCAGCTGAAGAATCATTCTTTGAGGCGAGTTGGTGATCTGTATAAGACAGAAAAGACTGGTACAGAAAGATTGGGGGGGTGTAGAAAGGTGTAGCAGTATTTGTATTGTATATGTTTGTGGTGAAAGTTACTTACAGCCTTACAGGGTGAGAGCTACAGTTGATACGAACCAGTGGAAATTTTCTCTAGATTTCAAAGAAGTTGAACTGAATTCCTTTTGCAGATCTGTCCCTAGTGTGTTTTTCACTTTGCAGCTTAAGCTTCTTGGCCTAGGAACCTCGTATTTCTGCAACTCAAGTGGCCTTGACGTGATCTAGCACAAATTATTATTTTTGCACTCCTAGCTTTTCAGTTTCTAGCATTACTCAACATGCAAAGAGAAGTGTATCAGTGCCGTATCGTGGCATGGGATTCTCTTGGCTTATGTGCCTATGCAACAGTGGGTACTTTGTCAGAGTTTAAAAACAAAACCCAAACAATAGGTAAACAACAAGGTGGGGAGTAAAGTTAAGACCACTTACGTGCTTTCATCTAACAAATTGCTCGCTGTTCTCAGGGCCCAGTTTGGTGATGACCACCGCTGTTTCTCCTGAAGCTTTTGTACTCTTAACACTGAGTAACTTAAAGCTGTATGCTGTGAGGTTTATCATGTTGTGGACTGTTCTGGGCTCTGCAGTGGCCTGTGATGGGAGTATTGGGCTTGATGAACCCTTTGAAGCCTGTCTTCCTAAAACCTGCTTTAACTCTGCCATTGCACGAATGGCCACTTGTTACTGTGCCATCAGTGGTATCTTTCAGCCTATGCTCTCTTCTGTCTTTCGGATATTTTTTTAATAGGGTCACTCTGTTTCTTTGCTACAGGATATGTCTGCACACATTTTTGCCTCTTTGCCAAACAGTTTTAGCTTCAAAGGTCCGAAAATGGGTCAGCTCACAGTTGTAATAAGAAGCATCTGAAGCCTCTAGTATTACTTACAATATGCTCACAGTATTTACTTTTCAGCAATGCTGGCAAAAATACTAACTTTTTCTTCAAAATTAGGTGCATGAAGATTTCTTGCAAACATGTCATTTCTGTGCGTGTTGAAATAGTCCGGGGAGCTGGGATCCTCACCCCGGGTTCCTCCTGCCTGCTGCGCGGTCCTGCTGCTGGGGCGATACGCTGCTCCGGCAGAACTCCACGGTCCAAACTGCTGCAGCTATTTTCAAGACTAGGATGGATTTAGTACAGAATAAGACATTGCTTGTCCAAATGCTCTGCTGCATAAACCAAGCTGTTAGAGAAGGTTCAACTAAGACCCGGATCCACTGCACTGAAGTTGTCTGAGAATTTCCATCCAGAGAACAGTGAATATTTGTTACAATCTAGGAAAAATGTGCTTGGCATTTTCTTCTTCTGTAAAGTTTCTTGCTCCGTGAGTCGTCTTGACTAGTTTTCTTTTCTAAAACGCCTTTTTTTTTTTTTTCCTTTTCTCTCCCCCCACCCCCAACTGTGCCAGGTTGACAGAAAGGATCCTCCTCCAGGTAATGATTAGGAGTGCAGGTTATGCTACATATTGCTGTTTATACTATGTATTGCAGTTTCATCTAAAAAGCAGCATAAATTAAAATGCATACGTCAGTTTAGACTTTTGAAATTGTGGCCCAGCTTCTTATTCTCCCCCTTTTGACTTGCAAAAAGTAAGATTGGAAAGAAAGAATTTGAGCATTGCTGGATAAATCTTATCTGAAACAGACTACTTCAAGTAAAGCTGTTGTCCCTATTCAGAAGGTTTGGATCTCTTTTGATAGAGGTAAAAACATGCCCCAATTTCTTTCATTACGTCATCCATGTCTTTGTGAACCCTGGTCACCTCCATCTCTCTCATGGCAAGAAATGCTGTTAGCTCTCAGAAAAGGCTTATGAGGGATTGAATTCTCTTCAGTTTACAAGAAGCTGCAGTTTCAAAGAAAATGCCTTGCCTGGTGTTCCAAGAGGAAGGGTTTTATCCAATAAATAGCTAAATCGGAGAGAGGATGTTTCACTGGTGGCAGTTTGGAGATGAAGGTTCAATTTCTACTTCAATGAGGCCTGCCTGGGTAACCTCCCTTAAGTGGAAAGTTTATAATATCTCACCGTACAGTGACATAAACACGTATTAATTAAAGCATTTATTAATTTACAGATGTTTCAATTTTGATTTTACTTTTGAAACAAAAAATGCACAGAATTTTCTTTAAAATACTAAAGGCAATGTTTTCCTTACGCTGATGCAAGAATACAGCATGTGTGAAATTGCCCATGTATCTGCCCATATAAAGAAAAAAGATAATCACATTTTTCTGGGTAGAATTCAGCAAGTTTACATGTTTGAGTCTTAGAAATCATACATTAAAGCACAAATAGTTGAGGCAAAGAAAATTATGGTAGTTTTCAGCTGGCTGAGAAACAGAAGTATGTAAACAGCAACCTAATGTTAAAGAAAGCAACACAAATCTGAGCTTTAAAGTGGAAGTGACAGAGTAAAAATATATGTATTGATTTTTTTTTTTTTTTTTAAAACCTTTTTGTAGGCTATAAAAGGCAGAAAAGCCTTTTAGGAATATTTCTGTAGCAGTCCTAGTGTTTGAGTATCAATGCTGGCAGTTAAATATCTTAAGCTATTTCTGTTTATTCAGTAAGTAGCTTTGGTCTTAGAGGATATATTCTTATAAATATTCTTATTTCTTATATATGCTTAAATTGTGTTATGATAATGATGTAAGTATTAAAGCTTTATGTATCATTCCTCTTTAAAAAGTGTGTACTAATTTTAAGGGGGCAGGGTAGCATGCTCTGTAGTGAAATACAGACTTTGTGAAAAGGTTTCATTGCATTTGGGTAACCATTTCAGCAGGTTTTCTGTGGCAGTATTTAAAAAAAAAGGGGGGGGGGGGGGTGTAAAATAAATCAGCCCCTGAAAAATATGTGGATATTTTGACCTCTGCTTTTGAGTGTTCTTGATACATCATGGTTGGCCTGTATTAAACAAATACGTTACTCTTTAGAGCAAGTTTTCTTTAGAAGCTACATTATATCATTTCCTATCAGAAAATCATAATGATTATATGCACCTGTAAACACTTCAAGATAGTTTCAGCCAAAATTGCAGCTAGATAAACTTATAGCCTATTGCAGCATGATGACTTGGCCTCAGGAGTTTCTGCAAAGTGACAGAACTTTTACCTTTAAAACCTCAACAGGAGTCAGGTAACTGCATAGGTTAACATCCCCACAAAATGATGCTTTTTTGGAGTTGAAATTTGTCGCTGCTTTTCAGTTACCAAAAATTTCACTCTTCTGACTGTTCAAATCCAAAATGGAGCACAAACAATGGTGAAAACACCAGGATTTCCAGTGGAATCCAGTATTTCCCAGTAATCCAGTATTAATTCTGTTATTAATAATTTATTTCCGAGATTACTCAGATCTAAAATAATCTGTTCTGGGTAGAATGAAAAATGTGACACTTCAGGAACATCCATCCTAAATCCTGCTTGTATGGAAAAGTTCTGAAGATATGCCTTCAAACTGTATCTATACTTCATCTTTTGTGAGTGAGGCTAGTAAATGCTTTTTGTAGTAGTGGTTGTAAAAAGCAAAGCCAAAACCAAAACAAACCCCACCTCCCCAATAGAAGATTTACTAGCAATTTAGATTAATAATAGAGCTATTGGTAAAAAGGTAAATGGGAACAAACTGGTTAAAAATAAGTCATTAATATTCTAATACACAGAGTGGATGTAGAAAAACTTTGTGTTTCAATGTAACAGTGTGTATGTGTTGATTATAATACTAAAGTTAATTTAAAGCATAAGCTGCCTCAGAACCTGCTTTGCTCTCAAATCTAACTTTTTCCCTTTTACTGTTTGGATAGGTAACTTGGCTATAAAGGATTTTCACTGCCTGCCTTTTTTTTTCTGTAGCTCTTTTTCAACTATTCTAGTCTACAGGAGAATCAACTTCTAGTTTCAAAGGTGAATGAAAACTTACTTAGAAGTAGTTTATATCTTACCTAAAATATCTGGAACTGCAAAAAAGTCTAAGTTTGGGTTTGGTTTTGTTTTTTTTTTTTTTTTTTCTTTTAATGTGACCATTTCTTTGTCTGGATCAATACATAATGCAGTGGACAAAGATGTGCTGACAGTGTGTTTTTCAGAGCTGGTTCCTTGGCATGTTTGGAAGACTGAGCTGTGAGGGTACTCCTCCCTTGGCTGGGCAGTTGTCAGCTTTTACTGTTTTCATTCCTACCTGAGAAGTAACTCCCTGATCTGTATTTCACTGGCTCTAGATGGCTGATTGTATGCTGTGATAACCCAATGTATGTGGATTGAAATGTGAGTGATGGAAGGAGGGGCAGGGAATATCCCCAGCTCTACGTTTTGGTTTTATTTGAAAGTAGAATTTAATCAGTGGCAATCATTGAATGGCCAAAGGTAGTGAAAACGGGCTACTGCAAGGAGTGCTGGTAGCAGCCCCTATGCTAAATTACTTAACACTTTACTTTAGAAAGACTTTGGCAGTTCTCATTGAAGACATGGTCTACTTCTATTGTTTGCGATGTTCCCATGAATCGAAGTCTGACAGCACGGGACTAGATAAGTAGCTTTTCTTTGTTAAATTGATTTGTTCACTTGCACTGGTGAAGAGTAGTATATCTTTCAGCTCTCCAGGAAGATGCTGGCAACTACTCAAAGTTGTAACCAAATGTGTGAATGTGTGAACACCTGATTCCAGTAGTTCATGTCACCTTCTCAGTACAGCATGGGGTAATAAACTGGACTAGAATATTTCCATGTCAAATATCTTACTGCAAATCCTGTACCAGTTAGCAGCATTTTTTACTCCTCTTCATTGTCGCATGCTGGCATACTAATATTTTGGGGACAAGAAGAGACAAAATGGAGAAAGATTTGCACATTCATTGTTATGGATAGTTATGCGTGAGCTGGCAAGTTTAAAAGTTGCTTTGGAATGTGCATCTTGGAAAAAGAGGTTTTTGTAGTGTCAGATATTTTGAGTTTTCATTTACCATTATAGATAGATGAGGCTGAACACATTTAATAAGTAAGCTTTTCTCTAAATATAATACCTCTGAGTATTTGTCACTGGTTTGGAATATTGTACTAAGCTACAGAATATACATTGGAGAGAGAGAGAATCCTCAGTGGGATTAATCAAAATTCTGTTTACAGCGCAGTGACTGTTAGATTGGAGATGTTTGTAAGCGGGACAAGTATCATGCACTAAGACTGCTTAAGTGTTTAATACAATTATACTTTCACTGTGCTCTGTATTATTGATCAGGCTCCTTTGCTTCTAAGATGCCAAATACCATCCTTCCCCTGTACTTGAGAAATCCAACAGAACCAGAGGAATAGATTCAGCCCGGGACTGCCCTGCTGTCCCCGAGAGCAGGAACACTGAGCTGTGCAGCCCCCAGACCTGTTAAGCTTAGCCAATGCTCTCTGTGCTGTAATTAGGCCGTTCTCCCTGTTCCCCCATTCAGTTAGACCCCGGTTATTTATTGCCTTGTATTTCAAGTTAGTGGAAGTCTTCTCTGCTTGACTGTAATTTGAAGGTGCCTGAGGATATGAAACTTAGCACGGTGCTGAAACCATGTCATGTTGGTCTAACACCAGCTGTAACACTTATTTCCTCGGTAATAAACCCAAGTAAAAAGCACTGCCTACCATGAAAGCAGCAGATAATAGCTGTCATCACAGAAGGATTCAGAGAAAGACATAGTTTTAAATATGTAGATCTGTTACTTGAATTAAATAAAATTCATATTTTTGGCAGCTCCTTGAAATAAATTTAGCTTATAAAATATCTGAAGAATAGTTGGACAACAGCCTTGAGACTAATAAAAACATCTTTCTGTAATCACTTATGTCTAAAAGGCTCTCTAAAGATGCAAAGAAAGGGTGTGTTTTTCTTTTAGAACTAAAATTTTGTCTTGGTATAAAAGCTACATAAGGGGAAAGTAAAGGAGTTTCAGAGAATGTGGTTTTGATGCAGAATTGCCATGTCTAGTAGCTGATCCCTTGGAAGAACTTCAGCATGTTTTAATGACAAACAGATCATGTTCTTTCTGCAAAGAAAGCCATTTCCATACCAAATGGCATCACGATGCTATATTGTCTGCAGTTCCAGGAATGATATTGCTGTTAGAGTTACCATCCATAAGCTTTACTTGACCCTAAAGCAGATATGTGTATTTTTTCATATGCCAAACATATTGAGGTTACTCGCAGTTGGGGTAGGTACAGAAATGGTTTTAAAATGCCAGATTCTGTAACGCTGGAACATATCCCAGTTCTGGATTACAAAGCAACATGGATTTATTGGTGGTCAAAAAGAGGTGGAACTAAAATTAGAATTAATTAACATGGATGCTGTTCAATACTGAGCTCTGGCGTCAGAGCGCTGGAGAAGTTACTAGGAGAGAAGTGCTGCTGATAACTGGACACGTACTTCTTTAGACTCTGAAACATGTTCAGAGTCCAGTCGTGCATTGATTGCCAAGTGAAGAAAGCGACCTACCTGTCACAGTCATTTACAAAACCAATTCCACAGAAGTGAGGAAGGAAGGAAGAAAATAGCATGTAAAAAAATAAATAAAAATAAAAGGAAAAATAAAAAACACTGTTCTAGTTATGTGTTAGAGCTTCCCTGGAAAAAAAAAAAAAAAGCCATCTCATGAAGCCTGAATTTAGGCTTTCAAATCCAGGCCATTGCAGCCCATCTTTTTTCCTAGCAACTTTTCTCTAATGAAAACTGTTTTCCTGCCATTAGACTAATTTTCAGTTTCTGGTTAGCCTGTGCTTTATCCCAGTCAGAGAATAATGGGCTCCTATTTTCTGAGTTCTAGCACTGAGGTTTAGACCTGTCCTGTCCAAGAAAAATCTGGTTTGGGAACCTACTCACTATCTGTTACTTTCCAGTAGTGAGATGAACTGGAGGAGTAGGAGGCATGAATATGTTGCATCTCCTATTTCTAATATAAAAGCCATACTCAGAAGCAGCAGACTGATCTGTGTGTGTGTATATAGTCATCTGTGCTACAAGATCCTTCATAAGAAGAACATTGCCCTGCACTGCATTGTCACAGAGTACACAGGCTAAGTGGTAGTGCCATCAGTGCATCTCAGAAAAATGTGTACCCATATTTAATTTTGCCACATGTTTGCTAAAATATGTATATTGGTATCTGAGAAATTATTTTTATCACAGGCTTTATGGCTTGGTGATCCAACGCTTTCAGAGCTCTCTCCTGATGGGAAGAGAGATTGCAGTCTGCACAAATAGCAAGAATTGTAATAACCTAACATTCCTGTTTGTGCTGCTGAGAATCACAATGCAGTGAACAGAGCTGTGTCTGAAACTATAATATGAAATGCTGTAGAGCAAATTTCAGTTTAGATCTTTGTGTTCTTTTTTGTTAGCCGTTCAGGTTGACAGTCCCTGCTGTAGTTCCTTATTATTGCTTCAGTCTTTAAAGGCATATGCCCAAGTAACACTTCGAAGCGAGAAAGTAGGCTGTTTCACTTACTGTGTCCTAAGAAAACGAAACCAAATATAAAAGCTGCTCAGAGTGATGTTAGTGTGTCTATGCCTTTCCAGCCCTGAACAACAGAAATCTAGCAAATGCAGATCTGAACCACTTCTCTGAGTTTTAGGCTTGAGGCTTGGCCCTTTCTGCTGTTATGTTTTGACAGATTACTCACTTTCACTCATGCTTCAGGAGGGTACCATTGGATTGAATTCTGCTCTCTTGCGATGACTCATCACTTGCTTCCCCTTCCTAATATCTCCGATTGAGAATTGGGTGCTTCACCTTAAAAGATCATCCTTATCTTTTTTGTCTCTTGTACCAACTGTTCCTCAGACTGCCCGCCTCCGAGGCTCGTACCAGCACTGCGGCGTAACATCCAGTGATGCTTTCCACAAGGCACATCAGATCTTTGCCCTGCGAAACCAAGGGATCAAAGCTGGTTTTTTCCCTTCAGTTTTTCGGTATCTAACAAAGAATTGCCTTAACGTAGTCTGATTTTCACATAGTGGCAGCGCTGGTGAAAGTGGGTTTAAAAGGTCAGATGTTGCAAAGAGGAAAAGGGATGTGCTATTAAGAAACAAAACCTAAAGAGCTGTCACGGGGACTTGGAGACACCCTGAAGGTTATACCATAGATGAGATTGTGATCTTTTGTAGCTGTGAGGCGTGAAATATATCTTTGCATTTACCAGCAAAGCAGAAATCAACAGTAGCCTGCGGCAGGTGGGGCATAGCTTGCTCATTAACTGCGTGGCTGTGGGTGCTACAACATGTATGCATACCGACATTGTGGCCAAACGATTAAGTAGTAGAGCTGGTATCTTTTTAGGTATTGGGACAGATTACTTCAATATAGCCTTGGGAACAGGCATCCCAAAGATCTGATATACCTCTGTGGAGGAATTCTGCTCCGAAGAGCACGCACAAGCTGGACTTGTGGCTGAGGTTTCCTCTTGGCATAATTCTCAAGAGAGTGTCCAAAGGGTTCGTAATTGCATGGGAAGGCTGTCCACCCGTGCGTGGTGGGCAAATGCTAGGCCATGTCCCCCCGGGAAGGAGGTACGAGCTCTCCCTGCCGTCTCTCGGTAGGTGAGGCAGGAGCGAGCCAACCTCCCTTTTCAGGGCAGCTGATTCCAGGGGAGGTCACTGATGAAGATATCAACGCCAACACATCCCTGATACTTAGTCAGAATAATGCTGCTGATTGCGACCAAGATACAATCCCTGCCTATTAGAGCAGCTTTAGTTTTTTTCAGGCTGGTTTTCTTGTGAGCAGTACTCGCTGGTGAAGCTGACTGGCTTCCATAAGGAGGGGGGGACTCGCTTGCCGGGACTGTTTCAATCTTTCATGGGGTTACTGAGGTTTGTGTATTCTGCTACTGATGCGTTGCTAGAAAGGCCTGGTTTAAAGTAACTTGCTACAAAGGCACATAACTGAACATTTCCTTTTGACACAAAATTACTTCCCCTTCATTCATAGAAGCTTATTTTCCAGAGAATATTGATCTTTTCTTTTCTTCTTCTAAAGGCTGCTGTAGTCAGTGATTTTATTCTAAAGCTTAGATTACTTCTGAGAGTAGCTCAGTAGCAGTGTGATTTGTCATATTAGAATATATAAAGGCTAGAGGCCTCTATTACTGTGTATAATATGACAAATACAAGTTTTAGAAATGGAAACGATCTGGTAAACTATGAATTCTGCTTTAGTGTTATCAATTTAATGATTTAAACATGCAATAGGTTTTTTTGCATTCCCATTCATTGTTACAGTGAATGTACAGCTGCCAAAGTCAATGGGCTGTTCGTAGCTGTAGAGAAGCAGCACAAAATACTGATCACAATCTGCATTGCTGGTAGATAGTCTAAAGTTGCCTACCAGGCAGGCTGGTTTTACTTTGTACCCTGCTGGAGGGCAGCACGGAGACCCCATTTGTCTCAATAGTGGCATAAGACTAAGCCAGCAGTGTAGAAGTGACCTGACTTTCTGACCTGCTTTGCCTGCCCTAGATTTGGCAAAATGGATGAACCAGAGGTTCTAAATCAGCTTAGATAGATACATTCACTGGTGCCACAAAGGGATTATCAGTTGCATTTTGTGAATGTAACTCAGTGTGACAAAACAGTGATGGCAGCTGATATCTGCCCCATGTGTCAACTGTCCCAAGCAAATCTCTGCTTTCTCTAAGCACTCTCTGGCAACACTTTTCCAGAGCAAATATTGAGTTACGCTGGGTTTTGGAGGAGATGCAGGTTTTGACCACTTCATGCTCCTAAAGATCCAAGGGCACCAGCTGAAAAGTAAATGGCCAGTTTTGGTACTGTGTTTAAGGTATGGATGGTGAAGGAGGAAAACATGAATTAGAGGGAAAATTTATTTTATAAGAACTGGTGCATTTTTGCCTCTCAGATGCTTGAACAAATATGCTTGAACATAAAAGCAAACTTCATTTCTCTGGAATACTCTAAAATACATTTTGTATATGTAAAAACTGTATTTTGGAAAAAAATAATGTTTCTTAACTTTATAAAAAGACAGGGAAAACTTAATCCAGTTTGCCCTGTGCCATCTCTTTAAAATTCCCTTGGATATTTCCAGATTTCTGAAAGTGTCTGTTAGTCTCTGAAGCCTTCAAGTGACTCAAACTCCTGCTTTCTCCTTTCTTCCTTGTTAGACAAGGATGATGTGCTTCTAATTTCTTGTATTGTAACAAGCGCCTCTGACTTTTTTCTCCTCCTTAGAAATAGATGGTTCTGTTTTTCCTCGCTCCAATACATGTGCAGACGCACATACAGTATTTTAATCTTGCTAGGTTGTTCTCACCATGGCTTTCCACTGTGTGGAGCTTTCCTTTCTCTTTTATCTACAGGCTACATTCTTGTCTATTCTGACGATAGTATAAGCATGAAGTATTCCTCATCACTTTACTCTTTTCCTGCCCTTTTCTGTCCTGACTGACATCTTACTATTTCACTGACTGCATAAAGTTCAGGCAAAGATGTCTTCAGTTAAACTTGTCTTGCATCTGGAGATCAGTGTGACCTTATGTGTATGTTTGAGTGCAAATCAGTGAATAAGTAATGTCAGACCACTCTTATCCATATTTTTTTCTGCTTTCCTCAAGAATGCAGCTTTTTGAGCCATGTGGTTAATACTTTAGATGAGGAATAAAACTCATGTTTAATAGTTTGTGCAAATTGTGCATCTATTCCATAAACAAGGCTGCAATCAAAAGTATCTAACACTTGTCAATGATTGTAAGATTGCCATTTTCTGAAAAGCACTCAACATTAAAAATTGTTCTAAACTGGAAATGGATAGCTATTGGGGGAAAGGGGATGTTTGGATGTTTTTTATCATTAACTGTTCTAAGACTGTTTAGCAGTGGGACATTATGTTTTAGAAAACACCACCTTGGTCTTGTTCACCTGGCTTCATTTATCAGAGTAGACAAGACATAGCTATGGACATCAAATAATTGAACTTCTAGTGGCTTTCCATTGATTATCTCCTATTTCAAGTCTTCCTGCTACACGCTCTTCAGTTAATTTTCAGTATAACTGCAAGGTAAACATTAACATAGTTGTTTAACCTGTGCGTGTGAAAATGGAAGGAATAATGGTACTGTTTCCAGGAATTTCTAAGGCTGTTGGAAGATCAATTTATGGAAGAAAAAAAAAAATTGACTGGAGGAAGCTTTAAATCCCCTTAATGGAGAGCTGATAACAATGATGAAAAGCAGACAGCTTGGGTATTGTTAGGGAGGTAGGAAAGAGTTATGGTCCCTTTTCACAGAGGTGATGGGGGCAGTGAGATTTATGTTCAGAAAAAGTACTTTGTACACTTCAAGAGCAGTTTATTCAAGTTAAATTATTCAATTACAACAGAGTTGATTGAATAAGCTGCTTTTAAAAGTGCAAATAACACCTTTGTTTTACATGGTGTATAAAATCAACAGCATTAATATTTACAGTGAATCTTTTAGTCTGAATGAAACTGGTTTAAAGTATCACTGGTTGACTTTTTCAAAATTAAGAACCAACTCTCCAGCACCCTTTGAGAAGGAAAAGTTATCTGCGCAAACAAAGGAACCTAGTTTAGGGCCAAAGCTCTAGTGCTGGAAACAGTTCCAACCTGCTTTGTTTTGGGGTGGTTGTAGTGGTGGCTAGGTAGTACTGTTGCTTAAACTAATGGAAAGGCTTGTTCTTGACGCTGATCAGTTCAGTAACTGAATGTTGTAGCTGAGCATAGGAATCGGTTTTTATTAGAACTTATTGCAGTGGGACAATTTAGAGTGAATATGTGATGATAATATTAGGGAAGTCTTGATCAATAACCAACAAGTCACAAACAATGAGCGGGGTTTTCTTGTTTTGATTACAAGAGATATTTGAAAAGTAAGAATCTTGTTAGAAGTTGAGTCACCTTTGCTTGGTTTTCAGTTGGTTTTGTGTTTATAACAGGAATTTTAATCTATATACTACAATTGCCTTTATCTGCTATTAAATAATTTCATAGTGTAAAGGCATTTATGAAATACTAGGTTTGCATACCACTTAAAATTGACCAGTGACAAGTAATGTCCTTTTCAGGTCTGTTTCTAGGCAGTGGTCTCCAATACTGATAGCATGAGGGCCCAAGCATTTCCATCAAGCTCAGCATCTGCTAAGTTTGCTTAGCTAATGTGTGGTCAATTTTTTATTTAATTTCCTGCAGAGCTACCCATTCCAGCCGCCGCTGTGTCTTTCCTGTGGATGCTTCCCTCTGCTATACGTCAGCGTAGGATTAAGAGCTAAAGAAACGTGCTAAATACTTAGTGGGATCAGCATCTGCTAATGAGATGGGGTACTACAGTCAAACACTGGTCTGTAACAAATCTGCCTTCAGATAATTTGCTCAGAGCAGATTTTTGTCTTGGTGAACTAGATACATGCTTCACTTCCAACAGTCACGTTGTTAATAGCATTAACAGGGAGGGGCTTCCGCTACAACAGGCGAAAATCTTCAGGCACATACTCCTATTCCACTCACATATGGCAATGAACTGCACCCATGTCTTGTACAAGTCTTTCAAGGGTGTTTGTTTTATTTGGAGAGAGAAGCAAATAAAAACGTTGTGATGTGAAGGTGATGGTGCAAATATTTTTGTTTGTACCTTGTCTCGCTGACTTCAGATGGAGTATGGGTAAAGAAATTACGGTTCCAGACCTCGCTCATGCCAATACTGAATGAAGAATGAATCTGGAAAAATGTTTATCTCAAGTTGGTTTTAAAAAATGGCTTGTAACTGAAGCATAAATATAAGCTTCTCAATGGCATGACAAAAGACAGATGGGGGGCCATGTCCTCCATGCTTCCAAAAGATTGTCAGATTCCCAGTATACTTGGATTATGGAAACTGAGTTAAAAGAAAAGTAGGAGGCCCACACGCTGTCAAAGTATTATGAGCGTTGTTATCCATCTAGCTCATTAACATCCAATTCCAGAGAGAAGGCTGTAAAAATTGTATTTATAAGTAATATTCCTGTAGAAAAGTGTAGTTTGTAGCACTACGTGAGATAATTACAGTCATTGAAAATCCCAACAATACAGGAACACTTAGCTTAAGAAAAGAAGCATTAAGTAGCTTAACACTTTCAAGCTATCAGGAGAATAGTGACCTAGGCTTGTGTAGAGTAAGCGTAGAAGACAGGCTATCTGAGTTCAGTACATATGGGTAGCGAGTCATATACCATAAGATGGTGCTGCATTAGCGATCTGCAGATAATCTAGATTTGTCCCATGAAGAAATGTATACATAAGAGGAACACATCAGTAAACTCATGGCTCTTTCACAAGTCTCAGTACTTCGCAATTTCAGTACTTTAAGTGGGGGCAGGGGGAAATAACATTATAATAAGATTATAGTCCTGGTGTCTAATAATGCCTTTGGGTTTCATGCATTGGAGTGCAGAGATGCTGCCATGACAGGAGAAAGTAGAAGTCTCAGTACGAGACAGATATGAGAGTTGTCAATGTTTATGTGATTGCTTAGTAATTTTAGTATAAAAAACAATTACAGCAAAAGTTTCCTTTCCAAGCACCTACCTTTTTGGGATTGATACCATTTTTGTTTAAAGTGATTTACATGTGGAAGTGTTAAAGAAACGTGCAGAACATATGCTTTGCTTTTAGATCTTCCTTCCAGCTTTATGATAGCTGTAGGGCTTTAGATTTTACAGTGCTTTGTTCTCAGCCACCAAATGATTTATTTTTGTGGCAAAGATCAACATTCTCATCAAAGGAATGGGTAACATCAGCTAATTTAAGAAAACAGTAGTGTTTTCTAGTAGGGCGGTCTTCCACAGGAATCGGTGTCCTTGCCTGTTGATAAGTCAGAAGAGAAGCCAGTCCAAACAGTGGTTTCTCCTTCAGTACACAAAGATAAGCAACTGTGGCTGTTCAGGGAACTGGCTGTTCCAAAAAAGAAGAAACAGAAGCTTCTGGAGCAGTAACAGGAGTAGGGAGGAAAATGAGCAGAGAATGTGATTTAGCAAACAGGAGGTATAGGTTTAGAAATGAAGTATGAAGGCAGGTCAGCAAGAACTCTCCAGAATTAATTAAAAGAACAACTCCAGTATTAATGAAGATTGAGGGGGAACTGCTGCCAAGAATACAATTTCTGCTACACTCAGGAGCAGAAAGTACATGATAAATGATAAACCTGAAAGGTGGTGTTTGATAGGTGTATTAAAGATGATGCCTGGAAGGGAAGATAATCATCCAAATGGAGAATGGCAGCTTCCATCAAGCAACGGGGGGGAAATAATAAGGTGTGGGCCATTTATTTGGTGGAATTGGCATTTTAGTTATCACGGCCTTGTACCTCAGTATGGAAGACTACCAATGCTTAATATTCTAGCGCATGAAGCTTACCGCAGAGGATGTAGAAAACTAATAGCAAAATTACTAGGGATTATCTCAGTGCATGTGTTTTCAAGTTGCATTAATGCATCAAAACTGAATCTTTTAGTAAACCAGTGTGGAAAAATGTATAGATGTCTGAAAAGTCTCCCCCCACGCTCCAAACTTCATGCTGAATTGTAAGTGGATAAGATAACCGACGCCTGCAAGTTACTGCTATACAGTACTGTGAAGGGCTCTTACTGTCCCCCCAGCAATGGTGTAACAGTGACTGGGAAGCTCAACTAATGCTGTTGAGACTAGCGGTCTAACGGAAGAAATCTCTTTCTAAAAACAAAAAAAAAAACCCCAAACTCCCCACAGAAAACAACTTATGAAAATTGGGAAATAGAAGCAAAGCAAAAGTGTCGCTATGGGAGGGAATTTGGACTCTCCTTAGAGGTAGAAGTGTTTCTGAAAAACATATTTTGCAATTATAGCACTCCTTCAGATTTAATCTTTATCTGTAGATTTCCTGATTTCTTGAGATACTGGTTAGATATCAGAACTTATTTTTTCACACAGAAATGAAACTTGACTCAAGTCATGAAGATGTTTAAATGCTGCCATACCAAGGCCATGCTGTTTGAAAATGTCTTTTGGGTGTCCCACTGGGTTTTTAAGGATAAGTCCTGCAATGTATGAAAGGATGCTTCCTTTTTGTCACCTAAAGGTTGGCATCTTTCTGTTCTGCTTATACAAGTCCTGCATATTGTACTATTTTAGTAAGACTTTTCAGCATTTATTTGGCTTTTTAAAGGCGACAAAGCTCCGTATCCATCAGGAAGAGGATCAATAGCTAACTGTTCTCAACACAAAGTGAGTTAAGCCTGATAAACCTACCTATTAGCCTAGACAGTCCAGCTACTGAGATTCAAGAATGGGTTATATTTATCCATGACTGAAAATTTTTTATGGTTGATTTAAGTCCTCATTAATGTTGGAAACTCATAGTATGATCATTCATTCCACAGGAAAAAAATGGGGGTTTTGTTGGGGTTTTTTGTAGGCTTCCATGGGGAGCATACTTTTGTTTGTATATATATATATATATGTTTATCTGTGTATATAAATAAATGTTTACATAACAGACTTCTGGTGTATTTTTTCATGTAGAACTGCATACTCTGGTCTGAACAGCAGGGAACCCTAAAAGCTAATTTACTTGAGCCCTTTACCTGCTCTAGTGATAGCTGTGGTGTCCTAATGAGTATTGCACCTCTGCAGAAAATGGGAACTGAATGTGTTGATATATGATTTGGGTATGAGATGGAGTCTTGTGTTATGCCTGAAAATCTTTTTCTTGGTTTGTGTTTATAAATCAGCCCAAATGTGCTTGTAAAGTATCCAGTGGAGGCTAGCTGGCTTTGCACTTGCATGTAGCTAAGCAGCCTAATGCTGCTCAAGAAAGTTATTGCTTCCTTTTGGTCTTCTTGAAGTCCAGTCCTATATCAAAGCACCACTGTTCTGCCATCTCTTCTTCTCTCTCTTTTCTGAAATGTATTTATTGCAATAGGCTATTTAAATTTCTTGTGCATACTGGAGCTTAAAAGATAGCAGGTTAATTGTGCACAAGATAATGTCATACCATAATTGTATAAAAGTTTCCTTGAACTTTAAAAATACATGTGTTTACAGATTAATTATGGTTGTTTATCATATTCACTCGTAGAATATGTGAGAGTATTTCTACAAGTATGTCTCGATCTCAGGTGCAAACTCTTCATGGAGATGATCTATTTGTTTTCAAAGTTTGTGAAATTGAGATGTAAATCTTTTAAGTGTTTCATAACTGGGAATGTGGAACTTTCATATATTAGGGAAAAAAAATGCAGCTACATGGCTGTGCTTTGAGGCTCTGCCCTTCATTCTCAGCATCAGGGCACCTTTTTTGAAATTGGCACATCTGGGGTTTGATGCTTTGGTCTTCTAGTAACAGTTTGCTAGTTATTACTTTTCATATGCAAGGATGTAATAGGCAGTCAGAATGTCAGGAGAATTATAAAAACACTTGTAGTTATCTTTATAAAAATAATTCTGGTGGATTCATGGGTATATTTGTAGGACTAAGATTAAGTCTGTTCATAAGAATTTAGTTCCTGCCTTGCTAGATCTGAAGAATGGTTCCTGGCTGGTAGAAAAATAAGAGGTAGGAAAGGGAATTAAATTCAAAAGCAATTCAGTTTGCATTCCCTTTCCCTTTCCCTTTCCCTTTCCCTTTCCCTTTCCCTTTCCCTTTCCCTTTCCCTTTCCCTTTCCCTTTCCCTTTCCCTTTCCCTTTCCCTTTCCCTTTCCCTTTCCCTTTCCCTTTCCCTTTCCCTGTTGGTAGGTTTGGTTATTTCCAAATGTAAAGTGTCAGTCTTATCAAGTATTTTTCCCTGAGTAAAGATGACTGCCTGGGGAAAAGTCACTTTATTTCTGTTTCTACATCTGTTTTGTAGCAGTTGTTGGTTTACTTTCAGGAT
Organism: Harpia harpyja; assembly: GCF_026419915.1. NCBI lineage: Eukaryota > Metazoa > Chordata > Aves > Accipitriformes > Accipitridae > Harpia > Harpia harpyja. The sequence goes on from NC_068969.1 coordinate 2,080,193, forward strand.
GGATAAAAATGGCCACATTTTTTGGCTGATTGTGTCTCCTGCCTTACATAGTATAAGGCCAAGGCTGCCTGTTTTCCTCAGTGCTCTGTGCCCTAGGTTTTTTACACTTTCTGGAGATTTGTATGTACTAACTGGAGGGGTGACCAGGATGGGGCACACACCTTTTCAGTGATCTTCTCTAAACTGCAGCTGTGATCTCAATCTTAGTTGGGTTTAAAACCTTGCAGACTTCCATGGCACTGTCATTTTGTATAACTGAATAAAGGAATAACTGAAAAGAGCTGTCTTTTGAAAGTCAAAAAATACTGCTCTAGCACTATCAGACTTGGTCTGATTTTACACAGACATGAAGTGCTCAAATTGCCAAAGATTTTTGTTTCCATGATATCCTTAAGGAGGAAAATGCCTAACATCATCTCTTCCCTCTGTATTTATATTTTCTCCATGTCCTGCTGTACACCTCCCCACCCTGCCCCCCCCCCCCCAACCAATTTTGCTCTTGGTGGGTTTATTCCAGTTTTCTTCACTCATCTACTTCTAAGCTGTAAAGCCAAATGGATTTTCCTTGATTCCTGATGCTTTCTTTTATGCTTCTTAAACATTGTGCTATGGCAAACGCGACAGTTGATTGCACATTTTCCACATCTGTATTTTTTATACCAATTGCCTATATAAAAAAGATGTCATCCAGACTTCATAAAGATAAAAGTTAAATTGAAAAGATGTTTGGATCTTAAAGTTTGATTGCTGTAACAAATGTAGAACCCAATGCAAATGCTTGTAAAGCTAGCAAAAATTAGCCCACGTGAAAAGAATGTCATGTAAATAATTATAACATAAAATGAAATGTCCCTGATGTTTTCTTATTTTGTGTCTAGTTAGGGTGAGCTTGTCATAATGTCTAGGGCGGCTTTAGATTTCTAGTGCTGTGTGGTTGCTTGCCAAATATTTGTACTACCACTATATCTAATATGGTAGCATTTATACATAGTAGATGCAGAGGTCATTGTTATATCAACTAGTGTAACAAATTTGAAGTACAAGAGGTGAGTAATTAAAAGCTCAGCTACATGCTTTTCTTACTCATGGAAATTTATGCTAGAGGCAGTGTCAGTATTTTAAGTCAATTGCCAGTCCCAGTAGCACATTTGGAGAGCTGAGAATGCACAGAGTTGTGCACTTTTGTTTCTTACTACAGGGAGGTGGCCATACTGTAAAGGAACTGGCAGGCAAGAAGCAGAATAAAAGAGCTTTTGCCTACATTTAGATTTATTCCAGCCCCGCCCCCCCCCCCCCCCCCCCGGGGCCATATCCAGCCCAGTTTGGAAAAAACTTAAAATTGGAGAAAAATGTTGCAGCATCAGCCATACTTTTCACACTGCTTTATACCGCATGATGTAAAAACATGAATGTCAGCACTTCCATACCTCTCAAATCTTTTCCAAGTAATCTGTAATCACATGTATAAAGCATGTCTATTTGTAGGCAGAAACATGTCTTACTTATTGGAGGCTTCATGCTCCTTTTGAAAGGGTCTGTAGAAACAATGATTGTATCTTGCTTACACTATGGTATTTCTGTTTTCCCTTGTGTGTCAGCCTGTAAGATGAAATTCTGAGTTACTAGAGATGAGTAACACCACCACACACAGTGGACTACTAATAGGGTTGGTAAGTGGCTTTCAGGCACTGTAATGCAGCATGGGTGCTTTTGTTAAAAGATGATATAAAGTACATTTCTTTTTGAGGTTAGTATGTTCTTTTGGTGTCTAGTTATGATGGATGCTGAGCTAGGTCAAAAGTCCAAACTTCCAGCAAGTGTTCCCAACAGAGTGGTGAAGATACCTATTAAATAAAATTCCTTGTTCTTTACCTTTCCTTATTGCTCTTGTAAATGGCGTTCCAGGAGGCTCTACGTATTTGAGGCATGTCCAAAACACATCAGATAGGTTTGCATTCACACATTTGCACCATAGGTCAGTTCTTGTTCAGTTTGCTCTCAATTTTTTTACCTTCATGCACAGAAAGCCTGCTAAGGAGTATTTATATTGTCTAACTTTGCATTTAAGTAAACACTTCAGCTTCATTACTTTCATTTAGTTGATTTAAATACTTGAAGTTACTGATAGATTCTAAATTACTTACATTCAGTTATATGGAAGTTTTACTGAAATTTTATAGAACTGGAGTCTAAGATGGTGGCTCTAACTGAAGCGATTTGTTGTTGTTAAAGAAATGGTGTCTTATGCAAAACATTAAATGTAACAAGGAACTGGTATCTTTCAGATGACCTGGCAGCTTTGGCCGATTGCCCCGAGTTGCTGTGCATATAGAAAAAGGAAGATTGTTTATATTTTTAGATGACAGTCTAGGTCTCGAGCATGAGCAGGACAAAGGTGATGCAGGATTTTGTGCGCCGGGCAGAGGTGCCTTCTGGGATGCTCGGCAACCCATCAATGTTTGAAGCCTCAAACCCAGACATAAAGGCATCTTGTAGCGGCTCACGGGCTTTGAGCAATACGTGGTTTGGTTGCCCTTTGTGCTGGATTTCCTGTCTTCAGTTAATCTCTTCAGGTGTGCAAATATTTGCTGAAGTGAACTATGCTGCTGTCCGCAAGGGCTGTGGCACTTCATCTAGTGGCGTTTCTGGTCAGCGGTCCTATCCATGCTCTGCCTGTCTCCCGTGTGAGCCCCGCAGCTGACCGCTGCCCTGGCCCCCAGCCTTCTCTCACCTGCACGTGCCTCACCTTGGAAATCGTACGGCTTAATCCAGGTGTGTCTGGCTGATCTGGTAGCGTTGGGGGGATGAGGAGTTGCTGCAAAGGTTTGCTTGAAATGTTATTAGTTCCTGTCCATGACCACGAAGAAGGTTATTTGACTTGTTGAATTGTAGGCCTTGCATCCTAGTATGTGTTGGTAACGTGAAATACCACGCTGCAAATGTGCGATAATCCTGTCGAAGCTCAGTCTCTCAAGTCTATTGAGGTCTGCATAAGTCCACTAAAAAAAAAAACCAACCCAAACCCCAAATACAGAGGTATGATCGCAACAGCCTCACTTCGTTTGGGTGGTACGAAAGTGGCACCTTCAGTACGGTTGTCACGACTGACTGTAATAGAGCAACCTGGGGGTCGTGGCGGAGACGGCTGTCGGGCCACGGCTGTGTTGTTACTGCCTGAGCTTTACCCGGCTGGTGGATGGGATCTGGACCCAGTATCCAGAGCTATCAGCCTGCAATCTTTCATGGCCTCTTAAAACACCTACGCAGGCGTGTCTGCGCCCTTACATTTATAAATGCCAAATCCAGTTGTGAGGTTTCTGTTCTAATTTTGTTTTTAAAAAATTGTAGGGAGTTAGGAAAACACTAGCTTTGTGAAGCTTCCAGTTACGTGAACTTACATAAAAGGAAAGCCATCCCCAACGTGCTGCTGGTGTAGTTCTGCTCCAGCATTGATGTGTACGTTAACCCCCACTTCACCACTGTGAAGTGGACAGCCTTTTGTGTACTGGGTAGGAGAAAGCTAGTGCAAGTTGCCGTCTGTCAGTCTGCCTGTGTGTAGTACCTTTATCTCTGAGTTCTGTACTTTGAATCTTTAACAGAATAGTTATACATGCTTTGCTGAAGCCAGCATTTGAGATAGGATCAGATTTCTCCTAGACTCAATCGCTGCAGTCAGCAGAGCAATTACAAGCAGATATTTATGGAAGAGGAGCTATGGCTCCCTAACAGTATTAGGAGGCAGCGTGCAGATTAATAGGGACTTTTAACCCTATGGGTTAAATGTAGGGGAAAGGAAAACAGCACTGTGTTTTCCTTTACATGAGTAGAAATGCTGATCGGTACAGGCCCAATAAAATGGTAAGAACCCGATAAAAACCCAGTATACTTCTAAAACCTGAATTGTGATACACATATTAATGTGGCAGAAACCTGGGAGGTCCTGCTACCTAAACTTCCGTGAATGCTCATTATAAATTTCAGCAAATAAATATTTTCTGCTGGCATGTCGGAGACTGCTGCTTACCACAGCTGCACCATGTCTTTAGGCAATTTTGAGATGGATAATGGATTAAGGGTCCTTTTCCAAAGAAAGGAAACCATGTATGGCTCACTCAAATTGTTTCATATCCCTCAAGTCAACCTAAGGATTAACTGTTCAATTCATTTCCCTGGTCTGCTTAGAAGTTGTTGTGTAAACTCTTTCATAAGCCTGGTTAGAGCTTACTAGTTATCCTGCCTGTGCCAAGACTATCTTAGAACTTAAAACTTTCCCGTTTCCATTCAGTCCTTATTTACCTTTGCCAATTCATACCTATTTCTTCTAATGCTGATGATGCTTTTCAACTACAGTAGCTTTCTCTCTGTCCTGGGAAACAGAATTTTAAGAGTAACAGTGAAATATTTTATATTATTGCAAATAAAAGAGTGATGATGAAGATAGATACTTCGTATATGTGTAGTTTACATATTTGAAACATGAAGTTTTGCTGCATTTTAGGACATCATAGCTTTATTCAACAAGTTATTGCCTCAAGGAATTGAAGTTCATCACTCTTTACAAGACTTTTTTCAGCCTTTGAAATGCGTCAAAGGCACCACTGTAGCTTATTGTGCTGTGAAAAGTGATCAATTTTTATAATGCAGTTATAGCAATCGTGATGTCTCAAGGCAGCTTTCAGCACTCTTTATTGCAGTCACATATTTGAGAATTTTGGTTTCTGATGCTTTTAAACAAAACCAAAAACACCACACCAAAACCCCACAAAACAAAATCCCTACCCCAAACCAAACAAAAACCTCAAACAAACCACCCTGGCTGACAAAAACAGGTACTCTCAATGTCTAGACTGTTCTGCCCATAAGGAAAAGACAGCGTAAAGGTTGATTTGCAGAGCTTAATCATGAATTGGACCAATACTACAGCTATTGTCATCCATCAGTTGTTTCAGGTCAAAACTGGGTCTGCTGCACTAATTTCTTTTACTAAAAGTTTAGAAAGTTTCCTTTGGATCTCACACTGCTGGCTGTGATTTAAAGAAGGGGGTTTTTAATTGTTTTTTGGTTTTCTTCATTTCAATGTGAAGCTTAGGTTTACTGATGGAATTCTGTAGTTGTATGAATTTTGAAAATATTTTCATCTTGAAACCTCAAAAAAGGACTAAATTTCTAAATGTCTTCATAAAATACTTGAATAGTTTTCCTTAATTTCCTCAGTGTTTTTTCTCACAGCATTTTCAAGTGGAAGTTTCCAAATTGACTTAAAAGTTTCTCAGCCATGGTTACTGAAAAAGCTTCAGTCAGATCTTGCTGTTTCTAAAATGAGTGTTTTCACTTACCCACTTCTGCCATGCTACGAATGTTTCTGGGTGTCTGAGAAGGCCCAAACTGGTCCTGAAAAATGGTGAGGGGTGAATGAATGTGCTTAATTCAACTGGTACTTCTGTGTTGACTTTCTGGGCCCATTCCACCTGACTATAAGGAGCTCATAGGACTTCTTGCTCTGCTTTAAAAAGATTTGAGTTTTAAAGCAGATACCACTGATCAATCCTTATTAGTATCTAATGAAAAGGATGAACTATTTCCTTGTGTTTCTCTGTGCATTAGTGAGAGCCTCAAACAATCAGAAGGGCGCAATGAAGCACTGGGATAGTGCTGGTCCCGACCTGGGGTAACAGCACTTCCAGAATGTTTTGCATCAGGTTAACTAATATTTGGATTTGGAAAGTCTTGGTAGATGGTCTTCTGGTCATCTGATCAGAAGAAACAATGAAGTGCTTCCTTGCTGGGTGAATGTTATTGGTTTATCTCATGCAGTGGGAAGTTAAAATGTCGGTATTCTGGATAGCTCTAATACTGGCTGGAAATGAGCAAAATTAAACTGAATCATGCTCTCTTAGCTTCCTTTCAGAATATTTGCTTATGATTTTCCTAATAGCACTACTATTTATTCCTGCTTGCATACAGTTTCTTTTTCTGCGTATCTGAGCAAAGGGAATTGAGTACAAAATCTTTTCCGAAGCAAGACATTGCCCTCTTCTGGATACTGCATGAATAATACGTTGTCAGAAGCCCTCAGCCCCCACTTTGAAGTAAAAATGTGATCCCCCTGGCATGTGTAGAGTGTCAGCCTTAGTAAATCTAATTCCATTACATGAGATGACTTAGTCACTTTTAAGCTTTGATGAAATATAAAAAACTTAATGGAACATGTATAGTAAGAGAATAACGTTTTGGGTGACAAAATCATTTCATTCAAAGCGTTATCTTACCAAAACTTCTACAAACAAGGGATGCATCTGCTGACTCATCATAAAGGGTTATTTATAACGTAGTGGTGCTTCAAGTAACATTGGTTTTAGCATAAAACAATCTGTTCATCTGCCTCCTTTCAGCAGATGCTTCATGTAAGAGAACAGTCAACTTATAAATAGTTTAATAAGATACTTTGGATCATGAAATATATGTACACCATAAATAACTTTCAGTTAATCAGACTGGGTTTTAAATCTTCGTATTTGGATGTTTTGCTGAATATCTAGCTTTCTTTTTTAGAATGACCTTTAACTAGTGGGCTAAAATATTTGACATAGACCATGTTAAGAAGATCTATTTCTGTAGGAAAAAAAAAAGTTGCTTTATTTAATAGTAGTCCTTAAAAGATGACAAATATTTCTCTGAAACATCTATTATTGAAACCTTGCCAGGTTTTACTTCTGAAGAACATGGGCTTGATTGAATAGCCTTCAATAATCAGTTGAAAGAAATAACTGCTTTAACAGCATCTTTTTATATTGAAATGAAAAAAGAAAAAAAAAAACAAACAACAAACCCACACACACTTCAGCAGTTCCCTAACTCTCCTGAGAAGCTGCATCTATTTTATTCAATATCTCCGGTACCAGTTATAAAGTTTCTTCTGATCTATACATGATATAATGTAATTTCACTGGTTTGCTTCATTTTGATTTGAAAATACCTGTCATTCTCGTACTTCCTGTTAAGTAGTGAAAAGTAAGTACTTGTAAAAACCTCCAAAGGCACTTTGGTACGTGAATTTGTTCTGTTAGAACAAAATGCTTCCACATCTGATCCTATTCAAAGCAGTAGGAGAGAAAGGGGCTGGGAGTCAAGTGGAAGAAATAAACAAACAAAAAACCCCCTTCATAACCACATTACTAATTTTGTGACCCCCCCCAAAATGATCATGTTTCTTCTTTTCTACTGGAAGCAGGCAGCACTTGCACATTGCAAGACAGACTTTGTATTGGGCATCTCTAAGCATGTTTAAAACAACAAAACCAACCCCAAAACTGAACTCCAACACTTTCTTGTGCTTTGGTTTTATACATTGAGTGGGTCAGTATCTGGGTAGGGCAACATTCTGGTGCTGCGACTGTTCATGCCCAGTACGTGTTTTCTTTTTTTCCACAGATTAGCAGGAAAAGTTATGCTTAACTTTGCATCCAGACAGTATTAAGTAATACAGTAGGAAGACTTTTATGTGTATTTTATTTGTTGCAAATCTCTCTCCTTCCAACATGCATCTGCAGGGACTGCACTTCTTAAAGGCAGTATTTTTGGAACTGGCCAGCCAGTTGCAGTATTCATCATGCTAAATTTCTCTGTATCTAGACAATTCATTCACCTCTTATTCTACATGGCTTCACAGTATTCTTTTATTTATAGCAAATCTTTCTATAAGTGGAATCATAGGTTTTCATTTCACTTTCATTCTCTTCTAACAAGGATCACATCATGAATGAATGTCTCCTTCATTTTATGAGTTAAGTTATTGCCACTGAAAACACTGAAACCTTGCCCTTTAGTCTTGTCTCCAGCCTGATATGTTAAAATTATCTAATAAATTAATCAATACTTAGGATGTAGATAGACAAGCATGTTAAGCAAATAATTTTTATTTAGAAGCAATTTTTTTAAACTGCATTTGTTGTTTTGCAACTTATGAGTGTTATTTTAATCTAGAAAGTGATCCTAAACAAGTATTGCAGGTTCCACTTTTGTTTTGTTTTGGTTTGGTTTGGTTTTGGTTTTTTTGTTTAGAAAAATGCTTTGTAACACCATGCAGGGAAATATTGTGTTACTGGCAGTTTTATAAATCATTCTGGGCTGTGATATTTCAGGGTAGAAAGCAGCGAAGAAAGTATGAGCTCATGTCTAAGGTTCACTACTCATTTTTCTATCTCTGTTTATAAATTCTGATTTTGTTCATATCTATGCACCCTTCTAGCCTCCAAGAAGTTAGGATAGAAGTTAAGATAGAGGTTGATCCTAAAACAGGTACGGTGTTAATAGATTATGTTCCCCTAATAAAGCCGCTATGTGATATCTGGGTGTCTGTGTGGTTGAAGAGTAATGAAAAATAGTGAAAACTCTTAGGTTTCATCTAAAGTCACATATCTAAAGTCTTCTAAATACACATCAAGGGATGTTGCCTTGAGGAAGGAAAACTACGTACTTATTAATAAGTGCTGAATAAGTTTCATGTCGTGAGTGTGGATTCAGATGTGACTAGTGAAATCCTCATAGTGTCTCTGGTGTACATCTGAGCTAGAATTTTGTGCACCGACTTCTTAACGAATGTTTCATTTCAAAAAGGCGGCTTTCATTAGTCAGTGACTCAAGCTTCTATAAATAGGCCTTAAATAAGGCAGACTAGTGCCATATTGTATCAGTGTCTGAACAACAAGAGCAAGTCAGAACTGAGTCATTTTAGTGACTCATCTCATGTTAGAGAGACCTGGTGTTACACTCCACAGATAAAAAAATCTACTTATAATTGTGTTTCAGAAGACAGCTTGTATGAGATGCGTTGCAATGATCAGAGAAGCAAAAGATACTTGGCCTGTATATGGCAGAGATCATGTCTAAGCTAATTCTTTTCTTCAGTGGTGAGTAGCCAGTATTTCATAGCCATCTGGCCTTCCCTGAGGCAGCTAGCTTATTCCCTTCACCTGCTAAGGAAAAAATTAACATTGAAATTGATCTTCATAAGAGGTGAACCTTTTGCTTCATTTGGCTACCGCAGTGCCTATAATGCTGCAATGTGTTGCCTGACATAGAATATGACAAGAGCCAATTCACATGAAGGAGCCACCAGCAGTTGTGTGTTTTTCTACCTAGGCTATTCATGTTGTTATAGCAACAAGGTAATTCATATATTGATTGTGTACAAAGCTAAGCCATTTCACTTTGAATCATTTTGCAATTTTGTGCAGACCTTCTTACTCAACATATATTGAATGCACCTTAATATATATTGTGTTGCAACATGTCAGTTATTGGAACACCTGTTGCCCAGGATAAGAAAAGGTGCCTTCTGGTTTTTTCACTTTATTGGCATGGAATAACAATAGTACTTCGGGGAGTTCTAAGATTTTTTTTTTTTTTTTTTTTACATACACTAACCTTCAGTTTAAACTAAAGACTAAAGTCTGAACCACCTACATTAATAACTTGTCATCCTTCTTTTTCTTATTTTTAAAAGCCTCTCTTATATCTGTGCCTCTAGCTAATTATACCTTTGAGAGAATTACTCAGATTAGTAACAAAGTGTTCACCATACATTGAGAAAGTAGAGATCAACTCAGAGCTGCTGGCAAGTCTGTTTATGTTGTATTCTTCTTACTATGGATGACTCACTCTTGGCATTTAAGTGTCTTCATTTGCCAAAAGCAATCTTGTCTGAACTAAAGTAGGTAGAACAGTCACTAGCTATGTCAGGTTTGATAGCTGACACCTTTATTTGTCCCTTTGCCTTTCTTCCCCAAACTAACGAGAGTGTACCCTGTCCCAAAGAAGAATGGCTGTGCTTCACTAAAACATTTAACTCGCCAAGGAAAACTTGGTGTGACTTAAGAAGGAGAAATGGATGGATTGGGGGGAGAGGGAGTGTTGTAAATTTAGTCCCAACCCCAGAAAGACTTTTTCCATAAAAGTTGGTACTAAAGTAGTATGGCTAGAGCATTAAGAAAATATTTATACTAAAACAAGATTTAAGAAATGAGGCATTGGACTATACACCAAACATTCAAGAAAGCTTTTCTTGCCTACAACAGAAGACTACTGGCTTGGTTTTAAGTATATAGGTAGAGATATTCAGCTGTTTGCTTAAAAAGTAAAAAATGCTCTTGTTACCCATGTCTATTAAACTTCAAACTGGGCTGGGAAGTTTTTAAGAATTAAAGACATTTATCATGTGCAAACTGACCCCATTAGCCTTGTGTGATGAAACTTTCTTTCTATGTTTGTGTTAGTTCATGCAGACACCTCAGAGAAAGAACATACAGTGCTGATTTAAAAGAAAAAAAAAAAAACCACCACTCATTCTTTGCCATTCCCTCTCAAGGCATGACCTTCATTCTGCTCACCCTCTGCTGTAACACACTAAACAAGGCTTTTTGTAGGATTTCTCAAGCTAGCTGAGCTACCTCAGGAGCCTGTTGGTTTTGTTCTTTCCATGGATTTCTTTCAGCAGTCTTGGCAAGTGTTGATTTTGTCCTATATCCACATATATGTTTGTAATCTTCTTCAAGACTGAAAGATTTGAGACTGTCTTGCAGACATTAAAGTTCTAGTTGAACATTCACATCTGAACTGTATCAATTCTCAGTTTGTGCCTATACAAAGGCAGAAGAATATGCTTCTCTGACAAAGCGTGCCGTATAGTATGCCACAGCTCCACATCATTATCTGAAATACAATCCTGAATATAAGGAATTCCTTTTTTTTTTTCCCCATTAATTTTTAGGGGACATCAGATGTAGCATAAAGAAAAAAATATTGCTTAACTATACCTCTTGAGTAAGGCTGAGTGGTCAGATGTCTAGCAACTGGCAGCATAGTTCATCATAATAATATTAGCAGTCAGAAAAAGAGTCGTCTTCTGATATATTTGCAGTTCTAGATTTGAGTTTTTGTTGCATTTGAAGTTAGCCTAAAATTAGTGTTTTTCTGGAGCAAATGTTACAAGAAATGCCCAGTTTACCATTTAAGTAAAATGGAAGCAAATCAGCTTTGTTTCCAGCAATAAAAATATTCTGATTTATTTATACTGGAAACATCTTTGAATATTTTTTTGAAAAGAACAAAAATACCCTATACTACTGAGGCTTGCAAAACCTGAAGTAATAGGCATGCTTTTCTGAAATTCATCTAGCAAATTTACCAGCCTCCACAATTATGAAAACAGAACAGATTTACCTACTGTAACTTTGATCACTGCCTCCAGTACCATCTGTCTTCCTTTTGACTAGTGAAGGTGGCATATTGCCCTAGTCCTCATCACTATTCTATGTGGCCAGAGAAGCAAGGAGAACCTCCAAAGACAATTACGTCTGGAAGTTGCAACCTAATAATCTGCTTGGTAAAGTTCCTTCATTGTTTTTATTAATAGGCCTTCAATGATCCAGCTCCTATAAGGAAGTAAAAAGTTGAGCCTGCCATGAAAAACAATTTTTTTTTTTTTTTTTTTTTTGGCAGAAAGGTAACTGTATGGCGCAACATAGCTGCTCTTGCTATTTGCTGAAAATTTTCTTTACATCATATCTTACAAAAAAGCAATCTTGATCCATAGATGTTGTACTGCAGTGGAGTGGTAGAGAGAAGGAGAAAGGAATCAGAAATGATCCAAGGAATAGCTTCTGTACAAAGCATGATCAACTACGCTGCCCTTCAGCCTGCAGAGGGGTGACTGGTGGGATGGGGGAAGGGAACACAAAAGGCTAAAAGATTGAGAGTTTTATAGAGAGAGTGAGTAAGAGTAATCATTCAATCTCTCCTGTAATCATAGCTACTGAGCAGAAAATGAAGGCTTATTAAGAAAACAGAAGTATTTTCTTCCTGTAAAACATAATAAGACTTTGCAAAGCTCTGGCACAGAACATAGTTGAAATTGAGTTCATACAGATTGAAAAGACACAGTCACGGAAGAAAAATTTACCCAGGCTTATTAACCTCTAAGATGCTCCTGTAGTTAGGGAGTCACTGAACTGTAAGTTCTTGGAAACTGGGGAAGTATCAGAATATGATTGAATCACAGAAGTGTTCAAGTTCAAGTGACCTTGGAGGTCACCTACTCAAACCTCCTGCTCAAAGCAGGATCAACACCGAACTCAGGCCACTTTGCTCAGGGCTTGTCCAGTCAGATCTTGAAAACCTCCAAGGTTGAAGATTTCATAACTGCTCTGGGGCTCTGTTCGAGTGCTTAGTTGCCCTCACAAGGAAAAAAAATTGCCTTGTTTAGTCAGGACCCCCTGTTTCAGTTTGACAGCTGTCTCATTCCCCAGCTACGCACCTCAGTTGAAGAGCTTTGCTCCCTCATCCTCAGTAACCTCCTCTCAGGTATTGCAAAGCCGGTGTTAGCTCCCCCAGGTGCTCCTGCCTCCGGGCTAAACAAACCCTATTTCCTTTTCTTTGTACCCTTCTCTACGCATCTGTTGGCAGTCTGCGATAGGGGTGGTCTACTGGACAAAGCAGGCCTTGCCAAGCCTGGTGGTGGTAAAGCACGCTGGGGATCTCCTCAAGAATCACTACTTTGTCAAGATCTTTATTTTTACAGCCCATGTCTGAAACAAAGTTCAAGACTGTTGTATTTTAATTACTCATTTTTTTTCACTTTTAAGTTTGGTGGGGTTTTTTTAAACAATGTTAGAGGGTAGAGTTCAACGCTGTTATGATATTTTGTGCTTGGATTTTCAAAACACCAACCTGAAATGTGGCTCAGTGGTGTGGTTACTAGCAATCCACAATGGTTCCATGAATATATGACAAATTTATTTCATAATGTGCTGTTCTATTTTCAGATATTTGCATGGGAAGAGACTAATAATTTTGGACAAACTTATGTTCAAGAGGCTTATGGTTAGAATTCATTACAATATTTCTGTGGTTTATTCTCCCATAGACTGGCATATTATAGATAAAAAAATTGATTTGAAAGTGTTCTTATTCTGAATTTGAGGAAGAGCTGAATAACCATCTTTATAGTAATATATTCTAATTGCATTATTAATTATGTCCTAAAAACTGTGGAAAAACTTAAGGAAAATATACAGTTATGATGTGTATACTAAACTCAAAATATGGTAAGTACTTTATATTTCTTCTCAGAAATCACTTAATGTAGCATTGATAAAGAAAACTTTTTTACAATTGCTTTTATTTTCTTGTGGGATAAATACTGATTGCGTGTGTCTGGCTATACTTCTGATTCAGTGCCTAGCTCTCTGAAAACATCGGCACAAATGCAGACAACTTATAAATGGATAGAGTTCAGCCGGTATGTCTGTATGGTAGGGCTGAACATGGTTTAAGGATTAAAGGCAGGTACTGCTTTAGAGTATTAAAGTCTCATTCTTTTTTACTTTAAATAACATACAATCTGTAAGCATGTATAGCTGTAGCTCCCAATACCTTCAAAAACTGAAGACAAGTTGGGGTGGGTCGTTGTTGCGTTTTGGTTTGGGTTTTTTTATTCTTACTGCAATGAATACAGTTAGCATTAAAGATAAACTCGTTTACTGGTTATGCTATATTTGTGTCCGTACCAAAAGACCTGTATCACAGTGATGCTTCTCTCTGTCAGACTGCTTTGTGAACCACATTTAAGTGTGAATTCATCGACTCAGAGAGCACGCCTTAAATCCCAAGCTAAAATATCAGCATGAACACTTTCAGTTAGCATGTTTACCAGAGGTGGCTGACGCTCAGTCCTCAACAAATGAAACTTATTGTAGAGAATACCATCACATCAACTATCTAGAATCTAACTAAAACTTCACTTTTGAAATATTAACTTATTGCTGTAAAGACACCTTTTTTGAAATATACTGAAATACAGAGGGGAAAATATGGCTTCATTGATGTAACTTAGTGTGGCTAATATTTTACCTATAATGAAAAAGAAAAGAAAAATGGGGAGAAAAAAGTAATTATTTGAATACCTTCTATGTAGTATAGCTAATTAGTAAGTACAAGGAGTGCAGCATCTTGTTCCTTGTTCTTATATTACTTGTACTAATCAAAACAAGTTGGTAGCTGCTATATGTGGAGGAGAATTGAAATGGGATAAACATGGAGGATTTCTTTGTTAATCATTCTGAATTGTTGTATCAGAATTTCTGAAATTGTTTCAAACCACTTCTGCATATAAAATAATAATAAAATGTTCCGTGACTTGACCCTGTTTCTTCAAACTTTCAAAGATGTTGCCCTAGGTTGAACTGCTCAGTATATCAGATTTCAACTTGAAATGCAGAAGTCTGCTGAAGCAGTTCTGTAAAAATGACCTGTTTCTGTGGATTTAACAACAGACACTTGCTAGGAGCTGTCTTATTTGTTTGTGTTGGTCTGAAAGGTAATTTAAATTACTGCTTTTAATATTTATAACTGAAGAGAGCTATGCAGATGGAAGTATGAATAAAAAAGAGATGAAATAGATTATATCTTAAAAAAAAAAAAACAGTGTAGAGGATGTTAGGATTCTTCTAGTGGAGCTCAACTTCAACGACATATATTCCCAAGGTCATTAGTATCCAATATAGCTGCTCTCAAACAGGCGTGCTTAGAGGGTGGCTGGCTTCCAAAAGCCTCTCGGAGGAGAAGCTGGCCAGCTACTCCTGCTTGGGCTGCCTGCGAGAGCAGCTGTTTCACCAGCCTGATGCCTCTGCTGCATTGAGGAACGCTGGCCAAGTCCACGATGTCTGCTGCCAGGAAAAAGAACTGGCAAATGGTACTCAAGGGGGACTTTTTCTGTCTACAAGTATGTATTCTGTAGTTCTTGTGAGCAAATGAATTTTCTGTGTGCAAACTTGAATACAGTTATCTTTCATGCTCTAAACTCGACATGTACAAGTATTTTATTTGTTAAGGCTTTTGCAGAAGAACATTGAGAGGATGGATACTTGATTTTTTTCTTTTACTCTTAATTCACCAAAGAAAATACTGTATGTAATCTCTGCCTATAGACGTATTAGAAACACCAGAGAACCAGTGCACACATCTGCATGCTCTTCTTGGAACTAAGCTTATTATAAACTGAAGAGTTGTGGTGGAAAAACAAATCATGTTTCAAGGTAGTGCTGGGAGTTGTGGTTTACCTAGTTACTTTGTCCAAATGGTTTACCTAGTTACTTTGTCTGAATCATAATTTGCATTATAAAAATGAACAAAAGTTGGGGAAAACCAAGAAGGGTAACAAAAGGAATGCTATACCAGAGGGGTGTTATAGTGAGGAAAAAACAGAATAATGAAACAGTTACCACTGCCCACAGTTCTGTAAAATTTGACCTGACCTGCAGCCAAAAAGTTATTAGTGAATTAAAAAAAAAAAAAAAAGTATATTACTATGTACTAGTGAAATACTTGTGGAAAGAAACTTTTGAGACCTGATGGCCTTTTGATTTGTGGTCCTATATTAAGTATTAGCTTTAGTTGTTTCTCTGCTCCCTTTAGAAGTACTAAATTAGTTCTCTGCCATGCAAAGTTTAGGCATATATTAAACAGAAAAGCAA
Organism: Harpia harpyja; assembly: GCF_026419915.1. Classification (NCBI taxonomy): domain Eukaryota; kingdom Metazoa; phylum Chordata; class Aves; order Accipitriformes; family Accipitridae; genus Harpia; species Harpia harpyja. The sequence goes on from NC_068969.1 coordinate 2,095,723, forward strand.
ATGCTGAGTGGGGAGGAAAAAGAGAAGCATTGCTTGTTGGATGTTGCTGGGATGTGGGATGCTGCCTTTTGGACAAAAGGTGTTTTGACTGATGTTTCAAACCAGAGTACTATGGGTTTATTATTCAAGCCTCTGAACAGAGCATACTGTGAAGCATGTTATTTGGATTCTTGTGTTAATCTTGACTCATCTCAAATCATCTAGGCTTCACGAGAATGTAAGGAATAGTATCATACTTTGAATATTGGTGCTTTTGAATATTTAGGGCAATACATGTGCATTTTTTAAAGTTCCATTGTCTTAAAACTGTCACAAAGTTCCTATCCTAAATTTGCTGTAATTCTGCAGATATAGCTATGAAGCTGTACACATCTGAAATATCTGACCCCCTTGCTGCTTCTGCAGATAACGGATGAGGAGAACGTTATGGATGTTTTTTCACGTGCAGTTGCTCTAGAATTTTTATTGCCTGTTGCACTGGTTCTATATGCATGCTGTATATTCATTGACAGGGTGAATGAATTTTTTCTCCCAAGAAATCCCCTTTGGATAATGCATTGTTCTCCTTCTATAAGTCATAACTTCAGTTGTAGGTTTGCCATGAACTGTTCTCTTCCTCCATTTCTTCAGCATTGATCGCTTCACTAAAACATTCTTCTTTAAAATTATTGAGTTGATGGACCCTACATCATCAAACTGTCTTCACTGTCACATTCTCAAAACTACTGAATGTTTTAAAAAATCCCTTTGCTGACCTCCCTCTAAGTTGAAAATACGTTTTAAAAACTAATGAATAAAATGCATGACTTGGAGATGTCAAGGATAACGTGTCACTTCTGGCATAGGAACCCAGGTATCAGAGTTTGACACTGACTGCTTTATAGCATCAAAAGATCGACGTTCACCCTTGACCCCACGCCAGGGCAGGGCTCCTTTGCAGTTCCCATGTTTTTAGCCACAGGCTGTTATCTCCTTCTGTGGTCTGTCAGGAGTGGTGCCGCGAGCTGCTGCAGCCCACCGACGTGTGAATGCAGACGACTGGCAGGCAGGTTGGCAGTCTTCCTTGCCCCCGAATAGACTGATGCGGTCTGAGACTCATGGATATACAGGCAGTTCAATGCAGTCAACTCATCCTGTTCTTGACACTGTGAGTGCTCCATACAGCCTTGCCCTGCTTGGTCACATTGGGATGAACTATGTAGCAGTAGTATAGTAGTATTAAAGTTGATTAAAAAGGGGAGGGTGGGAAAAAAAAAAAATCAAACCTTATGGTACAGCTCTGTATGTTCTTGCTTTGCAAATTCCACCACTGTCATTTGCTAAATGCAGCTAGATTGCAGTAGTTTTGCAGGCAGGTGCTCCCTAGCATTTCCAGGGAGTGGGATTACCATGGCCATAAACACCCATGACTCAGGAACTGAGCTGTGATTTCTTTATTAACTTCTCATGTTCTCCTATAAGCTTGTAGTGAATGTAAATTATATGCTTGCTGTTGTAACTGTGATAACTTACTGCTTCAGTCAGTAATGCATCCATGAAATATCCAACTAGATTTCTGTTTATATTTACCCTGGGGAGAGAGGTGGCATTGGTGTCTTTATTAACATATTGACCAACATCAGTTGTCTTCAGTCTTGTCTGTTTAATTAATATAATTGATCCACTGAACATCTAGCTAATAATTCTGGGGCAAATATTCTGACTAGTCTTGTTATTAAAATTGAGTCTTAGCCCTTTATTGTGACATCTGCCATAGGTCTACTTGCCAAAATAATTAAATGACCATTATTTTGCAATTTTTTCTCCATCTAAATACTTATTAAGCTAGATTTTTATTAAAACAATTAAGGGCAAAATATTCTAAATGTCTTCACAGTAAATGAATGCTAAGAAATAATGATGAAAAGCCGGCTTATTTTTATGTAGAAAAGATGAAACAAATAATAGTAATGTCAGTGTGTTACATAAGATCCATTGAATAGCAGCTGCAGTCAACAGAGTTTAAAGCTAGGAATAAAATGCATGATTAATATAAACAAAGGATGTAGGAAATACTTCTGAACTTTTTTTATTTATTTGTAGCTCCATTGAATGCTTTTCTGAGAAGATGCCCCGGATTAGTTAATTGTTGGGTAAATGACTTCGTGATTCTGGGTTAGGTCAGAAATATGTATTAAAGATTAAAAACATCTGCAGTATCTAGTGAATCGTGATATCCTGAGCTATAGACAGGTACTTCTTTCTTTTATCTCTTCTCAAATGATGTATTACATTGCCCATTAGTTTGCTAGTGTTTGTAAAACGTCTTCTGGTGACAGATAGGGCTTTACTTAGAGACCAGAGGATGTGCAGGCATTAATTACATTCTGCTCGTTAGGATTCATTCTTCTGCTGATACTTATTTGCTATTGTATGTGTATCACCTCACATACTAAAAGGTGCATGCAGCAGAAGTTTTCCTGGCTTTTGCATTTTTAGCTCCATTGTCCAAAGGATGAAGGAATGCATCTGAGCAAATATTTCATACTTATATTATGTAATTCATAAGGGAAGAAATATATGTCAGATTAAAACTAGCAATTAAAACCGCATCCCAATCTTGAGGAAACATAATTACTTTCTAAATACCTATTATAGTGTGATTCATTAACAGTGTATTATTTTATTAAAGAGGACAGCAGCTGTGACCTGGTATCAGGAAGCCCAGAAGAGTGGCTCAGGCCAAAATACTGTACTTAGTCCTTGTCCACAACTGTTTCTAGGCTGTGTTCCAGGTATTCCTGCTGCTGCTTACATTTTGTGCATCTGAAATAGTTCGGTCTTGAATTTTTCCTATGTATTTTGATTTGTTGTTCAATCATGCCCAAGCCTGTAACTTTATAGACTTTCTTCTATATTTGTTCTCCATTCTTGGCATATTTGAGGTCTTTAAGTTTAGCATAGTTTAGGGTATTGTCCAGTTAAGTGTCTGGGGTAAATATTTCCACAGTTATAGAGGACTATTCCAAGCATTTTGCAGGCTCTGAAGTTTTCTTTGTAATAATGAAGAGAGGAGACAAAATCAGAAATTTAATCTCAAGTAAAATCTTGAAGTTTGCAGTTCTATAAAAATTGCTTGAGAATGCTTTGTTTCATTTTTAAAGTAATAATTTTAGCTGGGACGCACAGCTGTGAAAAGACTGGGAATGTCTAGTATGTCTTTAAGTTGCTTCTTGTACTGAGAATTCTCACTGGGGGTAATAATTCTAATTATGGGCAATCAAGTACAGTTTAAGTCTGATATTTGGAAGAGAATCAGTTCTTGCTGAAAAATCAGACAAGCCCTCAGTTGATGTAGTATTTCTTGCCCTGTGTTTCAAGAATATATATAACGAAAAAAGATGGATGGGGAAAGCATAAGAGAACTCGTGACATGTGGCTGAAGTTGTGGGGTTATACGATCGGGTTTTCAAAAAATTTCACCAAGCCATTCTATTTCTTCACAGTTCAAAATGTATTTTCAGCACTGAAAATAATAGCCATCTATCACGTTATCTAAGTTCTGTTCTGGTCATGTGGTCCAAAGGCTGTGGAGTAGTTTCGAGCTGTTCAAGTAATTTTGCATATAAAATTGAGTAAACCTAACATTAATCTCACATTCTATGTTCTGGGAGTAATCAAGTCTGTAGGATGGTACAAAATGCTGCTTAATGGAATTTTAGTGGTTTAATTTTGCAGAATAATTTTTCTTCACTAATTTGTTCACATAAATACTTACTATGGGGTAGTCTTTAGCTATTAAAAATTATTACTCTAAAGTTCTGATTTTTCTGCCAGAGACAATGGAGTTTCTGGTAATTAAATGTCTAATTACCTTAAAAGATGTGTTAAACTTAAGATACAAAAACCAACCAAACAAAAAAACCACACCACAAAACCAGCAGTGCTACTTAGTGGCTTGAATGTGTATCACAGAGGGCTGTGCTGAAAGGATAAGTACTGGTTGTGAATTTGTATTTCGTGGTACATGTGGATATCTGAAAACAGTTCTCTTTCAGCTTTTAGAAGAGGATAACTGATAATTATTTAAAAAGGCAATGTAACATGAATAAACTGACTTCAGGATATCTTATATGAAGACTGAGGAAATTTTTACCTTGTGTTCAGAGTACATACATCTCTTATTTGGATATAAAAGCAATAGCTGATAACAGATTTGAGCACAGCATATCTATATATGAATTTCTTCATCACAAATTTTCGCCAATGCAGTTGGTTTACATGAAAACTTGGAAACCAATTTTCAGATTCATTGGATCTGTTGTCAACAGCACCGTAGTAACATTTCTATAGATTGTACTTCCAGAATGAAATGTTTTAATGAAAAATATGTAGTCATGGAGTTATTTTAGTGGGGCAGGTAGTCATTGAGGATTTTTTTAAGCTTTTGTAGTTTTTAATACATCTTTTGCTTTGTAGTTCAAGCATTGTTGTGTTTATTACAAGTGGATAGAAGCAGCAGAGATGCTGTTAACTGCAGGTCTTCTGAAATGTTTCTGGTGAATTAGTATTTTGCAAATCCTATGCCTCCTCTTGCTTTTTAGCAGATACCATTCTATGTCACGAACAACCTTGAGCTGGAACTACATGTACGAGACTGTAGCTTATGGAGGGAATGAAGTTAAGCGTTCTTACGTTGTTGAGGATTGTGCCTTGCCCTAGATATTTCAGGGAAAATAGTTACCGTAACAAGCCATGCACGTGTCCTGATTGACAAAGCAGCCCTACTCCCAGGGTCTGCTCAGCCTATTGTAAAGTAACTGGTCTAAGTGGGGACTTAAGCAGACACAAAAGTGTATCGTCCCCTCTGCTTGCTAGTGTGCCCTAGCTAGTGCGCGCTGGTGACAAAGCGTGGGGGCACGTACCCTCCCAACCTGAACACTGTGTTGCTGCCGACCTAGCTGCTATCCTTGGCATGGTCAAGCATCGTAAGAAAAAAAAAACACCACAAAACATATCTGCTGCATTTTGTGCAAAGAAAAGTTTTACTCTGCCAGCGTTTTATCTGAGGGGAGGATATTACTGATTCAGCTGGCTTTTTCAATGGTACACTAGTTCTCTTGCAGTTAGTTGTTTACTACAGTGAAGAAATGGAATCCTGTAATTGAAATGAAAATGTATCAAATGTACATATGTGCACAGGAAAAATCAGGTATTGAGCATATTCACATACCTCTGCTTTTCTTTACAAGCAAACAAGCAAAATGCTTGGAAAGGTAAGCAGGGGGAAAAAAAGGGCAGTGAATGTTGTTTGTAATCCTTTGTGGGCATACTAAGTGCCTGGAGAACTTGGTGTTTTAATACTTAAAATAAGCCAATTTGTTAACTGAGAGTTTGGATTACTTTAATGAGAAGATGATCCTTTTTCCAGAGTCACATGCAGTGCAAGGGAGTTTGAATAGGAACATCATCGTCAAGGAACAGGGCAAAACTGGCACAAACCAGAGATTTCAAAAAGAGGCCAAAGAATAAGGGTTTTGAGAGCTCTCTACCATGTCTATGTGTCTGTAGTCAAATAAAGCAGTCTCAATAAAGGGTTTTGTTAAGGTGATCAATTTAATACAAAGCATTTTAAGTGGAAATACGTGTGAGGACTCACTGAAGGCTTGCGATATTATTTTAATTTGAGTGGGATCTTTTCCTTTTTTTTTTTTTTTTTCTGGTAGGCTTCCTTTTAAAAGTAGTCATTTATGCATAGTGGAAGGAGGTATAAACAGTTATTTAGAGCCTTGTTTTAGCAGAGTTCTTAAGCGTAACTTAAAAGGAAGCAGTTTCTTGACTTAGGGCTTAAGTTGCTTAGCAGAAAACAAAGGATGCTTTTAATAGTAATATCAGTGTACAAATAGAAAAAGAATTTATTGTGACTGATAATATACAGATTTTTCCACAGCTCTATTCTGCTGCCAGTAACGGTTAATACTTGCAGTTTTTTCGTGATGAGAGCCAGTAAATTAATTCAGCAGCTACTGAACTGATGTTTAGCTGAGGCTTCATTTTGGTGAAGAGCAAGGACTTTCCAGAAAAGCCAATGACAGAAGAGAACCTGCTGGGATTTAGTGCGTGTTAATTTCTGAGAGAGGGAGATGGGGCTTGGGGCAAAAGGAAGTAGTTTCAGTGAAATGATAGAAACAAGTTTAACTTCCATAAGAAGTGGACAAGCTTGGAGAAATTAGTAAACTCGTTACTGAAATGAACGATATGTAGTATGGAAGAGGCACACACTGGTGCACGGGGAAGAGGGAGCTGCTTGGTTTTGCTCTTTAACGTGGAAATAATTTTGGCTGTTTGGCATAAAGTACCTTTTACTTGCCCCTGAAGCAGAGCAGCAAACACTAGCAGGGAACAGTATTAAATAACTGCTTCTGATTATATTAAGGGTAAATAGAGAGTATGTAAGATATATAATTGATAAATGCACCAGCATCTGTATATAAAGCTCAGAACACACAGGGATAAAATTAGTATTGCAAAAGAAATTAAACACAAGCAAATATATATCAACTAATCAGTAACAACCAGCTGAAAATTAGAAGCAGCTTCCTGTGAAAGCTTGGGGACACCTTACTAAAATAAATAGTAGGAAAAAGAATTCAGAGGCTTCAGAACAGAGCTACATACATTTGTGAAAAATATTTCAAAGTGTGATTGAAAGTGGAAATACTGTACTCTGACCTGAGAAATTTTGGGCAGTCCTTTTACAAATGTTTATTTTTGCTTTGGGCTTGTGTATTTTATCACTGCCGTAATAGTCAGCTACTGTTTCACGGAGGGCCAGCACGTGCTTGCGGGAAAACAATACGCGGTGTTTTATGCTTTCCTTAATATCCCAAGGGCCGCAGCATCCATATCAGAGCTAGGGGTTTTTCCACCGTTACTTTGAGAACACATTTTGTACAATAAAAGCACAAGCACGGAGCGAAATAAGCAATGTACAACGACGTTCCTGCGGTGGGTCGGCCTTGGCCAGCTGCCTCAGGTGCCGCCAGCCTCCCTGAGGGGCTGAGGCGGCCGGAACCGGCCGGAACCGGCCGTGTCCGGCACGGGGCAGCCCCGGGCTCCCCTCACAGAGAAGAACCCTGCCGCCTGGGGAAGCGGGACGCTGGAAAGGGCTGTGGTGGCTGACCCGGGCCAGCAGCCAAACACCCACCTGCCTTTCGCTGGCTGTCCTCCTCCTCCCCCCTCGCCGATCGACGGTATGGAGCCCTCGACCTCCCTGCCCGGTGTTTGGGTTTGGCTGCTGGGGCGATTACCGTGGTGGGGGGCTGGGTGCCTGCCTCATCCACGGCGTCCTCAGATGTGGTTTGGGTCCCTCTCTCAGCCGTGCTCCTCTGGTGCTGAAGGGAGACTCCATAGGCACAGGCCAAGCCCCGGAGTTTCAGACGTGGTTCAGTCTCAGGTGGTGGTGTGAATATGTGGGCGTTTTTAGCAAGTAATGGATATTTTTCCTATAAAAATAACCTATATGATGTCTCAGATTACTAGTTGCTTATATAAACACCACAGTTGTCAGCGTTGCCCCCCCCCCGCCCCGTACGCAGGGGTAACTCTGTCATCAAGCCATGTTTTCTCCTTAAGTTCATAGTAACAAGTACTAACTTAAAGTATGTGGCACATGACAGGACCAGGTAGGTTAAACTTTCATTTCAATATGAATGAAGCAGACGTAGGACAGGAAGAGATGAACGGTTCATATCTCGCCGTCAATGGTCAGGGGGTACGTAATGCTGTTGATCATTCCCAAGGGCATACTGGACTGTAACACTCGCTCCGGTGGTTAACAACGTGAGAGTAAAGTGGCCAGTTACGTACCAGTGCTGACACTTGGCGCATCATATGGAGTGGTGTGATGTGGCGTGCGGATAAGCTGCAACTGCTGAGCCTTCCTGCTGCTGGGGAGTTTCCTCGCAGCCCCCCGTTTTAGCATTTCCAAGGATGTTGATGCTTTAACGGAATAAGGGCACTGAACTCTGTCCAGATCAGACCATGTGTAGTCTGTGAGTGTTACTCTGAGGCCATAGAAATACATCTTGACAGTGATATTTAGAGAATGTCCTGCATGTCCAAAACTACTAATTCGTCTTAAAATGATAAACTCATTTTTCGGGCAGTGATAATGAGGCAGGTAGAAAAATGTCTCCAACTGTTGAATCCTTTGAGCGAAAATCTTTGGAAAAAAATTAGGGGGTCTTTGAAACAAAGGGTCAGATTCTGGTATTAAATACCACTGTAAAGTAAACAAAGCCGATCATGATAATAGCACGTGACACAGCTGCACCTAATCACACTAGTGATATCAAAATGAGGTTTTAAAGGCTTTGTTTCAATAGTTCCTCTTTTCATATTTGGAGTACACTTGTTTGGTTATGGATTTGATAGGTTGAGACCTCGTGGGGGCAGGGTGAAGGATGTGTGTGTGCTTTATCCCATGTGACTTCACTTGAAACTTCAACCACAAGCCTGGTTTGCTCTGGTTTTCTAGAATGAATAAATAGCTAAGCATCTTAATCATGCAGAGACCAACGTATTACTAATAAACATGAGAATACAATAAATGGTAACAGATGGCTTTGCCTAGTAGTATATCCCAAAACACTCAAGATAAATTCAGGCCTTCATTTAAAACAAACAAACCGGCAAGCAGTAGAGGGTGATTTTGGTTTGTAAATGTCATCTGGTGTATGAATTGCAACTCATGTGGTACGTAAGTTGTGGTGATCCTGCAGAAGCTATCCTATATAATATTGTTTGATATTGCTCAGGTGATCTGTTTATTCCTTGCAGTAATGGAAGGAAGAGAAATCTCAGTAGAGAAGAATGGTTTTTGGAAACAGGTAGTTCACTGGCTGTGCAGGTTGTTGATGTTGGCAGGCTATTAATGTTGGTAGGACTTAGTAGAACTGAACACTTATTGTGACAAGCTGCCCCTGTTGAAGCCCATGGGAGTTCTTCCCAGTCATTTCAGTGGGATCAGAGTCCTTGTATGTAATACTTCTAGATTGCAAACTCATTAGGATAATGATTTGGGCATCTTATGTCTAGGTCTTTTCACACAGTGGCATCAAGTAACATACTGTACAAGTGTCTTGCTGAGTAGACTTTGTAATGCTAGGGGAAACTGCAACCCTGGTGTTCCCAATTCTGTCCTACTTACTATCTTTTCCTTATAAAGGAAGGCCTTTCTTCTAAGTTAAAAGCTAAGGCTAAATAGCTTGTGCAGTATTCAATCAATTGTAAAACATTTTAATTCATTCTGCTAAGATAGAAATGTTGGCAGACTTTATCCTATGCTTACTTACCAGGCCAACTTCCTATTGTTTTAGAGGAGAACTGAGGAAGACAGTGAACTAAAGATATGTTGGCTCAAACAGCAGCTTGAGCACATGCTCAACATAAGCTATGCAACTTAGTCTGCTATCTTGAATAAAACAGTAAGAGCTCAGACGAGTTTAGAGCCAGATAGTGGGTTTTTTTAGTTATCGTTATATCTGGACACATCAAAACAAAAACTAGAACCAAACTCAAAACTTGTACCAAACACACAAAAAAATGTTATGCACTATAAAAGCTTCATGACTAATTATCCTGTCTAAAATTAAAGTTTCGATGGCATCCATTACAGAATGGGGAGGAATAGCTTTTAAATTACTAATGCATCGTTCATATATGAAGAAACTACTGCAGGCTGGGTTACTGCTTTTGGATACACTTGATACTAGAACTCTTGTAAGAAACCTGAGTGAACGAGCAGTGGGCATCAGCTCTGAGCCTGTGTGGTGACAGAATTCAACATGCATGCAGCAGCTGAGTGCCTTCCTGTAGCCTTAGCATTGCTGGAGTCCAGATAATGAATCTTTCTTGTGCAATTTGCTTTTGCTTATTGATTTGACTTTTCAGTCTTGTTTTTTATATGCCTCAAAACTGGGCGTTTGAAAAAATAGCTGTTTCACCGGACTAGTAGATTCAGTTACCTGACCAAAGTGTTTCCTCCTTGATCTGGATTGATTGTCATCCATCAACCATACCTTTCTGAATACCGGTATAACTTATTCTTCATTTTTCATTCAACCTGTGCACTGCACTGCCAGACATCTGCAGAAACTGGATTTAAAAACAGAAGAGTCAGACCTAGCTGAAAAAACTGCTTGTATATTCTCTTCCTCATACACCAGTGCTGATTGCGCTGCTTGACTTTACAATAAGTTGGAAAGCCGTTTTATGGGACTCTTTATGGAACGGTTTTATTTTCTTAGCAGGCATTTATTCACGTGATGTATTGATGGCTATTAGAGGGTTTTGGCTGCTATGTGCAATTTCACAATACGCAAGCACCTTTTGAAATTGTACTATTTCTTCAGTGCTCTGTATCTGGTGTCTGCTAAAAATGAACCAGTATTTGAATCATTATAAAACTTCTCTGGAGCAAGGGAAGATACTTCTAGGCTGTCTTCAGTGTAATAGAAAAAACACTTGTCTTTAATCTGTATTTCTCTGAGTTATCTTAATTTGTGGGAAAGATATTTAACTTCCATAGTTAGCAGACACCAAGTAATCCTGTTAATGCCTTGCAGTGTTGTACACGTGTGTTTCAAGGAACAGATGCTTCAAATCAGGCCTTCGCTGTGGAATGGGGACTGACCAAAAGGGAGCATCTTAGGGTATTTTGACACAAAAGATATTTGTTTGCAAATCAGTTTGGACCAAAGATCATCAGAATATCTCCTGCCTTACCATTTTTTTTGTTTTGCAAAGTTGCATTATTTAGCAGCATCTTTGACAGTTCATGCTTCTCTTTAGCCTGGGGAACTTCATAGGTAATGCTGTGATAAGTAGCATTTGGCTGACCACCTGCTCGCTCTCATTCTGGAAATATTACAACTGGCCATGAAACAGCTATGAACTGATCACTTGACCATGGCAAATGAGCTGCCCTCATCAGTGTGTTCTGGTATATATTTAACTTAATAATGTGAGCAGATGGTCATTATATTGATTCATGAAGCAAGGGAGGAAGCTTGGCTGTCTTGATAACGTAAGGCCTGATGGCTGAGCATTGGAGTGGGGCAAGAAGCAGGGAAGGAGAGGAAAAAAGGAAAATTTTGTGGTGGCGGTTTTTTGTTTGGCTTTGTTGTTTGTTTGTTTGTTGGTTTGGTTTTTTACAAAGGACCACCGTGGACAGGAATAAAATAAAAGCAAGTTTAGGTGACTCATCAAGCTTGTACATATGGTCATTTCCCTGGAGATAGAGACTGTTAGTGCACAAGCATGATGCTGCTGAAATATTCACACCGCTGAGGGTGCTAAAAAGGGGGGAGGGCAGTAGTTTGTAGAGTTGTGAAACTTCTCAAGTTTTTTGAAAGGAAAAGGTAATGTTTAAGTAATTTTTTTCTTCAGTAATTTTTTTGCAAAGAACAACTTTGTTTAATTGTCTCACCATGTAATAGGGTATAACTGGAGATTTAAACAAGAGGCTAATTCTATAAAATATTCAGCAACTATCCTTGCTAGCTAAACCAGGAAGTTCAGAAATTCCCAACTTGGATCAGCTCAAAGGAACAGCTTGATTTGGTTACTCATCTTGTAATTTTCACAAGAGAAGTACTATATACAGAAGAACATTCTCTTGAGCAAGAGCTTAGTCTCGTACTTTGGTTCCTGTTTCTCCTAGCTGCTGATTAGCTTTGCTGTCTTATCAGTTTATGTCATAGTATGTGACTATAAATTGACTTTGCAGTGAAGAGGGAATACGGTTCGTCTTCACAGATGCTGCTGTTACCATGGAGATAAAAGGACCAATGGCCTTTTCTTGGTTTGGACTGTACTACAGTGTTCGTACAGAGATGGTGCATTCGGAAATGCAACATTTGGTGCTTTTATGTTTCAGTCTAAATATCAAATGAGAAAGCATACTGTTTTTTCTTGGTGATGAAGTTTAATAATAAATACAGATTTAGGGACCTTTTTTGGAAGCGGAAAGCAAGCCCACCAGGAATGTGAAAACAGTGTGGCTGGTTTATGCTTGCTAAACCTCCTCTCTGGGAAAAACCTTTTGGCTTTGCAAAATATAACCCTGTAGAGCCTTTGGGTTTATCTGATGCAGTGTTTGATGCTGGTTACATCACCAGCTTACTTATCTGTGATGTTCCACCGTGGCTGATCTTGAATGAGCACGCAAAAGCTGTGAATGTGATTTTATTTTTTTTTCCTTAAGAAAAAGCTTTTCTACCTCAGATTGCGTGACAGAAAATATAAATACCAAATCCACAACACATTCAAGGATGGCTTGCAGAAGGTGTTATTTGTGAGTACCTTTTCCTTGTTCATCTGTCATCACGTCTCTGATATCTGTGTTGAGGATTCCAGAAGTGGGAGTAGTGATCAGTTTATTGTTTGGTACGTTTCTTTCCATGAACCATTTTTAGGGTGTTACCTTTGTGGCAGATGAATGATCTGGCTATTAGAAATGCATAGATGATGATTGTGTTTATGCACACAGGTATTTAAAAAATTAGCCTAATAAAGTGAGTTTGTCTATGTTTAGCAGTGAAAAAAATAACAAAAAACCCACTTCGCATATAAGAAGCAATGCAGGATGCTAGGAATTCTGTCTGTGATGAGTCAAGAATCTCTCTTCCATTTTGTTCGAATGCTTTGTCATATTAAAGTGTAATCTGTCTTTTAAATACATAAATACTAATACAAGGATATGGAATGCAGTCTTAAGCAATCTAATACCAATAAGGCAAAATATCACTGTGGTGGTGTTGTCATTGTATATATGCTTGATCAAAACCTAAAGATGCATTAATAGCTTATTATTTACTTGAACAGTTTCTCAAACATTATAGTCAGCATAGCAGGAGTTTAATATTTCATTCATTTAATGCAGTGCAGCAGCTCTTCGCATGAGCTGTCACATTTGGCAGAAGAGCTAAGTGCTTATCCACTTGTAGCCAGAGGAAGGACAATGCTAAAGTTTCCATACTGTTTGTGGTGTCAGTGTCAGGGTATGTATGGAAACTACACTAGGTGGTTTTATTCGGCTGAATTCTAGTGGTTCCACATGATCCTTACTATGAGCTTTCTCTTAAACCGTACTGCAATGTTGTTCGGCTTCAGGGAAAAATCAGAACAAAACAGACACGAGTGGGCAGTTAAGTTGTCCTTTATCACCCACCCTCGCTGCCATCAGTGGTTCACTTCTAACCCAGTGTTTTGAAATGGCTGTACCTGCTATTTGCATTTCTGGACTCTGGTTAAAGATCCTCTCCCTTCAGGGTTAGCTTTAGGTTTGCCAGAGGATCATACATTAAGCAGATGCAATTGTCATATGTAGCCTTTTTCAGTTATTTTAGTAGTGCCTGTGAGGGTCCTAATTTGAGTAAATCTGCTCCATATTCAGTAGCACTGTCTGCATGCAGGCATAGTAAGTTCAACCATTCAAGAATAAACTACTCAAAATGAATATTGAAAAAGTATTGAAATTTGTTCTTAAGTTTTCTTTAGCCTTTTGTTTTATGGTGATGGTATGAATGGTTAAGTTGAAATGTTTTATAATCAAAATAAACTTGGAACTATACATAGGAAGTTGAAATAAGGAAAGCGAACTTGGAAAACAGGTTGTAGCCTTCCAGGTATACGTGGATCAGCTTTAAATATAATGCCGTATGTTCATACAAGGGAGAAGTAGTAATGTTTGTGTTAGACTCCATTTTAACTTGAGTTCTGGGATTTGGGGATTTCGTAACTCTCAGCAGGGGACAGAATTTCTTATAGTGCTTATCATGTGGTGTTAAAGAACATTTAATTTCAGTAGGTTACTTTCTTTAACAGTGATGTTGCAGTCTTATTTATAGGACCATCGTATACAGTATTTTCCTCTATTACTGCTTACATGTTTGATATCTTTTACCTACCTCAGCACATTGCTGTAGGAAACAAGATATGAACTGTGACTTCTTCTATAATTCTGAATTTTAACTCATATTTAAGAAAGTTGATGCTGATAGTTGAAAAGAAGGAAAATGTAAGCCTGCGGGCTTTTTTAGAACTAACTGTCTAGAACATATATATACAAAATCTTCACATTCTTCAGAACTGATCTCTTCTGAATACTGAAAACTATGTTGAACAGTTAAATACACCAGCTCTTTAATGCATGAGTAAGTTTTGAGATGAAAACTTAAATACTATACATCTGTCAGTGTTCTAATAATATATATGCTAAGGACTTTTGCCTTTTAAAAAATAAAATATATCTTTTTTACATCTTAAAAATAAAATGTAAAAAGCCAGATTATTGCTGTTTTAAAAAAACCTAAACAACAATGCAAACTACTGGGATTAGCAAAAGCGTTTTTTCAGATGCTGCACTGAGTAGAACATATGTCATTGTACCATTGTTTTTAGTAATAGGATTTGCCTTGCTGTAAATCTCTTATGCTATATCTGTGTAATTTCATTCTTTGAACATCACTAGTTTTCCTCTTTCATGAGCTTCAAATCCAATATGTATAGATGTCACTATTTAGATTTGGTTTTACTATGATTATTGCTTTGTGAAATTATAAACGTGGCTGTATTTTGTAATGTGAGTTGTAATTTCTTAAGAAATTCTGGGACCTAATTTAATGACGTGGGAAATACAGAAAAGATGCAGTGAATCTATCAATTTTCTGATTTAATCTAAAAGACTTTTTCCTTCTATCATACGCAGCTTCATGTCTCTGCTCATCTTTATTTCTGGTTTTGGACTGTGTGGGGTTTTTTCCTACAGATTTTGAAAGTGACTAGTAAGTACAAATGATAGAAGTGCATTTCATGTGTACTGTAAATTATTGTATAGCACCCTTCAGAATAGATGGTTTTATAGTAAGACTTAATCAAAAGGGAAATAAATGCTCCTAATTATAACTGTCTACATATTAACAACCTTAATTAAATTCACCCTAGTTACAGCTAACCCAGTATTGGAGGCTGCCTACAAACTGTGCCTTGGCTAGGATGCAAAAGAATCACCTCTTGCCTATTTATGTAGGCTGGTACTTCATTTTCATGAAACCAAAAAAGTTTATAATAATTATTTTTAAAATAGTTATCTATAATGTTAATAAGCATTGTGTTCTAGGATGGGACAAAAATAACTGATGTTTCTTGTTTAGTATGCTCTGACAGTACTGGATTTATTCTCCCAAGAGATTATAATTAAGGCCCTTTTGATGGAGGAGAGGTCAGTGAAAGCATACCTAATCATTCTTTTGAAAAATCCAGCTGTGGATGCTGGAGTTGGAAATACATACAGGGTAGTATTATTTAAAACAAGAACCTATCAGTTTGCATTTATACTGCAACACGTACAAATGCTGATGTTTAATCATTTTGACGACAACCAAATTTTATGTATTCTTGAGCAAAATTCAGTGGTCTGTGCTCTAGCCTACGTGTGCCCATCTCTTAGAACTGTGGATTTTATTCAGCATCCTTGATAGCTAGTGAAACTATCTCTGATTTCTATTACAAAAAAATCCTATCCTACAATGTTTTTAACTAGGTTATATGACTACTGCATGGGAGGGGGGACAGAGATGGAAGGAGGGAGATGCCAACATAACAGGTCTAGAACATATCGTTATGCTACTTTGATATCTGGACGGTTTTCTTGACTCTCAGACTACAGTGCAAGGTAATTATAGTGATGTTTACTTGCCATGAGTTGTCTTGTTACCTTCCTGTGATTTGGTGTCCAACAAGCGGTGTACAGAAAGCCATCTTGTTGAAAGGAAATGATAGGAATAAAGGTATTAGTTGTAGTCTTCTATAGTGTGTGACGATCTCTGCCAAGTACATGTGAACTGTAAGGCTTTTACATATGCAGCCATAAAAGCAATAACAGCATTTAATTTTGTATAGTTGCCATTCAGAAAAGTGTGTAGGAAAAAAACTGTAAGTAATAAGAACAGTGTGAAAAAAGATAACATTTGCTATATGCCACCACAGCCTCTCCTTGACATGCTTGGCTACAGACTGCTGGACATAAAGTGGGCTGAAACTAATTAAAAAAAAAAAAAAAAGCTTTTTCAGTGCTACTTCAAAAGCCAAAACCACACTGTCCTGTGTATTTTGGGTGAAGATCTGAGTAGTGAAAGGAATATCTTTGATGTCAGAACAGTAAGAATTTGTCCTTGCAAATGTGAATGGATCATCTGCTAAATCACCTCTTAGCGGACATGTCCACAGACAGCTACAATCAAACTTGGGCTATGAGGAGATTATGTGAGTTGCCATATAAAGCTATCTGCTGTTTTCTCTGCTGGGATGAGTTTCCAAAAAGTGAGTTGTCTTGTGGGGTCAGTCAGTGTTGATTCCAAAAGCCTTTCTAGCATGTTAATAAACATGTTAATAAGCAAACTTTCAGCTGGAGTCAGTATGAGGCTGTATTATTATGACTTTTATTGTTTGTCATCTATTTGGAGATCAGTTTGATCATATTTCAAGTTTTGTTTCTCATTAAAGAAATGGTTAGGTTTATTAAATGAGAACAGGACAGACTTTACTAGTTTTTAACTATAGTCTTTTCTAATCTCGGCTGTAGCCATAAGTCTGGATTGACAGGAGAAAGAAAATTTTCAACTTGTAAAATAATGTTGTTATTCATCAGGACAGAATACTGAGAAATGGAAGTATTCCTTTTATTAGCTTGTAGGCATGAATCCAGTCAAATTATTCTTAGCTACCTCAGATGACATTAAAGTGAATGGACTTATATAGGGGATGAACTTGTCTACCACTTGTGCTATTTACAAGCTAACTTTAAAAAGGGTATGTATTAACTAGCACCAGGTATACAGAGTGCCTGAGGCAGTATAGGAGGCTGCGCTGGTATAAATTTTTCCTGGTGCTTGCACCTACTCGTTGGAACACAGCACCTCATGGAAAAACGTACCAGAAGAAAAGGAAGAATACTGGCAGATGGAGGCGAACAGATTGTTATTTCATCCAAAGAAGAGGAATAGTGTATGAAGTAATATGGCTGTAGAAAAATGCAGCAGTTAAGATGAACAAACGTACCTAGTAGACTCCTGTCATCAGCCACATCATTAACTTTATAAAAAGACATTTCTTCCAGCAGTGGTCCTGTACCGATACACTTTTACTAAGTATCTGTGAGACAGCAGTCTCGCAGTCTCTTCTGTTTGAAAGCTGATAATCTTGTTAGGAAGAAGTTCTAAGACAGTGATGATTTAATAATGCTGTCAACCTACTCACAGGTTTACACATGCTTAAAATTAAACAGTAGCAAAATAACAAAGGGTTGGATATCTTATCCTGTACTAAGTTCAGGGTTAGGAGGACAAGCTTTCTCCTGGCTCTCAACATATCGCTGGATGGAGGTGGTGCGTGCTAGAGCCGGTAGCGCAGCAGCACTGCCCTGTTGCCAGGAGCAGGAGGATGGTTACCAGCCTACTAAGAGGACATTTTGAAAATAGTAAGAGGATAGCCCATTAGAGCAAAAGTAATTCCAAGTTAATAGCCTGGTATTCTGTTCTCCCAGGTTGTTTTAAAACCAATATTGAGAAAATCATCTACTGAGTTTGGGAGTCTTGTGGATGATTGTAAGAGAAAATGGGGGGGAGGCGGGGGGCGGGCAAACAGTTGTAGCTTTATGTGATGATCAGTAATCTGTTTCTTTTCATTTGTACATCTAAACAAGGCCCTAGTACTGCAAGAATAAAAAGAATGGTCACTTCTGTTGGCTGATAGATATGAAAGTGTTGTTAAAATGAGTGGTTTCTAATGGCAAACATAATGGAATTTATACAGAAGGGAGAGGAACAGTTAAAGCTACTTTGGGTCTGTATACTTACTTCGTAGCTGGATTTTTCTCATTATATTGGTATCCTGAGGGAGATGTGATTTTGAGGTTTTCTTTTCGATTTGGTTGTTTTTACTGTTTGACTAGTCTGTTCTCAAAAGAACTTTCTTTAAAAATTGAGAAGTGGTTACCTGTCTGTCAATACTTGGGGAGAGCTGGAAGAAACTTGGCCCAGCGGCGGGAAATTGCAAAGCTTCCACGTCCACCGGGATGTTGCAGTAATGCTTCGGAAACTGAAATTACCAGAAGAGGCATTCATCAATTTAGTCATTTGTCTTGTGTCAGTGCTGAAGTAGCTGTGCTCTATTTATAATCTTAAATCATCTGTTGAAGACCATAGATCAGAGATGTAGAAACTAAGGGCCAAGTATCTATGATACTGTGAACAGGGGAAGTGATTACTTCTCCTCTGAATTATTTAAATACAATTCTTCTGATGTGTTTAGGTGTTACAACTTAGAAAATAAATTCTATTTTGAATGCAAACTTGTGTTGAAGGCTGATCAGAAAATCTAGCTATATAGTTTAAAAAAAAAAGGGGGGGGGATATGTGAATCTTGAACTTTTTCTGATATGTTCCAGAGGAGTAAATGAATGGAAGTACTGTTTTAGCAGGTGATTGAAGGCACAAAATGCCACATATGGATCTTAGACTCCACCAGCAGAAGGTAGATTTGCTTTGGGTAAAATTAGTATGCTATGACAGAGGCTGTAAAGCCTGGGCCTCATCATTTGTCAGGCTGATTGAGCATCAGTCAGTGGGATCTAGAGGGACCAAAACACTGAGTCAAGATATCCCTGAATTTTAAAATTTGGAGTCCAAACCTCATGTCGGCTTCTGTAACTAGTTGGACAAAAAGTCTATGTTTGAACACGCTAAGAAATGGCTGAAGCCTAATCTTATGTATTGAACATACGTCTTTGACATCTGAGATTTTCTTGTTGCAACACAGCAATGATGTGTGGTAACTTAATTACAAGCCTGCAGTTAAATGCTGTCATCTGTTTTGTCTACTCCATTCCTGCACCTATGACACACAGAGTGCCAGTGTACTTACTACTTGACAAATCTTTGGCACTTCTTATTGCTATCAAGGTAACTGGACTTTTGCATTTCTACTGCACCTTCGAAAAGAAACTCAAAGCAGTTGAGCTCCTAACCAGTCTTGTGCGATAGGTGAGTATTAACCTTAACTGCAGATGAGCAAACTGAGATTATAGGGAGAACTTTTTTCTTTATTGTTTAGATTTTTTTTGGAACCTAGGAAAGTTGGATAGGATGGATTTATGGAGCCTTGTGGGCAGATTCTGTTTGGAATAGTCAGGAGCAAGCTCCGTTCAAAATGCTTTGTTGAGCAGAACTGAATCCAGACAGATTTTTTCATACATTTACTGGTTTATTCTCTGAAGAAAGAGGTACTTTTGGTAAGAACAGATAGATTTGTATGGAAAAAAAGAGTGGTGGGAAGGGAATCTGGGACACTTTCATACTAATTTCCTCCTTTTGCTTCTACTGAAAAAAATAAGGTTTTCACAAAGCAGGAAGCAGCGATTTCGTCAGTGTGATCAGTTTCCCTACCCAATGTGAGACTATTGTGCAGAGCACGCTTACAACGTACTACCCTGGTTCTGTGAATTGTGTGGAGCAACTTGTGTGAATATCGTGTGTTTTTCTTGTCAGAAAATGCAGCTTTTGCGTGTTCTAACTGCTTTTATCATGGTCCATCAGTGTTTTCAGTAACATTGTCCATCTGTCTTTAGAATTGTTCTGGTCGTTTTTCCAAGTGGTTTGAAGGTGCCACCAAGTAGTAATTGTGGACTACGAGGTGTTAGCAGGGTATGTCCCATGATGGCAATTTGCCTCATGACTGAATTGTGTTGCACTTGTGTTTCCAAAAGCTCAAGTACTTCATAGGAGTTACCATCAGTTGCTATCTTTAAACAGAAAACCTAACTCATCTTGGCCATGCAGTTGCTGACACACTGTTGGCAACAGAAATCAGAACAGGCTGACCTTGTTTTTTTTTAAAAAGGATTAGTAACTGACTCCTTTCTGAACAAAGCCTGACTTTTTTTGCTTAACCACACTGTTTGATCTTATGAGAGAGTGACCTCACAGGATTCACTTTAAGCCTCAGGGATGCAGAAGAATCAAAATCAATCTTCTGAAACATTTGTCAAGATGCCAAGAAAAAGGTGGGGGGAGAAAGGGGGTGTGTGTGTGTACACATACACACGTTCTCTATTAATAGTCAGTTTGGATGCTTACAAGTTAAATGAGGATTTTCAATTTAATGGCTACTTCTTCCATGTGTGCCTGCTCTAACAGCTAGGAAATATTGATTAATTTTTTTATGATTTCCTAGAAGAATGCTGTGTCTAAAGAAATTTGATTAGGTGGTTTTATCATGGAGGACTTACTGTGCTAAACCTTGTTTAATGTTTCCTGGCACAAACATCAAAAATGCTGAGAAGTGTACTGTGTGTTGCTTAAAGATTTTCTAAGCTTTACTTCAGATGCAATACCTTGTCTTGTTTTGCAACTCGTCTTTGCTTTTAATGAAACAATACAACCATAATGATCTGGGGTGCGGAATATCTTTTTGTGTTGTAAAACTTTTTTATTTTTTCATGCTTTGAACAAATGACAGCAATTAAGTTAGTATTGCACATTTCAGAATATTGTTTAAAACTTGGGTGAAACTTAGATTCTTTCAGATTTGTAAGTGGCATATTGCAATACGTATAATTACCGGGCTTGAAGAAAGCTTATGTCCATATTCATCACATTATTCCTCCTCATGTTTAAGCACTGTGTTTGTAATTCCATTAACAAAGAAACAGCTTGACTGGTGCAGAGTAACGTGCAAGTCTGAAGCTTCATTTCCATAGGAATTTTAACCCTCAATGTTTAGCTTTTGCCTCTGTTCCACATGGCAAGGCAAAAACAAAGTCTTAAATTGGCATTTTATCTTAATCTTGCAAGAAAACTTTGATTCTTCATTGCAACAGTTCATCACTGTCATTCTTGATGTGTATATTTAAACTATGGGACTATTTCCCTCTTTATTTCCTGGGATTCAGAATTGACAGCTGTACATCAAATTTCATTCAAAGTTATCATGAGTTTCAAATATACCTATTAGCACATGCTTTTCCCTAAAAAGCCCCTTTCTAAACACTTGGTGTTTTGACTTTGTGTTTTTCCTTGTGTCGTAGGTCTTTAAATACTCTGCACCAGTTTTGCTGTCCAGCTCCATTGTACCATACCCAGCTAGCTGTCCCTGCCACACACTCAGAGTACAGGTAAGAGTAGATACGGTCCACCCACTTTTTATTTTTGAAGAGAGATCTAATGTTAACATTTGACATAAGAAAAGGAATAGTAGTTTAAGTTTTAAAAGAAAAAAAAAGAAAAAGATTATTAGAAAAACATATCAAACATTCTTAACATCTCATAGGATAGTTCTATTCACTTCTCTCAGGCACTCTTGAATTATACAGTAAAATGAGTTTCATGTGCTTTAAGAGGCACATCCCCCTAGACTCTTTGAAAGGTAGGAAGAAGCTAGTTGTAGGTTTAGTTCTCACATAACAAACATATTGAAATGTTTATATAATTTATGCAGGATATTGATGTTGTTCTGAGCAACACTTCTTTTAACCTCTGAATATTTCATGACAGTATGTGAGGTAAGCCATGTATTGTGGCACTCCCAAGGTTAAAGGCATGGACCTGCAAAAGGCTCAGCACTGCCTTTTGATTTGAATGGAAGTAAGGGGGGTTTAAACAGATGCAGGCCCTTGATGCTAAGCAGAGTCTGCCCTGAATATATGAAAAATATATGTTTTCCAGCTAATAATGCTTCATTTAACATAGACGTCTTTACTGTGTGTTTTCCAAGCTCTCTTTGATCAAATGTGGAGAGCAGTAATTATACATCTTAATACAATTCATTGTCAGTGCCAGTGTTTATTTTAAGTCATCTTATAGAAGCATCAAAGGACAGCTAATCTAAGTAATTAGAAATGTGAAAACTGTTAAGAAATTGTGCGTGTCATGAAAAAATAGTCATTAATTTTTTTACTATTAGCGATTAACTTAGTGATAATTGCCAGCTCATGAATAATATTAATATCAAAATATTGGAAGTCTGGTGCTGAAAAATCAAATCGCTTTGCACTGGTAATAAGGAAAGACAAAAACAAACAATGAATCCTAAATCTGTAAATGCATAAACATATTTCTGATTTGAATCTGTCATCTCTTAGTTATCTCTAACCGTGCATGTTTGGATTCATCCTGTTGTTTTACACTGCCCCATCTGTTTGTATGTTTGGTTTTTTCTCCCATCAGAGCTCTTAGTTTCATTTGGTGGTAGTGAATGCATAGTTGAGTTGTCTTTCAACTTAGTATTCCATCAGTGAGGAGCAGGGCCTGAACACTATTAGATTCCCCACTTGCTTTTTAATGAGGCTTTTGGTTTTCCTTTGTCCTTAGTTTATAATGCTTTAATTTTAAGGACTTGTTAGAGATCTTCCTATAGGGATGTTGATTGGAAAACCAGTTGTTTCTTGAATGTTTCGGTATCTTTCTCCATGTAGGTTATTATTTTTATCAGTAGCATTTCTTCTGGAATTAAAACTTACAGCAGCATAACTTTGTGCTTAAAAAATCCTAAACTTCTCTAGCTTTTTTGTCTTTCTGTCTTTGTGCAGTAAAAAAAAAAAAAAAAAAAAAATGCCCTAAGTGTGGCTGGATCTGTAAAGCATGTACAATTTTTAGAGTGCTAACGTGTAAAACAAGATATAGATTTGGATAATGTCCAAACATATGCCCTAAGACCTTCAGCTTTTCTGTAAGGATTGGGGTGTATGAAGGAACTCATCATTGACCTTGTTTGCTCTCAAGGAAATTTAGGTCTCAAACTCTCCAACTGTGTGTACATATATAGCCGTAACTTCGTTAGAATGGGTGGAGATACGGGAACTTCCAACAACTCATAATATAGTATTGTTGCCCATATTCACCTAACAGTAATGGAGCAAGCAACGGGTCGGTCACTGGCTGCCAGGAAACTTAACGTGCTCTACATGTCGCTCACCCCCTTTCCTGGCTAACCAGTGTAGGTCCACCAGCAGAACGTGATCTGTGCTAACCTCCTTTTTTATTATGTGTGATTAGATAAAGGAGTTCAGGGATTAGATATGGCCTTGTTCTCTCTGACCTCTTTCCCCCAGCCCAACACACAAGTTACCTGGGTGCAAGATGAGCTTTTGCAAAAGATGTTAATGAGCCATCAGAGCGTGCTTGTGGCAAAGGTGGCCAGCCATGTGCAGGGCTGTATGGGCACGAGTGGGCAGCAGGCTGAGGGAGGCATTTCCTCCCTTCTGTCACCACTTGTGAAACCTCCTCTGGAGTGTCTGGCTTTTTGAAAGGCATCAGGATACTGGAGCAGGTCCAGCAAAGGGCCACCGAGGTGTCTGGGAGCCAGAGCACATGAAGTGAGGAGAGGCTGCGAGAACGGGGGCTGCTCAGCCTGGAGAAGAGAAGTCTCAGGGCTGGTGCTGTCTTCAACTCCTTAATAGGAGAGTATGGAAAAGGTGCAGCCAGCCTCTTCTAGGAGAGGGTAGCACAAGAGGCAACAAAACCAGATTGCAGTAAGGAAAATTCCTATTAGATAGGTACGGGGTGGGAGAGAGAGCGGAATTTCACCCTGAGCGTGGTTAAACACTGGAACAGAGGCCAGGAGAGGAGGTGGTATCTCTGTCTTCAGTAGTACTCAGGTCAACTGGGCACAGCTCTGAGCAGCTTGATGTAGTTAGCCCTGCTTTGAGCAGGGGACTGGACTGCACAAACCTCCAGAAGTCCCTTCTAACAAATTATCCTGTGTTCCTGAAGGACTCTGTTCTTGGGAAGGAAAAAAGAGCTGCAAGTCTGTTCTGTAGAATTTAGTTTCAAATTATACAGTGATGCTAATGCTGTCCCAGGTAGCATCCTACACACAAATGTGGTGGTGTGTTAGACCCAGACTGTTATAGTCTTCCTCATGTCGGGAATTTGTTTGGTTTACCCATGAGCTAAATTTTACTACATCTGTAATCTCTTAGTTGAGTACAAATTATGCATCTGTTTTTGTAAACAGCCCGTATATGGGAATCCTACTGCTGTGAATGAAAATCAGCTACTAGAACACTAACAAGATTGGGCTTTAAATTTCCACATATATTTAATAGTATTAATTTTAGCTTTTAGTCTTCCCATTTATCAATTTATATATAGAAATCATTAGAAACAAAACTAACAGAAATGGATGCTTCAGTCTAACTTCCGATTTGAGGCTTTATTTAGAAAATACTCAGAGGGATTAATTTTGTAGCCCAGAATTAAAAATTAAATTTGTTCTGAAAGAAGCAATTAATGAATGCACTACAGTGAAATCTGGAGCATCTCTGATTTGCTGTTAGCTAATTGCTGGATATTTTATTCACTCCAGCAGTTTTATTTCTAGTCAAGATGATCTTTGGCATCTGTTTTGAATTGTTAATAGGGAAATAATGCATTTTTAATAACTGCAGCTATTGTAGTAATCCCTTGCTTGCTCATTTTACAATGTTCAAAATAGACAGAAATAATACAAGTTGTCTTGCATTCTCCTATTGTAAGAAAAGTCTTAGGAAGCCTAAGCATATAATGTACTTCCAGCTAGTTGTTTGTCTGTCTTCCAGTTAGCCCACATGCCTCCTGTGTTTGCTCTTTTTTATTTATTTTTGTTTGGAAATAAAAAAAAATAACCAAACACCCAAACAGTAATGTCTGTAGCTTGGGCACTTTGACTCCCTCTCCCTTTCTGCCTCCCAAAGTAGAGCCGTAAAACCAGCATACGCTAGTTGAAAGCTGCAAATTCCATGAGGTGTTCTGTATCTGTTAGTGATCATTTGAATACAGGTTTTATTTTTGGTGTGAAGGGCAAAGTAAAGGAGACAGTGGTACACCCTGGAGAGCCTTCCAAAAGGGCCTGGATCCATGTAGTCTTGTACTTCAGTTGCTGAGCCTCTTGCTTGATACGGCTTGCGTTATCTCAGTGGCCTTGCAGCTAGAATATGTGCAAAGCAAAGCCCAGAGATACAGTGGCATTCAGAGAAAGTAAATTTAATCATCTCTGCTTCTTGTTTGAAGAACAGTCTGTTCCCAGCATTTTCTAAACACATCTTCTAAACACATCTTTCTAAACAATCTTCAGTTAGTACTTCAGCCTATCTGTTAGGTGCTAGTTACCTTATACTAATAACATACACATACTTTCGTGCACCTGATAGCTGTTGACTTGGAGTGTACCACTTGAACCTTCAAGTTACTCAGCTGTTTACACCACTCCTGAACACTCAGGGTTCATTTACAGTCTGAGGATAGTTCATCTGCCCTCTAGCCCTAGTGCTGCTGTAGCCGTTAGCTATTCAGGCTTTTGTGTGATGAGTGTTACAGCAGAAATGGCTGTAGGAATGGCTCCACACAGGAAGATACAATGTAGAAGAGTGCCCATGCTTGGGAATATAAAGTCTTATTCATATCTGTATTCTTTGTATGGATATTTAATAGGCTGACATATGCACTTACAGCTGTCGACAGATCTGCTTACCACTAATATCTAAGCGTCTTTTCATCTGATGTGTTTATTCATAACTATGATTTGCTTGTTCTGATTTGCATGAAATGTTGGCTGTCACTCATTCCTTTCTCCATCCACTTTACCTTCCATCCTTCTAATATTAAATTAGATGCCCTTGTCGTGTCCGAAGACCATTTTCAAAATTGTGAAGCTAGAGATTTTTCTTTTCTTTTTTTTTTTTCCCCAGTGATACCTGTGAAAACAAAAAGATAATGCAAAGGATGTTATAGTACCAAAGAAATCCCATCATTTTCTTGCAGTCTCTACCTGCTTAATGTTTAATCAGCACCTCTGGGAGGTAAAAACATTATTCTGAAAATACTGTACTTATGTGAAATTTTAATGTGGAATCTTTGTTTCACCAGGTAATGTTGGCTTACATGCAACAAACCACAGTATGGAAGACGATAGAAGGATTGATTGTGCTATTTCTTTTTGTCTGAGCCACTGGTAGGCATTGTAGCTATTTTGTTACCATAACTGGTTAACACAGAAGCTTAACATACAATGATGTGTAGCTGACAGATGCTTCTATATTGTGTTAGAGTGGTTTGGTTTTTCGTAAGTTTTTTCAAGAGCATGGTGAGAATTCTTGCACACTAGGCACACTAAGGGAATATCGGGAACTTTTTGCTTAGATTCCTGAAAGTGAAGAATACCTGTTTACAGATAAATTTGGTTCTTTGCAACTCTCTGTTTACTTTTTCAACTGATGAGCACTATACTGTTTCCCAGGCTTAGACACATAGCAAATACTTTACATGTCCTTCATACAAGCATCTATAAAGACATCCCACTCTACACAGCAGACTCCTCAGCCCTGTGGTAGTTCCCCAGTCAATGATGAGTCACAGGTGAAGCTGTAGCTGCAAGAGCCGTGCTTCAGAATCCTTTGTACTATTGATACGACTATTTATTGAAGTTTTCTACCAAAAAAAAAAATGTTAAATAGGAATCTTATTTCTAACTGAATAGCGATTGCCTAGCTATACAATTTAGCACATTTAAGCACCGTAGCCTCTCTTTATAATACACGTAGATTTAAAAGCTTGACAATATTTTTTCAAATTGAGCAAAGGAGTGAAAGCAACATAGCTCAGACCAGCCAGCATACTGGAACAAAGATGGAATGTGCAGATGAAGAAAGCAAAACAGATCCAAACTCTGACCAAATCATATACTCTGTGCTAAGTCAGTATGAGGTTCAGATGATTATATAAGGCATCTGTGTTCAAACCCTATGGCAAAGGAAAGCTGGCATAATTATAGTAATACTTGTAATTTTCCACTTGGTGCCTACGTGATCTAGCAATGCAAAAATGGTGAATTGTCTTCATACACAGCAAACTCTTTGAAAACAATCAGGAGTTGGCAGAATATCATGAAATTTACTATTTGTTTTTGGATTTTCTTGTTTTTTCTTCCTTCATTGTGTTCCTTTCCATCCTCCTCCTTTAGCGTGTTGTTTAGTTTAAAGGAAGTGACCACTCGTGGTTGTGTTACTGATAAAGAAGTGACCTCGTACAAGCTTCCTGCTAAGCCGGCATCCCTTCCTCCACCCGCCATAAAGCACATTATAGCATTACAGATGTAGGTATTCCAAACTGCTTCTTTAATAGCCTTTGTGCCTTCTGGTTTGTAGCACCATTCATGATGCTGGCAACTCTGCATGGAAACAGAGTTGTTCCTCCTACTTTAAAAAACAGTGGGGGGAGTAGTAAAGTGCAGATCTGTTACTCATCAATATTTCTGTATGTAAATCACCAGCAGAAGGGGAATGCATCTGTTCTGCATTTTCAGTGGAATGTGGGCAGTGACAATACCTGTGGAAAGTTTCTTTTAAACATGTTAAAAATAAAGGAGCCGTGGCCATAGTAGGCTGTGTATGTGTATAACTACTTAATGTAATATTTCCTTTGGGGAAAACAGAAATTGCCCTTTCAAAACAGCTTTTGCCTCCGAGTTTAACTCTTAAGTGTTGGCCTAGGCTCATTTGGTGGTTCTTCATTGTGTTGAAAGTCCTGTATCTGAGATTGAAATGGATTAATCGGATCGTACTTACAAACAAGTTACACAATTTTGTGGATTTAAAAACAAAACAAATCTCAAGCTTGATTTTCCTAATGCTGTTCCCTGTGATTCTGTTCCTCTGTCTCTTTTCTTTCTCGCCCCCCTCTTCCTTGGCAGGGAAGATAATGTTCTGCACCAGTTCTGCTGTCCACCTTCGGGGTCTAGTAGTCCATCTTCAAGATAACAGAGAAGCTCGGGGTCGCTAAGTGTGCAGTCAGTGCTACACCTGTATAGTCCATCTCTCCTCTCTTACTGGTGTGTATGGGACTGACGCTTGCATGGATGCCATAGGATTCTGATTCATGTCAAGTTTGAGTTATTCAGAATGGCACAGCCGTAAATTTTGGCCATCGATGGTTGGTAATCTCCTCTCCATGCTTTTCTACAGCTCTCTTCCTTGTGTCTAGTATTTAAAACACACGCAAACTGTAAACAAATATATAAAATGCACAGTTTATTTTGAACTAAAATAAACAGTACCATAAGTCTTTAAGTGTACTGTGAGTTTTGTTACTGTATGTACATGGTCATGTGGTATGAAGGGTGCAAACTAATGTGATTTCTTCTCCCCCAAATGTTGAGGCTATCAGGCAAGAGGGGAAGCTATTTCTTAGAATCTGTATTAGGCTGGTTTTACTGCTAACAGTCCTAGAAGTTTGTTTCAAGGTTAGGCAAACATCAACGTGACATTTTATGAACGTTACTATATAGAGATTAACCGTTCTCTCTTAGCTTTTTGATTATTCTGAGGACCCAGCACATTTATGTTGTTACAGCAGATACTCTAACGATGAGTGATTACATTTCTAAGCTTCTTTGAGGTCTGTCTGCTAATTTTGTTTGCCTGTGTTTGTGAAAGTCTTGTATTAAGCATTAGCAAAAGTACAAGATCATTACTCATGTATTTCTGTTACCTAACTGATGACAATATTTTTCTCTAAGCTGTGCACAAGACTGTCGTCAAAGGAATGAACTTGTAATTGAATGGCCCTGTAACTGCAACCAGATAAATGTGAACGTGTCCATGGGTGTCTAAGAATAGAGTCAAGTTACCATTGCCCAAAAGGCACTTTGTTGATTACATCTTTCCAGACACGTCTTGTGGCTCTAAAATAACTGGAGGATTTCTACTGGTTGGATCTTCCAAACTTAAACAGCCCAAGCAGATGTACCAGGAAAGAGAATTTCTATGAAGTGGCATTTACTGGCCCAAAGCTAGCAAGAAGGAAAAAACTGGTGGGGCAGTGGGGAGAAAAGGCTCTTAAGTCTGTTGTTGCTGTAATGGGTTAAAATGTTACTCCAAACTGTCTGGAGCTCACATGAAGGCAGAGGTGGTTGGGTGTAGGGTGAAAAGCTGATATTTATTTTTAGTTATTTGTGGCTTTGAGGATGGGATAAAAGCGGAATCATCAGGATCAAGAAGGGAAGAACTGTGAAGGTAGCATGAGGCTCATTCTCATCCTGTATAATGTGCTTTTTTATGATCCTGAAGGAATTAATATAAAAAAACAGAATATAGGTTATTTGCTTTTCAGTTAAACTTGATCAACTGTTTCTATCCTTCCTGTTAAAAGTTTTCTTGTGCTTGCCTTAGGTACAATTGTGAAGTGTCCGAGGCCTAAGGAAGAATTTGCTTGCAGAAGGCTAATCTGCCTTCATGATCTTGAAGTTTGTCTATGTCCTTTGTTCTGACTGCAGACTGTAAACAATATATGGCTTCTTCTATTATTTGGTTTTGAATGTTCCTTAGTTTCATGTGTTGCTCAGTCATTTGGCATTACAATATATATGAAGTACTTTCGTTCCCACTGTAAAATTTGAAAATTATGTATGCAAAAATTGTGTAGTAGATTACTGCAGTTTTTTATATCCCTGGAAGTGCTCTGATGTTTACTGGGTAGGATAAAACATTGAACTGTTTGAATGTTGCTCCCAATTTTGGTCTTTTACTGCTATAATTAAGAGTTTCTCAAGAGTTGCTTCCCAAAGATAGAAACAGTAGGAATTTCTGATATTTTGACTTGCTTATCTCCCTCCCAAATGTAAACAGTAATTAACTCTCTCAGTGTACTGAACTGAAGCACTGTAATTATTCTCTTCCATAGGGTAGGATTTGTCCAATCTTTTCAATAAGTATCTTTTATATATTTGTGTAAAGGAAAACAAAGAAGAAAGACTACTACTTAAACATGAAAATTAAAACCACCAACTCTAGGTGCCAGCCCTTTTGCCTTGAAGAGACAGCAGTTGATTACCCTGAATGTGGTTGCAGTTAATGATGTGTCTCGGGAGAAAATGAAGTCAAAGACTGGTCAGTGTTATTAGCTGTAACCGGACGCTATCATTGGTTGTTTTCTATCTGGTAGTTTTCCAATTATGGGAAAATAGCATCATTATAAGTTGCTGGCATTTGAAACAATTTGAGTTGGTATCTGTAGTATCATCAAATCATGGCATTTACTCTTTGTGGAGCAAATAGAGAAGCTGACCTTCTCTGATGCAGTGAAAAGTCAGAAATGCAGAAGTAAACGTTTTCCTATTTAAATAAATCATGGCTGGCTCAATAAAACATGCTGTGAATCTCAGGATTTTGCACTAGAGCGTAGTAGGGGTTCTCTTTTAGTTAACCAGAGTTTAGAAGTAGATGACCTAAATGCTGTGCATTATTATAAAACAGAGAAAGGTACCAGTGGAAAAATTTGCTTTTTTGCCTGATCCTTAGATGCATTTGCACTGTTTCTGTGAAGAGTGAAGACTGTCTTATTGTGCATTCTGGTATGGAAGGTGGAGTAGAAATGGCATTTTTCATAGACCAAATTTCTTCATTCAGGAGCTCTAAGGATTGAAGAAAAGCTGCTGTTTTGGGAGAATTCAGTTAGAGAATTTCTTCTTTGGCACCTTTTAGGCACTTGCACCTAGTAGGATCAGGCTATTTTGTTTTTCTTCTGCAATGTGGAGTTCTCCTTTGCAAACATATTTAGCTCTTACATTCTTTTGGGTGGTTTTGCCTAAAATAGGTGGGTGAGACTTCAGTTTTGCAGAGCAACTAGTGACTTGCTGTTATTTGCTGTACTTGTGTTACTTTCTCTCTGTAATGGATGGTGGGAAGTCATTAAAACGGCTGAAAGCAGTGTGTGCGGACCCTTTGTGCTTGAATGGTATGGATTTTTATGCACCACTAGATGGAGCAAAAAAACCAGTTCAACTGTGATAAATTAGAGACTTATCTCCCAAAGTAGACTTAAAATAACTCTAGCTGAAGCAAAATATTGTGTAACATAAAGAGAAGAAATAATCCCCTGAAAAATGTAGTAGGGTGCAGATCTTAAGCATGACTGAAATCAAGCTTTTAAAATTCTCCCTTAGCCATTCTACCAGCCATGTAATTGAATGTGGATTGCCACAATTTCAAGCAACTCAAGATTCCTAATGAATTTGAATTATGTATATAGTTTATGGCCAAGGAAGCTCCTTACTTGAGCAGGTGCCTGGGGATGGCAGTATGTAACCTGCTGATCAGAATGGAGCAGCATTGAAGCAGCATTTAAGGTGAGTCGTAGAGGTCGTTGTCAAGAGGTAGGGACTTGGCTGCTGTCCCCTCTGAAACCACCTGACTCCCAGTTTTGAAAGGGGGACGTTCAGGTTATGCAATACTGCTTTGCCAAACTGACCATTTTGAAGTGCAGCACTAAGTCCTTTTTCATCTCAAATACTGAAACGGAGCACGAAGTTCTCAGAAAATGTAAACCCCAAAATATCTACACAAGCATCTGTGAAAGTACTTTACTATCTTTACGTTGTTGCAAGGATTGTGAGCGATGGTAGCATTTTTCGAGTTTTTTACAGCAATTGAATAGTTCCTGAAGTGGTGGCTAGAGGGAGCTCCAATGCAGTCTGTTTCAAAGCTTTCTCAGTAAGTGAATCATTACAAATACAGCCTATTTTATTACCTGAAGCTGTAGATGAAAACAAAGGAGGAAGCCATCTATATTTACTTTTGCATGCTATTAACACTGGAGATTGATAAGTATTTGATCATGGGGAATGACAAAATGGATATATATGCCAGCATGCTCTACAGTCAATATTGTTTATCTATTTTATAATTATTATCATAAATACATTGTTTGTTTGTTTTTGTAGTTTGGTCTGCCTCTACCTTCCTCAAGTTCTAATACAGAACATGTTCCAGGGAAGGTGGGTGCATGTGTTTAGCAGTATATGAATAGTCATATGGGGTATTTAGACATCTTACTGTCAGATGTCTGATGGTTATGTAGAAAGGAGTATAAGAACAAGACAAACATACAGTGATACTTCTCCTAGGCTCCTGTAGACTTTGGCAAGAAACTAATCCATAGGTGATGTCTAGTAGATTTTCAAATAAATTGATAATTACTATTTTAAAAAAAAAAGCATGAAACAATTTCAAAACTGCTAGATAGATGTTTCTGCTATCAAAGCAGCAGAAATTCTCGTGTTACTGTTCTACCTCTACTACATTAATTATAATAATTCAGTTAAGGATATCACACCTGTATTTACAGGGCATTTGGTGTTATGAGCCTTTTCTCTCATGTGCAGGTATGTTTCACAATTTCTTTTAACTTCACAAAATGCGGACAGCAGTTGCTCAGTACTGGGTGGGGAATCTGTAAGCAAGCACAGCTGCGCAGAAAGTTTGAATCATCTGCAGCAGTAATAGCTTAATGTGACTCAGCTGAACAGAAGCTTGATTTTTATTCCCTCCTTCCCCTCCTCTACTGCCTGGTGAAGGACACTTTGCATTCCTTTCTGAAGGGAGGCCCTGGTACCTGACAGGATTACCTGAATGTGCCAGGTAGTGAACTCAGTGCTTGTCGGGGCCGGTTCCTAGCTGTGATCAGGGGATCACTCGTTCTGGTGAGCTGACAAAAATGGATAGATAAAGAGGAGACAGAACTTAATTGAGTCAGTCCACAAGGAGAAGCAACATCTAATGAGTTCGGTGAGAGTTTTTCCTGGCTGTGTCTGGATCAAATTCAGCCTCCTTCTCTCAGCTACTGGTTGGCTTTTATGACTCAGTCCTGCTACCATTCAGTTCCCACCCTGTGACACAGAGATGTTCGTTTACTGACCCTTAAAAGAGACTTTGGAGGCCTTCTTGGGGATGGGAGGGACTCGCTCAGAGTGCGTTATTTTTGTTTTTCACAACAGCATGCTACAGGGTCAGAAGGAAAGAGTAGCTATACAGCTAACGTGTTTCGGTTTGCATAGTAAGGGTATAGTAAACATTTGGGTACTCATTAAAGACAGCTTCTATTAAATAAAGATGCTAATAAGGGTGGGAGTTTTCAAAGATCCTGATTAGTATGGCTTCCTTTGTGCTCAGTTAACATCTTTATCTGCAATTAATGTTTTACCTTGGTCATTTCTGTAAAATATGGGTGTTGCTGTTTTCCCTTTAGAGTTGGGGATGAGATTTTAGAACATTTGAAAATAATTATCTGTATTTACTAAACAAGCTGGGAAGCTGAAATTTCAAATAACCAAAACCCATTTCTTCCTACAGTTATGTTTACTTTCCATATTCAAGTGAAAATTTTTACATGGTATTTTTCATGAAAAATACATCCCTTTCTATTTTCTAGTGTTTCAAGCAAGTGCTTTTGTTTTTATACCCATTAGAGTTATTTGGGTTTCTTTTTTTTGATGTTATTTGTATGCTCTTTGGCCTTTAGTGATTTTTGGCTGATGCATTCATAGAACAAATGGATAAAATCAACCCAATTTATGATCCATTAATGTAAGCATTTTTTCCTAAAGAAATTATGTCACTTCTCATTCACCTCTGAATTTTTTTTCTAGCCAATCACTGGAGCATTGCACACCTGAAAATGAGATAGTATTGAAATCTGTCTTGCTCTCTTCCTCAATTAAATTCATCTTTATGGAGAATTCAATTACTTGTAATTGATATTTTATGACAAGATTTTGCCAGAGGCTGGTGTAGTGCAGATAATTAATCTTGATCAGGAAATGTTACTTAAATAATTTTATTTTGTAATCCTACAAGCAGTATTATTAATAAGGTGACATGTATTCTGACACTGGAAAGAATGGGCAGCTAGCCCGTTGTTCAGTCTCTTAGATGTAGCAGATGTTTCTGACAAACAAGTTTGTTTGCTCGTTGGTCACGAGGTGTCTGATTAAAGCAATTTCACTCAGCTTTGTTCTTTGTTAGTGGGTGAGCTCTCAGCTGTGCCCGCTGCTGTCAGCTGGCTGTGGAAGCCACGAGATTGCTGTTGGTGCCTCTAGGATTCAGCATGAAATTGAGGTGCTTTCCACATGTGTTTAGCTCTTCAGAAGCCCACAAAGACATGTCTTCTGCTTTATAATCAGACTTTACTATTGAAGGCTCCTTTTCTATTTTTTTTTCTTTTTTATTTTGGGGAGCTCAATGAAAATATATTTAATTCAGTGCTGCCAATACATACTGGATTCCAAGTAAGACATGAACAGTAGTAGTTCTTCCCACAAACTGCTTGGTTAGATTACTTCAAGGCAAGAAAATAGCCAGTGCTTTTTAAAAAAAAAAAACTGAAAACAACTGAGTAATAGGCATTATCAATTCATTTAACATTTTTTCATCAAAGACTTAAGGATGATCAAAGAGCCAACAAGGGAGGCAAAAGTTTAGGTGTGTAAGTGGAGCAGCAGGAAGCCTGTCATTTTATTACAGATGAGGCTAAATGAATCCTGAGCTTTGCTTTCATGTTTCATTAGGCATTTGTCTCAGCCACAAAACTTAGTCCAGCTTGAGAAAGTCCGCAGTTAGCTTAGCCATGAATAGGAAAATTTGGGAGGCAATTTTTATTAGCCTCCGTGTAAGACGCTTTATCTGTCAAAACTTGGAGTGGTAAAATATGTAGCTGTGGAGGCTAGAACTGAAGATGAGGTGGTGCCTCCTCTAGCCAGATGTGCAAGTTTCTGCCAGTTGTTTGTTTTATCTAATTCTCTGGTACTGAAAAGTTAAATGGGAGAATAGTCTTTGGGTAATACGTATGAAATTGAAGAATGGGGAAGATTCATTTGAAGCTTATTCTCTTCAGGTATTTTGATGTTTTCCTTCCTTGTTCTTTGTGTTTTGAGGGCTTTTCGAAAACAATTTCACAGTATTGTGTGTGTGTGCATATACATATATATGCACACATTTATAGCAGTTTCCCAAGTATGATTGTTCTCCAAATATGTGCAGCTGCATCCAGATGGCAGTCAGAACCTTTGGCCCTCTCAGACGCATCTCGGACTGCATAGTCCAATTTCTTGGTTTGCATTGAAGTTATACTGGTTCCCATGGGTACAAAGGCACCCTGCACTGTTCTACTGTAAATACTGTTTGGAACATAGAATGAATATGCCAATCACTTGTGAACTCTGAAGTTATGTAAAGCACGTAGTCACCTTATTGTGGTTTCAACTGGCTCCTTTTATTATGAAAAGTTGTGAAAATTATTATTATGGTAAATTAAATTTTTATATATACTATATAAATGTATACGTACATATATATATGCACACAAATATATAAACTTTTTAGATCTGCTACTTATACACTCTGATATTTGCATAACTTCTAAATGTTGGACAAGAGCCACTGCAAACTGGGCCTGTGCAGAACCCCTGACTTGTCCTGCAGCTGCCCTTGGTGAAACCCAGCACCGGTGCAGAAGAGTCTGTAGCCTACGGGATCCATTTGGTACTGTCAGGAAGGTGCCTGTCTCAACTTCTCAGACATGTTTGAAAGTCAATGTGCCTCTGTAAATTCACTCAGCACACTTGATAAATGTAAACTGCCAGTTGGCTGAAAAATCATGTTTCCTTTCTATTGACTAGGTTGCTCTGTAGCTTCCCCATCCTGCTTCCAGCATGCACACTTACTAACCCCACTTTTTGTTGTTTTGCCACAGACATGCTGACGTAGCTCCAGTTGTGCTTGTTTTCAGATTCTGTGGTAGTTTGCTAGTTGCATGGTATTTAACTTAGATTTGTAAGCCTTTTCTTCCAGAAAACAATGATGCTTTTAAAAAAATCTAACCCCATTTTCAATTCAGTAGGTTTGTAGCCTATAGGAGGAGTAGAATTACTAAAACATTTACTGTGCATATGTAGTGACAAAAAGGTTATTTTCTCTATTTAAAAGAAGCATCATAATCTCTGGCAGACTGATACAGTGCACTACAATGTAAATCATTGAATCTGCTTATGTAAATATCTCTGTCAATTTTCTTTTTCAGAAATGATGAAATTAATATAATTGATGCAGCTTTACCAAGTAGGAGGGAAACAGCACATTGATTGTAGGTCTTTGAATCCTCTTAACAGCTTGTGTAATTCTGTTACATTTCCCAGGAAACAAAAGGGTCACGTACACTGATCTATAGCATCTCGTAATCTGCTGCTCCTTCTTAAATGCTAGGTAATCAAAGACAAATGTCACTGACATGCAGAGAAATAATCATTGATTGCAAGTGAACGTATTGAAATAGGTTGAAAGTCGTATGAATTCTTAAACTGTAATACTGATGTTTCTGGGCAGCTACAGGAACGAATAGCTTTGTCATGGTACGTGATAAATTAGCTTCTGGCAGCATAGACTGTGGCTCACACTGCCTACAGTTCTGTGCAAGGGAATAAGGGTCCTCTTTAAGCCTTTTGTTTTTCTGTACGTATGTAAGCATTTGCAGTATGCAAACTACAGGGAGGTGCCTGCAGCATATGGTAATATGTGGGAAATACTTAAGCTGCAAACTTCTCTCAGAGCACTCATTCTGAACTGGGGATTTAAAATCTGCTGGTGTGAAGATGAGAAAAAAAACGTTAGTCTATAAACCAATATGAAAAGTGGAATAAAGTCTGTCACTGAACCACTCCTGTGGTGCAGCCATGTACTGTTCAATACCAACAGATCTTTTAGGCTTTGAACTGTCTGCAGTCATAATGTTCTTAAGTATACATGAAAGAGATATACCCAACAGAAATAGTCGCCATTTTAAGGGATGAAGTCATAAGTCTCTGCTCTTAGGATATAATGTAATGGAGCCAATTTGGTGTGTTCATTTTCATATTCAACTTGATGGTCTTTTTACTTTGCTGCATCACTCTTGCACTTTAGGCTGCTGCTAGCTGTTTTAGGAGGACAGTAGTAACACTATAGCTTGCAAAAAGACACATGATATTCAAACACGTTTTAAATTACCCGTCCATTTTAGGTTTACTCAACAGCCTTTGTTTTCTGTTGTTTTTAGTCAAGTGATCTCAAATGCCATGAAAGGATACTTGCAGAATTCAGATCTTTGTGGTACCTGGGTGCACACTGGTATGGGGACTTGTGCAGAGAGTACCCTTCTGTCTATACTGAAGCTTCTGTGCTTTGTCCTTGCAAGTGGTATAATTTTGCTTACACTGGGGGTAAGCAGTCACACAAAAGAGCAGTTAGCCTAACTAGGTTACTCTAAGTGCTTAATTCACAGTAATCAAGAAACCTTACACATAATGTCAAAGTGTTTTCAGATTTATGACTCTCATAAGCATCACTTTCTTTGCAGATGATATGCAAACAAAGGGAAAGGTAGCTGATTCTGGCCAGTAGACACAAATGAGAACTTTTAATGGAGAGTAAGTTTGTCCAGCCATATTGTTGAACAAGACATTTTCAAACACTTCAGGTCTCAGATTACATTAGCATGCTGGACCTTTGCCTCACAGAGGATTAAACATAGATCTGGAAACTTTAATGTCTTCAAATCAAATTATATACAATTGGCTGCTGCTATCAGCAAAGCACTTTCTCTTCCTTCTTTGGAAAACCTCAATTCCCACGTTGCATGTATGTGTTGGTTTTGTTTTCATGGTTCTAAATTTGAGCTGCAAATAGTAGTGAAGTTTGTTAATAAACATCTGATCTTCATGTAACTCTGGGAATAAGTGTAATTTAAATGATGGGCTTTACTTCTAACAAACCCAAAACCACATCACTGCAATATTTTAATATGAAATCAGTTCCTCTGGCAAGATATCACCTTGAAAACCAAAGCTGATTAGATGTTCAGCAGATAATAAATTCTAAACTGTTTGCTGTCATGAGGGTGGTTCCTTGATAAAGATATTCCCCCCCCCCCCCCCCCCCCCCCCCCGCCAAAGTTCGGGGCTGGGGGACTTGCAGCTCCTTTGGAAAACCCGGTAGAAGGCTGGGATGCCTAAATACAAGGCATACGTGATTGGCGTGAACTCTGAAACTGTATCACAAGACATAGTGGTGAACAGTCTTAAACAGCAGGGCCATTAACCTTTAGATGTTATTGCTGGAGTTAATCTGGCTGGTGGGAGTTTTTTTAAATTAATTTTTCAAATAACATCTTTCACTGTACAATGTATTACTATGAAACTGAAATTAGAGCATTTCTTGAAAAGGAAGCTTCTCCAAGTCCCCCCATTGTTATTTTTGCAGATTGCTCTAGCAATGCAGGCCCCAAATTTGTAAGCACAAACTGAGTTTTGTTTAATATAGTTCTGTTGTCTCTGTACAGAAATTAAGTTTTACTTCTGCACAGTCTTCTCAAATTAATGAAGCCAACTGAGCTTCTAGTCTGGCTATTTCCTCATGGCTTTAAGTTCTTGTTGGGATGGCTTTGTTTCCTAGATATTACTTTTCTTATAGATTTAAAATCTCTTTGAGATACTACGATTATATTCTGATTTGGAAATGTTATAAAATGTTATAAAAATGAGTGTTTGGGCATGTTCCTGTGCTGGACACTCCTGAAATTATGACAGAACCCTGTGATGCAGAGGGAAGCCTCCTGAAGGAGGAAAAATGAAAGAAAGCTTGTGTGTATAGCTTGCACACAGCGCAAAACAAATTCAGTTACTTTTCTAAGTATGCCAAGTAGAAAAGTGTGTTCAGTTTTCCTAAAGCTCTTGTTTTTCTGTCTTTGAAGTAAACCTTTTGGTCACTTAGCCATGTGGTATCTGGAAGGGATCCAACAAAAAACTCTTATTAATAAGTTGGTTTTCTGAACAACCAGTTGCCTGCTTAAATTTGTAATCCAGCTTTAACTGTTAGCCACCTGGGAAAATGAGCTGCACTCTGAGGACAGGCAATACGGGCTTTCCAGCTCGGAGCAGTGCAAAACCTCTAGACCCAGCAGAACTCTGCTTGGGAATCTAAGTCATTCAACCCCAAAGTGAGGAAAGCTTTTTATTTCTAAGAGCAGCAGTAAACATGTATTTAAGTAGTTTCTTGTCCAAATGGTTCATTAAAATATTTGAAGAGAAGAGAAAATGAGAAGCAATAGTATCAGTGGTATTCTTTAAAGTTCCTAGTCCTTCCTTCTGAATGCTGCCTTTCCATAGGTGAATGGTGCCAGTTATGTCAGTAAAGCTATAAAATTGTATATCGAAAAGAAAGGCTTAATTTGAGCTATATTTGGGGGTTTTGTTCCAATGACTAATATCAATTGAGTGATGTTTAGGTCTGGCCTACTTACCCACGCAATTCTGCAGAAACCTCTGGAGTTGGGCTGTTCTACTTTTAGCTCTACGGTTCAGACAGGCTACTGAGAGACAGGTTCTCTGAATTGAATCCACATGTGAATGTAGCTGCCAGAAGCATTACAGGTTTCCTGAGAGCTTCTGCCTTTGCAACATACCTGTTTTAAGAGTGCAATATGACTCCCAGAGAACTGAAGGACAACACGGTAATGAGTTGGTGGAAACAGTGGGTCAGAATAGCTATGACGCATCAGAGCGAACGTCTGTCCAGGCCAGTACCTTATCTCTGACAGTGGTCCACAGCAGTGCCAAGGCAGACGTATACGAGTAAGACAAGCGTGCCGTTATACTAGTCTGCCTTCAGTTCTTGAATATGTCTTGATTCACTTGTATTGCACTAATTAATACAGGACACAGCTGTATGTCTGATAAATGATGCTCCAGCCAGAGAAGACATTACAGCAGAGCTTCTAGCCATATATCCATCTGATTCCTCCTAATTTCTGGCAGGAGCCCAATCTCTTCATTAGTTTCTGGTCTGTGATATTCAAATTAGAATTTCCCACAGCTTGTTTCTTCAGGGCCATTTGTCTGGGACATCAGGTAAAGGGCTCTCTAACAAAAGCGAATGCTGAACTGCTAGCCACTGGGTCCCTTTAGCTCAGAGCACTTCTGAGGGGCTTTTTGGGGAATGTGTCCTCCCTGACGGCTTGGCAGATCTCTGGGCAAAGCCAGGAGCTGAGACATTGCTGAGCAGAATTTAGAGGTGGGAGGCTAAAATTAATGCGAATGATCCCTTGTTACTGTTTTCTGTTAGTTCTCAGTTAAGTCACTTCACCATATTGTGGGTGCTTGGGAAACTTGACCACTAAGCAACTAATTAAAGGGGAGCAGATTGAAGATGACGCAGCTTTCTGTATGTTGGTGAAATGCAGCATTATGAAGAAGGCGTGATACTGTGCAGTGGTGATTACGGCTTTCACTTGGAGCTAAAGCATGTTGGGAGTCAAGCTAGACATTATGGAATCCTATCAGAACTCACAGAAGTGACTTATAGTAAGTTCACACAGCATATGAAGGGATGATTTTGTTTGATGACCAATGTAATAGCTGGCATATCATTTCCAGTTTTGTTTCTGTGGGAGGGGGTTGTTCTGGCTGAGTATGATCCTTCTGTTACCTTCTTTTTGCCTGTTATGATGAGATGCTTTGGGCTTACTTACCAAATGGAGTACTAAGACTGGCATCTAAAGCATTCATCAGTGCTAGTTTCAGACCATCCTCAAGCAAGCGTAAATATTTCCATTTAATGAAGCTGCACTTTGGAATATAAATAAATAATTTGGTCCTCTTTTGTAACTGAACGTGTGGAGTGTCACAGCATCAGCCTGCAGTGAACAGGATTCCCTTTCTTCTGTGTACTGCCAGTTCATACGAAGAAACTGTGACAAGCAGCAATTATTCGCTGAGCAATATCTAGCAAGTGTCTTAAATATTTAATATATTATTCTCCATTCCTTTCCTCAGCACTAAAAATATGCAATACCATGCTGCTTCTAGCACCAAAGGTTTGATACAGCTCAGAATTGTCTTTCCCCCTCACACACATGCACTCCAAGTTGTCATTTGCAGATGGCATATCTTTGTACTGTGATGCTCCAAGTGAATTTCACTTCTTAGCCAAAAGATGATATATTTAAGCAATCTTTATTTGCGATCAAGCTGTGGGTTTGCTTCAGCTACAATTATTTTATCTGCCACCATTGTGTATTTTCATGCCAGAAGAATATCTTGGCTTTTCTCAAACTGGAAGTTTTTCTTGCTGCTTGCACAATGTATGCTTATGTTATGTAGTTATTTGTAGCCTCTGTCAGCAATAAGGTAGCTAGTACTTGTGGTCTCATTTATCCTCTGGTTAACAGATAATGAAGCAGTTGCAGCCATCTGCACTGATGGAAATGGACTGCTCCTATCCCAGCTTAGCATTATTCAGTAGAATTGAGCCTCTAGGGCTGGTAGTGGCCCATGGGACCCTGAGAAGGGGAGGCAACCGTGCTGAGCTATCACAGTGTGGGGACTCTCACAAGATCATCCGCTTAGTGTAGTAAGAACCTCCATATAACTTTGCACTCTCTCAAGAAAGTTAACAAATACTCTGTAAAAGGCTTATAGCACAGACAGTGCTGGACTACTAGAATTACTATATTCTGTTTATCCAGTCTCAGCAAGAGCATAGTTCCCACGTGGTACTGCTACACTGGTGCTTACTGCAATCACATTGAAATCTTTCTTAGAAACGTGTTAATGATTTACATTGTCACCGTTCCATACTGAGAGACAGAATAGTTTAAGGTCTCTGTTTGTAATGCTGTCTCCCAGATCAAAAACACTCCATGTCTATTATCACAGCTGAGGAAAGCAAGATTTAAGACTGTCAGTTCTTCGAAGTATTCATTCTCTGCCTTCTCTGTGTCCATATGGTAGAAGGAACTCTGTCTTACACAGTTTCAGAAGTAATCTTTAATAAGACTGATTTTTGTATTTAGGAAAAACAGTTTCTTTCATCACAAAAAAGCAAAATAAAACAGAACTTGTATCATTGTTCAAGGTACCAAGAAGCTAATTGTGTGTCTCACTTGAATCTGCTAAAACATTGTGGAATATGATCTTTTAAATACCCAATTGCTAGGAATCCTGTACCCCCAGGTTTGCTCACTAGACAGTGTAACAGGTGTTACAGCCCATGGCCTTGTTTTTTACTTCAGGACAGAATGCTCAACTAGAATTGTATTTACTCTTTTTGTCTATGGATACCTAAAGCCTACTGAATAAGACAGTGTCTGAATTTTGGACCAATGATTTCTTGGTAATATTTTTATTTTCTCCTGCGTAATACACTGCAGAAGTGGGCTAGTTATGATTCCTGTGCTAGCTGATGGAAATAGATGCAAGCTCTAAGCCAAGTTCATAATTCAGGAGTTGTGTGTATCCATATTTTGTATAATTGTTTTAGCCTTGAAAGAGGTTGTTATTACCAACAATTACACACATTCTTCAAGTTTCATGCTGATCATGTTAGCGCCAAATAATCCATCTGGATATAGCCCTGTGTGCCAAGTTTAGTTACAGTTCATCCAACGATTTCTCTGCCTTTTCTCTAAAATGTCAAGAATTTGCATGACGAAGAGATGCCAGTCAACTGACTCATCAGTGAAATTGGTGCAGATTACCTCAACTGCCTACCTAGAAGGACCTTGCAAACTCCATGGAAACAAACTTGAGATACAAAACAGCCTGCAGGGTTGTTTAGAGCATTTCCCTGGTAATGCAGGATAGTTCTGCAGTTTGTTTTCTTCTCTTTAGTGGTGGTGTAAGTCTTAGCTCAATTTTCAGCCAATTCCTTGGGCATAGTTCTACAGTTAATAGTAGTTTGTTTGGGTTTTTTTAATTTCTTGTGCATGTACAAAGTGGAAATTGTACATATATAGACAAGTCCATTATATTTTTAATAGCTCTATCATTAGATAGTGTATGGATTTCTTTCTGGACTACAAATGTACTGAGTCAGTGCCCGTTAGGAATAAACAAATAGGATTGTTAGGCCTTCCTGCTTGCTTTCTTTAGAGCAATGCAATTTTTTTTTCCTGTCCAGTTAATTTGATTAAAAAAAAAAAACAAAACCAAAAAACAAAAACCAAACAAACCTTGTTTTGAAGTAACCTAAAATAGATATGTTTTTATTTTTCCTGAAAGAGACATTCCTGAAATTACTTTTTGTAGAATGAGATATTTTGTTTGCTGTAGCTTAATGGTACTGTGTTCAGGATTTGGGTTATTTTTATGTTTTAAATTAACTTTCCATCTTTGAGCAGCGTTTGCAAAGAAACCAAAAGATTTAAATGAGATTTTAGATGTCAAGAAAGAAGGGGAGTGATTATGTGATATACTAAAATTATTCTGTAAATTCAATAAGAATTAACAAACTTTCTGTACCCCAAATCCAGATCTTTCAATAGATTTTAAACTTGATTTCTCCTGTTTCTACTGGCTTTTTTTTCTTGGCCACTAAACTTTGTTTTTCATGTTGTCAGCCTACTCCTGAGGTTTTCCACAATGGCAAGTTGAATCGGTGGATGGGTAACCAGTTTAAAAGGCTAGGTTATAGCTTTTTCTGGGCACGTAACCCTCCTTAGTGTATGTCTTTGTTTCCATCTTGCTCCCCAGTAGCGATCTGTTTGTGGCTCTCATCCAGGGAGATTTCTTCAGTTCAGCTCATGTAGCTTCTCCTGTGTGTGACACTTTTCATATCCAATCTTCACATAGGAAAACCAGTAATAAGCCCTTCACCACAGGGCTTCTTTCATTCTGTGTTTGATTGAAGAAATTAATTGTGCAGGATGGGGAGTTTCTACCATAGAGACTTCACTGTAAGAGACTCCATCGTCTGCCTCTGAGCCCCTGGCAGAAGGGCTCCCTGGTGACACACCGCAGGGGCCCAAAGCTACAGCGGGCTCTCGCCGTGACGTAGGCTGCCCACCACGTAGGCAGCACTTCTTTAAAGCAGATAGACTTTTGAAGCCCTTCCACCACCACGGTGCCCGCGGGACTTGCTGAGCACATTGGCAGCTACTGAGGCTCTGTGTTGCCAGCTACCAAGTTGATTAGATCTGTGGCTTTTCGTGTTTGGGGCTTTTTAACTGCAGTTACTAAGTGCCTAAACAGTTATTAATAGCATGCTGAACTGCTATTAGCAGCAGCAGGGAAATTTCTGGAAAGCTATCTCAGTAAAAATGGAACCTTTCAGCCATGTTCCAGGACAGCCCCAAGATGGGTATTTTTGCTGTGGGAACTGTGCTTTTTCCTATGTATTTAAAAATATATGCACCTCCTGACTGAAGCTTTTGGTCGTTGGGGAGCCTACCTTAGGTGTCTGTCTTCAGAAAGAAAAATGAGGTATTTTTAATGAAGCTGTAATCCTGCTACTTGTGATTGTATAAGGAGTCCCTGAGGTCACAACGTGCTCAATGTCATTCGGCACCACAATCAAGGCTGCACCGGGGTAGAGGCTAATCAGCGCTGCCTTGTGTCTCATTACCATCTCTTCTTTATGCACAACATATTGTCACTGCACAAAGACGGAGTCTGTTAAATATTTATTTATAGTAAGAAAGGCCAAAACTGTTCAGAGAAGATTTTTTTAAATCTCTGTAAAAGCAAGGCAAAAAGTCACGCTCAGTGAGCAGGTTGGCACTCTGTAGTGTGCTGTTAAGCAGTAAACTTAATTATAAGTAAATTAAGTTCACCCTTTTCAATTGTTAAACTAACAATGAGCCACAAAGCCAACATATGTAAGCCACCCCCTCAAAATTCATCA
The DNA here is from genome assembly GCF_026419915.1 of Harpia harpyja. Lineage (NCBI taxonomy): Eukaryota > Metazoa > Chordata > Aves > Accipitriformes > Accipitridae > Harpia > Harpia harpyja. The sequence continues at coordinate 2,140,277 of NC_068969.1, forward strand.
CAATTCACTAATCTTGAACTCTGGAAGCAAACAAATTACAGGGTGGAATAAGCTACTAAAAGCTATTTTAAAGCTTTAGTTAAAAGCTATTTGGACAATATGGTTTGTTTCTGTTCCTGTACAGCTAGTTCTTGCGTATGCTGTGTTTATGGCCTCCTTCCTTCACAGAACCCCATTTATTTTTGTAAACATACTAGTAATCTTGGGACTAAAAGTAAAGATTTGCCATTGATTTACAAATACCCACTGTAAATATAATTAATACAATTCTAATGCTAATTTTATGAACCTCCATAGACCATACACATTTATGACTATATGAGCAAAGATTGATCTATGGCAGTTTGTATAAGGGATATAAATGGATAACTGTGAATAACCATTTAAAAATCACTTCTAACATGATGATGGAGTGTTCATTATGAGGCTTTGGCTAGTGTTTTATTGCAGCCTGTAGAAAAACTGTTTTCACCCTAAAAATTTAAGTCTATATCATACATATGTTTATAATAAACCTGAAGTCGTGCTCAGTGAGAGCAAGTCTAATTAGTAATACCATACTACATGTTAAAATATTGCTGCTTAAACATAAGCATAGTCATAATCACCTTGGTACTTTCAGTGTCTTAACTAAACTTTCTGCTGCAGCAATTCTTCAGGACAACTGTATAGTTGCCCTTTTGGGTAGAGAACACAAAGCCACAGAATGTAAGGATGACTGTTCTGTTAATGAATAAATTAAGTAATCTGATGCCCAGTGTGAGAAAAGCCAGCAAGAGGCTAGAATGGAACTTCATGAGGCTCTCACAGAAGAATTTTGCCCAGTTCCCTGTTCCATGTAGCTGTGCTATTTTTGCTTAGTGGATATACTAAGGATGAAGGCAATGTGGCCAGGAATACGTACTTGTAAGCTGCACAGTGCTATTCTGTGATCATGATTTGGTTTACATACACTGCCCTATTCTGGTGCTATTCTTTGCCAGTAAGCCTTCTGGTGAGGACCCTTCTTGCATCTTGAAATTATATACACGCCTAAGCTAAGCATCAACCTCACAGTTTGTTGAAAGGCGTTTTATGCTCAGGGACAAATTCCAGCAAATGTGATCAGAGAGTAATGCAGATGTGTCTGCTGTGGAGAAAGGTAGCACCTCCAGGAAGGATGTTTGCACTGCCTGAAGTTTCCAAGCATTTACGGTGTAACGGCTTCCGATGCTTCCTAAGGCAGGCTGTAATACTTATGTATGCTGGTATATTCTGAGGTTCTGCACTGATGCAAGTGCATTGAGCTGAGATTTTACTGCTAAGTGTACACAGTACAAGACTGAAAGTAGGAGACAGGTTCTGGAAATGCTTAATATAGTCGTGCATACGGTAGAACTTGTGTTAGTCATTCATAGAACAAAGACGGTAGAACTTGTGTCAGTCATTCATAGAACAAAGTATTGTCATTTGTGTATAACAAATACAGAAGGGTAGAGTGCTTTTAAAATATTGAAAATTGATCACGTTTTGACTAGTTCAAAAAAATGTTTCTGTAATTCCCCTTCCTCTAGTGTATAGGAAATAGCCGTTGGGTTTTTTGTTTGGGTTTTGTGGTTGGTTTTTTTTTTCCAACCATGTTTGATGGCATGCTAAGTATTGTAAAATGTCAATAAAAAGGAAGAAAATGTAAAGTCGTTAAGCATTTGACATTTAAGGACATAGTATTTTTGAATAGTTTTAATACTTCATAATTTTATTCTTCTGCTATCATCTCAGGACTTCACTGGAAACACGAAGCAACATCTCAAGTGATCCACTCAGGTACTGTACTAATACAGATGTTAATTTTAGGTTTGAAATAATAGAAATTACGTCTGTTCTGTATCAGCTGTACATGACATAACTTTATCTTACAATGCAAAGCCAGTAAAGGCATTGACCAAATAGCTGGATTTTTCTGTTTTAGAGGGGATAGTGCGTTCTCTTCCAGGATTTCCAACTTGAAATTCAGTTCTAGCTTCAAACACTGTATTTGTTGTCAGAGGAGCATGAAGGGAAGGGAGGGAAGGTGTGTTTGTGCACGCACATGGGCAAAACATCTCTCTCTCTCTCAGATTTTTATAACCTTTGATTGTGCTGAAAACATTTGACCTTCCCTGGCAGTTTTATACTGCTTTGAGTGAACAATACTGATTGTGTCGAACTGTCATTCATGTTTTCCACTGCTCAGCGTTTTGATAAAAGCACATGTATAAACTTCAGAGAGTACTGTCATATGAGTCATTGCAGTAACTAAGATTTTACTTTGATCACTCAATTTAGAAAAAAATGCTTAGCACTGTTAACAGTGCATATCAAATGGGCACCTTGCATCTTTTATTCTCATAGTTGCACATTAAAGAGTGCATCAAAGTCGCAGACTTCCTTTGATTAAGTTGGGGCAGAGTCCCTTCCTCTTAAATTGACAGTTGTTTTGGTAAAAGTCTTCCTTTGGAGACGTTACGGATTGAGGATGTGACTTTTCCCCACATTGTGTAGTTTTAATCTTGCTTGAACAAAACATTAGTGGGAACTGTTCTGTTTAACCTTATTCAAATTAAAGGCCCTCTCTAATCTTCCATTATTTTCCAGTGTATGGTCCTCTAAAAGTAAAGCGTATGCCTTATTATCATTTCCTAAAAACACACACACGCACACAGCCTATGTTTTAATATTATCTTTGTCTTCAGCTCAGCATAGCAACACTGGACGATGTTTAGTCATGACTGTAGTTTTGTTCCCATCTCCCTGGTTGACTGGAACACTGTTTCTTTGTGTGGTAGGACAATGCAGGAGGCAATGTCAACTTCCCCTCGCCCAGATTTTCTGCAAACTTATTTTAGCAAGAACATCATGTAACTGGTTTGTGATTTACCATTCACTGGGATAAGGTTCCCAGAACCAGGTATTGCTGCGATCTTTATTCCAGGCTAGATAAATCTTTGTGAAAATAGCAGATTTTGTTACAGTGTTTTTCTTTCCGGTGGAATTTTTTCCACAGGAGGATATCAGTCAGAAAGATGGGGAAGAATTAAACAGATGTAAGAAGTGGCTGAATTTTAACATTTGGTGGGAAAAGGAATATTCTTTGAATAGATTTAGTTGCACTGAATAGACATGTTTTCTAGAAACTGCAGTGGTTGAATCATTTGCAGTTGCTACAGGATCATAAAAACATGTGAATATTTCCGTGTTTTAAACTATTTTCAATAAAATTGAGACCATTTGATTTAATATCCACCAATATGGCCATTGCTGCATGGCCTCATGAACCATAAAGTTTAATACACACAGTATATGTGTAAAGTTCAATGGCATTGGCTCTCATTAGTATGCGTTCAGTGGGTAACACTTTCTTAAGCCTGCAACAGAGAGATGCAGGCTGGTATGGAATCCGTGATTGAGCTTCTTTATATTTCAAACAGTAGTTTTATAATAGCTTATATTCTACCTTCTTTTACAAAAAAATTTTTAAGCTTTAGGTTATCAGAGATGTTGAGATTTTTCTTTTTATCCCGTTTACTTTTATGAAACCTCTGTGATCAGACATTTCCTAAACTAATTCAAACAACAACAAAAAATCTTGAGAATACCTGTAAATGCTTTTACGGAACTGTCTTTATAAAAAGTTATTTGGAAATAAAGGCATTTGCAATCGTTAAGTCCTTTTGAATTTTGATTATTGGGGTGAAATAATATCGGAGTTACCAGATGAGGATGTAAAAATGCTACTCTTTGACTACAAATGAAATAATTTTATGATGTTTAAAAACTCTAGAGTAAAATGATCATAGAGGAGACATTAAAGAAATTTCCAGATTATATCAGCTAAACCAGTGAATTTTCCCACAGGTTAAATAATTATTGAAGAAACAGCATGTAAAATCTAGTCAACTTCAGTAGGTCAAATAAGCCTGTTCTGGAGCTGTAATTAAACAGAATTGAGGCTATTATTTTTAAGTAAAATGAAAGATAGTAGAAGACTTCTTGTTACCGAATGTGTTCTCATGAACCTGTTGAGCAAATTTGCCTTTGAATGACCCGTAAAATGGAATGTACCAATTCATATGAACCCATCCAGTGTCCTGTCAAACAATTAGTATTTTCTAGTCAGGCTACTTTCCTTGCATTTTGCTGACTAAATTCCTGTCCCCATCAACAAAGTAAGTTTGCCCTCGAAGAACCACTCTTCTAGTTCTCGCCTGCTCTGGAACATTGTAATCCAGACTTCTGGTTCTGATAAATGTTGGTTGTATGTAGATCCCCACCAGACAGATCCATTTGTTTCCCCTGGATTTATTTAGACTGCTCTTGGATTTTGTAGGTTCAATTTGAAAGTTACACAGTTGTGAGATCAGAGAAAAGCCCAGTGCTGTAAAGAGTAAGGGCTAATGTGAAAAATTTGCTTATGTCCATTATAAAGAGAAAAATCTGCACAAATTAGCATGCTATATATATGTATGTATATTTTGTTTTGCAGAATTTCTTTCACAGTCTGCACAGTATTTGTTCTGGATATTTTCAGTTGGACTCTGTCAGCTTTCAGCTGGTATCTGAAAATACTTTGTTTCCTAATATCTAAATCTTAACGTGAGTCTTCTGGAGTGTTGTATTACCAGACCTGTTTCAAATGATCTGGAAATTTTAATATTTAAGCTTTGCAGATATTTGTGGTGTATTTATCATCTTCTGTAACAAATTGATCAGCTAGTGTTTGTTTGAATTTAGGGAACAGACATGCAGAAAAGACATTCAGCATTAAGAGAACGGCAAATTTCTGATTATTCTACTTCATGAAATTTTGGCAGCTTAGAGGCTTAATAACCAAAAGTGAAGGGTAGTATCAAATGACAATTAATATTTGTCTGTGGGGGAGTGCATAAATCTGAGAGCTGTTTCAAGCAAAATAACTTTGTTTTGAGCAACTGGAGCATTCCTGGGCAGCAGAGCTTCCCTTTGAGTAACGGGGGGTGGGGGAAGAGAGCTTAATTTTTATGTCCCTGATTCTCTGGGCATCTCCGCAGAGCGTGTCACCAACATGCGTGGGTGTCACAACAGTGCAGCAGAGCCCGAGAGCTCTCTATAATCACAGGTCTTCCATTTTCCCTCATCGGGACGGAATATTTGCTGAAGTGGTACCCAGAAATGCGTAAGAGGGCTGGGAAGAGAGATCTGATTTGGCAGAGCCTTTAACATGGAAGTCTTCCTTATTCTTTGTATAAGCAACCCAGGAAATTTTCCCACCAACTTGCACGTGGAGACTATTTGATTTCCAGCATCAAGAAAGGGACCCAACGTGCAGGAGCTCTGTGTGCTGTTGTATTGTGTGAGCAGTGAGGCCTTTAAGCCTCCCAGGAACTAGTTCAGCATCTATTCAGTTGCACAAAATCATGTTTTGTACACCTTGTATGTATTCCTCATATGATCCCCACTTTTTAATGTGGTGTGCACAGGGTATTGTGGAATTAGTATATGAACCACACTGTCTTAGTCTCATGATATTCTTGAGCTCCAACAATGTACAAATCACTAGCGTGAAGTTTTTGTGTATGGCTATTGAAGTATTTTACCCTGGAGTCATGAAAGACTCGTGGCAAACAGTTTTCTTACTGCAGGCTTCCAATTTCTGTACTGCAGGTAAGTAGGCGGCTACCCTGTTTTTCTGGGCAAGTGAAATATTTTTCAGGAATGTTCCTGGCATATCAGTATAAGGGTGTAAGTAAATAACAGTAGTTCAATTTCTGTATTTTATGAAGGGTTAAAGATTATGTATCTAGACAAGTCAATTTGCCTGATTTCCCCAATGCCAACACTTGAAATCAGTATACTAGTAAGTCTAGCAGGCGCTGGCTTCATGCTGGGGTTATTTTATACAACACTCTCTGCCATCAGTGCATTGTTTTACTTCAGCCTCAGAGCTTCATGGATTGACAAGACAACCATCCCTAAAAAAGGAGGTGGTGTACTATATGATTTTCACTTTGCCCCCTTTTTTAGCAGCTGTTTTTGAAAGACTTGTAAGAGGCTTGAGTACACCGCTGTGCCAGAGCTGCCTCTGCATTAGCAAAACTCTAAATGATTATCAAAATCTTCAGCAAACTGCTCACTTACGGTGCCAGTGCTGAAGCTGCAGCACATCCAAAAATTCCTACTCTTATTAGGCCTGGGAATTCTAAGTCAAAGGTTTCAGTAAATGCCTTTCTGAAAGAACTGGCTTTATATCCAGGGTAAGCGTGAGATGAAGCTTAATTTTCTTTGTTGTTTTCCTCTGGAAGACAAGTAAAAATGAAGAACATGTTGAGAGCATGGTGCTTTTCATTTGCAAAGTCCTAATTAGCATTTTCCCTGCATGCAGTGCAGTATAATCAGTGTTGGTTGCTGTCAGAAAATTCATGGGTACATAGCTGCTACTCACTGAAAGCCCAGTATTTAGAAGTAAGTAATTAAGGTAACAAATAGCACACACACACACCCCACCCCCCGCCCCCGGAAGGGTATGATGGAGAGAAAGAAATTGCTTTGCAATGTGAATGGTCAAAGGATAAGTTTTCAGAAAAGTCTCATTTTGGGATCAAGTCTTTGGATGGTGTCTCTTGAGCTTAATTGTCTCAGTATGGCTTTCCCCTTCTCCTTCCTTGAGCCTGAGAATAGCTGTTCTTGGTCATGGGGTGAGGCATTCCTTGCTGCTGCTGCTTTTTTCTTCTTCTTTTGTTTTTTTGTTTTTGTTTTTGTTTTTTTTTTTTAAAGGAATCTCAAGAAATTCAGACAGGAGAATGTCCCAATAGGGAAAACTCAAACATGACCTTTTTTGCTATCTCTTTGCTCTTGGAAATAAAGGGGAAAAGGTTTCCATGTTATCCTCTTGGCTGTATACCATACAGCCTTTGTAATGGACCAGCCCAACCCAAGCCAGGAGGCAGCACCAGGAAGGCTGGGGCTTGCCAGCAGGCACTGGATCTCAAGGGCCTTTCATTCAGTTCTGCTTTAGCTAAAACTTTCCCTGGAAAGCAGGGGCTGATATTAGGGACGAAAAGCTGGGGTGGAAGATTTTGATATGAAAACCTAAATATCCTTAGCTAGCATGATGGCATCATTGTCTTGAAAATTGCCAAGCTAATGAAGCTCAAGGGAATATGAGGTCAGGAAGAAGAATAGGCTTGAACTTTCATAGTATTTAATTTTGTTAGGGGGCTTGCTTCTCAAAAGTAAGAAATGGTGTTTTCTTAGGAATCACTGCAACAGTACCAGCTCTGATGCTGGTCTGAAAGAAATCACAGTGAGTAAATGCAGGCATCCCAGGCAATTGATTATTTTAAAGAGAATCTTTAAAAGAAATTAATTTTTAAAGGCCCAAATCAAATGCACGTCACGTTTGTGCTTTTTCATGCAAGTTGCTTTTCTCATGATCTGTTTATTTCCACCACTCACCCTATACTGTACAATGTATTCTTAGGGAAATACCAGGCAAAGTGCAACATGACCGTTTTGGAATGTTGTCTGGGCATAATTTACCTGTTTCTTTACTTCACTAAAGAAAGTGCTGGTTCTTACTCAAATATATTTATAATTTCATTTCAAGTAAACTTGCACAAACCAGTTTTATAAGAAGTTGCAAGGCACTTATGCAACCAAAAAGTGACAATGAGTAAGACCAGAAACTGAAAGGATCCCTAAATATAGCTTATTATCCAGGCACTTGGGGAACTAGATGTGTCTACATGGGCAAGAGCCTGAAGTTAAGCTTTAGGGGTTTGGTTTTCTTTCCATATTTTTTAAACAGTGTTAAAATTTATTTTTATTTAAAAAAAACCCAACAAAACAACAACAAACACCACCCCCCCCCAACACCTGTCCAGGTGCCAGAGTCTTTGCTTTTAAGCCTTTCTTGGGGTTCTGACTTTGGTTTTGTTGTTGCATCTCTTGAACTCCGAAGTTCCTATACCTTTTTGATACTGTTGCAAGTGATATCCTGAATGTTTACTATTAGTGATTTTCAGAAACTCAACAGAATGAGAAATGCCCAAACTGTAGTTTCTGCAGAAGTAAACTGGACATAAGGATCGGTCTGTCTCCACTAGGACACTTGTTATTTAACCACAACAACAAAAATTAAAAAAAAAAAAAAAAAGGTAAATTGCTGTTGAAGTCCTCTCTTGTGCCAGTAGCGTTCCCTGCAAAATAGCAGTTCTGGGCTATTAACTCTTGCCCGGAGAATCCTGCGAGGCTGGGGCAACTCCTTAACAGTAAACGTGCACGTTGGTGGCGGGGGGGAGCGGCGGTAGAATTGGGCCGGCGTCTTTCCCAGGAGGCAGACGCGAAGCGTGGACTCCTGTCTCCCCAGAGGAAAAGCGCTCGGCTTTTCATCCCGCCTAGCCCGAGGTTTTGGGCAGCAAAGCGCTGCTCGCCTTGCCCCCCCCCTCGGCAGCAGCCCGCCGCTCCTTCGCGCTCCCCGCGCCACCAGGGCGGCGCTGCCTCCGTGCGGCTGAGGGGCTGCTGGCGGCCGAGCCCCCGCTCCGCCCGGAGCCCCAGCCCCCGGGCCCCCGCTCCGCCCGGAGCCCGCCGCCGCCGCCGAGCCCCAGCCCGAGCCCTTCCCGCCCCGGGGGCCAACGGCGGCGGCGGCCGCTCCCCGCCGGCCCGTCCCCGCTGCCCCGGCAACGCCGGCAGCCGGCCGGGGCGGCGTCATCGGCCGGGCTGCGGCGGGGGGCTGCCCCGCTGCGCACCGTGTGGCTCCGGTGATTAGTTTTTCTTCACACAGACCTAACTGGCGAAGTGTGGTGGGAATAAGATAAGCGTAATTTGGGTCGTGAGCGGGGAGGGCCTGCACTTCTGCCTGGCGGGGCTTCGGGGGGGGGGGGGGGGCTGGGGTTTTTTCTTTTTCCTTTTATTTTTTTTCCTCCCCTGTCATAAGGAGCCCACAGTTTTCATAGGTGCGGGCAGACAATGGAGCTGATGTGATTTACACAGGAGGAGCTGATTAACAGAGTTGTGTGCTGCTCTATTTAAAAAAAAAAAAAAAAAAAGGAAAAAAGCCTGCAGTTCCCGTGTGATGGGATCATAGCACTGCTGTGATTATAGGGCAGTTGTTGTCAGATCTGATTGAGATAATTGCTTGCATTTTCTGAAGTTCCGTGAGCTTCAAGGATGCTTTCCAAAGGTCCTTCAAAAACCTTAACCGGAATATATACACGTTGCTCGACCAGAGGGCTTTTAGAATGGCCTAAAATAGCCGAAAGGAGAAGTGGGATTTCTGTGTAATAACAGTTATCCCAGTAGCACTGGGGACCTTTGGAAAGATAAACTGCAATCAGGATCAAAGAGCGCACATGAATTTGTATCCTTTGTGCGACTGCCTCTTTGTATTAAAGTAGGATACTGTAACTGTGCAGGTGCTGTGCCATGTGCATGACTAGCTGCATATATTGGTAGCAATTAGAAACACGCTGCAGCAATAAGGAGAGGAGTGTGTTGGACTGGATTTGAGTCATTCAAATCATAACAAAAAGAAGTCTTGTGTTGCTAAAACCTAGCTGCACGCTACAGTTGCTGCAGTAGAAGTATCTGAAAATGCTGAAGTTAAAGGCCTTCTGCTTGGATTACTGGCAGTTTTTATGTCTCCAGCCTCTTCACGGTTTCTATAAAAGGTAAGAAAACATTAACTCTGAAATGCTCTTCAGAACTGGGTGGCTGCACATGATGCCACCAGTGCTTTTGCTTGCTATTCTACTCTATTGCTGAAAGGCAAATATGCAGGGGAAAAGGGAGCGGTAGAGAATTAGTGAGAACTTGTGACAAAGATTGTAAAGCTGCTTTTTTATTGCATTAATTATCAGCCACTTTTGTCTCTGTGCATGCAGATGTGAAAGGTGATGATGCTGTTTGGTTTTAACATTCACTTTGTCACATCATCTCAGCTAAGACTCAATTAGTACTTTTTCTTCTCTGATATTTTATCCTTAGGCACGGTAGCGTGTGTTGTGTAGTGTACAGACTGTAAATAGCACTAGGAGATTAATTGAAATGTCATGGAAATTTATGTAGTGCAGAGAAGATCTTTTTTTCCCAGAGATATTTAGTAATATAATAGTTCATCTTTCATCTTCCTTCCAGCTCAAAGTGCACATCACAGTCATTCAGAGCATTGGGCACTTCACTTAGGCAGGTCTGACACACAGCTTAAATGATTGATGGTGAATAGTGATCATAAAGAATAGGACTGGGTGTCAGATGCATTGAGCTTGCCTATTTAATGGAACAGCAAAATAAGCAATTCCATTTAACATGTCCCTGAACTTACCCTGATGCTTTTAATCTAAACTTCTGTTTTCTTGCTCTTGATGTACACTACTAAGCAGAGGGAATTATGTGTATTTGAATTTTCTGGGGAAAAAGTGGGGATCACGTCATTGTTAACAAAAACCGTGCAATTCTTTAAAATGGGATTCCGTTCTTGTTATGTACACTTTCTGGTCTGACTACCTATTGTCAGCCTACAGAAAGTGCTTTGTACTAAATGCTAATTGCAGTTGAATTTTTCATGCAGTGACTGAAGGCTGGAAAAGGGAACTGTTCCAATCTTTTTCAAGGTTTAAGGGGTGCCCCGCACTTTCTGGCATTGAGTAATATAGGACCCTCATCTGTGACCACTGGCTTGTGAAGTTTCAAAAGATAGCTTTATTCTCCTCTTCTTGCAGCTTTTCACAGATTTCATTTCTAAGCCAAAAAATTTCCAACCTATTCCCAGCCAATTGTAATGTCTTCCTTGCTGAGAAACCATATAAAATAATAGAAATGTAGCCAGACTGTTTTGACACAAATAAATGCAGCTAAACTAAAGCTTTATGTCTTGGATTCCTAGCAAAATCCCAGCTTTGTTGTAAATGAATTACTGTAGAGTTATTCTACATCTCCTAACCTCTGTAATAGCTAAGGACTGTCCATTAATTTCCTTCCAGATAGTTAATTTATTTGTCATCAAAACCTAGATGTACTTGAGTCTTCCTCCTGGAGCGTGTTTGTATGAACAGAAGTAAAAAGAGGACTTAAGCACTTAGAAGCGCTTTGCTCTCATCATCTTGAGAAAAGGAAAGTTGAAGGAAAGTTGCAACTTTCTCACATTTTAAACAAAATAATTTCTTGATTAAAGCACAGTGACAAACAAGCATGAAAAGCAAATGGTCCAGAATAACAAACCTAAATGCAAGGAAGTTCATATTAAAAAGGAAAAAAAAAACCAAAACAAAACAAAAACCAAACAAACTTTCTTGAGACTTACTTTCAATTACTTTTTATTAGTAATTGTAGATTGTTTAAAATGCTCTTGGAAAAGAGCCAAGGGGGTGTGGGGAAGAGTTTTGTGTGTGCCTGGGTATATATATTTCTTACTTTTACGTATCAAATGAGATAACCAAAACAGGACTTGAGTAGCATTTCTATTACATGGCTCTTACTACATGGATTTTTTAGTATTAGCACGAGGGTTATTGCCTGCCCTCTGTTACACCTTGATGGTGCGGGGGAAGATGTGTCAGTGAATGTAGGTGGGAGCAAACTTCAGACATCCCTGTATGATATTCCCTCATGCCACCGCTATTACCTGGTGACCAGCCATGGCTTCAGGTGAAGAGGTGCAGTAACAAGTCGTGGGGGAAGCAGTACCAAACCCCTAAGCCTTCCCCTGCACAGGTAGTGCTCTGACAGCAGATGACTTCTCAGAGCAGACATAGGGATGCTGTGGAATAGCTGCCCACCTCCCACTTAAGCCGTGTGTTCCTGATCCTGTGGGGTGACTCAGAGACTCGTTGCTTGGCCATGAGAGCTCTGCTCATCACTCCTCGTGCACTCACCCTCCCCAGCAGTGCTTAGCAAGCTGTACATGACAAGAAATGTGACTGTTCTCTTTCCTTTTGTGGAGTGTCAGAGCAGAGCATGACTTTTATTTTCAGTTGCAGTCAGTGCTCAAAACTGTGGTAAATGTTTCTTGTTGCTTCAGCAGCTCTGTGGCTAGCTGCTCTACGTTCATAAATCAAGCTGGTTTGTTTAGCTTTTGTTACTCAGGGAAGTCTTGTGGGATCATCTCTGTTGCCTGACGTGGACAAGTCTGACTTATGGTATAATTCTGTCTTCTCCTGGGAGCCACTTGCACGGAACTGTGCATCTGTATTGAAATCCACGGACTTCAAGAGAAGTCCATGCGGGGTGCGTTAGGTCTTGCAACTTTCTTGCATAGCAGTGTTCACTGCTTGGGCTGGTTGTGTGCACTCACAACATGTACACCCTGAACGTATGGAGCTGTGTGGCAGAATAGGCACGGCACACTATGTTGCTGTTTGGGAAGTGTGCTTCTTCCTCAAACTCTTGAGAACAAGATTACACCCAGAGGCTCAGGCAGACTGTGGTGGTGGCCTGTCCCTGCTGCCTGAGCTGTGGGGCTGGGAGCAGGACTGGAGGACAGGGCAAATGAGCCAGTCCCCCTCGCTGCCCGTAGCTGTAGTGCCAGTTGGGGCACTGCAAGAAACTAGTGTTTCTGGGTAATGGGACAGAGTAAAACTAGGACAATTTTTGTCTTCTAAGGTGCTAGTTTTCAAATGTATTCAGGTATACAAGGTAAAAATCCAAGTCCAAAACTCTTTATAGCAAGCTGTGCATGTGACATTCCTGAAGAGAAGCCCAGCTAAGGGCAGACACCCAACCTAGAGTAGAGGGCTTCTGTAGAGTTTGCAGTCCTTTGTGAAAATTGATTCAGTGAGGTATATTTCCTCAACACAGCAAGGAAAAGGGGGAAATAGGACAAAATAAACGAACTGTGCTTTTAGTCTGTTTCTTAAATTTGGCAGTGGCTTCAGTAGCCAGGACTTTGCCCATCACATGTATATTCACAAAACAAAGTTACTGCAAGGTAATGGTGCTGATGCCTCCAATAGTGTGTATGTAAACTAACAGCCTGCTTTTATCCAAGTTGTAGCAGATTGTATACAGCAAATGGGGGGATTGGGGTAGAAACCTGGTCCAAAAAATGTTTGGTAATTCAATAATTTACAAAAGTCAAATTTCAACTCTCTGTTGCCATTAACACGGAGTGCATCTTGGTCAGTGCTAGATAACCCCTCACTTTAGTGCTGGTTTTTGGTATCCTTTGAATACAAATACTAGAAGTGTAGAGATGTATTTCTGTAACAGATTAAAGTGTAAGATGAGCAGATCACTGTAGGGTTTCTGTGGGATTTTGAGGATGAACATGTCATGCTTTACTGAATGGATTATTATAAAATCATGTGACTTCAGGTTTAGCATGTGAAAGTGAAGATTTTCTTTAGCCAGTGGGTGCATCGTGCTGTGCTTCTGCCAGCTGGTGTGTAATAGCCCAAGCGAGAAATTGTTACCATTAACATTGCATTAAAGATAAAGCATAAGGTGAGAAAATCTGTGACTGGCAGTGAAGGCAACTATAATCTGTAGTTTGGGGGGGATTTTTTCTCCCAGAATGTCTTCTCTCTTCTTGCCAAGATAAGAGCATTTTAAAAAACATAAAGTGCCGAGTTTGTAAAGGCTACTTTAATGGAATCCAGTTGCCTGAAGAACAAAATGATTTTAAAATTATTTCTTCTCATTTTTCATTTTTCTTTTGTCAGTTTCATCTCTCTAAAGGAGGCATGAGTCTGTTACAGAGCAATTAGGGCCATTTCTAACAAGCGTCTGATTCTAGCCACCCCAATGGAATAAGATAAGTGAGAGATGACGGCTTTTTTGAAGCAGGGATTAGTTGAAGTTGTTTCTGCTAGTCTTCAGTTGGGACTAGCAGTTCCAACATTGTGATTCAGGAGAGATTGAATCATGTGCTTAAGCCCATCTCAGGGCAAGAATAGGTCTGTATTTTGGTATATGATTCAGTCCCATTAGGATGTTTCAGTGATGATTATAAATGAAAATGCTTTCATGAATTTGCTCTGTAGGAGCAGCTTATTGCTGCCATACTAGAATATCACAAAGTAACTGAGTGTCAGAAGCTACTTAAAGCCACTCTAATATTGCATGCTGCACGGCACCTGCAGCTCTGTGCTCATCCTCTTTCCCACTCTGTTATCCACGACAAATTCGTATTTGAAGCCATTAAAGGAATTGCCAGTCTTAATGTAGATGCAATTTCAAAGACAACACATGTGCTTTAAATTATCTATGTCAGGATTGTCCTCTAGGTTTACTCTTTGTTAAAAAGAATGTGCTTTGGTAGTCTTTGTTCCTCATTTCTGGTGTTAAGAGTGTGGACTCTGCTTCTAGGATTATGTGAGGTGGGCTCAGATGTGCCAGGTAATGTGCTTGCTAATAGTCACAGAGCAGTACTGCTGTTTCCTTTAAGTAAAATGCAGCATAAAAAAAGATGCGAAGAACTCAATGGTCATATGTTACTACATAGTTAAAGGGAAAGCTATTGTTACACTCATTATTTAAAAACAGATTTAACAAAGGAAAAAAAGTGTGTTATACACGATACTGTAATCCTGTATTCCTGGAAACAGTAGCTGTAGACTAGTTACAAATCTCAGTGAGCAGGGGGAAAAAAATCCTTAGGTTCTAGTTCATGAGAGCAGGGAACTTCTTTTGCGCACTTAGAGACAGTGATGTCAGTTGGTTTGCTTTTCTTCTTGCTGTCATTTAAATTATGAGCTCCTTTGCAATATCTTGGAAAAAAACAATAGCGAAGTTGGTGGGAAAAATGACTGAAGCTTTGTCTTGAACTTGCATTTAGAGTTCACCATATATGTTGCTAGAAACAAATAGTTTGCTTTCACTTGACAGTGACTTCATCCAGACCAGGGCTGAGTCATATGCCTATAGTACAGCTCGCTCTCTGGAGATTCGTGTTGGCAATGTTTGTGCAATTGCAGAGCAGCTGAGAGCATAAAATTCTATCCTTCTCCTTATCCCCCCAAATCCACCACCCTCTTGAAGTACAGCCTGCAAACAGTGCAGATTGCAGTATTCCCACATTCAGCATAAAAGTGATTAAGAGAAAACCCTCAAATAAATATACAAAATAGCAAAATGCCTTAAAAACAGAGGACTTGTCTACACGCAGGGAAGTAAAGTGATTTCAAGCTGAGAAATTAAAATACCCCAAATACCTGTTAATCTGGTTGAATCTTTCATTGTAATGTAATTAATGCTATTTTGTATCTAAAAGAGAATTTCCATGCATGTGTTCCAAATGTGTTGTTCATATGCCTTAAATTCATATTTCTGGTTTGTCTTAACTTTCCGGGCTCTCTTTCTTCCTACCTGGTGGACACACATCTTACAGGATCCCTTAACTTTCCATCCTGTGATTTCACCAAGGTGTGCTGTGGGACTTGGGTATTGCTGAGCAAAAATCCTGCATGAATATATAAGGCTGTGTGATTTGTCTCCCCTTACCACTGCTGTAACTGATAAACCGGGTTTCAGACTGGAGACAGTTCTGTGTGTATATGCCTTTCTTTTTTCTGCCTCTCTGCAGTCTTCAGTAAGTCGAGTCTCTAGCCTTTCTGAAACCTTCCTTTTCTTCACCTCCTTCCCTCTCACCCAGGAACCATCGGTGAGTCAGCCGGTTCTCCATTCTCCACACTTGTACAGATTTTAGCCTTCTACAAACAGAGCTTCAAAGATTCCTGTTAGGGTTTTGAAGAACTCTGGTATCTGTGCTGGGACTCTCACATGAGTAGCTGGTGGTGCTTGCCCTTTCGCTGTGCCCCTAGAGTGCATGTTGTTTGCGAGGCTTTTCTTTCCTTATCTGGTCTCTACTGTACTTTGATGCAACCGATGGGCAGACCCTAGAGCAGTCGCATTTTAATTGTGCGTTTGGCTACGTGCCCTGCAGAGGGGGATTGGAAGCTCTCTGAGTTTCCTTTGATAGTCTTCCAAGATTAAGTCACAGAAAAGGGAGTCTGGGAGCGTGGTGGAGGCCTAGAGACATACGAGGAGTCTGTCAGAAGCTGCAGCTGGAAGGGTGCTGGAGGGGCCTCTTCGAAGCAACACAAACTTGCCAGATTGTTGGGGATGCCCTTTATCAAAATGCCAAAATCATGCTGACCTTGTTCCGCAGAAAGACTCGTATGTGGATGTCACTGCTATAAACTCCCAGGAAAGGTTGCGTTTTGCATACTCTTGCGAATGTTTGTGAAAAATCAGAAAAGGAAGTTTAAAAGGGAAGAAAAGAAAATACAGTGAAGGCTAAGGAGAAAGTGTGGTGAAAATATTTGATTTAAACCCCTTCTCCCATCTACTAAAAATGTTGACTTGTTACAAGTTAAAGGTTTAAAGATAGCCTAAATTGTCTAAAAAGCCAGAATGCTTTTCAATCTAAAAATTTAAAACTCATCTATTTGTAAGTCTCCTTTCAATCCTTAATTGGTAATAGCTGTTGTATAAAGGGAGTGCTACCTAAGTTAAAAATAGGTCTGGAACTGTACTGACAACCAAAAACACGCTAGCTCTAACACTCACATTTTCCTTTTGTCAAATGACCTATAAATATAATCTACATAATAGTAGAAATGCAGTTAAATTCTGTTTTGTGATCATTTTGTCCTGGTAGAAACTTCAGGAAAATAAGCAAATTGCCTTCTTCACTCTTGAAGGCTGCAGTATACTCATTTCCCTTTTCATAGGAATGTTATGCTAACCTAATTTAGGATAAGCCTGTGCACAGTTAAGGTGCTAAGATTATCTTAGCTGCAAACGTGTCATGTGTCAAGTGATGCATGCATCTGGAGCACATGACTTTATCAAAAGCAAATCAGATAAGGTGTCCTGGGTGCGCAGTTTCTCTGAGCCACTTCATAGTAACTTCCGTGACGGGCTTGACACTCACCTCCTCTCCCTGGCTGTACCGGCAGAGCACTTTGCTTATCATGCAGGCTTTTATGCCAAATATGAATGAATCTCAGGAGGGGGGAGAGTAATAGAATGTGAGACTCCAAATTAAGCGTTGCCTTTCCATCAATATAATTTAAAAGTAATATACCACCTACAACTTGTAAAGGAATCTTAGCTCTAACATTTTTAAATACTTAGAATGATTTATGTCCCCTGTAATATCTTTGCCTGCAGCAGCTTTGTTTCCGATGTAAAATATAGAAAATAGATTAAAATCCTCCAGTTCTTTTCTGTCCATTACCTCCCTACCTTCCCCCTGACTTTTTTTTTCTTTTGGGTTTTTTTTAAGAATCCTTAAGTACTCTCCATCACAGAGTGGGCTAGTAGTTGCTCTGGGTTCTTGTAGCAATCAAAACCATTGGGAGAATCCTACTGTTGTGTGGTATGTGCTTGGTAGTGACCAAGCTGAGGGCTCTGACAAACAACTTCTGGTGAATTTTGTTCCAGCGTTTTTGAGATATTGATTCTTCCAATTGTTTTTACTCCCCTGCAAGAGCTCACCGCTACTATGTGCAGCCTGCAAAACAAAAGATGTGTGTGTCTCAGCTGTTTCACGTCGTCTTGGTGCAAACTCACCTGCATCAGCAGTTTCAGCCAGTGCTCTAGACTGCAGATCCGGAGTAGCTCAGCAGCAGACAGTCCGTTATGCTGACTTTGCAATAAGCAGCAATAACGCCTTAGCGAGGCAGGGATAGTTAAGAATGAATGCATCTTCAGTTGCCTCAACTATTTGCTCAGTTCTCGTACGCCACTTGAGAGTGCTGGTATCAGTATCGTCTTTGAATTAGTGATTGCGGCTGTTTAAACTAAAGATTTCTTCCTAAAAAAGTTGAGGAATGTTTTATAAAGTTGAGAACTGCTTTCCCTGTTTTACGGACAGTGAAATGCAGCTCCAAGAGACCTGGTCTGTCCACTCAATGTAGAAATGTGGAAATAAACTGGGGGAAAACTGAAGAACAATGTGACCTTCTCATGCAGGGGGCAGCACTTGATAATTGTTCCTATTAATACATAATGCGTCCACTGAAAATAAAACAGTCACTCAGTGTGCTAGGGAGACATAATGATGCTGGGTTTGGAAAAGCCAGTGTACTGAAGTGGGAAGAAATTTTGGAAGGAGGCAGAACTTCTTCTTGCACCTTCCTGTTACAAGTTGGCAGGATGAAGGCAGCCTGTAGTATATGAACCGTTAGCAGGACACTGCTGTGAGTCCAGACATAGCGGTGCTGACATGGCTACCGAGAATGAGAGCTGTGCTGTAGATGCTTGCAAGCAGGGCATATCTAATAAAGATTCCAGGGAGTATTATGGGAGAAAAAAAGATGAGCAAACTAAGTATATCTGTCTGGGGAGTTCCGCCTCATACAGAGCGTGGTCCCATACACGGTGTGACTGGGTGGACGCAGTGATGTCCCATGAATGGAATCTGTTGTTTTATTTCAAGGGGAAGAGATAACTGAAGTTTTCATTGCCACACCCGAAGAGGAATAATAAACCAGCCAGGCAGCAACTGTCTCCAAACAGCCCTTGTTACCAACCCACAGTCTCTGCGTTGGCTAGGATTTCTTGGCCAAATGTGTGAGTGTGGGAGAAGATTGTCACTGGAATCATTACAATAGATTATGATTGATGTACAAAATGGAAAATCCATGTCAAAGACAGACGTGGTGCCAAAAGGCCCCTGCAGTGCTGGGGCTCATCTTGACTTGTCATACAGTGAAAGCAAACAAGGCTTCAAAAAAGTGAAATCATTTGATATGCTAATCTGTGCCTTGTTTCAGGCATAGTAATGTCACTGTGAACAAAGGAGAAGAAAGTAAACAGCTAAGACGAAAGGGACTTACTGTCTTATTGCTGCTGGAAAAGTTCCTCTATTCCCGAATAAGGTTTTTCTTAATGGTAAGAAATAGTTGATCAGTCAGTTTCCTCTTTGATATCTGTTCTGTTACCTCCTTGGTAATCATATTATAAAGGAGCTGTTTTTAGAAAAGGCAGTCCATCATGAGAGACAGAATTAGCCATAGGTTTTGATTCATTACCAGTTCCTCATATCTGTGTAGGTACAGAAATCACCAGCTATTAGCTGAGACTATTAGCACCCACACTTGGTCACATCTAGCATTGTTCTCCCTGCCCTACTGAAGCTTTACAAGATGCTCTTAGGTTTAAGCATAACTCTCAAATACCATTTCAAGGAGCATTTTACAGCAATCTGTCCTTCGTATTTACACCAGAATAAATAGCATTTATTTACATCTGAGATTTAATCATAGAACTGAAATATTAGAGTCATGTTAACTCATTATGTGATTTGCATAGTATTCAGCGTTTTCTGGATGTATATTATTTTGTCTTTACAGGCTGTCTGTCAGTTCTATATTCCAAATTTGGGCCTGGCATTCCCGGCAGAATTAATGCTTTCTTAGTGGGGGGCTACCTTGATTTGTCCAGGTCTCTTTGGGAATTAGTGGACAAACTCAGCTCATCGGGACAGGAGCTGAGA
This sequence comes from Harpia harpyja, assembly GCF_026419915.1. Classification (NCBI taxonomy): domain Eukaryota; kingdom Metazoa; phylum Chordata; class Aves; order Accipitriformes; family Accipitridae; genus Harpia; species Harpia harpyja. The sequence goes on from NC_068969.1 coordinate 2,159,709, forward strand.
TACTCTCTACACTATTTTATAAATAGTCTCCTTTCCATGGGAAATGCTGCAGCAATGATTTAAAAAACAAAACAAAACAAAAAACAACCCACACACAAACCATCCCACAGCATCTCACTTCTGTCCTATGATGCTGTCACATGTTATTTTAATCCATTTGGCCACTGGTTGTGCACAAATTTTAGAAACATGGATGAAGAAGGTGATTAAAATACTGTTCTCTTGTAGATCTCATCCATCTTCATCTACCTTTAGAGACAGATAAAAATACTATTCCTGAAGATGCTGGTAATATCAAAATATTCCAACTGAAGGAGAATCAAGAAATGTATAATCTAAATAACGTCAGCTACATTGAAGCCTCCAGTGTAAGCTCAAAGAGGTGTAGTTGACACAACTGAGCATGCTGTTTGATACCTTTATACTACACAGAAAATAAACTACTAGTTTTATACTCTGTATATAATGGGCTTATTTATGCTAAATGAAATATTTCAAGTGTACACCATACAAAAAATCAGAAAATCTATCTTGTAGGCACTTCATCTCTCAAATTTGCAAGTTAAGGTGATGGACAGGGTTCAGCTGGTCTGCCTGAACTTACGTAGCTTTTTCCACCATTGAAATGTATTTCAATGATTGTGTTAAGAACAGATATATGTTTTCTAATGTAATATTTCTTCATTGAGCCTACCAATTTAAAATGTACAATATGCTGTGGAACTTCATCTGACTTTTTTTATGAGCCATCAATAGCTTGGTCCGGGAATAGTTGTCAGAAAACGCCTGAAACAGAAGGTACTTCAGAATAGTAGTAACAGTCACAAGATCCTAGATAAAATGGCCTTACACAAAATGGAGTTGTGCAACAGAAAACAGACATTTAATCATAAAAGCATACTGTTCTATGAAAAAGTAGCATGAACTTAGTTTCTTGCTTAATTAAGTTTTATAATATAAACATGTATCTAATGTCTTTGATCCAGAAGAGCCCCTGATAATCGTGCTGTTGACCTCATTGTAGAGAAGAGAGTGTGGTCTCAGTGGGCTGAGCGAAGGCTTAGGAAGTTTTAATCTGTCATAGCAACAACACTAACTTTCAGGGTGGTCTTGGAGAAACCAGGGCAGAATTTAAAGGGCTTGTCCTTCAGTTAAAAAGATTAACAATAATTGCAACAACAATAATAATACTTTTCTCTAAGGTTGATTCCGTGTGTGTGTGTATTGAGGCTTAAGTTCTATTCAAACTTTTGGCAATAAATGCTGTGTGTTTAAACTTGTTCAGCACAGTAAGAGGATTCCATATGCATAATGAATAAGTTGGGGTTTGGTTTTGGTTTTTTGTTTTGAGTTTGTTTTGTTTTGTTTTATCAGATCTTGCCATTTTTTTGGATGTAATTTATAGGCTAAGTGTCATAGCTGATATTCAGTATTGAAAGTCATAACTTTGTATGTGTTCAAATACAGCTTTGGAAAATGACTCATTACTTCTTTTGGCACTAAAAAGTTTATTACAGTATGCAAGAAATTTTGCAAACAGTTGAGAGTTTATTCAGCCTAAACCATTTGATTTAGTGTGTATTTGGGAAGCATTTACAGTTCTCGTAAGTGAGGTTACTGGACTGTGTTTTTTTGAACTGAAATGAATTAGAATAACTTTTCACAGGTGCTGCATAGATAGGTTTCTCTTACTTGACAACTTGGAGCAATATTATATGTAGCTTTCTGAACAGCCTCTAATAATCTCTTCTGGCTTGCAAATAATGTAAACAACAAGTCTTGTAAATCATGAAGAAAGAAGTAACCCGAGACTTCAGATGAGAAAGCTGGCTTCTCTGAGTTCATTTGAGTGGAGGTCGGAGGAATCACTTGGAAATCGTGAATCAGTGCTTGGCTGCTGCATGAACCTTGGACTTAGTCGTGTGCTGCTAAACTTACTTGTTCCTTGAGTTACTTGGAATCTTTTTCACTTTGCAAACACTTCAGAGAAGGTCATGAAGGGAGATGGCAGTGCAATGTGGAATCTGATGTGGAAATACTGCATTTCTGTCAGGACAATCAGGTACGGTAAGAATATATAAAACTTTATTTTGTGGTAAGTCTGAAAACTGCCTGTGTTAAAGATCGTCTGCCCTACTGCTTGTATTCTTTCCCCCTGCATGGTTAACTCTAAGTGGTCTGAGATTATTATTAGGCTAGATTCTTACTTGTCCTTATACTAAAGCTGTGAAAAAAAAAAATACAGGATTATTGCAAAAAATCTTCAAGGAAAGTGGAGTTTTCATGATTTCAGAGTCTTGGAAGTACCTCTGTCTCATTTACAAGCAGGCAAAAGTTGGAATATGAAAGAAACCTTATTTTCATGACTACTTGCCTATCATAATTTTCTATTTATTTTATCTTCCAAATCCAGAGATACAGCATGTGTTCTTAGCAGACCACAAGCATCATTTGCTTCAGACAAAGGGGAAGGGGGGCAGAAAAGAAGGTGGCTTTTATGGCAGAATAGAACTCTGAAGTTTCAAATGTCTCTAAGCTAGTGTAGTGCTACAAACTTACCTGTGTGTGTTATGTGAAATGTTAAATAAGATGACAGGCTGTGGCTGCTGTGCATCGCTGGGCACATTCTTTGAGTGGTTCGTGTTTGACATGCTGCATGCTCCCTGCCAAGAGCAGTTGCTGTGGATTCCAGCAGAGTTTATTCCAGGAATGGAGCTATTAAGTGAGACGCTTGGTGATTGTGCGTTCTCACAGCAATTTTATATATTTAAAAATAGCTAGCCATCTTCATGCTATAGTTTCTTCATGTTACGTGGTTATATGATTTGAATGGTACATTTTGTCATACGAGCTTCCCTTGAGAAATCACATAATCTGAATAATTACTGCATTTCACACTGCATAATTATTTTGTGCTGAGGAAATAGTTTAGAGAGCCTGAATTCTTGCATGAACTTTCATTACAACCAGAATGAGACTGTGGAGAGCTTTTTATCATCAGGGTCCTGAAATAAAGCTAAAAAGTCCCTTAGTTCCCAGCAGACAGTGAGTCAATATAATAGAAACTGAAATAATCCCTGAGAGAGGATTTGATTAAGATGCAAGTCATTTTATTTATGATCTGAGCTTAGAACCAGAAGCAGAAGGAATGCCTGAAACAAACTGGACCAGTGCTTAAATCCAGAGAAAAAGTCTTTACAGCACAGATGTTCATCCCAACCTCCATACTGCTGGAAATGTCCGAGAAAAGTCCTGTGCAAAACTCTGAAGTTATAAAGGTGTATGTTCCTACTGAGACTAAGCTTCAAAGGTTCCTGGGAGCACTTGGGTGTGGCTATTTTTCTGAAGTTTAACATGCAAGTTGTGCTCACATGTAAACATCCACTTCTTTCTTTTATCAGTGACCTTAGTACTGTTCAGAATATGTAGGTTGAATGCTAGTGTAATGCAAAGTAATATTCCTCTTTGTTACAGTACTATGAGTATTTTCAATTAATGTGTTTGGTTGTTTTAACAGATCTTATTTTCTTTGGCAACGACACCAATGAGTTTGAGAGCATAAAAAAAAAAGAATTTTTCCTTTGTGGAAAAAGATCTCTACCACCTTAATTTGCTTTTCTGATACCCTTCAGAAATCCTGAAACTCTCCCTGTGTTTTGGAAGGCTTCAGTAACCATTCTGGCTCATGTTCTTATCCATCAAGTATGAGGCTCTACCAGTCTTTCTCCCTCTCTGCCTCCTTCCCTGTCTAGAAGACTGTGAAGCCCAGGCAGCCCCTGCTGGAGATTTCAGTCAGCCTCAATGTGTTTTATACCAGTAGAGTGAGTTTGCTTTTTCCCTCTGCGTGTAAGCTGCTCTGGTAAAAGCATTTCTACGCGCTCTCAGTGCCGCCGCACTGAACAGCGGTGTATTGCATTGACTACACTGGACCAGTTGTACTACAGCTCCTTACGTATGCGCAAGGCCTGAATGAGGGGTTTTATGCCTCGCTGAGAAAACAGTCCCACTCCAAAAGGAAAATTATTATTAACTGGGTTTTAGGGTTGGTCTTGTTTCCATTGGACTCCAGCAGCTTTAAAAGAAATATTTGACTGAGTCTTTGTTGTCTGTTTTAATTAGACTGTGTGGCTTGGGGGCAGAGAGATCGTCTACGTCCATATATATGTGTTTAAGTTTGTGACTAGACCTTAAAATCATAGGGTCATGCCTGTTAGCAAGGTGAAATACATGTGTAGTACTAGAAGAAAATGCAGTGGTTTGCTTTTTGCATAGGGGAGCTTTAGGTAATGCTGGAATAAGCTTAGGAGAGAGCAGGATGGTGTAATGTGGTGTTGTGGTTTAACCCCAGCCGTCAACTAAGCACCACCCAGCCACTTGCTTGTTCCCCCTGCATCGGGATGGGGAAGAGAATCAGAAGAGTTGACAGTGAGAAAACTCATGGGTTGAGATAAACAGTTTCATTGGTAAAGCGAAAGCCACGCACACAAGCAAAGCAAAGCAAGGAATTCATTCACTAGTTCCAATTGGCAGGCGGGTGTTCAGCCATCTCCAGGAAAGCAGGGCTCCATCACACGTAATGGTGACTTAGGAAGACAAACGCTATCACTCCAAACATCACCCCCCCCCTCCTTCTTCCCCCAGCTGTATATGCTGCGTATGATGTCATATGGTATGGCTGTGTCTCCTCACAACTTCTTGTGCCCCCCCAGTCTACTTGTTGGTGGGGTGGGGTGAGGAGGAGAAAAGGCTTTGGCTCTGTGTAAGCACTGCTTAGCAATAATGAAAACATCCCTGTGTTATCAACATTGTTTTCAGCACAAATCCAAAATACAGCCCCATACCAGCTACTATGAAGAAAATTAACTCTATCCCAGCCAAAACTAGCGCATGTGGAAATATACTGCACTGTCTAAATGATGTCTTCTTTGTCTTCTGGGGGTGTTGGCCTACTCCTAGAGCAAAATTGCAAAAATTACAAAGATGAAGGGGTTTCTTCACTAATGTACCAAAGCTGAGCTTGTGGCACTTAACATGAAACTTCTGTCCTTTCAAAGAGCTTAGTTCTCTGAGCCCCCATGAAGCCTACGATATTACCAGGTTACCTCCCGTGGCGCAGGAGGGATAGGGTCCGGCTACATCGCCAAACCACAGAACAAGCAGTGGGGTGATCCCTGAGCCCCGGGACAGTGCCCACCTGGAGCTGGTGTTCCCAGGTATCCAGGGGGAGAGTTGTCAGTCCTGTCCGATTTGCACTGCGTTTCTACCTTAAAGGATAGAGGATCATTATCTGTCGTGGTTTAACCCCAGCCAGCAACTAAACACCACGCAGCCGCTCACTCACTCCCCCCCCACCCAGTGGGATGGGGGAGAAAATCGGGAAAAGAAGCAAAACCCGTGGGTTGAGATAAGAACGGTTTAATAGAACAGAAAAGAAGCAGCTAATAATGATAATGATAACACTAATAAAATGACAACAGCAATAATGAAAGGATTGGAATGTACAAATGATGCGCACTGCAATTGCTCACCACCCGCCGACCGACACCCAGTCCCCCAAGCGGCGAATCCCTGCCCCCACTTCCCCGTTCCTATACTGGATGGGATGTCCCATGGTATGGAATACCCTGTTGGCCAGTTTGGGTCAGGTGCCCTGGCTGTGTCCTGTGCCAACTTCTTGTGCCCCTCCAGCTTTCTCGCTGGCTGGGCATGAGAAGCTGAAAAATCCTTGACATTAGTCTAAACGCTACTGAGCAACAACTGAAGACATCAGTGTTATCAACATTCTTCACATACTGAACTCAAAACATAGCACTGTACCAGCTACTAGGAAGACAGTTAACTCTATCCCAGCTGAAACCAGGACATTATCCTCTTCCCTTGGCCAAGCCAATCTCCCCCAAGGCCAGCAGTGACTCATGCCACACCGTGGTATTTTTGACTCTCTTTGCCAACAGCAGTCACTACCTGCACAAGAGGTGTTAAGTGTTCCTGCCCTGAGCGCTGCAAGTTGTCTCCAATATTTCTGAAAAGGGGAATAATGGTGTTTGCCACCGGCACTGTTCCTAAGTGAAGGGCAGGGCAGTATCGCTGGCTGTGCTGTCACAGCAACCTCCGCTTGACTCGCCCTTCTCACTGACCACACTGCTGTCCCAGTATGCGTGCGGAGGGCAAACAGTGCCCTTCCCACTCCTCTAAAGTTCACTGTGAGGGAATATTGCACTAAATAGCAGTGCTTTCCTCTGCTGGTGAGTGCCTGCTTGTGATGATATTCGCAGGTGGAAAACTCTCCCAAAATCAGAGAGTTGGCAAAGCGTGAAAGTAGAACTGGGGTTAAAGCATCAGTAGTCATTTACTTCTGTTAAAGTTACATTTTAGTAACCCACCATACATGGGAGATAGGCAAATATACAATTAGGAAATTGTTTGTCAACATACTCAGATTAGCCATTGTATTTATAGGGTCGTGTCAGTATTAAAACAGAGGAACACGTGTTATATAAAGACAGGGAGCAGATCAGCTGCATGCAGAATTACTCGTTCCCTTGGTAACGTGCTATATGCCAGCCAGCTTGTAAGGATGGGGCTAGTGGTTAGAGGAGCAGACTGGAGCCATCTGAATCAGCAGATCCACAGCCCACAGAGAATAAATTAAAGGGTTTATAGTAATGTAATGCATAGTTTTCGGCTTGCATCTTAAAGTTCCATTTGCGAGTAATGGAGGAAAACAGTCAATAGTTAGTTCTTAGTGCTCTGCACATCTGGAAAAAAGTAAGAATTAGTCTTCAGTATGAGTTGTCATGGAGTTTCTTCACTTATTTTCCTTCTGCTACGAACATTTTCCATCTTGGTTCAGTCATACTTTATTTTTAGTTGTCTGCTTTGGGGTTTTTTTCTGAAGACTAACAGAAGAGTGCTGCGTTTTCATCAAGGAAAAATAACACCCTGACAAGTGAAAGGGTCTCAGCTGGGCTTTAATTGCATTTTGGGCAACACAAGCTACTGTAGCTGTGTAGGGGAGGGGCAGTCGTCGAAGTTTGGAGCATGTAAAGGCAGTTTGGTGTATCTTGTTTAGGGGCTTATTCATAAATGTTCCGAGCATCCACAGTGCATCATGAAAGCTCAAACTACTCTAAATAATTAAACAGGGGTCAATGTAAAGGAATAATACAATGAATATGTTAGTCCACAGTTCGTGTTCAGTGATGGTATTGCCCCATATGTTATTGCAGCTCCTTGCTCCTGCTTCCAGACTGTCCACGCAGGGTGCCAGCACAAGTGTTGTACAGCCATGCAGGAAAGTCAGCAGGAGAAAAAGGGGTGGTTTTCCATCCAGGTGGTTGCAGTGGTGGGGTTCACCCCAAGGCCCCACAAAAGAGCTTGTGTTCCCGTTGGGTAAGGGAGTATAACAAACACTGGTGGGAGAGCAGGGGGACACAGTGCTCACACAGCTGAAGTGTGACTTCACCTTATGGGAGATAGTATGGGCTGAAGAGACAGCACTAAGCCAAGGTTAGACAGTCTGCTCTGTAGTTCATTGGCAAATAGCAGCATTTTCTTCTTATGGATGTTTAACTGTCACATGTAACCAACGATAATGGGATATATAATCAGATATTTAATTTAGGCATTTCAGTTGCCATCTGAAATGGAAATGAGAATACCTACCTTAGATATTCCTCCTGACACCTACAGGGTTAATGTTTGTGAAACCTATCTCAGAAAAGGAGAATATGTGTTACATATTGTTACAGTAGTAAGCAATAGAGTTGGCACCTTTTGTTAAGATCAAACACTAACAAAGTGATTTTCCTATATCTATTTTATGGCTTAAAGGTGAACAAGAATTACTAAAAATTCACTTATAAGACTAAAAAAAAAAAAACCAACAAAAAAACCTTCCATGTTGACTCCTATATCTCCAGAATGTATTTATTTTTGTATTCAGTTTCTGTGTGGGTTTCTTTGTCATCTGCAAAATGCTGCACTTGAGAAGCTACAAGACAAACCTGAAGGCAAGTCGTCATTTAGTCTGGATGCTTTAATCTCCATATAGTGCATGGCTTTCTATAGCCATTAGTCTTGTATTTTAAGATAGTACAACTGTAATTATCCTAGTGCAAACCTTCCTTTGGGTTAAAAGATCTCTTCAGCATGACAGTGCCAATAGCCACACAGCACTTAATGAGTTTTTAATAAGCCTTTGATGCCAGTATAACAAATCATTGTGAGGTTAGGATGAAGTTGGTATCTTTAGAATTCTGTGTTAGGAGTGTATGAATGTGTCCTGTGCATTTTGCATACTTTAATATATTATTTGGGTAAAGTGTACCATGTTTCTCCTGTTGTCTCTGGTCTATGCATAGGAATCTGGAGACGAAATCATTATGGCGTTAATTCCTCTGAGCTCGGTTGCTCTACCTAAAGGAGATTTGTTCAAGGGGTGAATTACACGTTGCTTTGGTTTTGGTTTCGGCTGATATTTTTTTCCACTCAGTTAACTGTCTTTAAATGTTGCTTCTGTTCAGCTAGGGCATATCTGTGTTTACACGGCTATATTATTTCAATCTGGTTGTTAATGTAAATTAGTGGTTTGTGATTTAAGTTCAGGAAGGGCACAGTGAGCTTAAACAGGTTACAGGTTACAGATCTGTTAGAGCAGACAACCAGAACCTCATCAGCTCCTTTTGCTTTTTTTTTTTTTTCCTATGAGCAAAAAATACTCCTACTTAGTATTTTCATGTGCTCTTTTTGTCTTGTGCTATGCTCTCTTTCTCCTTGTGCACCACTTGCTGTATTATTGCTAAAAGCTTAATATGTATAGGTAGGGGCTGTTAGAGACAGCAGGTGATTTCAGTTTAATCCTTGCTAGAGTTTCAGTGTAAAAAGTACCACAGAATTTGCAATATTTGTACATAATTAAGCCTTTCTTCACATAGAAAACTCGCAGGTGAGGGTCAGCTACTTTGGAAGTATACAGAAATTGTCAGTCCAGCAGCAGACCTTCTTGTTTGTGTGTCTTCCTATACAAAAAGTCAAGGTACCTTATGAACTTAAAGACTGTGTGTTTTTCAAGAAGGGTCGAGTAACTGCAAAATATGGAAGTGATGCACCAGCGTGAGATCTGAAGGCTGGTTTTAGTCACTGCCCACATCGGTTTCATTCTAGAGGGTTTGTTCCTTTATTTTAAGGCTGAGTCTACTGAGCTGTTCCAGTATAAAAGGACCTGAAGCCAGCTTAGCTAATTAGCTAAAAATGGAATCAACTTCTAGCCCTCTTCTGAGTTGTCATGTCTTTGCATTAAAACAGTTGCAACAGTGTTTAGCTCAAACCTTTAGTTTGGGCTAAGAGCAGCCCTGGGTTTAAACTATGCCAGAGCTCTGTCCTTTCACGATGCAGGGTATAATGATATGCATTGAAACCCTAGAAGTCAGAAACCTAATCCAAGGTAGTCTAGAGAAGTTAACAGACTGTTTTATTATTTATTTACACAGACCTTTCAAAAGAGCTTGTTGATGCAGAACCATAGGTTACTGAACTGGTAAAATTGTTTGTCTAGTGATGGAGGAGTTCAATTATTTTAAGGTAGCTTTTTGTATTTTCATGCTTGCTGTAGGTGATGCATATAGTAAAAATGTATGTGGCAACTTCTAGAACAGAACTACTGTTTGAGGTTTATACTACCTTCCACTGCTAGTCCTATTGCTTGATGTCTTCTCAGACCTACCTAGAAATTGGCATTTAGGATTTGTTTTGAAAGGATACTGCTTCTGTTGTTGCTCTTAGATTACTCAGTTGTTTGGTTTGTATTTTTTATATTTTAAGAACTCCCGAAGCAGCCTTTCAGCTTGTGTCTTTCTGCTCTGAACGTATAGACAAGAAACAAATTATATGGAAGTGTTACTTGCTCTCCAGTTTGAACAGAATTATCTTCTAGTGGACTCTAAAGCAAATTAGGTAGAGAGAAAATAAAGCTCTGAGCTTATCTGGTTTTAATGAGATCATGCATTTTCCAGAAGGAGTCAGATGACATTTTAGTAATTGGTGAGTACTGATCAATTTAATGCTTATGAATCATGTGATTAACATCAGTGGGTACTGTGATTTGATCATAGTATGAAAAGCATGGTATGTGAAATAATTTTAATGAAAAAATGTCTGCTTAAATGCCTGGTAAAGGCTTTATTCCTTTTCTAATAGGAATTCATTTTGCTATACAAGTGTAATTTCTAATTCTGGATATGTTTTTGCTGTTCCCCATGCAATATCTGCCTATTAATCACTTTCTTTGACAATAATCATAAAACCAGCAAGAATTTATGCAGTAAGCAGAGTGTCCTGTGTTCAGTCATCTTTTAGCAGGAGACAATAAATTCATTCATATAATTAACTGCCTGACAGGTATCGAGTGACTGAAGTCTTTGAAGTGTTATTAGATTGTTGGGGTTTTTCCTGTACTTGCCACTGAGGGGGGTGGGATGGCAGAACTGCTTAATTAGGAGAGTTTAGGGTCTCATGACAACTGCAGTAACAGACAAATATATAAAAAAAAAAATCAAAGCTCATCACGTATGTATTTACTTCAGACTCTCTGACTGGTTAATGAAACTTAAGCAGAACTTAAGGTAGGCGAGGCACGATTGCCTGACCTGCTGCGCTTGTGGAGCGTTTCTGTGCTGAGTGTACTGAGGTGCAAACCTGCATGCTGCAAACTGATCAATTAAAAATTAAATATGCTCTGAGTTAGTCGCATCTGCGTTCATCTTCTGGAAAAGTCTCAGCAACATGCATGGCATTTTGCATTTAATGAATTCTCATTGGTTTGTGATATCAGAGTAATGACTAGTATTCTCTAATAACATCAGGGGGCCACTTTCATGGTCTAATGGGGCCTGTTTTGTACAGGGAGCAACACCACGACTGTAAATTACACAGGGGGAATTGCAACCCTGACGTGAAACTTTCTGGTTCAGCTCTCCTGAAAGTTACTTATTTTCACATAAATTGTTTTTCTAATATGAATGTTTTCTTGGACATAATTGTTTACCACATCATCTTGAGGACTAGGTTATGTTCACAGCCACAGTTCTGTCACCACTTGCTTTCCTTAGTATAACTTCGCATTATTCGGGTATCAAAACAAGCAATCTTTCAGAGGAGATCCTTGATAAAAGCTTCCCAATGCTTATGCTGCTGAATAAAGGTAGCATGAACTGCTGTGCCCATGTAGTACCTGTGATACCTGTTCTGTGTTGTCTGCCAGTTAGCTGAATCTCATACATAAAGCAAAACTAGTATGACAGCTCAGTTGTTTGAGAAACTGCGCCACTGCCTGTGCTCCATTATGCAGTTAGCGTTAGCTGCGTACGCTGCCGCTTCCTTGACAAGAAGAGTTTTGCTATGACCTTTGGCAGAGATCTGATGGTACTATTTCACCTGCAGCCTGTATGCTTTTTCGTGTTAAAGCAAGAGATATTTCAAAAAAATCTGGGCGGGTTGTGATAGCTCTGTCAAAAAGGCAGAATACAAAGCCAGCGCAGGCTGGTGCAAAGGGAAATACAACCTTTCTGTTGCTTGGAAGCCTTCAGAATATATTATGAGTCTTATGGTAACACATTTTTCTGTTAAAAGCTCAGTGGGATTGCAATCTCGTCTGTTGCCCACAAGCCTTGGAAGAGGATCTCTTTGGCTCAAGTTTTCTGAACATTTGTTCCACCTTTGACTTTTAAATGACTCTTTGGCTCTTTCTCCTTTCTCCGTTGGTGGCAGAGGGGGAACTGTGTGTTTGTGGTCAGTCCTTCCTCAGCAAGAAGGCATTTATTGACCACCTGGGAAGGGCACCCAGTCCCGTGGCCACTGCAGCTCCGGGTAAAGCATCTGGGCAATTTCAGAGAAAGTTGTGGGAAGGGGATGCTGACCTTCTGATGCCTCTTGGAAGATAAAAGGCACGTTTGCACTTTTGCCTTGGCTCCTCTTATCTAAGAGCGAGTCTTGCTTGCCTTTGGAAGAATTGGATAGAAGTAATAGCTATGATTGGCAGATACAGGTATAAAAAAGCTTTATAAAAGCCATAAAAACAGCTTCAACGCTGTTATTGTTGGTTTTTACTGTGTTCCTAAGGAAATGGAAGCTGATTTAACAGAAGTTTGAAAACCAAATTAGCAGTTACCATTTGTTAAATAGCATATTTTTAATCTTAGGCATTCAGCTTAGATTTAAAGCTCAGTTGCAATTTACTTAGAATTGTTGGATATCCATAAAATGCCTGCAGGCCTGTATACTGCTAAATACAAATTCTGCATAGGTAGATGCATTTGTATCAGCAGATTTTTGTATGGTCTAGTTCCCTTTCACGTTTAAATCAGAAGAATGAACTATTCCACCAAATCAATGAAATAGGGGCAGGTTGATCTTTTCAATAGCTTATTATCTGTCTGAAATTGTCTTTTGATATTTCAAAATAAGTGAAAACTAGACATTATGAAAAGCATACTTTAAGCTCTCCTAAATAGTCAGATAAAATCTGAACTGCTATAGGTACACAGCTCTGAATTTAAGCACTTTTCCACTAATAGCAATACTCAAGACCTCTGCCTTGCAGTCTGCTCAGCAGTGTGATTTTTCTGGACATGTATACAAAGAACTGATGATAGATTTTCACTGTCTGTATATTTTCAAGTTAATGTAACAAACGCTTGTGGCAGAAAGGGGCCAGTGAGATGGAGATAAATACTTGAGTTCTTTCCAAATGGCCAGTGTTAATTCTTTAAAAACAAACACATGGAAAAGAACGCGAACCTTAAAGGCAACCTCTTAAAAAACTTGTCCCAAGTTGTTTATCCTGTTTCAGGCCCTGAAACTGCTGTATTTTACTGGTTATTCCACCTCTGTATTCTAAGTACTTGAGCAGATTTGTTACTCAGATTATTGAGTCTTGCCCAGTAGCTCATATCCACACCTTCTGACACTATTCCCCTTAATGCCCATCTTGCAGGGACAGGCATAGCTATGGTGTTTCTTGGAATAAGAACGGGGTGGAGAGGGAGAAATTATGCTGAAAAGGGTTTAAATGATACTTCATAAGTACTTTTTGTGCCTATGCTGTGCTAGCCTGCCTCCTGTCATCTGATTGTGCTGACACGTTGGTTTTGTCGGTATAACAAACTGTTAAGCTACATGAGATAGATAAGGAAAAGAACCCACAGTAAAAATAGGCTGCCAAAAAAATGGGTCAGGGCTAATGGGTTAGTACGATCAGGGCTTCTTACACCATTGTCACTTCTGGAGGAAACGTTCAGCAAACAAAAGCATAACCACACTGGCAAGGCCCTTTCCTCCAAAACAGTGAAACAATGAAGCTTTTAAAGAAATTGGGAGTGGACTCCCTTAAAATGTATGTGCCACATGAGCCATTTCAAAGCAAAGATGGAGATAGGTGTTCATGCAAAGATAGCCAAAATGAAAATCATACAGTTGCTGAAAGACGCACAGATCCCTTCTTAATACAAGTCCCGGTACTGTTAAGAGAGGACTCAAGCATTAAACAGCAGTAGTAGCAGGCATGTGGCTATTCAGCTGCTTCTTTAAACCAAAAAACAAAACCAAGCAAACAAAAACCACACACACACAAAAACCTTGTGCAAGTTATTTCTCTGTCTGATACTCTATATTTCATATTATGTATTCAACCATTAAATAAGCTTACTGACTTAGTAGTGTTCTGTATCAATATTTGATCCTTTCCTCAGACTTTAAAGAAAAGATGGTATATTTGAGGCACTTAGGAGCCTTATGGGAAAGTTCCGAGCACACTGGGAAAGCTACATGAGTGGTCAATACTGTAAAACTGTTTCGAGGAGGGGAAAGTTGCTTGGTTCATATTTGTAAATATACTGAAGGGTTGCTGGTTTGTTGGTGGGTTTTGTTAATTTAGTAGTTTAGGGTTCCTAGCATGACCATCTCGAGATGAGGACTAAGAAAGCTCTCAGAACAGGGAGTCTTGAAGCCTTAACAAAACTCATTATTTTATAGACATTTTCATCTGATTGTTGGTGACTGTAAATGATCTGAATTCAGGTCTAAAGGTATGTAGTATCCTAGACGATCCAGTTTTCTGAAGTAGAAATTCTGGGGTAGCACAAAGCTGAATTTTTCTAAAATGAAAATAAATAAGTTCAGGAGGGGAGAAGAAAACCTTTCATGACTTTCTTATACTTCTAGGAAATGAAAAAGGACTGCTAACGCACTTCCCTTCCTTATGTCTAACCTTTCAAGAGTCTTTTTTTGTGAGGTGATGACCCGCTATCTATTGGTGTCTGCTCAGAACCATTAGCTCATTGGGACTATTCAGTCTTTCATTTTCTAAGTGGTGAGGTCAGGTATGTGGTCTTTGCCTTCTCTACTCTATACTAGTGGCTAATGATGCTATTAATAAGAGGAACTGTGTACCTAATTTTCCATCAAAGAAATAGAAAAAATACATCTATGTCCTTAGGGTACTGATATCCATATGTGTCTAAAACAGATGAGACTGGTAAGAAAACAAGAGACCTGTGATGGTAGTCTCAGCCTTTTCCATACCTGTCTCTAATTTTTCATGTCTATCAAAGCACAGAAGATGAATTTCATTATGTCTAAATCTGTTGAGAGAGAAGGGAGGGAAACATTTTGTCCAAGTGGTCGGTGTCCATTAAGAAGGGAGATGAACTTTCCACAGTGCTATAGAAAATTGCTTTAAAATCTGGCCCCAATGTGTGCTATTCATTCATTCTTCATAGCTTTCCTTTCAAAAAGCTTTTAAAACTTCTAAGCACAGGGCTAGGATGCACTTTGGGTTGTGAAATTATCTTTGCAGACCTTGGAATTTTTTTCCGATGGTAATTTCAGAGCTCATATGTCAACAAATCAGTGTACGGTATTATAATTTCCCTCCGGACTTTTAAAATCTATACCTCCAGGGGAAATCTAGGGACCATATGATGTCAGCTCTGAACACATTAATAAGAATGAAATGTAACATTTGTTAAAGATAAAAACCTTTCATCAGAGAAACGTCCTATTTTTCTGATTAAGTGGTGTGATAATGTTACATCACATTGACTAGAAGTTTCTGGATATCAGCTAGACTGACAAGCTCTGACCAGCTTTAAAAATACCTGGAATCCTCCTCTTGGCATTGAAATACACAAACATTTGCTAAAGTAATTACTTTTGTTGAATGAATCAGTGGCGTGTCTTGGGAATTTGCTGCTGCTGAAGACTTTTTTTTTTTTTTTTTCCCCTTCAACCTACGTTTCACAAAGGAATTCCTCGCAAAGGCTGCAAAAGGCTTAATATAATCAATCCACATGCAAATAAATATAACTACATTAGTTCTTAAATAGAAGGAAGACACTGGAAAAATCTCAAACTAAGGCATATTGTTCTTTGGCAAATATTTTTCAAGTGTTTCCTCCTCTTCAAGCTGGAGATCCTTCTAATTAAACAGCTATGGCAACAAATGCTGTCCAGCCAAGGGTCAGGTATAAAGTTCAAATCCCAGATGGTTGATATCTGTACGTGACTTATCTACCAGATGGGTTCAAATGTTCCACTGGATTTTTTTATTCTTTTCTCTCACCCTTCCAGTATTAAGGCAATTTGTTATATTCCTATCAAATATTTATACTGTTTTTCTATTGACTTTTGCTAAGAATTATTTAGGTAGGAGGAGAAGTTTCCCCAGAGCGTGTTATACCGCTTGAGAGATACTTTGTTCAGCATTCCCTTCCTATCAATTTCTACAGTTAGAGTTTCCAAGGGTGCCCTAAAAAAAGGACAGGAATAAAAGGCACGCAATCATGGGGTTGAGGAGAAAGAGGGGTAACATTGTTAGTATTTACTTTTACTGTTTCTGTGGATAGTTAAAGCCTCTGTGCTTTTATAGGATAATCGATACAAATTTAAAACAATTTTGATGATTATCACTGATGAAGCACAGGCTGACTGTAAAGCTTATCATCACTGGTAGCTATGTAAAAATACAGCAATAGACTGTCTGTCTTTGGGTTTATTTTTTTATTATATGCTACTATTAAACAGCCTAGGTAATGCAAATGGTATCATGTTGATTTAATTGCGTATTTTTTTAAATAGATCTTAAATATCGTAAAGCGAGCTTTCTCATGGAGATGAGGACTTAGATTTCTAATTCCTGGTGTTTATAGCCTTTTTGACTTTTGGAAGACTACGTGGTAGGAGGTTACAGTTTCTTTTGGTTTAAATTCCAAAAACAGAGTGGTTCAGGAGTTTACATATAAGCAATAAGCAAGACAGAACAGATTCTGAACTCTAGAAAATATGGCAAGAAGGTCTTAACAGAACAGAAGCTGAGTATTATTGCATTCATTACTTTTCTGTAATCTATTTTACATTGTATTAAGTACAACGGTCAAACTGGTGGTATTCCCAAACTGTGGTTAGTATTCAAAATCCCTTCAAAACTTCAGATTCAAAATCTAAATTAGATTAGAAACCGAATTAAATGTTTTAGAGAAATGCTCGTTCAGATCTTTTGTGTTTTTGTGTTTGAAAGGTTCAGTATTCTTGCTTTTGTCACTAGAAAGACCGTATCAAAAGTGAAAAGAAAAAAAAAAACCAACAAACAAAAAACCCTAACCAACCAAACGCCGCCCCCCCCCCCCCCCCCCCCCACTTTTGAAGGTTAAGCTTCCATAAATGTGGAAGACAGATTTGCCTGAATTTACTCAGCTTGAATGTTTATCCCAGGGTTGGTGGGTTTTGCCAGTACATTTGCAGGTGCTCTGTGATAGTCTGTCCATGCTATTTCTATGCTGCACTTGGAATTAGAAGTAAGGATGAATTTTCATTCTGACAGGTACTGTGATGGCTCTTTTGTTGAATCCATCTCTAAATAAATCTGTTGTTTAAACGTGGTTCAAATGAATGATAAATGCAATACATAAGGGACTGTTTTGGTGCCATTGAAATTCGGTAGGGAAACTCCCACTAACTTCAACAAGGATTCCAATTTTGCCCTCAGGAGGGAAGCAACGAACTTGGAAAATGATATGAAGTGTGCCTGATCTTAGTATCCTTAAACTGACGGCTTTTGAAATAATTCTGCTGTCTTACAGTTTTCAGTTATCTTTATCCTTCCTTTGTTTTTAAAAATAAAGCAAACTGTGAAACTCCTGCTACAATAGCAATAAAATATTTCCTATATGAACTAGTTTGTGAGCTAGTCTGTTCTGACTGTACAGAACTGGAAAGATACCATTAGAAATAAACTACTGTCTGAAGTTGGAGGAATTAATTTGTTAACAGGATGTGTAGAGGAGCCTCTTTATTCTCTACAGTTAATAATTTCTACTCATTTGGCCAATTTTGTGGTGTCTCTTTTCTGCTAATTTTACCATGGCTTTCTTAGCTTTAGATATTGTAGGTGTAGATTAAATTAAATGTGTACAACAACGTGATACTAACCCAGAGAAACATTCCTTTCGGTGATCTTTACAAGGAAAGACCTTTTCATCTTTTCTTCTGTGCCCTCTTATTGTGTCTTTATTGCTCAGGGGTAGAAATACAGTGATTGCAGTAGACGTTCTCACAGAAAGCTACTTAAGCAATTGGGTTTGGGATGTGCTGAATGCCACAGCAAACCTCAAAGCTAAATGCTTTAACTAAGAGACAAACCTCATTTTGTGCATATTGCTTAGTTTCTTTAAGTAGATTTAGGAACTTGAAGCAGACCATGTCAGTCAAGGCAGTAAAAATGTCAGTCGCTGAAAACATCCAGCTCTAGAGCTCTCTCAACAAACCGACATCTGGGCTTATAGTATAAAGATATTTCTTAGTAAACACATTAGCGTGTCATAAAAATAATGTGTTTAAAGAGATAATAAATCCAAAGTTGGGGTGACAAAATACTATATGAGGCAGGCCACAAAAATAGATGTTTTGTTATATCTTTAAGGAGTTCTTTTTCTATATGTAGGTGTTCAGCAGTAAACCTGAGTTTGACATATCATGTATATGGGTAACGAACACTGCTGCATTCTTCCTTCCGGGTATGTACACAATGTATACATTGTCAGTGTACTTGGTAGAATCGGCTCCACTGTGCATTTCTGAATGCTGCCAGTCGAGTTTCCTCTCCATCCACAAGCTTTCTGTGGATGTGGGCTAACTCTGATATTTATTCTAACGTAACTAGTGCCATGGCCAAGCACCTTGCTAAAGCCATAAGCACAGGTGGCTGATAATCTGTTTTAATTGTAGTTAACATGCTTAATTTCAAAAGCGATGTGTAAAGCTGACAGGCAGTTCCAAAGAGCTTTCCATCCCAGCTTCCGAGCCTTTCTGTAGTCATTCAGCCTCCAGCTCACAAGCTTTTAAATTATTTACCCAAAATGGGCTTTGAAGGAATAATTTAAAAAAAATAAATAAGTAATCTAAGCCTGGGTGTATTAAGACTTGATAGAGGAATGGAACATAAATAAGAGCCCCCGTAGGAGCACTTTGGCTTCTGCTGATCTACAGGGAACTCTTAACGGGTGAGCTTTGGAAGTCTTGTTGGTTTTTGTTTGCCTCCTCCTGCCCCCCATTTCTCTCTGTTCCCCCGTCCCTGTTTTCCCTTTTTTAAAACTAAGTAACTCCATTTATTTTACATTTTTAGTTGCTTTTTCAGTGATCAACCCTGTTATCAGGTGAACAGATCTATGTGCTTCGTTAATATCCTTTCCAAATGTCCGTCATACCAAATGTGATCAGCTGGCTGTTCTACAGATGATGCCTCCTGGTTTGGGGGGTTTTGTTTGTTGTTGTTTTAACTTGGCTGTAAAAAGAAAAGCCATGCATGTGTTTAACTTACTGATGGCTTGTAGTACCAGAGGGGACTGACAAGCTGCCTGGGCAGCTGGTAAGCCCACTTTGTCATTTTAATATAGGCTAAACCCTGCTCCCACTCAGTGGTCCACATACACCAATCTGTCTTCACGGGCTAAATTAAAAGCAGTTTTAGCATATGATTAGCTGTATAATAAGACAGAGTAAGGGGTGTGGAGAACAAAGAGTATAGGAAGGCAAAAGGACATGCATCCTATCATTTTGTGTTCTGTGATTCAGAAAGGAACAATCATTTTCTAAAAATTCCACCCGTTAAATAGGAAGTGTTCTAAACCAAGGTCATTTTTGAGCAACAAAAGATGCTAAACATTAGCCTTTAAGCTGTAGTGTTGCATAGGATTTAAGCTTATGCTGTGGCTCCTTCATCCAGTGCCTCACGTGGCTACACTGACTGTGTAAAGGACTGTAAATTCAGGGTGCCGTGAGATAACGCTGCAAGAGAAGTTTCTTTCATGCTTTTGTTTTGATTTTTCTGCTATTTAATAGTGTTACTTTTTAACCTACACAGTGCCTAACTATACTTTCACACCGAAAAAAGACTTCTGATACTTTGGAACCGAGACACTGAGGTAATTACTTTTTCCAGCACTTGCCGTGAACTTGCATAGCTTTTATATCTGTTTCCCTCTTCAAAGTATCCCTCCTTCCTCCTTCAATATTCCCAAGCATATCTTGAATGTCCAAATAATTGTTTGGAAATTCTATCAAGGCAATATTTAAATGTCAGATACTGTAACCATTTGGCACATAAGTTCCTTAGTTCCTACAGCTACAGATGTTATAAGAATATAGTGTGTGTTGAAAACGATCATCTTATTTTACAAACTTCATCTAGAGACTGTAGAATCTATAAATTCATTTTTATAGTTTAACAGTAAAGCAATAATTGTATATCTTATGTGATTTCTATGGTTATTAATTATTTATATGATGGTGAGCAAGCTTTCAAAATCTTCGTGTAATGAAGATGTTGCAGATGTTTTGTCAGCAGTGGACACTTGGGATTCTGATACTTCCTCATCAACTACTGGTCTCTGTTGGTTTTCAGGTTTTGTGTGGTTTTTAACAGGTTTTGGCTGAAAAAAAAATTATATTTGATAGAGCAATACGCTAGAGAAGTTGCATGGTGGGGCAGGGAGGGAAAGCTCTGCTGAGCAGGTTGATGGGAGATTTAGACCTTTGGCTTTCTACAAGCCTTTAAGAACAGCTACAGGTGCTATCAGTCCTCATAGGAATAGGTACAGTAAACTCAGAGTTGCTGTGTCTTGTGCCCAGTTTCATTTGAGAGGTTCATGGGAGTTTTGTATGATACCAAAGGGCATGAAATACGGCGTAATATGGTCCGGCTGGGATTCTGCCAAAACCTTCCCCCATGTCCAGGTGTGTTCCTGAGGGGAACTCAGGGCAGGTATGTTAGGTTGATCTTGCGCATGTTGAGGAGCACGGAGAAATACGGCCATTTCTTTACTCCACATCTCTCCTTTCTCTCTGAACAAATTATCTAAAAGAATTACAACATTTTCAGGTGAAACAAAACCAAATCAAGGGGCTAACTGTAAACTTAGGTGGTCAGATTGTTTTCAGCCATGTGATTCAGGCCATTATGCCTCCACTGTGATTTAATACTGAATGGAAAGGGTGAAAAAGAAAACAAAACCAAGTACTGGCATCTGGGAGAGGTAATGCAAGCTCAGAACAAGGCTCTGGAAGAAATGGGAAATGGGGAGCTAGAGCTCGAATGAAAGTTGTGTTTGGGGAGATCTCAAATCTCTTGAGGAACTGAAGTGAATCATATTAAGTCCTCAGTCTTTGTTACTGAGTCAAAATGCCCTCCCTTGCCATATACCGCCTTGCAAAAAGTAATCTTTCTGCTACGCTACCTTGCAGTGAAAGATAATATCGATATTTTGGTGGTTTGAAGTTAAATAGTATGTTCTCAGATGGCAAATAGTTGCACCTGTGCAACAGAAGCCACAACGAATTATACTGCTTTACAGAGGTAAAAATTATTAATTATAGGCATTTAGTCAATTACATATCTGCCTAGTGGAATTTATTCTGGAAATACAAAAAAATGTATGAAGATCTGAAAGATGTTTGCAGTTTAAATATTGCATACAGCCTGTAGTGTAACAATTTAACTGCTCCAGATAAGGGAGAACACTTTGTGTGTTTATATGCACACGTCTGTGTGTTTATATGTATATATCAATATGTATGTGTGTATTTACATATAGAACAATATATAAAAGACTCCAAAAGAAAGTCTTACTATTTCAAGGTGAGATCAAATTCATTCTGTTCAATACTTTTATTACCTCCACAGCTAATGAAGTGCAAAGTCTGTATATCAGCCTGCTCTTAAAGCTGCATAGTTGACGTTTACCCTCATATATGACTTAGTATGAAACTCTTGAGATAAAGCAGTATCTTTGAAAGCCTTTCTAGATTAGCTCAAGGATCAAAACTGACACCCATACGTGAAGTCTGAAAGGTTTGAGGAGGGCTGAGTTTCGGTTCAGGCCTCTCTCTAGTTAAAAATGTAATGAGTGGGTCAGCTGTAAAATTAAATGAAGATGCTGTAGCATCTAAAGAGGAACTTCTTTCTTTAGCAGGAATATTAAGTGTGAAATGCCACAGCTCAACAGCTAATTTAAAGAGACAGTCAGCACTACTACTGACAGTGCTGTATCCTAAGTGTCTCTGGCTATGGGAATTGCTCATGCTTTTAAACTACCATCTAAGTGCTCTGCTAGCTTGATGTAAAATCCTCCATTCCGTGCTCGCTCCCACTCAGGAGACCTTGAGCACTTGAAGATTTAGTCCTACAAAATAGTTTTAATTCTTGAAGTAGGTTCTATTTTAATGTGGATATATGTGTAAAATTAGAAAAAGTACAATTGTTTTGCTATATCATGCATTCAAGAGGTCACGTACAAGACAAATACACTTTTTTTTTAACATATATGCAAAAAATTTGAAGAAAAAGATTTTACTGTTCAGTAGAATATCTGTCATTATATGAACAGTGCATATGTTCCTAGTTTGCTAGTGAAAAAGTGAATTTGTAGTCCAGTGGAAATAAATGCAGTAAAATAAATTATGCATACCGAAGGGATGTTTATGGGAACAGAAATTACTTTCAGTCAAAACCCCTCAAACACGTCCCCGTGATGTGTCACAGGCAGGACAGGCCCGGCAGTCCAGTGCTCGCAGTGAGGCTGAAGGTGGTGCCATTTACCCAGTAAACCCCTCTGAAATGCCCAGGCTAGCAAGTGTACCCAGGCATTTCCTAAATTCTTAACAAGTGATGAAGTTTATGATGAATGCATGTAAGTGAACTTAAACAGTAACAGACTTTGTCATTTTTATTTTGTAAATTTGCTTAAAATTTAAACGTAGACGCTTGATCCTGGTTTATTTGATCTAAGCAGGTCTTGATTTGTCAGGGGTAAGGAACATTTTATTTCCTCTGACAAAGATGAGTAAAAGCTGCGCTTGTGTCTAAAAAGCAGTCCTATAGTCTTGATTCATCATGAATAGTGATGTGCTGAGATGCTTAAAGTTGTAGTAACATGGTCTATAAACTGTATTACTTTGCTTAGGAATATAAAGTAGGGGTTGTGAATGGTAATTATTAATTTCTGAACAACAGTTGGTATGTTCTGTTTAAGTAAAAGTCTATGCTGGTCATGGGGCATTTTTGTTATCAAGAGGAGCTCAGGGTGATGCAAGTACCTATAAAAAAAAAATCTAAGTACATACAAATGGAAAAGTGGAAGGTGACACTGATGAATATATTATACAAGTAAGAACCTGTTCTGAATCATAAGCAAAGCAAAGGAATGCAAATTTATGCCACCACAGTTAGGGGCAACATTTTAAATATTAAGACAAAAAGAATTCTAATGGTATTAAATACAGCTGGTAAATTTGTCAGTAAGGGCAGAAAAAGTGAGTTCACCTTACTGTGGTTTGGAAGCCAAATTAGGAAATGTTTTCGTAACTTAAGAAGTTGTATTTTCTAGTCTTGTTTCCAGACGATAAAGTGCACCTGTCATAACAGCACATCTGGGTAAATTGTATCCAAATGCTTTTAGAAGAGTTGGCCAATGAATTCTCTTCAACATGTAATATTTAATTATTTTATGGGGATGGGGAAAACAGAAGCCATAACAGTGCAAGTTAATGCAATATCCATGTTTGAGAAGAAAGGAATGATTTAGACAATTGATAATGTGTGTGAGCCTGCTACTGATTTTTGACAGAATTGTAGAACAGCCAGTATGCATTTAATTATGTTATCTTTTGTCCTTAATTGATATGGCATTTATTGACATAAATTGAAACAGACTTGACTCCTGTTTCTAACAGACATTGTTTGTGTATGCAAGGTAGTATTGCTTATTGTGGATTTGTACAGTATGTGAGTTACCAAAGCCAGTGGTCTCCAAACTTTTTGACTGAGTCCCCTACCAGCAAAAAATGTTTGAGCACGCACTCACAACGTATGTACATATATTCATAAATTATATACATGTACTACTGAAGTTCTAACATCATCTTCCCACACCCTAATGGATCATGAAGCTAACCCCCTGAGGGGTGTGCACCCCACTTTGGAGACCACTGGTCTAAGCAACTAGAATCAACAAACCCTCTCAGTAGATGTAATTCTGATAGTTATCAAAACATAGCTGTAAATTAGAATTATTGTAGAGCAGGTGAGTTTAAGTGGAGTCATAAGGATCTCACGCTACATAAAATTTAATATTCTGGTAAGAAAATAATTGTAGTATCTGTAGATGACACAAATACAGGGCCAAAGAGGACAGCTATACCATAGTTTGGTCAGTAGAACACAAGCAAACGATGTGCATATTTTTTAATACATTCAAATGTAAAGCTGAATGTCTGTAAACTAAGGTTGAAGCCCACACTTAGAAGGAAAGGGACTCTGTCCCAAGGAATTGGTTCTGTAAAGGTCCAGGGAGTCATGTTGAGTAATTGCAAACTGATAAGAGGCAAACTAAGCTTTGGTAGAGACAATGTCAACTGATTTGCTCTGAATGTTTTCAGCATTTAGGAAGGCTGAAATAATTTTGGTAGCTTCTAACTTTGGAAACTGCTAGGTCTAGGATATGTTTTCAGATATCAGGACAAATTGCTGACGAGATTCCTGTTTTCTGTTCTCTCTAGACAGTTTCATCAATAACTCACTGCACGTATGGTGAAATTTTTTAGAGGCAATTACAGATATGACATACTATACACATGGTTTTAGAGTGCCATGTCATCAATTGCTACTTGAAACAAATGACTTCATGGCCTGGTGGTGCACTTAGAACTGAAATCTTAAACTGCAGAATAAGGCCTGGCTGAGGGCTTGAGGACATTTTTTCTTTTTTTTCTAATAATTTCCTCTAGTGACAAATCAAAGTAGCCCTTATTACTGCTTAAGACCAGGTTTTACTAACTGCCAAGGTAAAATAAATCTGTCTAATTAGAATAAATAAAGCATTTCTAGCTGTGATGATGTGCAAATGCCTCAAGAATTCTAACTTAACTCTTAGTGAAGAGCCTTGTAGCATACCAGGGCCATGATCCCTCATGCAATGGAAGTTTTTACATTCAAACAGGACTCTGTTGCTTTAGTTTGAGCATAGACCTGCACATCACACTTTTGCTTTGGAAGGATGATGTGCTGGACAGTCGCTGCAAGGATTTGACCTCTGTGCATTCTAGGTATATATGTAAATTAATGTTATGCTCCATCAAGTGCCAGATTTGACTGTTGCCTTATGTATGCACGCAGAAAGGACTTGGTGCCAGCAGGCAGCATCTGCAAGTTCCTTATTTCCTCTTTGGTAATTTTTAAAACTTGCTTTTTTAAACTATGCTCATTGGGCACCCGAGATGCAAACTGCCAGTTGTACTATGGATATCTGTTTCTGACAGCTCCCTGTCTCCACTGTAGTTTTTGTGGTATGTTTATGTATATAGCTGTGATTTGTGCAGAGTTTGCACCTGCTTTGCAGAAATACAAACTAATCCTATTTTTTGATAAAGTAAGAACAGTCTGTGGGCAGAATGCCAGTTTAGAGCCTCCTATTTCATTGCTGTGCTCCACAATGGGCTTTCTCTGTCATTATCTGAGCTTTCAGTGCAATAGGTCTCCATCACTAAAATGGGGGGTAATATCTTTCTCACACAGTATAATTAATTCTGAACACCCTAACCCAAATTGTTTTACTTTAACACCAAGCTTAAGCGTTGCTAACTTTTATTGTTTACATCAGTATGTTCATTATAAAAAGAAAAAAAAAAAAACCATCTCGGAGGTCCTGAGAAGTCTGATATCTCCGTAGAGATGCCAACACTGAAAGTGCTAAGCACTGTTATTGGTGGTCATGGCACCAAATGTTAAAAATACACACCTATGTGTGATGTGTCCTTTGTTTTAAGTTCAGTTTTCTCCTGATATCACAAAAAAAGTTCAAGTTTATTACCTTTCTCAATATATGCAACAGAATAGGTTTCTTATTGTGAAAACATGGGCGAGTTGCTGGTTTTGCCGATTCATACACCAGTGAAAAAGCTTTTTGAAGAGCATGAAGGGAACATTAATGCTATTCATTTGCTAAAGGTAGGGAGAGGCTGCAGATCTCGCAAACTCATCACAGAACCATTTTCAATAATATTTTTTTAGTGTGGCCATTTCACTTTTCTCTATACATCTTGCAATGATACTCTTACTCTGTTTTCTACTGACACACTTGATATCTTCTGTAAAAAAATGAAGTTACAGGTCATGTAGAGTTAATTGGGAACTGAGTTATTTCCATAGGTTACATAAAGATCACCATTTAGAAACAAAAATAGAAAAGCTGCCCTAATGTTCACTTCAGTCCTGGACTTTTTGAATAGCTTTGACTTCTGTCCTTTGAAAGCTACATGAGGCTGAAGGATGGCTGTTTGAAGTGATTTCTCATGGGATTTTGAAAATATGTCTATGGCAAAGTGTAGTGAGCTGACGTAATGAGATGACACCAGACCAATCTTACCTTTATCTTGTTAACATAAATACCCTTTTTAAAATACATATATTTTTATGAACTGTGAATTAGCGTTATTCTTCCTGTATTCCTACCCTTCAACTGACTATTTTGGCATGTTTGTAGGAGGGGTTTTTAAAGGTGGCCTGATTCCAGAACAAAGAATAAATTCCTATTTGCTGTGTATCTCAAGCATTTGTCATGACCCAGCTGTTTTACTTGATTCAGCAAAGCTCTAAGCACGTGCATACAACCAAATATACATAAATGAGTAGTACAGACAAAGGAAAGTTAGGTACTTTCTTTAGTAGCTTACTGAATTTATGTATAACACCAAGTTTCTTAAAAGCAAGTTTAGAAAGAATGGACTGGTAAAACAATAAATCATTTTTTCTAACAGATCAATCTAAAGAATTGATATTTTTAATCAGTGTAACAACTGGGAAGAGCTATATATATATATATATATGCTGGATTTATGGATTATAAACCGCATTCATCAAGAGGGAAATGGAGAAGATGTTGTTCTTCCTGTCCCATTTGTCATACTAGTATTTATTTCCAAAGAGCATTTACTCCTTTGGAAAGAGTGCAACAGCTTGAAAGTCATCAATGTCTACATTTTCTTTTCAAAATACATTGAATATTTTTTAGCAACAGCTCCATCTCTATCCTCTATCAAAGTTCATGCTGGGTCTTTCCTGGTGCACAGATACACCTCATGAAGTTCCTTCACGTAGGCAAAGCATGATGCTATGATATAGCATTTATGGGAAAATGGGTGTATGGGTGGTGCAGGAAAGGGGACCCATATGCATGAACATATGTTAAAACTCATGAAGACCTGGGAGTTTTAATAGACCCTGAGTCTGGTGTCCAGCCCTTCCATCCATTGATAGAAGGAGACTGAAAGAATGATGCTTGCTGAGGCCAAACCTATTCCTGACATTTGTAAGAAATAAACTATAGTGAAAGATACTGCTGGGTGATGAGTAACCATTGAAAGCAGCAGCAATTATAGGAAGGTAAGACTGAAATGGGAGTTTCTGGGCTATCAACACTAATCCCTTCTACTTCAGGCAAGCATGTTGTATGTTTTCATCTCATAATCCAGTCATTTTCCACAGTTTTGCTGCTCACAGAGCTAGAAATCTTTTTCTTTCTATCTTAATTCAGTTCCAACTTGTGCACATTTCTTCTTGTGCCAGTACTAATTTTTCATTTCTAGCCCATATGCTCACCCCACCAGTATGCATTGAAAAAGCAATTCTTATCCTTTTTCAGGGCTCTGCCAGACTCAGTGAGCCAATTTTTTGCAGTCCACAGTTGCCAGAGAAGCTTTCCATTTCTTCAGTCATCCAAAGAGGCCTTCTTTGCACCCAGGGCAAACTTTGATTTACTTTTCCTTAAATTTGGAAGACCAGTGCAGTCATTCTAGCTGAGGTCTCACCTGTGTTTTAAAAGCATATTGCTGAAGAACAGGCATGGCAATTAAGTTTAAATAAGCAGCAAGAGCAGCGAGCGTTCCCAGAGGGAAGCAACTTGGTGCAAGTATCTTGCTGGAGAACTGGGGACAGCTGACAAATGAGATGATTGCTTACACTGTTTTCTGAGGCTTCCTCTAGAATGGTTTCTTGCCAGCCTGCCTTTTGGCAGTCTGACATGAATATCTTTAGGGTTTTTTTAATGCTTAACTTGCAGGCTTTTCCTTATATTCCTGCATCTTGGATTGACAGTTATACTGAAAAAAGAAACAAACCCTTCCCCACGACACAAAACTTTTACAACTACTAGTTTGATGCTTCCAGTAAAGGTACCAAGTAATACACCTTAAAATCCCCATAGTAATAGTATCCTGCCTTACCTGTTTTGCTCAGATTTTTAGTGCTGTGGGTATCTGCCAGGGAAGTACCATAAACACATAATAAACTGTAGGAACTGCAGGAACTGTGTATATGTATGTGTACATATGCACTTATTTAGAAATGCAATCTTTTTATTCCTTAATTTTAAATAGATTTTAAGAAATGCTGTCTTGAAGAACTTTGGAAATAAATTTGATCTTTTGCTCCAAAACATCTCCTTTCATCTAAGGAGGTGGTGCATAGGATTAGCACAGAAGATAGACGACAACTGTGTTGCTGCAGTCTGCTCTTGCAAGAGTTTCTGGTGATGTACTCAACATTTGTGAGGTTTTTCTAATGGAGAGGAGTACATTAAAGAGATGCTGACACTACTGTTAGCAAGCAAGTGAAAGGGAAAACTATGGTCAGAAAATAGAGGCTGCTGTGTAACTTTTCTATAACATAGGCAGGTGACAGAGTAATTCTATGACTGCTTTTGGCAACTTCTAATACCAAAAAGCCAAACACCAGTGGTGTTTGAATGACAAACCAGTCATACCTGTTAAATTAGCCATGCCTCCCAAGTTGGATCAAGTATATAGAAATACGACTGCCTGGACCACAAGGCTGTCTTTCTCTGAGGAAGCTAAAGGAAACAGAAGGCTGGTTCACTAGGTGTGCTGGTAAATAATGTGAATGGCATAAAATGCCATTTTGAGTATTTGGAAAAGGTGCTTCGTGTTCTTATTAAATTTGTAGAGCCCATGTTTAACTTGCATGTATATACAAGTCATTTCACTGTACTTGGAAATGCATTTAGGTACAATTTGTGGCTGCTGTAGTTTCTAGAGTTCATAGAACTGCTGTGTATTTGTAGATGTGTAACATGCTATTTTGCTTCCTTACACTTCAGATAGATTAAAACAGAAAGGCTAATGGACAAATGGTCTGTAGTCTAGATGCCAAGTCATTGCTTAATTTGTCTGACAACCCCACCGTATAGTCTGTGGCAAAATACAGTGCTTTTTGAATACTCTCCTCTACAAGGTACAACAGAACTGATTTCAGAAGGAAATGGCTCTTTTTATACATCACTGTTTCTCTATTTGTAAACATAGATTCTGTTGCCAGACCCATGTGATTTCATTTGCTATGTGATCTCTGATTTCATAGATCAAGTTCTTTAACATATTATCATATGCTATATGTAATATAACTATTGAAAAATTAATCAAGTTGTCTTAAGCTTTTGGGAGGGAGGGTGAAGAGGAGGCTACAGTTAAAAGCCCATCAGCCAGAAAACACAAAGGGTTCTGGTGAAGTAAGGAGCACTTTAACTACCTGGTTCATCTGTCCTTCAAGCAATTTTGGTATTGAGGGAAGTACTCTTTTTTTTGGCAATTTTTCTAATAGTTTTTAATTATAATGCACTGAAACTCATAGGTTTCTAAAAATAACTTCTACATCATAACTTGTACGTGTTATTAGGCATGTGAAGGTCTGTTCCTGAAAGGAGGGAGAATACAGCTTAGTGAGCGGTCTGTATGCAATTTTAGGAGATAGAAAGTAGAATTCTAAATACTTTTAAAATATTGATACTTTCTATGGATTTCTTTAGCTCTATTTCCCTACCTTTTCCTTTTTGTAAAGATGGAATTTTACTTAATAGGAGGAGAAAAAGGGTTATTCAAAGTGAATAAAAATTAATTATTATACCAAGGATTGAAAGTCAAGAGACATGAGTTCTATTTCTAGCTTTGCGGCTGGCTTGTAATTGCTCTTTGGCAAGCGATGTCATAGTGTGACGCACATTTAAATGGGCTCTGCCTCTTAAAACAAGCAGTTCTTGGTCCTGTGCTATGCTGCACGAGCTGTAGTGCTAGTGTGTGAGGCAGGGCCATGAACCAGATGGGGGAACTGATCCAGCTGGAAACTGCACACCCCCACCACCAAAAAACCCCCAAACCCCAAAAAGCAAAAAGGTGGTGATGGAGAAGGGGGTTATTTCTTCAGCCAGAACAGCTGCCTGATCCATGTCGTTGTGCAACAGCTCAAACATGCCAGCAGAAGGCATGTCAAAATGGTAACCTTACTGCATCTCATATGTCTTATCTGGAAAAAGGGGAAGAAAATATTTGAAAATATTTTCTTCGAAATATTTATTTTTTGGATAATGTGGCTTCTTAAACTACAGAAGGCTCTGGTCAAGTCAAACAATCCAAATAATTGTCCAGCAAAGCAAAAGCTGTCTACAAAGTTTTGAGCTTGAGTAGGCATAAAGACTGCACTTCTCCATCAGTTACTTGGTGGGATAAAAATTATGTTACTTTACAACTACCCTGTGATAGACAAAAACATCCTGCTTTTAATATGCACATAATAAAAAAACTCCAAAGAGAAGGGCATTAGCACACAACATTTAATTCATCCTAGGTGGCTAGACTATTGTCTTCCAAATCATAATGAGGTATAACTAATTTTGTTGCAATCTATTGAGCTTTGGCAGTCTTCTGACTGCTGGGCCTTCTGTTGAAATAAGTCAAGCCCAGAACACCTAAGTGCTCCAATTGTTTACAGAGGTAATGCTGTTTGTAAGAAAATACAACAATTTCTGTTGAACTTTACTTTTTTTTATGGTAGGGCAGTATTTCCCTTGCACGTTTTTTCTTTGGGCTATTCTTCATCTGAGCCTCCTTTGTCTAAACAAATTAGTTTAAAAAAAAAAAGACTGAAAATCTCAACAACAAAAAAGCAAATCTGAATGATTTAGATTCAAAAACTTTTTTTCAAGTCAGAGTGATGTTCCCTGTGTGAAAGAGATGAGCTGCTTTTTCAAATTGGACCTTGGATAATGAATTTTATTATGAATCTCATTTTTTTGTAATATGCTTATCTCGGTCACTGTTGACTGTTAAAATTTGATATCATTCGTGACTGTATATTCATGGGATACAGCTTCTACAGATGATTTTCTGTAACTTGGATTTTGGACTAGTTCTGAGGAGATACAAATGAACAGTCTGTGCTGGGAAACCTTAACAAGCTATAGTTATATATGTAGACATCCTGAAAATTAAATCTAGATTTTGCTCATTTGTTGCCATAGGTGTAGAAGAAAAAAAAAATAGGCAAACTTGGGGAAAAGGATCAAATTCACCTTGTTTTCTTGAGTGAATAGTTGTATTGAAGTGGCATATTTCTGTAAGCAAGACAGAAGGGGGTTAGCCTAACATTATCTTGTATTGGAAGCACCTCATAATGCAGCTAAAATAGAGCCCCTCCTTCACTTAGTAAATAAAGCATAACAATAATCAGTCTGTTCCAAACGTAGTTACCAAGATGGTTAGTTCGAGTGAAAGGAAAAATCAAAGGAAATCAGCAGCAGCAGCAACTTTAATTCTTGGGGAGCACTTAAGATGCAGTACCTGTAAGAAAGGTTGATGAGAATCTTCCAAAAGCCCTGGGGAGAAGTGAGGAGAAGCCGGGAGCAAATGAAACGTGACAGGGAAGCGCCCTGTGAGAAGACAGAAGTAGCAAGAATGGAAGAGAGACCACTGTGAAGCGACAGTGAAACATCCCCTGGGGTTTTAGTGTAAATGAGC
Organism: Harpia harpyja; assembly: GCF_026419915.1. Classification (NCBI taxonomy): domain Eukaryota; kingdom Metazoa; phylum Chordata; class Aves; order Accipitriformes; family Accipitridae; genus Harpia; species Harpia harpyja. Next base: position 2,191,113 of record NC_068969.1, read on the forward strand.
TCTGTGGCACAATAAGGTGAAAGATGAGGAGCTAAGATCTGCAAAAGCTGAGCATCAGATCAGGGACTGTAAAACATACAATGCTTCCAGAGGTGGCAAGAGAGAATTCATGGAACTACCCTTCTTCAGGGAGATGCTGCAGTATGGATAAGTGACGAAGGAAGAATGCTTTACTGAGGATGATCAGCCTCAGTAAGAAAGAACTAAGTAGAAATCAACCAAATAACAGAGGTTAAATTCTTGCAAAAGATTTAGGTATTTAGAAACATGGTCTACTTGCATTAAGTCAGATGTAAGTACCTAATTGTTAGACCTCAATTTAAATTACACTGCATTGAAAATGTTATAACTATTTGATGCACTTCTTTAAACATATTTGTGTCTACATCTAAATTTGCTTTGTCTTTCAAATTTATTTATTTTTTTCCTACAGTTATAATAGTTTTTCTATTAATCTCAGGGGGTTTGTTTTGTTTATGATTATGCTGATGATAGCGTGTACAGACTGCAGTCAGGCTTGTCTTCATTGTCTCTTATCCTCCCCTAAATGTATACCCTGCCAGCAATTAAGCTTCCAATTGCAAAATAAGGAGAATGTGGTTGAGGCTGCATCACTGAAGAAATGAACATATATCAAATAAACTACAGCAAAATGACAAGAAGTGTCTCTCCAAAGCCAGCAGTGATAATGGTACAAGTGGCTGTTACAGCCTCTGACTGAAAGAAGCCAATGGCTTTACCCATAAATACACAAATTGATCCCTTTCTCTGGAAAGGGTATCTCGTTCCAAACAATGGGGTAAGAATCATTCTCATACATGAGAAATGCCCCACATCACCCTTACCGTATGCTGCAGGTAATAAAGGGTCTTTTAAAATGTAGTTATTAACATGCATAAGGAGAGCAGGGTACAAACTCCAACTGGCATCAGGATTATCCTGCTGTCAAACTTAAGGCAGTTCAGCATTTGCAGACATACTACTTGTTTGTGTTTTATTTTTAACGAAGGAATGGGGTGTGCAGCAGTTCTCCATTTTTAACCAAAATTCTTGCCTCTGACTTTTTTTGCCTCAGTTTCCCCACCTTTGAAATATAGACAATGATAAAAGCTATTGCCTCCTTCAGTCGGCGGTTGTAATGGTCAGCAGCTTGTTCTTTGTTCTTTGAAGTGTAAAATGTTTTATACCATTTCAGATGTAATAGCACCACAAGAGTCCTTGTCTGCAGAACAGGTTTTATGATGTACAACTCAAACCTCAGGAGGGGAAAGCAAGGTACAAAGATAACTTCAGCAGCATGACAGCCTTTGCAGCTTCCATGAAGCTGACCGCTACACCCCCACAGCACGTGGTTTAAGTCTGGTCTCTGGTCATTTACTAATTCTTCTGCAACTGAAGTGGCCAGTATGAAAAAAAAATATATATATAAAGAACAGTACACATTTGTCTCTATTACCCGAAGACATTAGTTTACATGTAGCACAGCACTGATAGAGTTTTATTGTTTCCCAACAGTTTCTCCTCTTTGCAGACTAGCTGGGAAGGTATCAGCGTATAGGATTCATTACTGTTTTCACAGAAAGCAGCAATGAAATCATCTTACTTGATGTTCTTGTATATCTCCATTGCTAGTGCTAAATTATTCCCAACAACATAGCTAAAACTGCTCTGTCTGTCCTCTAATTTCAAACCTTCTATGTAGTAATTTCTTTCCGCTTGTCTGGGCGTTATTCTAAAGGTAATTGAAATCACACTGTATGTGACAGCATATACAGGTTACCTTCAGCTTTGTTTTGGTAGTCAGTAATCCAGAACAGAAAAAATTTGGTTTGAATTTATCTTAAAAATTAAATCATGTAAGATTATGGTGCAAAAATGGTAATCAAAATAAATTACTCTTTGAGAGTGAATTAGTTTCCTTCCTATAACCATTAGAGGCTACAGTTGTTGCACCCGGCAGGTAACATTTGCCTAGAGTTTATCTGCTTTTATTAATATGCTTATGTAATACATAGGAAAGATTTTGTGGATTTATGAAGGTGCCAAGACCTTTTGCAGCTGTAGCTATGAGCTAGGGAAACATTCTTGTCAGGTGCTAGAACCAGGAAGCCTTGCACTTTACCTCCAATCTATTAAATCCATCCCAGTCATAGTAACTTTTAGGCCAGACACTGCAGTGCTAAATGAGTTAGACTCAGCTGGCATATTTTGGCTCTGGAATGCAATGAGTGGTACTGGAGGACCAAGGCAATGCTTGGCTTTGATCCAATGTTCGAGACTAAGTTTTCCCAAGAAAACAAGTGTGCTTAATGGGTGTTAGAATTGGTTGGTCTCTTTTCACTTTTGTGTAGATTGCAGCAATGGTCACTGATAGCACAGCAGGTATGTTGGCTGGCATGATTGCCAGACTGGTTGTAGACAAGGCAGTGCTTTTATAAGATGTGTTCTTGTTGGGGAAGAACTTGGAATTGTTTCCTTGGCACGTGTTAAAATATGAAATAACACACACTGTATGTTTTGTATATGCACGCGCATGCCTGAGGCAGTGTCGAGAGGGCTTGTCTGTGGATTTTGTTCAGTGGCTAAACAGAACCAAAATTGTCCATCTGGCACCTTTCACAATCCTGGAGGTGGCAGGCACACAAAGTGTAAACTATACAGATGAATTGTACAAGTTCAAGTGGAGAAAGGAAGCATAATGCATTTAAGATTAATGCCCTTTCAGCTGCAAATTGCAATCTGCATCCATTCAAGGCAAAAATTCCTGGCATTTTATGTTGTCTAAGGGTCTGGTTTAGGACAAGGATAATTCTGATAAATGCAAATGAGTATTACCCTGATGTTACAGAAGTAAATAAAAGTAGGATCAGAATTATGTGATCTTGAGCTTTTTCTGCTTTGACTTTCAGAGAGACTTACCTGAGAAGGTGCTAGACGTTTAGCTCATAAAAGAGGGGTAAATGATGCTACGTAAAAGCAAACCGGCCACTTCAGTGTCATTCACGCAACTTTTATCAGTATTTCTGGGAACACTCCTTTTCCTGAGGCCACAGAGCCCTTTTGGCTTCCTCATGCTCCGACTGCTTTTCTCATGCATCTGTGCCTAATCCCAGGTGTCTGAGCTCCACAGGATGATGTTTTCTGTCTTTGAAGGTCAAAATCCTCGTAGTGACGTCACAACTGATTTGCTTTAAAACAGGCTGAGGTCACTAACTATTAGGAGGTTTTAAGTAGAAGACCTGAGGAAAAGCAAATCAACTCTTATGAAATGACGACCTCCTCCATCTCCCAAAACAAATTCAGCAGTGCAGTGAAAATAACACAAAGAACCCAAGCTGTTCCCAGAGTGTAAAACTGATCAGCTCAGAAGCTCTAACAGAGTAGAAGGATGAACGCCTTCCTCCAGTCAGCCTCCAGCCAGCTAATTAGACAACCTTGTACCAAAAGATTTCTTCGCAGATCCAGCTGGTCTTGAAGCATGCAGGCTTGATAGTCTTTTTTATGTTATTATTGTGAGAGTAATATAAACTGTTCTTACCAATACATATTTCGATAATATTTTGCACTTATTCAGCATCTTTGCATTGAAAATCTCAGAAGTGCTTAACAGAACAGAGTGAAAATTATCTCCAATTTTTCCACAAGGAAAGCTGAAGCAAGCTTTTAAGGACTTCTGGTGTTGATTTTGGAGAGGCGGCACACTCAGATTTTGAATGTAGGCTTTTTTTTTTTTTTTTTCCTCCTGTTCTGTTTTTATCTCTGTACTGGAAAGCCATTCCAGAGGTAGTGATGCAAGGCCTGGGTGCAGTAGGCTGCTTAGCCTGCATGATGCTCCATTCACTGGGAAGCTCTGCATAAAGTTTTGGCTTGTGTATGTTTTGACCTTGAACCCTGGAAAAGAGAGCTTTCTGTTATTTGATGACAAATTACATGACAAAGATGATGAAGGAATCGTATGGCAGGGAAACTGTCACGGATCACTTTTATGCAGAAATGTGCTGAGAAGTGTCTCTCTGGACACACTGTCTTCTAACAGAAAGATCTCAAGTAGGGAGTCAGTAAAGAGAAATTCTGGTTGCACTGGAGATCTTGGAATTATGCCAAAGGAATGCTTGGGAACGATGAAGAAAGCGAGATAGGAGCCCAACACACAGGCGTGCTTGTATATCCTTTTAATCCCTCCATATTTCCTGTCCGAGTTGAATTATCTTCCTCATGTTTTTGTGTGGCCACGTTTACATGTTGGAAACATACTGACTGCTTGCAGCCATCGCTCTGCAGTGAGCTCACTTGGCTGCATAAGGAATTTGTCCGAAAATGCACATCAGCACTCTAGCCCTTTGAATGCGCTATTTCTGTCTCGTAAAAAGCATCCGCTTCATGCATCCCTGCAGAGGTGAACCAAAAGGTTGGAATGATACAAGGGAGCATGTGGGGAGGAGCGAGTCCCTGTGACAGCAAACCATAAAGATCTCCCGTCAGCGAGGAGGTACCAAGGGGAGAGCGAGTGCACAAAATAGGGAAGGAGGTGAACAGCCTACAGATGACGTGCGTGGTTTGATATTGGGGGGGAGATTGACAGCCTGATATGACAGTCTGGTTCTCAGATACTTTGCAATTTACTGTATGGTACGGTTTGTCAAAAGGGGAAAACGTTGTCTGTCTACCCTGAATCATGCTTAACTTCTGCCGTACTTCCCAGTTCTGGAAAGGGCTTCCAGTCCTCCTCTGTTGACAGACTCTGTGAAAGTAACCATTAGTAATACTATCCCAGAAAACTAATGGAGCTGAATGAAATAAAGTGGTTTTATGATCAGAGGAGTCTGGTAAGAAGTGAAGCAGTACACAGTAACTCTTTCTCAGATTTGGGAAAAGGATTGTAGAAACCCTTGGGCTCCAAGTTCAGTCCAGCTGAACTCGCGGCATTTCCGTCCCAAACAGGGCCACTTCCTTATCCCTCAGGCTAAGTACAGTCAGTAGCATCATGTAGTCAGATACTATAATAACATGTGCTATCTGGATATCTGACAGGTTGGAAAAGCTGCATGTAGTACTTCATATATTATTTCTTTTATGCTGCTAATATAAAACTCCTCATCTACCACTGCATCCAGAAAAGTAGTTGAGAATTTTTGTGTTCAAAAATTTACCTTTTCAAGGGATATCAAATCCTCTGGCAAAATAGTGGAAAAGATCTGGCATTTGGTTGAACAGATCCTGGTTTACTTTTTTTCATCATGTGTCTGTGATTTGCTGCCGTTCGAACCATGGCAACTAGTGAGCATTAGCTGGGGCTGGCTTGGCACTATCGGCTGTACTGAGACTATTCTAAAGAGCACATGAACTTGAGTAAAAGCTTAGCTCAAGTTTTGTGAGATAGATGGAAACAGCGTAAACAGTGTTGCTTTTTTATGTAATTTATGATTTTAAAACCTAAGCTACTTTGGGCTGCCCTACACAAAGAAATATCGGCAATCTAGCCCATACTTTGGGTTTTATTTCAAGATGCATTGAAAATGCCGCAGTAACAGCAAACACAGAATATGCATTTCGGTGTTAAAGGAGATATTCCTGCAAAAAAGAAGAGATGGGGAAAAATTGTTACCTCTGAAGGCTGGAGGAGCCTGAGCAATAAATTTTTCAATGAAAGCTACTGAGCACCCGTCCATGTTGTTACAGTCAGGCAGAGCTGCACTTCAGCACTTCCAGTGACATGCAGAAGTCTGACAGAGGCAATGGGCAGAGTTAAAGAAATGCCGTGGGAGCTCGGAGAGGCTGGTACACATTCTGTCTGGTTCGGTGAAGTTTAAGAGGATAATCCAGGGGGAAAAAAAAAATCATTAACAAAATTATGATTAGAAGATAAAATACTTTCTACTTAGGCATAAAAGTTATGCTACAGCATTTTGATGCGTATGCATCACTGGTATTGTTCCAAATTTTTGAGCTGTAAGTCGGTAATATACCCCGTTTTGGGCTGAGCAGTACCGGAGTTGAATATTACCTGAGAATGAGTATCAAATTTAGGAAGTGTTTTAGTCCCGGGAAAGCACACATAGCATCATCATTTTTATACAGCCTAGCATCTGCTGCTTAAGCTGTCTGATACATCTTGTAAGGCTGAAAAGGGCACTGACCTTGCAGTGAGATTGCTTACTAGCCGGAATTGCCATAGAGCTGTGGTATGTCTCAGGGTACATTCGGCTATGAAAGCTGCTGAGCAGAAGCTACAAGGTCCGGCCCATCACAGCGACGTTAGGTAAATTTGCTGATCAGTACAGTGTATCAGTCAGCTAGGAGCCCTGCACTTCCCTGCTCCATAACGAGGCACTGACCCAGCTTCATCCTCCTGTAGGACCAGCCAGCTCTTTTTATATTATTGCTGCACATCTACCGCAAAGGGAAACTGTGACAGCTCCACCTGGATGTTTGATTTTATTTATTCATGGCCCGTGGAACAATGAAGTCAGAGGTAGGTGAATGATGCAGTGCAGGAAGTTGCTGCAGCAGTAGCTTTGCTACAGAGATGATGATTTAATGTATCGGGCTAATGGTGGAGGAAAATATTAATAAATTCTGTTTGTGCATGTATTGGGTAGGAGGTGAGGCAAAACAAGGCTTTCTAGGTGCAGCAGATGACATTTTCTAATTATATAGCTTTCTGTTATGCCTGAAGTAGTCATATAAAAAGGTTTTGCTTTCCTTAAAATGACAGAAAATCAGTCTTTTCAAAGCAAAGCTATCCATTTAACTTGCTAGAATTAACGGAATGTCGTGTTTCATTGTTATAAATGCATATCAAGTTCTCAGCAGAAAAATAAGCATGTTAATCATTGTAGCTGATGTACTGTGTGTTATGTAGATTGCTAGCATCGATTCTAGACCGTAGGTTCAGGTTTCTTATTTGCGTTTAGTCAATCAAGCCTGTGCCCACCCTGAATCCCTTCTGGTGAATTTCTGTTGATTTTGTTGCTCAATGTATTTATTCTTCTTTGTGTATCTGCTTTTAAATAAATCATCAGAAGGAGAAACAGTCCTACAGCAGAGGGAGCAGAATGTTTCAGGAAGCTAAATGCTTCTGTTAAATCGCATGCAATCTATGCAGTTGTTAAAGGAGGGGTTTTCATGCAAACCATGAGTATGTTTTGGGTTTTTAAAAAAAAAAAAAACAGTCTCATGCCTGCCTTGTACACAGGAATGTGTGGATTCGTAGGACAGACATGTAAATAGATTCTTAACAGAGTTCCCAAAGCACAGCTCTTGGACTGGCCTGTGTGTTTGGGTGGTTTGTGATTATATAATGGATAGCTGGAGCATGTGGATGAAGTGGCTGAGAGTTAGGGGGGTTAGTTTATTTTTTTATATCTCTTAGTATATGTAATACATTTCTTGTGCTTAACAGTTTTTTAAAACAAATTTGTTAATTCATGTCAGTGTCCTTGGATTTAAAAGGTATTAGATTAATGGCAGTAGATTAATATCTTTTTATTTTAATGGGGTATTAATTGTTGCTATTTTTTCCAAGTACCAGTTACTTTAAACTGCTTTGGATTTGGTTTGATTGTGTTCTGTCAAAGCTGATGAATGGGTAGAACAAGCGAAGCAGAAATCAGGGCTTCCACCAGCACCCGGAGCAGGAAGTTGCGAGATTCCCATTTAAAACCCAAAGCTCTCGTGTGTGCTGCTTGTCAAAAAGTCAGTGCTTTTAGTCTTCACACAGTAGTTTGATTTGGAGATGGTTGTCCTATGGATCTTTTAATATCTACATACAGTTGGAAGTAAAGGAATGAAAACTACCCTTAAGTCATAAGCCTGGTTAAAGTTAAAATTCATTGCCTGATTGCTGTTTTATAGGAATCTTTATAAACAATGAAAATACCTTGACTTATTATATGCTCGTTGATATCAATGTCAGCAATGTTTCTCTGCTATAGAATAGCTAGGGATGATATGAAACCGGTACTTTTGGACCTAAGTTTTGTACGCTGTGAAGGTCCACTGGCCAACAGATTTGGGGGGGTCGAATCAGGCTGACATCTAAATACGGAATTTCTTTAAGCAGACTGAGAAGTGTCAGTACCGTTGCATCAGTGGATTAAAGGGTATTTGGGGGTGACAGCCTTTGTCACTTTGAGAAGGTCACAGGCAGAGAAATTCAGCTTGGCTTCCCATAAGTCTAAACTCTCCTGTTCCTCCTGGTGCTTTGCTATGCCTCTTGTATAGCCCAGCACAGCCAGAAGAGGAATGTGGGGCACTTTTGTTTTCACCAGTCAGTTCAGTGCTTTGGAAAGTGTCTGCCAATGCGTGTGCTGGGCTTCTTAATAATGTGCCACTCGTCTTGGAGCAAAGTCAGTGTGCAACATCCGTGGGTCCAGCCACCAAATGAGAAACTGTTTCATGCTTTTTTAAGTGCTTGAGGAGGAGAAAAATACTACTAAATATTACTAAAAATTACTTTTTCTTTCACTAAGTTATCCTTTAGTTTTAAACATGGTACCATTTAAAGCAATAATGTAGCGGTTTTTTCCTAATTCTTTTTTCTGAAATAAATAACTTCAAACATTTTTTCTCAAATGAGAATGGAAGATACTGGTTTGCAGCTTAAGTAGAAAATATGGGTCTTGAATTTATAAATGCATAGCTGCTTTAGGACTGAAGTATTTGTGCTTGTAGTTATATACGTGATTACGCGTTTGAAGATCCAGAGTCTTTCACATGCCTGTTTTGGTTTTACTGTAACCTGGATAGTAAGGATTGTGCATGTTGGATGTAAAAGTTTTGTATTCAGTACACAAATACCTTGGGGGACTTAAGTCCTTCTTGATGAAATCATTATTTTTATAGAGGGTAGAGGGACAAGGCATGTCTCATTACTAGTCAAGTCACGCTCTTTATGCCAAAGGAACTCTAGTAAAAAGTGAATGGCCCCCATGCTGAACAGCAGTAAAGCAATAAACCCCTTAATTTACATATACACAGTTGCCAGTTCGAAACAGTGTTGGTGAAGGGCAAACGGTGCATCAGCAACTGCATGAAGTTGGAGCGTTTTTTCATTACTCTATTAACAAATCTAGTTATTTTTTTAAAATGTAAATAACAGTAGTTTTGCTTTAATGTGCAGGCAGGGCATTGCTAGTTTGCTGCAGTACCGAGTGGTGCATTAGGCTGTTCAGCATCGCTTACGTTCTCCTGTGCTCTCGTGCTGCTCGGGGACAAAGGAGGCTCACGCTGGGGGCAACGCTGGGAATGAGGCTTTTGCAATGAAGCGAGCGAAAGGGTATTTTCTAGCGTATACCGGTGGTTAGCTGGGGGTATTGTATGGACAGCCATAATTTTTTTAAGACTCTTACCTGTAAATGGCAATGCTGTTACAATAAGAAATGCATCCTAAGCGAGGACAACCAGGAGTTTCAGTGTACACTGAGAGAGCTGGAAGTTTCAATAGGTAAATGATGCAATTACAGTGTTGATCTCCCAGTACTTTGACATGACTGCTTCCCCAAAGCTTAGCCTTCAGAGTACTGAAAAGCTTCTGAAGGAAACTCATGTTTTCCAGGAGGGAATTTTTATTAAGGAAAAAAGCAATTGCAGACAAGTTGGATCTTGTTTTGGGACTTCTCCCAGGCAGAAGCCACTGCATTTGTTAGAGGGGACTTCTTCAGAAGCAGAAACTTTAGATTTGTCAAAGTGTAGAAGGTTATCAGGCTGCTGTGCTGTGCCTATTGGATAATTAAATTGTCTCCTGAAGCATGAGAAGGGAGACGAAAGAAAAAAACCAAAACCAAAAAACTTTTTAAAAAAAATACTTGCTTTTCAGCAAGACAAAACTATACGCCTGTGCCTCTTACAAGAAACAGCATAGCTGGCTACTTCCTCAAACAGCTACATTTGTCAAAGTGAAAAATCCTGCTGAAATTCAGTTTAATCCAGGCTCCTCATTCTTTTAGGTCTCTGAAAAAAAAAATCACAGGCCTTATACATGTGAAGACTGAGCCACCTGGAGTTTAGTAAATGTTTTAGCCACTTTGTTAGAAAGCTTAGTTTTCTAATGTGAACAGTGTGAACATGTACCAGGGTGATACTATCCGAGGGTTTTTCGAAGCTAGCGTGTAGTAGCATTCTGTAATGGGAAGTACTAATCTGGGTGCTGACGGTCATTACTCGGTGTAGCAGCATTCAGAGGTACATGACTAGGATGTGGTTTGGAGAAAGGGGGAGGAGAGCTGAGTCTGCTGCCTTGTGTTATAATTTTTTCTATTGTGATAGCTGCTAGATGTTCGTCTTGAGTTGCAATGAGAACTCCTTCATATTTAATATCAGGCATGAGGTACCTGGGCCATAACCTTAAGGAAACTGAATTTCATGGACTCTCGATCAGATCCTTACTGAAGCCAGGTTTTCAGGGTTTCTTGGTTTTTGTTTTGTTCCACAAAAATGTAAGTAAATGCATTAAATCAGAAATACATAACTTTTCATCTTTAAATAATTTTTATAAACATGTACTGATTTATATGCACAGCACAGGAACCCACAGTACAGATGCAAATGTCTTCATTTTTCCAGATGGAAAGACTGAGGGAGAGGAAGGGAGAGAACGGTTTGTTCAGCTGCAGAGGAAAGTTGATATTACAGGCAGAGTTAGATTCTAGAAATCTTTGTTCCCAATGCAGTGCTCTCACAGCTGCCTAGGAGCGTTGGACAGTATCTATTTCATGTGCTTGAACAGTGAGATAGAGAAATACATTTTTTAAAAGTGTGATTTTGTGTGTGTGTGCGTGTGTACATGCTGTATACGTGACTTCTGCAGAATGTGGTATTTGGCAAACATTTTTAGCTCTTTCAAGTGAAACCAGATCTCTAAGTGAGTTACACTCAATGTCTTGCAGGCAATGCTGAATTGACAGTATTATTTAAATGGGTGTAATCACGTTCTACATTACAGCATAACTTACTGCATCCCACTTTTTTACTTGTGTTATTAAAATGCAGGGGAAACATAGCTGGACTGCCTTGAACTTTCAGTAATGAGCACAAGAATCAAAATAGCAGAACCAATTAATATTTGGAGACAAACAGAAAAAGAAAACTTATAAAAATGTATTTCCTAGTCTTTCCAATTTTCCCAAGCGTTAGTGCAATGCTGAAGTCCACTCTGCAGATACAAAAAGCATCAGCTGAACGACAGCTAAGCAGCGCAATTATATTGCAGGACAAAGGGGAGAAAACCCAACTTCTTGGGAGGCAAGGGGTTGATTATGATGACCTGTTCAGGCTTGAGGCAGATAGTTTAATACTGATGGTGTGCACTCCAAAAGTATTTTCCTAAGATTTAAGCCAAGAATAGAATCAATTGAGACAGTCTTCAAGGAAGCAATGAGCAGAGGAGAACATAGGGATCAAAGACTGGAGCTTCAGAAAATGGCCTGTTGTGCTGCCGTGCGTTTATTATGTTACTCAGAGTGTGCAATAAAGGGTGTTGGTTCAGCTGTGTGCCCCTGCCACAGGGCTTCATCCAGAGAATATTTTTGGATTCAGTTCCAAAAGAGGGGGGAAAAATATATTGCCTTTTAGACACTGCTCTCTTTTTCCTTGTTTGATAACTGCTGCCAAAGTGGGCTGGCCTCAGATGTGTTTCTTTCCAGTGAAGGGCCACAGGAAAATATTTCCTGGTAATAAGACCTTACTAGTTGGATACTATCTGTAGGATATGTTAGTGTAACTGTGATGTTTTGTATCCCTTGATTAACATGATGAATAGACTAATGGAAAAATAAAACACTGTTGCATTATCAGTAACAGAACTGATGAGATGGGAAATGGGGAGGGGAGAGCGACACCATGTTTTTAAGTGTCTGAGCATAAGGCTTTTGTATCCCACAGAATAGCTTATCTGTGCCATTTTGCTCTTAAATCAGTGGCCCACATGAATTTCAAAAGCATTGCTTGGTGATCGGAATGATAGTAACATTAGCCGGCTAATAGAAGTATGGAAGGCTGGGTGGAGAGGAATTAAGCCAAATAAAATATTGCACGGTTAAATTTCACTTAGTTATCCTTTCCTCCTTCCTTCCCTTCCTGTTTGTGTGTTACTTTGAGTCCTGTTGTCACGGGACTCCTCTGTAATACCATTTGTTTTGTCACTTCATCCTACCCCAGTGCTTGCCCTGAACTTTATAGCTTACCAGTACTGCTTGCTTGGCTGCTCTGTTAATCTCTTCACACTACACCACACTTGAGAAATTCTTATTCTCTTCTCTCAGCAAAACATACAACTGCAATCCAGCGTGCAAGTTCACCCTACCTAAACAGCACAATTGCTTATCTTGATCCAGTTACTGGCGCAACCTTTGCACCACCTGGCAGCCTTGCTGGCTGGCGAGCTCAGCAAAGGGACCCAGAAGAAATGCCTCCTGAGGAATGGCTTACCTTTCACGTGAGGGCAAGGAATGCTTTGTGCAGTAGGGAGAGGAGCCCTACAGCAGATGTGTGTGCAGGCTCCCAGGCTGGAGCCGGCTCTTCGGGCAGGATCAGCTGCTGCTAAGTGTGGAGCTGCAGAGCGTGGAGCTCACCAGGGCAACTTTTCACGCTCTTGACCACGCCATGTTCAACTGTCAGCCCAGCAACCTTTATTAGCACAAAACTCACATTCCAAACGTTTCTGATGTAGATAGCAGGAAAGAAAAGGAACAGAAATGCAGAATACTCTGTTTCTTCACAAATGCTTGCTTTTATGCATTCAGCAGTCTGAATTAGAGCTGGAGCTGATGTATTCTCCCAGCTTCCAGAGCAGACCCGTGCGCTCAAGCCAGGCGGTTACGCTCCGGTTCTAACTAGAAGTGGGCCCGGACCAGATGCCTACACCCTACTGCCTCAAGCCTTTACAGAAGCTAGAGCTTTTGTTTTGTTCTTGTCCTCATTTCTGCAGGGGACTGAACAAAAGCCCACCTCTAGCTTTCTAGTTTAGCCTTCGCACCCACTCTATTTTTGAGAAGATATGGAAACCCACGGAGGAGATTCATGTGCAACTTGTGCTTTGGTCCAGAGCTCAGACATCGGTGGAAGTGAATGAAGCAGCTGTCAGCTGTAAAAGCATACAAAGTATTAGTATGCAAAAGGAGCAAAACCCTAGCAATTCACATTACTACTGAGGTTTCTGCATCCTAGTACGAGCTGTTTGCTATGGCAGTGTCAGGTCTGGAAGTCTGAAATAAAGCAAGATGCCTGGTGTGCATGTTTGCATATCAATACCAGAAGTGTTTTCTAGCTTGCATCTGACGCGTAACATAACTGGTGCTTGAGGTCAGGAGCAGTATTAGAGTTTGAAACACTTGTGCATGCAGTCAGTCCTTATGGTTGCTTTGCAAGCTTTCTGCTCTTGCAAACTCCAGTTATTTGTCTGAATGCTAGATCTTCCGTACAATCTTCTGGGTACTGTTACATCATGCTTTTGCATATTCTGCTACTCAGAATATCTGATCTGAATAGCTTTGCCCACTGCAAAAAATTCCAGCGCCTAGCAAAATGTCCTAGCTGCTCCTGCCTAGATAAACAGGTTCCTGGAAGCCAAACAGGACTTCTTGAAGAAATCCAGTTTGTGAACCAAACCAGCAAATAAGTGGATTTTTTTGTTTATGTAGCCTTTGATTTTAATCAGATTGCAAACGACCAAGTTTGTCGCTTTATCCAGTCTCCCTAGTGCACTTGTGTCCATGTTCTCAAGACTGTCATTATTAACTGTTTTAGAAGCTTGTGCAAAGAGCCTGTCTCATCACTCCTGAGAGTGTAAACTGGAGGGTACAGTGGAAGTATGACAGTGGAGATACGTAGAAAATTGACTTTCATTTGTTTATTTGTTTCTATTTGAAAACTATTTGTCTATAAACAGGAAAGCAGCATTCAAACCTGAGATTAAAACAATGTTGATATATACATTGCTGAAGGATATCCATTAGTGAATATCATAAGATCCTTCAGGTCTCAAGTTTGGTATTAGAGTAGGACAAATTATGATGAAAAGAGTTTCATTCACTGAATGAAAGCTGGAGAACTGTGTACCTTGATTTATCATTACCGTGCTGCTCCGTCTCCCTTATCTGTTGCTCAGACTGCAATAGATAAAACTGTATGTTTACTGCCTGGATTGAGTAATATCTTGGATCAACCATAGAAGTTTGGCTCTCTGATCGAAACAGGGCAAAATCACACTTTCAGCTGGCTGATGTTTTGGAGAACACAAAGCAGTCAGTAGGTGCTACACATGCCGTGGTAAGAACATGGTCACAGGAAAAGAAAACCAAACACTGGTGAAAAGAAACAGTATCTCCTGGTAGCCAAATGTGATCTGACCAAAGTGCGTCTTGGACAGAGGCTATATTCTTTTGTTTGCTTGTGATCACAGTAGAATTGTGCCATTGAATAGATTTTATTTTCAGTTGGTTTTCTTGTGGAAAAAAAAAAATGTGGGTATTTGAACTATCTACGAAAAGTGAGCCACCCTCTTAGGGTATGTTTACCCAATCTTTTAAAATGTTCACTTCCTCTGACATTTTTATTTACCTTGGCACATAAATACTAAGTCAAGCTGTTTCCCTTTCCTGAACTCAGTGTTTTTAAAGGAAGCTAATATTCAGTCTTGCTAAAGAATTTCAGACAACTTGATAGAAGGACTGGGGATATGAAGAACGATGCCATCTTGCAAGAATGTCCTCCCAAAGTTTCTGGTTCTCATAACAAACTAAAAAAATCTCAGCTCAGAAAAACCATGTGATACCAATGCTGCAAGTCTTATCCAATTCTGCATAATATGATTACAGAAATAGTGTAAATGTTAGCCTATGTGCTGTAAATATATGATCTTATTATATGAATTTCCTTATCCTAAACTCGTCTAGAATGGATGAAACAGCATTTCTAAGCGCTTCACAAGGCCTGTCATTTCAGCAGAGGTTTCTTAGCAGCCTTTAAAGCGTTTGAATTACTGTATAATGGTATTCTGTCATCTCTTAGCAAGGCTCACACTCTAAACACTTTTATACACAATAGAAATTAAAATGGAATTGAGTAAATTCTGTCTCTCAAATTCATGGACTGTCTAGTGATTGTCTGGGTGCTTAATATTAAATATAGGCTCGCATCTAATAGAGCTTGCTTACTTGGAGCAACAAATTGTAAAATGTAAAATAGTAGGTCAGATGTGGTAAATAAAATATTAACTCTTTCCATACACTTTTTTTTAAAGTATATGCATCTAATATTATAGGCACAGTTTTGGTTTTATTCTTTTTCCATGCTTTAGGATATTGCAAAAGTAAGCTTTTTTACTGTAAATACATAGTTTATTGGGTGAAAAAATATTTGGCATGCAACAAAATTTTTCTAAAAGCTTCTAAAAACTTAAGAATATAGTAGATATGATGATTTTGGGGTCATCTGCACATGTGCCGTTTTCATGGTCTCTGAAGATCCTTTGTTGGTCTCGGTTCTCCAGCAGTATATCAACTTTCTAGGGAACTGTCTGGTCTGCTCTCTCCATCATGGCACCTGAGTAAAATTCATTGTGATCATACCAGCAAATGCAAGCAAAAACTATCACGTGCAGTTACCTTTTTTTAGGGGGCAATGATGAGGTTACTAAGGGACATCAGAGAAAAAATATATTCTAATATGTAGCTCATATGTAGGACCAGTTTTCTATGTAGTTGCCTACATGGAGACCCCAGTGAGATGGTCTCAAGCCTATGTCTATCAATTCCTGGGCTGAAAGATGTTTTCTCCTCCCCAGGTTTGAGCTGTTACTTCATACCGCTTCATGACTTCTCTCACCTTAGACTTTTAGAATTGAGTTCAGTGTGCCTGATTCTTCCCTTGAAGATGTTGCCTGTCTTTTTTTGATATCAAGGATAGACTCAAGCAACCACAGATGGCAATGTGAGAGAAAAGCAAAAAGTTGAGAAAAGTGATGACTAGTTCATTGCTAGCACTGGTTGGAACTTCATCCCTCCTGCTGTGTTAAGGTAGTTGTAGAGCAGCAGCTGAATGTGTATCCTTCCGTGTCTCAGCATAAGCATGACTGGTTCCTGGGTATGCCCAGAGGTAGCTACAGAACCCACATAGGTGGGTAGAAGTTTCTGCTGACGTCTCTGTTTAGATCAATAGCTGAGCGTACAGTTGTTTCTCACACAACCCGTGTTGAATTTGAGGTGTGGGAGATGCAAAATGAGGCTGCTGCATGAACTTTACAGCTCAAAGCAGTACAGAAAACAAGGAAGTATATCAAAGTGGAGAAATGTTCATCCTTTTCAAGCATATGAAGATATAGCAGGATTTTCTTTTATAACCTTTGTTAGCCAGCCAGTCTGCAACCTTGATTCATTGCTTCGTACAAACAGCTGATCAGTAGAGTACCATCTTCAGGGTAGCCGTGGTGGTGGTTACTGAAACTTGCTGCAAAAAGTACTGTATACCATGGATGGTACTAGCCAGTGTGTGAGATAACTATGGTGCCTGAAAAAAGTTTCTGTCTGCTTACTATGTGCAGAGAATGTCTACTTCTGGGGCACACTTCTGGTACCTTGTTGGCAAAAGTGTGCTATTAGAAAGAGGAGGAGAAACTGTGGGTGTGTTTGATCTAGAGCAGTGAGTAACGTTAAAAAACAGGAATCTACAGAGGTCAATTGGTCAAATAATAAGCTAATCTAATGTCCTAAAGCCATCAGATATAATCTATCAGGAAATGCAAAAATTACCATTCCTGCAGGAAGAGGAATTTAGACTTGCTGTGTGGTATTTTGTGGTTTGTACCTCTGAATATATATTGCAAGCAGTCTAAATATTAACAATAGTGAAGTTCTGAGGTAATGTTGTGGTCATCTCCTCCCACCCTTATCTAGATCTCTTAAACGTGCACATGTGGTCTTTCACAGCTAAAATTTGGTGTGTTTTAATTCCTTCAGTTCCTAGAAGAAAAAATACCTGCCTGTTTTCATGCATCTGGAACCCTTAATGAGGACTTGCCTGATTCTACTTGTCAAAGCACTGTTTCACTAATGGTAGAGACACTAATTTGTGACTGTCCTGACAGCACAGAGACTGCCTCTTATTGGTAGTGTAAAAGAAATAAAGGCTTGTGAGCATGAAGTGAAATGAAAATATTTGAGAGACTTAGTACCAAACTATTCAGCACTTCCTGAGCGTTGTGCTATGTTTGGTTTGGTTCTGATGGGTACTCTGTCTGGAAGTATTCTAGGGAATCAGAACTAATGGAAATTAATATTTTAATTGATCTATTCAGTTGTGCAGAAATAACTAGATGGTCTCTGTTCCCTAAATAAAAATAGCAAAAAAATCTGTGACCAAAGCTGATCACACAGCAGTCCTGTTCAGAATGATTGGATCACTGCAAAGAGCCTTCTTTCTTTAAATAGCCATCCTATTAGCTGAAGAATGGTTGAACAGCTCTGGAAGGCATTTCTGTGACATTAAATTATGTCTGTGCAGTATCTAACTCCCTTCTCTGAATTTGACCTTTGTCTGCCAAATTCTGACAATGCCAACTTGGGAAAACCTTGCCTAACCCTGAGTGAGATCAAGTCTGGCCAGCTGAGATACTTTAGATAATGACTCCTGGGACCGAGCCTTTCTGATCTAGAAATAGAGAGCAGATTTCTTCTCCCCAGATAGCTGGTGGGACTGTGCATAACTAGATCATGAAGCAGTACAGCTACAGCTGTGCAGCTTTTGAATAAGGGGACGTTTTTAAGGCTGTGTGGCCAGAGAGTTGTGTGAAGTCCTTATGGGCCAGAAACCTCAAAGGCTGCTTTCTGTTGAATAGGTGCTTAAATTGTACAAACATGTTTGTCTTTCAAATGGAAGTACTTTAGTGATGTTCTTGCAAAGCACAGCAGCTATCGTGCTAAGCCGTGCCAGTTCTGAGACAAACTCAGAGAGAGCATGGTCAGTGAGAGTTGCACAGACCTCACAGAAGGAGACAGAACTGCTAATCGTCAGCAGAGACTTCATATGATGCTCCACACGAGGGCAAATCATCTCACTTCATTTGCAGAGCTGACTCCTACACTAAACAATTAATTTTAAACCGGAGTTTACCTTCCACCCCCAAATGACATAGTTGCGTTGTCAGCATGGAGGAGCCACCAGGCAGTTTCTCTCAAGTGCAATATAAATTTTAGCTCCTGATCTATGCTTTGCTAGAGATGCTTGCCAAGACTCTTTCTATAACAATTAAGAAGGGTTTCTTTGAGTAAAAATATCCATGTTGTTTGGCTGCCAGAGCACTGCACATTTCTGGACCTTTAAATTAAGAGGAAGGAACTTTTGGTTAGAGTAACGTATATGTACATCTCAATATGGAGTTATTCTGAAGCAAGACTTTACAAAAGCAGGTTTGATCCCTTTCAAAAAGGTTCCAGAAACTGTCCCCAACCACTGTAACATCCTTAGAGGCCCTGGAGGGCATTTTTCTAATGACTGAAGGTCTTTTCTTTTCATTTTTATTGGAAAAAAAGAGAAATATTTAACCAGAGTATGAGGAAATATATTTTCAATATTCATAAAATGCTCCAAACAACTGCTTATTTTTATTTGCCAAACAGGGTGGAGTAGTGAGTTTTGTGGCTGAGATCACCACCACCAAGAGATATGACCTTGTTGGCTGTATGTTCAGTGGTGATGTAATGCTAATTTAATGTTCATCATTGTTTTAATTCTATAAATTTAGAACAGAATTCTCACAGTATTTTTTTCTTGCAGTCTCAGCACACACATTCCTTATTAGCTTGTGCAAAACGTCCGCAATTAAAATTCCCTCACGAGTATGAACAATTTTGTCCTGGCCTGGTTGCATCTCTAAGCTTCTGAACGTCTCCCAGCCATTCTGATGATGAATACAAATTATTTCATGCTTTTATTTATCAGCACATTAAGGAGCAAAAACAAGAGAGGGAGTTTAAATTGGAATATAATTGGTTCTTTTGTGGGCCTACAATAATTAAATGTGAATATATGGATAGGCGGTCAAGACAACACCATTCTTACTCACTGAAAGCTTAACCGTTGCTTTACTTCAGAGACAACTGCTACTAAAATTTGTCGCAGAACCATTTTTATTGCTAGCACTGTGAAATTCTCCTCTATACAGTTTACTTCAGCTGTGGCCAGCTGCTGACCCTGAACTGTCATTTGCAATAGGACTAAAATGCCACCTTACATGTTTTTCCTAGAGCAAGCTGGCAGTTCATGACAACTGAATGTGAAGTTGCCTGATGTAATTACTATGAGGAGTAATAGAGAACAGACATTTTGAGTGTCTAAGGAAATGCTGTATTCTGAAAGCTTACATATTTGGTTGACTTCTGGCAGCAGATTCTTCCCGTCAGCAAATCTGAGGAATGCCTTTACCACACTCTGTTGCTTGGCGAGGATTAAGCACAAAGTGTCCAGCTGAACACGACTAATCCTCAGGACCGCGCTGAATGAACTATTTGTAGGCCTGTTGCGTAACAAGTTCAGGAAGACTGCCTGGCTCGGAGGAGTCCTTTCAAAATACCTTTGAAAAGCTGCTCTAACAGCGCAGCGTCGCAGGCAGCCTCTTTAGTCAGGTTAAATAAAGTGATTCATAAGCACTTACGTGTTAGACGCGGAGTGTGCCACAGTGGGATTTAGCGTGTGTTTGGGTTTGCTTTGGACACCCAGGCACCAGAGCTCTACATCTTCCAATTCATAGGAATCTGATTGATTGGGTCATGACTTCAAGGCAGAATAGGTTCAAGTTTTTGTTCCTGATTCCTAAAATGACTGCAGGCTCTCTTGGCTGGAGATAAATTTCTGCAGCTGCTTTGCCCACGGAGGAGCCTGAATTCTTGCAGCTATACAAACACGGAGCAGCTGTCCCACATTGCCGAGGCACTATCGCTGCTCTTGAGAGGGAAGTACTGCATCAGGGTGAGGATGAAATGGCCACTGTCTGTCACAGGCTCACACCTTAGCTTGTGACAGGTGCCGGAATTCTCCCTCTTCCCCCTTGGCATAGTAAAATACAGAGCAGGTATAGGGAAGAGAGGAAGTCCAAGAAAGACTTTCAAAGCAGAGATGTAGTGTTTCTTCCCCTGCATCATGAGTTTATTTCATGGAGGAGGGACGGAGGGTCAGGGCAAAGAATAGAAGAGATTTCAGTTTTAGTCGAATTGGCTCTTTTCTGAATGGGTTGACATGCAGCAATGCCCATAGCCAAAACCATCTGGTCCTTACTATGCTGGACTGTAAAAACAGGAGTACATCCTAGACAGAATATCACAAAGAAAACTAAGTAGTATCATGCTGGGGACGGGGCAGTTTTATTGGTCCTTCCAGAAGGCGAGAAGAGAACTTGCCCAGTTTTTATTCCAGTCTATATATCCACACTGTGTAAATAAATTTGAAGTGAGGGCTTTTAAATGCATTTTTACAGCTTGTTTTAGAGGTAATGGAAGCAGATTACCAATATAAAACTGCTGCAGAAAGTGGGATGTACTTATTACTGAAGGAAACTTGACCTGAAGATAGACATGACCTGGAGTAATGACAGCCTTATAGCCTATGGAAGAAGAACAATTGATACAGGTGAAGAGCTGTTGAGAGCTGGAAGATACTTATGTATATACGCATGGGGTAAGATAGAATATGTTAGCATAAGTACATTTCTAAAAATAGCCAAAGTCCCCTGCAGTGTGTGGCCTGAAAAAGGAAGATATACAATGCAAATTGTGGAGCTTGGTTATCTTGTAAATTATTTCTATCTCTCTATTATCATTCATAGGACATAACTGTTTACAGTGTGCACAGCAGCACTTTGGGCACCTGCTTCAGTGAAAATTCAGAAGTAAATGTTTTTCCTTTGGAATTCATTAAAGAAGAACTTTAAGCTGCTGTAAGGACACTATTTCACATGCTGCTCTCAAGTCAATTGTAGCATAATTTAAAAATACTGTTGCATCCCACCTTGCACTGCTCTCTCATTTGCCTCACCCTTGGGGTTTGAGAGCAAGTACAATGTGTAGAGCTGGAAAAAAAAAAGCGTATTATGCATGTCTGCAAAATTATATGTACACAAATAAAATCAAGGGACTAAAATACTGATTTAAAAGGAATTTAATCAATAAAAGTTTATTTACTCTTTAAAGATTTAAGCATAACACCACGTGCGATTCAGGGCCAAGAAGGCTCTGCATAGCTCCAGCAGTTTCTAGACCCCAGAGTAAACACTACGGCATTTGGTGTTGTGATGACATGACTACAGCAAAATAGCCAACTGGATTCTGGGGCACGAATAATGCATCATCTCATAAATACAGTCTTAATATTCTACAATGAATATATTTGTTAAAACACCATTCCCCCCTATTTCAATTCTTCTGTTTATGAAATAAGAAGTCTAAGCTGCCTTTTGTAGTTGAAAAAGGACTGCAAGGCCTCTCTGATGTTATTTTGTAATTACGATGGCATACTAACATTTAATGAGAAACAGAAAGCATAAGGCTTTCACTCCCTGTAACTCTTGGCCTGCAGCAAAGAAAAATACTAAAACTGAACACTTCTGCTGAGCTGCCATTGTTGAATGTAATGCTTGAGATTCTCGTTAGCCTCCGATCCCAGTTTGAGTAAGCAATTAAAGCTTGGGGAAGCTAGCGTGGAGCTGGTTGTAGTGGATTTTTTTTTTCCACTGTGAAAGGCAATTAACTGTAAATTGTACTTAAAGAGTTTAATAGCACAATATGCAGTTTCTCTTCCACTTGCCTGCGTGTTTATACCTGCGAATTAGATTGTTATGTTGTTGTTTATTTACTGGTTTGGAAAATATCCAAAGAGAATTTGTTGATGAAGGTGATATGACAGTGTGATTATCTGTCAAATCAGCAGGTATTTACTGCTGATGATGCAGGAGTCGGCCTAGGCAGAAAATGGCAGTTTGATTATATGGGAGAATTTTCTTTAGTCCCGTTTCATCTTAAATGCTTTGCTTTTTATGAGGCTTGCTTTGTGTCACAGCCTATACTGACTCTTTCTGTTATGATGCTTTCTTCTTTCTATGCTGTTATTTCTTAACTTACATGGTCAGTGACAGATGCAAGGGGAAAAAAAAAAAAAACACCCATACCTCATGCTAGTTAGAATGAAGAAATAAATAGTCCTTGTAAGGTGATTATAAATTATGTCAGTTGTCCCTGCAATGCTGGAAGTATTCTTCTTAAGGAGTTACATTTTTAGTACTTTATGGCATACCTTTAATTTAAAATGTTGACTTTGAGTGATGACTAACCTGACAAGCTGCCTCACCTATACCTGTTCATCACCAAAGGGATGTTTCTCCCAATCCTTCACCGCTTCACTGATGCTGCTCTGCATTGGCCTGTGGAGGATAGTGCAGAATTGTGTTTCATATGATGTATGGGCAGGGGAATTCTGCTCATAACTGACATATTCTTTATTCCTATTAAGTTAATATCTTTGGCTGGATCTTAGAAGTGAAAATGAGACTAATAATATATTACTGTGAGTTAGTTTTCTTGGTTTATTCTGTGTGGGACAGCACTTCTATGGTTAGTGTTATTTGAGCTGCAGTGAGCATGAAGGCAAAACTGTTATGGCTCATTCTGAATGTTTATGGTCCTATTTCTTTGGGTACGCATCTGCTAATATGGTTTGGGGACTTGGGTGCTGCATATGTAAATAAAGCAACCAAAGAGAAAAACATGTATACGTTTCTCAAATTTGAGTGCATAATTACAGTAACTGTGTGCAGGAGGAAGAGCGCTCCAGGTGAGTTTCTGAGCTATTTAGAAATCTGATCCTTGGGAATGTTCTCATTTCCGTGTGTCTTTTTCCCAAGTGTTTTCACAATCCTAGAAGTGAGAAATTAAACTCGTCAGGTTATTTCCAGTTCACCACCTCACAAGAGAGTTGTGGTCTTGGCCTTCATTGGCCTTGAAGGAATAGGAGAGCTCAAGTTCCTAGTTCAGGGATGGAAAAATGCAAGCGCCACTGTAATGCTTTAGTTTCATCTGCTACTCCAACCAGGGAGTCTCTAGAGTGGAAAGGTTGTAAATATGATAATGTGTTTTGTTCTGTTGATGGGAAAAGTTCAACTATTGCAACTGTTCGCTTAAAAGAAAGTCATCTAGACTTAGGTACCATGGCTGAGATTTTCCAAAGCAAAGCCCTGTATTGTCAGCATTAGACACATATTTTCAGGAGCACAAATAGAAGCTGGGCTTTCAGTGCCCTTTGGTATCCCATGAGAAGCAGGCACCGCCAGTGTGCCTTTGAAATCCCCGCGCTCAGTCTTGGAACCAGATTTCGGTCTTTTACCAGAAGCTCTGAACCCTGAATTGGTTTCTAAGGTGACTGCTTGATTTAAAAAAAAAAAAAAAAAAAAAAAAAAAAAAGCAGAAGCCTGATTTATGGTTTTAAACTCATTTCTGAAGATGTTGGTCCATTGCTCATGTACAAAACAGTGAGTACAGTGACCCTTCATCCAGACTGGTTATTCAAGGAGGACCTTGATAGACTTTGACTTTCATTGTCTGTTCATGAAAGGTGTTTCATAAAGCCTAGCACTTAATATTAGCAATAATATTGATGACTTCTGCCAGGGAAGGGTATATTGAATTAACGAAACTAGTGTTGTCATTTGGGCTTCCATTTTCCAGATTCCTACCAATACCAAACAGATATTTTGGACCTAAAAGTCATATGTTGAACTGAGACTAGAAAGGATAGCAGAAGAGACTTTGAATCATCTCAGATCAATACTAGTTTGTCCTGTTATTTTAACACTTTGTACATAAGTATTCTTTTAATATAGCTTAAGACTTGCATGAATATGAAAATGTTATTCCCATTCCCTCAGAATTAAACATTCATAGCTGCAAATGGTGTCTTTTGCATTTGTAAATTTTATCTTGTTAATATTTATAAATTCTTCTACAAAATGCATTTGCATTTAAGGCATTAATGTAGATTTTACGTTTTCTTACAGGGTATCTTAATACAACGAATGTAGAATCTGAGTTAGAACATGCAGTAAAAAAAAAAATTAGCTTTTATTACAAATAGAATAAACAAAATAATTAAAATGTGATGTGTTTACTAACCTCCTTAAATTCACTGTTTTCTTTCTATAGTTTAGCAAATGTGAATAAAATAACACGGTGGTTCTAGGTCGCATGAGTTGGGATACTCAGCTGCTGTTTGATAACAGCCATTGCAGTTTCAATGGAACTACAAAGTTTTATGCAAGTGTTGGACATTGCTGAATACATTTACTGTATTTTTGTCTCATTCACCAGTGTTTCTCCCTTTGTTTTGTATGCTTTTGCTTCAGTAAGATGCACACCTGTTTCATTATTCATCAGTAAATCAATTCTGAAACAAGCCATATTGGAAAAACACAGATAAATAATACTGCTGCTAATAATCTTCTTGGTATTTCATGCCCTAAAAAATCCCTGTCTTGTTTATCCATATGTATATTTGTACATCCAGAATACTATCTTCATCTTAGGATAAGGCACAGTACCTAAAGGTGCTTAAACCTTTTGTTCATGGAAGGCTTTATGCAAAGCTGCTGTGCCGTTTCCCCACTGCAGCAGGATGATTTCAATGTAAATTTGTCCATGAAAGAGCAGGTACCTTACTTCATCATTCTGACAGTGATTACACAGTGCGCTCTTGCCAGCCAGGAGTAAGTTCTAGCAAGATATATCTGAGAGATTTGAGGAAAAACATTTCCCAAAGTAAATATTGATAGACTTTTACTTTTCTACAACAATACAATTTAAGCAAAATGCATAGTGTGTCACCTGATTTTCAATTCTCTCGTGGGGGAAAATGACAACTTAATCCGAGAGTAGCAGGAGAAACTGTGCAAAGGCAGACAGCGTGCCAAAACGCTGGCATCAGGAAAGCTGTGACTCTTTATGCAGACTGACCCAAATGCTCTTTAGCAGTGTCAGGTGAAATAATACCTAGTCTACTTGGCTGCAGAATTTTAATCTAAAATGCCAGATTTACATCAACAGAAAGAAGCAGAGACATGTTTCTCAAAGCTAAAATTGTTTCTGCTTTCATCAAGCAAAGGTAGTTCAGTTTTATCTCTTGGAGTATTCTTATAGAAGCTGGGTATAAATACTGAGCTATTTCAGTAGAGGCTTTGTTCCAGCTTTTCTCAGCACCTGTCTCAAGCTTCTAAGGTTATCCTGCTTACTGTCAGCTATGTGGTATTATTATCCTACTTGAGGAATTATGACATTGTCTTGGTTCAACCTGAAAGGCTGCTTGGATTATTTATACACCAGCCTTTCCATACTACAAAACAAAAATGTACATCCATATTGAGCCTTTTATCAGAAATCATAAGCTTTATCTTTTTTAATATAATTAATTGGAAAATCCATATCATTTGTACCATTTCAGTAGAAACAGAAGACTAAGAGAAGAGGTGGTTTCCCCCAGCAAACTTTAACTTCTATTTTTGAGATTGCTTGCTACTTAGAGAGCTTTAGATTTACAGCTTTTTAGGAACAGTCGCCCAGAGGTGTATATAGATTTCAGGGTTTATACCTGATGTATGTTATACTTTTAGCTGTAAATATAGCAATAATGGTAAACGTAGGCATCTTCACTCGTTGGAGCTGAACTGTTTATCGGTAGCTATGTAGCTACCTCGGCGAATAGCTCGGTACAGACTTTGCTGCTCTGGTGGGTGTCTCAGTCCTGTCCTGATTTTTCTGCTGTGGAAGCAGCTGCAGAGCCTGAGCCAGGCAGCGTGAGCCTGCAGTGATTGCTGAGGGGCCGGCTCCCATGAAGCTGGTGCTTTTGCTGCTGCTGAGGAGCTTGCATCTGGTTGTGATTGGCAATGCTGATGTGCCTGTTGGTTGAGCCCATGGAATATTAATATTATTTCAGAACTGTCTGCAGTAGCAACATCAGCTAACAGCCTCCTGGTTTTGAACACAACAAATAAAATTAAAGCAGGTTTATATAACTGTTGTATTGACAGCATGGGAGAGTCTGGGTGACTTAATTTTAATAAGCCCACTGAGGTCCAAAAAGAGAGAACGGTGCAGAGAAAGCTGTCAAAACATGGCTACATGCACCAACTAACAGTGTATACATAAAATAAAAATCACATCTTAAATTCTCTTACTAGAGCAGCAGGGCAAACTTAATTTCAGCATCATGCTCATTTTTGTCTGGCTTCTTGATTAGAGTAAGTCTGACCACACTTTATAGAAATGAGCCAAGATGAGGTGCTTTTTTGTGCCTTTGCCTTTCACCCGGAGGGGAACGTTCTAATGGCTTTGGTAAATTGATTAAATTATGTTTTGAATGATACAGACTTCAAACATTCAGTGTATTTCTGGATGCTTCCTGTAGCAGAAGCTAACTTGCTTCAGGCGTTTGTCCCCTATCTGGGATTTTGCCAAACTCTTCTCTGCTAGCAGAGCTATTCAAAGCACTAACTGTGGTTACCAGACTTCCAGAAAGACTCGTTAGCTAGCATTTATATCTGAATTCTGCAGCTTTTGCTCTCATGTGAAGTCAGGTCTTCTCTACTTCCTTCACAAACACAGAGGGAATTGCCACCTATAAAAGAGATGCTGTTCTGTCAACCACAGCTGTACACGTGAGTCAGCATGTTCTGAAAAGCATAAGTGCAAAAATATGTGCTCCAAAATGAAACTGTCTGTGAATTTTTTTGAAGACTTATTGCCTGCCTTTTTATCTTGATATCACATACTTGTAGATGCACTCACGTAATGCTTTATGTCGAATTTGTGTGTGTGTGAGGGCATGGGCACGTGGAGCCCTCTAAATACAGAGCTGAGTATTCTAAGGAAAAATGTATTCTGGATAGAGAAAATCTGACATGCAGTTGGAATTAGTCTGAGTAAAGATTTTTATATGGTGATTTACTTGGTATAATAAAATCCATAACAGACTAGAAATTATTTTTATTTGAAAACCTTACAGGTTTCAAAGAATTAATCCTTCATTTTTAGAAATTAATTAATTGAAAAATGTATGTGCCATTATATTCCTTGCAGGACTACCATAGCGTTATGTAAAGCCATGCACAGCATATGCAGGAATTTTCACCAGATGTCTGCTCAAGAGTGTATCTTTGACTTAAAAGGAGATTGTAATTTGTGACAGACTGTTCAACTTGTGTTTGGGTGGTGGAGGAAAAGGAGGAGAGAAGGAACTTGGGTGGTATATTGCACTGCACAGTAAAGCAACATCTGAAAATTGGAAGAAACAATGAATGATGGTTTTCTTATTAACATGTATGTTCTGTGGCCTGTCTGTGAGCAGGATTGAAAGTTGTAGCATCGTTACCATTGAAAGAGAAATCTTGTTTCTGAGCATCCAGACAGAAGCAGCAATTGGACTAAATTCCAGTTTCTGCATGGAATACTGTTGTGAGGCTAGAATTCAGGGCTTCTTAGTTTTAAACATTTGGGGGTTTATTGCTTTACATATATTTGTTTGCATTGTAGGGAGGGTAAATCTAGGTCTGGGAAATGGGCAGGTTTTTGTCAGAGCTCTTACGGTTATGTTTTAGGCATGTTGTAGCTGATTGAAGGCCAGCCTGAAGGGGTCACAGTAGCAGTGAATGTTCTGTCACTGTGTGTCAGGCTTCACCTTTCTTCAATGTTAATTTTGCTTCTTCCTTTCAACTGTTCTAAGCAGCAACTTCCTTTCAACAATCCTAATGCTACAAAGTACAGCACGTAACATGTGCAGGTACTTGCAGTTTGCGTCACCATTTGAATGCTTTCTTCAGACTTAACAAACAAACAAAGAAGCCCAGCCTCTCAACTCTGTATCATTGAAAGGTAATGGCAGGAGCTTTGAAAAATGGATGCCTAAGAACAGTTTATGTTTCCTTTCAGTTTTCATACAGATGTGGTTGGGAAGTCTTGTCTGTCTGTGTTTTCATCCCATGGCTCAATGTAGTACTAACCAGGTGTTTGTGCAGAAATGAGCAATTGTCATCTTCTCAGGTTACTTGTGTGTCTTGGGAAAGGCTTGATAGGTGCCACTGGGCACTTACACAATGTCCATTCTAGGGAAAAAAAAATAATTTTAGATTGTCTGTCATACTCAGCTGATCTTTCCACATCCTTCAAAATGTACTTGTTTCCCATGAAGTTCAAAAAGAATCCATTTGAAATAACTCCAGCTTGGATTGTTTGACTGTTTCATTCCTCCTGGCTCATGGGAGGGGTTTCAGGGCAGTACAAAAAGGGATGCTTTGAGTATTTCACCATTAGTGAAAGCTAATTTGATCAATAAAAAACCCAAACCACAACAAACACCTTCCTGCTATCAATACTGAAAGTAACTTTCATCCTTAATAGCTAAAGTATGCTTGTAAGTAGATATTTAATATAAAATAAATGTGAGGAAACATCACCAACTAAAGAATATTGGGGTAGGCTCTGCTGGCTTTATAAGCAAGGTCAAAGCAAAATGAATGATCGCATTTATATTTAGCCCCGGTAAATTCTTTGTCTACAATATGCACAAAGAGAAGCATGTAAATAAAGGTGCGTCTTTGCTGGCAGTTCTAAGTTAAAGATCTGTCACGCATCTGAAAATAGTTACTTGTTGAAACTCATTGTGATGGGTAACAGAAAACTGCTGAGTGATGTAGGAGAAAAGCTACTGAAATGATTGTAAAGCGAGCAACTGATAAGGTTTGGACACATTAAACTATTTTTACAATTATTTTTGTAAAGTTTTTTTGTAATCATCTACCTATAAAAACTAGAGGATTTTGTTGTTGAGAGTACCTGAAAGTTATTCTGAAAACAACACAGAGTAGCAAGATTAAAAACTCTTTAATTTCTCTGATTTTTCTTTTTTGTAGGAAGAAAAAAAACCATTACTTTAAATCAAGTATGGCTGAATTTCTTGAGATTAAATTTTAAACTGATTGAGCAATACTTCATGTTTCAATTACTTTGCAGTTCATAATTTAAACGAAAGATGGCATAATATCCAAGCTGGTGATCCAATCAAGTAAATGTGAAAGGTTTCTAACACTTCTTTTTGAGCTACAGTTATCTTCATTTTTCTTCCATTTCTAGAAAGTCAGAATTCTCTTCCTAGACTTAAATACCAGGTTTTTTTAGTTGGTAACTAAACATCTAAGTGGTTGTCCTACACTCTTTTCCTTCTTTTCAGTGGGGTTGCAAACAGGAATAACCACTGCATTACACATATAGAGGAATAACATGGGGTTATCAGAATAACCATAGGTTTAAGTGCACACTTGCACTGTAGTACACTTGTGTACTCCTTGGGTTATATAGTGAGTATGTCAGCAGTCAGACTGCTAGCTCAATAGGTTATTTTTGTGTTACAGGCTTCAGGCCCAAAGCAATAGTCTGCTCATGGTGAACATAATGGGGTGGTTTGATAGTATAAGGTATTATAAATATCTCTTGGGGATTATAGGCATGGTTTACAGAGGCATGGTCCCTGTACATCGCTGTTAGGTGATGTTCTCAAACACTGCTGGAGAATTAGGAGGCATTAGGCTAGTTTGCACACAGGCCACACTGGCTGACATTTCACTTGGTCTCAGGTTTCCACCAAGAGTAAAATTTATCCTCATGTTTTTTCAGGAACAAAATATCTGGAATATCTGAAAACAGGTTTGCCAATAAAGTGTTAGATTGTGCCACCTCTTTGGTTTCACCTGTTTTTGTCTCCCAGTGTGCTGCGGTGTCCTTTGGATATGCATAGTGGGTTTTGCATCTGAAGCTTAGCTTTAAATTTGATTTAGGATAGGAGTTCAAGTCTGCAGTCCAAAAAGTATTGTTCATACTAGAAACCTTCTGAGGATTCTAGATGAATCCCTGTCTATGAAACAGCCTATTTCATCTTCATCTGTACTTTCAGTACCTGTCAAGCTCATTAGATCGGGAAACCATGGTCAGGTTTCCATAGAATAGCACTGGCTGGAACTGCATCCATCTTCTCTTAGCCTGCTATGTCTATTGTAGCTGATACCAGCTGCATGTAACTGGCCATGCTCTGGCCTCAGTTACCATTGTGCAATCCCATCAACAAAATAAAATGTTACTTGTAATTTAGTTTTCTGGATTCTTGACAAACAGAGCTTTGAGCACACCATGGTAAATTCTACCCTAGAGAAGGAGGAAATTTCTCTAGTCAGTTATGTGAAAGGATATGAATTGATTAAATTGCCAGTGCTCTTGCAAGTCCTATGTGTGTTGACCTGAGGAGGAGGAAGAGAAATTGGAGTCCCTTTGAGTCTGCAGTATGTTTACTCCATATTAATGAAGATAAGTAACAATGATATAAACTGGTTTACAGAATAATCTTAGGGTGGGTGCCAAAGATCACCCATTTACAACGTGTTCTTCATCTTTTTTATTGTCTCAGGGTCATTTTTATTTGCCAAGTTACTGCAGTTTGTAGCATGGGCACCTAGATTAGAGGGGGGGAAAGGACATTTTATGGTAGTGAAAAAAATGAATTTACATTTCAAATTACTTCCTGTTTGTAATCTCCAGATTGGTTAGCAGCTTTTTCTAAGACACCTGGGGGTGGTTCTTACTGTAAATTAACTGTTTGCGTTTGAGAGGCTACCTGTCCTTAACTATACCATGTAATTAATTAGCATAATGGCTTTTCATTTTCTTTTTGTCTAAGATTTAGATGAGACTTAATTTATTAAATGTTTTCTGTGACAGGGCAAAAAGTCAATCAAAAGTTAAAAGTCCCTTCAGTAATGTAGTTTATTGCAAAGTAACCTTTTTGTTATGGGTGACAAAAATGTGATTTCTTTTGCCATTTTTGCCTTTTGAAGTCAGTGATTTAAAATATGCTTTGGTTTATGGTATAAGTCTCTTATTAATCACCTTCTGGGGCAAGCAGTAGTTGGTTTTCTGTGGAAATTTTCCTTCAGAGAGGTGGAGGGCTGCTAAAAGGAAGACGGGTTTCGGGCAGACTGCCCTGTCTGGCATGCAGTGGTATGTGCCATTCAATGAAACAATTCTCTTCTCCCCTTAGCAACTACTGGTTTATTATATGCAAGGCCGGGGGCAGGGAGGGGCGTCTTTTTCTTTTTTTTTTCCTTTTTATCTAGATTTAAAACAAGGACTGTGGTAAGTCATAATTTCAAAAGATGAAAACTTAGCACCCTGATGTCTACCCACTATCTCTTTAGAGTGCAGTTAGTTGTGCCAAAATACAACCCTTATGCAAGTCATAAACTTCAGGAGTTACAAATTTCCAAAAGGAAACAAAATTTATCCTGTTCATCTGTGAACAAATGTGTACTGTGCATAGTCATATGCAAATCATTTCTTCTGTTGGTATTGTGCTAATGGTGCCTTGCAGAGGTTTTAGGCAAATCTCATATAAGCTTTTTAAATAGAGGCCTGTGTCACAGGGGCTGCTTTCTGGGCATTCCCTGTGGATCTAACAGTGGGGCCATGCGTTTCTTCTTTCACTTAACTTATTAGCAAATGTAATTAGTTTTCTGCACTGAAATGTTTCAAAGAGGAATTTTCCTGGTCCTTTTTTACCTTAACATACCGGCATACGTCAGTATTATAAAGAAGGTAATTTGAAGGTATGCTTTCAGCCATATGCTGGTAGCTACATGTCTATGTTCTATACTGGCACGCTCAGCATGACAGGCAAAGGGGGAAATCTGTGAATGAGCATAACGGAACAAATATTTAAGTCTCCTTATGCTTGAATTAATCACTCTGTAGTAATATAAGCTGCCTCTAAATGCCTGATGTAAATCCAGTACTGTCATTTAGATTTGGTATTTTCTGATCAGTTCTTTCCCCTTGTTTCATAATGCCTAGAAAGGTAATGTAATGTTATCCTACTCTTTCACATCTTGCCTCTGTTTTCAAGTTTAGGGAGAGCTGTACAGTAGATGTGTTTTCAGGTATATGAATTTGGAGCTGGCTGGGAGCTGCACGTGGCAGTGAGCAGGACAGCGAGCACAAGCTACTGTGCCTTGTCTCAGCTCTGCTCAGAGCCAGGGCAGAGCTGGCACGTTTGCACACAGAGGACAGGCAGAGGTGTCCCGTCTCCTTGTGAAAATGGCCAGTTCTGCCCAGCCTTTTTTCAGAGAGTTCATCATATTCCAGAGAGAGGACACTGAAAAGTGCTGTGCTGGCCTCCAGGCTCCAGTGCAGGAAACCGCGGAACAAAAATATACCCTTTTTTAACGCTCTTCATTCCATGTTAGTGTGGAGCATTTCTCTGAGGTGTGTGTTTATTGGTTCCTCTCCTACTTTTTGTTTATATCCGGCTCAAAACACCATTCAAAGTTTCTATTAGCTGTAAAGGTTACCATGGAAAAAGTCAATATTTGTTTGTGTAGTTTACGCTAGGATTGAGTTTTTATGGTTACTGAATCTAGTTCATGGACTTAAGTCAATTAGTGGAGGCTCAGACTTTGTTACCACACACAGTGGTATTGTCAGTGCCACAGCTGTTTGCTACGTTATATATATATATATATCTAGGGTGGCCTTAGTACAGTAACTCGTTTTGCTGTGTGAGCGTTGCTGGGGAATGTGGTTTTGTTGTTCTGTTTTTCCTTAGTGATGACCCTCTGCATTATACGTAAAACTGTAAGCATGCGGCCTTCACTGAATTTTGTGGAAAGAGACACTACAGTGCCGGCACAGTCACTTATGGTATCAGCCTAAAGATGTGCAACTGCCAAAAAGAAGTGCCGTATCTGTAAATATTTCTGCATTTTGAATCAAGTCTTCTATCTGAGTGATACAGTGCACCTCCGTGCTGATGGATTTGACAAAATGTGAATGTAGATGAATTTCCTTCCTGAATTAAAAATTGTTGCATTGCAGAGTCATGCACTAATAAAGAAGCCATGAAAATATTTTCAGAAAATACCTGTAAATCTAACTTTATTAGGTCAATAATAAGACCTTCCTTATAACCTTCTTCTTACTCATTTGTTTAAATATGCAGTCAGTGAAAAAGTGATTTCTTTACCTTAAAATTAGATTTCAGTCCATTTTTTTTAATTTATATATGGGACATTTCAGTGATACTTGTCATTTTAGTAACAGTTTAAACTTAGTGGTTGCTATCAAAATAAACAACTGTAACACAATCTGAGCTTCAAGCACAAAAATTTCTGGGTTTAGAATGGTGCTTGTAGAAAGGCAAGTCATGGAAAATACATACTTTTACATGGTGTGCACTGTACACGTGATGTCTCAATGTAGCACATTATACAGAGCCAGATGTCACAAATACTGGTAGAAAGACAGTTCTATACAGAAGATAAATTAGCAACATTCAGATATTTACTTTAATACTGACTAGTAATTACTTTCATAAGCTTTCAGTAACTATTTGTAGTTTAGGGGTTTGTAATTCTTTCACATTTTTTGTTTGAAGAAACACAATTCTGTATTTTCCAGAATTAGAAAATATTAGTAAAGCCATGTTAAAATCAGTCATATATTTTTCTACTTGACTTTAGTGTGTGCACAAAACCCAATGTGCACATAGAAGCACACTCATCTTACTAAATTTGTGAATCATTCAGACAGGAAAAAAAACATTAAATACCAAGCAAACAAAACTATGCTTTTCTTGGGGATTGAGAGCTTTTGAGATGTTGATGACGTGAAGCGTAACTAAGCATTGTTAATCTCAGCTGTCTGTTAATCCAAAAGAAATGCTTTTCGCAGAAAGCACATTATTACTGCCATAAAATGAAAGCAGAAAAAAGAGGAGGCTGTGGGGAACCTTCTGCTGTAGCATATTTTTAAAGGATGGTTCAGTTTCAGTCGGTTTACACAGGGTGTTTCAAGAGCATTAATATACTGTGTATTAGCTACCTGCATTATACGTATCATCTCAGTGTTTGTGTTCTGACCAACTTCATTTAAAGATATTTTATTCAGTGACAAGTTTGCTAACTATTGCATAGGTGGTATACGGAGTTTTGTACCATCTGGTGTCAGTGGATTTTTCTTATGGCTTTATAACAGTGGTACTTTGTAATATTAAAAAGTCCCAAATCATAATAATCTTTCCATTCTAGTCCCATTTGGAGGCAACACCTAGCAGTAAAGAACAAAAGCGAACTTTTGCATTGCTTTTCTCTTGTCCCTTAAGTACATACTCAGTGGGTCTTATTGATACCGAGTGCTACTCAGTGTGCAACTGTGACAAATGTCTCTGCCCTATAGAAGGTGAAACATCCCAAAGGACCTGCCAAAACCCGCTTTGTTTTACATCTATTTGTGCCCATCATATCGACATGAACACATGCACCTGCAAGGGGGGGGGGGGGGGGGGGGGGAGGTGCAGAGGTGAGGGGAAGGTAAAGCCACTTCTTTCCATGGCAGTACTAGCTTAATCTGACCACAAATCTGCACTGCTTCTCTAGTAAAGCAGAATTACTTTACTTTTTCAGACTTTTATTATGACTAAGTAACAGTCTGGAAGGGGGAGCTCATGGCTTCAGCTTTCTCTCTGTGAGGTCTGCTGTTTTAGAGCATCAGGATATATTCCTTACATCCTGAGTTTCTCAGAACTTACATTTTGAGTTTCCATCTTGAGCCACATGGATTCCATGCCCACCACCCTTGCTCAATAGTGGCACCGAACGTGCAGCCAGTGAAATCCTGGAACCCAGTGACTTGGTGTTGCAAATGTTTAGGTGTGTCCTAAGCTGTGGGAATTCTGGATTCATCAGAGAACGTGACACTCCAAGTGAGGAAAATGAAGGAGCCACTCTTGTCTCTTAAGAGTGAAATATGTACAAAGGACTATTACATGTATAATGGTATCAGCAAACTTGTAATTGGAGTCACCTTGTATTCACAGTACAGAGTCCTGCCTTTATTGCCCCCAAGGATGCAGATTAAAGGTTTCCCTTTCTCTTTGACTCTATTTCGATCTACAATTTCTGGCAATAATAGAGTGGCCTTCTTGGGTTACAGATGAACTTCTTTCTAAATGGGCTTTCTGGCTCCTTGTCAGCCTTTTTTCTCTGGAGGATTTCCAAGCACTCATATCCTTCTGTCCATGGATTTGTGAGAAGAAAGCGTTTTCTCTTGAAGAGCCACCACTCAGTGCTGATTGACCTAGATCGCAGCTTCTGCTTCTCAGGTATAGTTTCACTGCTGGGGTGAGTCTCGGCAACATTTATGACTGCTGAAAGCCCCCTGCTAAATTTTTTTTGAAAGGGAGATTGCATGGTATTTGCACAAAAAAAAATTTGTTCCATGTGCCTATGGATCTGTCAAGAGAAATTGTAAATATCTTGATAGTATTATAATGAAATGTAGTTATCTAGTAACTGATGAATTTTGTGAAAAAACAAAACTGTGTCTTGCTGTGAGCCGCACTATGGGGAGCAGAGGTAGAATCAGAGAGGCTGAAAACATCAGCTCAGAATCAGCGTGACCAGTGTTCCAGAATTCTCTGAGAGAAATACCTAAGTACTGTACTAAATAAAAGCTCTGCCTAATGTTATTTTTTCCGATGTTGTTCCCGTGGATGTAAATAGTCAGTGTTTTAGTGCACCTAATAATATAGTTTTCAATAGCTCCCCACACAAGTGAGGGTTTCTAGGGTCAACTACTGACTTTGAGGGACAAAACCAGGTCAGAGTATTGACAGCAGAGAATTTTGAGTCGGGAATCCTGGCTTTGATCTGATGGTTTGACTGCAATGTAATCCTCTTTATGCATTGTTTTTCTCGTTGCTGAGATTTTGTCTATGTGTTTTAAAACTTGCTATAGTTTACAGGATTGTCTGGTTTGCATGCTTCCACACTGGATAAATCAGTGTATCTTAGCCTTTTGAAACATTGTTATCATTGTGGAATTTCCTTTCTTGTTCCAAAATCAGGCCTCCTGCCTAAATCTTCTAGCCAGGGCTAAGGAGAGAGTTTGCTGCAGAGCGCAGCCTTTCACTGACAAGGTTCTTTTTGAGGGGCTTAATAACAGACGGTTTTCTTTTCGCCCTCTGTAGAGCTAAGTATCTTGTTTTATGGGAGGGGATAAAGCAGCAGAATGTGTAGATATGTTTCATTTTTAGTTCTCCCACTGATCTGCAAGATGACTGTGAAGAGTTATTCTCATTTTCCTCTGCTATGGTTTATACTCTTTGTGCTTCAATATTCCCATCCTTCACATAGTGATAATGCTATTTTATATTTTGTAAAGGGGGGCGGGTGTGAGACAGGTAGTTGAAAAGTACAGTTTCAAGTCTACAAACCCTTGAAGTCAGTGAAGATTTCCTTTACCTTAAATAGGCTTTGCATCTGTTTTTAGGAGAGCAAAAGGACTACAAAGATTCATTGTTTTGCCTACTCCATAGCAACCGACAACATAAAGCCTTTTCCCAGATGTGTTTATTTGAAGGCTTTATAAATTCAGTTTTAAAAATGAACTGAAGTTGTAGCTATTGTTTTAATGCCGTTTTTTGTATATCGGCATTAAAAAATTAAGTGAACTAGTATGCAGCCATAGGAAATGAAGAAATGTATATGAGAGAAGATAAGAAATCCATTTTGGGGTGACACAAAAATGGCATAAGTACAGTAACATGTTAGCTTTTAAAGAACTACCTGGCATATTTGAGAATTCCTATGTAATT
Organism: Harpia harpyja; assembly: GCF_026419915.1. Lineage (NCBI taxonomy): Eukaryota > Metazoa > Chordata > Aves > Accipitriformes > Accipitridae > Harpia > Harpia harpyja. The sequence continues at coordinate 2,227,824 of NC_068969.1, forward strand.
CCAAGTCATGTGGGAAAATTATCACAATATATTATGTTTTATACAGTTAGAGAATCAATTACTGTTTATGGATAATTCTCATCATGCACCAAAATAGAATATTGTGAAAAAGCATTGTCCTTGAAACTGATATATCCCAATATTTTTTAAAGACACAGTTTTTGTTAGGTGTACAGGTAAGCATGCGTAGAGGGAGAGCATGAGAAGCAGAGAATTCATCATGGGAGGGAGGAGGTGGAGGATCCATATGGGTTAGCATATTTTTTTCAAGGGATGAACTGGATTAATATCCCCCCAAAGCCCACTGTGAGAGAAGTAACGTGTATTTTGACCCATGTATGCATTTTATTGTACAATGTTGCATGGCTGTATTTATAGTCTGCAGGAAGAAAACCACTCCCTAGTAGTTTCTTGCGTTTTTTTTCTTGATAACCCTTTGCTTTTATTCAAGCAAAATGCAAGATAAATGCCCATTTCAGCCTTTTAGATCTTGGAAATAATGCTGTATTAAATGTGATTAAGTTGGGAATTACCCTTAAGCAGGGTCATAATTACTGTAGATTTAGATGGCATGTTATACAAATTGCTGTGTGCTTATAATTACAAATTGAGTTTGTTGCACTCTGGGGGTTTATAAACTTTATCTTAGCTATTAACACATTAAATAACAGTGATTTATGTAAATTACTGGATAAACCAAAATTTCAGTGTTGTGCTTAATCTAAGCATTGTATTTCTGTATTAGAAATAAATTATGGTTAGCTTTAGCAAGGAAGATTGAATAGTCTAACATTCACTACTGAGATATTGTTAAACATGGTAATAGTGACAAAATTGGAGCCGCCTTTCTAAGTTTGTCAGTAGTGTTTGCTGGTCACACTGACTGAAAACTACAGTGGTACAAAGTGAATGAACTAGCAACTATAGTGAATGAGCCGGTTGTCAACAGTAAGCTCTTCCCATGGTCAGCCAGCCTGCTTGCTTCAGAATTATTTACCTCAAACTTCTGGACTGACCTAGTGAGCATAAGTTCATAGTTTGAAATCTTTGTTTACTTCCTCTTGCACAGACATTACCTAGTTCCTTAATTTTTTCTCTAAGTCACGTTGATTTTTTTTTTTTTTTAATGGAGCAAAGGTAACTTTGTGTTGTACAATTAGTTGTGCTCCAAGAAATTGCCAGGAATAAGGATGCTAAGACATGAAAAAATCACTTTCCTATCTCCTTACCCTGCGCTACATATTTCTACAGTATCTTGGTGGCAGCTCTAATGCTAGTTAGTTGTCAAAATAGCAGTGAGATAACAACAGAGTATATGGCCTCTGTATGTCCTATTGGTTCTGCCAAAGTTTCCTATACAAAGTGCAGATAAAGAAAGTGGTACAGAAGCCCACACTGGCTCTGTATTGTTAGAAGAGCCTCTCCTGCCCCTGTCTTCTAAGGCCTGAAACATCACCTCTGCATAAGCACTGCACCTATGTAGTCAGGAGAGCAAAAAAATGTAGCTACATGCCACCAAAAAATTGTCCTAAAAAGCCAAGCCTTGATGTCTATGAAAAATCACCACTGATTACCTGAGTGAGAATGGGTTATGCACTATGGATTATGGTTACTGTCACCTGAGGGAGAATGGGTTATGCAGTATGGATTATGGTTACTGTTATGTGAGGGAGACTGGATTATGCACTATGGATTATGGTTCAACAAAGATGGTTTTGGAATGTTGAAACATAGACAAAAAATCCCTCCAAAAATAATTGCATCAGGCTGCCTTGACTCGGAAACCACAATGCCATCTGCGTAGTGCAGCAAGAATTTGTTTTTCTGTGTTTAATTTCCCCTGTTGGAAAATGTGCAAGATCTTAAATACATAGATGATTTTGACATTTAATCTGTACTTTAGGTTTTAAAGACTTACTAAAACAAGAACTGATTTAACAAAAACTTTGTAGCAGAATGGTCGAAACAAAATTGAGAATTCTGGATGCTTGACACTGGGGGGTGGGAGGGAAGCTGTAACAATTAGCCAGGTAGTGTTTGAAATGGGATGTGTTAGTATTGCTTGGTTGTTTGCTTATCTAGCGTGTTCAGATCTGCAGAAGGAAGATGGTTTGAAGCGGGTTCAGAAAATCACATTCTTCAGAAAATTCTGTGACTGCTTTTGAGGTCAGAGCTTCTTGGCCACCCTTTCCAGTACATATCCTCCTTCACAGCCCACGCTAAAGCTGTCTGCACTTGGTTGCTAAATGGAAACTGGTTTCCAAAGGAGCAGTTGACTTTTGTGGACTGCTTATGTCTGCCTTGGATTTCTCTCTGTTTACAAGTAGAGATGAAGCTTGATACAGGAGGGCATTGAGTCAGGACCAGAAAAATGTGGGATTGTTGTCTATCCCAGAACTTCTGTAGGGAAGAGACTGTCTGGGTAACCACGAGATGTTGAAAGTAGGCATTGCAGTGTAAATAGTCCCTGGTTATAGACTTGCAGTGACATTACTATCAAAACAGTCAGTGTAGGTGTGTCCTTCCTTAACGTATTTGAGTTTCACTGAAAGCTAGTTAAACCCAGGCTTATTGGAATCTATGCCTAATGCTTCCTTAGGAAACTATGCAAAATGCACACTTGATCCAAATGTTTAACTGGTTTACGTAAAAGTTGCTTTGATTCTTTTTATCATCCAGGAATATGCGATTAGCTCTCATGGTATGTATTGTAAATAAGAGGTCTGTTGTATATACAGCACAAGGGCACAGCTGGGCCTTTCATTGCGCTCTTTCTTGTACCTGATCTGTTTGAGCAACATTTTTAGTTTCTGACTAAACTTTAGTTTCCCCAAACTGCAGAGATCAGCCAGTGCTGCTTTTATGTGCTAGAGTATTTCCATTCCTAAAAAGTATAGTGCAAATTGCTCTGCCCCTACACAAAATTGCACTAAATATTGTGCAAATGATTATGAATGAAGCCTTTAGTGGCAAACTTACCAACTGCCCCCCAACCCCACCCTCCAAGAAAGGTTTTTGTTTGCTTAATTAGCTTCCCCTTCTCCAGTACCCTGGCATCTAAATGAAGACAAGGAGTGTCTGTGGTTAAGTTTGCCCAGCTTACATAGACATGATGCTTATTTTGATGAAGGGAAACTTCATCTGGAAAGTGAGATGTTTTGATGGTTCTATGAAACAGGAAACCCAAAAGTTAAAACTTGTCTGTCTTTCTTGCTTTATTACACGATATTAACCATATGGGCCCTACTATTTTTTGAAACACTAATTTCTTTGTACCTATAGGTAGCACTATTTATCTACTGGTTTTATGGTGCAGTTTCAGCTGTTCTTTTGACCTGAAAAGCTAGAATTGCTGTAGGAATATTCTACCAAAGAAACTGTGACTTAGCAAGTACTCTTCAAAATTATTTGATGTTTAGATCAGCAGAGGAATTCGGACTGCATTTTGAGCAGGAGCAGACAGTTGATAAGGTGATGTTCCCTCGGGACAACAGGTTCTGGTACTGGCTGACTCCTTGGATCTTCAGCTCTGGGGTTAACCTTCCAGATATGCTGCATACCCTTCTCTTTTCTAGGCTTTGGGAGAGGAAAGCTGGGAAAGCATCATGAAGCATAAGCATTTTTGTTAAAATATGTGTGTAAAATGTTATTGGGTGTGAGAAAATGATATAATTTCAGTGTTCTCATTTGCAGGTGTGTGGTTTCTACATAAGAGGCGTATATAAAAATTAAAGCACCTTTTATGGTATTCTAGGAGATGAGATGGTTTTCATTTATGAATTACTAAGTTACAATTAACTCTGCTTAGACTTGATTTCTTGCAATACTTTAATCACTACGTGGTGAATCTGCTTGAAAAAAATTAGGAAGGATTGTTATTCATGTGTCAAATACTGTGATGATGAAATTCAGTTGGTGTGGTTTTGGGGGTTTTTGTTTTTTTGTTTGGTTTTTTGTTTTTTTTTATTCTAGTGAGGAATTCTTGCTTGCCAGAACTAGCTTTACTATTGAGCTACCATGTGTTTGGAGGAGGTGGAGGTTTCTTTCCATTCCCATTTAAAAAAGCTGTGAGAACACTGAGGACATGATGCAGCAAAATCCACAAGCTTTCTAGGTCAGGTTTCAGTGGAGCAACAAAGGATAATAATTATAATCTTTTGGGAATTACTCATTTTTATCCAAAATTCTCATTCTGGTGGGTATTTTTTTAATAATAAATCAACTACTCCTCCAAAAATTGTTGTTCTCCTGTCACCAGGCCTCCACAGCACTTAATGTATTATCTTGGGTGCGTTTTCTTTCTGTGAGTTTCATAGTTCACTTTCTGCCTTGCAATCACGAACCTCAAACCATCTTATACTAGTATAACGCATATAAAAATGATGTTTTATGGAAAGTAAATAGGATTTGGATTATTGTGCTAATCTTCAGAACAACAACAGGGAAGTTCAGATGCTGCTGTTTTGAATGTGTGTGGTGTTGACAAAAGCGCTCAATTTCCTCACCTGGTTGCGTGCCTAAGTGTAGGGAGAAGGGGTTGGAATATTTGCCGCCAGCACAGCTGCTGCCGTTGCCTCGAGTCAGGATTTTTTTAACAAGCTAAATTCCTTCTTCACATTCTTATTCTGGTGCATCTGAAATATTTTTAGCTTTTCTATTTAGCGTTGCTCTTTCCATGGACATCTCCGGGAGTTTCAGTGTGGCTGCCAGAAGCCTTAGACAAAATGCAGCCACACCCTTCGTCGGAGGGAGTTTCTCTTCCCCTCTCAGATGCCTCCAATGTCTATGTATACTTTTTCACTTAAAATAATTTAAAAGACAATTGTTTTTTGGTTTTTTGTTGTTTTTTGGGGTTTTTTTTAAGCAGATGAGGTGGGCAGGGAGAGCTGAAAACAGTTGGACGTTCCTTGACCACCATAAAGAAAATTCTGAATCTTGACCAGCACCTTTGCTCCGAAGGCCTCTCCTTTAAAAGTCCCCAGAGCCTATTTTAAAACTTTACCCTTGCTGCCGAGGGAAAGGTCCGTTGCGGGTCCCGGAGCCAGGCCCTTTACGTTGTCATTAATAGCGCTCTGGTTTTAATGAGGCACGAGCCAGCGCTCCGCGTTTTTAGTCTCCGGAAGGGCCTCGGGCGCTACCTGAGCGTTGCCGGGGGCCGTTTGGGACGGCTCCGGCGGGCACCGTGCCCGCCGGAGCCGTCCCAAGAGGCCCCCGGTTACGGTGCGGACCGTGAGGCGACCGGCTCCGTGAGGAAGAGCGGTGGCGGGGGCGCGCGCCGCGGCCGTTGGCGCCTCGCGTTCCCCGGGCAACCGTCCTCCGCGCGCGCGCGCGTGCGTGCGCGCGCTCCCGTCCTCCTCCCCTCCCCTCCCCTCACCCTCCCGCCAACCCGAGCCGTGCGCGGCCGCTGTGAGGGGAGCGGGCGGGGCGGCCTTGAGGGGCGGCTATGGTGGCGGCGCGGAGCTCCCCGCCTGCGACTTCGGCCCAGCCATGTGGTGCCTGCACTGCAGCTCGGAGAGGACCCAGTCGTTGCTGGAGCTGGAGCTTGACAGCTGGTAAGCCCTGCCCGGGGGGTCGGGGGGCGGGGGGGCGGAACCCCCGGGCGCCCTGCCGGCCCTGCTCGGCGGGGAGCCCCGTCCTGTCACACAAAGGGCTCTCCGCTCCGTCGCTGCCCGGCCTCGGCGATCGCCGTTGCGGGAAGCTGGTAAGGAGCGGCAGCCCAGAGCCGCTCCCGACTGACAGGGGGCCCGGCTTGCCGCTGGGGTGACCCCCTTTGTCTCTGGGGTGCTGCGAAGTTCGCGGTGACCGTGAACGCACGGCGGTCTACGGCCGGCGGCGGCTTTCTGGCGATCGTGTGTTGTTCTGGAGCTTATGTCCTGGGTTGAGGAGGGGGGAAGAATTACAGTGCCGTCTGTCTCGCAGGGACGCAAGTTTGAAATCGCAAGCGTTTAAATGTGGTATCAAAAGCGTACCCGTGCATACGCTGCTGCTAGTCGGTGGCAGATGAGGTATAAAACCGCCAGAAGCTTTTTGAGAAAAGTGCTGTTAGGGCGTGATCTGACTTAGCGTGTGCCTTGCCGCTAAGATCTATACATGAGTGTACGCAAGCATGAAAACACTTCTTTTCATTGAGCTTGATATAGTGCAAGAAATCACATGGCTGGTGTCAAACAAGCGGCGAGTTCTACTTCAAAGCCCTGGTACACACTGTTCCCGGTGTCCGAAATCGACCGGGGGAGAGACCGGGAGACCCGGCGTTGTAACTGTCAGCGCGGGAAGGTGCGTTAAATTCAGTGATAACTGCCTAGGGTAAATGATCGTTTGCAACTCATGCCCTCAGCCAAAGGGAAAAAAAAAAAAAAAAAAAAAAAGAAAAGAGAGTTTAGTTTAAAGGCCTTTGAAGTAGGGATACTGAATAACCGATGAAAGAAAAATAGAAAATGGGATTTGACGTGTTAATACGTACAGTCTCTGTTGTTATGATGTTATTAACTACTAAAATAATGTGCGTCAAAATCACAAAAACACAGTACTCTGTTACATGAGCTACTTGAAAACTAGATGTAGGAACTAGTTTTTCTTGTGCAATATTGTGTGTAGATTATGATGGACTAAAATAGTTACCCTGGCATGTGCACTTTATCTTCAATGCATTGTGAAAGGTTATTCCACCAAATAATTCAATGAAATTCTGAGCTGATCAACTGTTAAAGAAATATCCAATTTAAATAAAGATAGGCAACATCTTAAATTGGGTGTGTGTGCATGTGGAAAAATAGAAAGGGAGGAAGTGACTAGATTCAGTGTAACTACATATGAATGCAACAGTGTCTTTTCTGGAAAAGAAAGGAAAAATGTTTTTTTGATAAAGAAAAATGTTTTATAGTACAGTTTAGTCACACAATTAATGATCCTTAAGCTCATTTTTACCCTTAAGGAAAATAATAAAGTTGAGCTTGTAAGTTTCCTGGGTGGAGTTGGTAATGTTTGCAGAAGTGATATTACATTTGCACGGCTTGCTACAATACATAATTAGTAAATGTTACTTCAGTTACAGGTTTGCCTGTATTCACACAGTTATACTCTGCTATTCAGTCATTGTTTCAGACTTTTTTCCTCCATTTGCACGTTGCTATGCACTTCCTTTCAGTTAAACTTGATTATTCTGCCTGATGTGTTAAAAGAGGAATTGCTGAGTACTTAGTTTGGATGGTTGCATTTAACTGTGTCTATTCTTGTGGCAGATATCCTTTATATAAACGCAGACTTCATTACATCTATCTAGTGCTTTGGGAGAACTTAAGCCAAGCTGAATGAAATGACCCATTTCCCATTTTACTTCTACTTTTGTACCAGATTTGTTTTGTTGTTGTGATGTCCTGTTCTAGTTCCTGAAATTGCAGATATTGAGAGTACTGTTACATAATAGTCAGCTGTTTTTCCCCCCTCTTAGTTAATAGGTGCTCAATGTTGGGGTTTCATGTGTGAAGTCAGCTATCATCTGTTTTTTTCCTATTTCTACTAACCTGAATCATTATCATCAAAGATACTAACTGTAGTACAAGATCTGGAGCTAACCAGTGAAAATTATAGCGCTCAGTGTATCAACAGCGTTTACTTGTTTGTTTGCCCCTTTAGAAGCTCTCTGGAAATCCTGGTGCAGTTAATAAACAATTTGTAATTCAGTTTCATTGAATAAATTGCAACTGTCAGGTAAAAAAAGCCAAGGATTCAGTTTTTCACCTGAAAAGTACAAATACCAAGTTGAACAGTAACTCTGATCTGTTATTGTTGTTACAAATCTATATTGGAAGGTTGCTAGGAGTTGACACAGTGAATTACTGCTGGGCAAGCAGACTTCTGCTGGAGAAGTTCTCTTCACTAGCAGTTGGTAGGGTGTTCCTCTTGAGAACTGGGAAGTGATTTCTTAGGATAGACAGCCCCGTGGCCTTACATGGTTTTCCTCACCCCGTGACCATTTCATATTTGCAAAATGAAAATTCTCTCAAGAGAACTGCATTTCTATTCATATGGCTATAGAAAGTATTCCTCCATATATTTAGTCTTCATGAGAATACTCTTCCATCACTTGGAGGCTGGGATTTTTTTGTGCCTTTGAGGATCTAGAGGTTAGGCACTAGGACTTTGGGTGGAACAGATACTTTGAAACAACAGTTTACCTTTATACTGATCGTGTTTTCTCTGAAGTATAAAGATGGCAATTCAAGGATCAAACTTTCTGAAGAGGAAGATCTCATAATTGCATAGCTGATTAGCACACTTATGTGATTACTCTAATTATGCTTGCAAACTGTATTTGCCCTGAACACCAGTAAGAAGTAGCTGTGAGTTATAAAAGCTGGCCTAAAAGTAGCCAGTCCTCTGTTGGTAGATGCAAGGTGTCATCCTGAACCAAAACCAATGTTTGTGGAAATGCTACATGTAGGTGTTTAACATCTCCTCACATATTTCCGTTGTGCTTCATGATGTTTAACGCCACTCAGACTTCAGGTGTCTCTAGCAGAACATTGGGAAACAAGAGTGCTGAAAGTGAGATATTGCTTTCCTAGTAAAACATGTCCTTTTGTGTGCTCTGTGGTGATCCAACTGAAATTCAAGACACTGCGTTGCCTTAACTTTCTAGCCTCAGCTGTGTGACTCTCAGTGAGTAAAATTGGATTTAGCTGGCTATCAGAGCAGCTTTAGTTTGGAAATATTAATGCTATAAAGATGTCCTGGAAATTATCCACTAGGCCTTCATAGAAATCTCAAGAACCGAACTAATGCACCCTCTTTGCTGTAAACCCATGTGGCTTCCAGTTTCTGCATGATTCTGACAGGTGCAAAGGAATGGTTCAAGTTACTGTATTTTTGAATATGGTATTTTTGGGGGGAACCCCCACCCCCCCCCCCCCAAAAAAAAAAACAAAACCAAATTATGAAGGACCAAAATTTGAGGAGAAAAAACCAGTTTTGCTTTGAATGTTATTGATACATAGATGTAGATTAGCTGGGTTGTTGTGCCTGTTGTGCCTCTTCATTGTAAGGATTTACCATAATTTGTGAAGGACATTAAGGATGTGATTTTCTTGTGCTTTCAGCATTTACAAAGTTCTTTTTCTGTCAGAATTGATGGCAATTTTATCATTAATTTCAGAGCCAGGCATATTTTAATCACACTAGCTGTCAATCAATTATTGCTTTTTATGTTTATTTAATAACAGAACTGCAGGAGACCTCAGAAACTGTAATCAAGATGGAGCCCTGATTGCTCTATTTGTTACATTAAATATGTGAGGATGTGCCCTTAACCCAGACACTGCCTGATCAACAGAACAACTGGAATTATGAAGAGAAGAATCATGGGTTTGGGGAGAAAGTGTGTTGGTGTGCTGTTTTATTAACCGTGCTTTGTTTGGATGTCATTTATGTTTAAACAGAGTATGGGCCACAAGCCAATTTCATATTCCCAAGTTTGCTGCTTTATTTCTGTTGTCTAAGACGACTGTGTAGTTATAAGAGCAGAATCAGGCCCTGGATTTGGAAGTTCATTTTTAGCATCCTGTATATTGTCATTTTATGTGAAAACTTAGGTAAATACAGATTTTGTTTATTTCCTACATCTTTGTTACGCAAAAATAGTTACTGATCATGGGCTCTTTTAGCAAGACTTATTAACCAGAAATATTTTAGTTACATAGCCCTTCTTGTGTCTTTCAGGAATTCGTTTGAATTTTATTTGGAGGAAGGACAATTCTAGTTAGGGTACAGGCAGAGATGGCAAGTTTACTGCACTGCTGTGGTTTGACTCCAGGTTTCCAGAGAGGAACAGATGCTGCTTTAATCCACTGTAGCACAAAGCCCTAGTATTACATTAAAGGGGACTGCAAATTTAGCTAAATAAATCTTCTTTTGCTTCCTTACAATAGACAAAAGACTAGAAACATTTTCATGAAATTATTGTAAAGATGTCTTCAATAAAATTAAAGAGCCAAGCTTTGGTATGACAAAAAAATCAAACTGTTTTGTCCCTGTGAGAGAAGCAGAAAATTAGAATGATGGCTTTGATAGCCTTTAATACAGGAAATTGATGTAGTATATCTGTTAATCAGATTCTTTTAGTAGTTCAGTGTCATCCAAGTTAAACTTGTGCTTAAAAACAAAGGACCCACTTCCCTGTTGCCTTACGTTGTACAAGCACAAACAAAATGCAACAGTTATGATTTGGCTTCCTTTTACATAAGTGGCTATGTACAGGGCAGGGTAATAGAAAAAGAATCCTAAGCTTGTTTTGAGGGGTATTTGCATCGTTTAGTCAAAAAAATTTCAGTCGCCCCTAAAATTCACCAGATGAACAAGGGTGGATGCATCACGAGTTTAAATGTTTTGGTAAGAACAGAGGAAAAGAAAACTAACTTCCTTCTGTTTGTTGATATATACATGACCTTTCAGGTCATCTTTATGCAGTGTAAAGGAAGCAAGGATGCAAATCTGATGGATTTTCTGTTGCAGGGTATGTTTACAGCCAGTCCGAAAACTGCACTACAGGAAAGTTCACAATTTGACTTTAATTTTCCCTCCCCACCTTTGTGGTAGAATGGACCAAACTCAATCTCAGATCACATGGAGATTAAATACAGCGGTGGCTGTGGGTATTGTAGCTTAGACAGCTGTACGTTGGACTGTATTTAACTTGAGTTTAGTGTATTCTTTTTAGTGTAGCCTACAGCCGTAATGATTATAGTTGTGATCCTTTCAGTTTTCATGAGTCAAGTTGGGGTAGGCCATGTCAGTACTTGCACTGAACTCTAAGGATAAATCTTCGGGAAGGAATGGATGATTTAGTTGGAAGCACTTTTGCCTTTAAAGATAATACCAAAGAGAGGGTTTCCCTCATTGTTTGGGGAGGTTGTGCTGAGGAAGTCATTGTTCAAACGAGATGGACAGCAGTGTTCCTGATCCAGCTGCAGTTCCTAGGGGTCTAATAGTACATGTAACAGAACAGGCCTGTATAAACTCCTGACTTTCTGGTCGTGTTTCCGCTTAATAATAGCTTTTCTCTCAATCTAACTTCCCTCTACACTTTCACTTGGGAATAAAAATTATCTTTGTTTCTCTTTCTTACGAGGTTCTGCTTTATTGTAATGTGCTGTGAAACAGCTGTTGAATTTCCATTCTAGAGGTGTCTGGTGTGATTCTCAATGCTTTGAAGTTAACGTTTCACAGGGTGTTGAACGTTAGATAATGTTTTTAGCTGGTCTTAGATTCTTGAAGGAAAGACAGTTCATTATGGGGCTTTATATATTCTTTTTTTATCTTTTATCCTGTGAACCTCGTTTAGAAGATACTAGTGATGTGAAGCATTTAGTAGAAACTGGTTTCAAGAAGGAGCTGATTCTAATGCTTCAAGTTTTGGGAGAATGGAACTTCACAGCTAATAGTTTCCTATTAATACTAGCAGTTAAGGCTTTGTGAAATTGAGAGGGAACAGAGGTTTGCCCAGCCTTAGTGGAAATTGTCCCAAATGGTGGCAACCTGTTGCAAACTTGGATTCTTTTTTTGTAATTAAGATGTGATTAAGATGTTTTTGATTAGCTTAGCCTAGAAGAAAAGAAGTATTTCAGGTTTTCCTGTGCTGTCACAGTGTAGCATGTTACACAAGATCATTTCTGACTGGTTGACATTTTCAAAATCTGTCTTTGCACAATATTTCATTTTCAGTTTGCAAAATGGTGACTCTTGTTTTCAGGAACTGGACTTCTACCCTTGTCCTAAAGGACCATTTTCCATTGTGGAAAGATCTATGAATTAAGTTGTGGTAAAGAGCCTATAAATTCTAAGAATGATCCAAGTTCTGTATTTTAGACCCGATGTGCTTTTGTGGTTGATCAGCCTCACATGTAGCCCCCAGCTAAGGCAAGCTGTATCAGCAGAAGTCGGTGCAGATTGTCGATGCTTCTGGGAGCAAGAGTTGCAGAGCTGTACTGGGCATCTGTGTGCTACATCGAATTGAAGCTGCTACAAGCTGCAGTACAACATAATGATTGTGCTTGTTCTGTGTATGTGCAATAAATCCTCTATTTTTAGGTACTGATTGGAAGTAGCTAATAAAATTAGTTAGAACATAGGAGCAGATCTTAAAATTAGGTAATAGATAAGCTTTGTAAGGAGAAAGTTCTTGGCTTGTAGTAAGCTTTGAAATCGCATTTTTAGGTCTCAAAGACAGGAATTGCTACTTGTGTTACTTTTTTATTGTGATCAGTGAGGTGGGTCAGAAGTCCTACTGAAAGCCTACATTTAATTCCTCACTAACAGAGAAGATCTATAAAATATATAGACTCAGCATAATGGAGAGGAAATGTAAAAGGAAGGAAGTTTGTGAATGAGAAAAAGCATCTGTCAGCTCTTTAACGGATTTAGAGGTTGTAAGCCATCTTCTGAGGTCTCATTTTCCTACACGCGAAGATTTACATGTAGTTAAGACACAAAATATCTTTCTGAGTGTGTCTCCAAATATCTTCTGTATTTGAGCGCATTGCCTTGAATATAAGTAACATCTAAAACATTTTCTTTTCCACCAAACTCCATACTTCAAACAAAACAACTCTTACCATTTTGTTTCCTTAAACATTATGTTCTGTACACTTTGATATAAACCTTGGGTGTGTTGCAGAGGATAAAAATCTCATTTTTATGAGGATTCCTGTGATTAAGGACTGGTTAGCAGTGATTCTGTTCCAGTAAGTTACAACACAGACCTCTCTCGTTGTGTGCAGAATGCTCAAGGCCAGTTCCCGTTCTCACTAACTTGGTAGCAAAGCTCTGAACTTCACTGGAAGCAGCAACAAGGGTTCTATATTCTCATGCATTTTCTTTCCTACCTGGTGAGAGTTTCCCATGCCCATTTGCATTTATGTTTATCGAAATTATATTGTTCTTCCATAGAGAAAACTAGTAGGGTTTGTCTTTTGGGTTTGGTTTTTTCAGACTTGGCGCGACGTAGTTGGCAGTCAAAATGCAGGATTTGTGCAGTGTTTAAAACTGAGTGATACTTTCATATTATGTATACTTCTAGATTGAGTTGGATCAGTAAAAGCTCTTTCTCTGGTCAGACTTTTAACAGTACATGTTCCTTTTGGATTGGCTTTTTTAAGTACGTTGCGCTCTAACCTTATGACATTTATCTGTAACTTCAGAGAGAAGTCAAACAACCACTAGAAGTTGAACAATGCCTTTCTTTCTGATTTTAAAAGTGGGAGAACTTTAGCCAACTATTTCTTAAATCCAAGTGAGAGAACAAAGTATCTCATGTTTATCAGTGTTTTAAAGCACACCACATTAGATAATAACAATATATTATTAACTAATTGAAATGGGATCCCTTGGTTGTTTTAAATAGGTCTCTGCATAACGTTCTCTTGCTACTTAAGTGAAAATATGGCCAAAATTAATAGAGTTTTGATGTGATCTGTGACTTTACCCGATACAGTGTCCAATACAGAACGATGGTTTTGTTGTCATTTCTGCTGTGTGGACCCTCTGCATGCACTTTGGTTTATGATGTTTCTTAATTTCCCTCTGCCCAGGCACACAGACGTACTTGAAAGGAAAGGCTGGCCTGCTCAAAAATTGTTCCTAGCTCTCTATACTGCTTCTTATTTGTAATCATTTTGAATACTAAAGGGGCAAAACCTTAAAATGAGTCAAATTATAGGCTTTATCAAGTATATTTGATCTAAGCTGAGAATATAGTTTTGTTCTAGGTATGAAATTTCAATGCCTGAAACATTTTATTTATTCAGTAAACAGGATTTCATTAAGGATCTTTAAACTAATTCATGTTTATATGATATACAGTATATAAGAGGGGAAAGAATATTATCCACCAAGACCTGAATGGAGAGAGGAAACTAGTATTTAGTCTCTTATAGAACCTAATTGCCAGCAAGCTGATTTCTCAGCAGTGCCATTCTGTATCACCTCTTCCTCTGGTGGGCTTGACACAACAGCTGAAGCCACAACAGAGGTGAAATACAAGGATAGCTGGTATAGGACACCAAGGATTTTTGCATTGTATCAAATGCTGCTTCAGCTGTGTGTGCAAATGAGTTTTTTTTCTCAGCTGCAGAAATTAAATCTTCCTTTTTAAAATTAGCATTGTATGAAGGTCATGTCATGATATAACCAGTAGAATGTGTATTAATACCTTACTATCTTAAATACATGTCATATGTAGTATAGATACGCTAAATAAGAGGATTCCAGTTGCTGAATGATATATCTGAATAAATAATAAATAGTTGAGGTCAAATTCTACCACAGCTGCATTGAGAAACTCCACAGATTTCTGAAGCTTATCCTATTGTGTAAGAGTTTACATAGGAGGAACAGGACAAAGTCTGCTAGTGGTAGGTAGACCTTCACAGATTTTGTTAAATGGTCAGATACCACAGTTACACTTATACGAAGGTAAGCATCCTTCTGAAGCATACGTGACATTTTCTGATGTTAGTATGTTTTACACTGACACATCAAGAGGAGGAGCTGACCATAAAAACCCTCATTCTAAAAATTGGGCTGATAAATTTGAGAGCTCTTCTTCCAGCCACAAGCCTCAAATTATTACCATAGTCATCTTTTAATAATATTTTATCCATTTTTTAAAAGGGTTTGAAGTATGGAATACGGTCGTTGCTGAATAAACATATGCTGAGTGATGATTAACATAGATTAGCAGAGAATGACGTTGTCTGTCTTTACCTGAGATAGAAGCTAACATTTGTAAGCCGTACTCAAGTTCTGTTGATGCTCTCGGTCTCCTTTGTTACTTTCCAGCTGCTAAATAATGAAAATAAAACACAGCTTTCCCTTTAGCAGATAGGGTTCATAAGGCATTAAATGGGTACTGGATGAGGTCGGTTCGTTGGTTTGTTTGACCCTTCTGTAGTAAATACTTGTGTCTGCTAGCCAATATACTGCCACTGTTTGACTTAGACAAAGGTGATGTGTGAGGTGTTTAACCTTCCTTCTCCTCCTTGGAATCTGAAGATAATCTCAAGTAAGCTCTTTTCAAATGGATATTCTTAGTTCTTAAATCTATTATAAAGGTTGTTCCCTAAAATTGAGAAGTTAGGTAGATTTTCCTGTGGCCCTCTTTTCATCTTGCTGGTGTGCATCTTCATTTCAGAAGAGGCAGTGCATTAATTCTTACATTCTGTTTTGGCGTGGAGAAAATACTCTCATCTTTCTTCTCCTGCTCTCTGCTACTACTAAAGGCATGTAAGACTGTGGGTCAAAATGCCCTTTTTTAAAAAACATGTTTTGTTAATGCCTTTTATAGGTTTATTTAGTGAGAATTAAAACTTGGTAGTGTCCAAGTGAGTAGATGTTGGGGTTTTTCTGTGGTTTTGAATCCAGGACTTGGACCAGAGAGCAAATGAAGGTTTGCAGTGTGCACAGTGGTACTTGTCTGTGGAATTCTGGTCGTTCTGTCAATGGTCGTCAGACTGTGTTTTAACTTAAGCTGGCTGTTGTTGGCAGTCTTATTACACAGAACATTACGGAATAAAGCAGTTGCTTTGTTAGTGTTCATTTCTGAGACACATGCAAATTTTGTATGGATTTTTTTTGCAATGATATTTAACTTCAGTAAGATGAATTACCTGGGACATTACTTTGATGTGCATTCAAAGGTTTCATTTGTTTTTAACAGAAACATCTGAATTGAGAGTGCATTCTAAGTAAAACAAGTTGGTCAATATTTCTTTCCTGGATCAAAGCTTTTGCCACTGACTGTGAATACTGTTGTCCATCATAATGGCTTTGAACTTTTGACAGTGTATATTTGAAGATAGATTGGTTTGTTAATGTTATTGCATTTATTGAATTTGGGGATTTGTATAAGTTCTTAATATAATTGACTTTTGTTTACTAGACAGTACAAAACAGACATGGCAATAAGAACTAGATTCTAATTTGTTGCAAACTGTACTAATAATATAATTCTGCTCAAATGTTCTCAATCCATTGGGGAATATTGTAATGGGGGTGGGGGGAATGCTAAAAAAACTAGCTTGTATGAACTACGTATGGCTAGTTTTGCATTTTAAGAAGTTAGATTAAGAAATTTTTGTGGAGAGTAATTTGAGATAATACAATGCATACATCAGAGCTTTAATTAAATACACTTCCTAGTTTATAGCAGAAAGCACCACAGGTACTGAAATGTAAGCCAACTTTGAAGCAGTGGGGTGTACCCTTGTGTCAAATGAATGCTTATGTTCAGATTAAGTTGTGTATGGGGAGTCATAGTTTCAGTTAGCAGTGTTATGTTTGTAATTGTCATTTAAAATTTCACATTCAAATTAGGACTTTGTGGCACTTGTAAAGACAAAGTTATATGCATGAAATTAGCTTTTGTAGAGGTTTATTCCTATGTGGAATGGCTAGATTTGACCTAAGCATTTTTGTCATTCAAATGGTTTTTTTCAGGCTTCATGTTGGAAGTGTCTGACCATACCAGCTGCTCTAGCAGCTGCCATTGTGCTTCTCTCTGTTACTCGGTTAGTTCCATGGCGACTTCTGGTCTGCATTCTTTGAGCTAGGTAGAGAATTTGGAGCCATTTCAAGTGGGTATCTATAATTAGGAGTTATGATCAGAGTTTGACTTTTTTAACCTCCAAATTTTAAAAAGAGATAGTTGTTGTAAAACAGCTGCGTAGCACTTCTTCCTTCCTGGGTATTTGGGCCTATTTATATGGGATATTTATTTTCGAGTGAGGCAGAAGTTTTACTGGGAGTCATGCTTATGAAAGGAGGTTTTAATACAAAAAGCTTCACTCCTTGGTTTGTATTTAAATCCACCTCATAAATCATATGACAGAGTCCCTGCGTATCTAAATACTTCAACTGTAGACGTCATGTTAATGTTTATGGACAGAAAAGTTTCTGAGGCAAAGGAAGAAAATAAGCTTGCTGAATTGTTCTATCAGTAGATATGACTTAAAGGCAACCAGGTTTAGGTGCATTTTTCCTGAAGAGGGGAGTAAATTACATGGGTTCAGGGAAAAGTAGGCAAGTCAGAAAGGGATGGATTTGACTGACGAATTTCATGAAGAGCTACTCATGCAAATGCTTCACTGTTGCAACAAATAAAACAAGAGTATAAATCCTTCATTAAGTTCAATTTGAATTCAGGTTATGCAGACTACCTGGAGTTTTGGCCGCTCTCTCTGGCAAGTGATACTCTACCACAGTCATGTTTAAAAACTGCCTGCTTCCTAAAGAACAGAGGACTTGTAGTGTCATGGCAAAGCTGAGTAGTCTTATCATCCTGTGCTGACTAGAATTTTAAGTTGGCCATGTTTTTCTTCCCGTATTCATATTACTTGTGCACACTTTCCACAATTTAGAAGAAAAGGAGTTTATTCTGTGTACCTTTGAACTTGTATTCATACTTTTAAGGATCTAAATGCTATGGAAAAATCTTTACGGTGTAGCAGCACAAACTTATTATATTGTCATACTTCTCTTTATGTCCAAAACAAATTTTTTACAGGATGAATATAATGCTGATTGGTTCTCATGCGTGTACCATCCAGTTGTTAGGGCCTGTTTTCAATTTCATGTCTTTATATTACACTGTTGAAAGTCCATTCTAAATGAATGATGAAAATAACTAGTGACTTCAGAGAATGTTCATTGGTAAAATAATTTCTCAAGTATTTACTCTGTTTTGCTGGGAGGGTCTTTTGGTTCTATTTTAAAATGTTGCATGCAGTTTTGGTTTGGCATTTACATTATTTAGAAGCATGTTGTATTTCTTTGTTGCTTTTAGTTCCAAACTAAATCTGCAACATACTGGTTTGAACATTTGGATGATTTCTGCAAGCATATGTTCCATTATCTTTGTATTTTAGTCCTACAAATGCACTGGGACACTTCACTACTTGTAAACTGCGAGGTTTCTGGGCTGAGTGGGAATACTGTATAATTATGTGCATCTGGTGGTATTGTTATATACTTCCTCTTTACATGCATGTAGTTCTAAAGATAAGGTACTGGGCCTCAGTTAAAAGGGAATTTCTGCTTTTCTGGTTGTCATCTCTCTTTCTTTCATAGTATAGTCTCTCTGAGAGGTAAATGCTTGTGCCTGTGGAACCAAACCTGCAGCTTCTCTGATCATTTTGCTATTATTGTCAGTGGAACAAGTAAGTCTACTCATGGAAAAGCTTGGGTGCTCTTTGCTGAAATTTAGGTCTTGAGGACTCAGTTTCCGTTTTAAGCTCAAATGTTGAAGTTTTCTTGTTTTTCAAAATTTTGTCTTTATTGTGCTTATTTTTGGTTTTGCTAAGATAATAGTTTGGCAAGATTTGAAGGAAGAGGAAGATGTGAATGAAAATGAAAAATAAATCAAAGAATAACAGTAGATATTTAAGCATCCTGAATAATATGTTGTTTTAAAATATCATAGTGGTTTTAGTGTACTGGTTACTAATTACAGCCTTTGTGATCAGAAGTAATAACTGAAGGTATAAATTGAGAGACAGGGAAGAAAAGACCTGCCAGGTTTCTGCTGCTAAAATGCCTGGTAAGGAAATGTTTTGTTTTGGTCATGGCTAACCACACAACTACATTTGGCAATTAGACAGAGGAAGGAGGAGACAGAGCTTTTTCTTATTAGGTAATTCTTGAAATTAACTTACTACCTGAATAGCGGGAAATAACTGTAAAACACATGACCATTTTCTAGCTAGCAACAACATCTACTTCACATTTTATCAGCTTGAATCTATTGTATGCTACTTTAGTCCAAAGACAGAGCCATGCACCATGTTACTTAGCTTCGACATCTAGGCAAACTAGTTAGAAAAGCAGCTTTTGGCAGCCACTGCATGCACATTGGTATTAGTCTTTGATTCAGACAGAGCAGTGAGCTTTGATTCTGTAGCTGTTAGAGCACAATGTGCATCATGGGTAAATACAGTGTTAGCTGCACTGCGGGGATGACCCTTATCTTACTGCCCTGCTGATGAAGCCAACAGATCCTACTTGCACGCACATATGTCACTGCAGCTGATGTATTTTAATTTAAAAGTGTTTGCAGAGTATGTGGCTTAGCTCTTGCAGGAAGTCTAGAGCCATACACACACAAAATAAAAGAAAATGCCCGAATCCGTCTATGTTTGGTATTTAATACTGCTTTATAGTAATTGGAAAAAGTAAAATTAATCTGATTTCACCAATAGTTTTACATATCCATTGAGATATGTTAAAAATACTGTGCTCAGTCTGTTTCCATTTTTCCTCTAAGCTTTTCATCTTCCCTATTGTTTCTTGATATAGTGGTGTTTGGGGGGTTTCTTAACAGTATTACAAGTTGAGGTTTATGCAGGAAGAAACTTCCAGTGTCAATTTCTGATGAAATACTGATTCAGTCAGTGCTGGCCACTCTTTCAAAAAAGTAATTTAGATGTACAAAGAAACAAAGTTTTTCCATGGCTCTGTTTTAAAGTTTTGTTCATGCAAAGTCATATTAATAGTACTAATTATTTTTAAATATTTAATTTCCATTTTCACTCTTTAGCTGCTCCATTTTCTGCTTCTTTGTAAAATACTGGCAAGCAATCTTTTTCTGTCTTGGCAGATAAGGGATATCTATTTTCTGCTGAAACAGGAGTGTGATAAAACAATTGGAGTTCTAAAAATGAAAGGTTAATTTCAACTGTTTTGCATTCTCCTAATACTACACAATTGGAATACTCAACATATTGCCAAGTTCCCTAGTAATATGCCATTGCACGTTGCAGGGAGATGAACCAAATTTACCCACTAGATTTTTTTTTTTTTTTAAACACTGAAATTATCAGTAATTCTACTGGACATGTATAGTAGGTGCCAGATGCTTCAAATTGGAGACCTTCATTAAGAAGTTATTTCTAATTCTAGTTGTTGTTGGGTGAAGTGTTATATTGTCCATTTTTGCAGTGTACTTAATGTACTTAATTTCTTGCCCATCTGAGAAAGACAGTGTGTGCAGGGTGGCTACTAGAAGTGAAGTAGTGCTAGAGAAGTGTCTAACTGCTCCCCCAGTCATAGGGGGACTTATTCTAATTCTTGTGGCAAGCCTGGAGCAGAATCCTTGACATTTTTGTGTGCTGGCATTTTTAATAAGTGGATAGATAAAAACCGCCCTTGTAACCCTGTAGTGACTGGCTCGTGTTCTGAGTCTGTTTTGAAGCAAAGGTACCCTTTATAGCATACAGTCTTTGAAAATAGACATGGGCAGGATGATTCTCAATTCTACATTCCTGTTCCATGATGCTCTGTGTGCACTTCCTCCATAGTGGAGCAATACATCTTGTCATCCTTAAAGCTTCACACAAGTCATATTTGTTGAAATATTTTTCTTTTCCAAACATATGTGAAGTAGTAACTAGTAGAAAGCAAGCTGCTTTTGGTTGTCTGTGGAGTTTCATTTTTGTGAAATAACTCCTATGAAGCTTCAGCTGCTCCTAACAGACAAGAAGAGCTGAATGGGAGAAGGGTTTCACATATGCAATACTGCCTGTGCACGCTTGTTTGCTTTAAAGGGCTGTCATACTGTTGTGCAGGAGGTTGCCTGTTGTAAAAGATAATTACTTCCCTGCTTCAAAGGTCACGTGTGATGGCAGGGAATAGGCCCATGAGCAAAATGAGATCAAGCATTACAGCCAGTCAAGGATCATATTTATGTCTGGAAAAAGTATGAAGAACAAACTAAAAATAAAGAAGAAACCCCTAAATTTAATCAGAGCCTCAGGTAGACCCCCTTCCAAATTTTTCTGATTAGGGCAGTACCCTTTTTGTTGATGAAAAGGTTAAGTGATCCACTGAAGGTATCATTAAGCTGTCAACATGAGATAATAATCAATGTGGAAGTGTTATTAAATAGCTCACAATTTAAGGGCGAGGAAGGCAAAAAACGTCACAAAACCTAAGGGGGAAATAGTGATAATTCCTGACTTCCTGTTAAAAACAAATTTACCATACTTGTATGAAAAGTGCTTACAAATAAGCTTGTAATTAGGAACCTGTGATGTACAAAATCGTGTGGCCTCACAGTTAGCAGAACAGAGGAACATACTTCAGTATTTAAAGAGAGAATGTGAAGCAGTTCAGTATCCTACTAATTTCTTTAATGGATACTTTAGAGAGAAGGATTTGTTTGTTTTTAACGAGTGGTTACACAGTTTCAATGTCACTAGCAAAACTCTGGATAATTTACCATTTTTAACTTGAAAGCCAGCTGTATCAGGGAGGGAAAGGGATTAGTTTCCTGTCAACTTCCTTTTTGGAAAAAGTAATGTGTGCACACTGAAAATATTTCCAGCTTGGGTAAAGTATGTTTGAAAATACCTTTCGGGTAGAGTCATATTTTGATGGGCAAAGAAAGAGGACTTGCTTTCAGTTTTGCATGTTTATAGAAACATTTTCAGAAATCTAAGCGGGGGCGGGGGGGGGGGGTTCTCCTTCACTTTAAAAAGTACACACTGTTCAAGCTAGGAGAGTTTTGCCAGTGTTAACCTTGATCTCTTCTGGCGCTGCGGTCCGGTGGAGAACGTTCTTTCAGAAATCGCTCTGTACTTTGAACTGTTGAAGGGACTGCTGTGGTATGTGTATGCAGCAACGGTCACAGCATTTCATTTCTGAGAGGCAACAGGAGGGCTTTGTTTTTTATGTTCGTATACATGTGAGTGAAAGCAAAATAAGAAATACAGGGCGTGGTGGAAACGGGGAATTTTACTCCTTTAGAGTTTGGATGTACCTGTTCCTAAAACAAAAGGTAGGGGAAATGCTGCAAATACTTATATTCATGCATGTGTGGAGTGTTTACTAAGCCTTCTGAGTGATTAAAAAAAAAATTAAAATTCCATTTTTCTATCAGTGCTCTGTGTACACAGGATGAGGCAGATAGTAAGGATTTATGTGAAACATGAAAAAGATGGAAGAGTGAAAGTGCATACCCTGTGGCAATGTGAGGATGCCCTACTGTAAATATAAAACAAATACAAATTACTATTAGTCATCACTACTTCAGGATAAACCTTGACTAGGACTCAAAATGTTTCCTATTGTGTACAACTCTTTTAATATAAAGGGTTTTTTTCTTTCCTTAATAGAAAGCATGCCAAAAGTATCCCATGGGAGCAATCTTTCACTAACAGAGAAATAAATGAGATTTCTCCTGTAGGTACTTTTTCCCAACTTCAGTTTCTAGAAACATAGTAGCTCACAAGATCCGTAAAATCCCAAGTCTCCGTTGAGAAACATGAAAGTAATCCTTTTATGTCAAACTGTAATATAACAGTAAGAAAGTATTGCTCTTATTTCTCAAAGTGAGGAAAGACACAAATAAGAATCTATCGTTTTGAAGTAGAACAACTTGGAAATGAGCAGTCTTATAAGAAATTAAAAGTTTTCATTTGTTTTACACAGTGGTTGCTGAGTGGCTTACTCAGGATGTTATTGGTAGTTTATAAAGTTAAATAATGCTCGAAACCTCCGTTCTCCTGCT
Organism: Harpia harpyja; assembly: GCF_026419915.1. Classification (NCBI taxonomy): domain Eukaryota; kingdom Metazoa; phylum Chordata; class Aves; order Accipitriformes; family Accipitridae; genus Harpia; species Harpia harpyja. The sequence goes on from NC_068969.1 coordinate 2,250,376, forward strand.
TGACTCATGCTCTAAAGATGACCTCTGCAACAGAATAGAGACTTCCTTAGATTACAGTGAAAACTATGGTGTTTGGCATGAAAGCCACATTACCCTCATATGAATTTGAACAAAATGTGCTGGATGTCTACCTAAAATGATACTGAGCAAAACTGTGTTATTTGTTGCTGAGAATTTTGGCATATAATACTTACCTGAGGATTTTTCTGTCTTTTCGTTCTGTCTAGTGTTGAGGGTGAAGCTCCAAGCAGTGAAACTGGCACATCTTTGGATAGCCCATCTACTTACCATCAAGGACCTATAACACACAGTTCAGCTATAAGTCCAGACCATTACGATCATTCTGCTTACGGGCTGTATTCTGTCTCCCCTGGACAACAAAGATCTCGGAGGCCAAAACTTCAGCATTCAACGTCCATACTGCGAAAACAAGCAGAGGAAGAAGCTATTAAAAGGTCAAGATCACTTTCTGAGAGCTATGAACTCTCTTCCGACCTACAAGATAAGCAGGTATTTGAGCTTTGTTACCTAATTTATGGCAATGGGAACATGTCTGTAAGCTGCGAAAAATCTTTTCTAGCATCACTTCAGTTATGATACTGAAAATACTTTTTTTCCTGTGACCAACTTAGTTCAAAATAGTCATACGTCAGCATTTCTGAGGTTTTTGACTTTTTTTCTGTGTTGTGTCATCCCTGTGTCCCATACTCCTTCCCCCCTTCCTGAAAAAGGGTGTAAAAGGTATGTTAGTAGTGTTAAAAGTAAAAACAGTTCTTCTAGGAATTGTGATTTCATGCTTGGGACAAGTGCTAAAATGTAATAATGCAAAATATTTTTCTAAGAAAATGAGTAATTTTGAAACCTGGATATCTTTGTTGTTGCTGAAAGAAAGGAAGAACGTATTGCAACTGATAATTTCTCATATCTGTGGGGTGAATTCAAGGTCTTAATTGGCTTTACTCAACTACGCAAAACTTCCATATGCTTTACAAAGAACTGGATGGAAGCCATGTAGGAGTTCAAAGCCTTTGTCCCTAAAAAGGCACTACTGTAAGACAGTCAGCCTCAGCCATTCCTTTTAAGCTTTATTCTGAATGTAGTCCTATTTCAAAGATGTTTATTTTTATATAAGTTAATATTTATCATTGAAAATGATGCTGTAATAGCTTAAGGTAAGAAAATATGCAGGATGCACTGGTTTTCACTGACAGATGAACAGTAGCCAATACATCAATGGTTTTTGGTTGGTGATTTTTTTTTTTTTTTTAGAGATCTTTCTTTCCACAGAATATTTTGTTCACTGTGAATCATTGCGGTATATTGCATAGTCACTCCAATTTGTATGTTAACATGGCAAAAGTGGAAGCAGGCAAAATTCTGCACAGGGGAAGCAAACTGCTCCTGATTTTGGACCACACATTGATAGTCAGTGAAATTTATAGGGGCTAAGTCTTATTTGCCATCTGTTTGTTCTTCTGAAATTTCAGGTGGGAGAATCATATAATGTTGTTCCAGAGAGACCTGGAAGAACAGAGCTTGAGCTCTGATTTAAAGTTGAAGCCAATATTTGGGATAGCAAGTATGAGTTTAGTACAGCCTTTATGCCTACCAGCTTCTGTATTGGAGAGGGACTTATCAAGTTCCTGATTCTTGATCTAGATTATGCCAGCTCTGCTATTAAATTGGACCTCCTTGTGAAATCTAAAATGTTACTTCCTTTTCCACCTTTGGCAGTCATTTTTGCTAGATGTCTCATAAGAGATTGATATAGAGTGCAAGGCTTCCTTAAAGAGGTCTCCTGCGCTGCAGATATTCCACAGAGCCTGATTCCATCTGTCCTTTTATGCCGGTTTGATAGAGAATGAGGACTGCAGATGTTATTTTGTATTTGTTCAGGGAGTCCTATGCAATAAAAAGTGATAATGACACATAAAGGAAGCTTGATGTTGAAGAGTTGCTTACTGCTCTTGAAAAGCTCTCACTGAAATCTCAGAAGATACTTAAAAACTATTTAGGAAAATGTCCAAGGCTTTACATAAAGGCTATGTGCATTAAATATGCATTAAAAAGGTGCATTAAATATGCATTACAATTTATTAGAAATATGAGTCACAAGTCTAGTAAATCATCTAGGCAAATTCCAAAATACTCTCAATTAAAATTCTCACCAAAACCCCCTAATTTATGATAATCAATGATGATGATATTTTCTCTGTAAACCTGAAGGACAACAGCCTGTTTGCAAGAATAAAGTCCATGTAATTTATTTTATAGAATATTAGGTTTTCTTTTATTCTTTCACACCAGCTATGCTAATTTTCTTTTCTTCAGGTTTGACATTTAATTTTGAGAGGAGAACTAAACTGACAATTCATCATTTGTTTTGAGATTAGTCCAGCAAAATAATCTTTTACAATTTATTTAAACACACATGACAATGTACGCTAGGGATAGAAATAGTAGCAAATGTGTGGCAGCAGTGGCAGGGTTGTGATAGAAGGTCTTAATAATTTTTTTAATCTTCAGAATGCCTTAGAAGTAACCTCATAGCCATAGGTAATACAAGCCCCATTTGGGGGTGAAAGGCTAAACAATTGTTTTAAAGACAAACTGTAGAAAACTGTGCAGAGATTTACAGATTCCCAGCTCAGAAGTCAGTCACAGCTTTTTGAGCTTAGTTAAAAGAAGTTTCAAGATACAGTCGAAAGAACAATTCCTTATGAGTAACCCTGATCTGAGCCCATCTGAGAAGTTAGCCTCCTCAATTTATGCCAATAATTGTGCATAGTATTTTTTGCATCGAGAATTAAAAAAATAAGATAAAATAAAATAATCAGTGATTCACATTTTGAAACACTGAGCCAAAAAGGAGATCATCTTTAATGTGGAAGGGGAATGGGAGATGCTGAACCTGCCAATAGCACTGAAAGAAATACATCAATTACTCCCAAATGGTAGACATAATGGACTAGAAAATATTTTTTAGTAGCATTTGGTTTCTTCCATAGAAGGGGGATGAAGCCCCTCTGCACATCAATATCTGAACTTAACATTTACTTGGGGATATCTCCAAAGTGTGAGGGGGAGAGGTTGTGTGTGCATGTGCATATAAGATAAGTAATTAAAACATGGTGTCTAATGAAAAAGGGTACCCGGATTTTCAAGTGAGAAGTGACTTTTGAATCATTGGAGTATTATGAAAATTGCATGGACTTATACAAAAATGCTGCCAGAAAAATGGTGGGTTTGATTGTAGTACTAAACATATTGATTTGTCATGGATGTTTTGCATTTATGAATAATGTGGATCCAGCAAAGACCAATCAGAACAGAAATTAAATATTGGGAAAAAAATTGAAATAAAACTAGTTATTGATCTTGTTCAGTGTTTTTTACATAAGCGATGCTTTTCATGTTTTGGAAGGAAAGGCTTGAAAATACCTAATGAGTATTCCAAAAGTATTGACATGTCTTTTTCACTAGGTTAAATTGATGGCATTTACAATGTCTTTATTTTGCATATTCATTCTGTTAATTGGAAACACTGGCAATGTTGAATGTAATTACAAGAATGAAAATAGATTTGCATTTGTATTTAGAAAGTCTGAAATATGCTCTTGGTTTGAGGAAGACTGTGTGTATGGAGATTCTATCAGAGAAACCTCTCTGGAAACGTATGGTCTGCGAGGCTCAGTTTTGCTTTGATATCAGGCCTGGGTGAAACGATGCCACCTGGTTTTTATTCATGCAGAAAGCGATGCATGCCTGGAAAGGTGATGGACACTTTTATAATTTACTCTTAAAATATGGCAATTTGCATCATACTTGGATTTCACTTCTCTGCAGTTGTCCCTACAGAGAAAGAATGACTGCATTAAGCTGCATTAGAGTGCTATCTTGTCTGCTTTGACATGGGCACACCAATGCTAGTGTGCAAAAAACCAAAATTTAAACACACACACACAAATTGCCAAAACATTAATTTGATATCACAGTATTAATTTGATATCACAGTATTTACATAGTCAAATTTTTGTCTGTATTTTAATGGTGGAATTTGCAAATGACTGTTCGGTTCACTATTTGTGCAGTTGTTAGTCTGGGGCTTTGAGTTTTTACCTTCAAAAACAGTATATACATTGAAAAACGTCTAAAAATTAAAGTTGTTAAAAGAATTTTTTTTTTTTTTTTTACTTTAACCTTGTTCTAACCTGCATCAAGTTACAAAATAATTGTGTTCACCCTTTCACAGGTGGAAATGCTAGAACGGAAATATGGAGGCCGTCTCATAACTAGACATGCTGCTCGTACTATACAAACAGCTTTTCGCCAATATCAGATGAACAAAAATTTTGAGCGTCTTAGAAGTTCTATGTCTGAAAATCGTATGTCAAGACGCATTGTACTGTCCAATATGAGAATGCAGTTTTCCTTTGAAGGGCCTGAGAAAGTCCACAGCTCTTACTTTGAAGGAAAACAAGTTTCTGTTACAAATGATGGGTCAAAGCTGGGATCCCTGGTACAGTCTGAATGTAGTGACCTTGGGGAGTCAGCTACAATGAAGTCACCAGCAGCATCTACTGATTTTGCTGATGCTATAACAGAACTGGAGGATGCTTTTTCCAGGCAAGTGAAATCCCTTGCAGAATCCATTGATGATGCACTGAATTGCCGTAGCCTACATTCTGATGAAGTCCAGACTCCGGATCAAGTCAGAAGTCGCGAAATGGAAAGGGATAGTTGTGCTCAAACTAAACCAGCAATTCACAGTGTGGATCACAGGAAGCTTGATGAGATGACAGCATCATACAGTGATGTTACATTATATATTGATGAGGAAGAGTTATCTCCACCCCTCCCACTTTCCCAGTCAGTAGACAGACCGTCCAGCACAGAATCTGATTTGAGGCTCCGGTCTGTGAACTCTTCTCAAGAGTACTGGTCCATGACCCATAAAGATGATAATAAGATAGACACTGATACAAGCTGCAGGAGTACCCCGTCACTGGAATGTCAGGAACAGAGGATGAGAATGGATCATCTACCATTGCTAACTATAGAGCCACCCAGTGACAGCTCAGTGGACTTGAGTGACCGCTCAGAGAGAGGCTCATTAAAGAGACAAAATGCGTATGACCGAGGGATCACTAGTCAACAAGGAAGCCCAAAACACATTCCTCACAGCATTCCTGCCAAGATTATATCCCGAGAGGAACAGGAGGCAAGACACAGGGCTAGGCCTATAGATAGTCATTTAGCTATCAATGGTACAGCAAACAGGCAAAGCAAATCAGAGTCCGATTATTCTGATGGAGACAATGACAGCATCAACAGCACTTCCAACTCTAATGATACAATAAATTGCAGCTCAGAATCTTCTTCTAGAGACAGCCTAAGGGAGCAAACCTTAAGCAAACAAACATACCACAAAGAAACTCGCAACAGCTGGGATTCCCCTGCCTTCAGTAACGATGTTATCAGGAAGCGCCATTATAGGATTGGACTGAATCTTTTTAACAAGTAAGTACAGCATTTCTTCCTTTTCTCTCTGTGTTTGGTAGAAACATAACCACTGAACCAGGAATATTTTTCTTGTATCAGATAAGTAAGACTGGTGTCTGATACTAACTTTTCAGTGGAAAAATAAGCTGCTTGTGGTGACTGTTCATGGTAGAGTACTTAAAAGTTGATGTCTTCATTGTTAAACAGCTTCAGGGAAAAAAAATATAATTGTGTATATATATATGGTAGTAAACTGCTGAAGAAGATGGATCGGATTCCTTTCTTGTTGAAAAATATGGTGATTTAATCCTGATCCATTTTTGGTGGTATAACAAATTCAGATTTCTTCCTTTCTAATCATGTAGGTATTGTAAAACTTGTCATATGGGAATTAGAAATAACAAGCAGTGTAAGACGAGTTTCCTGTTTAACACAGGCAGGGTCTGGAATTTGTTCAGTCAATTTCATCAAAACTTTGATACTAAAAAACAATGAGCTGAATATTTTTATGCTAAATAAACATTTATTCTTTATAATAAAATTACCATAAAATTTTTATTTCTGCCTATGACTGTTAATTTTCCCATGTATGGAGTTGTTTAAAATTTCTATAAAACAACTTTCTCAAGTTTCTTTGTTTTATTGAAATACTTTCTTCTTTGGACACTCCCATGTGGCTGTAGAAAACCATGAGTATTACAATGGAGGGTAACAAATAATATACTACTCTAATCTCTGTATTCATGTTATTGGAGTTACACAGTTCTTATTAGAACTATCATAATCTGAAGATAAGAACAGCTAGGTGGTTGGCATCAGAATTCCTAGTTTTTCTTCACTGCTTAGTTAATGCCTAGTGTGCCAATTTCCCTGCCCTAGAATGGGTATAATTTACTTAAACCTTTTCTGGTACTGGCGCTTATAAAGTTCCTCAGAATACTTAGATGAAAGATGCTAAGTGCCAGAATTTTTTCCTATTTTTCTTTTAAATTCTATTGGCAGCTCACAGTGTTTGTATAAGTTTTTGAAATTTTCTAGAGTACTTCAGGATTTCTATGTGAAAATTTTGTAGCTTCTGAAGAGCTAATAGATACTTCAGCATGCTGCTGTAGACCTTGCTTCACAGTCTCTTACAGCTTGAATGAGTTCAGCCCTCTTTTTCAGCTAGCAGTGCTGTGACTTGTTTTGTTTAGATTAATAGGTCAGTGGTTCATCAAATAATACGTTGTAATATTGCAGATAAAGCTTTTTGATGCCATCACGTGAGGCTGTGTATTACAATACTAAGTATGGATCAGCCAGGTTTGGCTGTAAAAACTTTCAGGTTTGTTTTTTTTTATCCTTGTAAAATGTTAATAGACATTTACGGAAGCTTTTAACTAATTGGAAGTATGTAAGTCATAGGATCTATGCAGCTTTTATTGCTCACGAAGTAGGCTGGGAAGGAAGATATATCAATTTGCTTTTTTTTGGAAGATTTGAAAACATTCATATTGGTGGGGGTGAGGAGGAAGGTGCTGGTACTGTTTGGCTGACATTTAAAAGACTTGGTGTTTGCTCATTTTTTTGCACAGTAATTAAGCCTTAAGCAGTCAATGATCAGTGAACTTCAGGCTTGATAATACAGTCTTGGTGTAAGAATAAAGGTGAATGGAGAAAGTGCTCAAGCAGCACACAGCAATGAATGAGCACATTAGAAATTGTCAGATGCTTCTACTGACATGCCATATCAGTAGGAGGCTGAAAGTGAAAAATAAATATCAGGAATAGAGAAGAATAGAGACTGCTATTTGAAACACATCTAAGTGATCTTGCTGCATGGACTTGAATAGAGATAAACCTTTTTTATGTATTGGCTGGTTGTAAGATGACTTGCCGTTTCTTCAGTGAGTTCTAAAATATAGCACTGTGCAGTACTCCAGGCAGCACCTCTGTGCGTGATCTTTTGCTGTGTGTGATTGTTTTATTCCCCACCGTGTTTTATCTCCAGTATTGATACAGAACTGAAGATTCTCATTACCTTCTGCAGAGTCACTCTGATTCTATTGATAGCTCAGACAGTCCCCGAGTATCCCACGTATCTTGGTTTTGATCGTGGCTCTTCAAGTCTGCAGATTGTGATATTTTCACTAATAGCCTTATTTCCCCTTTGTGCAATGTTAGGTATTGAACCATCATAGAATGTGATGGTGCATGAATCTGTAAACTCTTTTGAAAAGGGAGCTGGGAAATTTCCAAGGCTTTATTCTTTAAAAACTTCAGAAGGACACTCTTAAGAGTGTATCAGGTGGGACTACAAATTGCATTTTGTGAGGTAAGTGAAGGGGTAGAGATTGTGTTCAGGCACTCACCAGGATTTACAAATGATGATTTCATCAAGATGAAGAATCCTTTTTCCTTTTAGATATGTGCTGTACAGGTGCATTAGTTTTAATTAACTTCTGAGCATTATGCTCATTGTTCTCAGCACATGAAGTATGTCATACCATCTTGTGTGTCCAAATGTTTTTTGAAAAGAAAGCCACATCCTAGATGTCAGTTTCCTTGGTGAAGGCTGCTATTTCAGATGCAGAACAGCAAAGGAGGATTGCCCAACCTGGCTAGATGTGGGCCAGGAGAGGGGTCTGCAGGTCAGATGGACTTTCTGCAAATCAGTCCTGTCCTCGCAGTTTCTCTCTCATGACATGGCAAAAATGCAACTGCCCAGCATCTCATATGAGCAAGGGTCTCCCTATGCATTCAGTTCCATGTTGCAAACTGCTTGTGCTTTCCTGTCGTGTGACCAGATGTACACCCATGATGTGATGGGATACATTTTTTTAGTCTACTCTCCAGTGTTCAAGTCAATGCAGCAGAATCATTTGGATGTCTTTTGGCCACATGATCTTCTATGATACATTTATAATTGTAAAATGAGGGAGTAGTACAAGTCTTGGCAGTGAGCTCCTGAGAGGACACATGCACCACCCATGCAGAAGAACTGTGTGCAGAACTGAAAGAAGTGCCTTTGAAGTTACCTATTACAAGAAGTCAAGTTTTTTTCCTAATGTCTGCATCTACCAGAGGAAATTTTAGGGATGTCTTTTACAAGAAGCTCATGTTAATTTCATTGCACCTTTGAAATCTTCCTTGCAAATTAAGATCCCAAACCTTAATTAACAAATAATCATGTCATTTCTTTCTGGTACATGAAGCTTGGCTGAAATGCAAAGAATTTAGAACCTTAAAGAAGTGCATGTATTGTAGCAGAGTAAATACTTCTGCTTTGTTCACTAGGAGTGTTGAAAGAATGAAGTTTCTAAAAGCGTGGAAAGTCACTATCCTCACAGTTGAAATTTCAACAGATGCTTTATAATTTTTCTGGCTTTCCTATTACAATAATAATTTTCAGAAGCCAAATTGCAGTTTTCTTACCAGAGGCCCTTGATTAGAATAGCCGGTTATGGGTGGAGTAAAAGTTGAGCACAACTGGTGGTCTAGTTCACTTAATCACTATTATATGCAAAACATTTGTAGCACAAAGGTCATTGGAGAATGGAGAACACAGGACTGTGGAGAAAAAACTATAGGTAATTGAAAACCATTTTTCTAGGAGTTTTATCACTTGTTCATAGAATTTGTTTCAAACTGTAACTTGGCACTCAAGTTGGAACCTTAGTGTTGGTTAAAGAAGTATACTTTTTTTAAGGATGTTTTGTGGTATCCACTGTACTAGAACATAAACTATGGCCCAAATGGAGTGATTTCTGCCAAAGAAATTGCAACTAAGTAACAGCTTCTGTACATTCTCCTATTTTTGAATGGCAGTAGTGATTTCACCCTGTCAATAGGCTGTCAGATTGTGTGTTACCATTCATTGCCTTCCTAGAGGAAGGATTGCAGGTGCATGCCCAGAGTGCAAGGGCTCCCAGGGAAGCTTGGTGAGGCCAGCTGTGTTGAATTAGGCATTTTCTTCAGTGTAGTTTGAAAGGGATGTAGTCTGGTAGAAATTATACTAAAAACCATTCCTCCCTTATAGGCAGAAGGAAAACACTACCTAGAAAGGTTTATTTTGCAGGCTCCAAACCCTGCCAATGCAAATCCAGCCTTTGAGACTGGTTTGCTTATAAACAAGGCTTCAAGAGGCCTTTTGACTGCTGCTTAAAAAGAAAAAAAAAAAAAGAAGAAAAAAAAAGTAAAAAGGGCTGTGATTTTTATTCTCCTGTTTGTTTTGACTGCAGGCTGGAAATACCAGGTTTACCAGTTATTGCAGCCCAATCTGGTAGGATTTTCAGGTTCCATTCTGCTACCGGTGCACTGATGGTTCTAACAGATTAAATAGGACTGAATGGTTTAACCTCAGCAGTTTGAGGAAACATGTCCTGCCCTTGGGTCAACTTTGCAGTTGGTAGTAGCAGACCGTAACTCTGTGCAGAGCGGTGCATGTGTAGGAAGAAGTATATTGCCATGTTCCCTTCTCTTGTGCTACCATGATGGTGGCAGTAACTCTGGCTCCTTGCCAGGTATTTGTGGCTACCAGGTATGTTTGTTGATAACAGTTACTGTCTCCTCAAACTGCAGTGACACGCCCAACTGGGCCATGTCGAATAGAGTACAGTGTAGTGATTATTCAGCATTCTTTTAGGCAGGAGGTACAAACGCTTTCTGTATTAATGAAGTATATTCAACAGAATTTGGACAACATTAGAGTGGTTTGAAAATTCGATGCAACTGTGCCTAGTATTATAAAATATGAGAGCAAATTTGCATTTCTCAGACTCATTTGTTAATCTAGCAGAGACTAGAATTGTATTTAGTATCTCCTTTGGGATATCAGATATTGGAAGACACTGTTAAATGTCCTCTCATCTGGCAGTGTTCCTATGGCATTGTGATTTCTTGCCACGGGAGCCAATCTTGTTGGTGCTGATGCCAATTTCTGACATTGCTCGTGAAGAGAGGCTGTGAAGTACAGCTTGTGGGCCATTTCCACCATGGTGCTCTGCTTTTTATGCTGTGGCATAATTTTGTTGAGGGCTGTTCTTGTGTAGTGTTTTGTTGAAGGCTTTGCGGCCTAATCTTATGCATATATCTTGGAGGTAAATGAGCATAACACTACTTTACATTGCTAGAACAGAGGCTAGGCTAGGCTACAAATATTTTTACAATAAGTTTTCCCAGATGCCTTTCTCCCCCCAGCCCCTTTTTTTGCCCTCTTTTGCTTTCTGGAAAGGGTAGGGACAGATGGAAAACTGTTCCCTGTGTGTCCTCAGTCTATTACAGTGTACTGTTTTGAAGAGTTTTCTGTACGTTCCTTTATAACGGGCTATTATCAAGGTTCCCACTATTCCAAAGTTCTCTCAAAGGATTTATTGACAGAGCTAAAAAGGCATGAGTATCTGTTTGCATTATGCAGTGATGTATCATCTTTTGACCTGTAAGCCCTGAAAGCCCTACCGGCTTCATTTATTGCATGATGGAGATGATTTTATTCAAAATTTAAAAATCACTATTGATATGAATTGGATACTAGTTCCAGGAGCAGACTTTTTTAAACATGTCTAGATTCCTTGCAATGTTAATTTAAGCATTTCTTTATTTTACTAAGCAGATATGAGAGGATTTTGCTGAGTGCTGGTAGGATTATACCAAATACAAAATTGCAAATTACAATTTCTAGAGAAATTCTTGTTGGAAATCTGAGGCACACAATAATAATATTTGTGAAAAGGCACACTTTTTCATTTTGCGTGAAAGCACCTTTAACTATTGAACAGAGGTATACATTTTCCATCATTTACATGTAGGTAGAGATTGAAGGTAATTTGGATTCCTAAGTACTGTTATATTCAGAAAGTACTGCAAACTTTTTATCTATTTGAAATGCTTAAAAGTTGCCAGTTGTTATTAATTTTTTTAAAGTTTCGCAAGTAGCCATTAGTTTAAATATTGTAATAAGTGTACTAATCTGATGTCCCTCCATTTACACCAATCGCATGCCTAATGAATTTCCCTTAAGATGCCGAATGCACTTTCTGTATTGCTTTTAGTCAGGTCTCATGGCATCCATTCAGCATTCTAATATCTGGTCTGAAAACATGTATTTTTAGACTGTCGCCGTTAGAATTTTAAGTTGAAAGCTTATTGGAAACATTTCTAATGATTTTAGACTTTGAAAGTGCAGATCGAATAGGAGGGAGAAGGTGTAAATCAAACTAAGTTGGTTCTCTTTACCTTTGAACTAATTCTTTTGTTTTGTCAGCTGATCTCTAATACCTTTGCAAATTGTGTATCTTCTGTGATTTTTTTTTTTTTTTTTAATGATTCAGTAGCAAGAGAAAAGGGGAGACAAGAGTCCTGTTCAGGATTTCACAACAGAGCCATTTGCCATCCTCGTGTATGTGCTGAGAGGGACTTTACTGTTGTTACAACATCTGGACTGCAGATTACTCAGCCACAGACAGTTCCAACAAAAATTAAAATCAAAGCACTCCATGTAGTTTGTCCTCTAACATGCCGAGGAGTTAGTAAGAAGAGAAGAATGTTCTTAGTATGACTCTCATTATTTCTAAAAACATTTAGCCCTAAGTGAGAACACCCAAAGAAAAAAAAGCTCTGTGCGCTTTGCTTTGTTCTGTTCGTGTTTTATCTTTTCTGCCTGAAGACCCATTTTCCCTCCTTTTTTTCCAAAATGGGTGCTTTCATTAGCATGCATTATGTCCTGACCATAAAAAACAGGTGAAATGTATAACTGTGGATTCAACCAATAGTATATTTAAGCACCGGTTTCAAATATGGGCACAAGGATTCCCTTTATTGCCATTAAAAGGGAGTATAAACTTTACCAAATGTTGAAGCAAATCTAGCTTTTGAAAGGCTGCACTGTGACCAGCAGTAACTGTGTGTGAGTGTCCCTGGAACCATGAAAGAGCCATTACCTCATCCTCTGCCGCCAGCTCCGCCTGCCCTTAAACATTCTGGGCACACGTCTCCCTCCCGCTGCTACCCACTGCTACGTGCCAGGAATCGGTAACTGGTTTGCTCTAACAATGCCTGGGTGCATGCTCAAGACACAGTTGGTTATTAGAAAATGACCCTATGAATGGAGGAATTTGACTGGGTGAGCAGCTCCCAGATGAGCAACTGATATGGCTTGGGATGCCAGAATTTTAATTACTTCCCGCCCCCACACCACCACGACCACCCCTTAAATCTCAAGTGACCAAATTTTGAGGGTGAAAAATGTGACCAGCTGCCTTTACAGGCATACAGAGGACAGTTTGAATAGGGAGTTGGGAAGGCTGCATAGGAACCCTTGGAAGAAGAGTTAAGGAAAAGAGAAGGGGGCACCGACTCTCTCCTCTTAACAATTCACATCAATCTACTGAATTGGGGTTTGGTGGATCTGTAAATGAAAAATCTGGAGATCTTTAAACAGCATTTTTGCATTGCCAAACTAAAAGGTATCCCCTTTAAAATAAATGATTGTCAGTGTTTCCCATTTGCAGTCGGCAGAGTTGCAGAAATTGAAGCTGAAGTGCTTCTGTTATGTGTAACTGGGGTGAGGGTGCGGAAAGAGAATTTAGGGCAGGGACACTAGAAAATGTTAAGACAGGGACTGTTCCTCAATTTCAAGGACATAGTCATCTTACTGTCTCATTCCTGACTACAGTTGCATAAACATGAAAGCAATACTCAGCCCTGGCAAATAGTTCTGAGAGCGCCAGCAGGTTTTTCATATATCTTGTCTCAAAGTGGAGTATATTTTGCTCTGCTGGCAGCTACAAACTCTTTTCCCTACTCTTTGAGAAGTGCAGAGATGCAATGGGGTCAGAGGATGTGAGAAAATCCTCATGGAGTGTTTTGGTCCATTTAGTTAACTAAAATCCTTCCTCACAAAAGAAGGAAATAAGGAGGGGGGGGGGGCAGGCTGTCCACTGCCAAGAGAGGGAATAATGAGGAGCTACAAAATCTGCTATAGCATGATGACTCAGGATTGTTTTTACTAGCAAGGACATGTCCAGCTACTGCATTGCAACTACGTGGGGTGTGCCTTATGATTCTCTTCACTGTGCTAACAGCTCTGTTCCTCAAGGCTGATGCTTCTCATACAGAAAAATCCTATTTCTGAAATAGCTTTAAACTCTATTTTTCCTTCTTTATTCGAATAACCCAGACTTTCTGCTTGGACCCTTTAGCTGTCTTTTATACATTTTTTACGGTTTTGTAATCAGCTCTGATTCAGGTGATAGTTTTCAGACAAGCCTAAACATTCAGTAGTAGTAACGTTTAATGTGTAATTTCCTAGCACTTTACTGGGAAATGGTGACATAAAGAAACTGATTGATAAGACAGAAAATAATGGTGGAACTGTTTAGGTCAGTTACCCAATTTTATGAAAACAGATGTCTACAGAGTTTCCTCTCTTTATTTTGCTCCCCCACCAAATAGAACTGGGCACTGAGATCACTTCCTAGTAAATTCTTTTGTTAGTGACATGAGTGTAAATTAACTTTCACTAAATGGAGGTTACTCCAGGTAATTTGGTATAATTGCAAGTAAGCTGTGACCTTCATGTCTGTGGTGGTAGTTTTTTTTGTTTGGTCTTGAATGAACCTGAGGAGTTTAACATATTATAATGTAGTGAGGAGAAGTCATCCTCACTGTGGGGGAAACTGTAGGGTTCCTGCCCAAATAATATGAATAACTATCTCCCCATTTTCATGAGATGCAGAGAAGCTGTGAGAAATGTGCTGTTTCTTGGCTTATTTTCCTGACCCAGGGACTCTTTCTTGTAATTACCAGAAGATGCAATTTACACCTAGCTCTTCTTTCTGTTCATTAAGTGGTTGTGTAACATGACAATGACACAGTTCAGGCTTCCCGGTCAGTTTCTCTGATTTTCTTCCTTTCAGTCCCCTTCTTATATTGCTACGTAGTTGAGTGAACTCTGACAACTAGTTTTGGTAGTATTTTAAGGATATTGGGGTTTTGCTTCTTTCCCAGAAGGTTTAAAATAGACATAGCCATTCTATTAGTTTCATTGCAGCAGCAATAGGTTATTCAGCAAATGTGAAGGAAGAAGTACAACCATAGAAACAAAATTTAGCTGTCTGCCAGACTAAGGAGAATGTTCAACTAGCTTGTTACTGCCAACTTGGCTATTTAAAAATATTTAACTTCTTAAATGATTCTAAGAAAAGTCTTAGATTCTTGCTATTTAAAAAGGCATCCCTGGATTTTAATGTTAAACTAATGCTTAGTTTTGTGACAACTGTAAATATTTTCAAAATGGGATCTCTAGCATCAAAGGCAAGGAAGATTTCTTTTTTAACAGAGGGCTGGCATCATAATTGCATTAAATCCTCCACCCCCAACATGAAAAGATTTCTTTGGCAGCAGCACGTTTGTGAACTGTTTCTGTTTGCAGTGTTGACAGCCTCTAAGAAATGTTTGTAGTTCTGGTTTGCTTGTTTTCTAGATTCTCTTAGTGTAGTGCGCATGTGTGTGCCTAAACGTAGGCAAGAAACCAAAAAGCATAGATGTGCCTTCAGAAATACTGAAGTTCTTTCTAGATGTTTCACCAAGCTTCTCATTTTCAGTCAGGCTAGCTTTATTCTCCTTGTCTCAGACAGCTGTAAGGATAGTGTATTTGTGGTTATTTACATTGTGTGAATAAATCCCTAGTTTACCTTAAAAGATACTTTTGGTATTGTTGGATATTGGAAATCTAGACTTGGGCAAGCTGCTTTCTGTGCTCATTTGTTTATTAATGTTTCCATTTTACAGCTCTGTTATTGTCTGAGCATCTAAAAAGAAATACAAAGATTTAATGTGGGTTTGGGTGCTTGTAAGCTTTACATGTTTAGCAAGTCAGAAATAGGGAAGGCTTTATACACCTTTGTACAGTGGGTTTGCTGAAGGTTTCTTTCTGAAGTAGTGCTTGCTATTCTCTTCTCCTGTTGGCCAGTGTGGACATAGGCACTTTATCCACGCTGTGGCTTGGTTATGCTTGTGCAGCTGTGGGGGGAGCTTGACTGGATTAAAAAAACAAAACAAAAACCAAACCACAAAACAAACCACCACAAAAAAAAAAAACCCCACACTAAAAACCCCCACAAACACAAAACAACAAAACCCCCTTTTCTCCTCATTCAGTTTGTCAGAAAGTCCTAAACCAGCAATAGGAATGAGAGAAGAGACTGATGCCAGTGCTGGCACTGCCACTGAAGTGCTCACCTAACTACAGCACTTAGGTTTAATGTGTTTGTTTTGCAGTAAGACTGACTGTACCAGTAAGTCTGGTAGATAACAGTAAATGCTAAGTTTGTGCTGATCTCTTTCTTACCACTTAGAATCTGACTAAAAGCTTTTACTCTACCAAATTCACTTTTCAAATTCACTGCTGTGTTTTTGCAAAAATAGTATTTTCTACAATTTGAAAGATAACATTTTGAATATCCAGGTAATGGAAAGCCATATTTCCCAAGTACCACTGACCTTTGGAATCTGGTGTTACTTTACGTCCAACAACAGCATAAGGTGGTGTATTTCTAACCATGTTTCCTTTTGTGGCATAAACAGCAATCTGTGTGTCTGTCCCTGCTCCTACACCACCTGCTAGATTGTGTGAGCGCAGTTGTTGACAGTTTCCCCATGAACTGACTTGGGAAGTCAGTCAGCAGATGCTGTTATCCTTCCCCTCTTCAAAGGAGGAGCTGTTTCTGACTGTGGCTTTCCTGCTTTCTCAAACTCTGGCAGGTCTTGAGCACCTCTGAAAACAGAATTCAAGCAGAGGAAATTCAAACCAGGGACTGGAATTATGTGATTTTGACAGTCCATATTTAGTAATTTGTGGAGCTTTAGGCCTGTTTTTTATCATTGGCAATTCAGATTTTCTGCAACAGCTAGTTGGTGATTATCTTTGCAGGTTGATGATATTCTCACATAGTGTAAATGATTGTAATAACATGTATCCTAAAGTTGTCTGTCAGTGGTTCCTCTGACCAGGTGAAAGTTAAGTGAGACAAATAATGACACGTTCAGAATTACAGATGTCTGGATTACTGCTGTCTTTAATTTGCTCATGACAATAAAATATTAGGAATGCAGTGTTTTTGTAAAGATACTGTGCTGCTTATATACATGTAGGTTTTAGTCTAATGAAAAAAGTAGTTTTGTTTTGTTTTGTTTTCTTTCTATACATTCCTGACTTGGATAAGGGATACTTCTCTCAGGAACATACCAATTTTGGTATTATTACCCTATTTGTTGTTCTTCTTTTCTCTTCTACCCCATACTCCAAAGGAGAGCTCGTTCTTAGGAAAGCCTCGTACATCACTTACATAAGCAAAACTCCTAAACATACTGACCTTTTCCAGATTCACCCTGCATAGCTGTTAAAGGAAAAAAACCCAACTCCTCCTCAGCTTCACAAGCTATAAACCCCCAACAAACCACTGCTCTAATGAGATCTACACAAATGTCAGCAAGTTATATGAACTTCCACTGAATTTACGCTTTCAGTACTATATGTAGGACTTGCTGAGTAAATAAGCCATCTCCTTCTAGTTAGTATTACGCCGAGGAAGGAAAGGCATAATACTGACTAGAGGAAACAGCAGTGATGTGCAGGGATTTACTATTGCCTTGGTTTTTGAGGGAGTGGCTTTGGGAGGGGGTTGGGGTTTGGGTGTTTTGCTCTTTGTTTTTTTAACTGTTGTCTGTGGGTGATTTTGCACTCTTCATTCCTGCAATTTGCTTCCTCTTAAAGATGTCATTTTCAAAAAATTGCTGCAGGATCCAAGCTGTCTTCAGAAACACACAAAGACAACATTTTTACTGGATATGACCAGTACTCTCTAAGAAGCATGCTTATTAAAATATACTGGTTTGATCTGTTATTTTGAAGTTTGCATTACTTTTTCCATCGATGTTTTTCCCCTAAAAGTCGCTTTAAACCATCCTAAAGGTCTTGTAATTAATCAGTTTCTGGCAAATCCCTTAGCTCTTTATGCAACATCTGAGAATCTTAAGTAAACATGGTTTTGCACATCTTTTTGTGTTAGTTGATTGTTTTTTTCTTCCTTTCAGTAGATTCCTTTTGATTTGTTTCGGTTGGGGTTTTTTTTTGTTTTGGTTGGGGTTTTGGGTTTTTTTTGAGATAGAAGACATTTTTAAGCTTTAATTTGGAAGCAATCCTGTAAATATGAAAAGTTCTCTATATGTGTGTATCATCAGCTATGTAAGGTGCCAACTTCGGAGGATGTATTTTGATATTAGTTAACGTATTCCAATCTGAAAATAAATGCTCTGCTCTTGCAGCTTCCACGATTGCTATTTATAGACTTCTCATCTTCCCTGTTATTCGTAGGTGTAATTAACAAGCCATCACTGGGAATTTTCCTAATCACAAAAGACTCTTAGTTGTAAGTACAAAACAGTCTACACTCAATTCTGAGTAGGCACAAATGAGGATAACTTACGTTAGATGTCCTATCTTGTGTTAAATCCATGACCTTTTCATGTCCCATGCCCTTCTGCATCTAGTCATATACTTTAGGAAAATTAGGGTTTGGTGAAAAAGAAAGTTTGTCCAATTTAAAACAGCTGGTTTTGCCAGCAGTAGAATCCCTGTTTGCTTGTGTTGTCTTTTAAAACCTGCCCTCCCAGAAACCCTGTCAGCTACCTGGTATTTTTTGCCTTTCATTCTTCTCTTAACCTATTGTTAGCTTCACTTTTTAAGTAAAATTTCATTGGAGGTACAGCACTTCAGAATGCACTTACAAAGTCAGTTTTCTGTTAAGTACTTTTCCCGTTGAATACGATAATGTCACACCTGGTGTGGGGGTGGGAGGGAGCCTACCACAGCAATAAAACCCCCTGAACCTCCCTAGCTTGCAAAGTGATTTAAAAAGAGAGAGAGATTGTTCTTCCAATAAGCAGTTTGATAAAATTTCGTACATATTAAATTCAATTTCTTGGTCAAGAGTGCTGAATTAATTCAAGTTTTCAGATCATCAAAAACAGAAACATGAAGAAACTTTGTCAGCAAGCTAGACTTCCAGAACAGAAGCCAAAATTAGCATTTATGACCTGAATGGGAAGCTAGGGAGATACCCACTGGATAAGAACATTTTTCTTCCTCTGATATTTAATACCCATATTTAGCCACAGAAACTTACTTTATTTAGAACTTTATTTGTGCTCATTCCCATACAACCCCTAACCTTCGGAGTTCTTCTGTGAGCCAAATAGTGTTGATTTTAGTAAGAGGAAAACTGAAAACATTGTAGGCTGCCTTGGTCAACGAGTGATACCCTAACAACTACAGAGTGGTACCACCTGCCTCTGGCTACTTGTCCTTTATGCCATCCTTTAGAATATACTCTATTGTAGACTGTCATTACTTAGGGTGAGATACCAAAAGACCACCTGAAGCTATAGGTTCTGTCTTTAAGAACAATTGTCCGGCTAATGCTTTCTCTAAGAAATCCTTTATCCCTGTTGTAGTGATGACTATCGGAACCTTCAAAGAAAAATCAAAGTAACATTATGGAAAGTTACAGTTCTCATCTTGACACCTGTTAAAAATTCTCTAAAGAACCCCTTTAATTCTTGAGTTCTTCATTTTTAGCAGTAGCTCGTACCAGCTTAGTCTGGGTGCCTGGCTGTTGGCTGGGGTCAACCTGCAAGTAGCTCTTCAGTTGAGGTCAGTCATACTCTCTAGGTTTACAGTTGTTTTTCTAGAACAACAAAGTTCACAGTTTTTAGAGGAGAGATTTCAAAATAATATGACACAATTTTCTTGATCTCTAGTTGGCAAATTCAGTGGGTAGGGCCATGAATTAGAAAGAAATAAAGTTTCTTCACTGTGGAAAAGGGTCTTACAGGTTTGTTACTCTGAAGTTTATGCTACTGCTACCACAGTTTGATTTATCAAATAGGGAAAGGGTAGTCTTCATTCTTACAGTTCAGAGTTTTCAGGTACTATTTTCATGTTATTACAGCTCAGAGTTTACATTGCTTCCATGTTACAACTTTTGTAACAAATTGGACTATGTTCAAATAATCCTAGACTGTAAAACTTCCTGATGCTTCACTTCAGCATGAAGAAAGTGTCGATGGGAAAAGAGCTTTTGGCTTCCAATGTACTGTTAAGTGGATTTTTAAGTCTGTTTTGGAGACTTTCCTAGCCTGCTTTGAAATGTATTTGAATAAAGTGATTTCATATTGCTTGAACCAAAAGCAGAGCTTCTTATGTGAAAAAGCAGACCCTGACTTGTATAAAATCATACAGCTACATAGGAAATGATGCAAAATAAATCATGTGTCATCACAAAGATGATTTTAAATGTTCAAGCTTATGGGGGTGGTAAGAATTCAAGTTGTGGTTTAGCACAACAAGTAACAATTCAGTATTTTCTATATCTCAAGTAAAGGTGCTCTTTGGATCGAGTTTGCTTTTTGATAGTGTTCTTGGTTTTCTGTTTTGACAATTGCTGGAGAGGAACTCTCCTGGGTTTGTATCACTCTGAATTTTATGGACAAATGTAGCTCACTAACAAGGGGGATGGAGTAAAAAACTATTCCTGTTCTTGTTAGATGCTGTGAATTTAAATTTAGAAAGATTAAGAATTCTGAAATACAACTCAAAAGCATATGAACGTAGCAGTTATGTTACTTACAAGAAAATGGGTACTTTTTGAGTATGAAAGAGATTGATATTACAAGATTGTACTTAGAAGATGACTCTATGTGTAATTTTATTTTGGATGAAGAGAGCCACAAGCCTGATGCAAGAAACTGAGATTTGAGAACTCCCTTTTGATTAAATTACATATATTCCTCTGATGTATCTAACTCTTAATAGGGTATTAAGTGTATAACAGTATAATATAAAAGAGTAGGAGAACTGAATGGTGATGTATTCAGTAATGTTATTTGCAATTAAAAAACCTGAGAAAGGGTTATGGTTGTGTGATCAACCTTGTCTAAGAATAGTACAGTCACCTTGTCCTTTGAAATTGATTTTGCTTGCCTTAAAGGAAATATCTTTCAGGTCATCCAGCATGCTGCAGATCATTCAGTCTTACAGGTGGACATTGTATTATAACTCCTTACAAAATAAAGATGATGATGGAATTACTGGTTCTGTAAAGATATCCCTTTAATACCTTTAAAAGAAATTATGGTTGTTGTGTCATACTGCTGGAAGACGCAGTGCACAATATGTGCTGTAAGGGGAATTTTACATCACTTTAAAATATGAGCAGCATTTGCCTTCATAAGCAGTAGATTTTATTGCCAGAAACCAGTTCCATACCCAGCCCTCCTCCCCAGCACACGCTTCTTAATATGTTAAAATGAGTAGCTTCAGCTTGCTTTGTTTTGAGATCTGAAAATGGTTACAGCTAAATCTGGAGGTGATGTATAAAGAGATGTAAAATACTGCAGAAATTATTAAGGTGCTTGTCTGAGGGAGGGAAATCTGGAGCAATGGGTGTGTTAAAGGACAAGGGAAAAAAAAGTCTAAATTAGATGGGAGCCCCACTATTTTTAATTGCTTCTTTTTGCATGACTGACTTTATTTTTTTGCTATACTTTTTGTATTCTCAGCTTGCAAGTTATACCTCTTCAGATGTTTTTGTTCAATGAGTTCAGCTTTTGACAGCAAGGGGGTGGGAGGTCAGGGGTTTTCTTTGTTTCTTGTTTTTCTTCAGCAGCTTTTTAGTTCGGTTTCTGGAAGGTACATCTCTCCCAGCAACAGGAGTACTTAGTAGCTGATTTTGGTCTTGTCTTTTGCATTGACAAGTGTTTTGACTTTCATGCCTGAAGCTGTTTGCATATAAAGCTTCTCTTTGGAAGGGTTATGGAGCAGAGAAATGTGTAACAACATGCAAAGATGTGTTTCAAAGCTAGTAAGCTATTAACAGCGAACAGTATGTTCTACAGGATGGTTACATTTATCCTGAAACTATACTAGCCCATACTAGTAGTATGTTAGTCAAAAGTGATTGGCAAAATTGTCGTAAAATTTTAATCAGATGCCCTCAGGTCCAGTGGAAGAAAATTAATAGTTTTGCATTCTCATTTCTCCTCAGAAAACCTGAAAAAGGAGTCCAGTACCTAATTGAGCGAGGTTTTGTGCCAGACACTCCAGTTGGTGTTGCCCACTTTCTCCTGCAAAGGAAAGGTCTCAGCAGACAGATGATTGGAGAATTTCTGGGAAATCGACAAAAACAGTTCAACCGGGATGTATTAGAGTGAGTATTGTGTGGGGGGAGGAGGTAAGCATATTTTAATGTTATGGTAAGACGTTTCATCAAGCTAGAGGTAGTAATGGTCTCTGAATGTTTTTTTGGATCTTGTTCTGAAGGAGGGGGAAACCAGACTCTAAGGGTTAAGAAAGAAAACATGCCTATGAGCGAATACTTATTTCTTTGCTTTCCAGCTAAGTTACTGTTTTTGTTATTGATCCAGCAAGATACTTACAAGGATTTATATTCCCTGTAGTCATGTACATTTACTTAAATTTATGTTTTAATTTCATTGGCGTTGGAGTATGTTATTTTGAAGTCTTTTTCCTTTCGCAGGCTCTCTAATAATTTACTGAATGAAACAAAATAATATTATATGCAACATAAGGCTTCATCAGTAACAGAACATGAAAATAATTATTACAGCCAAATGGCTCAGATGTTAGATAAACAGGGATTTCAGCATGTACAGGCATATGCTGACAAGATCTATACAAACTGTTCTTTTCCAAAAGATTAGATGAACAAAAACTCTTCTAAAAACCAAAGAAATCCAAAGCAGAAAGCTAGACTTTTAGCAGCTTGGTCATAAATTTCTAAACCTTATATACAGTGTAGACCAAAAAAGAAGTTGCTTTATTTAAAGAGGGTGTTCATTTAAAACATGTATTCTTTTGGGGCTTTTTTGTGTGTGTGTCTGATATACTCACTTATAAACATGAATACATCTTAGTCCAATTTTGTTCAAGGAATTGTATAAAAAATTCAGTTAGGTGTTTAACAAGCTGCTGAGAATGAAAGCAAAAAACCCCACATCTTGCCCATTAAGGAAGACTAGGAAAAATTCTGACCACAGGTTTTAACCAGAGTATAACAAAAGCTGTGCTGAAATTTGCATTGCTCTGTAGATGCAGTCTTTCTTCAGGACTGCATGTTGATACGCAATATTGATACCATAATATTGATAGATTGCAAAAAATTTAAGGTTACGGTATCATGATACAAATGGTCTGCCGATACTTTATGTTTTCTTTGCATATTTCTTATTGACTGCTCTCACTGGCTTCATACCGCAAAGATGTTGGTCACGTTCTCTACAGTCATCCTGATCTTACTATTATGCTGTCAGAACTTATGTATCTCAAATTGCAAGCTCAAACACTGTATTAATACAGCTAATGGCATGTGTACATATGTACGTATGCCATAGACCTTTTTTTAGGGGTCTTCCCTTTCTTTCCTGTCTCTCCTATTCCTGTACAATACCCAGCAGAAAGCAATAGAAGAGCCTCTGTACCAAAGCATGCAGCCTGCCTTACAATGCAGAGTAATAGAATATGGCTTGATTTTGATGCAATCCCTGTTCAGCATGAGTCATTATCAGTTACTTGTAATGATCGTCTGAATTTTGCAATTATGAGTCAGACTAGTGTGAAGACTTCCCAAAGAGCGTGTATTTTCAGATTTTTTAGAAGAAAACAGTACAGGTGAGGACGAGATGATTTATAATCTTAGATGATGCATTTAGTGATCTTGAACAAATCATTTGCCCTCACCGTCTCAAACAGACTAGCAGAATATGCATAAATACAAGTGTGTCTCTGCTCAGTCAGATGTGATGAGGTGAATTCTTAAGAGTAGGGTCACAATCACCTACCTACAACCCCACAACAATCCTTTTATTGAAGTTAATCTATTCTTAAATAAGCTATTTCAGCTATGCTTTGGGGCAAGTAACACCCTGTAAGCGGTGCAATTCTCTTGATAGTGTTCTGAACCTTGCCTGCAAATAGGAACAAGGTATTTTTTCTTAAAAAGAGAAAATAGAATAGCATTTCATCTTAAATATCACATTTACAGATTGGAGGTAGATTTTGTCGAACCGATAATAACCCCAGGCTGTTACATAGAAAAGATATTTTAACAGATGATCCTTTTTCTGTTACACAATTTAATTTCAAGTGACTTGCTTTGATTTGTGGTCAAGTTTCCCAGATCCTGTAGACAAGGGTGTTTTAACGGTTTGAAAACTTCTTTTCACTGGAGCTTAGAAAATATTCAAGAGAGTAGCCTAAATTTTTGACCACAAGCTGCATTCTGGGCCTAGTGTAGTTGCTACCTGGTGGTATCTCAAGTATAAAGGCATTGTTTGGGGGGCGTGGGGCTGGCACAGCTGGCACTGATGTTGCCCTGGCCACCATGAGGCACATCAGACATGCTTCCTGAAACACTGCTGTTCTGCAGCAAGCCTGACCAAGGAGTGCTTGATGTAATAGAGGTGTAGCTGAGGATCTGACCTTCTACTGTGTCTTGACTTTGCATTAGAAAACAAAAGTGCAGTCACTCAAAGAAAGAATAAAATAAAACCATCATAAAGAACACTGTTAAAAGTGAGAGGGAAAGCATGACATTCTGTTGCTCTGTACAGGACTCCATCATTTCAGTTCATTACACTACACAGTTTTGTGCAAGAGTACAAGCAAGTGGGACAGTAGAGAACCAAGGCAATTGTAGCTGCACCAACCCAGCAAATGGTATGTTCCCCTCTTATTGCCTAAATTTTGTAGAGAGGTGGTAAGCAGGGGATAGTTCCCAGGAAGAAGTTTCAATTATCTGCCCACCTAGAAGTGGTGAAGCCTAGCTGCTTCTTGCTTTTACCTGCCTGGGACATGTAACTGTAATAGTGAAGATGTGGTCATTCAGCACAAGCTTATTCACCCAGAGTACATACGTACCCAAGTTCTCCTGCAGTGACTAAAATCTATTTAATCATGTTCTCTTTAGCATTATGATCATGGTATTATTATCAAGGATTATAATTTTGTTAACTATTGTTAACAAAAATGGAACAGGTGTGTCTGATCTTACTTACTTTCATGTTTTCATTTGCTCTAGTGACCTAGCTAAAATAACTTGCTCCTTTTTTTGCCATTATGTAGCCACTAGAAAAGTTTTGTTTACTAAATATTTGCAGAAAAGTAGTGGTTCCAGTTAAGAACATGGACCATGGTGGTATATCTGCTCTATCTCCATAGTTCCTATAAAAGATTATTTAAGACCCCTCCCCATTATGTTGTTGGCCAGCATGTTTCTGGAGGGCCTTAATTGCTCTAATTACTTCATTTTGCCAGCTTGTCTGCACATGTGCTTTACACCTTTGAAGCAGAAAAGAGCTTTTGAAAGTGTTACAGAACTTAGAATAGGTGGGAAGACTGTGAACATTACTGCAGAACTGATAGTAGGTTTTTAGGTGTGGATTGGAAAGGGTGTGAGAAATGCCAAGCCTGTTGTGTTTGTTTCCTTGCACTTCTGCATAAAGGGAAAAATATTCAAGGCAAAGTGAATAAATTGCTTTGGTATTAATCTATGTTAGCTACAATGTTACTAGAAGAAAAATGTGAGCTACTCTAATTTATCATTTTATAGCTATACATTTAAGAAAAGACTTTTAAAACTGGATTGTGCTTTCTGTGGTTTCTGCATTACAGTGCTGTTACTTGCAGTGATTCATGTCTGGTTATTTAAAAACTAAAAGCTAAGTTTAAAGAAAGGGAATTTATAAGCTTCTGATTTTAAAGTAGTCTTTAAAGAAAGTGTTAGAATGACATAGTTCACATCGTTGATTATGTTAAACTGGTTTCTTTTTTATTTTTTGTCAGCACTGTATTTTCAGAGCAAGAAAGTAATTATTTCTTCATAAATGTTAACTGAAAGACATGGCAAATGATGGGGAGATGAGAATTACAGTAATAGTAAGAGAGTATCCAAACAAGATTTTTTTTTTTCTCCGTATGTAAGAACATTCCTAGACACAGAGCCATTTGGTACAGATTATTGTGCTTGCTGCAGGCTGTTTGAGATATGATATTTTGAGCAGTATAAACTATTTATTATTATTATAGGCATAGTAATAATTGATTGGCCTGGAAGCACAAAACCAATAATTATTCTTGGCAATAGCATGTCACTTACATTAGTCAGACATTTGTCATTCCAGCAGCTCTTCTCTTAAAAAAAAAAAAAAAAAAAAAAAAAGGGGGGGGGGGCCTGCTTACAGGTACACATTCTCATTGATCCATTATTTGCAATCCTTCCTTCACAGCTTACCTACAATTATTGCAATTGCTACTGAACATTTCAAAAAACTCCATGAATTTCTACAGGAGATGGAAAGTTGAAAGGTTTTTTTGGTCTTGAAATCTTGCCTTTGGTTCTGTGTTGTTAGAAATTAAAAGACACACTGGCAATATGTTTTTATCCTAGCTGTGTTGTGGATGAGATGGACTTCTCAACAATGGAACTGGATGAAGCGCTCAGGAAATTTCAGGCTCATATCCGTGTTCAAGGAGAAGCCCAGAAAGTAGAACGGCTCATTGAAGCTTTTAGGTATGATGCTGAAATAAATTCCTCCGTCACCAGAAACCTGCCGTTGTCTAACGGTCAAACTGGAGAACTGGGGAAGTTGAGTATATCTAAGTTACTTCCCTGCCTATTTGCAGTGTCCTTGTGAGCTACATACAGTTTCAAATACAGCATGTTGTTTGTGGTGGTTTTGTTAAGTATGAAATAGGAAGTTTTATTTGCTGCTGCTGTTCATGTATGTCATTTGTATTAATGCAGCGAGGTTTCTCAAAAGTTCTTTCTGGCATCAGCTGAAAACATATTCAAGGATTTTTTAATGTCTCTAACAATGTATTTGGATATAATAATTTATATGAGTGGAATTAAAGGACCATTTACATTTTAGAGTATATATGCTCTCAACCTTTCATTAAGCATTTCAACAATAGTGGAATAAAGAGCATTAACTTACTAACACAAGCATACTTTATCCAGGGCAGGATGAGATGTAAATCATCATGTGGCAGTAAGCTAAAATCAATGTTGTACTCTTACCTGGTGTCAATGGGTATTACTCACTGAAAAAAAAATAATCCTGAAGTTATTGTAGCTCAGAATCTGTACTAAGAAGTGAATTTACAGTGGTAGTAGAAAACAAAAGCTTTCCACATTCTGGTATTGGCTTATGAAAATATGTGGATGGAAAGCTAAATATATGTCTGGAACGCGAATAATAATAGCTTGCTTAGCCTCTGGAATGTAGCAGTTGGTTTATTTGGTGGAATTAGAATAGTTATTCATAGCTCTGACAGCTTCCCCTCTTTGCTTTTTTACAGCCAACGATACTGTATCTGCAATCCAGGTGTTGTGAGACAATTTAGAAATCCTGATACCATCTTCATTCTAGCTTTTGCCATCATACTGTTAAACACAGATATGTACAGCCCAAATGTGAAACCAGAACGCAAAATGAAGCTAGAAGATTTTGTCAAGAATCTAAGGGGTAAGCAAACTCTAATGATGAAGGTCATGAAAGCTTTTCGCTGTAACTGTCATTGGAGGGACACCGTGTATCTTCTGAGAAAAAGACAAAATAGAGAGCACTTGGTTCTGATTTCACCTGACTTAAAACTGCAGTCATTTTTACAGGCTTTAGTTATTTGTGGAATAGTGAAAACAGAATTAAGCGTATAGTATTTTGTCATTTTTATCTTGTCTTTCTTGAGTGGATGTATTGTCAGGTCCTTTTATTTCCATATATGTGTATATATTAAGGAACAGAAATCACTGTGCCATGATGAGAACTTTTGGAAATAAACTAAATTCTCAGTGGGGAAAAAGAACCTAACTCCAAAACCTTCATGAAAGGTACATGGTAAATAGCACAGAAATTTCATTTTGATTTCTTCATTGGTATATTTTCTGATCATAGAATCGGTTAGGTTGGAAAAGACCTTTAAGATGGAGTCCAACCGTCAACCACGCCCACTAAACCATGTCCTGAAGTGCCTTGTCTACTATTTGACAGGCTATGGCCCACCTAAGCTTGCAATTAGATTGCCAAAAAAACACAGATATTTTTTCAAATCTGTATCTCAGATCTTTCTGTCCTGGTTCTTTCTGGTGAAAAAGAACAGGGTTTTATGAAGTATCAGCTCAGCCAGTGCTCAGCTCTGCCTAACAGGCAGTAGTCACTGTAGAGCTGAGGAGGAAGATCGTGCATGAGATGATGATAATCTCCTGTTGTTCTTGGGCACTCAAGGAAGAATGCGTCAGACAGCATTTACCTTTTAACACAGAAGAGCACTCAGATGTTAGAGAAATAAAATGAGGCTGAAGTCCCCATCCCTTTTTTTCCTTTACGATAGTTTGTGCCCATAGGGAAAAAGCAGCTTTCACTATAGTTCCATTACTATGTGTTTGTGCAAAGGCCAGGAAAATTGCCTGCTCCGTCATTGCAACCCTCTCCTCCTCCTCCCCCTGCTTTCAAGCACAGAATAAGCACAACTTAGTGCACAGTCTCTCTTGGCAACAATGTATGTAGCAGCATGGTAGCAGAATAGGCCCGCTACTGCAGGCACCAGCAAGTGCTGATGTATTGTTTAACAGCCATTTCCTCAGTGCTATCTAAAAGTGGGCTGAATGTCAGAGAGACAGAATCAAGTTGCTTAATATATAAAAATATAGTGGTGCATCTCAGATGCATAGCAGTTTGTATTCATGTGTGCGTGTGGTACTTTCATTTTAGTACTAGTAAAAACAAAAGACTTGTGGTGTTCTGGAATTTCAGATCTTGAAAATGAAAGTCCTGTTTAGTGATTTTATGCCCTTAGAGTTATATAAGACAACAATGAATGATCTATGCTTAGCAGATTTTTAGCTTAGCAAAATTTAAGTTAGTGTGGAGATTATATCATAAAATCCACAAAGATTGAAAAAGGCCTGATATTCATCTTTTAGCATAATACTACAGTTACATTTGTTGTATTAAATACAGTACATTCTCTATGAGCTCCAGCATGAATGCCAGCAATTTCTTATTATTGTAGGCATTTTTATAACAGGCTACCTTGCCTATAACTTTAAATAACTGGATTGCAAAGGGTCATCTGTGGAAGACTTGCTGGTGTGGAACAGAACAGAGGCTGTTATGCTTGCTTCTAGTTGCAAAGAAACTGTATTTTATCACAGAATTTTTTACGTGAGCAGTTGTTCCGCTGGGTGACAAAATATTCTATTTTGGCTTCTGAATGGGAGATAAGAGTTTATTACTTTAAAATAGACATGCATCTCCCTCTCCCAGGAAATCCAGCTTTAAGTCACTTATTGAAATTAGACTCTTTCCACTGCTATTAAAAATTCAGGATCAAGCATTAAAGGCACTGGCATTTGTTAGAATACTGATGTGCCAATGATAATCACACAGTGCTAAACAATAATACCATAACTAGGCTATTTTGTTGATCTGTTTTTCCAGAGTAAATTAATTGGGTTTGAAATCATACAGGAAATATTGGTTAAATTAATTTTACTGGGTGTTCATAAGGTTCTTGGGTACGAAATGCTTTTATGAACAGAGTCTTGAGTAATACTGGGACAGAGGCAAAATGGAATTGTTGTTCTGTTTCCTCCCAGTGGTATAGTCCTAGGAGGAAGTCATACAGAGATTTTAGTGTCTAAAGGGTTAACTCATTTGAACTTTGATACAAAACAGAGGAAACTTACAAGAAAAAAAGACTTTACATAGGCAATTAGCCTTTTTATGGCTTATTTTTTTAGATTAGAGTTTTAAAACAAAAAAAACCCGTGTAATTTACATCAATGTCTTGGTATATTGGGGGCAGCAAACTTTTGGACAAAAATCAGTGCTTCAGTAATAAGTAACATAACTTCTGCTGCTTTGGTAAGGTAGGCTCAAGGACAGCATAGGAGATGTTAGCTGACAGAGTACTGGCGGCTATAAAACAAAACAGCATAAACAAGTACATCAGCAGTCTTAGGCAACGTTGGCATTAGTTAGCAGAGGAAACAAAGATTGCCTGTGTTTTTATCCTCTCCTTGCTGAGAAGCATACATTGCTGAGAAATAACAGTGTTTGTTAGATCATTCAGAGCCAGACTAATAATAGAAACTGTTGGCTTTTGCAGGTGTGGATGATGGTGAGGATATCCCACGAGAAATGCTGATTGGGATTTATGAGAGAATCCGCAAACGGGAACTTAAGACGAATGAGGATCACGTATCCCAAGTCCAGAAGGTTGAAAAACTCATAGTAGGAAAGAAACCGGTAAGTTCATTTTGCACTGCCTGTTAGTTACTAAGGAGATGTAGGGCAATGTACAGTATAGAACAATACAGAAGTGTGTTGCTTAGAAGTCTAAATTGGTCAATAAATGGCAAAAGGCAGAAACTGTCAAAATAATAATTTGCTATAAGGTTGGTTTTAATTTTGGAGTATTCACAGTGCAGGTGAATTTTGTTGTTGCAGTCTGGTATTCATGAGTGATGACGTTATGAGTCTTAAACTCTTTCCTCTATGTGAAGCTTTACAATTCTGAAATATCTGCAGTTTAGGCAGTTCTCGTGTTTGTTTCAAGAGAATTGAAGTGTTATGTTGAAGTGATGTTGTCGAGAATCATATTTCAACATCTATGCTATCAGTTATGACTCCATAATTTACAAGAGTAATAGAGAACTGTTCACATCAGCATCTTTCTCAGCTTTGCACCTAGCTCTATGAACTGGTATTTGTAAGGGGAAACTGTGTCATTTTGTCTCAGAACTTATCTGGAAATCAGGTCCCAGCGATTCTAATGCTGGGTTTGAGCATCCAAAGATACCTCTTGCTTTGTTGTTGGAAAAATCCTGAGGTACTTTGCTATGTAAATTAATCTTCAATTAAAGAGCTTTTAAAAAGCTTTGAATTGTAATCTTTTCTCAGACAAGCCTCAATGTGGGGAGGGAGAGAAGGGAATGAGGGACCACCAAAAAAAAAAAAAAAAAAAAATCTAATTTACTTCTGTTTCCCAGTAAGGAAATATTGAGGAGATCTCTTGGAAGAAGCAGAGGAGAGAGAAAGCAAAATTTCCTTAATAAAAGCTTTTCCATATTTTTGTGGAGAAGGGAAGTAAATATTCTAAAGTCAGTATTTGACAGTCACTTGTGCTTTCGTATGAAACTTATTTTCTGTAACTGTTTGGGGATTTAGGTTTATATATAGGCTTCTGTGGGAGACTGGTTTTTTCATGGTTCTTTTTTTATTCAAGCATGTGGCAATTCAAATCCTAAAACTAATCCTGACCTTGTAAATTAAATGGGATTGAGAAAACAATGCCCTCAATGGAGTCCTAGGTTCAAGGATTCTTCTGTTGAGAGACTTTTTAACTGTGTGAAAGAAAATTGAGGAAACAGCCAACAGTCTTTATTGATAGAAATATTTGTTTTTACTTTATAGGCATTTAGTCATAGTAAGACCGTGACGTATTTACTTGCTATGATACAGTACTGTGTTTCTCTGAAGTTTAATGAACTTGTATATGTCTTTCTACTGTAGATTGGATCTCTGCATCATGGACTTGGTTGTGTAGGTATTTCTCTCATACTCCTTCAAAATTTATAGTCATTTTAACTGGCAGCGTCTTCTTAAACTGGCAATAATGCATTCTATTGCATTTTAACTTTTTAAAAAATTGGGCTTCTTTCAAGCAAAATTTTCCTATTGTAGTAGCAATAACTCTCCAAAGTATAAAGACTTTTCTTAAAAATATATTTCCCAGAGACTGCTTAATTTATTGCCAAGAGTTTTCTAGACCTTTCTGGTACACTTCTTATGCATTTCATAATGCTATTATCACTGTAGAAATTAGACAGCCAGTAAAGAATAAACGAATAAGTAAAATTACAGTTGCACCTCACCTTTCCACCTGGGCCCTGGTGTGTTTATTCTTTCTGGTCCATTTCAGTATTGAATGATAGATGCTCTAGAAAGATATTGCCAGTTAATTTAAGAGTTCTATTCTGAAAGGTAGATAAACATAGAAAATACTGATTCCAGATTTAAGTTATAAGCATATTCAATGATAATCTTAAAACTATTCTTCTAATGCAATGTTCCACTTAATTTAATTTCATGATAATATTATTACTAGTAGTTTTGAACAAAGAAACCACCTCATCACAGAGGAGTGCACATAGTGCTCTGAAGTCTGATTATCTTACACAAATTTGATCCTAATGATTTTTTTTTTTCCTCTCAGTTATAACTGCACTGTGCATTAGCATCTTCATTCAGGACAATCCAGAGAAGGAACTTCAAACTTTCATTTGTTTTTTCAGTCTTCTATTTCTTGCTTTTTCTGTGTAAACAATTAAAATCACACAAAGCTAGCTTCATATTCCTAAGTGAAGTACCTGTCATTGTTCCATGGATGCAAGTCTAGCAGTACCACTGGACTGTAAAAACAAACTGAAAGATGTGACCTTTATAAAATATGGTGGAATGGAATCTTACCAGATCATCTATTGCTATGAGTGAAAGCACTGTCTATAGTTAAGTTTCAATACTGGAGCTCACTGTAGTTGTTTGCAAGTTCATAGGCTCAGTGACTCCTCTTGGATTTTGTTATCTCACTGTAGTAAATCTCGAACTGCCATGTGCTGGGGAAACTAAGTCTGGAAGTAGGAGAGAATGAGAACATGCAACATTTATTCCGGCCACTTTTCACTGAAAACCCATGTAAGCTGTTCAGTTACCAGAATAGACTGAAAATAGAAACGGTTGATTTCTCCAGCATTCTTCACCACACTGGCTCCTTTAGAACATTTCGGATTTTTTCTTAAATACCTTCTCCTTGCATGTTCAGGGACTGTAATTAAGCTAATGCCATAGATAAATTAAGTGCTATTAGCATTTTATCTGTTATTAGTATAGTTATCGTTGGATTTGGGGGAAAAACTGAAATCTCACCAAATTACTTGATAACCAACAAGGAACAAGGGCAGATAGTGAATCCTAAACTCTTTTTCCCCCCTCTTTTTTTCTTTTTCCCCTGCTCACACAGAGGAAGAAGAAGCATTAGCAGTCTTTGACTGTTTCTTTTTGCCTAGTAAATCTTGTAATTCCCATGCAGAATCAGGAATTATAAAGAAATATAATATATAAATGAAATATATGTCTAGTTACCAAAGAATATTCTCTACTTCAAATTTTAAAAGTTTAAAGGATTTCTTTTAGTATTCTTGACAAGATATCATCATTTGCATTTGAAAGAAATTAAGTCTCACTAGGTTGAAAACAGCAGCTTCGGAGATAGCTTCAGCAGACGTTTCAAATAAGAAAATGGAAAATTGTTCTTGGCTTTCTTGCCAGCATGAGAAAATAAGCCAGACTGAAAATGCATTTACTTTTTCCTGATGTCACCATTTCCTTGGTATTGGGGAATGAACAAATTGAATTAACTCAGTGGCTGACAAAAAGTAATCTATAACATCAGCGTATTCATCTCACAAAAGCTAAAGTTGCTTTGCATCCTTTCTTCTAATAAAGATATGTAAAAATGCTCAGGAAAGCAAACATCCTTTGCTTTGACCTCCCACTTGCTTAATCTTAAGTTCTTTCAAGGTTTTATCGTTTCACAAAGTAAAACTCTATCCCCAGTAAGACTTTCATTGGCATCCATATACAGGAATGCAAGCTGTTAGAGAATATTTTATAGAAGAACTTTGATGAAGTTTGAATGCCATGCAAGTTTGTGGCATATAAATCTTTATTTTTCTGGTGTTGATCCTTTGATGAAAAAGTCTAATGGACTTAGAGGTAAAAATATTTGAAGTATTCAAAAAAAGACTCTGGGTATGAAAGATGCTCTTTCTTGGCTAAATATTGCTATATTAACGGTGAACTTTTGTGTTATCATAGGTCCTCTCTCTACCCCACCGGAGGCTTGTTTGCTACTGTAGGCTGTTTGAAGTGCCGGATCCAAATAAACCTCAGAAGCTTGGATTGCACCAGCGAGAAATATTTTTATTTAATGATCTTCTTGTGGTATGTATTTTCAGGTGGATAGACTTTTAGTGAAGTATTCAGAAATGCCTATCTCCATGAAATCAGTGGCAATTAAGTGCACGAGCGTTCCTAAAAATAAATATCTATTACCTGTTACTCTGTACTCCAACGATCTTGGGATGATTAAGATTTAAATTTTCTTAATTTTCTTCATTATATATAATTTGCTTTTAAGCTGAAGCCTTTTATTGATTACTACACTCTATTGTAAGAAGGTACTTTGATGCAATAGCTTTTACTATAAAGAACAAAAATTACCTCCAGTTTACCCATTTCCCTAATGGGTAAATGGAGACATTCTTTATTCCGTGAATAATGAATTTAAGTTACTTGTGGAAAAACAAGATTGCATGCTACTTTGTATTCCCCAGATGTTCTATGAACCATATATGTTTATTCACTGAAACAGGAATGGGATATGTTGAAAGACATTTTACAGTTGACTTTACTTTTTAGTGTGTGTTTAACTTGACCCAGTCTTTTGAAAAACAGATATACAAAACTAGTGATAGCTTGGAATTATTTGGTTGATTTACCCTTAAAAATAGGAAAATTTGTTGCACTTTATTTGGAATGTATTTGGCTGTTACCTGGGAACTAAGAACTAAACTAAGTATTTCATGTTTTGTTATGAAAAAGGCACACTTCAGATGCACAATTTTATTCTGTGTAATTTTTACATACCTTCAGCCTTTAAAACCAGGAAGTAAATAAAATAAAAAAAATTAATCCTTTTGATTGTGAGTGTAACCTCCTCGTTGTAAATGTGAGCTTGGGTGTAAAGTGATGGCACATTGTCATCTTCAGGTTGCAAGTTTTCTGTAGTTTTTTATTACTTACTCAGATCTCAGTAGTTTTATCAAACTGTGTTGGGAGTAATATAGACCAAATTTGTCAGTTCTAGTAAAAAGCCATTGCCAAAAGTTAAAATTAGAAAGAACTAGTAAAAAAAAAACCTCTTAGTTATAAAGAGGAAGAGTAGTCGCATTCACACTTCAGAGAACCCCAAATTGACGGTAAGTAGTAGTATGTTATTTCTATTGTAGCAAAAAGTAAAGGTTTCCACAGACTCAGAGCTTTTATTGAGGTAGGTGCTGTACAAATCAGGGAAAACAGGGCATCATTGAATGAGGTAGTGTAAGACAGTATTCAAAGGTGCACAGAAGTGAAGCAGGTTTGGAAGGTCACAGCACGTGAGAATAAGGGCTAAGAATTGAACTTGTGTGGAGAGGTCCATAGGTGTGTGCTGCCTGTAGTAGGACTGTAAGAAAAAAGTGTGAAGGAAAGTGTGGTAGCAGCTAAGTTTTTTAAAAAGGATAATTTAAATATATTTACATTTTTGCTAGCATGTACAGTGCACAATAAGGATGCAGGGTTTTTTCCTTTCTTTCTTTCTTTCTTTCAAGGAGTAGCACTCTGGAGAATAGAGAACACAAATGCTTTGCGTCTGGATAAAATACTAAACCTTCTGGTTAAGAGATACCAATGCTTCAAAGCTAGCTTTGTTTCTTCAGTAGTAGTAGATTAAATACACCAGATGCATTTAAAAAAAAAAGGAAAAAATTACAAGTTCCTATTTCCTGGCAGGTTATAGCTTTCTTTGACATGAAATATTGTCTCATGTGCTAATTCTTTAAGAACAATAATTTTCCACAAACACGTATGGTTAAAGGGATATTTCACTTTGTTTATTTGATAACTTTCAGGTGACCAAGATTTTTCAAAAGAAGAAGAACTCAGTTACATACAGTTTTCGACAGTCATTTTCCCTCTATGGAATGCAAGTTCTTCTTTTTGAGAACCAGTGTAAGTCTTTCCTCTCTTTTTAGATGACCATTTTAAGTAAAATAAATTAAAAATTGTTTGAGTGAAAGGGATGGACAGGGCTTGATTCTGAATTTAGGAATAAAATTGCTCTGAATTTAACTTACCCCTGAAATTTAAAGCAAGATAGTGTTAGCATAAGAAACAGCAAGACTGCTGTTAGATTTGTTTGGGTGTACTCAGAAGCCAAATCTAGCCAAATGTGTTGTTTGTGAATACTTGTAAAGAAACAAATATATCTGTTGCTGAGTCAATGGTACAGTTAGCTGGAACTGAATATATGATAATAAATAATGACTTATAATGATATGTGTAATTCAAAGCAATATTTAGTTTATTTTCCTGATTTATGTCTTAACTTTGTGCCTAGGTTATGTATACTCATTCAAATATAAATACAAAGCAGAGAGTCTGGATTAAAGTTTGTATTTTCTGACACCTTTTGTTTATGTCAGTCATAATCTGCATCAATCCAATATTTGTTTTATCTTTAATGCTTGTCAAGCTTAGTCTTAGCAGACAAAAACCCAACAAAAAGCAAATAGTTTGCTAATGTCCTGATTTTAAGCCCAGAGACAGCATCAGTAACAATGTAGCAGAGCACAGTTGTTTGTATGGTACGTAGGGAGACAGTCTATTGGACCTGACTTCATGGTTTGTAAACCAAACCTTGACCTGCAGGATAAATTAGTTACAGTTCAGTGTGACATCCAGCAGTTTCTGTGCTTTTCTGTTGTGGAAGACTCTTAGTTTTCGCTTGTCCTTGAGAATGTGCTCCAATGCTCATCTCAAAAGAAGTCGCTGTTATTGAGTCAAAGCATCTGGAGATTTCAAAAGGTAAGATTTTGTGGAGCTTATAGCAGCAATGTAGCCCGCAGATTATTTATATGCATACACATTCCTTCTCTCTCTCTCTCTCGTGCACACGTTATGTGATATAAAATTCATTTTTAGAGAGGAAGGCTGAATATTTCTATCATGGATTCTACTAAAAATAGAAGAATATATAATTCCTCTGATGTCAAGTTAGGTAAAAAAAAAATAAATCTTATAAGCATGCAAAGTAGAAACACTTTATTATTCAAGTTGAGGTGAGTTGATGCTGGCTGGATGCCAGGTGCTCACCAAAGCTGCTCTATCACTCCCCCTCCTCAGCTGGACAGGGGAGAGAGAACATAATGAAAGGCTCATGAGTTGAGACAAAGACAGGGAGAGATCACTCACCAGTTACCATCATGGGCAAAACAGACTCGACTTGGGGAAAATTAATTTATTGCCAGTCAAACCAGAGTAGGGTAAAGAGAAATAAAACCAAATCTTAAAACACCTTCCCCCCACCCCTTCCTTCTTCCTGGGCACAGCTTCACTCCTGAGTTCTCTACCTCCTCCCCGCCAGTGGCACAGGGGAACGGGGAATGGGGGTTGGGGTCAGTTCATCACAGGTCTCTGCTGCTCCTTCCTCCTCAGAGGGAGGGCTCCTCACTCTTCCCCTGCTCCACCGTGGGGTCCCTCCCACGGGAGACAGTCTGCTGCGAACTTCTCCAACATGAGTCCTTCCCACGGGCTGCAGTTCTTCATGAACTTCCCTGGCATGGGTCCTTTCTGCAGGCTGCAGTCCTTCAGGCACAGACTGCTCCAGCATGGGTCCCCCATGGGGTCATAAGTCCTTCCAGCAAACCTGCTCCAGTGTGGGCTCCTCTCTCCATGGGCCACAGGTCCTGCCAGGAGCCTGCTCCAGCACGGGCTTCCCACGGGGTCACAGCCTCCTTTGGGCACCCACCTGCTCCGGCGTGGAGTCCTCCCCGGGCTGCAGGTGGAGATCTGCTCCACTGTGGACCTCCATGGACTGCAGGGGGACAGCCTGCCTCACCATGGTCTTCACCACGGGCTGCAGGGGAATCTCTGCTCCAGCGCCTGGAGCACCTCCCCCCCCTCCTTCTTCACTGACCTTGGGGTCTGCAGGGTTGTTTCTCTCACATGTTCTCACTCCTCTTTCTGGCTGCAGTTTCTGTTCCACAGGAACTTTTTTCCCTTCTTAAATATGTTATCCCAGAGGTGCTACCACCATCGCTGATGGGCTTGGTCTTGGCCAGCGGTGGGTCCATCTTGGAGCTGGCTGGCATTGGCTCTGTTGGACATAGGGGAAGCTTCTAGCAACTTCTCACAGAAGCCACCCCTGTAGCCCCCCCCCGCCACCAAAACCTTGCCACACAAACCCAATACACAAGTAAACTTAAAAATACCTATAGTGAAACTAGGAGTAAAGGGTTGGATTCCTCCCAGTGAACTGGAGGCATTTTAACTGAGACACTTTAGTAGAGATAGTTGGACTCCTAAGGTGAATTCACTACGGTGAATCAGTGAGCTGATTGTACTTCTAGTATTGGTGCCTGTTAGGTGGAATGCAGTATTTTCCAGTTGGGAGAGAGAAGTAGTCTTCCCTCTGGTTTGTAAAATTTGCATTCTTGGTTTCCCCTGTCGCCAGCAAGCTTTGGGGTATTTTGGCCAGAGCCATCATGCCATTCGGTAAATCTGTGAGTAGCAGCTGTCACAATCAGCTGGTTTCAAGTAAATAAAATTTCATGTCACTAAAGCAGAAGCAACAAAAATATTGGTTTGGCTACTGGTGAGGTTGAATAACACGACTGGCGTTGATGATAGAAGAATTGACTTCTAATGACAGAAGTCAATTACATTGAGGGATGTATGAGCTCCAAAAGGGAAAATAATGTCATGTATCTCTAGTAAATAAATAGGCGATAAGGGAAGTATATTTTATATTTTCAGTCAAAATCACTGACAAAATATAAAAGGTGAGCAGATGACTTTAGAGAGAGTGTATCTGAAACCAGTAAATGCTTACATGTTTGCTGATGCTTAAGCAATATGATGTAGAGAAGTATCTCTGGTAATAAAATGTTTTTGTTTGTTTAGTATGTGGAAATTCGTTCTTTGTTCATATGTGAAGGTAGCCCATGTGCCTCTGGGGTTACTAAGTTTCCTTGTTTGGTTTCATAAACATCTTTCCCTGCCCGCCCCCCCCCCCCCCCAAGTGGTACATTTTCTAGAGCTGTTTGCTGCATATCCAATTTCAGTGTTCAAAACTGTACATGGTGTTACACCATGCTCTCCACCTGTTAGCTTGCTAGCACCAGACTCCTCTGCGCTTTTGGCCATTTGGTTGTATTCTGAACGACAGCAACTGCAGACAACTTGAGGTGGCTGTCTTACTTGATTGAAGGTAGATGCAATTGTCATGCGGTCAGGAGAAGCAGATCAGCCATACATTGCTTCTGGGCAAGATGTTGATTTTAGACCCCGGCAGAAGCCCCAAATCCTTATCCTTCCTTCCCCTCTGTACCCTTTGAGGCTTGCAGTAGTTGGCACCTTTTTTCACCCGAGAATGGTAAATGGACTTGCTTCACTTTTGGTTTCAACTCTGATTTGGAAGTTAAGATATCCTTTTAAAAAAGCATAGCGTTTGCACTTGTTTCTCAATATTTTAAGTCTTGTTGAAACCTAATGGCTTTGAGAGAAGAGACTACCTTACATCTGCTGGTTCTTGAGGGAATTAATTTTTAGTACATGGGAGCACTTGAACTTCAGGTTGAATACTTAAGTAAATATTTGAGAGCTTTAGGAAACCAATAAGGTCAGGCAGTTGAGTAAAAGTAAACATTGTGAATTAGAATGCACATTTTGAGTTCATTCTGACACCCTGTTTCTACAGGTCTGTGCTTCAAGCAAAGGCTGATTCTGTTTTCTACAGCAGAACATATCTTCATTATAAGCTATCTTTCTGTAAATGAACCTTCTATCTCAACTAGGAGATATTTTTGACTAGCTGTAAAAATTTGCATTCTCAGATGTGCAGCTAGAAGAGAGGCAAAGGCAGTTTGCTGAAAAATCTGTCTTTTATTGTGAACATGTCCATAATATGGGCCAAAAGGCGGGGGGTGGGTGGGTGGGGGCGTGGACCTCACCCCTTTTACATCCTCAGTATGTAATTTCACAGATAATTTAAACTTTTTTTTTTTTTTTAAAAAAGGAAAGTAGGATGTCCAGGGAACACAACTTAATAGGAAATACTAAAATGTACATGCTAGTGTGTTTGTCTTCCTGCAAACATTAAGTTAAAAGTATAAGATAGTTTCTAGTACTTGAGTCATATTCAAGTAGTCTTTACTCAGCAAAACTTTGGTCACAATTGAGTAAGGTAGGTAATGGGATCTGTTCCATGCAACAAAAATTATCCGCTTAATTTTGGGGGGTTTTTTCTGGGTTTTTGCTTTTATATTATACATTGTACCTTAAGGGTAACAGCTGCATAAAGACTACCTTTCAATATTTATTTGATATCTTGACAGTTAAGCAGTCCTAGGGATTTTCATTCTAATTCTGTGCCTTTAGACTTTTATTTCTCTGACTTTGTCCCCTATATGGTAATATTAGTAAAAAGCCTTCAGGGTTTTGGGTTTTTTGGATGTTTTTTTGTTTGTTTGTTTGTTTTTTAAAAGAAAAGTAATTGGAATAATCAGAGCTTAGTTTTTCTTGACTCTTTCTTCTAGATTATCCCAATGGCATTCGGCTCACATCAGCTGTTCCAGGAGCAGATATCAAAGTACTAATAAATTTCAATGCACCAAATCCTCAGGACAGGAAGAAGTTTACAGATGATTTGAGGGAGTCAATTGCAGAGGTTCAAGAAATGGAAAAGCACAGAATAGAGTGTAAGTACAAAGGTACATACAACACAGCATTTTCAAGATAATCAAAATAAGAAAATCTTGAGTATGTGTATAACCCATTAGAACTCTTTAAAAGTTCAAGATAATGTGGGGTTTTTCCATGGCTTTGATTCTAGAAAGAGGAAAAACCCAATGATATCTTAAGCCCTAGCTGAGTTCATTGACTATTATTTACTGCAGTGTAGCTGCAGTGGAAATTTAGCCTGGACAAAGTGCAAATAGCAATGGACAGAATAGAGGTGGTTTTGTAATTTGTAGTATAAATTGCAGTAAGAATTTTAGGGATGATTTACATCACACTGAAATTCTCAATGACAGCCCTTCAAATAAGTTTCACTGAATTTTTCTTTATTTCCATGTTGATACTCCCATATTCTCTCAATTAGGTAGCCATAATACAAATAGATATATTTTGCTGGAAGTTACATGGGTGTTTAAACATGGAATTTTATCTTCTGTATTTCTAAAAGAGTAATAGCTTTTCATCCTCTATGCTTTAATATAAAGCTGTTAGTACAGGGGTGAAGTTCCTCTCTGGCATTTAACAGTGCCAAAATGAACTCTTTTCTATTATTCACAGTAATACATGATCACATACAGAAATTGTGATGTTAGTATTAGACTATAACATCCTTCATTATAGTCAATAATTGCAAAATTATTCTCTTTGTTTCAGCTGAGCTAGAAAAACAGAAGGGTGTGGTGCGTCCAAGCATGTCTCAATGCTCGAGCCTGAAAAAAGATTCTGGCAATGGGACGCTGAACAGAGCTTGCCTGGATGACAGCTATGCTACTGGGGAGGGGCTGAAAAGAAGTGCACTGAGCAGCTCCCTTAGAGACCTGTCTGAAGCAGGTAAGCACTGCCTTTATTTCCTGCTCTGACCAGTGCATGCAAAGATGCATGAATGATGCATATAAAGCCCAGCTCACAGTGGGCTTCCAGAACTAGTAATACTGAAACTTCAAACATTTTGAACAGCTACTCTTTCATAGTTAGTGTTTAATTTCTGTTTGTTTTTTACCCTTGTTCTATTAAGCAACCACTATTTGAAAGCATTTAAACCATTGTAGATTGCTATGTATACTTTTAAAGGAGAGTGAAGACAGAGGAAAAATTGTAAGTGTTTTTTAAAAAAAATGATTGACTTGTGCTAGGAGAAAACCACTTAGTTTTCCTTTTTTTCTTCCCCTTTGCTTCTTCCCCTTCATACAATAGGCTTAAAAAGAAAAGAAAAGAAACTGGTCTCTGTAATGACCGCTTTCTGTGTATTTTGTGCTCAAGTGTACCTGTATTACCGCCTTGATGAATGAAATTGAGTGAAGCCCTGCAAAATTTGGTCTAGAGCTATGTAATTCAGATACAGTGTGTCCTTGATGCTCTTTTACTGTTTTGTAACTCAAGATATAGTTCCCCATTCTTGCAAAAGAGGTTGTTGTGAAATACTATTGCCAATATAATAAAAGAACCCTTAGTGGACAAGAATACTGATATCTCACAAAACCACTGATGTGTCTTAAGATTTATCAACTGATTAATATAGCTAAAGACTGGAAAGGAGTGGTGGTGTGATTTTTTAGCCAAAGAAAAGCCAGGGGAAGTTTGGTATGTTTTTATTTTATGGTTTGCCTTGGTAATACACAACTGGCATACCCATGTAATACAGGCTACCATGGCTAATAACCTTGTCTTTCAGTCTTAAATGTGATTCCTGTCATTTACAAGAATTCATATCTGAACACCATGCCCACTATTCAGAAAGTACTTCTGGGGATAGTAGCAACTAGATATGTATATTTAATTTTTTTTTTAGTTCATAGTCTGTGTTACTCTGATTTGTTCTTCTAATTGAAGTGATGATTTACAGTATAGTCATAATTTCAATACTATGTATATCTTTGGTAGTAGACACTAGTTATCTTTTTCCTTTTTTAACTTAAGAGATTTTAGCTATGCTGCAATAAATAAAATTGTTACAAACTGAAATTATAGCCTGTGTTTTGTGGGTATATGTATGTGCATACAAATATGTAGAGAGTGAGCTCTTTCAATTATTTTATTCTCTGTTTAGACTTTCATACTCATATGTCCATTTGCTTCATTAAAAAGACCTAGGACCTTGATCCAAAATCAGGCTGAAGTTGAATATTGGTGCTTGATTGGCTTCAATGGATTTTGGATCAAGCCACTAGTCTTCACCACTGTTATATCCTCTATTATATTTGAGGATACTTCCATCATCCTTTTTTGTTGTTTTGGTTTTGTTTCATTAGAATGAGAACTACCATATTGTTGAATATGTGAGTTCAGTGGGTATCTGTACCCATAAATGTGATTTCTGATTTTTTTTCATCCCATAGGAATTTTTCATCCCTGTCTTTCAAACATTGCCATGTATTTAAATTCATGTTACGGGTTTTATGCAATAAACAAGTATTTGTTATCATGAAAACATTTCACGTTTCAACAGGGCATGCCTACAATTGGCATGCTTATTACTGAAAATAGCTTTTTTCCATAACAAAAAGTAGAAATCACTCACAGACTGGAGGGTTTATCAATGAGTTTGTTAAACCCAACTAAACTTAATTTTAACTTCAAATAGTTGAGAATTATGGAGAGTTTCTGTTTGGTCTTGTGCAGTGCAACTGACTTGAGAAATTACATACCTGTTATTTGCTTTGTTATTTGGTGTAGTAATTTTAATGAGATTATACATGTCTTCTCTGCCTTTTGTCAGTGAATAGCTTGCATGTGAGGCTGATTTATTTTTTTTTATATGGGAGAGATGATCCATAGAAAAACAAAGAAATCTCTTTCAGTTAGCAAGATACTGCGTCCCAGTGATTATACCATATTAAATTGCTTCTGTAAAAGAATACTGAGTTAGGTTGCCTCAATTCTTTTTGTGGATGAAACACAGGATCAACAAGGAAGAGGAACAAGAGTAGTGGGACTGGTTGTGAATGTGTGCTTTTCTGGAAGAAAAGGCATGATGAAAGTGGATTTGTGGAGAGTTCCTTTCTACAGTTAAACAGAAATAAATCTAGTAAGCATGAGAAAATTGCCTGGTTGCATATTTATGCAGTAAGGCAGATAATTGTCCAATGAACATTGCAAAAACAAATTGAAAATTTTGAAATATTTATTCAATGAAGGGGAAATCTGATTGAACAGCATTTTGGTTGCATGGGTATATGACAAAACTATTTAAGAAAACAGTCCGTTAGTCTCTACTGGATACCACAGTAGTAAATGGTGGCTGTGGAAAGTGACTTTAAATTTCTCTCTTGGAAAAGAGTGACGATTCATAAGCTTCTTAGATCTAATGAATGTTGATACCCTGAATGATTCTGACTCCTAAGCTGTAAACCATAAGGACAGGCAAGATTTCTCTGTCAGAAGACAATGTCAGGAATCATTTCCTGATGGTTGTTCTTCCACGCATTTGCCACGATAGCTTAAATCATAATTGCAAAAAGGATGTGCATGAGGGTCTCTTGATTTTAAAGATAGTATTGTTCATTGTGGATTGACAGTTCTTTCCATGGAATAAAAAGCAGAATATGGCAACCAACTGTTCCAAGATGTGAATATGTCAAAAGTATTTAGTGCTTTATTTTTCTCAAGAGAAAAATTTATCATTTCTATTACACATTTTTGAGCTATAGTCAAGGAAGAGCTGAATTTATTTGTCCCAGACTTTGAAATTCTTAATCTACATAAAAATATTAGAAGACAAATCTTAATGCAGTTAAAGCTGAGTTTTATGGTTTCCAATAGAATTTTGGACGTTTCAGCACTTACTCCATATACAATTACATGATAAGTAGGTTTACAGAAAGATGTGAAAAATGTGGAGTCCCATCATGGCCATCAGTACATGGGAGGAATGATTTGATTGCTAAAGCCGAGCATGGAGGATTAGACTGGCTGCATTTCTGATTCTGTGTGTCTCAGGTTTTTTGGCTGGTTTTAGGCTAGTCAATCTGAATTCCAGTGACTTTGAGTTGCTGGAGGACCCAGTGCTTTCACATTGAGTTTACAGTGGTGAGCACCTGTGGAAATCAAGCTTTATTCACCCCATCTCTAATGTGTAAGGGGGAAATAATATTTACACACTGCACTGGTTTAAAAATTGTAATTTTATGGTTTGCCTTGGTAATATACAACTGGCATACCTATGTAATATTGGAATCTGCACAGAAGTGCAGGATGGTATAATGGTTACTATTAATATTAAGTTGTGCTTGTCTCATAATCTCCTGAGCTATGTCAAAAC
The DNA here is from genome assembly GCF_026419915.1 of Harpia harpyja. Classification (NCBI taxonomy): domain Eukaryota; kingdom Metazoa; phylum Chordata; class Aves; order Accipitriformes; family Accipitridae; genus Harpia; species Harpia harpyja. The sequence continues at coordinate 2,294,873 of NC_068969.1, forward strand.
AATCACAGACCAGTAGAGACTACTTAAGGAAAAAAAATTGCAAACAACAAAACCAAAACAAAAACATAAATTAGTTTCAGAATTAAAATAATTCTATTTGTATATTGCATATAATCTCAGTTGTCAACCTTTAACTTTTAAATGTTTCTCTTTTTTGTTTGTTTTTTAATAATTTCATCATGTATTTTTTTAAATTTCCTATATCCCAAAATGTAATGGAAGAGATTGTGGAATTTCTCAGCATCGTAATCCCCTTAAAAAGACTCTGAGTTCATGCAGTTACAGAACCCTTTCATCTGTTGAATCAATCTGTGATGAGATGGTACAGTCCCTTGGCTCCTCCCTCATCTGATGCAGGCAGGGTTACTAGGTTATTTTCTCCTTCCTCTCCCATGGATTTTGCTATACTATATAGGAGAGAGGATACTAGCAGTCATCTTCTCCCTTATTAGAAGAGCTTTCCAAGTAGGGAGAGATTGTTCCTGTCTCTTCCCTTGTCACTGTTGTTATATTTCCTATTCTTCAATGGAATAGCAACAGTAATGGGCACGATAGTTTACTGTTTTTTTTTAAATAAAACAAATTTTTATTAATCAAGTCTTTTGTGATATGCCTATGTTCATATCAAACCATTTTACAAGTATGTTGTACAAAGACACCCCGCACTGTATATAAACACCTTTGTATCAACAACTTTTCTGTCTTATGGAAGAAATGCTGTTTGCTTTTCCACTGAAGGAGGAGTTCAGCAAGGCAAGGCGTGGTTATGCTGTTTTCTCATCTCCTGGGGCTTAATCAGTATTTTGAGAATAATCTGTTTGAAGATGCCAAGAAACTATTTTCACAATTGATGTGTGATCTTAAGACTATATCTGTTTCAAACAGAAAACAAGATGAAAATATGAAGGTTACAAAGAGTCTTTTCACCCTGGAAAGTGGTCTCTCTAATGATTAGAGCATATTGTTTAGATAATTTTGAGCAAGTCAGGTTGGGTAATACCTATAAGTTCAGTAGCTAGATGGTTACAGATCCTGCTGCTGCTCTGCTGGGAATATCAATTTCAAAGCCTTTGGAGGCTAGTAAGACAACTCATCATTATAAGAGCTGCTACATTAGTTTGCCTTACCAAAACATTAATTTAGAACATTTTCCAAACTTTTTCCCAAGATGTACAAAGCTAGATCCTAATACATTGTTTAGATATCAATGTAGCTCTCTGGTATAGAACAGAGTTTCAAGAAATACAGGGTAGCAGTGAGAAATATTTATATTTACTGTTACAATCTGTGCACATCTGAGAGATCAATTTCTGCAAGATAGAATGGATTTTTATTAATGAAACTCTATACTTTCTTTTGGAGTGTTTAAGTTTGTAAAAATATTGTGGTCACTTAATATTTCCACTATAAATTTGAAATATTCTTAGTCCCATATAATGCATGTATATACATGGGACATATTATACTTATGTAAGTTAAAGATATTTCTTACAAAGAATATTCATATCTAACATCAATGAATTGTTGGAATAAATCAGAAAAGATTAAATCAACTGAAGTTTAATTTTATAAAAATAAATTTAAAACCACTCTAAGTAACATCCTTAAAAATTTCAAGTAGATCAGAATATATTAAGCAAAACTGGTCTTCAGATTTGATGAATACCACCTTGCTTTATATCACAGCTGTTAATTATCATGCAAGTACAGAGTTATGCTTACATACAATTCTAGTCAAGAGTCACCATTTTCTTGAAATGCATTTGAACACTGCAGCTCTAGGGAAACATTTTTGAGATGGGATGCCATCTCAAAGACCAGAGAACAGTCTTGTATAAACACACATTGGCAGGGGGAATGCTCTAGAGGATTTACTTAATAGCTTTTATATCACACTGTAGGCCAATACAGAATTGGGTTCAATTTGTTTTTAAGAAAATAAACAAAGCGCTCTTTATCGTGATAGTGCCTATCTGAGGGAAATTACAGGCATTTTAAGTAGGATTTTCTGTTTGTTCTTGGCTTTGCTATTACTACTTTGCCCTGAAGTTATTCTAAGCAAAAATCCATCTGTCTCTTTCTGTCCATATATACTGTGTATATACCGTGTTCACGGTTATTTTATTAGAGACTTTGCCATACACAAAAGGCATTAGATTTTCCTGTTTTTCTTCATTTTTGGCCACATTTAATGACTTGTGGCAGCTGTCAGTCTTATTTGCAATATTGACTGCTAAGTTGAGATGGCTGTCTTCCTCTGTTTCTTTTTGTATAAGCAAGCAAGAGTGATCTGAGTGTTAATCAGTACTAATCCTGTTAGCAGAGCAGAAAAATATCAAAGCCTGAGTAGAAGTAAAAATAAAGGGATTATCAAAACCAGTTTTTCTGGGAGGGTTCATAAGATAGCACAGTTATGGTTTTTATGAGGCTAAAACTGCAGCAAGAGATGAACCACCAAGCTTTTGACAAAAAGCCTGTCTAGGGGAATTGTTCAAAATTCCAACAAATCTAACAAGCCAGACAAAACACCTTGACCACAAACGCCTTCCCCTCAATTTAATGTCAATGTAGAGGGGTTTGTACTGGGGAGGCATCCCATGACCAACCAGGTCGAAGTTACGCTTATGGATCCAATAGATGGTATTTTTAGATCATACTGATAATATAAGACTTATGGGTCTTAATTGGTCTATGAGAGGGTTTGTCAAGAAGTAAGGGTGAACCTCCCAGTAATCACTGTTGTGTCCCACCTACAAACCAGTCCCAAAGTTCTTCTCTTTAGCTCTGGTACCATGTGCCTTTTGGGCTTCTAAAGATGAGGGTATGTGGCTCATAGGTTCAGTGATGCTGAAATCTAAACATTCCTCTCCAAAACCACCTGTTAGAGTAGAAGATTCTGAAGGCAGCAATGTACCAATGCAGGGTGGAGATTGTCTTTGATTTTTGGCCTTGCAGGAAAGCATTGAGAAAATTTAGGTTTCTAAAAACATGCAGATTTTAGAGAAGTTTTGAGAACCTGACCATTCTTCAGAGGTTATCTTTGTTTATACACCCTGCCAGTAAAGTATTTTGAAACTTTGCAAAGCAATGCTCAACAAGCTATCTTTTCAAAAATATCTATTTCCACTGCAGCCATATGCTATTTTCTCTCCTGTGAAACAAGAGAGAAAATCTGGGATCCTGTGTCCTATATATAGCCACTGAAGTATTCTGGCTCTTTAGGCAAACAGTCTGGTGTTTCATGTGTAGTTGTAGGCAAATGTCTTTGGCAATTTGAGAATATTGGAGAATGAATCCATCATACTTAAGAATAAAGCACTGCACAGCTAAACAAACAAAATCTAGCCATAATGTCAAGACAGATTCCAGATTTATTGATAAAAAATTAAGTTTAGTTTTTTTTAAACCTCATGAAGAAGATTATATGAAATCCACTGAGGTTCAAAACTGAAAATGAAATGATGAAACCGATGCCCCTGACCAATCTCCCACATGGAAGTTAAGAATATGCCACTATTAAATTTTATATTTAGATTAATACCACCCCATAAATATATATGCATATGCTACCAGTCTTTAAAGAAAGAAACTTCATAGACAATTAGATTCCAGGAAGTCAAACAATTTAAAATTGTTGCTGGTCAACATCATAACCATACTACTAAATATAGATGCTAAAATACATGTATTTTAAGAGTTGTACAAATTTAAAAAAAATCACACCCCGCTAATGATAGTTGATTCACAACAATACCTCTTAAAAATTAGTCAGGTACAGAAACTTAATATAACTACTGGCCTTAAAAAGCTAAGTTTCTGCCTTAGTAGCTGCTGTACCAGTCCAGTGCAATGTTAACCCCCCTGCAGCTCCTCTAGTTGCATTTAGAGACTCCTCTAGTGATTCAGGGAAAGCAGCTGTTTTTCACCCGGGTCTTGTCTCAGTCTCTAATCTATGGTGTTGCATGTCCTGGGCAGGCAAGCGTGGGCGACGCAGCAGTGCAGGATCGCTAGACAGCAATATGGAAGTAAGTAGGAAGTTACTGATGTCTAGCTGGATGTGATGATGTGCATTTCAAACCTTTCTTTTATATACATATTTTTTTGCTCTTTTTTCTTCTAACATATAACCTGCCTGCCTCAAATAAAATGCATGCCTAGGCTACTCACTCCGTATTCTTCCAGCTTAAAAAGCACTGACAGCTTGTTTTAGACCAATGCCATTTTTGGTTTGAGCTAACCTTGTTCCCTTTGTTCCTGCAAGCATGGTTAAATGAATTTGATGTGTCCTTTTGCCACCATTTCAGTCTGGTCCCAGCTTAAAAGCCCACTTGCTCTTTGTTACAAAGTACACTGTTCTTGCTGTTTGGTATTTAGCTACAACTATTGACTTTCATGCTCAACCATTCCCATTGCTTATTTTCGAGTTGAATTGCTAAATGTATGCAGTCATGACACCATGGAATTGCACAGATAGGGCATGGGAGGAAAAAATTATTAAGATAGGTGAATTCAATGTGGATTTCATGAGATTTCATTCATCTTCAAACCATTTATATATACTGTTCATGTCTCTGAATTCAGCTTGCAGATTTTTTCTTTTTTTTTCTTTTTTTTTCTTTTTTTTTATTTCTGTGTTTGCTTTAGGTAGATGGCAGTTTAAATCTAGCACACTTTGCCTAAGTACTGTTGTGTCCCTTAACTCTTTTTTAAAAAATACAACCCCCAAACTTCCAGAAACTAAATACACCATTCCAGGCTAAATAATAGAGAACGTTGGACCACAGGTCAGAAAAACACAATCACATAGAAATCTTAGTGGCAAAAATGGTATGGTTCCATTTAACACATATTTCAGAGGTAGGCTTGAGAAGCAGCACTGTGGCATATAGTAGTGGAAAACTACTATAAAAAAAAAGTTTAAAATACTGTTTTGAAATCTGAATTGTAACTGTAATATTTGCTGCTGTGTGTTTACCTATTTAGGTTGAATTTAATGTAGTTTTATTTTTTGTTGTAAAAAAAGCAAGTATGGTATTTTTTACAGTATTTAAAAATGTATTTTTCCTTTAAAAACACACTCCTAGGTCTTATGTCATGTAACTCTTCCGTGACATTTTTCTCATTTAAAGTCATAGCTTTCAATATTAAAGCATTGAGAGAAGAACATTTAATGCTTAAAATACCCCAAGAAGGGCATGACTGCCTTATTGGCAACTTAGAGAAGGTGGAAGTAAAATTTTTCCTAGAACTCTTAACATAGTCCACCCATGTGAACACTGAAGGAGGAGTTTGTGGGTCAGTGTGAACTTTTTCTTTTAAACATTTTAAGATTTTTTTAATTTTTATTTCTATTAATTTCTTTTTAGGGGTCCATCATTAGCAGTCCTCACATGCGCCGAAGAGCTACATCAACCCGAGAGTGTCCATCTCGCCCTCACCAGACTATGCCTAACTCCTCCTCACTCCTAGGTTCCTTATTTGGTAGTAAAAGGGGAAAGCCACCTTCCCAAGGCCATCCACCATCTGGCTCATCACAGCAACCTCCGCACCCTCCAGTAATCCCACATCAGCAACACTCACAGCATCCTTCTGCCATGCATCATGCAGGGCCAGCTGAGGGGCAGACACAGGCACAAGTGCATTCTCACCATTCACAGTACTGTCATATGCAGCAGAACCCACCACCCTACCACCACCACCACCACTATCACCCTCCCCAGCATCTCCAGCATCCACACCAGTATCACCAACATGTGCCCCATTCCCAGCATGCGGCACACTCCCAGCATACTCCTTACATGCAGCACGCCCATGCGCAGCATACCCACTCTCCTCATCCGCCGCTGCCCCCTCCGCACCCAGGGCACCCTTCTCATCCCCAACACTCTCAGCATCACCATGGACCGCCACCACCCCCCTCCACTTCAGCCAGCACTAAGCCCAAACACAGTGGCATCAGCACAATAGTCTAGAGCATATTGACCCTCCTAATAATGATAGTTTTAAACAAAGTTACAGAGGCACTTACAGGAAGCAACAAATAATATTGTCAGTTTTTACCTAGACAATTTGAGTTGTGTGAGCTTAAAGGCTTGCTGTTACTAAATAAAATAATTCAAGTTAGCGCAATCGATACTGGTTTCACTTATCTACTCGACAGACGTTTACCATCTGGTTAGTTCTTATTTCCAACTGCCTTGAAAACATGCTGCTTGCTGAATATGGGTAAAGCGATCTTTTACACCAAATCCCTTGACAATTTTACATGCATAATAAAATCTTAGTCTACGAAACAAGGAAAAAAGTGATACAGAACCAAGTGTTGCATTCTTGCTCTTTTCTTGTCAATGGGCAAAAAAAATAAGTAGACCTGATATGGTTGATGAAAGTACGTAAGTAAACTTTATATAATATAAATATATACATATAAATATATATATATATACTGTATAGTTAACATTTGTGCTTGGAAAGAATTTTTTTCAGTCCACAAAACTAGCAATATAGACTTTACAAGGAATTCCACTTACTTGATAGGACAGTATAATAGATGAATAGCATATGAAAGAGTAGACCAAAAACATTAACTGTTAGAAACAAATTTCAGACATTTCAGTATTTTCATTAAAAGTCCTCTGGACTTGCTAAGATTTCTAAGCAATCATTACTAAATGTGCCAAGTAACATAGCATTTAAATGTTGTAGTCAAATACTGCTTTGTATAAATCCTTATTTTATTAACACGATAATATCATACGTAATCAGTATTATAACTGCTCTGCTATTTCAGGTAAGCAAACTTGTTAAGATGCAGTAATTATACCGTAGCAATGTAGGATGACCATTACCAGTGGTCATCTTCAAGCATTGGTCACACAAATTCTTAGACACTTTAAAGGCTGTGATAACTGTGAATTTACATGATCCACATTTCTTTTGTATGCATATGATTTAACGAACACACATGAAGAGTTACAACAGGTGCATGTACACACTGCAAAAACATTCATCTTGAACATGAAAATGGCAAACTTCCATCTTTCTCAGCTACTTTGTTTCCTGTTTACCATAATTTCTCATTTTTACCCCCAATGAAGCTGAATTCTAGTCAGAGTGTTTCCAGGTGGAAGTGCTCTAAAACTTGAAGGTTTGTTTTAGAATTTAGTATAGGGTTTTTATATATATATATATACATATTAAAAAAATACGTAATTCCATGTAGCCATGTGCTAGCAACAAAGTGGCTTCACCATTTTTACTCATCACATTTGTTAGTTTGAAAGTATCCAGCACTCAGCAGGCTGAGTTTATGCTCAAACCCTCACTTTCATAGTCCAGTTAGTTGCAAGACATCACATAAAAACAGGCTGTGCTGTTGTTGCTTATGTGTTGTAATCAAACCATTTGCAAATTTATATACAATTTTTATCCCAAAATCCTGTACAAAGTTATACATGGCGCCTACTTTGTAGTTTCAGCATTTTGAGCCACTGCAAGGACTTTACACCTAAACAGTAGAGACAAAGGAATCACAACTGCAAAACTGTACCAGCCTAAAAGCAAACCTTGAAGAGGATGAGCAAAAAGTTCCAGTGTGAGATGGGTAAAAGTAATAATAATAACCACCAGTCAATTTTCTGTTTAACAGTAATAAAATTGTCAGGAATAATGAGGGCATGAGAACAAGAGAGTGACTTTTCATATTGGCTTTGCTCATGGCATCTCTAATATTTGGGGGGGAGAGGGGAGAGGTTGAGTAATTTTTTCCCTTTCATACCATTGATATCACAATACCAGCAAAACTGCGAACTGAGCACTTTGTTAACCTCCACAGAGAGCAAATACAGCAATCTAGAGTTTAGCCTTTTGTTTAAAGCTGTCCATGTTTGTTTCACACACGTGCAATATGTTTTCCCCTTCTGCTCCTTCTCCTCTAAATTATGTTCATAAAATGAAAAGAAAATGAGTAGTTACGTTATTATTTTTAAGTATCACTCATACTATTCTAAATTCTGCGGCTTACCTTAAGAGACTCATACGGGTCCCCTGAGGCTCTGTTCCTTGCAGTTTAAAAAAAATATATACTGTTCTTATGAGGGAAAGTAGAACTGTCTGCATGTCATCTAATGTTATTATTAGTGTGAGGCTACACTCTACATATTGTATATTTGCAAAATATATCAGTGTTACTGTTGATATTAGTTGAAGTGATAACATATTTCAATATGTAGACTTTTCTTCATACATCTGTACCAATAGTAGAGTCTAACTGTAATTTATAGGTTGTTCCAGAAAAGATAAAGAACCATTCAGGTATAAACATCTTTCAGAAACTGCATCTTTTAATTAAAACTGAGGTAAGAATGCTCCTCTTCACTGAGTGATGGAGTCTGTACTTGTTTCAGATGCAGAGTTATAATGTAAGTAAAATTGCCTGTGTATGGAATAAAAGTAGAATATGCAGTATCAGTGGAGAGGAAAATCTGACTCTAGCTGTGTTAATTAACAGTGAAGATGTTAAATCTCCCAGATCTGCATTTGTTTTATGTTTAAAAACCCCTTTCATTCATTTAAATTAGAGTTACATATAAATTTTCTAAACTTACACAGTAAGCCACAGTTTAATGCTTGACCACTGATTTTCCATGTGCAATCAATTAAGTATTCAGGAGATGTCACAAATGTGCATGCAAAGAACCATTTACACGTGATTTCATGTACACGTGGGTAAAGAGTTTGTGCCAACCCTCTAGGTGCATTAAGTCGCATGTGTAAAATCACAGCTCGTTTTGAGGCTAGTTTAAAAAACAAAACTGGTCATACAAGAGCACAGTATTTGTAAACTCTCTTATTTCAAGTCAATGAGGAGAAACAGTGGACTTTTACCTTGGTTTTTTTGGTTTTGTTTTTTTTTTGACTGTGTGTTTGTATGTACTTTTAACAAACAAATGTGTCTTGGTGTCAGCGTAAGTCTTAAGAACTTTGCTGCTTGTTTAGGGTTGTCATATAATCTCTCTGACTCCGTCCTTGATTAACAATTGCTTAGAGCAGTGTGGATCATGCTTAGAATAGGAAAATGATAGTACTTTAACACTGCGTGTGGTTAAGAAAATGAATTTTTTCAGCCTGCAGGCAGGAGTAGAATTGAGAGGGTCTTTTTCTCAAATGCCATTGCCAATTAAAAACTGGTACAGAACTGCATAGAGTGACCATGTTTCTCTTTTCCCATAAATGATGTGGCAAAGTAGTAATACTGATTTGAAAAAATGAAAGGGAAATGTAAAGAATGAAGGTGTGGCAACAAAAATCTTTTCTGGGACAACAATCAAATATATATTTGGGGGGTTTATTTTTTTAAGTTAAGAATGAAATGTAAAACAATGTAAAAACAAAAAACAAAGTTCATCCTAATATAATGTGCGTCTTGTATTGCTAAAAAACCCCAAGTCTAACATACAGTGTAGAATGATTTTCCCATCATGTACTGCATGCAGCAGAAGCCTCTTGTTTCTTGATAAAATGAGCTGAAAGACAGTCAGCAGATATTTAAACAATGAATCTCTAGATGTTGACTTGCTGTTCCATATGAAGCTGTGTGTTTTCTGCAGTTAAGCATGCATTTTGCTGTTCCGTTGTAAAATACCATCGCACTTCTTGCCTGCAAAATGGATTATTGTGTATATATTTAAAAGAAAAGTGGAACCAATAACAAGATTAAATTTGGAAAAGAGAAAAGGGGGTGGTGAAAATGGGACCAGTAGGGGGAATAGATAATTCTCTAAATTGTACATAGTGTGTAAATTAGTATTACTAGAAGTCTGCAGTCACTTTGAGGTTGCCTATCTCCTGCTAGGAACTTAAATCAGCTTTGAGTTGTATTAAACTGTTAGAATTAGGTCTTGAATGCAGACTGTTAAAGACTTCAAAAAACATTATGCATACAAGAAGCTTCTGTTCTGGGGAGGCTTGAGACCCCTTTTGTAACTATGGGGAAGAAAGGAGTGCTTTCATTTTAATATGCATTCTGTTTGTAAGTAGTAACAGACCCTATTGATGTAAAACTATAACTGTGATCATGTGGAGAAATCAAATAAATCATTTAAAACTCTTTGTTTCTCATTTTGTGTAATACAAGAACTTCAACTCTTCAGACTTGAAATGAAGGACATTCCTTCCAATGGTATCCTGGCCCTGCTGAGTCAATGGGATTTCTGCTACTCACTTCAAAGGGGCCAAGATTTCAGTCTTCATCTTAAATTAAAGATAAGTTGGTGGAAATGGTGGTCAGTACTGTGGAGACTGTGATCCCTTCTCAATAGCTTTTGATTTGTTTGGTGGTGCTGTAAACTTATTTAGTTCCAAAATATGATAAAGAGCAATAAATACAACACCTAGATTTGCAAACAGTGAGAGGTAACACTGAAGAGGCTTTTTGGGGCACTGTTTACCAAAACATTCTAACATTGAAAAACAGTAACCAGATTTTGAATCTCCTTAAACGTGAGCTGTCCAGCACATTCAACTGATGCCATGAATCTTTTGGCTATCACATTGCCTTAGGAGCTCATGTTCAGATGACCGTCTGCCCTTGACTCGTAAGTGTTCTAAGTTTGTCCTTCCCAGGGATGCAGTCCTTCATTTCCTAAGTGTAACCTGCACTCTTTGGATCAAGTTTTGAGAGCATGCATTGCTTCTGTGCACCTGCTGGCAGGGAACCATCATCGTACTTCAGTAAGTGATGTAACTGTGAATAAGTATTATCCCATTACTACTTGTACCTGTATTTGTTGTGTGTCTTAATTTGTACCACTGAAGGATCACTACGCAGGCATATTTGCCACACATGGCCTTCACAATATTTGATGTTACGCTACTGCAATAACTTTAGATAATAACCTGTGGCAGACTCAGTTGTGTTCTTATTTTTGTGCATTTCCTAGATTTCAAGGGGATTACAGTGTGTTCATAAAGCCTGTTAAAACTAATGCTTAGCTATCAATTTAAACTAAATATTGTGTTTGCTTGTTTTTTTCTATGAATTTTAGGAGATTCTTGAATTATTTTGTGTGAATAGTCGACTATGACCTATTTCTGAATGACGGTAATTTCAGGCTGTACCTCTTGATCAATGATTTTTTTGATAGGTAAGTACCCATTTATCACTAGATACTTCCAGTGTGCCATCCCTCAGACCTGTGTGACCCATTAGAAGATAAACCAATGCCTCATAGAAACATTCTGTTAGTGGAAATACAAGAATTTGCAGTGATGTTCTTTACTGGTACTTCTATTCCTGTTTTAGAAGCTATGATTTGAAGAATTTTGATACATCTACATTTTGAGAAGGCAAAGAGTCCGTCTTCTCTAATTTAACTCTAAGAGCCTGCAAATGTTGTTATAAATCTGGGGTTTTTTCCTGATCCATTTTAAAAGTAGGACCTAAATAATATGTCTAAATGCTGCTGTTTCCTACCTAAACTAAGACTAGGTTGAAGGCATTTGTGAGCTGGCACTACTGAAGAAAAATAAATAGCTGAAGTAACCTCAGCAGCAATTGTGGTTTGCGTGATAGATTTGTACTGGTTGCAGCAATGCCAAGTAACTTAATTTAAAAAATTCAATGTAGGTTAAGCCTGTGACAGTCTAATAGCTCACAGTTGTTGATATTTTTTTTTATTATTATTTTAATATCCTTATGAGATGCTCATCTTAATGGAGTTGCATTCCTTAAGTCTCTGATAAAGCTTGTATGTACATACCTAGTGAAAAATGCCTTCATTTAAGAAGTTTTATCACCTTCTGACTGAGGATAGGCAATCTTACCCTAATATTAAGAAAAAGGTCAAGGTTTTCTGTCATAAATTGTAACTGTCATAAATTGTAATGAAAATCACATATTTTGCAAGTCAAAAGTCTAATGTTTGAAAAATTTTCCTAAACTCTGTCCTATGTTTGCGCATTTTACATGTTTGTGTGCATGTATCAATATGCACAATAATTGCATGAATGGTCATGCAATAACAAGTTACTTCAAGCTCTTCTAGGTAGCAACCTTTTAACAGGGCGTTACTTTCCAGGTATTTTCTGTACTATTTTGGTTGAAATAAAGAAATACAATATTGAAATGACAGGAAAACAAACATAAAACTTCACATGTTTGTCTTCTGAAATATGTTTTATCTGTATCTCTCTTCAGGTTTTTGTTGACTTAACAATCGCATGAATTCTATTTACAGTTGGCCTTAAATGGTTCATTTTCATTCAGGAGTTTTATAAAACTAGTGTAGTAGCATTTTACCACATATTTATTTGGAGTATATGTAATAGTTGTGTGGTGTTTTATTCATCAGCTACAACCTGTGCACAGGTGAGATTTGGGAGCCCCAATTATTTTTAAATTTGTTGTACAGTATCGCAGGCCCTGGTCACACAGCGTCCAGAATATCTTCCATACGCCTTTGCTTATTCCTCAGCATTTTAGATGGAGCTTGAAACATTAAGCCAACTTCTAGGGGTTTTTTTCTGCAGTCATTCAAACTGTCACAAGATACCAGAATTATGATGCTGTTAGGACTGTGTGATAAATCATATTTCAGCATAGGTATGTACCGACAAACGTATTTGCATATGATGAACAATGTACTTACAGTAACATGCCATAATAAATCTTTACTGGTATTACATACGACTTTTTCAAAAGGAAGCATACCAGACTTTTAGCCTACTTACTAGCTTCTTAGTGATTTTTGCTGCTATATTTTGTTGATACAACATTCCTAGAGGAGAACATAGCACAGCTAACTTGATAGAAATATCTAAAATACACAAATGATGGAAAAATGCTTCATTTTAGGTGTATTTTTTAGTAGACTTTCTTTTTGTTTCTTATTATTTCAAGAATTAAAGCCAAATCCTGTATTACTTGGTAAAACTAAATCAACTGCAGGATGAGGCTGACCATGAATGTTAGGAAATGCTCAAATTAAGATCTCTGCTTGAAGTACTTCCTAAGCTGAAGAAGGCTTAAATGAAAGTTGTGTGGGTGCTGCTGACTTAAAACCATCACTTTTTTCAATTGGCTAGATTTATTATTTTTACTATATGTATAAATGTGTATTTTTAGGGATAAAATGTTGTTAAAAAATCCCCTTTATTTGGCATTTTTGCAATAACTGAGATGTGAAATTAGCATCATGGTTCACAAGACACAGCCAGCTCAAACAAATCACAGAAGCATACAATTTATCAGCTCTGTTGTAAAATGACATACACAATTTGAGCTTTCATATATTTCTTCATATTTAGACATAGCGATTTAAACAGGTATATATAATGAGCAAAGAAAAAATAATCTGTCTTTAATAAGATGAATAGGGTAAATTGATTCTAACACAAATGAAAAGTTATGCATGCATAGTGAAAAATGCTTTCTCTCTACAGCTTCTCATTTCTGCTACAAACGAATGCAAGTATTTGACAAAGAAATGGGCTTTTTTTGTCTAGGGAAATGGAAAAAGCAAGGACTATGCAGGTGTTCTGGGTTAGGAGGCTGTTGTTCAGCAATGGTATCACAATAAACCACAGCTGGAAATTACTTAATTTAATCATTACCATTATGATTTTTTTTTTTTAATGAGGGAATAATCTGACTTTTGGACATGGAGTTTCATCACATTTGGATCCAGCTGTACTGGTATGTGCAGCCTTTCCTTTGTGCGTGATCCTTGGACAGGAACACCTCATTTCCTGAAGCTGGACAAACCGGTGGTCCCGGTCCCTCTCCCTCTCAGGTCCCCACACACCAGGCGCAGCTGAGCTGTGGGTCAGGCCGGGGAGCAGAGGGGAGAGAGAGCACTTTTGTGAGCGTAGATAAGCAAAAGCTGTGCTGGGGGTGAGGGAGGAAGGAAGCAAAGGAGCATGTCTCATGCTGGATGCGTGACTTTGGCAGGACTGCGCTTGTGCGGTGGGGTGCAACCCCCATGAGCATTTTTGTCCTCCATAAGCTCACCATATGCTCTTGACTGATTATTATTTTCATTTGAGTGGCTAATATTCCTTTATATCCATCTGCAGCAACAGACAAGAACATTTTTATTTAATGATTCATCCTATATGTTGTCTTTTCCATCTTTCTGGTAATCACGTGTCTCTGCTTCTGCCTCAGCCCTTAACTCAGGCTCCAAAAATGCCTTTGCAGTAATTTAAAATAAACTAAAATAAAATAAAAACCAACCAAATAAACAGCAAAACAAAACAAAACCACAATGGCCCTAGTTTAAGATACTTCTGTTGTGCTTCAAAACTTGAGTTTTGAAGTGCAGTGACAAGAAGTAGCATTTTCTAGCCCAATGAGAAATGGGTACTGAGTATTTTAGGCAGGACTTCAAGCATCCTAGGTGTTTATAATCCTGAATTTTCACAGCGTTTCAGCAGTTTTAAAAAATGTCTTTGATTATGTGCTAACTCTTCTGCTGTAGCAATTTGTAAATTTTCAAAATGGTTTGCATGTATATTTTATACCTAAAGATGGAGGAAACTTTGTTTCTATTCTTTCTAATTTTTTCTGCTACTACAGCATTCAGATTTCTGGACTGTTGGAATATTTCATGACCCTGGTAACATACTTGCAAACTGCCAGCATAGCTTCAGGCAAAAAAGGTGTCTGTATATTAGCAGTGAGTCACAGGGGAGGCAGCCTGAACAATTCCTCTGACTGTGTGGATTTGAAATAACTTGAAAAAAAGCTGGTGAAAAAGCGCTTGCGTTTTAGGTCATCTGTTTCTCTTTCCCTCCATATAGGAGGGGAAAAACAGATGCCTCATCTGGGATGAAGCAAATTATTGGACTGAAAAAATATTAATAAAATGTTCCGGAGACAGTGGAGCTCCTTCCTTGCTCTCCAATATTACAGTATAATAAAATCTATTTTGGCAAAGAGGCTCTTGACCCATGTACCTTCTTGTATTCATTAATAGTGCCAAGATGTGCTTTATGCAGTTACTGCAGGGTCTTTTTATAGCCACTCTTATTCTCTCACTTATCACTGTCATTTTTTTGTGATATGAAACCTATACTGTCCAGGTTGGCTTGCTGCTCTTTATCCACAAATGTCCTCATACAGAATCCCACAGTAACAGCTTGTTTCCTAGATTGAGAGTTTAGGTTATGTCCTTCACAGAGCAAGAATTATACTTGATTTCAATACAATGTTGGCCTATTTTCTCTCTCTTGAAAAATTAAAGCTTATTTGGCTGTAAAGAAAAATTTAAAAAATTTATAAGTTTATAATTTGAAATAAAATACTTTAGAAAACATAAGATAATTTAGGGCTTCCTTTTAATCTCACGTGACAGAGCTGATTGACAGTTTGCCTGTATGTGCCACCTTAAGTTGTGAGGAATCCCTTTCACTAACAATATGTATCTATTTCTTTTTCAGGTACTTCTTACGATAGCCACAGTACAATAATTCTGGATGCACGCTACCTTGGACAAATGTATTTATACAGTGACCGCATTAACATCTGTGTTTCAAACACATTACGTTACTTCCACAGCAAGTAACCAGGAGCAAAAGTGGAAATACCAGTTCCTGCTCTCACCTTTCCCAAGATTTAATTTGTAAGGCAACTTTTTTTAAAATATTCAGAGACAGGAGAGATGATGCAATGAGCACATCATCACATGCCCACGGGGAAGACAATTATGAATTTCAAGTGCAAAAATTTCCTACCATCTGTCTGATTGAAAAGGAGAAAACAATTGCATAAAGGGAACAGAGGCTACTAAAGGAATTGTATGTATTTTCCTGGAAGTGCTGCAAAGACTGGTGAATATTTTTATAAAGTAATTTAGACCTACAGTGGCACTTTTTCAGTAAGTAAAATATCCATGTCTCAAGGAGTTAAATATTACCAGATGTTTGTATTATTGAATACCAGTTTTTAAGCAGCTACAAAAAATACGGTAGAGTAAAAAGGAAAGGAGAACTGTAGGGTAATTTAATGATAACTTGTTTATTGATCTCTATCTCTTCTGTATTAATTCCTTCTCAAGAAAGCAATTCCATGTGGAATAGACTGAAATGGACATCACTGTGGCAGTCACGGTTGATCACAAAATGTGAGTTACAAAGAGCTCTCTAACACTTGAGGGATTAGCTGGTCCAGGAAGGTAGTGAAGAGTGGTCTAACAATTTCAAAGGAAGTTGAAATTATATGAACATGTGGATGAATAGCTGAGTGGCAGAGACAGTAGAGGTCAGTTGTAAGCAGAAGTGGGGAAAGAAAAAGGTTGGGCATGTTGCTGAAGCAGAAGGCAAAAAATATTTTTTTTTTTTTTTTTTTAGCAGCATGTTGTGCAGTTCTATGCAATGCAGTTTGAAGGTGTTCATAGGTCAGAATAGTGGAATTAACTGTTATGGAGAGTTGCAGAGAACTGCAGCTGCCAGGAGTGTGCTTTCAACTGTAGTTATGTACAACATTAAGAAGAGTTGCATGTATGGGACAAAATAAATATTATTTGTATCAGCGCAGAAACAAAGAGGATTCTCTATGTGCGAGTGATAGTCTGCTTGTAGTTTCATGCTGTGGATATGCTATCATCCACTGTGATTTGTTCTGCAATTGGAAAAAAAATCAGGTATTTCTTTAGGATATGCTCACAATACCATTCTCATGCTTAGTGAATGAATGTACAGGGCGGAGTGTGCCAGCTGCTGTCTCAGTTCTTTTGAACTTCCAGATGAGGCATCTTTTTCCTGCTGTTTCCCAACTGCCTAGCCTTGTTTTCACTGTTTGGATCATTTTCTTCAAGCAGTCTTTTACTGTGCTCTTTGTTTATCCTTTCTTTAAAGTTGCCAGATCACCCCCCTTTGTACTGACCAGAACCAGTCTGACTTGTCTCCGTAGAGGGTGGCCTCAGCTTTAGCACTTGCATCCTTAGGGTGTTTAGTCTGGGGAGGATGTCACTGGACCCACACCTTTTCTCCTGACCCCATGGAGGATGTCTTAGCTACCACCACCTTTGTCCAGAACTGGGATGTGGCACCGGTGTAGCATCACCCTCTCTTCAACACTCCACCATTTCACCGCAGTGCCAGACAGGTGACATCATAAGGGCAGGCCTTCTGCTCAATTAACTCAATGTGTCATAAGGCTGAGCAGAAGAGCAGGCTTTTTACTCTTCCTATCCAATACCATCAACCAGTTATAGATATAAGCACCCTATGGAGACAGTAATGTGTTATCACTCCACCCCAAAGATTGCAAAGTGGTAGAGCCACCTCAGTGTTCCCCACCCCTTTTTTGTTTGTTGGTTTTTTTTTCTCATAGGACTAGACATCACCTCTTGCTTTTCCACCTTTCAAAACTAAAAAGTTGGACAGCTTTACTTAACGAGAACTGAACATGTGGAGGTTAGAAGCTCAGGATCGGTTTTGGTAGTCGGTACTCCTGTATTCCTGTAACCACAAAACTGTGAAAGTATTGTAATCTTATGGAGAAGCAGGGTCCTGCAGGTAGCCTTTCCTATCTATTATTGCCTTTATCAAAGGGCTAGCAAGGGGGGCTGGCTTTTCTCTCATAAATAAGGTATCCATTTTTCATACAAAGACAAGTAGTTGGTACAGATCATCAAAAACTCACCCTTCAAGACACTGTCACAACATGAGCACTCAGTAGTAGCACCTTATACCCAACTAATAGTTAGAACTCATGGGATCAAGGAGTCCATGAAAAGGAAAACCTTTCTGGTCGAGATGGGTTTGTTTCCTCAGAGTTCCCCATGTGTTTGGACTCGACACTGTTTGGCTGACTCACCAACCAAATGAATGAAATCTTTCTCACCTCCTCCCAGATGTACAGCATTATATACCTGTGTGTAATACCTTTGGCTTCAGTCAGCCTGGTCAGTGTGCACAGGGCTCTGACAGATACCCGTCTGCTTGCGAATGCTTAGGGTTTGAGGATTCCCACAATGTGAATACATGTATACATACAGACACAAAAAAACCCCAAAGAGCGAGTAAAGCTTCTTGAGCTGGAGATCAGATGCATTTTCTTACCTTTTCTCTTCCCCTCACCCTCAGAGTCCTTTCCTATTCCCAAGTTGCACTATGGTGCTTGAGAGGCAACCAAAATGGCAATTTATTTGGACTACAAGATTAAAGGGTTTGCATTTTACAAGTCATAAAGTAAGCAAATAAGTAAGCAAAGTAAATCAGTTCGTTAGGCCTGTGTTTACCTTTAGTACTGCTTGTTAAATCCCTAGCATTCCGCAAGTCTTTTCACAGACCAAAACAAAATGAGGGCAGCTAAAGAATGAAGGGCAGGCAGCAGGATGTGGTGATTCTTAAGATGAGGGAGTAAAGACAGCCTTTAAAGGACTTGAAAGAAATATTTCAAACAAATTAATTCTACCCTTGTGTAAATGGAGTTTGTATTCATAAAGTAGTTACGTGTCAGTGAGCACTCTTACCCACCTGCAGATGAGAACAGGAGGTATGGGGTGGTGATGGAACAAACTTGACTAGGGACCTCTTGTACAGAAATGGAGCAGTGTGTATTTCACGACCAGAGGTCCATATTTAGGTAACCAACTCGGTAGTCTGGCATGGTTTTGCCACTTGTTTTTTTAACAGAACAAAAACTGCTGCCAAAGGCGTGGCAGAGGAAAGCAAAGGCGAAATACAAATCTGAACATCGTCAGTGCAGCGCAGTGTTTACCTCGGGTCACAGTAGTGGTGTTTTGTCTTTGGCACCTAGTTATCTGTGGGAATGGCTACGCATGTTGAAGGGCTGTCAGCTTCTGACATAATCCTCCTCCCAATTCCAGAGACAGACAGGTTAATTAGGAGGAGTTAGGTGTTGTGCTGATTACCATCGACTCGGTGTGCCATTTGGCACATCAGCCAGACCTCACCTGGGGATGGAGCGATCCCCCCTTCTCTCTGGCGGGTGGTTCTGTTCCCTCTCCTCGCCTACACCGGTGCTTTTGAGTTGGTTCAGGAAGACGATTCAAGGACATCCCGCGTGCTCCAAAAAAATATTTTGTCAGGCTGTCCGGGTACCTGACTCGCTTTCTGTAGCTACTGTTACGCGATCACTAGGCCCAAAGTTGGTGGAGGAGGGAGAGGGACCCTCGCAGGATCTATCCTGCTCGTGGGGCTGCCGCGCCCCTGCGCCCTCCCCGGGCAGGGACTCGCGTGGATCGGGGGCTGCCGGGGACCCGGAGTTGCCAAGGGAAAAGCCGCGAGTGGCTTCGTCCCACAGCGGCCCCGTCCCGGCGGGCGGTTCCTGAGCCCCCCGGAGGGATCAAAGGACCAGGCGTTTTCCTTACTGAAGCCAAACGAGCGGCTCTATCGTGCGCCGGAGGCCGCGTCCTCCGTCCCGGCGGCGGCGGGCGGCAGGCAGGTCGCGGCCCCCCCCCGGGGGGGGGGTCTCTGCGCAGAGGCCCCCTGTCCCGCCCCCTCCTGAGGCGGGGCGGGGTCGGGAGGCTGGGCCCCGCCCCGCGGGGGCTGACGGACAGAGGCGCGCGGGCGTCACGCGGTCACGTGCGGCGCTGCTGCCGGCCGCCGCCGGCGCTGCCCTCAGCGTGGCGGGAAGCGGCCGCCGCCATGATGAGCGGCCTCCTCCTGCTACGCGCCGCTCTCCCGGGCGCCGCCGCCGTCCGCCGCCTCCGCACCGCCGCGCCGCGGCCCGCCTTCGCCAAGGAGCTCTTCCTGGGGACGCTGCGGAAGGTGAGGGGCCCGCCCCGCCGATCCGCCCGGGGACCGGCGGGGAGGGGAGGGGGGGGCGCCCGTCCGGCGCTCCTGCGGCCGGCGGCGCCTCAGGGGCGGGCGCGGGCCGCGGCCGTGGGGGGGCGGCGGCGGCGGCGGGGCCGTTCCTCCTCCCGCGCCGTCCCACGGAGGAGCGGGTGGCAGCCGCTGCTTCAGCGGGTACCGGCGCGGGTGGGGCAGGCGGCGTGTCCCCCTTCCCTGGCCGGCAGCGGAGCGCTGGGCCGTACCGCGGCCTCGCACCTGCCGCCCGTTACCGGCGGTAGCGCATCATGGCGTCGCTTGGGTCGGAAAAGACCCTTGGATCATCGAGTCCAACCGTGAACCTCATGCTGCCGAGTCCACCGCTAACCCGCGTCCCTAAGCGCCGCATCTGCGCGTCTGTTGAATACCTCCAGGGACGGTGACTCCACCGCTTCCCTGGGCAGCCTGTTCCAGCGCTTTGACAACCCTTCGGTGAAGAAATTTTTCCTAATACCCAATGTAAACTTCCCCTGGTGCAACCTGAGGCGGTTTCCTCTTGTCCTATCGCTTGTTACTTGGGAGAAGAGACCAGCACCCACCTCACTACAACCTCCTCCCAGGTAGTTGTAGAGAGCGATGAGGTCTCCGCTCAGCCTCCTTTTCTCCAGGCTAAACAACCCCAGTTCCCCCAGCCCCTCCTAGTAAGACTTGTGCTCTAGACCCTTCACCAGTTTCGCTGCCCTTCTCTGGACACGCTCCAGCACCTCAGTGTCTTTTCTGTAGTGAGGGGCCCAAAACTGAACACAGGACTCGAGGTGCGGCCTCACCAGTGCCCGATCGCTTCCCTGCTCCTGCTGGCCAGACTCTCTCTGATACAAGCCAGGATGCCGTTGGCCACCTGGGCACACTGCCGGCTCGTATGCAGCCAGCTGTTGGCCAACACCCCCAGGTCCTTTTCTGCCGGGCAGCTTTCCAGCCACTCTTCCCCAACCCTGTAGCATTGCGTGGGTTTGTGACCCAAGCGCAGGACCTGGCACTGAGCCTTGTTGAATCTCATACAGTTGGCCTTAGCCCATCGATCCAGCCTGTCCAAATCCCTCTGTAGAGCCTTCCTGCCCTCAAGCAGAATGGAGAAAATGAGGCATTGCTGTGCAGTCTGCTGAATGCAATTCTAGTAACAGCTGCTGCTCCTTATTGCAGTCCAGGCCTGTTTGCTCTCAGGTATTGGTCTCAGTTGGTCTCTCAGCTGAAGCTGAGTTAAATAAATGGACCTATTTGCACCTGTGCACACAAAATGCATGATGTAATTTTAAATGCTCATGAACAACCAGCATCTGAAGGGCTACTTTAAACCACAGTCGCCTGTTCTTGCAAGCCTAGCATATTCCCTACAGAAGCACAAGTGTCTGTTTACACTGGGCTCTGGGCCTTGAACAACTGCATTCCACAAAACTTATGTCAGTTCATCTGCTGTTTACTTCAAGGAGCAAGGCTTTATGTATACTTTTGCTTGAAGTTTTTTGTAGGAAAGATCAAAGTTCTTGTTGTGTCTTGAGATGCCACCAGACAAAGAAGTTACAAATTTGAGATACAACACTGTATTAAAACAGTACGTGTTAATTAAAGGATTGGAGTATGTGTTTATCAGATTACAGGGTTAAATAAATTGAAAAAAGGAATAACTCAAATCCACTGAAATGTGTTGAACAATAAAGTCTCCCAGAACAGACCTTGTCAAGTAAAGTGTTGTGACAGTTAGCAGTCAGACTCCATCACATTAAACCCCTGTTCATATATGCCTTTTTTTTTTTTTCCTCTCAAATTTCAATACAACAGTTTCTAAAAAACTATAGCATTTACTAGATCCTGAAGTTTTGGAGCTGGCGTGATTCTTCAGACTGTCATGAGCAGTTTTGTTTTGGCAGAGGTGGGCTGGAGCACCTCTCTTACGAAGACAGGTTGGGAGAGTTGGGGTTGTTCAGCCTGGAGAAGAGAAGGCTTCAGGGAGACCTTACAGCCTATCTAACCTTCCAGCACCTAAAGGGAGCCTACAAGAAAGCCGAGAGGGACTTTTTACAAGGGCGTGTAGTGATAGGACTAGGGGTAATGGCTTTGAACTGAAAGAGGGTAGGTTTAGATTAGCTGTAAGGAAGAAGTTCTTCGCTGTGAGGGCAGTGAGGCACTGGAACAGGTTGCCCAGAGAGGCTGTGGATGCCCCATCCCTGGAAGGGTTCAAGGCCAGGTTGGATGGGGCTTGGAGCAACCTGGTCCGGTGGAAGGTGTCCCTGCCCAGGGCAATGGGGTTGGAACTGGATCTTTAAGGTCCCTTCCAACCCAAACCATTCTATGGTTTTATGACTCTATTTAAAAGGGGAAAGATGATAAAAATAAGAAGCATGCTTCTTATGTAGTCTTTCACTTCTTGTGTTAGTTGCTTGGATTTTTTTTATTTACTCAAGTCTGTCACGTTATACTGCTTCCAGTTTATGACCAAAATACCAGGGTGTTGATAAGGAGCAGTATGGAACTCACTAACCTTTGTACTTGTGACATTAAACAGGTGGAATGTGCTGTGTGTTTCCAAGGGACGGTGTTTATGGGCTGAGCTTTGGAAATGTAACAGTAAATTGATTCTGATACAAATTAAAATTAACTAACTTTTTTTCAATCCCAGAATGGGATTACATTGACAAAATTCATGGTTGATGAAGGATTTTTTGCATCCTCATAGTTCTTAAATTTTCTTTATTTCTCTCTAATGTTTCTGTTTTTCAGGTAATACCTTCTGATTTGTTTTTGGTATGTGTTAAAGTTGAGTCCTAAGGCTGTTTCTGAACATCTTCCACAATTCTTAATTTTCACAGTTTATTTTAGAGTCTAGTATTTGAAAGGTATATGTCCTTGAATTTTTATTTCAGTTGCATGATTCGTGCTTTTTAAT